>NW_015971811.1:1200000-2400000 GCF_000732125.1 Scedosporium apiospermum | reverse complement strand
CGCTCTCATGGACAAACCCTCCGACGAAGTAATTCCCCCGCCCGCCGCGCAATCCGACGACCTCCAGAAGAAGAAGAAGGACAAGGGCGGGCTCACAAAGGAGCAAAGAGACCAACTCGCGGCCCTCCGTAAGGAGCAAGAACGCGCCCGCAAAGAGCGCGTCGACACGCTCACGGCCAAACTCCTCGACCGCCTCAGCGTATGGACCGAGACCGACAAGGGCGCCGACGTCACGGCTGCCTTCCAGGAGAAGATGCGCCTCGAGGTCGAGGAGCTCAAGATGGAGTCCTTCGGCATCGACATCTGCCACGCCATCGGCCAGACCTACGTGAGCAAAGGCTCGACCCTGCTGCGCAGCCAAAAGTTCCTCGGCATCTCGGGCTTCTTCAGCCGCATGAAGGATAAGGGCAACATGGTCAAGGATACGTGGAACACGATTAGCAGTGCCCTCGACGCCCAAGCCGAGATGGAGAAGATGGCCCGGCTTGAGGAGGAGGCGGGCGAGGATTGGACGGAGGAGAGGAAGGTGGAGTATGAGAGGAGGGTTACGGGGAAGATTCTTACGGCTGCGTGGCGGGGCTCTAAGTTTGAGATTCAGGATATCTTGAGGAGTGTCTGCGACAATGTGTTGAACGATAAGGCGGTGCCGCTTCCGAAGAGGCTTGAGAGGGCGCAGGCATTGGTGATTATTGGTGATGTGTTTAATAGGGTGAGCCCCCTCTTCTATTTTCCCGTTTTGCTTTTTATTTACTTGATGATGGTAACGGTTTGGCTAACTATCCACAGGCGAGACGATCCCCCGAAGAGGAGGGCGACTACCTCGTTTTCGAACAACTTGTCGCCGAGGCAGCCATGAAAGACAAGGATAAGGACAGGCGCAAGTCCAAGGACAAGCGAAGGACCCAAGTAGCAGCCGACGCTCCCAACGTCCCCAAGCCGTCATGATTTTCTTTCTTCTTCTTTTGCGTCTCTCTTACCCATGATTGTTTCCCCCACGCTTGTTTTGATACACCCTCTTGCCTCGTCACCCCCCTTATCACACCAGACCTCTTTTTGGTTCCTCCCTCCTTGAACACCCATACTCACCTCTATTATATCACACATTCCTCTGAAAGTTACAAGTTAGGATTCGGCCTCGAGCTCGTAGGGGAGAAACAGAGAAGGGCTTTGTTTTATAGACGAAGCCGGGTTCGGCTGGCCATGTTCAGCGGGAAATGCCTCCCTTTTTTTCTTATTCATTTTTTTTTTCTGATGGAGAAGAGCGTTGGAAATTACCTAGCTCGCCGTTGCATCGAGGTTGCGGTTCCTCTTGTTTAGCTTTTTTACTCACCCATCCCTACCCCTCCTCTCTGCGGGTGTTCAAACTTTTCTTTCCACTCCTTTCTTTCACGTCATGATAGACCTGCACTAGTTGAGTTGAGGAGTTGACAGTTGGCTTCTAATTACACCATAAACAATGTCACCATTCCATGACCCACTTCCACCGCCGTAGAGTCCAAAGAGTTCGTCATCAAAGGGAAGAAGACATCTATTGGATTTTGTTTATACGTCCGATGCTAAATATCTCCCCTACCACTCCCTGCTTTTTAATAACCCCCTCGAGGAAAGCAGCCCCGAAATATATCCACTTCTCGTATGGGGGGGAAAAGGCAAAATGAAAATGGAGAAAAAAAATTCATCATGGTATATACCCTTCAACCAGCTCCGCTTCTTAGTTGACACCATTCGCCTTCATCCGCTCAAAACACTTCTTATACGCCTCATGAATCTCAGGAACCTCATACCCATACTCCTTGAGCTTATTAATCAACTTGGTAGAATCCAACTTGCAGTTGCTCCTGCCAGCCTTGATGACCTTGGCCTGCTCCTCGAGGGAGAAGTTCTTCCACTGGAACTCGGGACGGACGATGTCGCGGAACAGGGTGAGGACCTCGTTGTGGGAGATGGCGCCGGGGTTGGTGAAGTTGTAGATGCCCTTCTCGTTGTGCTCGGCGAGGAGGATGGAGGCGGGGAGGAGGTCGGTGAGGATGGTGTTGGAGTTGGGGATGTCGACGACGCGCTCGTATTTGGAGATTTTGGTGACGAAGTTGCGGGGGTGGAGGTCGTCGGAGACGGGCATTCGGAGGCGGAGGATGAGGACGTTGTTGTAGTACTTCATGATCTAGAGACACGAACAATGTTAGCTTCTCCGTCTCGACATTTTTTTTTTCCCTCTTTTTTGGAGGTTCTTCATCTCACCTCCTCAACATGAGCCTTGGTCTCCGAGTAAAAGCTCCCAGCGAAATTGGCAGGATCCGTCTCCAAGAAGCCCTTCCCACCAATAGGATGCTCCTCGTCATACTGGTAAATGCACCCCGTAGCGAACACGGTAACGTGGATGCCCTTGAGGAAGCAGGCGTCGGTGAGGTTGAGGGTGCCGATGACGTTGCTGCGGATGGTGGTCTCCTTGTTGTCCTCGCACCAGTCGACGTTGGGGCGGCCGGTGCAGCCGGCGGCGTTGAGGACGTGGGTGGGCTTGACGCGGTCGAGCTCGGCGAGGACGGCCTCGCGGTTCTCCATGCGGATGGTGGTGGTGTGGACTTCTTTGCCTTGGGACTCGAGGAGGGCCTTGAGGTGGCCGGCGACCCAGCCTTCGCCGCCCCAGATGAGGAATCGGTTGGCGGACATGGTGATTGTGTGGTGGTGGGGTTGTTGTTTGGTGAGGGGTAAAGGGAAGATAGATTGTTGTGAGCGTCGAAGGAGGGGGAGGAGAATGAGTTTGGGAGAAGTTGGAATTGAGCTTATTCCTGGGAGGAGAGAAGCTGGGAGAGTTTCGAGATCAATTGATGGGGAGGAAGCTGAAAAGGGGGAGGCGTTGGGAGAGCGGGGCAGAGGGGGAGGTTCAGAACTGTTACACTACGAGGTACACTTTGGTACTGGGGCAAACTGGGTTCACACAATTACGAGTTTCTAGCGTTGAATGACTAAACAACTGCGAGTACAACTTGAATACGATAAGGACCATTTAATCGAGCAATTGAAGTCGTGTCTTAGAAAGAGTCGGTGAGCTTCGACAGCTCCTTCGTGGCGGGGTAAATACGAGGCAAGAGTAACGGAAGCCAACCCAACCAAAAAGCGAGGCTACGTATGCCCTGTAGGAAGAGAGCCAAAACGGGAAACTTATTGAAAAGAGGGATGGCACATCTTGGCTTTGTGCTGGTGCAGATCATCGATAATGTGGATGGACAGACAGGTGGGGGAGGAAGGGGGACAGAGTCCAGACTTTGGAGGGGGGAATTGGGCAGAAGATTTGGAGCGTGGGTGTCCAAGGACAGATCAATTGGACCCCTGGAGCGAATTGAGGCACGGAGCGAGCGATACAGGTACGAAGTACTTCGTATGTGTAGAGTGCAATAAAAGCTTGAAGTACAGCCACGTTCCTGGACTCGTGTCGGCGTTGACTTGTCAATTTGAAGCTTATCAATCCAGGAGCCAAACCCGGTTCTGTCGTCAGTCTGTTGATTTCTGAGAGGCTGGTTCTCCAAGCCCTCTGTAAATTCCCCTGTCCTGTCCTTTCCAGTCCTGTCCTCCATGATGCTCAACTACCGTTTTGGTACTACCCCACCACGAAGTATTACCAATAACTTGGTTTACAACGGAGAGAGAAAAAGATAGACAAGGAAAATTTAAAAGAAAATACGAAATAAAAGCAGATCTCAACGACGTCCAAAGATAAATGCAGCAGCGGTTCAAGGCTGATCGAGTCTACGAAGTAATCGCAAAACGTGAAGCGAGGTCCGAGTACTGCCAGGAATAACCCCGGACAGTTTCAATGGCAGGAACAAGGGTGACGTGACGCCATCACAATAGTCTCAAATGCCCTTCCCCCTTCGTCGCCGTCGGGGAAGACTACCTGGATAGATCCCAAATCGTTTGAATTTTGAACGGTGAATTTTTATTTGGATAGACAAAGGATGCCATCATTATAGCTAGGTGCGAAATTGGTTTCCTCTGTTGTCGAACTCTAAAACTAGGTTTCAAACGCACAGACCAACTCAAACAGTGTATGTTGTATCTAATATACACGTAGTACGTTGTCAAGACTTCTTGTCTGAACGGATATTCGTTTCCCCGAAGCCCGAAGCCCGAACCTGACATCTAGAATCGACAGCTCCAATCAGGCAGCAGCAAGGCGGAAACGTGGAACCGGAGGCGACGTTTCCTATTTTCGACTCCGCACCATCAGACCTCCATCACAATGGCGCCAAACCTCGCGCTCTCCACTCATAATCTGATTGAAATATGATTAAAAGTAAGTTCAACGGTGATAAAACACTTACAGATGACGATATTACCAGAATCGCCCGCTTGCACGCACGATGCGCCGCATCCGCTCGCACCTGCTACTTTTTGGATCAGCCAAAGCCCCTTCCAATGGTGCTGGCCGACCCAAGACCATCAGTCCTCGTATGTTAATTGCATTACGCGACCGGTTTTTACTAGCCAAGGAGATACATGCAATATATGCAATATATGTACTTAGAAATAAGCTGGTCCTATTTATAACGTGGACCCAGGAGTATACTGGGGAACTAGTGATTCCAGGCGTGCGAATTCGGGTGGACTCCTTGGGACCTAAATAGTAGGACACGACAGTGAAGATTTAGAGGATTTTTTTCATGTCGAAGATACTGGATGAGTTGATGGGAGTCTCTAGGGTTCAATGACAAGCCATTGGCTATTAACAACCGCTACTGTTTTAGGATCATGGACGGTACAGGAACACATCTATAATCATACTGCTCTTGAGAAGTTTTCGTAGGTTCTATCGCATTTCCTTACTTGTGTTTGTCTACTCAGATATTTTCGACATATCATGTCGTAATACGAAACGCTCGTCTCTGATCCTATTCACAGTGTTGTGAAAATACTTGAATCGCTATTCTGTCAGCGTCATACTTCTCGACGACGGTATCCCCCGAAAGGCATTTAGTTGCTGGGTTTCAGAACCTGGAGAAGGCCGGTAACAGACTGTATGAGGCCAAATAAGACTGTTAAGAATATACCAACCACTACTAGCCAGAAACCCCACCACTGTCCCATGTCGCGGCGGTCGTACCACCACTGGACGAGAGTCGATGGCTTTGTTCTGTCAAAGATCTCGGACGCAGCCAGGAGCCTCTCCCGCCAGTATACGTATGCGGCCTTCCTCTTATCAGCCGTCTCACGGTACATGATGTCTGGATCGAGGCCAACTCGACTGATCTCTCCCTGTAGCCAGGTGTTACAGCTCGTCATACCGAGCGGAATGAGGAGATTAAGCGTTGCTAATGTCTCATCGATTAGAGCTGTGGGGAGGAAATTGTTGCTTGACAGAGTGAGATTTGTGTAGACAAGCATAACGCACGGGGATAAGAAGACCGTACCTTGTAGCCGAAGCTCTTAGGCGCTTAAGCATCGACACTTGGTTGAACAAGTAGATAGAAGAACCTCTAATACTGAGATGGTCTGAGAGACAGTTTGTCCACAGGACGCGGAAGCCCGCAATGTTCCTCATGTCGGCGACATTGAAGTATGGAGAAAAGTGTTCGAGAGTGGAGAGAGGCGAGGATGGGGGCTGAGACATGTGTCGCCGGAGGACATCCACGAGGCTCTGATTGTCTGGCCATGGTAGGCTGACGTCGAAGTCGTCCTGGTGCGTAGGCATGAGGATCCTGACGCTAGTCATGAGCCAGAGGCGAACCGCAAGTTCGATGGATGCGGAAAGCTTCCGGTCGTCTGAACTCAACCTCGAATTGAGGCGGCTGATAAGTGCTCGAATGTCGGTAAGACTTGCAGATGGGTTTCCGCGGATAATGCTTAGGATGAAGACCATGTCGGCGTACGACTGCATGGCATGGTCGTGGTGCAAACCATGCCTACATTCTTGTCGCAGATAGGTGAAGTAGGCATCGAACTCATCGGGGCTTCTCATTTGCGGCTCGCCTCCTGAAAGCGGCCAGAGATGGGGAAGGAGCTCTTGTTTGACAGCTGGAGACAGCGGATCAGGTGAAAATACGGGCGCCTGGAGCACCGGTGCGACGTGTTGCACCGCCATGGTAATTTAAAGCTTCGCTCTAGACAACGCTAGGTGAAACCATAGGTTTACCAACCGTTTCCTTTGCACTCCTTTCCCCATTTAGACCTGAACTTCTAACGGCTCACAGACGTGGCGCTTAAACCTCGGTTAGAACAAAGCGGCTGTCAAAGACCTATGTGTGGCAGTGCATTTGATTAGTCGACATATCAACCCCGCAGCCCCAAAGCAGCAGTGTTGATGCCCTCCATGGAGCATCGATCTAACCTCTTATCCGGTACTACATGTCCACACAGCGAACAATGGCCACGCAGACGTATGCCCCACAAGCACCGCCGTCGTCCACCATACCACGAGTTACACCAGCACCACCAGCGGTGCTCGACGGCGACGAAAAGCCTCCGGTGTCGCTGGCTCTGCGACAGAGATTTGCAAAAACCAATCCAAAATATGCCCACTCATTTGGTACTGTGGCATTCGAGCGGTCGAGCAGTTCCGGGCTGAGGCTCATCGGCTGGAGGGCCGTTGATGTTGTCCAGCAAATCTGGGAAAAGCTGGTGGGCTCGCTGAAGTCCTTGATCGGGGAGACAAGAGACACTTGGGAGGCATGGCGACCCAGATGCCGACGTGGAGAACAGCGCAGTGGGTCTGACGTTCCGCTATATGTGCTGCGCTGCTTTCTTTTGGGCCCAGACCAAGCGCATGCAACACCTCATGCTGCCATCCTGTGCGACACCCCTTGGTTTCGCAAAGCTATCGGTAGCGTTTTCATCAAAAGTGGCTTACTTTTGCCCGCCGGCTTCAAATGCTTTGGACTGCCAGACAGGGTGGACCTTTACATGGCGCCGGCCGGCTCTGTCTGGGGCTCATCACACTCCGGGCCGAGACCGCTAATCCGCCTCAACGACTTCGACATACGGACCCCCGCCCAGTATCAAAGCACAAACGGCCTGAGTATCGAGATATTACTCGATAGTACCATTGTTGGTAGTGCCACGATTGGTGGTGTTGTCGAGATCGGGAAATCCACTTTTGGAATGACAGTTCGCCATACCTTTCGCGATCCAAACGAGGACACTGACTGGCCCGAATTGGACGATCACGATTCCGACACGCATGATTGCGAAATCGATCTGTTCGAAGAGGACGACCTCAAGGAGCATGACCCTCTACTGGTGGTTGGCCAACCTAAGTCAGAATCACCTGCTAGCGAAATGTTTCAGGATGGGAGGTCCACAAGCAATCTATCGAGTGGGGATCTTGTGCCTGCAGGCTCCGATCTAGTGCATGTGAGCCCTGATCAATGGAAATTGGAAACTGGCGTCTTGACAGCGCCAGAGGCTCGACTCGACTGGGCTCTCATAAGCCTCCAGCGGTTGGATCAAAACCAGTATTTCATCGAGCCCTCCAGCGGCGCCCACGGGGACCTAGTGGTGATTAAGACTCCGTCGCGACTGAGATATGGGGATCTTGGATCGAGCGGGGTCCTGGGCATTCCTATGACCACCGCTCCTCAGTCGGTGCTTGTAGTCTCGGTGGATGACATTCAACCCGGAGACTGTGGCTCGTGGGCCATGAAATTGCGAGACGGCGCCTTTACAGGTATGCTTATTGCGTTCTCACCGACACTAAGAGACGCCTATTTCCTTCGAATTATCGATATACTCCAGGATATTCGTCAGCAAGTCGGGTTTGAAGCAACCGTTGCCGTTGCAGAGCCGTCAAAAAATACTTCTCACGGAACCGGCTCTCCTCGTGCAGTCGATGCTGCGAGCAGCGCAGTCGATGCCATACCTAAAGACCACCCTGATCACGCCAGTTACCTAAATAACCTTGGAAGCTTATTCAGCAGGCAATTTGAGCAGACAGGTTTAATAGATGACCTCAATCGTGCACTTGATGCTGCGAGCAGCGCAGTCGATGCCATACCTAAAGACCACCCTGATCACGCCAGTTACCTAAATAACCTTAGAAGCTTACTTAGCAGGCGATTTGAGCGGACAGGTTCAATAGGCGACCTCCATCGTGCACTTAATGCTGCGAGCAGCGCAGTCAATGCCATACCTAAAGACTACCCTGATCACGCCAGCTACCTAAATAACCTTGGAAGCTTATTCAGCAGGCGATTCGAGTGGACAGGTTCTATAGATGACCTCGATCGTGCACTTGATGCTGCGATCAGCGCAGTTGATGCCATACCTAAAGACCACCCCGATTACGCCAGTTACCTAAATAACCTTGGAAGCTTATTCAGCAGGCGATTTGAGCTGACAGGTTCGATAAACAACCTTGATTGTGCACTTGTTACTATGAGACGCGCAGTTAATGCCACACCCCAAAATGACCCTGATTATGCCAGTTACCTAAATAACCTTGGAAGCTTACAGGGCAAGCAATTTGGGCGGACGGGTTTGATAGAGGCTGAGAAGCTGTTTACGCAGGAGGTGGAGATGAGCAAGCTGAAACTTGGGGATGATCATCCTGACACGCTCACCAGCATGGCCAACTTGGCATCAATATACAGGAACCAGGGCCGATGGGAGGAGGCTGAGAAGCTGGATGTGCAGGTGATGGAGACTCGCAAGGTGAAGCTCGGGGATGATCATCCCGACACGCTCACTAGCATGGCTAACTTGGCGTTAACATATGGGAAGCAGGGCCGATGGGAGGAGGCTGAGAAGCTGGGTGTGCAGGTGATGGAGACTCGCAAGGTGAAGCTCGGGGATGATCATCCCGATACGCTCACTAGTATGAATAACCTAGCCTGGACCTGGAAATCGCAAGGGCGACTTGCAGATGCGCAAGCTTTGATGAGGAGCTGTGTCGATGCTCGGCAGAGAATACTAGGCCTAGAGCATCCAGGCACACTTTCCTCGTTAAAGGCCTTGGATCAATGGAGTAGCTAGGATACCATTCCTTATTAAAATTGTCACTCTATGTTTGGTTCTTTTGTAGAGGATATATTTAATAAACGCTACTAAACAATATTGCGGAAATTATCGAGAGGTTTTGGCAGGGAGGGATTGGCACCTAGACGGTATTAAGCAGGACTCGGTCACTAATTCCGAATTTCGGTTGTGATTCCATGGAGAGAGGCCAGGCAACCACAATAAGGTCATGTGACATCGGTACCATTTATACCCCAAGGTTCGTAGATGATACGTTGTGTGTCGCAGCGAATTGACTGCCTAAGCTAGCGATGGATCAAGCGCCAGCGATGGATCAAGCGCCAGCGATGCATGTAGGTACATGGTTTGTCTCCACGTAAACTCTATACTGTGTGGCAGCAGACGATAGATCGTTGGCTCGCCATATACTTAGAAGTACCTGCGATTCTTGCTCTTTCCGCCATATTGACAAGGTATCTCTAAGTAATCCTAGTGCGTGCTCAGAACGTTTCAAAGAGTGTAAAGCGGAAACCGATTTCGCTCCTAGCTATATCTACCCTCTCTCCCAGAAATCCCGGATATATGCGGTCCTATATGCCCGTCCACCATCAAACCAACGACCCGCCCTCTATCGAGGCCCCCTCAAAGAAACCAGACCAAGAAGACCCCGTTGAGCCTGGGAGAATATCCCTTTCCTCCATCCACGAATAACTAACATCGGGGTATCTGTTGGTACAAACTCGAAACGTCGAGTTAATAGGTAAAGACATTAAAAAGACATAGGAAAAAGACACAACCCATTCCCGATATGAGAGGCGATAAGTTTTGGTGTAGAAAAGGAAGAAAGAAAAGAAGAAAAAGGAGAGCATGAGTGAGTGAGCGTGATATGAAAGTTCCCCAGTTTGTTTCCCCCGGTATGAGAGGCCCTATCAAGAAAAAGAGAAAGACCATGACCGTTTCTTTTTGCAAATGCAGACCCGAGACCTTATGAAATGGTAGAAGTATGCGTATGCCAACCCTTTTTGTGTTTTTTTTTTTTTCTTTGCCACGCCGGAGGAGAAACAGAATTCGAAACTTTCTTCGAAATGCTCTGGTAGGAAGAAATAGGAAAATGCGGTTTTTGGAGGGGAATATTGATACAGAGAAAAAGAGGGAAAAAAAGAAGAAGAAGAAAAAAGGGAATAAAAACGCCCATGTCAGTTTGTGCTGCTCCCAGATTCCCGGACCTTTGCTGTACCCTGTTTTCCCGTTGCTATGAAAATCGCAAAATGAGATCAAAAATGTGGCCTGGCTGGTTGAAACAAAGGAAAAGAAGGAAAATAAAAATCCATTGCAAAGATTTTTTTGGCTTCGTCAAACTTGGGTATAAAGAGTGGTGATGTCGGCGTCGTAAAGCGGTCCTGCGCCTCGTAGGACAATCTCGGAAAAAGACGCCAGAAGTTTGGTTATTTGAGAAAATTACTCGTTGTTCTCGTTTTGTGAATTGGTGAATAGGAAAGAAACATGCCAGAGACATGTCATATGCCTCCTCCGTGCAGCTCCACACCACTATCGTCTTCTAAAAGGTCGTCCTTCGACGACATAGAGCCATCGCTTTCGCTCCCAAACCGCGCTCCATGTATCGTCAAAGTATCTTCCTGGTCATCGGGATCGAGCATCACGTTATCAAACTCGTCGTCCCCGTCGTCATCGCCACCGTCCGTCTCGTCAATGCCCTCCTCTTCGTCCTCGTCCTCGGCGACCAGAATCCTCCCGCCGAGCTTGATATCGCTCACCCGCACCTGGTACGCGAGAGCCTTGCGACCCTCCTGGATCAGCTCCTCGGTCCAGTTTAGGCATTTCCTGAGGCTCTGGTTGATCTTTTGGCTGTCGACAAGGAGCTCGCGGTGCTTCGTGAGATCTAGTTGTAACCGGCGCTCGTCACGCTGATGATGACGTGCATCACGGGCTGCGCGGGCTTCGGGGCTCAGGCTATCGGATCCAGAGTCGGTTTCGGACAGGTCGGACTCCTCCTCTGACTCACTCTCTTTGCTCTCCTCCTCGCTAAGATCCGCCAAACTCATCGCTGCCATGGCCGGTTCGGGAACGGGGCCTTCGGAGGAAGCAACGCTGTCCGCGGCAGAGGCGAGAGATAACCTTCCCGATCGTGATAATCTGCGGTATCTTCGGAGTTCAGCAGTCTGCTTCCGTAACCGCCGCTCTAACGACCTATTGATAGCGGCAAGTGATGCATTCGTAATCTCGAGATCCTGGACCTTTCGCTCACGGCGAGCGTTGGTGATGAGTTCGTTGAGCTGATCGGCGGAGTGGCCGGCCTTGGTCGGACTATGGAGTTCGCTGTACATGGGCACTTCGGCCTTCGAGTCATTTTCGGAAGGGGGAACTCGCTCGGTTACAGGCTGGAGCTTCAATGGCTGTGGCACGGCCATTATAGGACTGGCAAGGCTGACCGGAGTTGAAACCTCGGACTGCGGTGAGGATAGGCCCTTGACCGACGGAGGGGACTCGATGGCAATATTGGCAAGGCTGCCGGACCGAGAATGGCCCCTGATGTGACGATGCCCATGTCCATGCGCATTCTCAAAGCTCACTCTTCTTGCCGTGACTGTAGGGGATGGTGCTGCGGTTGTGTGGTTCGCTACTGGCGCTCGCGTTGGAGTCGGCGTGGATGATTGGACAGGCGCTCTGTGTGCTGATAACGATGGTTGAGATGCCATCTTAACTGGGGATGCGGGTCGTGGTATAGGTGCATGAACTGCATGTGATTGGACGGCGGGCTGTTGCACTGCAGCATGATTCAACCTCCCTGGCGTCATCCGAGCAGTCGTCGAAACAACAGAAGAAGGCCGCGGCGACGCCGTCTGGCTATGCGTAGGAGGCAGATCGGGCACTCCATTTGCGTAAATAAACTTGCTAGGACGAGGCTCGGGGCTGTGAATGTGGCCTAGCGTGGGCGCGAACGATGGAGAGGGAGATTGTGTTGTCGTCCTATTCTCGACGAGCCCGCCATTCGCGTAGAAAAATGTCGGACCTCCCGAACGGGCGGGTTGAGCTGGGGGTTTTGGCTGGGTGCTTCCCTTCGCATCGCTGGCATAGAAGAATTTCGAGTCTGCCGTCGGCTGGCCATCGTTGCCGTGACCGTGGTGATTCGTGTCGTTTGCGGGACTAAACGCCAAGGCTCGTCGAGGCGCCGACTCGTTCTCAATTCCCGCAATTCCCAACCCGGACCTCGAGTCCCACGAATCTCGGTCGGGATTCGGCGTGCCACAGGGGCTGTTGTGGGCGCTATCGACTCGATTTTGGCGGGTTCCTGATCTCGGTGTAATATTACTACTCAAAAACGCGGAGACCGGTGAGGCATACTCGTCCCGCAGCGACGCATTATTCCCCGACGACGTTTGGTGCACACCGCCCGTCTGCTGCTGCTGGGGTCTCCTCGCCAGGGGTGTCGTAGCCCCGGATTGAGCTACCCTCGGGGCTGTGGAAGCGGCGATCTTGGGGGTCAGCGGTGTCCGGTTGACTCCCTTGACAGCCGAGGTAGCTAAAGGGGGTTGTCGGTGATTGAAGGCGGATGCCCTGTCGGGAGCCATAGTGGCGGTGAAGGTTTTCTGTTGGCGCGTCATACCACCTGAATGCACATTTTGGTCCTTTCGAAATAGCGGCGCACGAAGGAATGCGGTGGTTGTGGTTGCGGTTGAGGTGGTGGCGGCGGTGGTTGTTGTGGTTGTAGTGGGATTCGTGTTGCTGGTATTGTTGTTGCTGCTGTTGTGGTTGCTACTGTGTTTAATCGTCGGGGTCGCGTTGCGTGCAGGTATGCGTAAAGAAACGGCGGAAGCGTTGGTCGTCGAGCTGATCGAAGAAAGCGACGAAGGTGGCCTCGCCGTACTATTTGGATTAGTAGGTATTGTGGATAGTGTCTTAGCCAAGGTCAACCTTGTCGTCGATGACGAGGACGAAATGATTGTGGCGGCCGCTGTCACGGGACGAGGACGCCGGTGTGATGCAGTGGTGGTGCCAATGGCGGAGGATGGGGATGGGGCGATGCTGTGTCGGGAACGACCGTCGGAAAAGATTGCAGAAGCGACTAGGCGGGGCTTGGGGGAGGCTAGAGAATTTTTAGGCAATGGTGTCGTTCGAGACGCAGGATGTGCATGAGGATGAGGAGATGGCAGCAGCTTGCTGGGCTGGTGGTGGTTACCGCTAGAGGAAATGGAGGAGGAGGGCGGTGGGCGTAGGGAAATGGTCTGTGTAGCTGAGCGTGACGATGCTGTTGAGGAAGTGCCGGAGATCGTCGACGATGAGGAATATTTTTTGGCCTTTGTTGTGGGATTTGTTGATGATGTTGTTGTTGTTTTGTTTGGAGTTACTCGCCCCTTCCTTGCTTCAGGCTCAATTGACTGTCGCAGACGAAACAAACTTGGCCGCTCTTTCAAGCTCCTGTTTCTGTTTCTGTCGCTGCCACTGTCCTTGTCACTGTCACGGCGCTGAGCTGACATGATTTTGGCGGGCGATGGTGGGAAAACTGCCGCGTTCTCAGCGACTTTTTACTGGCCGACATGGCCGGAAACAGACCTGAAGTGGCTTGGAGCCCCTAAAATTTAATTCCCCTATTCCCCTAGCCCGAAAATGAGATCTCCAAGCAATTGGGTCAGGGAAAAAAAAACTTGGAAAAAATTGGCTAGAGGCAAAAACGAAAGGTCGAGAGCAATTGGGAGCAAAATTCAGCTAGAAAATATAATAATAGATCTGGTGTGCAGTGCATGAGATGAGATGGTGAGATCAAATGGGAAAAGGGCAAAGGCAAAAAACTGGAAAGCAAGGTGAGGTCATTGATCGTGTCAACGACTTTCTACGCGTCCAACGCAACATCAAATCCCGCCTGTTTCCCTATCAGAGTCGCAGACGCGATAATAAGATGATCTTTTGCCCCTCCACTCCACTTGGTTGATGTATAAGAGACCCTGATATAAACAGGAAGTTGGGAAAGTCTAGAACGAGGGGAAGAAAAATTCAGAGAAATTATAGGCCTAGTTGCCAATGTCATTTCCGTCCGTTGTTTATATTCATGCGCTCAGTGCATGAACAGTGCATTCCCGCTAAGAGCTGGGGACCTAATCCCAGCATGGGTACAAGGTGAGCCCCAGCCCAACCAGGAACACGGGGTCTCTTCTCCACCTGCACTAATGAGCCGATTTTGACAAAGTACGGCCAGTATTAGGGTTTAATTGATCAAAAATGGCTTCTATGCGTACAGATTGTACGAGGTGGTTGATCAAAGTAGATGGGGTTCCTCGCGTATTCCTGGGAAAAGTCGGGTTCGGTATCGTTCTGTAGCCAGTCCCTTGGTGGCTTGCCGCGAAGACTCTACGGCATCCCACAGGAACAAGTCGGGTTATACTCAGACCTCAGCTGTTGGCGGCGAATGGGATGCCCACACCACTGCCTTGGCGATTCCTTCTCGTTGGCTCTTACCAGCCACCGGAGGGCGGGTAGGCAAGACCGAAGAGCTTGAAGCTCGTATGTCGTGTGACTCTGAGCATGCGAACCAGTCGGTGAGGGTCATCAGCTCCAGCTCATTCCGCCTCGATTCCGCTGTGTCCGAACATCGAAGTAAGGATCAATTAAGCGTCGGTGAGCATCGATGTGAGGAATAGCCTGGCGATGCTCCGTGCAAATGCGAATGCGCTATATCTCTTGGCCTGGGCAATGTGTTTTCCCCGGTTCGGCATTTCCTGGCTTCTGGTTGAACGGAAAGAGCACTTTAATGGATACTTTCACCTCCTCCCAAGAGCTCGCACACTCCGATCCAAAGGAGTACGTACCGATCTAAAGTGTGAACATCGACCCGAGGCTGTTCCGAGCTGAACCACTCGCGGTCTAAGAATAGATTTATCGATCATGAGGTTTTAAAAGGTCACCACCTCTGTCGACTTCCAATCGGCAAGTTACGCTCGGCGAGGATGTTACGGAGGCCTCGATGATCGGAGGCGACTTGAATAGCCTTGCGGTTTCTACGCCGTTGCAGCCGGATCTGTGCAGTATCTTGTACAACCTCTCTGTAATCTAGTAGTGTCAATCATCGGCCTGGCAATCCGGCGCGGCCGAGTTGCGATCGTTTATCCTAGACATCTTCTCTCTGACCACGAAGGCCTTGTAGCAGTAGATACCTAAGTCGGGTGATTCTTTCAAAGCTTCATGGCTCCCGCGCGACAGTTCGCCGCACTGCTGGGCCCATTGCACCACCTATTCAGCCAGATAAGCTACACAGCTGAGGCCGAGGAAGGACGTTTACTTACGATCATCGAAAAAGTTCAAACCGAAAACTGCTTGGTTGATGATGGCGAACGTTGCCACCCAATCAAAATCCGTCTTTTACTGCATTCGGCCGAGTAAGCTTGCCCTCGTCTCCGACGGCTTGTGTGATGAAGTCATGATAAAATTTCTGGAACGACTGGACAGTGCCTGGTTCGTGTCGTCGACCAGCCATTCTATTCAAGATTGCAGGCAGCAGCTTTACTACAGACACTGCCAAGGCTGCCCTGCTCATCCTCCCACTGCGCGAGGCCTTGTGAAGATGATCAATTGATCAGTGCCCTGTTGAAGACTTGTCTGAATGTCGTGGTGGGGGCGTTTGTACCCGTGCACGTGATGAGGAAGATTGGTAATGGATCTGGCTGAATGACTGCATCCGACGACGCGCCGGGATTCTATGGCCTTTCCACATCAAGGTTTGGACAACGACATCTCCCACAAAGAGAAAAATAAAGGAGGGTGGGGAAAAAGGAAACTTTGCAATAGTTTCTGGGCATCCGAGAAACAAGTCGGGCCCCCCAAAACTCGACGTCTTCTCTGATACCGCCACCGAACCCAGCCCTTCACCAAAACCCAACAACTGGCACAGCCATGGCAGTCCTCGGCGTTTCCCTCATCGTTGCCTCCGTCCTCTGGGTCATTGTCCGCCCGCCGCCGTGGCTCGCTACGTTGTTCCTCTCATGGCGCCCGAGACGGGGTATTGATAAGCCTCCATCTGCACGTCTACCTAGCGGAAGTCGCGATGCCGGTGCTCTTGGGACCGAGCCGGATGAGGGATCGGCAGTGAGCTCGGATCGACCCGTGGTGCAGGTCGAGGAGCCGGCGCAAGAAGAAACAAAGGAGTCTACACCTTCAATCCAGTTAATCGAAGAAGATGTATCATCGCCGGCACCGACACCGGCTCCATCTCCGTTACTGGAGGACAAAGCAGCCAAAGATCGCCTCGCCATGCCTCCCCCTCCTCCACCCATGATCGCCCGCCAAACCGCCGAATCCGAAGACCCCGACGCCGCCTCCGAAGAACAAACAACCCCCAAAGCAAAGCGCGCCGACCTCGCATCCACTACCCCAAGCCTCACCCTCCCCCTAGCGCCTCCAAGCCCACGCGCCCCTAGTCTCCGACCCCCGGTCCCCTCCTTCCCAGCCGCAAACTCTCCTCAACGCGCCTCAAACACCACCACCTCCCAAACCCCTCAGCGCCTCCCCTCCCTCTTCCCCTCAGCACCATCTCGCCCAAACCCCCTCCCCAACCGCGGCCCTGCCCCCTCCCGCTCAACCCTCGCACCGCCATCCTCCTCACTAGCCCCCCCACCAACACACACCACCAAACCCTCCAAACCAAGCCGCAAAGTCCTCCTAGCCCCCGGCCACTCCCCCCTCGACTGGGCCTCCATCTCCGGCCCAACTGCCGACCTCCGCAACCTACCCCCGGAAACACCCTACCTTCGCGTCACCCCTGCCATGCTCAAGCGCCAGACGGGGCGCAAGGGAAAGGACGCATGGACCGTCCTCGGCGGTCGCGTGTATAATATTTCGCCTTATGCGCCTTATCATCCCGGGGGAGTGCCGGAGCTGATGAGGTGTGCGGGGAGGGATGGGAGTAAGTTGTTTGGGGAGGTGCATCCGTGGGTGAATTATGAGAATATGTTGCAGGCCTGTTTGGTTGGGATTTTTGTGGATGATCATGAGGAGCCTAGCGGTATGGAAGATATGGATTAGAGACGGGTGGAATCCGGAAGACATTTATGGCCGTTTACTTGAAAGTATTTAGAACTGGATAGACAGGCAGAATCTTGTGATACCCATTGATGAAAATAAATTACTGTTTAGACGATACCTATCCCACTTGCTATCCCATGCCCAGGATCCCATTGTAACGCCATTCCGAAATACGACAAGCTTGTCTGCCACCTCTTCTACCTCCTCCTGCCAAACTTGAACCCTACATCCTCGTCACTATCCTCACTCTCAGCAGCCACCGCCCGCCGCGTCTGCCTCGGCCTCTTTGCCGGCTGCGCAACCACAGGGGTAGCCGCAGGCCTCTTCGCCTGCGTCGATGCCCTCGTCTGGCTCCTCGTAGACGCAACCTGTGACGAAGCCGTTCGCTGCGTTGTTCCAGACGACCGCGCTCGTGAGGACGAGGCTCGGTCTAGCTCCGTGATGCCCAGAGATATTTCATCTTCATCCTCGTCACTATCGTCCGAGGAGACCGTCCGTCTTGACGCCTGTCGCCTCGAAGTCTGCGTCCGTGTCCGCTGGCTAGATGATGCATTGCTACTTTCAACAGGCCGGGATGGCTGGCTAGGCACCCCCTGGCTTTCCTTCCTAGCAGCCGCCGCATCATCCTCAAGCCAATAATCGTCCCCGATCCCAAACTCCTTCGTCTTAACCTGCGTGAGGGAAATGATATTGCGAATGGCAGGACGCCCGCTAACCTCCCCCCGCGCACGGAATCGCTTGAAATTCTTCCTCCCATTCCACCTGGGATCCCACCGTCCATCCGCAATATCCTGATCCCTCGTCCTCGCGCTCGGCGGTACACGGACCGCCATCTCCTCCACGATGGCTAGCTTTCGAATTTCCGCGAGGTTGATGTCTTCGGGGAGGTTGTTTAGGTCCTCCTGCTCAGCGCGCGCCCGGGCCTCCGCTTCTTCGCGCGTCTTACGCGCGACCTCCAGCACGTCGATTTCTTTCTTAATCTTCTTCGGCTTCTCGGTTTGCTTGGGCTGAGTTTCGACATCCATCGTCTCGGGTGTTTCGTCCCTGATCACGGGGTCCTCGCCCCGGGCTATCCTTCGCCTCTTGGCCGCCGCTGCCGTCGGCGCTATATCGTCCATTATGTCGTCTTCGTCGGGGAGGGGATGTTCCCTTCTTTTCCGGGCATTCTGCTGAGTCTGGGCCGGGTCCTCCTGACTAGCGATGACCGAGCCCTGAGACACGAACAGCCCCTCTTCTTCCCTCTCCGCGTTCGAGGCTAATGGTTCCTTTCGCTCTGTGTTTGTCTCAGGGCCAGGCAGAGAGGCCGCAGATTCTTGGATGGAAGGTATATCATCGTCATCATCGGAATCGAACCCTTTGAATCGCCGAGTAGCGGGGCGCCGGACACGACTTCGTCGGGAAGTCGAAAGGCCGACAGGTTTTTGGTCCACCTGGCTCGGCTCCTGCGAAGTGTCCGCTCCATCTTGCGCAGAGTCCGCCATCTCAACATCCCTCAGTGCGCTCGCAGCGCGCATAGCACCGCCCCTCGTCTCCGGTTGCGGTGGTTCCACTGGGCGGTCATCAATGGGCAGAGGCCGTCGTAGCATCGTCGCATCCTTCACCAAGATAGCCTCTAGGAACTCTTTCTGTTCGATGGGACGGTGGTCGAGTTGGAGAGAGACAGCTGTGGTAAATTCCGTGTACCAGGACACGTCGGCTCCTTTCGCTGGGATATATCTGACCACGACGGCGCCCTTTCCTTCGCTTCCATCTTCGAATGATCCGAGACCTTTTTCTCCTGCGATTGACTTGACATAGCGAACGAAATCGTTTACCTGCGTTTGATGTGGTGTCACCTCGAAATACAACGCCTTTCCCCTACCATTCGTGATCGGCGCTAAAAGGTTCTCCCACTGCGCCTTGTCATAGAAGATAAAGGTAAATCCACTAAATATTTCCCTTCTAGAGGGGTCGGGCGCATACTGCGACGTCGGGCTTTGCGAGGCCTCGGATCCGCGAGGAGGAAGGTAATCCAGCTCATTAGGCCAACTGGCATCAAAGTCCACTTCCAGAGGACTTTCGTCACCTTCCTGGACCGTGGCACCGGCGATGATGGAATCCGGGAAGGATCCGGACACAATATACTTGCCATTTATCAGAGCTTGCAAACCTTTCGCCGTGTTTCGCTTCTTCGAAACGACATGGGTAGTGGCTTTGACATTGTAGTCGGTGATGAATTTGATGTCAAGCTGTTCTAGATCGCTTCGTAGAGTTTTAAGGGGATCGTTCTTCATCTCTCGGCTCGTAAAGGAATATGTGAGGACCACTGGAACCCATGTGATGCTATCGAAGAGGGGTTTGGTCAGTTATCGTTTTTGGACTTGAAAGAGTCGCCAGACCTACCGAAAGATGTCGGGACATTTTCCCATAGTAAATTCCACGTTTTCTGTCGCAAGCACATGCGTCTGGTTCTGGATAGATTGCCCATTGATAAAGGTGCCTTTGGAGGTATTCAAGTCTTCGATGGTCAGCCGTGATCTGCTCGCAAGATTTTGCTACTCTGTGTAAGCCCAGGCCATCAAGATGACGAGAGAGAAAAAATGTAGAGGGGACGTGGAAGCTACGTACGGCATGACCCTCAGTGACGGGGTCAACGGTGATCGTAAGATGTTTCCGAGATATCGTCTTGTGGGTGATAACGAGCTGGCCAGCTGGTGTTGATATTAGCACATCGGCCGATTTTCAGGCGGGAACTAGACGAGCGAACCTTCAGATGATGTCCGACCGATCAAGTAGCGCTTTCCCGGTCGGAGCCAGAGCCTCCTACCTGGCAAAAACCTGTCAGCACTGTGATATAGCTGGAGCAATTCGGCATTCGACAGTTGTGCACAAAGCGCGCATACCTTGGAAGGAGGTTCCAGAGCTATCTAGGACCCACATTCTAAAAGGCTTGCGGGAACCCCATTAACATCCTACTTCGGCGAAGTAGGAGGGTCTGGAAATGCGGTTAAAGCTGCGGGCCGTGAGAACGCGGGCGGGGGCAAGGCTATCAGGGAGTTGATGAATCCTCTGCGTGTTGCACTTGGCAACTTGGGAAGATTGGTGCCCCACACTTTTTCGTGTCGCGTTGTGCAACGCCAAGTCAGGTGAGCCGCTGAGTAAGTGGAGAAAGGGTAAGCGGAGACGTCAAGTCGAGAAAATGGTTGAACTCGTCTGGCGACAGAATGAAAGCGCAGTCCTCAAAGGGGATGTCGGAGTCGGAGTCGTGAGTCTCGAGGGCGTCCAGGAGATCATTAAAACTGCCTGGAGCAGCAAAGCCATGCTGGCGGTCTTTGTGGTCAGCCATCGTAATGGAAATAACACAAGGCAATTGGTATTTTGATGATTGACAGCAATAGCTTAATGATTGTGGTGGTATTTGTGATGATGGTGATGTTCAAATATTGAATGATAAGTAGGGAAGAGAACACAAGAGGATGAGGAGAAGTGATGAAAAGTAGTGATGAGAAATAATGAGGAGAAGCGTAGAACTACTCAACTTCACTCACTCTTAGCTCACAGATGAAGGAGTAAAAAGAGAAGTAGGAAAAAACATCTAGGTCACAATAGAAACATAAATAAGAAAACAGAGAAAGGTACTGATTCGGCTAAACTTGATAGTTGTAGAAGGTAGAACTGGGACAACACCTAGAAGGTAGGGTAGTGATGGGAAAGTGTGTTCATGTTAAGCTAGATCTGTATGGAGTAAGCATCTCACATTCGTTGTTGCTGGGATGGTTCTCGACCCCTTCTGAATTGTGTTCTTTCTAGGACCTAAGGGCTACTCCAGTACAGAACGCACATCTTACACAACAGTAGAGTACCAGATAACTAAGATGAATCTCGACAAGACTAGGTGTAATTATAAGAACTTCTATTGAGTAGTTGATACTTGGAGCATGTACTGTCATCAAGTGTGTTGGTTGGATTCAAGTTGGTTGTTTGCCATTCCTCTCTGACCATCCAGCTCCTCATCTAACCCCAACTCTCTCTCATCTTCTCAGTTCATTCTTACCAGTGCCTTAGCTTGGGCTGAGATGTTGAAGACTGCTTCAATTGGGATCCTCGTTGTCTCCATCCCCCATTGGCCTTTCCTCCACTTCGGACTGTTTCCTGGTGTACTTTTCTCCAATTCCCTTTTTGTGTTCTCAGCGCCTTTGCTAGATTTCCTGATTTGGCTTGTCTGGTTCGTTCCTGGGGCAAGATCTTTGGTGCTTCGACGCTTCTTCTTCCTCATTTAAACTCTAGGCCATCGGTTCCCTTGCTCGATTCTCCTCCGTTTCTCACCTTCTCAGCAAATAACCATTGACCGCCCCTTTCCTCATGCTCGGCACAGTTAGCATCTGCCGCTAACTTAGTCCTAGCCCGGCCCGGCTGTAGCTAGGCCCGACCAAGTCCACGATTAAGGCGCTGGAAGATATTCGGGAAGCGTTCGGAGCCGCGTTGTGGAACGCCAAGTCAGCTGAGCGAGTTCCCAAACCTAAGACAGGTGTTGCCAAGTGGCATTTTTGACAGCTGGCAAAAGGATGATGCCTTGCCCCCAGCAACTCAGCAACTCACATTTCACAGTCCTCCACATCAAGTGAATATTAAGAGGAAAGATATCGAGGTCGGAGATAGAACTTATTATCTTTGTATACAGACGGATTCTTTTTTACCCCTTAAAACTCGTCATCTCACGTGGCATTATTAGCAAAACTCTGAAGTTGCAGCGCAATGTGACAGAAAGCTGACTGATAGGATGTCGAGTCGTGGCTTCTGCTGCATGAGGCAGCCTCATCACAGCCTGGTCTCTTGTTGGTTGACCTGCAGTCCTGCACCGCCCCAGGAGCCACGACCCGCAAAATAATGGCTTTCCATCCGTGGCCCGACTTTTCAGTCCCTTCACCGCGTGGAATTCCCCCTTTCCATTTGATTCCCCGAGTTTTGTGCTTTGATGAAGCGTCTGCATCAAGACGATGGCCTCGGAAGCGATCTGTCCAGATAGCACCGTCGGCCGGACGGGCTTCAGCACAATAGTTTCCCCCGATAACCCCGCTCTAGAGTACGTATTCGAGCAATACACAATGCCATTTCGAGGTTCTCGCTATTAACCTGACAACTGTCACAGTATCGTCTTCATCCATGGATTCAGGGGCCATCCAGAACGAACCTGGACATCTGGAGGGAAAACGCCTAGGCAGAAACAGTCAGAAGGTGCCAGCGATGGCTCGGAGCCTCAGCCTAAACGGCGACGGCTGCTCACATTCCAATCCGCTCGACATAGCGATTGCGAACCCGTTTACTGGCCTCGCGACCTTCTTCCTTCGACCGTCCCGAACGCACGAGTCCTGACGTTTGGATATGATAGTGATATCAAGCATCGGGTCTTTGACCAAGCGAATCGGACTACCGTCAGAGATATTGCGCATAATTGTCTCGTCGCTTTGGAAAGTGAGCGGCGAGAAGCACCTGAGCGACATCTGCTTTTTGTCGTCCATAGCCTGGGGGGCATCATCGTCAAAGAGCTTCTTCGCCAGTCTAGTGGACACTATCAAAGACAAAGCCATCTCCGAAAAGTTTTCGAATCTACCACGGGAATTATATTCTTTGGAACCCCTCATGATGGGGCCGATCCCCTCGGGTCCCTCCGTCATGTTATTGAGCGCCTGGCCAAGATGTCAGGGTTCCAATACAACGAAAGCATCGCAAACACCCTTCTTCCCTCGTCAGAACGGCTCATGGAATTATGGGAAGAGTTTGGTCCGCTGGCGCAGGAGCGAAATTGGCTCATTCATTCATTCCGAGAGGGACTGGGTGTCGGCGCTCTCAACGGCAAAAAGGTACGGTGATGGTCTCATAGTCGCAAACTCCACGCTGCATTGACTAACTAGAAACGTAGGTGGTTGAGGATGATTCATCCTTTCTGAGACTTCCTCCCGCAATCGAAACGACTGAGCACATCGGCCGAAATCATATGGAGATGTGCCGCTTCGCTGGGCCTGACGATGTCGAATACAAAAAAGTGGACGCTGCCCTTCGACGCATGACAGCTAATTTATCACTGAATCTACCAGGAGGCTCAATGCCTGGTATCACACCCGAACAAAGACAGCAGCTGAAAGAGTCATTGAAGTTTGACCAAATAGACGCCCGTCATCGGAGTATTAAGCGAGCACATGCCAAGACATGCAAGTGGTTTATCAAACAACCTAAATATTCAGACTGGCTGGACGTCGACAAATTTCCCGACCATCGCGGGTTCCTCTGGGTCAAAGGGAAGCCGGGTGCTGGGAAGTCAACGCTGATGAAATATGCCTTATCTCATTCGTGCAAGGTTCTCAAAGGCACTACCATCATCAACTTCTTCTTCAACGCGCGGGGCGATGAGCTAGAGAAATCCACCACCGGGATGTACCGATCCCTTCTCTTTCAGCTGATAGACAGGGTCCCAAGGCTCGATGCAATCTTTAATTCCCTTCGCCTCACAGCGTGTAGATGGGACCGCCCAATGCAATGGAGCATAGAGTCCCTGCAAGACCTCTTCGAGCAAGCCGTTCAATCACTGGGACAATCACGGGTGGTTTGCTACATCGATGCCCTCGATGAATGTGATGAAGACGAGATACGAAAAATGTTATCGTTGTTTGAGCGCGTTGGCGAGCTCGCCGCGTCATCCGGCATCCAGTTCCAGGTTTGTTTCTCAAGCCGCCATTATCCACATATCACTATCTCTCAAGGGCTGGAGTTGGCCCTAGAAGATCAAGAAGGCCACGGTCAAGATATCACCAGTTATATTGACAGTGAGCTTAAAATCGGCCAGTCGAAAGTGGCAAGGGAGATAAAAGCAGAGCTGCAAGAAAAGGCCTCCGGCGTCTTCATGTGGGTAATCCTGGTTGTGGACATTCTCAATAAAGCGTTCGACCGCGGCCGTGTACATGCCCTACGCAAACGACTTAGGGAGATTCCTGCCAGTCTCCATGAACTTTTTCGGGATATCCTGGCACGCGACGGAGGAGATAAAAACGAACTGATGCTTTGTATACAGTGGGTCCTGTTTGCGAAACGCCCTTTGAAGCCCGAGGAACTCTACTTTGCTGTTCTTGCGGGAACTGACTTGGAGTCGGTGGATGCCTGGGATCATGAGCTTATGACCATGGACACGATTCGGAGATTTGTGCTGGACTCGTCAAAGGGACTCGCGGAGATCACAAAATCGAAAGCTCCGACAGTTCAGTTCATTCATGAATCTGTCCGGGATTTCCTCCTCAAAGACAACGGTCTTCACGAAATATGGTCGGATTTGGGACCTCAATTCCAGGCACAGAGTCATTGCCGACTGAAGGAGTGTTGTATGGAGTACATGTTGATCGCTGCTAAGGAAATCTCGCTTCCGGAGCCATTGCCGAAGGCACGGAGCGAAGAAGCAATCAGGCTTCTTAATGAATCCCAGGCCCTCTGGCCCTTTCTCGAATATTCGGTCCATTCCGTTTTGCATCATGCAGACCTAGCAGAGTCTGGGGGAGTCAGCCAAGCCCAATTCCTCCGTGATTTTGAATTTCCAAATTGGATTGTCCTCAACAACCTCTTTGAGAAGTTTCAAATTCGCCGGCACGAGCTGAACACCAGCCCGGCTTACATCCTGGCCGACGGGAATCTGGCTCATCTGCTCAAAATCTGCACATATGAATGTGCAGGAACAGACATCAGTCGGGGCCGCATTGCGAGCCCTTTTCTTGAGGCGGTGGCCAGAAACAATATCGGCGCCTTGCGAGCACTCGTCGAGCTAGAGTTTCGAAAGAACGAAATCACGGCAACCTCGGCCCTGGACGCTTACCAGGATGTATTGACCAGCCGAAATCGGATACCAGAGCTTAGAACCGATATGGGTTATTACACCTGGCGAGCTCTTGCTCGTCACGGCCACTCAAAACTTATCCAACTCCTTGTGGATGTGGGCGCATTAGAAATTGAAAATACTCTTTCCAGCCTATTGGAAATCGCAATCTCTGATTGTGAGGTTGATCTTGTTGACGTATTTCTTGCAACGGGCAGGCGTCATGTTCTCCCAAGAGCTGGGCTTGAGCAGGTACCCCACCGATTGGCTGCCTTCTATGGCCATACACCTGCCATCAACGTGTTACTCGGAATTGGTGAGGAAACTAATGTCAACGAGGGTGATAATATTGGATTGAGTCCCCTTGATCGGGCAGCCTTATTAGGACATGCAGATGTTGCTCGGGCGCTAATTGCAACGGGTCGGGTCACTATCAACGCACAATATCCAAACCCCGAGGATGCTTTACCAGTTGTTTGCGGAATGCGTAGCTTCGAAGGATTTACAGCTCTGCATTTCGCCGTCCTCCTCGGACGTACCGCCGTTGTCGACGTATTACTAGAGGCAGGCGGGGCTGATGTCAACCTAAAAGCTAAAAATGGTTGGACGCCACTCTCGCTAGCCGCCAGAAAAGGACACACCAACATTGCTTGGATTTTGCTTGGTATAGACGGGATTGATGTCAATGCCCCGGACCAGGATGGCTTCACCCCACTCTCGTGGGCTGCGAGTTGTGGACATTTTGCCATGGTTCAGATGTTATCTGGCATTACTGGAACTTAGCTAGACTTCAGGAACATAGAGGGGCAGACGCCGCTATCGCTAGCTGCTAAATTTGGACACGAAGATGTTGTTGAGACGATACTCGCAACAACCAAGGTGGATATTAACTCGAAGGATTTAGCAGGCTGGACCCCGCTATGGCATGCCGTAGCATATGCACGCGTGGCTGTAGTGAAGAGGTTACTTGCCATCGACGGAATTGATGTCGATACGGAGGATACGACTGGCAAGACACTGTTGTCATTGGCCGCTACCTTCAAAGGGGGGCCCAATGTATAGTGGTGGACGGGCGACAATTTTTGATATGTTGCAACACCGCAAAACATTCGAGATAGAATAGGTGATTTTCTTCCTAGATATTAGTCGTTCAATACAAACAGATCCGGTGTTGGAGTAGCTCGGGAATTTCTGCAATTTTACTGGTCACAGCTAACAATAGGTGGCTGAACAGAGCACTGGTTTGGGGGAGAGGGAAGAAGTCATAATTAGAACGAAGACAATACAATGGATGGAATAGCACGCTACTTCTTGGAAGACGCTCATAGGCTTCTTGGCTGTTCGGGTTTTTTGCTTCTGGGATGGGCGTGAATGGCGTCCATCGGAGCTCTGACGTACATCGGAGCTCTGACGTACTGCCGGCTGCAGTAACATGCCGGCAACCGTGGTTCCTGGCCTTTCTTCGCCTCTACCGATTCGGCGGGGCAAGCGCTGATCAACCCAAGTGTCGCAATTGATTTTTGCTTGCCAAAACCCATCCTCCCCGTTCAAAAAGTTCCGTCTCCTCCCTGTTCCTGGGCCGCTCAGGTACCAAGCTGGAACTCTTGACCGTTGAGTTAAGCATGTGGGGGATTGATGTCTGTGGCGCACTTGATGGCGCGGTATCCTGGTTCCCGACAAGTCTAAGCCTCCAAGGGCAGAGTCGGTGACTGGACTCATTTTGTGGTGATGTGGCTCCCGGCCTGCGTATATTATGGTTTACAGGGATCAGTAGCTCGTGTGTTGAACGGTCGTCCAAGCCAGGGGAATGGAATATAATCTATCATTGAAGATCAATTGATTCCAAATTTCATTCAGATCCCATCATGACCTTGCCCAGTGAAGTGGTCGCGTGGGTGGCGGACTCGCCGTGGATACCCGAATCAGGATCCTGGCGCAGGGAAATTCAGCCTCCACGTGACATCTTTAACAAGTCCTCGGTATCATGACCAGGCACCTCAGGACTGCGAAGGAGTGGACGAAGTATTAGTTAGCGCCTTGCTGTTAGTGCCAAGCGCCGGGAACCGGGTTGGGGCGGATGTTGCGAAGTAGTGTATACTCCAATGCCAGTGGGTGGTATTGTACTGATGGGCCCGACGCAGTGCCAGTAGTAACGCCTGGCGGGGTACTTGGCAGGGCAAAGCCTACCACTCACCGAAGGACTACGAGTCTACAAGGACAACAAGTACAAGTAACCAAGCTCAATGTCTTGGTCCCCCGGTCCGATGTCTGGGGATAGGCTTGGGACAACCCCCAGGAAATGTCCGCCACTGCCCCTCGCTTTCCTCAATTCGAGCTGACCTGCAGCCCAGCGGGGACAACCACATAAGCGGATGAGGCTCAGCTCCATGTCAACTTCTACTTCTAGCTCATTCTCCAACCACAAACAAAACTCGCCTCTGTCCCCGGGCTGACGATTTTAATTGATTTCTTCCTTTTTTCGACTTCTCTTACACCCTTTTTTCCTTTTCCTCCGCGTCCAACTCGTTCCGTGCCGATCTAGTCTTCCTACCCCGCAAAGAGAGAGAGAACGAAAAACACAAAAAACCTCGGTAATCATGTCTGGATATCCCGGCGCTCAATATGGGCGCGGCCAAGGAGGCTATGGTCCGCCTCCCCAAGGCTACGGCTACCCGCAACAACAGCAGGGCTACTATCCTCCTCAACAGCCTCCTCAGGGAGGTTATTATCAGCAGCCGCCCCCGCAGCAGGGCGGGTACTATCCTCCTCAACAGGGTTACGGACAACCGCAGCGGGGTTACCCGCCTTCCCCGCAGCCTCCCCAGCAGCAATATCACCAGGGCTATGGTGCGCGTATGTTTCCCGGCCGCGGCCATACCGGTTTTATGACGCCCCCGAGTAGAATAGTCTTGCTAATCTAGATTTCTCGTCTCTCGATGTGAACAGGCCCTTCCGGACATTATCCCTCCCATAGCCAGAGCAGCCGTGCCCCGCCTCCGCCCCCGAGCGGCATGCAACAGTTCGGCCACGGCGCGCCCTCCAACTACGCCTACCAATACTCGAACTGCACCGGAAAGAGGAAGGCGCTTCTTATCGGAATCAACTACTTTCGCCAAAAGGGCGAGCTGAGGGGTTGCATCAACGACGTGCGCAACCTGTCCAACTTCTTGATGACCAAACACCGCTTTCGAAGGGAGGACATGGTGATTCTTACCGACGATCAGCCCGATCCTAGGAGTCAGCCGACGAGGCAAAATATTTTGAGGGCGATGGCTTGGCTGGTGAACGGCGCGCAGCCGAATGACTCGTTATTCTTCCACTATTCTGGTATGTCCCCTCTCATTGAGATTCTTGTCCCGGGTTGCCCGGACGGTCGCGAAAAAAACTCGCAACTAACTCTCTACACTTGCCAGGCCACGGTGGTCAAACCCGCGACCTTGACGGCGACGAAGACGACGGCTACGACGAAGTCATCTACCCCGTCGACTACAAATCCGCCGGCCACATTGTCGACGACCAGATCCACGACATCCTCGTCAAACCCCTGAAACCAGGCGTCAGGTTAACAGCCATTTTCGACTCTTGCCACTCGGGCTCGGCGATGGATCTCCCGTACATCTACTCGACGAAGGGCATGCTCAAGGAGCCCAACCTTGCCAAGGACGCCGGCATGGGTCTCCTGAGCGCGGTCTCGGCGTACGCCAAGGGTGATATTGGCGGTGTTGCTAGCTCCATTTTCCAGTTTGCCAAGAAGGCTACGACGGGAGATGACGCGTACAACAAAACCCTGCGCACGAAAACGTCGCCTGCGGATGTTATTATGTGGTCCGGGAGCAAGGACAGTCAGACATCGTAAGTGTTGTGCTCCGGGACTTTCCGCGTCCTGGTTCTTTTGCAATCGGCGAGTGAAATTGAGAGGCTGACGGAAAATTAGTGCCGATGCGACGATCAATTCTCAGGCTACGGGTGCCATGTCGTGGGCCTTTATGACGGCGCTCGACAAGAAACCTCAGCAGAGTTATGTGGAATTGCTCAACTCTATACGAGACTTGCTGGAAGCGAAGTACTCTCAGCGTCCCCAGCTGTCTTCCAGTCATCCAATTGGTGAGTTGGACGCATTTTCGCCTTCCCAAATGTGAAGTTGATAACGTTTGCTAATGCACACAACCTCTCCAGACACGAATCTTCTCTTCATTATATAGCGGGACCACCTGAAGCCAATTCAAGGAATTGCGATACTGGTTAAATTAATGAGGGTCCCGATCGGGCGGATGTCTGATGGCCTGGTAGCCACTTGTTCACTTCCCCTTCATTTGGTCTGTTCTTGTTTTGGGCGGGTACTTTTGTGTTATCATCAAGTTTGACTCGGATGGATTTACTGAGGTATTGCCGGTATATTTGAAGTTCTTATGCTAGCGATATTGATGACCTTGTTTTTTTCCTATCCTTTTTGCATCTCTTGTAATTTCTTGTTCTCCGGGTTCTTGATTTGTTTCGCCGATGGAGCATTCCTAGAAGCGAGCGCTTGGGATCTCGTAATGATGGCGGCTGTTTTTACTCTTTCTCGCAGCAATCATGGACGTTACTCTAGTTTGGACATGGAATCATATGAGCCATTCCTGCAGTCGACATCATATAAACTACATATCCTCCAGATATATATTCCTAAACAGAGGGTATCAATATTCCAACTCCAAAACAAAACCCCAACCTCTTGCAAGCCAATCCTCTCCTACTCATCTAAGCATCTACTCATAAACGCCCGCCACTTCAACACGAAGCCCTA
This sequence comes from Scedosporium apiospermum, assembly GCF_000732125.1. Taxonomy (NCBI): domain Eukaryota; kingdom Fungi; phylum Ascomycota; class Sordariomycetes; order Microascales; family Microascaceae; genus Scedosporium; species Scedosporium apiospermum. Next base: position 2,370,406 of record NW_015971811.1, on the reverse strand, counting down.
CAATCCCGCCTTCTCTGCACCTATATCCCCTGACGATGAATACCCCATCCCCTCCCTTGCAGCATTCAAAAAAGTCCCCAAGAACACAACCCCCGTCGCCGCCCAAACCCCCCACTGCCCCACCGACGCCATCGGCTCCGACTCCGGCACATCAGGCCGCATCTTAAACAGATACATCTCCGTCCTCTGAATAACGATGACGCACATCGCGGGCACGGCACCCATGAGCAGGCTCCGGAAAATAGTCGCCAGCTTCGCGAAGCTCAGGATGCTCGGCTTCGGCTGGATGATGTCGGGCGACGCGTGAAAATTCGTCGGTGCCGATTCCAGGTCGATGGTTTTTGCGCTCTTGACGAGGTCGCCTGCGGGACCTTTGGCGGAGATGAAGGCGATTGTTAATGCTGCGAAGACTAGGCCCGGGATGCCCACGAATCTCAAGATGTCTGCGATTTTTGTTCCCATTACGCCCATTCCGGCAATTTTTCCGTCCTCAAACTGCCCGAAAATAGATTCCCTGGGCATAATCACCCCCTTACACCCTTCCTCCCCCGTCAAAAACCTCCCAGCATGCGCACCCATCTCCTTCACCCCGACAAAAGCCACCACAGTGGCGACAGCGACGGCAACGCACCACCCCTTCACAAGAAACCTCGCGCCCGAAGCGCTAGCCGTCCTTGACACCATGAGCAACCACACGGCGACGAGACATGCGAGGGCCAGCATTTCCAACGTGACGACCAGTTCGAGCGGAAGGGCATGGCGGCCATCATCTGAGCTATCGCGACGGAGGTGGGAGAGGTGGACTATGGCGTCGACGGTGAAGATGGCGGTTTTGGTCGTGAAGCCGGCGAGGGCGGCGCGGAAGAGCCAGCCCTTTGGGAGAGGGACGATGAGGGAGAGGACCATTAGGTAGAGGTGGATGCGGGGGAGGAAGGCGTATGGGGAGGAGAGGGGGGTGGTGCAGATGTTGTCGTCCATGGTTTCGTGTGTTTTCTCTCTTCCTTTTTGTTCGCTGGTCTTTGTCGATCAACGGTATGGAGGATGAAAGTTGGGGGAGATGGGAGAAACGCGACGCTATAAACGAGATGCGCAACGCATTGTCGACAATACCCCGTTTTGTTTTTCTACTTCATAGCGAGTTTTGGGTGGTTCTTTTTCAGCTCTGTGGGCTAGGCTGCTGCCAAGCAAGATCGTGGGCGAGTCGACGGGCTTGAGATGCAGGGATGTTCATGCAGGCGATGCAGATGTGGTGCCAGCGCGGCTAGGGCGAAGGCGCAGCAGTTTTGCTCGGAAGGGGTTCCGCTTTGGGTGCTGCGCTTGGCTTTTGGCTCCTCTTTCCTGATGATCTTATTTTGTGATTCTTCATCTCGATGCTCCAAAGGAGATGACCTCGCGGAACATCGCCGTATCTACTGGGTGTGCCGGATCGACGAGCTTCATTCAAGAAAAGAGAAGAAAAAAACGCAAAAGACGACTGAAAGCATAAATTAAATTAATATAATATAATAAATATTATCATCTGTAACAGGCTCCGATATACGACAGGACAAGAAAATAAATCAAAAAATCAAAAAGCTCGCTCGCAGGTCGCTCCGAGGATCGAATCCAGGGAGCTTCCTACGAGCTACGAAAACTTGCGATTTTCTAACCTTCTGAGCGCTCCAATGACCACTTGGCCACCGGTCGCATGTTTGGTGCTTGAGCTGCTCGGTTGAGAGTTCTTGCCATATCCCCATATATAAGGGATATGGCGGAGGCCTCCTGTTGCTGAGGAAGGTGCGGAAGGCGGGAGGTCATTATCGTGAATAGTGAACCCATTCGTATTGAAAAGGGACTCTAAAGGTTGCAAAGAAATGTGATATAGACATCTGCCGCATCACCTAAATCTCCCAGAAATATGCAGTCCTTGTATCCTCAACCACGGATTCCAAACATGACATGACAATGTGAAAAGGGCCAGGACACACATACATAAACGAGCTTAGACGACGGGATTTACGATTAACAAAATCACCCTAATATAAACTGCTTAAAACTAATATCTAGTTATGATGAGATTGGCTTTTCCCGTGATCTCCGAGCTAGCTTCCGGTTTCAACCATCTCGTACTCAAAGTTCCTCTCTATGAAGTCCACTCTTTTGAGTAGGTCGTGACGAGACTCTCGAGAAATCACAGAGAGGAATGCGATCCACCAGAGGGCACTCGCATCTGGGCCTTCGAGGATGTCTCCCGCCTTCTTCCGAGAGTAGTAATCTACAACATTCCGCCGTATACTAGGATATTTGCCAAGGAACTCTTTAGCCGCGTCTGCCGACTTCATAATGCCTGCCTTTGTTTGCTGGATAATCATCACTGATAGATGGAACTGGGGACCATTGAGAAAAGGCTGCGCAAGAGCCCTGAAACGTAGGTATTCCGAGGGGCCAAGGGATAGGAGCATTCGTAGAGCATAATAGTCAACTCCATATGCGAGAAGAACGGCGACAGACTCCAGATAACCAGCTGGACGAGCATTAATCTCATGAAGATAAACTTCCGGCTCGCCTTTTGGGGGCTCGGGCCTTGGAACGAGATCGATAATGCCATCTCGATCGCCGTATGTGACGCTTGAGTTGCGAACCCGAGCTTCACAGTGGAACAGACCCGAACGGAATCCCTGGCGAAGCATTGATTGTAGAATTTGTTCTTTAATGGCAATTTGCTCATTCTCTGGCAAGGCGGACGGCATCACATTCTGTGTTTCCTGGAAGTTGGCTTTGGCATCCGCTCCTGGGACGTCGGCAGGGCTCGGGAAGTCGTCGTTGATATCACAGAAGACTATCTCTCCTTCTAGAAGCGCAAAGTTGGCGTCGACTTCCGGTCCGTCAACGTATGGTTCAATAACCACCACCGTGCTTGGCGTTGCCGACTTTGCATGGCGATCCGAGGCCTTACGAACTGCATCTGCCAACTCGACTTCATTGTGTACCTTGGATACGCAGTCACTGCACCAACCAATAACCGGCTTGACGACCATCGGGAAGTTCAATTGCCCTTCTCCTCGCTTTTGCCTTTCGGCAAGAAATGATGGCAAATCCTCGGCCTTTTCCAGGACAAAACTCTCTCCTGCCCCGACGGTTTCTAGCAGGCGTGTTCGACCTTTGTCTCCCGCAATCCTATAAGCGTCGGGGCTTTCTGTCGGGAAGCCCAAAAGCTGACACGCTTCCGCCACAGCAGGTAACCTCACATCACTGATCGTAACTATGCCTTCGATCGAATGTGGGTAGGAGCGCACTGCTTCCACGATTCTTTGTGGCAGACTTGCATCGGGGGAAATATCAACGGCTATGAACTCTTCTCTGAGGTATGCCCAGGGTGAGTTAGGATCCTGCAGCCAGTGGCCCGCCTCATCCATAACCACAAGCTTGATTCCTAGGGCTTGGGCTGCCTTGAGGGCCCGTTCGATGCAGTCGATATCCTCTCGGCCTTGAACCCAGGCGATACGTCGGAGGCTGAGGGGCTTTGGCAGCAGCCAAGAGAAAGACAATCTGTTCTCCAGCTCCTTGTCCACGTCGTCCGGGGACACTAATGGCGAAAGCTGTATACCGCCTATGGCCTTTAAGAGCATTGGCTCCAGCAACTCGGGAGTCACTTCACCCTCACCCACAGCCTCCGCAAATACACATGGTGTAGCGAAAGACTTTGCCGTGATAACGTGTGGACAACATTCTAGCCTGCGTTCAAGAAAGTCTGTACGGGCAACATAACCATGCTGAAGCGGGTAAATAAGACGTATCAGCGTCACCGAGTGTCCTCCTTCAGAGGACTCATTTTTAAGGCAGTCAAAAAGAAATCGGGCAACTGCGTGGTCGGCTGGGACAGAGATTCCGAGATCTTTCAAGCTGATGTCAGATTTGGGGTTCTTATTTGTCCCACTGGACTTGATTGTCAGATCCAATGACCAAAAGGGTGTGCCAGCCTGTGCAGATGCCGGGCGCACTCGGCAGATGAAAGTCTCTGAAGTAGCCATTTGGCGGAGACGACTTAGAGTGGGTAAATGGACTGGAGAGGAGAGAGTCTGTAATGTATGGTTGGCACTTTTAGGGATGAGACGAATGGTTTCTCAACACCGAGCGTTATGGCTCCCAAAAAGGATCTAGAACTGAGATATTCGATTAATGCAAGAGTAGTAAGCCCCCACGCCCTCATCCTCGAAGGTATCTATCCAGATTCTAGAACTACCCGAGCAAGCGGAATTTCTATGACATGAGGAAATCTTGGCCGACATGCGGCCCGGCGCTAAAGAGACAGACCTACTAGACACTGAAGACGCAATCGATCGTTTAAGACACTTCGAGTAACGGGATTGGCTGTTCCAAGGGTTCCGTTTGGGGGCCCGGACCTTCAACCCGGGCGAGCAAGTTTGAGGGGGATTTCCGAAATTGTGACCTTCACTTACAATTTTGCTTGCACCCGCCTCGGATCGTGCCTTTTTTTTAGTGTTCATTCAGACTGTCACTCAGATTGATTGATTGATAGAATGGAGGACCAAATCCAGCTTCGTGCATATCAGATAACACCCTACCTCGGTAGCTGCCGAGCATGCACATAACGCACACGAGGTGGTCACCGTGGCAATTTCTGGATTCGAGTCGAGAGTGTCAGGCGTTCGCATGAAGTTTGAGAGTCTTCCCTTGTCATGTCTGCAACGTCCGGATACTTATTTCTTCATGCTACAAGGGCCCTGCATGCCAGGGTAGTCAAACTACTCTCCGTTTAAACTGTAACCGCAGTGAAGTCAGTATCCCGTGGATCAGTGCGCATGCTAAGGCTATGTTTCTTGTACTTAATCTCACCCTGTGGGATCAGGAAGCACACCCATACATATGTAGGCCGTAGCCCTCACATGTAAGGCCCTTTGAGATCGCAGATCTTAGATATGCTATTACAGGAAGAGATCTCGACATAGCTTTCAAACCCAACACTGGTCGTAAGGATGGGTGCGAAGAATCTTAATGTCTTCAAGGGACCGAACTCTCTGTCCCAGTACTTTGACCCCGACCAGCATCCCCTAATTCCACTCGTTGAGCTACCGGACTCTCTCAACCCCCTGCGCACTGATGGCATCCGTATTTTTGCCAAGATGCTCACTGCGCTGCCAGCTCAGAATGTGAAGTCTCTTCCAGGTATGCTCGAAGGATTCTACTCGGCCTTTCGTTGACGGAGCGACGTTCTGATCCCTTTTTTGCAGCCCTTCGAATGCTACAACACGAACCCGATGCGCGGAGCAAAACCATAGTTGAAGCAAGCTCTGGGTCCACAGTGATTTCCTTGGGGATCATTGCCAGAGCTCTCTGGGGCCATGACGATGTCCATGCATATGTCACCAACAAAAAGCACCCCGATTCCTTAAAGATTCTCAAGTTTTTCGGGTTAAACACGTAAGTGTGCAAGAATCGTCTCACAATACCTAGGCGCATTTCTCATGAGTGTCCATCCGTAGAGTTCTTTATGGTGGTTTGGCACAACAAGAACCTTCGGATCCCAAGGGAGTGATGAACCGGCTTCGACACAAGGCGAAATCCGATCCAACAGTCTGTTATCCGGGGCAATATGACAATGACCATGTCAGTGACACACCAAACTAGGCTACCTCTCAAATTCTTGTATAATTAACACCTAAGAAAGAACTGGAGATCGCATGAGCAATGGACTGGAGCGCAGATTTGGAAACAGTTACCCGAAATCAACGTCCTCTGTACCACCATCGGGACTGGAGGTATGTATTCTTTGTCTTGAATAGATTTGAATATGCTTTTAACCCGTCTTTCTATTCCAACAGGTTGTATCACAGGGACAGGCGTTTATTTGAAGAAGCAGAAGCCAACGATAAAAGTAGTCGGGTAAGGAGCATTCACGCTCCCCACTCTAACCCCATTCCATCTATCATATTAACCACCTCTGTAGAGTTTGCAATGTCTTTGGCGATCCGACGCCAGGGCCGCGGCACTTCCCAGGATTCCATACGTCGCCATTCCCCTGGAGGGAGACAATCGACTCCTTCGAGACCGTAGCCTCAGTTGATGCCTTCCGCATGTCTATGAAGTTATCACGCCACGGACTTATTGCAGGGCCGTCGTCTGGGGAGGCTTTGTGTGGGCTTCTAGCCTACCTAGAGACAGTGAAAGGGGAAGGTAAGCTTGCTGAACTAGCGGAAGCAGGCACTGGCGAAGTCAACTGCGTGTTCATCTGCGCGGATCTTCCATATCAGTATATGGATTTATATTTCAAAAAGCTCACCTCTGATGAGTTCCCTCCGACTTTTAATGAGGTATAGGCTGCCTGTTTTATCCATCCTTATTTGCGATTTCCACTGACACATTACACAGAACCTTTTATCTTGTGACCAAGCTGCATATGATGAACGATGGTTTCTGTCTCCAGAAGAAGCCTCAAAGATGCTCAGTAGCGAGCAGAAAGGGATATGCACGCCGGCTGCCCCATGCCAGTGTGTGATCTTTTCATCATCTTGTCCAATTTGTTCATCAGTCGCAGAGTCTACTAGTGGATCGAGCTCGCCCTCGACGGCCGGGGAGTTTACTTGGTCTTCCGCGCATTCATCGAGCACTGAATCGTCCCTTTCGGAAACCCCTTTCCAAACTACCATCCCACATCCTTTACCGGTCGTAGTTGACATCAGACCAGAACACGCCTTTACAGAGTCCCACGTCAGATGTTCTTACAATGTGCCTCTACCAGAGACGCAAACGGACTTTTATGACGACGCCCAAGCGGTAGAGAAACGCTGGTGGGAGCTAAAGAATGCTATTGATGGTGAAATGTGGCCCCACAGTCCCTGTCCTCAGGGTTCCATGGTCCGCTCCACCAATACATCCAAGGAAAAGGACGGGCTCACTGAGGAAGCCAAGATCGCACATCCATCCCCGGATTACAGCGCCTACCCAGACTTAGGGCCGCCCTCATCACCCGTCATTGTACTTTGCAGTGACGGGGATTCTGGGAAAATGGCGACATCAATCCTCCGTGGGAAAGGACAGGAGGCTTACTGCGTGGAAGGTGGTTATAGAGAGCTCTTGCAATACCTTAGCCGATAGACTCAGCGTACGAATAGTGAGTGCTAAGGGGAAGTATTTTACGCGGGATTTGAGATCTTAGTCGGCTGCTAAATTAGTATGTCTCCGCTTATTCTTCAAGGGTACGATTAAGCTCATCTGCAGTAATTTAAGGTTACATCTCGAAAGTGCTCTGTTTGTGAGCGGCCTTGGTGGATTCTTCAATGCTACTACGACTGGGCAATTTCGCCGCCGAGCAGATTTGAGCAAGTTAATGTAGGATGGCTTGGCTCCCGGCAATCGTCGTCTTCTTCGAGTGATCGACAAGCGGATCTGCACGGACTGGGGCCGGGGTCTTCTCGGACCTGCAGGCCGCAGTTAGGTTGAGCCAGTGTCTGTGAAGACCTACAAGTAGTGTATATTAACGGCAGCGCTGTCTGATCCAATTCCGTTTTCGGTGATGAGCTGTTACCGTTTTGCTCGGGCTTTGAACAAATTCTTCGTCGTATACTTGTTACCTGCTTCGTCTAGGTGCCCAATTTCACCCTTTTCTGAACATTTTCTGTCTCTGACAGAAGCTGAACCCCCGTAACTAAAGATACAATGTCAGCTCGAGCCATGTAGGGCTGTTGGGATAGTCGACCTGAACCTTAGCATCAGCGTGGAATGAGTCTTTTCTCTCCTGCAAACGAGAGAACAGAAATTATTTCACATATACTCAGCACCAATGACGAAAATGACAGAGAAAGTCGCCCAGAACGAGAAGACAGGTAGTTCGGAGACGGACGACTTCCAAGGCCAAAGGGACGCCACTCAGGAGGAGATAGACTCACTGCCTCATGTGGCTGATAAGCTGCCTTTTGCTGCTTGGGCCGTCATCCTCGCAGGCGCCTTTGAACGATTCACATACTTTGGCTTAATAGCACCGTGGCGTAAGTGAACAGCAGCTTGTTGGTGCAGCTGCGGGTTATTGATTATCATCTTCCAGAAAACTATATGCAGAATCCAAGAGATAATGTCGCTGTTCCTGGTGCTCTTGGATTCGGACAGTCAACTGCAGTCAACATCTACAATGCATTCTTCCTATTTTCGTTTCTCACGCCCATGTTGTTCGCTCTGATATCAGATATATGGCTCGGAAGGTTCAAGACCTTAATGATTGGTTTGGCGTAAGTCGCTTTCAGCTCTAGCACTTATGAAAGCTAATAACACAACCTTAACCAGATTATATCTTGCCGGATGCATCATCTTGGTTACGACTTCTATCCCGGATGCGCTAAATCAAGGGGCTGGAATCGGTGGTCTCGCCACGTGTTTGGTCCTTGTTGGTCTCGGTGTTGGTTCAGTTAAGGCTACGTTCTTTCCGTTGCTTGGTATGTTTACTCCTCTATCAGTCAGAACTGAGTCTGTAGCTTCAATATGATATAGGACTAACCTCACCCTTCAGGAGACCAGTATGTTCAGAAGAAGCCTCAACTGGTTCAGAGTGAAAACGGCGCGAGAGTCATCGTCGACGGACCTAGAACTATCCAGCTCATGTATAACGCATATTACTGGTAAGGAGCTTGATGATAAGTACGTGTTGGCACACCTGAAGCTTAATTTCTATGCAGGTTCGCGAACGTAGCGTCCCTCTCATCTATACCAGTAACGTTTCTAGAATTTCATTACGGCTTTTGGGTTGCCTACCTACTTACAACCATATCTCTTTGTGTTTCTATTGCCTTCTTCGCGATCTGGTCAGGAAAGCTAGGTATGTTCAGCTCTCATCTTTTAACCGTCAACTCTTCATACTCACTCTAAAGTTAGTCAAGATTGCACCCAAGGGAAATGTCCTCCCAAGAGCAGTCAAGACAATGAGCTATGCTGCAAGGAGCGGGTTCAAACTGGATCATGCCAAACCTTCTTACCAGCAGACTCGCCATGGGAGAACCGTTCCATGGACCGACCACTTTGTAGACGAAATGAAACGGGGACTGATTGCATGTCGTGTCATGTAAGTTCTAATAAGACCACTTGGTGTAAGGGATTTAATATTAACTATCGAACAGTTTCTCCCTACTTGTCTTCTACCTCTGTATCAACCAGATGTACAACAACCTCGTTTCACAAGCAGGCCAAATGGACTTGCATGGGGTGCCAAACGACATGATCCAAGCCTTTTCTGGAGTGGCATGCATTATCTTCGGTCCGATAATCCAAGGTCTATACGAGATCCTCGCCAAACGCAAGATTGAGTTCGGCCCAATCGCGCGTATGACGGCTGCCTTTATCTTCTGTGGAGCCGGTATGGGATACGCGGCAGGTCTCCAGCGACTCATCTACTCGTCCGGACCGTGCTACGACCGGCCATTCTCTTGTCCCGAGTCGGAAGGGGGGAAGATACCTAATAGCGTCAACGTGTGGGCCCAAATGCCGGTCTATATCTTCTTGGCCATCGGAGAGATCTTCGGTTTTGTCACCGCGTTCGAATACGCATACGGCAAAGCACCAAAGGACATGAAGACTGTGGTACAGGCACTGACTCAACTCACGGCTTGCTTTGCCAGTGTGTTGGGAATGGCAATCTCTCCGGCAGCCAAGGTTCCCAATATGGTAATATTCTATGCGTGCTTGGCTGGAGCAATGGGACTCACTGCCGTCTTATTTTGGTGGAGATTCAGGAAATATGATGAGATAGATACAGAACTGAATCAGCTGGACTACAAGGAGGAGGTATTCGAGTCTACTAGCCCAGCATCAGATGAGGAGAAGGCAGTAAAATCCTAGTGGTAGAGCACCTTCCTCGGACCTGAGATCGAAGTGGTCCATAAAATGGGAAAAGCGCCTAGAGCGATAGTAGTTGAACATAGACATAAAGGCACCACTTTTGGGCTTTGTACACCCGTTTCTTTTCTGCCCAGACGTACCTTCCTGAGAATTAAACGGTCTCTGAAGACGGGGTCCGTTATTATCGTACAAAGTACCCCCACGGGAACTTGCCCCGAACTCACCGTCTCGGCCCGGGACGGGGAGATGAAGAATTCCCCACCCCAAATTAGCTCATACCCGCTCAGTCGTGGGGGCTTACGGCCAGAGTTTTTTTCTCGCTGCTGAGGCTATGACATGAAGATTATCAGAGGTTATAGCAATGACAGAAGAAAATACCTAAGAGCTTGGCAACCTAGATGGTACTAATGAGAGGGACAGCACGGAGGTACCGTGGTGTATATCACCCTCCCTGGTATTACTCGGATGCAGGCACGCGTCTCTAGCCACACCTTCCAGAAGTCAGACGTCATCTCATGCGCCGCTGCTCTTCCTGCCTCTGTCCCCGGAACAACTCACCGTTCTTCTATCTCCAAAGCGTCCCCTCAGAAGCTGCCCTAAACCCTTGACACACTACGACCTGCTAGCAGACACGCCCTCCCACACATAAACCATGGAACCGTCAGCAATTGCCGTTAGTCAATACGCTACAACGAGCAGCAAACTGGCCGATCGCCTCGCTATTCACGCCTGGAACACATCCGGTCAGCACTGGTTCGTCTGGGCGGGTGAGCGCATCGCAAAAGAAGGCGATGTGCTCGAAATCGGCGCCGGAACCGGTGAACTATGGCGCCAAACGGACCACTCCAAGGCGCGCCTCGTCCTCACCGACTTCTCAGCCGCCATGTGCGACAGGCTACGCGAGATAGACGGAGCGACGGTTCAGCAATGTGATGCGACGAAGCTTCCTTTTGCCGATGGGAGCTTCGACTCCGTGATTGCCAACCATATGCTCTACCACGTCGACGACCCCGATGCGGCCTTGAAGGAATTTGCTAGGGTGCTTCGGCCGGGGGGTAAAGTTCACATTGCGCTCAACGGCATGGATCATCTTGAGGAGTTGTTGAATGTGGGGGCGGAGGTTGGGAGACCCAGCGTCATTCGAGACCGTGCAAAGGTGGTGGCAGAGACTGCTGCTGGTTATCTGGAGAAGTATTTTGCGGATGTTACATACGAGAGATGTCCCGGTGCTTTCGAGGTCCCGAGGTATGAGCCTGTGTTGGCGTATATCAACAGCATTGGAGATGAGCCGCTGGGTGGAGATCAGGAGGCGAAGGCTAGGCGAATCATCGAGGACACGATTGCACAGAAGGGAAAGTTTCATGTGAACAAACATATGGTTCTATTCACTGGAAGGCGAGTGTAGAAAGATAGCTGCGTCCCCATATAGATCTGGTAGTAGTGTAGGTCACAAGCAACAGCCTATTAGCTCTAACCCACGGAAGCAAAGCGCGTGATCCCTGGTCTATTAATACATGTCAGCCCTATAGATACTAGACGTCTCTCTATTATGTGAAGTTGTGCCCGTCAAACCGAACCTCCTGTCCCTCCAATGCCCCATCCGTCTAATACCTGCCGGACTCCCATCCCTTGAGAAAAGAAGCTAGATTTGGCCCCAGAGCCTCGAGGACGTAGCCGCCTTCTAACAGAATAACTGCAGGAATACCGTCCATGCAAGAATCACCGCTTACCAACCGCGCTATTGTCGCGTAATCAGGCGTATCAATAGCAAACGATCCCAGAGGATCCATCCGGTAGGTATCAAACCCCAGACTCACCACGAGATAGGCCGGGTGCGCCCTTTTCACAACTTTCATTGCCTTATTCACCTTGGCCATGTACTCATCTGCTGAGGAGCGGGGCGCTAAAGGGAAGTTCCAATTGGCACCCTCCCCAGCGCCAGCCCCCTTTTCATCCGGGAATCCAGTATAATATGGATATTCGTCCTTCCCATGAATACTAATATATACGACAGACTTATCGTGGTAAAAGTAGTCTTGAGTGCCATTTCCGTGGTGGAAGTCCAGGTCAAGAATAGCGATCTTGGGCGGATTAGGTCGATCTGGCCTAGAGGCCTCATGGAAATGCCTCAGCGCATGGACAGCTACGACTGCGTTGTTGACGTAGCAGTACCCACCGGCCATATTGGTGGTACAGTGATGCCCCGGAGGCCTGCAAAGTGCCATTACATCCTTTGGGGACGTGGACGTCGAGCTTGGGACACACACTCGCGCGGCCTCCACGGCCAGTTCGGCAGACGAGATAATGGAAGCCCAGCTTCCCTTTGCCATCCCCGAACTCAGGTCAAATGAGTAGAATCCGGGTCGGGCGAGCACATCCCGTGGAGGGCCCCGGTTAGTTGCGGTCTTGGCGACGGAAGGAACGTGGAAGCACTCGGGGAGCAGTGATTCATCTTCCTTGATGACACCAAGCTTGACCCATTCGCTGTGAATAGTCATGAGATACTGCAAGTATCCAGGGTCGTGAGTTTCCGAGACAAATCGATCGGTAAGTGCCGCAGTGCTTTCCAATTTGACATGATTCTCCTCCCCAGGGCTTGTTGCCGCCGGATCATGCTCGCTGATATCGCGAATTTCATGACGACCTTCCTCCTTCAGGAACTCTAAGATGGTTGTAATGCGCTCGGGACATTCATAAGCGGGAATTGTCTTGCCATTGAGAATCTCAACGGTGCGGTGCTGAAGGGTCGCCGGATGGTGAAGGACCAGCATTGCGCGTCGCGTGACCCTTCGAATTCAGTCGAAAATGGACCTTGAGAGTTGAGCGTTTCGAACGAATGTAACAGAAGTCGAAATGGAAGAAGTGGGACAGAATCCTAGGAGATTATATTTGATGTGGCTTCAGGCCGTGCTAGGTAGAACGGAGGGTCGGTGCTCTCAGAGCCGAGGCAGCAGCGCAAGAGCGAGATCCCTCGTGCTTGTTATTTTCACGCCTTCCTGTTTGAATCGATCGGAATGAACCAGCGAAGCTCGACCTAGAAAGTCTTATTCAGGGGCCATAATGACTTTGAAGGTAGAGAGGAGAACGGCAAGAGCACCATGACTTATTTCCTCTCTCTTTATCCTCTTGTGGCAAGAATGTGTCGGGAATACGAAGTCGGTCAATTGATCTTTGATTCATGATCACATCGGCGACCCTGACCAAAACCGACTTGGAAAGTGCGGAACAACGAGCGAAATTGGGGAAATAACCCTCATGACTAAGCATGGCCTCCCCTGTCAGATATCAGATGTCTCATCTTTGGAATTACATTTCATCCTTGTCAGACTCATATCCGATAGATTATGGCTTTTCGAGACAAGTGCGTGCATGGAAACTTGCGACAGTCTGTCGAAAGAGGTCCATCATGAGCGACACCGCAGGGACCACCCACGGACTCAATGGGGGATCGCAGTTGTCGAGCCCCTAATACCCCTGTAGCTACCTCGGTACGGCTACCCCGATACAAGTTGTAAGGTTCCCCGGTAAGTGCATATCACCTCCCTTGTCACACTTTACACTTCCACAATTGCAATTCCACACTTGCACTGATAGATAAATCGGGGGCGGCAAGGGCAGGGGCAAAGGGGGTGGTCCCTCTTCGACGGAGATTGAATGCAAGAAATGTCATGCAGTGACAGTTCACCGCTGCCGTTCCATCCTAGTGCACTTTAGCGGCTCCCCACCAACATGATCCTCCGTTCCAAGGAATCGGGAGCCAACCCACCCTCGTACGGCCGATCGCATCACGAAAGGTGTAGAGGGTCTGTTGGCCTGTTACACTTTCGAGTTCATGGGTTCTTGGGTTCATGAATTTATAGGCGATCTCTCTGTGACAGGGCGCATATCCTCCCAAGGGGCGTGGAATGGGTCAAACTGCACAGGATCGACGCGTGTCCGCCGTTCCCCCATCATCGGTAACACCACAGTTTGCGGAGGCACTGTCTCTCATTTGGGAGAGCGAGAAGTACGCAAGGAAGGTAATATTAGGGAGGGCACCGTCCGGAATGGAAATAGCAGAGCCCAGCCAGAGCCATGAGAGGCTCGGCTACCAATGCTCTGTGCCGTCCCTTCCACAGCGTTCTGGCCCAGGCTGAGTAGAGCAGAACAAACACCAGCAAGCGCTATTATTCGAGGACCTGACAAGCGATGAATGAGGAATGACGATCGGTGTTAAATTCATGCCCCCTTTGAGTCCCGAGGACAATTTTATCACCACCAATAATTACCATGAACCATCTCCGAAAACCGTTCGATGGTGTTGCTACTTTTGAGGGATCAATTGACCATCATCGGGGGCTGCCGATGAGTCGAGATGGCAAGGAGTGTCTACGCACTGCCGAGTCGGAAGGAGCGCGGCAAGAATCATATTTACAAGGCAACCCAACGTGACAGGGCGGTGACAGGGCGGGATACCATTAGACTGTGTATGTTGCATTTGTTCCCGCCCGCACCGAGAAGCTGGGGTCGATTGGTGCGATCATTTCGCCGTCCCGCCTCCCGATGAACCACATCCATCTTGTCGCTCGTGACAAGGACTTGGCATTTGATTCCAGGCCCATGAGAGTATGAGCTGAACCGGATCCGATTCGCTTTTCGGCCTATTTATCACGTTTAGCAGGCGAGCGCAGGGCTCTGGGGGTACCCTGTCAGTTCTCTGGTCCACACGGCGCGTCTGCCTCCGCGAATCCGGACCACCACTCTTGACCCGCTCAACCGGTTACCAAAACTAGAAACGCGCGGGACGGAGGGCAGGAAAGATAAGGCCTAGGAAAGGGCGGATACCGAACCCTTTGAATGAGACAGAAGGACGCAAGTGAGTCGCCAATCCGCTGTTCCGGAACATCGAGAGGACGATTTGAGAAGAACCCAGCTCTGGAGGTGTGCTGCCATTCTCGTAAAGCCCACTCAACTCCGACTCGTCCAAACAGCCGAGTGGCAGATATTTCCCTTGTTTATTGTATTGCGATTTCCGCCGCAATATGGTATAAAGTGGTCAATTGATCAAGCTTTCATCGAAGCACTCCTCTCCAAATGTACCCCCCAAATCCACTCCACCGCTACAACACGCTTGCTGCCGGCCAATAATGCATCATATTCCGAGCCTCCTGGCAATGTAGAAAGCAGATACATAGAGCGTACTGCGCCATGTGATATTTTCCTCTGACCCTTGCCGCCCAGTTCCTGTATGCATCGCGCCACCCTCTGCTTGGGTAGGCCGTGCCGTACCCCAGATCCCACGTCATATGCTCTTTTTTGCAGCTCCTTGTGTGCCAACCCTACAGCTACTCTAAGAGTCTAGATACAATGCAGGCCGCTTCGCCTCTGAGGGTAGGCTTTTTCCAATGCAGGACATCATATTTCCCGATCCGTCCAGTAGAGCAGGCTCAAGTAGGTCAGTCTAGTGCGACTGGGCAGGATAAAGGAGGATGAATAACTAAAAATGAATGAAGAGGGGTCGCATAAGGCACGCGAAAGAAACGGAGACTGAATACGAGCTCGCAGCTTAAGCGTCAGCCTGTTCTGATGAGGAGGACCAGCTACCATACAAGGAGGCAAAGCTTAGTCGTTTCCAGTAGAACACAACGCGCGATACCAATCTACCATACATTCATCACCATCGACGCTTAATACATCCACGAATAGCTTGTTGGAGGGAAAAAACAGAAGCCACCCATAAGGTGTCGAGTGAACCCGCTTTAGGCTATAACCATTCTCACCCACTTACATCAATGCCGCTGCCCAACTCCAGGTGTCATCTAAATAGGCAGCCCCCAATATACGCCCATAAATGGAATCGTACCATAAGACCCAAAAAAAGCATGTGGGGATCGTGGGCGATGCAGCTAGGAAGCCTGATTTGGCACTGACGGGATGAGATCCCCAGATTCTTGTTCGTCCCCACAGTCCACGTCCTCTCAGAGACCTTACCGCATCCCAGAATCAAACTAGCAGGCGGCCGGGGAATTAATACAACCCTGACGAGCGAGAGAGAGACGTTATCAAGAGATATGAAAGAGGTCGGTCGGGGCCCAGGATAACAGAAGATCACCTGTTCCACCATCGACTAGACACCACCCTTATCACCCGAATGACACTGCAGTGGGCTTTCTCGGAGGAAACGACGTTAGAGTAGAGAATATAGAAGAGATATGCATAGATCAGCCTGACATATATGACCTTGGCACATTCCTACATTTCCATCCATCCATTAGGATTTTCCGTGGGTCGATAAGATATAGATGGCGTAGTATTAGCTGTGGTGTACGAATGTCCATACACACCACATATAAAGAATAGGCCTCACTATAATACGGAGCTGGGGGCCATCAGAAAAGGCCAAAGACTCTCCTCGTAGCTTGCGTTCTGATTAGAGTGGAACGCAGTCGATCTTCATCCCGACCCAGCATCCTTCTTAGGGGTAGGACTCACGATCCCCGTGTCCCCGGAGCTGAGCGGTACAAAATCGAATAAAGAGCTACGGGAGCTGATCGCTTGTGCTTATCCTCCCCTGCTTTGTTGGCTCCTTTTGTTGAAAAGAACGGCTTCAGCGCAAGGCTCCTTGGTTTCGAACCCATTTCCAATAAGGGTGCCTCGACTTCACCATTGCCAAGGTCAAAATGGCTCGTGACAGCAACGTGAGGATACGGATCCTGCTCCTAGGAGCCCCAGGTGTCGGCAAGAATTGCCTAGAGTCCAGGGTAAGTGATCTCTCTCTCTCTCTCCAAAGAGGAGCCTTCGGGGCGAAAAAGGGGAAGAAAACACCAATGGCTAAAGACCACGGTCTAGTTCACCACCATGACCTATCCACCGCCGTATAACCCGGCCTTCACATCGTGCAGCCGCCGATTGCTTACTCTCGCGGCGAAGAAAGCCGAACCCTCAACGCCGGTTCTCCAGTCCCCGCCGCCGCCAGACTTGTCGCTCGGGCTATCCTTTGACAAGAACGGCAGGGAGGTGTCAGACGCGCATCGCCCACAGACCTCCTCGTCGGTGTACTCGGAGGATGACTCGGCATCCGGCGTTGTCAGGGTGCCGGGCCCAAGAGAGGCGGCTCCCTCTCGATTTGAGTCCCGAGGGACCCCCGAAACGTGCGCCGAGTGCGTGAAATCCGCCAACACGTTCATGGTGGAGGTCATCAACTACCCCACGCTCCAACTGGCGCGAGAGAGGGCGAGTGTGCTAAACATGGGCGAATACGACGCGGTGCTCCTCTTGTATGATGTTGGAAGTCGCGAGTCTTTCGACATTGTGCCGGTTCTGCATAGCGAAGTCATCCTGAGGAGCCGATTCTACGGTAAAAGATCAAGCTGGAGGTCTCAGGGTTCATTGGTAAAGGAGGAACCTATTATCGCCTTGGCCGGTAATAAAGCCGACTTCGATTCCGAACGACCCGACCCCGAGTTGACCTTCAACTTGCGCAAGTCAATGGAGAGGTGGGGACAGAACGCACACCCGACTTCTAGCGGATCGCTTGATACGATTTACAGCGACGAGGACGAGCCCATTCGATCACCCAGTTCGTTGAACATCAGCATGCACGAATTCGTCGCCGACGGGAGACGCTCGGCCATGTCCCTGGACACATCAAGCACCCGTTCTGGAGCCAAGCTGGTCAAGCGAAAATCAACTCAGAGTGTGCGGGTAAACGGAGATGGTACCCTCCCTAGAATGTCACGCCGAGCATCGAAGCGTGAGCTCGCAAACATGTGGCTTGACAAGGGGATAATGCCCCGCGAGGGCGCGACCTTGGACGAGGTTGACGAAATGGCTCAAATGGGAGGAAAGTCGTACCGGAGACAAGTAGCCAGGGCCGAGGGGGCGGACCTTGCGCGACAGCTTCAGCTCCGAGTGCCGTTCCTCGAAACGAGCTCAAAGACAGGACAAAACGTTGAGGAGATGTTTGAGGCGGTGGTGCGCCAGGTCTTAGTGAGCAAGGGCCTGAAAGTCCTTTCCACTGTGGATTGTCAAGGTTCCAAACCTTGTCGCCGAGACTCGGCAACGGACAGCAAGTTTAGTAGCGCGGCCAACAGTCCAACTGATGTTGGCCCCGAGGGTAAATTGGCCATTCACCCGTCCCCCCCACGACAAGTGGCAGGCAGCGGTGACGAGTGGCCCTCGTCATTTGGCTCAGGATGGGCTTCGGAGATCAGGGAAGAGGTTAGAATCAATCCGGCACCGGTCTCGACTAATGCAAAGGCGAAGAAGCAGGGGGTATTAAGGCGAGTGAGCAGCATATTCGGAAAGAAGAAGCAGATGTCAGTCGCAGGGGTATCAGCATGACTGGGAAAACATCGAAGGCAACCCGGGGTGTTCGAGTGCGACCTTTCGTTCGTTTTTCTTTCGCTCTTTTTAAACTTGACTTGGCAATCAACAGGCCCTCACACAATGGCCAATAATCAGAAATAGCAATTTCATAAACTCAATAACTTCATTTATTATCCCAATGTCTTATCAAAATCCGGGGAACGCCAGCCGCCGCAGGTAAAGGTGCAGGACATTAAAGATGGTTGATCTTCGTGAGCCAAAGGGGAGAAGGGGAAGAGAAAAAAAAAAAAAAGAAAAAGAAAAAAAAAAGGCAGGGTATAATCACAGGACATAATTCATGTCATTCATGGGGAAGGGTGCGGATCGCTTGCTGGCATCCGTCAATTTCTAGCATTGCCCCTGGAGATCGTTTTGTTTCCTATGGGGAGGCGGGGGGCGAGAGTCTCCGCGGATTTGCTGGGATTCGTCGTCGAGTTTCTACCAGTCCACAGCCCATCCGTTCTCATCGAGAAACTCCTCACAAGCCTGCTTTAAGGACAAGTTCGGTCGCAAATCTGAGACGTAAAGGGGTTCTCGTGTGAGGGGATCAGTTTGATGAAGGCGTAGATGTTCCAAGATGGAGGCTCTCTCATATGACTTGCCAGTTTTCGTCTATCGAGATTGTTAGCAAGAGCGGGACGAGGAAAGAAAAGGGAGAGACAAGATATTGTCCGTGAGAAGAGGCCGAATTTTGGGAAGTAATAAGGGAGCTTACAACTACTGGATCGACCATGATGCCAAAGGTAATGTCGTCGATAGCCCAGTCTGGCACTTTTCGACGCTTCGAGTCGGCCGCCCGAGCCTGCTCAAAGATCCGTTTGAGTTCGGCAATCTTCTCATCCCACTCCACCACGATGTCGTTGCGCTCTAATTCATCGGAGACTTCAGCCAATGCCTCGTCCTTTTCTCGTTCAAGAAGCCTCAGCGTCTCGTTCTCGAGTTCGGCCCCTTGGCGGATACGCCGCCGCTCCATGGCTTCCCAGCGCTCCTTTTTGCACGAGAGAACCAGATTCGTGACAGCGGCAAGGGACTTGTCCAGCGTCTTGGCGCAGAGTTCATGGGCCCTCAGGGCATTTTTCAGGGCGGCATCATAGTCCTTAATTGCGAGCTGCGCTTGAGACAGGTAATAAAACGCCTTCATATTGTCCGGCTTGAGCTCCAGACATTTTTGGCAATCATCGATGACAGAGTCATACAGCTGGAGCTTCAAACGGGAGAAGGCCCTGTTTGTGTATAAGGTGGGGTTTTTGGGATCCGCAATGATTCTAGGAATTAGCAAGGTCAGTTATAAAGATCCCAATTGAAGAAGGGGTGTACTCTTCCCAAACACTCGGAGAGGGAGATATATCAGCATGATGTCGAGACCAAGACCAGCTAAGTTTCGATGACAGGCGACAAGAATGAGAGGCACTGGCCATATAGGGCTGAGGTGAAGAGGAGTACAGAGAGACAGGGGCAAGCACACGCTTTAGAATAGAGACCTTCAGCCCCAACAAAGTCCCCCGCCTTGAAGCGTTGGTTTCCTTCATCTTTGAGGAGAATGGCATTTGCTGCCATTTTTAGTGAAATTTGTCAGTCGAATATGGATGGTGAGGAATGAAATCGATCTGAGAAGATTGGATTGGGGAACGCTTTAGGAACCCTTTATGCTGGGAACTTGAGGGGTATCGAAGTGGATGATGGTGAAACAACAGAAATATTGATTGATTATTGTCAGAATGCAGTCAATAAAAATACACAGCTTGCATGAAATGCAGTGGCACAAAGCTGGATGAAGAACCTGCAATATGAATCAGATCTATACTCTATGAGTATTTCAATCACAAATGATAGACAAGAAATGCCCCAGGCTGGAACTGGAAGAAGGGGTGATGGAGGCGAACAAGATCGCTGGGTTCCGCCTTCCCTCTAATGTGGTCCTTCTGGAAGTTTCCAAGATGGATCTCGAGCTCCACGTCCCTGACAAATTACACATTGGGACAGCTAAGGCCGAGTACTAAACTACATATATCGCCCCGAGGGAAGATGGATATCTCGTAGGATTGGCCAGGACATGTTATGGAAAAGCTTGGGATATCTCCTCGCCCTAATCTCTGCAAAACCAGGATGGCTTTTGCCGACATCCATGCCAAGTAAAGGCACTCGCAAGCAGGCTTGGAGATGTTCAAGATGAGAGGACGCGTACTCAAGTCTTGGGCAGCTGTCCGGTGCTGTCACGTTTCTGCATCAGTTGGCTCCGTACCGGTGTACAAAGAGGATGTATCCTCCGATGACTAACACAAGCCAGCAGTCGATTATGTAATCACGTCATGTACTGGGTACTTCAAGTTGGATGAGAATCCAGAGAGGTTAAACGACGAAAAGGAAAGCTGCTCACGGAGACATGAGAAAGACCCTCATGGACATACATTAGTATCTGCTCTCGAAAATCTAGGGGCGATGGGCGCAAATTGTAGCCCTTGCAAGTCGCCCGCCTGGCTGCTGACTTTGCCATGAAATTGTGAGCCAAACATGTCAGATTCGAGGGTCAGGGCTGGCACATGGCAACTTTTATGATCCTGCCGAAGCTCGCCAGCTGAGACCAGATCTTGGCGCACGCACGCCCTAAGTGACGCACTCCTTCGAAGGATTCATTAAGGATCAAGAGTCCCATCTGCCGGGACCGAAACCAGCCGCAAACTAGGCAGGCATGTCGGGGAGAAACCTGGGGCCGTGACATGGGCTCCAAGATCCCTTCTGCGGGGTGGACTGGTCCATGCGCTAGGCTCTCGATCATGATCAAAATCAGAGATCAACACTAATTCGCACTACATTCGTACGTGGGAGGCCCAGCACTCCAGCACTGCAGCAACTCAGCATGTAGAATAATCACCAAGTGTAGGATTCGGGGATTTCCAGCTTGCCTTTCCTCTGACAGGCGAGGCGCCTCCCCCCGGATCTGCCCACAATGACCCAATCAATCTGCATTCGGCAGTATTGGTGTCAATCTCCAACGCCAGAAGGGAGAACATCGAAGCCTGCACCACAATCGAGAGCCCGCTAAACCCCGTTTTGGTGGTCTCGGTCTCCGCTAGCTTCTCGGGTTTTTGGACCGTTCAGAACCGTCTGGGCCTCTCCGAGCCTATGATAACCCCGCTATTACTCACATTACCCACTGATCCCCAAACCCCACCACCACTGACTGCGGTGTCTTCCGACATTGGCCGACACGTGCGGCTTGGCGGGCCAATCTAACCTCAAAGGAGCATCATCGATCGAAATCAATCAATCATCTTCTGTCGCCGACTGGCCCCTCCCACCCTGTTGGTTGTTTGGTTTTGTCGGATCGAGGTCGTCTTTCGATGTACGGAGTACTTTGCATGTATAACATCAATACGTCACGGGCTGGCGAATTTTCACTCACATATACACTGCACACCTCCTGCCTCCAAACCAAAGCCGACGACGAAGAACGAACTTTGCAAATCCAAGCCAGCCTCTTCTATACTAGTTTTTTTTTTTCTTTCTTTTCGTCGCTTGATACATCGAGAATCAATCCAGCTGCCGATCTAGACGACACAACCCATCGCCGGTCGCGTGCCCTCACCCCCAACGGCCCGTCCGATCGAGCGGCTGTAGGATACACAGGACTCAAGCCGAGGATAACTGATCCCTCCCACCATCGCGAGCCTGCCGCGAAGCAACGCCTCCCCATCTGAGATCCGAGTCGCATATAGTCTGGAGATAAGAACCAACGAAGCCAGCACTCGCCTTGTTTCCCTTGACGGGCATTTCGCAGTCTACCTAGTGCCGCTGTCGCACACCTCGGCATCGATCGCTCGCCGAACACCGGCGCATCCTTTCTTGCCTTGGAGCAGATATCCTCTCTTCCTTTCGCAAACCTCGATCCCACAAAGCCTCAAACAAAATGTCTTCCCAACGACCTTTCTTCCTCTCTACCTTCTTCTCCGCCATCCGCCAGCAACAACACCCCCATCCCACCCAACAACCAAATAAGCACGCCACCTCTAGCTCAAGCCAAGCCACATCGACCTCCACGACATCCTCATCCAATACCGCGCCGCGATCCATCTCCTCCTCATCCCAACCCGCGAACCATGCCCACCAGTCGACGCGCAACTCATCTGGCGGCGTCGTCAACCAGCTTCCGCTCCATTCTCCGCGCGGCGGCATCCCGATCCCCATTCCTTCGGGAGGCCAACGCCGGGGCAGCGATAGCAGCAGCGAAGGCTTCAGGGAAGTCCTCGGTGCCGACAAGTGGTACATCGGCGGGAGGACGGCGACTGGCGAGGAAAAGTATTTCAAGCTCGGCGTTGTGAGGAGGGTACGGAGCAACGATGGATTCAGCCTCGATAAATTGAGTCTTTAAACCCTAGATTGGTTCCTATTTGTTTTACATTGGAGAAATGCCCGGTGGCAGATTGATCCAACTCGGAGGAAAGCTGTTGGTCTGAAAGCAAAGTAAGGGGGGAAAAAAATGAACATGAGACAACGAAGAAGAAATAAAAAAAAAGAAATGCCGGTTTGTGTCGGACGATTCGGGAACTTGGGAACTCTGGAAATGGGAATTCATACGGGGACTGGCGTTCGGGTTTGGAAGATTTTTGGTGCCCACGCAAGGAAGACCTTCCTTGGCTTCAGGCTTCAGGTTATCTTGCTTTTTTTCATTTTACACAGACCTATATAACTCAACGATACATGAACATATGCTCTTTTTGAGTAGCATAGACGATTTATTATGACAATGCTTGTTTATCTCATCGTTTCCCTCTCGAGTGATGCTAATGTGTGCATTTTCGACACTATTATACAGATTCGCTTTCTCGGGTCGGTCACCACATAAACCTCTGCAGTCGCCCTTCGTCCAAAACTGTTCCGTCCTCGGCCCGCCACTGGTAAGACTTCAGCAAGAAGATGGTCATAGTTGCGACATTGATACACGCAAACCACAGCGTCTCGAGGGATAGTCTCAAGTCCAGGCTCGTGCCCATTTTTAAGAGCGGCTCGAGAATAGGGATGTTCTTGGCCCCATCGCTAAAATCCTTCATCGACCATGCTGGAACAAGCAGCCTCCACATAACCCAAGGTATGATAAAATAACGTGGTTCGACGAGCGGCGCAGTGATGAGTGACAGGGTCGTGGACAGGAGAAGAAGGATGGCCGTAGACGACGGCACTGTCAGCTCGGATATCTCATCGTCTGTCAATGTTACAATGGTATCCGCTCCAGCTCTAGGCGCTGGTTCCCTATAAGAGACGTTATTTGTCCGAGTAACAGCTTCGGATTCCCGGTCGTAGGGGTGGTGATTAAACGGCGACGATGACCGAACGGAGACACCATTTGCGTGTGCCAATGACCCATAGACTAAGAACGCCGACAAAAGATAAGGGATGACGAGGTAATAACGGAAAAGCCCAGGTCTCCGGATCGTGTACCGGAAGACGTAAAACATATAGTGTCTGTTGTCGGCGAGTGTAAACGGATGGATGATAGTGTTGTACTTGACCACCGCTACGGCTCCCATACAGAAGAGAAGCAGAAGAGTAGCGCAAGATAACCTTCTCAAGAGAAGAGAGCTAGCTTGCTGGTTGTCCTTTTGCGTCGCATCCGATACGCGCGACGATTCCCCTGCCGCATTCCTCTCGCGTTTTACCCTCTTCAAAGTCGAATTTGGGTTGACCTCGGCGCTGGTAGAATAAGATTCAGGGGATTGAGTGACAGTCGCCTTTGGCAGCTGGCCTTTATAATGACGAGACCCAGACCAGCCGAAGGCTCTGCCAAGGACAGACAACCCCTGAGAGACAAAGAGAGGGGCGGAGAAGAAAGCGAAAAGAGGCCATATATAAAGCATCTGGGCAAGATGGAGTGTCGCGACATGATTCGACTTGTCCCCTAATCACGTTGGGAATTAGCCAATTTTTGAAACCCGCATAAAATTTGACCACGTACCGAGAACGACTCCTCCGTTCCATACCACAAATGCGCCGAACGAAGCCAGGACCACTACGTGTGGCCATACCTGCCTCAAGACCCTAAATGGGTTGGAGCACACCGCAACGCCAATGCTCACAACCGTGAAGAAGACATCTAATAAATTAGCACATGTTTAGAGAAATGAAGGATTAAGGAGGCTTCCCCTTACCGTCGGGCCAGGCTTGGCTGATAGGTAGGTCGTGAATGGCGCCTCGAGTGTACCCAGAAAGTGTCTGCTTCACAGGTGTGCCAGGGACCAGCTCTTTCGGCTTCTCAGGCACCTGCGTTTTTACAGCATGGACAGCCTCCATGCCGCCCAGATAGACGACAACCCAGAAGACGTTAGTCTGGCGCATAGTCAAAGAGAAAATCCCCACAACTACTGTCCAGATATCGTTCAAAATGGAGGTCTTTTGCTGGCGGACACGAGTCAAGTGGTTCGAGTAAGCGACCAATACTGCCAGCGTCGACATGACATCGGTATAGTAGAGGGCACTAAAAAAGAACAGGACCGGAAACAGGGCAATGTTGAAGCCTGTGTACAAAGCGTACAGAGATACGGCCTTAGTTCCTCGTTGGAGCTTGTTCTCTTTGGCCAAGTTCAGCTCTATCTGAGAGCGACAGTATGCAGCAACCATAGCAAGAAAATTGATACACCAGACATTCACACTCCGAAGAGTATGGGCAGAGCAAATATCCCCAAACCCAAGAATGCTAGCTTTCGATGCGAGAACCGATACGGCATACCTAACTTGGAGTTAGAGTGGAGGTAGTGTTAGAGTGTCAGACCAAATACATACAATCCTGGAGGTGTTGTGATCTTGTTGTCCCACTCGTTCCATTTCCCATCGCAGTACCTCTGTGCCTGGGGAATATGAAATATTTCATCCTTTAGATCAAAAATTAGATATGGACATTGAAAAGAGAGAAGACTTATTGAAAAATGCCCAACTCACCAGGTACGGCTCTGGTACATAAACGGATATGAGGGAGAGCCATATCCAGCCTGCAGCGAAAAGTAACACCGGTGGCAGCACAACAATCAGGACCTGTTAGATTCAACATATATTAGCATTTTGATTGATACGAATCGACTCCTAGGAAAGACCAAGAAACCCCAGTTGAATAAGGGGGAAAGACAGGTTGTGGGGTTTACCTCCCTTGAGCGCCATGTTGCAATGTGGTACTGAGAGGTGGTTTTGCTTCGAGTCAGTGAGATTTCTGGAAACTGTGTAGGACTAAACTCTGGGCATGGTGAACGAAGCCAGGAATTTGGAGTGTGAGGCCCTCCACTCGAGCTCTTCAGAGGGAGCTCTCTTACGCGTGTCGTGTCAGGACTGAACGAAATGAGGATAATTGAGAATGGAGAAGGCGTACTGTGCGAATATTTCACGAGTATTCACTTCATCCACCACAATGCGAACAACCAAAACTTCGATGTCCTGGAATTGCTTGGGAATTATCCAATGGACACAAGATTCTGACAGCAATTCATTTTAATTCACTTGATATGGTGCCTAGCAGCCTATTGTTTTTCAAGATACCAAAGGTAGAATGATTCCTTTTCTGAACCCGCGGCAACCTCATGCTTCCAAGCCTTTCCCTGGCCTCGGAACAGTCTTTGCTGCGCCTTTAAGTGCCATCGGAGCTTGGGGTTATATGAAGCTCTACACGCGCACTGCTGTATCATCCTGGGTCACAGAGAAGTGCATATTTGGACGCATAGTCGCACACGATCTACGGCTCCTCATCTTCCGCGAGACCGGTAGACCGCCTCTACATCCACGGGGCTCGGGCCGAGGCTCGTCAAACGATCGAGTACGGCATTACAAGTCAAGGATATCACCAGAGCCCTTCGGGAAGATCGCACCGAAGGAATAGCCAACGGGAAAGATTAGGCTCCAAGTCTAAGTTCTATTGAAAAAATGGCGTTTCTTTTGTACAACTCGCAGTATGGCACAGACTCGACACCATGCCTGCCAGACAACCAGCCGGTCCAAGAATAAATAGTTTAGAAGGGGTTATCGGATTCGGGGATGGCGGGCTTCTCGGTCAGAGGGCCAAGGACAGGGATGTACTACAGGTAGCGGCGTTAGGAGGTGGCCAGGACCAAGAGATCGGAACAATGGGTTCGTCGAAGCTTACAGAGAGGACATCCTTCTGCACCCTGGGGATACCGGAGGCGTAGAAGATGACGGCAACGAGAGCGGCGGCACCGTACTTAGCCGTGGCGAAGCCACTATAGATACACCAACGTCAGCATGGTCGTCAGGCAATCACCAGATGCGCTCGAACGATGTCTTCGGAAGCCATGGACCGCCCAGAACACAGCCCTTCTAACGACCCAGGTGCTTCGCAGACCAAAGAGTCGTCGATTCATCAAAGCCGAGCATCGGTTCGAGTTCGAGCGTAGGAATGTTGGGGGACGATACTCACACGCGAGTGAGCTGGGTGGCAGTGTAGCCCTTGAAGTTAGGCTGGTAATGGTACCTGCAGGCATAATTATCAGACGGGGAGTTCGACATCGCGGAATTATCGAGTAAAATATGTCATTTAAGGGCGATAGAGACGTACTTGGGACCATACACGCTCTTGTAAGCGGCGTAGAGACGGGGAGACTGAACCGAAGGTTAGCCAAGGTCAATCGTCGGACTCGCGCAAGCGAAGGAGTGGTGCTAAAAACCAGGGCCAGAGCAGGTCAATTAGACACCGGGTATATCGTAAAACGTACGGTAGAGACCATTGTGGCGGCTTGAGTCGAGACACAATCCAGGCAGCTAATCGTCGTTGGTGATCGCAAGTTGATGTTTTTTGTCGATTGAATCTTTGCGGGAAAAGCCGGTCATCACAACCATCAGACAATCCCATCTTCCAAGACCCACTTTAGCCGAACAAGCCAATAAAAGTCCACCTCATTACTTGCATTATTCCACAGATTTTCAATTGGGCAAGCTGATTTTGCACAACTTAGTAACCGTGTTCACACCTCAGTAAGAAGTACCTGGGTACCTCTCAAAGAAAGCCCAGCTCCAGCTTCAAAGCATCCAGGACACGCCTTGCTCTGGACAGCTTCCAGTCCAAGAATTCTCCTCGTTTTGCTACTACTCTCCTATAGAGATGGACAAAGCAATCGACACTCGCTTCGAGCGGCTGGAGCGGGCTCTAGCGAATCTCATAGATTCCGTCGCAAAATACAACCCATCGGCAGCTCAAGCTCATGAACTTGACAATGCTGACCGAGAGCTCAGTCAAGGTCTCGAGGAAGGTACAGATGCGCCCCAATATTTGCCCTCCAGCTACCCGTAGCCTTCTTCCCTTCTTGTGATACCCTGGACTAAGCCTTAGTTCCCAGTGCAAACCCATCAAAACAACCATCTACGCATCCAGAAGCTACGCGAGGAGAGCCACTCCCTCGACGACCAGATCCGCGAATGTCTCACCAACCTAGCTTCCACACGCAAGGAGGTTCTATCGATACCAACAACCGTGTTCCCCACGAAGCCGGGTTACGCCTTCACCTACGATGAGCTCCTCGGCTACGCCCGCAGAATAAGCAAAACAACAATGCCCCCTCCCGGCGTCACGAACGGCGTACTCCTTCAGCCTTCCGACGGAGCCAATGGGGATTCAACCCCCGTGATAAACGGCAACCCCGCCGGCGGAAGCGCAGTGCAAACCCCCAGCGCGACGCAGCCGGCCACGCCGCTTTCCCAGCTCCCACACGAACTGCAATCGCAGCAGACACTCGCCTCGACCAACACCTCCCTCCCCGAGGGTCTCAGTTTCCACCTCAACCCCCACGCCGGCGCCCTCTTCTTCCCTTGGCCCCTGGAAGACAAGATACGTTCGGGCGCGTTGTCCAGCAACCAGCTACTCGAGGAGCAAGGGATTAATCCCAAGAACTACGACCCCGTGGCCGAAGAAGAAAGGAAGCAGCGGGAAGAGGAGGAGAAGCGGCAACGGGAGGAGGAGGAGAGAATTCACAGGGAGGAAATGGAACGGAAGGTGCGGGAGGAGAGGGAGCGGGCCATTCTCGAGCGGGCGAAACGGCGAGAAGAAGAGGCGGCGGCGGGGGGCTGGAGGAAGGGCAGTGTTGCTGGTGCTTCTGGGCAGCCACCAGCCGGTGGCGCAGCTGGACTTGGGGAGAAGAAACAGTTCCAGTTTACTAGCATCGACGATATGGACGACGATGACTAGTAATTTCTCACCAAACTCTTACTTCAGTCCAACTATATTGCTGGCGCGGTAGCACTGCTGCTATGGAGCGCTGCTAGAATTGTAGACCAGACTAAAGAAAATACATTCTAAGTTATCTATTATACATATCCTGTCACATAAAAGGAAAAAGAGAAATCAAAAGCAAAAGCAAAATCAAGAAGAAACGGTCCAAATATCCTATGATTTTGGTTCTTCCGCCACATATATAAAACCAACTCCAATTGGTTACAAAGTCTTGCGGCACCATTCTGATGCAGGTATATCCCTAATAGTCCGGAGAATGATTGAAAGCTATGGTATTACATAAAGTACAAAAAGTCCATGCCGGTTGGGGAGAGAAGATATAAAATGGTTTTTCGTGTTACTATTCATTATCAACGCCGCCGTTCTCTGCACTCTAATCGATCTTGATAGAGGCATAAATGCGTCGGACGAACCACCAGCTGGCAAAATATCCGATGGTACCTATCGCGCGGAGACGATTAGTAAGAAGCTAGGCTTCGAGGTCACTGGGTGGTTTGACATACCTGTAAGGATAAAGAAGAGGAAGGAGATCAACGCGCTGTACCCCATGTAGAGAACAGCGCCGGCCAGGCTGCTCAGCCGCAGCTTGGTGACCAGGTAGAACATAGAGTTAGCAAAGATGTAGCCTCCAGTCATGCCAGCTGCGAGGAAGGCCCGCCATTGCCAATTGTAATTCTCAGAGCAGAGAAGGAAGTAGACCATCAGAATGGTCACCGAAGCGCATGTCATGATCATCAGGACGTAACAAACGAACAAGAAGCCGAACATGTAGTAAATCCGGCTAAACCAAATAGAACTCATAATAAAGTAAAGTTCAACGAAGATGGCCGCAAACGGCAAGAGACCAACAAGAACCATACTGGGGAAGGTCTTGAGGTAAGTAGGGCCAGGCGGGATCTGACGGGGGATCTGATTCGTTCGAACCGGTGCCGTAACAGGCGGCGACCGGAAGCCGAGCCACGATCCGACGAAAGAGAGTGGAATCGAGATGATAAACCAAATCGCAACAATAAGGAGCATAGTCGTGAATGGTACGGCACCGGAGGACTGCTTCGCCCAAAGGAACAGGTTCAGCAAGAAGAACGACGAGAACACGACGCCGGGAACGAGAGTAGGCGTCAGTGCAATGTTGAGCTTCCACTGTTCTCCTTGCATAGACTTGTAGATCCTAGCAGAGACATAACCGCCCACGAACCCAAGAATCGTGTAGAGCAGAATCATAATCGTGCCTAGAGACCCACGGTTCGAGGGGGAAAGGAAACCAAGAAGTGCGAAGACAATCGTGAACCCCGTCATGACAAAAAGCTGAGCACCATTGCCCAAGAAAACCGAGAGGAGGAGGGGCCGAGACGGGTTACGGAAAACATCTCCGTGGACCAGTTTCCAGCCCGAGTCCTCCTGGACACCCTCTTCGACAACCGATGTTCCATTAAGGTCATCCAAATCTATGTCGTCAAGGCGATTGTACCTGGCAATGTCTTTCTTAAGCGTTCGCACAAGAATCGACATGACGGTCAGGACAAGGATAACGACGACAATAGCAATGTCGATAAGCCAGAACCAGTGAATCTTGGGATCAAAGACATGAAGGTACTTGTCCCATCGGGTTGCCCAGACGGTCTTGGATTCTACCCAAGTCACGCTGTAGGTAAACTGAATGTTCAGGCCCTGCATATCTTCCCTGAGCACAATTGGCTGCGTAACTGCGTTGCAGTCACTTCCCGGGCCATTCTCGCCATAGTCCCTTGATTCAGGATAAACGG
Source organism: Scedosporium apiospermum (assembly GCF_000732125.1). Classification (NCBI taxonomy): domain Eukaryota; kingdom Fungi; phylum Ascomycota; class Sordariomycetes; order Microascales; family Microascaceae; genus Scedosporium; species Scedosporium apiospermum. Next base: position 2,340,259 of record NW_015971811.1, on the reverse strand, counting down.
TAACGCCGACGACTCTAGACCAAACCTGCTCAGTCTCCCCGACCACCTTGTTCTTAACCTGGTGATATTCGACTTCAATTTCGTAGTGGTTGTGGAACCAGGCGCTGTCATCTTCAGGAAGATACTCTCCGAGATCGAACCCAGGACCATAGTAGGTACTTCCATCAGCGGTATCCTCCTTGAGTTGGCCGGCGGGGAGTCCGTCGACAAGCCAGTTATGCGTATAACCTTGCTGGATTCGGGTTTTGATAAACTTTAACCGAAGAGGATCGTAGGGCTGCCGGCACAGTTCCAGACACGTCTCGTTTTGACGCATGTGAAGCTCGAAGGGCGACGTCATGATCCGGTCGCCGAACAAGATGCTTCCCAGGCTTTCTGAGATGGACTCGGGGCCATTCTTCGGTCTGCAGAACTGGAACGCGGGGTTATAATAGTCATAAGAAATGACAGAGTGTAGTCGGGCAGTGTTCGATCCAGGTCCAGGCTTGACGCTGTTGACATAGAGAGGCACCGAGTCTCCCTGCTTGTAAGATGTGGGCGCTACGCCGGGAAGGTAGAAGGCGGATGATAATTGAGGGAGGGTGAGGAGGCACGCGGCAATGGCCGACGATGCCGGTAGCTCGAAGAGCCGCATTTTGAGACGAGCTACGATAGAAACGGGATTATCAGGGGCGGCGTTCAAGGGACGCGGCCGAAACAAGTGGAACGGACGGCACTTACTGCTTCGGAGAACAAATGTCTCTGCTTTCTTTTCCTGAGATATCGATCAGGTCCAACTGTCGGATTTAGGGAAGGTGCCTCTACGCAGGAGAAATAAGGGGTCATCAGCGCGCGTTGCTTTTCGCGCAATAGCTTCTTGCAGACATCGAGGGGATGCGGACGTCGCTGGCTGGACCTTCCAGAAGTCGAAATGCACCCAAAATTTCGATAATTTACTAGCCAGCTGGCATGTCTTTGCCAAGATTCGGCCTAATCAAACCAAGAATTGCAAAGTTCAAGGATGTCGGCTAATTGTCGGGGTTTTAACACCATCGGTCTGTCGGTGGTCAATGTGCCGACGTGGGGCAGGTCAAGGCAAGGAAGGACAAAAGGAAAAAGTTCAGACCCAGTGGAACTTCATTTTCAGAACCAAAAATTATTTCTTCCCAGACGCAAGTATTCCACGAGGGGACAATGGCAGCACCAAGGACCATCCCCGCCCTTTTAGAGTCATTGACTCAATCATTATCATCGGCACTCGAAATTGGCCCGAAAGTATCCGCCTTAGACCCTCCGCAAAATGGAGTCTCTCTCCTCGATATCAAGAACGAGTTGTTGCTCAGCTACCTCCAGAACCTCGTCTTTCTGATAGTCGTCAAACTACGCAATGCAAAGACGTCCTCCGGTCAAGAGGAACAAGAATCTACACAGAGATACAATGATGTCGTCAAGAAGCTCACCGAGCTGAGGCTATATCTGGAGAAGGGCGTGCGTCCCTTGGAGGAGAAACTCCGGTTCTCGCTCGAAAATATGCTGCGGGCTGCAGATGATGCCGAACGGAAAATTGCGGGCGGCGGGAAATCTCAGTCAAAGCCTAAAGCGATAGGATCTGGAAGCGACAGCGAGGACGATAGCGCTAGCGACTCTGATGCCCAGAGCGACGACGCCAGCCAGATTAGCGACGACGAAGACGAAGAGGACGAGGACGAGGACGAGAAACCCCGACGACCACAGCTCTCCGGATTCAAGAAGCTTGTCGAAGTCAACCCCCCAACGGAATCTAGTGATAAGCCCGGCATCTGGCGTCCATCAAAAACGAGACGAGTTGTTATGCCCGAACCCGAGAAGCGCGAGCGAAGGGAGAGGCAGCCCAACAGGTCCATCACGATGGAGGAGTATGTGGCTAATGAACTGGTTTCCGGCCCCATTGCAGAGCCCAGTGTTGGAACCACGATTCTCGACCGCGGCAGGACGGTCAAGACAGCTGCAGAGCGCAGGAAGGACGAAGAGAGGAGAGAGTACGAAGAACGGAACTTTACTCGTCTTCCCGCCCCGAGCAAGAAAGAGCGAGCGAAGCAGGCCAAGCTTGCTGGAAGGGGTGGACGTATGGTCTTTGGCGGAGAGGAATGGCGAGACCTCGGGGAGGGGGTTGACAGGATTGAGCGTCTTACCCAGCGAAAGGACAAGTCGACGGGCACCCGGGCTTTGCTGGAGAGGAGTCGGAAGCGTCAGCATGACAGCACGGACGGGCCGAGGCAAAGTGGAGCTCGTGTTGAGATGGGTGAACGTTTCAATAAGCGATTGAAGGTTCTTGAGGCCGGTCGGAGAGATCGGGGAAAGAACAGGAAGTAGAGGAATTATTACTAGACTGTGGTCTATACGGTGTAGCCATCTAAGAATATTGGAGATACCCCATACTACTACTACCTTCCAAGACAGTCTGATACCATCTCACTCCCCGTAAGCTAGATTCATTGACGGCACCTGTGGAACGCATTTCTTCATTGTTTGGCGTAGCGCAGTTTTGGTGCCGATACCACCTCCGTGTGGCCAAAACCATGAGGGTGCATATGCAAAGCAATGTTGTCTTCGTCTTCACGGTTAAAGTCGCCGTCCATTGGTGCAGCCAATTCCAAGCTTTCCCGGGAACTGGGGAAACCGTGCCGCTCATGATTACTATTTCACCAAGAAGTAGCAATTGGTCGCCTCGACCAAAGTCCAAAGGTCCAAATCGTCGGCCCGGAAGATACCACTTAATCAAAAATATCTGCAACCGCGGAGCAGGACCCGCTCCACAAGCGTAAGACGGGGAAACTCTTAAGTAGGAGCCGTGAAGTGAATTGAGGTCGCGCGAGACATACAGGGAGATCTTCACGTTAGGATATAAAAATGGATGAGGGCTGTCAATGAAGGGAGCTTTTCATTCTTCTCGAGACGCCATAACTCAAGACCATCTACCGCCTCCCCGTTAGCTCAGACTTTCCCACTACATCTACACTCCTAGGTCCCCCAATTCAAATCAGTCACTCAAATCAGTCTCGCCAATATGCGCCTCTCCTCTGTCCTCTACCTCGCAAGCCTGGCCCTCGCCACCGCCATCCCCGCCGAGGACGCAGCCAGCCTCTCCCAGCGCGATGCTCTCCCCGCCGAACTCGTTCCCCGCGCCTGCAGTGCCAACGGGTGCAAGTGCGTCAGGGGCTTGAAGCAAGGCGTGTACTGTGGCAACTGCGTCGTGGGCGCCGGTACGTACGCCATTTCCGCGAAGCGGGTGTCGAATCATGCATACGAGTGCAATCCTTCCGGCGGATGCTGCGACTATGGTACAGCGAGTGATTGTGGAACGTCGAGGGCGAGGTGCAAGGAGGGATCCCCAGTCTGAATGCCATAATTCACTTTAGAGCCTCACGTCTCGGAAAAGGCGGCCGAACCTGAGGATTGGTGAAGGTATCATGGTGGTTGAAAAGTTCCGAACAAGGCATGGTTTAGGACGAGGATGGATAAGCTCAGGCGCAAGCTCAAACTCGCAGCACAAGGAGTATTAGCCCACTCATATAACCCTGTCAATATATCCTACGGCCTCGTCAAGCAATTGTTCGCTACGTGTGGAGGTGGAGGTTGAGGTTGTCGTCTTAGCCCCCATGTAAGACGCTTAACACGATGATGATGTACTGGGTCTCGTATCAGTATACCTCGGCCAGGGCCGGAGTACACGCAAGTGTCAGTCACGGCTCATGGCACAAAGAGAACAGGTTGATGCTACCTTCCAATTCCAGATTACCTTGCAACGTTGTCTGGGTGCCCACTGACATTCTCGAATGCCAGGCCAAGAGACTGACTTGACACGCCGACAGGTTCACGGCTGGCAGAACCCCTCATCTGATCCAATAGCGAAGAGACCTGGTGGTGGATATAATTACGTTCACAGTCTCAACGAGCCATTGCATAACCTGGGTTGCGAGCCTCGTATGGATCAAAGACCACGTATATATTGCGTAGAGTACATGAGCGCAGGGCTCGGGCTGTTTACTGCAGTAACAGGAGCTCCCACGGCGTAAAATCAATCCAATAACCTCGAAACGCCGTTTCCACATTTGTTTTTAAATCCGCAACCCCGTGCAGTCTTTCCTTTGAAAAGAGGTTTCTCATGCGTTCCGTAGGACATCTTACAGATGCCCCCCTTTTTGGATGATAACCCGGTCTAAAATAGTACACATGCATAAAATGTCGTGCTCTCTAATCTTGTTGGTTCTCGTAGCCCTCGGGCTTCTCCATACCGTTGATATCGTAATATCGCGACGTGCCTATAAAGCAAAGAGTTAGACATCATTGCAACAAAAACGAATAGGACGTGGTGGGGATTATTTTGGAGAGGTGACGGGCTTACAAGAGTATCCCTTCCAGTCAAAGTTGTCCTTCGGGTTGCAGTTGCACTTCAAATCTAGACGGAGTTTCTCTCCAGTCGGGCAATGGGTAAAGGGCACGTGCCAGTACGAAATGTCGTTGAAGAAGTGGATTTCCTCCTTCTTCAGCATGAGACCCGCGGCAATGGAATGGACAGGAGCGTCACCCCAGCGCTCGTAGAAGAAACCGCCGTCCTGATCGAGGGACTCGAAGTAGTCGAGGTACTGACGAGAGCGAAGCCAGCTAAGGCTGCCAACCTCGAAGTTGGACCACTACAAATAGATGACATGTCAGTGACCTATGTTGAGTTCGTGCTGGAAGCTTCGCAAGTTCAATGGCCGGTGAACAGGAGCAACAGGAGCAACAGGCGACTTACGAAGTGGCATCGGTTGTATGTCTCGCCTCCGTCATCACTCAGGAAGTCCAACGAGTTACCCTCAACAATATGCTCAGGATGGTTCTTGATGAACTTCTTGGTGCTCTCCCACAAGGTAGGGATGGTCTCAATGTACTCATACAAGCTCAGGACAAAGGCGTACTTCTTCTTGTTCTCGACCATGTATCGGAAAGGATCGTAGTGGATATCACAGTAGAACTTGACGTTGGGCTCGACTCGCCAGTAGTATTCGTAGTTCAGCATGAGCGGGTGGCGGAAGAAAAAGCCCGACTCGAATCGGCACATGTGGCGGTAGCTGACAGAGTCGCCGTAGATGATCTTGCGCTCCTTCATGTCCTGACGAACCTTGGCAGCCTTGTCCTGGTCAATCCACTCGGGGAAGGACCAGTGTTCCTTGGGAATTTCGCCATAGTAGGTCTTGCCCGACACGAGTGAGGTAGTAAGCTTCTTGAATGCGGCATCGAAGGGCTTGTCGTTTAGGAAGACCCAGTCATAGTTGTAGCGACGGTTGAAACGATCCTCAACCTCTCGAATGGAGTTGGCCATGTCCCACAGATCGCTGTTTCGGGCAAGAGTGACGAAGGTCGCATTCATCCGGGGACCAGGCGCAGGCCCGTTGAAGAGGATATCGTTCCAACCCTCATCGCTGGGGGTCATGGGCATCGGGTAGTCGGCAGGGTTGTAGGACTCTCCGACGGCCGGACGATTCAAATTGATCTTGCTGCCAGACGATGACGGGTTTGGCACGCCCCCATTGGGAAGGTCGTAAGTTCCATTGTATGTCGATTGCGTAATCAGATACACGACGAGAAAGGCCTGGCAAAATGGAATGGATTAGCATCTAGCAGACCAACAATGGGGCCCTGCGCTTGACCAGGACTTCTGTTCAAGATTGATGTCCAGTCTTGCACTGCGGCAGGATCGAGGATCGAGCTTGGCGAGGAGGTGGGAGCGTACAAAGACTGCGAAAAGAATGAATCGCAAGTATCGCGTACCGCCGGCAGCCATGGTGGGCGACTCGGCTGGGATTGAATCAAAGGGGAGGCTCTGGCGGATGTCGACACCGTCCGATTTCAACTACTCGTCGGGGGTTCTGGAGTTGTTGATCTGGGGAATTTACGCTCTCGGCGAGGAGAGGGTTGAAAATCGAATGTGGCCAGCAAAGGGCGTCTCGACGTAATACGAGGTGGGCTGAAAAAAAGATAGAGTCCGTGTATCTATGGGAACGGCACGTCCATCTAATACTGTATGATAAAATAGTGGAGAACAGTGGGTGCGGTCCCGATTTAATTGAGACGCATCATTGATTGTGTGGACTGCGGACCACGAAAGGAGCGTCCAAGATTTGATGGCAACGGTAAAATGGAATGGATGCGGGAAAGGGCTAGAAAAGAAGAAGTGGAAAACCAGAAGATGCCAACTTTAAAACGAGGAAGAAAAATGGATTCAATACGAGGAGTGTAAACTTACGTGGACATGGACGATTTGGATGGTGGCCCCTTTCCTAGACAGTGGAGCAAGGTCTGGGGCGACCGATATCCGCAAAGCTAAACTAGCTCAAGTCACCCCTGACTCGTCCGCCCTGTCGAGACTTCAATGGTGAAGGCTGACGTGTTGTGGACTGGTGTGAATGGATGGGCAAGGAAAACCAAGACCAGGGGGCCAAACCAAGCCTAAGGCCCCAGACCCAACTGCAAACTTGAACACCCTGGACAAAGCTGGAACCTCACACACCCTCTGTTATCCGTCCCATCCAGATGCATCAATAGATCAATTCTGCAGTGTGCCTGTAATAATTTACCTGGGGACGCAATGCTAGGCTGAGATTCGGAACCGCGAAGACCCAGTTCTGCAGCACTCACAATCTAATCAGCACTTGCGTTGTGTGCTGAATATAGTATCAATAACACTGAAGCATCAATGACTGACATCCAGGCGAGTCATGAAGTTCAAGCTCCAAGGTAAACTATGTAAATCAAGATCCTGATCCTCAGCTCATTCCCCGCGTCACCTACGAGTAGCTCCAGCAAGATTCACAAGACACATCGGAAGCGCCATTCCGGATTAAGAGAACCAAGTCTCACATGTTGACACTCGACAGCTCTGGAGTTAACAGAGTTACCAAGTACTTTGTAGCTCGAGCTCGACTTGAAATTATTATCTATCACTTGCTCCAAGGGAAAAAAGATAGCGCCGCCAGATAATAATCCCCACGACAAACACGAGGAGACAAGCACACGCATGAACATCCTTGTCGCCTCCGCCCACGCACGAATCAACCCTGCCTGAGATGAGCTCAAGCAAGGCGCGGAATTTCTGTCCATCCAGGGACTTGGGGTCTGACACTAGCCTTAGCCAACATACATCCTCTGTAGTGTACCTTGATAGGACGTCGACTTGTAGGAACACCTCATACAGCCTGTTATTATTGATGATCCAAAATGTCTCTTGCTTAGACTTCGAAAAAAGAGACAAGAAAAAAAAATAATATATGTATCAAGAAGAACTGTCGAAAGCGGCCTGTTTCAGTCCTTATTGCGTCGGGCCGGTCTCTTTCGAGTAACGAAAATGTTGACAGGCCACGATAATGAGTTCGTCAAAATTTACAAGTCAACAACATCTATGACACTTTATCCTCAAGTTCAAATTTACAAACTCCGGCCTCGGCTCCCCAGTCCAGGCCTGTAGTTCTCTGTCTAAACTATTATGGTTTGCACGATGTGTATAATTGCCAAGCAAGGAACCCGACCGTCTCCCCGAGTACTCCCTACAATTGCAGTCTAGTGTCTTGGACATTCAATATTGATCCCGATCAAGACACGTCCTTGTACTTCGTATAGCAAACTAAATGACACCAGTACTTCGTACTTCTCAAATCTATTTTAGGCCACAGTGCTAACACAGATCACACGATCGAACAAAGTCAAGGGATCTGCGAGCAGCATACTGTGTAGCGTCGTGGAATATGCGTACACTACTCATAGTCGCAGTGTCGTCCTGGTTCGTGGGTTTGTTTGGACTGCGTGGGATGCGAAGTACACGTCTCAAAATTTGCCATTTATTTTGCTCCAATCTGATCCGCAGCATAATGTTTCTTGAAGATGTAGCTAGGGACGGAAACCAATTGCCGAGACTAGATAAAAGGTCCCTACGGCCTGGCTGGGCGCTCGAATTGATCCCATCATCCCATTCACAGTTGAGAAACAATAGTTTCCGTCCCGTTCTCAGTCTTAGACCACGGCCCGCTTTCGGCAAGGGGTGTTCCATGAACTTTTCTCTCCCCCGGTCTATGGAATTGCATGCAATCATCAGAATGTCCAAAGTAACCTAGGCACTTATACTTAGATGGTCGCTTTGGGAGACATTGCGATGGCTTTCGATTCCACTTTGACGACAAACCCACGCTCGAAAGGCTTTATCCTCCACAGATTGCGGCAGGTGGAGGAGTAGCTAGAGGGTTCTTCGATATAAGAGCTTGATGGAGTACGTTCGGAAGCTGGGGTTGGTTTTTAAGAGAACATGTCCTTTGCGCTGTCGATACGGAATCTGATGGACGACCCATCTATGGAGGCAGCGGGCGTTTCGACACACAATGCGTGCCCCCTTCACTGACGCGTCATTGCACCCCCCCCTGATTCTACACCCACTGTACGAAGCCAGTCGAGAAAAGTTGTGTGATGTCACAATGCGGGAAGCTCCTCCTTGTACCTGTGTAATTGATGCATCCTGTTCAGGCTTAGGCCCATAAAGTCACATGACTTTCAGTTGACTTATGTAATCAGACCAAGACGAGTTTCTGACATCTGATTGGAGTGTAGAACACAACCACATCCCACATCAAATCGCCATCAGGCTTTGCCTCTGCGACTTGGACCCGCCAATTGTTTACCAAACGCCAGCATCATCATCCCATCTGGCATGCATGCAAGGCATCTGTGAAGCAGTCGATTCTCACACTCATTTGGGCCGCTGCAGGTTTTTTTATCCGCCTAAGGTCTTGAAAGCACATCCTGTTAAGGTGGGAAGAATACTGCTGGCTTGTGTGTTTTAGTCCGTTTCCATCTTCATTATGGTAATTTCGAGACAACCTCTGCACACTTCGTTCAGCAATCTTTCAAGGTAAGATCTTGTCCACCAGAGGATAATCCTCACCTAGAAGCATTATCCCTCAGTTGTCTCCATATGAAATGTCAGAAAGATAGCCAGCTTTACCAAGCTATCTTTGGAGCCGCAAGGGATAGAGGCTTTTGCCCCAGCCTCACCAGCTCGCCATATCCCCGCACTACATAAGCCTACTGCTCCTAGCTCTCCCCACCTTCTTCCGTCATATATTCTTTTAACTATAGCCTTGCTAACACGGAAATAGCTTCATTTAGCATATCCTCGCCCTGTATTAATACGAGTACGTCTGCCAAGTCTCAACCATGTCTTTCTTCGGCGGGTTCAGCGGGTCCCGGCATAACACCTCGGCGCCTGGCTTTTCTCAAGCCCATGATCCTTTCATGGGCCTGTCTAATGCCGCCGAGGGTGACGACGGTGCTCTCGAGTTCGACGACACTTACGACGGGTTGGGTGACCAGCTGGACGAGACAGACGATGCGTTCAACGATGACACATTCGGCGATTCCGGTGCGGGAAACGTTGGGAAGGACTTCGACTTCTTCGGCCGCACTGCCCAGGTTTCTGGCGCCATAGAAGAGGAACACCTCCGCTTCTCTAGGCAACAGCCCACCGCAGCTAAGCCTACCGCGCCCCCCGTCTCCGCCCCGGTGCATGCTACCTCGTCCGTTCAATATCAATACCAGCCCGCCAAGAAACCCGTGCGGACCGGTTATGAAAAGTACAAGGATTCCGAGGTTGTACCCGACCTACATGTTGATCATAGTATCTGGGGAACGGCGCCCTCGAAACCTGCAGTTCAGGCAGTAGCTCAACCCGCTGCCCAACCGCCAGTCTCGTCCGGGCGAAAGGTGATGAGTTTGGAGGAAGTGGAGGCTGCCATGCGCGCGCAGGCCCAGAAGACGCCCCAGCCAACTTCGTCTCAGCAAGGCCAAGCTCAGGGAGGACAGATTCTAGTGCCTGAGAATGGCGATTTCCTCTACGCCAAGATACGGGAACCTGCCCAGCCCTCTCACGGACCATCGACTTCCCAGCCCGGCCACGTCCACTCAGTTCAGATTCTCCAGCGACCTCAGAGCCTGGATGCTAAGCAGCAAGGTCCCCAGATGCGTCAGGCGCCTAGCCCGCAGCAGCATCCTCCTTCCGGTCCTGTTCAGCCTACGCAGATCTTGCAAAATCCGAATCGCATCTCTGGAGACGCTGCCCGCATTGGCGTTCCCACTCATCCAACACACGTCTCTCACGGCTCAAGCTCGGGAATTCCGCACATCCCCCTCCAGATTCAGCCACATCTCTCGGAAGAAGAAAAGACTGCATTCCTTGAACAGGAAACGAGACGTGCAAAGAGAAACCACAAGATCTGGCTCCTTTCCAAGGATAATGGCTTGATGACCCCTCAGGATAAGAATTTCATCACTCGCATTCAGCTTCAGCAGCTTGTTACTGCAACCGGTATTGCAACTGAGGAGGGCGAGGAGGCTTCGCTTAACGATGACTTCTACTACCAAGTCCATGCCTCAATCCGTGCAGGCCATCGCCAGAACCCAAGCCAACCCCTGCATAACTTTGCGCAGACCTACCTTTACCAAACTGGCAGTCGCCACTCCGGTTCGCGACGGCATGCGCGTGCGGCCGAGAATCATGTCCAGCGTATGGAGCAGCAGGTTCAGCGCGCCGTCGAAGCCGCCAAGAATAAGCCGAAGAATCCCCAGCTAGTTATTGCCGGGAGCCTGGGCAAGATCTCTTACAGCAATGCCAAGACCCCCAAGCCGCTTCTTAATATCAAGCGGCAAGAGGGTACTGGCGACGCCCACAGGCATGCCGGTTCCAAGAAGCCCCACGGTACCCTTGATAGGAAGTCCGTCCTTCGGAACATTGAGAAGGTATATTCCACGCTTATGAAGCTCGAAGACCATGCTCGCCATATGCCGCCTCCCGACCCGTCTCTGCAGGCTCAACACGAACAATGGGTAACCACTACCAAGGCTCTCAATGCCGAGCTTTGGGATAATCTCAAGGTCCACGAACCTATTGGCGCAACAACCCTGCATCCTTTCATCGCTTTTTTGTCTTTCAATAAGGGAAAGAAGGCAATTCCTAGGGTATTCCGCCACCTGACTTTCGAGCAGCGAGCTACCATCCTCACCATGATCATCTTCCACCTTGATCAGCTAGATGTTGTGAAGGGAGCACAGGTCAACACTGGAGACACCGATCTGAATGCAGCTCTCCGCGAAAAGATTGAGCTCTTCTCAGTCGTCGTCATGCCAAGCATTTTCCAGTTCTTCAACGAAACCAATTTGGACATTGTCGATGGTGCTCTTGATCTTATAAACGACAAACTTAGTGTTGACCTTATTGCGAAGACGAGGATCGGCACCTCGATGCTGACGTTGATTCTAAGCCGTGCAGAGCTTCTTAAACAGGCAGGTGGCGGAACGCCTGAGCAGTGGAGCAAGTGGTAAGTATCCATCTTTCAATAAGGAGTCAAGCATGGGGATCGGTAAAGGCGAATCATATGCTAACCCACGACGCAGGGAATCTACATTCAACACCTTCTTCAACATCATCGAACCTACTCTGCCCCATATCTTCCCTGGAAGCATCAATTCCGGCGAAGATATCTACGTTTGGCAGCTCCTAGCCGCTATTGGCGTGAGCTCCTCTCCTGAGCAGCAGCAGCGTCTGGTTCTTGCTGTCAAGGATCGTGTCATGGGCACAGTCAACCACGCTAAGACTCTTCCGCAAGCCATCGGTGCCCAGCGGCTCTCGAACGTCAATTTATTCATGCAATCTATTGGTCTCGACGTGGAACTGCTTGGTTGAAAAGCCTGATCGTCAAAGGTCTATACAATTTTTAACTTACCCAAGCGTACTCATCCTCAAACGTATCCCGTTCATCCAGCACAGATATCGATCCATGTGCCTCCTGAGGCGGTAAGGACCCTCCTTGGGAACCTGCAACTGCCGCGGTCAGCAGGTCCTCGAGTCTACAATATTGAGACTCGCAGAATCTTGGTGTGGGGAGGAAACGTATATGGAAAATGAGTTACTTGATGGGTATAAATGGATAATTTTTTTGTGGCGCAGTTGATATGCCCTTGGTTTCTAGTTGTACGATAATTTGAGACTACACCAACGATAAGCTGGGAGTTGATAATAAAAGCTTCAGAATCCTTCTCGGCAACTCTACCAGTCTAGGCTTTGGTAGGAAAGCCGAGCTGGAGATAAAATAGCAATTTACATTGATTCAGTATCTTGAACATGTCACGGCACATTTGCTCAATACTCTTTGATTGTCAAGACTCCTAAACATTTATCTTACATAGGCCACCTGCTTTTTGTTCGTCCTTTCATGAATCGTTGCATATAGGGTAAAGGGTGCTGGGGCAGGGGGCAGGGTATTGCCTGACGAGAACTGGCTGGTGACAACCATCCTGTCACTTTTAATCAATTTCCATAGCAGTTGTGCTGCCTCCCCTCGCCCCAGTCTTTGACCTTCCTCTCCTTGCTGTGGTCGCCGGGGCCCTTGCCCGGGACCTGGCTGCTCTTGTGTCTTGGTTCAGGGGCAATGGTTCCGTTGGCTCAGGCTTCACCTTGGTCCCATCACCAGGACCGGCTTCCTGCTTTGGCTGCTCAAACGGCAATACAGCCTGCCGCCTAGCAATCTTCGCCTCGATATCATCAACGCCCCAAGGGGTCTCAAGCCAAGGAACCTTATCCAAATCAGCATTCAGAGACTTAACCTCCTCCTCGGCGTCTTCCTCTCCGCCCTCCTTAATCTCCCTCAGCGGGACAAAAGTCTGCGAAAACACATCCCACGCCTCAAGCTCGTTCTCGTCGACGAACCGCATCTTACGCCAGGGCTCGGACTGCACGGCGCGGAGGCGATCAGCCATCGTCTCGGTGACGACGGCGTCGCCGTTGTTGGCGGTCTTGATCGTCATGTGGATGGCGCGTGCGGCTGGGCCGGGACCCGTTCCCGTACCGGTGGCGTTGGCTCCAGCTTCTTTGGCGCCGCCTTGTGTGGAGGAGGTGAAGCGTTCGAGTTGGTTGTTGGCGTCGACGTGGTGGAGTTGGGGGCTGAGATTAACGAAGGCTGAGGCGGGTGTTAGGTGGAGGTCGCCTGTGATAAAAAGTCTGTGTCAGAAATTTGCCATGAAACCGTAAAACAGAAGGAAGAGTAGGAAAAGAATGGGCTCTTACCTCCTTGGAAGACGCCTATCATGTAGTTCACTGGCTCTTTCTTCGGGATGATGCCTCCCAACGTTTGGCTCCTCAGAACCCTATCCGCGCGCACCTCATCCGCCCACTCAGCCCTCCTCTCCCTATCCCTCTCCCTCTCTCCTTTCCTCCCAAGAGGCGCCGCGGGCGCTCCAACACCAAACCCACCAGCCAGGCCATGCGACCCGCCAGCCTTGGCCTCTAAAGTTTCTTTAAGCGCCCGTCCATACTGCATGCCTTTCTCGCGGTCGTAATTGTCGAGTAAGTCGAGCGGCACATCGACTTCAACGAGGCCGGAATCGGGCTTGATGCGCACTTCGGTCGGTGGTCGAGGGAAGGCGGGAGAACTACCTTCGTCGAAGCGCACGGATTGGTGTAGGGCGAGGAGTCTTTGGTTTGCAGGTAGGGCTGCATTTATGAATACATTGAAGCTGGCGACGACTGGGTCGTCCTCGTCTTGTCTGGGCGCCATTGCGGGTTCGGGTTGGGCTGTGTGGCTAAGGAAAGTTGCAGATGTTTGAGTGATGATGGCAAAAAAAGTTGATGGGCGTGTATGGTGGGGCAGAAGCTTTGGTCGGCGGCGACACGCCCCGCGATGACACACCGAGTCACAGAGCAAAGATCAAGCGTCGCCTCTCGCTTGGGCCTGGAGCAAGATACTAACCTAGAATTCTTTACTTTGCCGGTTCGAGGACCCGAAATTCGGCCCAATGCTGGCCCTACGATTTTTTTCTGATTCCCGCTCACAGTCATAACTCCATGGAGAGGCACTTAGTGGTGAGGTTAGCGGTTCTCCCCAAAACATGAGGCGCCGCGCCGTATCGAAAGAACAGAACTGGCAACTCGAAAGGTATTCAAATAGTTTTATGGCTTCTAGATGTTATAATAGTACAGTATATTATTTCGCACGAGCGCCCCAACCCTAGCTGACCGTCGCCTTCTTGGGCTTCTTCGTTCCATACTTGCTTCGACTCGTCGACCGTCCAGTAACACCTCCCTGCAAAAACAATTAGCACTTCAAGCAATGGCAATATACCAAAAGTCCAGGAATTCATCACCACATACCAAATCGAGCGCGCCACGAACCAAGTGGTACCTCACACCGGGACAATCCTGACTGCGTCCACCACGCACGAGCACAACGCTGTGCTGCTGAATGTTGTGGCCCTCACCGGGAATGTAAGCCGTAACCACTCGTCCCGTCGTCAATCGTACACGCGCCGTTTTTCGCTCGCCCGAGTTAGGCTTCTTGGGCCTCGTGATTCCGACCTTGAGGCAGACTCCCTTCTGGAAAGGGGACTTTCGCTCGGCAAGGGCTGGAGACACCGCGTGTCTCGCCTTCTTTCCTTTTCGGCAGCCCTATTCCCCAAAAAACTGCTATTAGAAACTTTCGAGATAAATTCGATAAACGGTTTGGATGGGGCGTACCCGTAGCACCTGCATCAACGTGGCATTCTGGACGGGGGTGGAGGAGAAGGAGCGGATGGCTGGTCGGAAGGCCGTTTGGAAGGTCGGCAGGAAGGGTGAGATCGAGGGTCGGGCCAATGGTTGTCGCATTGACTGCCTAAGAATAGGCGTCGCGAGATAGCGAAGAATTGTCCCGGGCATCGTGGGCGATACGTGCATCTAGTCCCAAATGCTACTGCTATGCTATATCGTGATCCATCAAAGCCTTCAATTCTGCCATCAAAATTGCTCAAGGCGGTCATGGCGCATTGTCGGCTAAATATCGGCCTTGCTTCGACCATACACACCGTTTTTTATGACGTACGATTAGACTTTCGAAAGCGGAAGTTGCCGAATCGGTATTCGGGGGAAGGATATCCTCGGCAGAAAAGTAACTGGCCTTCAGCTTGGCCCTATAACATGACCTCGATCTTCTGTTGTGGGGGAAAGATCCTGCAAGCTTCGACTTCTTTTCTTTCTTCCATCCCTCAATCTTTCGAGCCCTAGCCATTGAGCGCGAGACCGTTGATTTCGACTCGTTACCTTCCAATCCGTTGACAATTGTGCTCTGAGAATCCCTCAATCGCCACACGAGGCCGTCCGAGATGTCTTCCCTTTCGCGTACCATTCGACCCGCCCTCCGCGTCGCTGGCAGGGCTGCATCGAAAAATGTGACCGCCATTCGGGCGACTTCGGCGTTGAGGTCTTCTCAAGGATCGAACACGTAGGTTGCCAGTTTACTATTCCAGGACCTCGTGTGTACCGATGTGTGCCCCGCCGTTCACATGTCTAATATTCCAATTGTAGTGTACGGTCTTTCTCTGCTATTCCCTGCCGCCGCAATGAGGCCGTGGACATTAGCGACATCCCGCCCACCCCGATCACACACTTCACCGAGGTCGAGACGGCGATGAGGGAATCCGTTTCCAAGTTTGCCAACGATGTCATCCTCCCCAAGGTTCGAGATATGGATGAGGCGGAAGCTATGGAGCCCGCCATTGTCGAGCAGCTCTTCGAGCAGGGCTTTATGGGTGTCGAGATTCCCGAGGAGTACGGTGGTGCGGGAATGAACTTTACCTCTGCCATTATCGGCATTGAGGAGCTTGCGCGGGTTGACCCCAGCGTCAGCGTTATGGTCGATGTCCACAACACCTTGGTCAACACTGCCATCATGAAGTGGGGATCTGCCGACCTTAAGAAGAGGTTCCTCCCCAAGCTTGCGACCAACTCTGTCGGTACGTTTTTCCTTTCCCCTCCTCGTTGCCTCTTTTACTAGGCACCTAGCCTAGGGCTATGTTTATCGGCTTACACGGAGAAGGTTCGTTCTGCTTGTCGGAGCCCGTTTCCGGCTCGGACGCTTTCGCGCTCGCGACCAAGGCCGAGGAGACCAGCGACGGCTTCAAGATCTCTGGCTCGAAGATGTGGATCACCAACTCCATGGAGGCTGGCGTCTTCATTGTCTTCGCCAACCTCGACCCCAGCAAGGGCTACAAGGGTATCACCGCCTTCATCGTCGAGAAGGGCACCCCAGGTTTCTCGATCGCCAAGAAGGAGAAGAAGCTCGGTATCCGAGCCAGCAGCACCTGCGTCCTCAACTTCGACGATGTCATCGTCCCCAAGGAGAACATCCTCGGTGAGAGGGGCCAGGGTTACAAGTATGCCATCAACATCCTCAACGAGGGTCGCATTGGTATCGCTGCGCAGATGACTGGTTTGGCCCTCGGTGCCTTCGAAAACGCCGCCAAGTGAGTTCCACCCCTCAAGCCCGAAAATTCTCCAATTGACTCGTGACGTACTAATCTAACTTGTAATGTCAAGGTACGCCTTCAACGAGAGGAAGCAGTTCGGCCAGCTCATCGGTGAGTTCCAGGGCATGCAGCACCAGATTGCGCAGTCCTACGTCGAGATCACCGCCGCTCGCCACCTCGTCTACAACGCCGCCAGGAAGAAGGAGGCTGGTGAGAACTTCATCAGGGATGCCGCCATCGCGAAGCTCTACGCTTCTCAGGTCGCTGGACGTGTCAGCAGCCTTGCCGTTGAGTGGATGGGCGGTATGGGCTTCGTCAGGGAGGGCCTCGCCGAGAAGTTCTTCAGGGACAGCAAGATTGGCGCCATCTACGAGGGCACCAGCAACATCCAGTATGTTTTTATTTTAACCTCGTCGCATTTTTCATTCTACTTTGGAGCTTTTAACTAACGAATGCCACCACCACATCTCTAGGTTGAACACTATTGCGAAGAGCCTCCAGAAGGACTACTCGGCGTAAGCATAGGGAGTTCGAGGCAGGGATCTCAATCATGTAAATAGTATTAGGCCACTTGGATGTATAGCAGTTTTCTCAAAATGGTTGCGGATTTATGCTCCGCGGGTAGTCTTTAGGAAGAAGTAAAATGTTAACGAAAAAAAAAAAAAAAAATAATAACCCTCAATCTCACTACACTATAATATTGTCAGTCGGTTTAGTCGGCACAAGAGTGTTGCCCCGGAATTTTCCTCTAGAACTCCCCTGCCTCGGTTGTAGCGGCCAAACGTGTGGTGTTTTAACCCGCCTCTCTAGTGTCTTTTCCTTTTTTTTTCTTTTTTTTCTCAACGGTCTAGTGTGCCTGTGTAGTGCTTGAACTTGGCGGTCTCGTTATCTTATGACGTTAACATCCAGTGAGTTGCCGACGCACCCCGCGGATAATACCAAAACGGCCGAACCCTTGAAAGGGGCCTCTTAATTAACGGCCGAGATGGGACTAGGACGGTTGCGTTCGGGCTCTCAGCCACCGAAGCAAGCCGATTTACTAGAGGTCGAAGTGTCCCCAAGCGCTGAAGGCCTTATCTAGGTTGTGATCAAGACATCGATTGATCCTCCTCATCCTCCTGGTAAACTCGAGGATCGCTCAATGTCCCTGTCTACTTCAATGTCGGGCAGCTAGGTCGGGGATCAAATCAGACAAGTGGGTTTTGTCGTCGTATTGCAGACGGCGCCTCCGAACAGACTTCTTCTGCACGCATCAACTCGGCGCTGCGATGCCGGTCTGGATAAGAATATCAGGGAGACGATGTGAAATATGTACGTGAGTATGCAGGCTTCGTAATTCTCGAAAGCCACCATGCAGAAGCGCTGCCCACCCAGCCTCTGGGGTGTTCGCTCCAGGTTCTAAGACGTCCAAAGAGTGCAAGTTGAAGGTTCACCAAAGAAGGATACTCTGCACAATTCCAATTCTCGCATCTCGGAGGCAGCCAAAGCCGATGCTAGATAGACTCAGCCCCAAGGCCCGAAGTCTGTCTCTCCCAAAGAGCGACACCGCAGAAGCTTAATCGATGACTTCAATGCCAAATCAGGAATTCAACACAGAGAAAATGACACTAAAGGAGCATTTTAGATTCCAACAACCCCCGGGGTTGGGTGTACCTCGTGCCTCGTGCCTCCAAATTACGCCCTGAGGTGTGGCCCGCCTGAACTTTACCCCGCCGTGCCTGGCATTGGTGTGCCCTCTAAGTTCGTCGCCCGTTTGAATTTGGCGTTGCTTGGTTGCTCTGAAGGTTGAGGAGGGGGGTCGAGTAACTTTCGGGCGGTGTAAGGTCCGACTGCCCCGCCTCACACACACTCCAATGTTTGTAGTGGGGTGAACATGCTGTGCCACATTGACAGGACGCACCAAAAGTCCTAGGACCCATGGATGACTCGCTGGGGATTTCTAGGACTTGAAGCCGCCACTTTGAAAGTGCAGACATCAACAGATTGATCACCGATCCTTGCGTGTCAACGACATGCGATGTACCTCCGTACCTCCAGACTTGGAGACTTCGAGTTTGGAATATCAACCACCTTATTTGGATTGGGAGTCGCATCCATGTACATATAGAATAAATACATTGATGTCATTAATGTGGCTCTTCCCTCCACTTCCTCGCCTTAGCTCCCAGTGCGGAAATCTTTATGGCTTAAAGAAGGGAAAAAAAAAAAAAAAAAAAAAAAAAAAAAAAAAGGTTGTCTCTCTAGCATTCAGAGGAAGGGGTCATCAGCAGCCGGAGCTGAAGCCACCTTGACAAGTCGTGTTACTTCGTACAATGTTGGAGATTGCATTGAACACGAAGGACAAGAGCAATAGCAGGGGATACTTGGTAATAATAGTTTCGAGCTGGGAAAGAGAGAGAGTTGTGGACTCAGCTCACTCTTACATCAAAGTGTCCCGCCTCATGTGAAACACGAAACACAAAGGAGTAGCTGGGCCCGGGTTGTAACAGCTGTAACAGCACCAAGCCTTTAAGCATCGAGAAACATCAATTGAGAAGTCCTAAAGGACAAGACTCAGAGCTCAGAGGCAGCAAGTCGATCGTACGTCAAGGAAAGAGGACAGGTAGATATCGATGATAGATCCCCTGGCTTTGAAAGTGAGAACCAGATCCACCAAGTGGTGCTAGATACGACCTACAAGGACTAATACGACCAGACCCTCCCTGGACCCCATCAAGCACCGACGACCTCTTCGATGCTCTTTCCGATATTGGAATTATTTCTCAGGGGTTGAATTTGACGTCTGGTGACAGGTTGAGATCCAACTCAAGTCGAGTCCTCAAAGGTAAATTTGAAGTCCAGTACTTCGTAGTCACCATCACGCCCACAGCCATAGTCGCAACCGAAGCCACAGTCGCAGCTGCCCAGCGTTCAGAGCATCGATGTAGCCCTCTAGTGTAGTACGGAGTACAATTGCAATGTACTGAGGGTACACCTGCGAAGTAACTAGATTACATCGATTGATGTTGGCAGGTGCAGACGCGGACGGACGAGGTACACTCAAACTTGTATGTACAATTGTACCTTTCATGTTGTTGCTCCACACAACTCGAACACAAACCAAACCAAACCAAACTACTAAAACTGTCGAACCAGAACCAACCAGACCAACCTAGCCAAACCCCTCCCGCCGGCAAAACCGAATTGAAAAACAGACGCTAATTGCCATCAACTTGTCAACGCAAGACCAGACCGTTTCTCTCACCTCGTCTCGTCCCCTGAAATTGATGAGCGAAAATAGGGCAGTAGCGGAGAAGCGGCTTGCTTTTGCATCTTCTCCCCTCGTGGCCTACTAATTTCCCCAGCAAACCACCCCGCTCGAAGATACCAAGCCAGCACGGCTTGAGCCCCTGGCCCGTCGTCTGCAATCACCCCTCACCCCGCAGACAACGTCGCCTGGCCGGTGCTTCGACGTCGTCCCATCCACGCCCGACGAAAATTATAGCGCCATCACCACTTTTCCCTATTACCACCGAGATCACCAAATAGTCTCCTCCCCAACCGACCTCGTGCTTGTGAAACCTATTCTTTCTAGTCCCGAGCGCGCTCGACAACCGCCAAGATGAACGAGGACGAGAGGATCCAGGACATTTACAAGAAGATCGAGCGGGAGAAGGCTCTTATCAACGCCGCACATGCTATGCGATCGCAGACAAACAATGAAGCCGTTCGCTCGAGACTCGACTCCCAGATGCGCGATGGCCGCCGTAATCTGCAATTCTTCGAAGAGAAGCTCCGGGAGCTACAGATGCGCCGTGTAAACCAGGGCATGGACAACATGTCCCTTGGGCCCGATGGCCGACCCGTCAGCGGTGGCGTGTATGGCGACGCAGGTCCCGCCCCTCCTCCCAAGGACGGTGACCAGGGTGGCTACGGAAGCCAGCAATACAGTGATATTGGTGGCCACGGTGACCTCATGCCGCCCCGCCATCCCTACGGTCCTCCAGCTCCCGGCCCTTCTGGTAACTTGTCGCGACCTAGGCCAAACTTCACAAAGCTCGGTGCGTTTACCTATCACCCGACCTCGCAGAATACGTACCGAGAGTTCTTCGCTGCGATGACTATAGCCGGACTGCTGCTAACCTACTTTGCGATAATCTAGATCTCATCAAATACGATACGCCGTATCTAGGGCCCCGCATTCAGCTCATGCTTTCCCAAATCCAGTTCAAGCTCAACGTCGAGGAACAGTACCTAAAGGGTGTTGAGAAGATGGTTCAGCTGTACGGCATGGAGGGCGACCGGAAGAGCAAGGCTGACGCCGCTGCTCGCCGAGTTGAGAGCAAGCAGAAGATCGTACTTCTAAAACAAGCCTTGAAGCGATACGAAGAGCTCCACATTGATATAGACTCGGCGGATTCCCCTGATGGTATGGTTGCCTTACCCCGTTGCCTTCCGCCCTTTCTCTCTTCCCGTAGCACCGTTGCTAACGGCTATGTTTGCCGTCACTAGATGACTCCATCAACATGCCAAACCTGCGCAAGCCTCTCACCGGTCAGCTCACGATCCGTGTCATGGCAGTCAAGGATGTTGATCACGCCGCTACCAGCCGGTTCGCGAGGGGACCCGAAACTTTTGTCACCGTCAAGGTCGAAGACAATGTTGTGGCGCGAACGAGGGCATCACGCAATGACAGATGGGAATCCGAATATCACAACATCGACGTCGACAAAGCGAACGAGGTTGAGCTTACTGTGTACGACAAGCCCGGAGAGCACCCCCTCCCCATCGCCATGTTGTGGATCAGGATATCAGACATCGTTGAGGAGATGCGCCGGAAGAGGATCGAGGCTGAGATTAACAACTCTGGCTGGGTCTCTGCCGACAGGATGGTCAACCAAGGCGGCGCTGCCCCTCCTCAGTTCCCTATGACCCCTCAGCAACAGCAGCAGTACGGTCCCTCTCCGGGCCAAGGCGGCAGTTTCCCCCCTGGCGGCGCACCGCCGCCGCCGGGCCACCCTCCGATCGCTCACTCCGGTCCGATCGAAGGCTGGTTTAACCTTGAGCCGAGCGGCCGAATCCAGCTGTCACTCAGCTTCATCAAGCAAAACAAGGACCGCCGCCCCATCGACCTTGGTCTTGGCCGAAAGGGTGCTATCCGACAACGCAAGGAGGAAGTTCACGAGATGTACGGCCACAAGTTTGTGCAACAGCAGTTCTACAACATCATGCGCTGTGCTCTCTGTGGTGAGTTCCTGAAATATTCCGCCGGTATGCAGTGCGAAGACTGCAAGTATACCTGCCACACGAAGTGCTACTCGAGCGTCGTCACCAAGTGTATCAGCAAGAGCAACGCCGAGACCGACCCGGACGAGGAGAAGATCAACCATCGCATCCCGCACAGGTTCCAGCCTTTCTCGAATATGACTGCCAACTGGTGCTGTCATTGCGGTTACATGTTACCTTTCGGCAAGAAAAACAGCAGGAAATGTACCGGTAAGTGGATAAGTCTGTTTCGCTCCTCTTCCATGCTCGTCCCCCTAGGCACCCACACGGTATGTTTATGTCTTGTGTGAGCAGGCGCTAATGTAGAACAAACAAGAATGCGGCCTTACTTGTCACGCGCAGTGTGTCCATCTTGTGCCCGATTTCTGCGGCATGTCGATGGCCGTCGCAAATCAAATTTTAGAAGGAATCAGAACGCAGAAGCAACGAAAGCAGGAGAGGGCGTCCATGGCCGAGCGAACGCTAAGACAGGGCGGACCGAAGCCTGGCCAAGGGCAGCAGGGACCATACGCCTCGCCTCACTCGCCATCATATGGCACTCCGTCGCCCGAAGCCGCGGAGGCTGCGAAACTTACTTTCGCCAACCAACCTCAGTCGCAAAAGACGCAACCCGACCGTGCATCCATATCGTCCGGCTCCACGGCGGCGACCGCGGCTGCCTCCGTCGCCATGTCCGGATCCATCAGGACGTCGCAGTCTCAGGATTATGACCGTTACAGCTACGGATCGCAGGCCCAGCAACAGCAACCTGCAGAGAGCGCCTATGGCCAGGGCCAGCAATACGGCGCTCCACAGCAGCGAAAATATAACCCCGCAGACTACGCCAACGTGAATGCTCCGCAGTACGCCCAACACCCCGTCCAACAACAGCAGGCGATCCAGCACCAGCAATCGATCCCCCACATGTACCAGCAACAACTGCCTCATCTCCAACAGCCCCAACAACCCCAGCAACAGCCCCAGCAACAGCCGTTGTCGCCCCAACATCAACAACCGCCGCAGCAGCTGTATGGAAAGCCTCAAATGGGAGAACCTCTCGCGCCACCTCCCTCGGCGAGCCCCACAGATCTCTCCGTGTCACAGCGCAAGCCTCTCCCGTCCGCCACAGACCCCGGCACGGGACAGAGGATTGGTCTTGATCACTTCAATTTCTTGGCTGTCCTCGGCAAGGGCAACTTCGGAAAGGTCATGTTGGCCGAAACGAAGAGGAGCAGGCGTCTCTACGCCATCAAGGTTCTTAAGAAGGAGTTCATTATTGAGAATGACGAAGTTGAAAGCATAAGGTCGGAAAAGCGAGTCTTCTTGGTCGCAAACCGGGAACGACACCCCTTCTTGACAACCCTTCATGCTTGCTTCCAGACTGAGACTCGAGTGTACTTTGTCATGGAGTACGTGAGCGGAGGCGATCTCATGTTGCATATTCAGCGTGGCCAGTTCGGTACAAAACGTGCCCAGTACGTGACCCCCATCCCCTTCTCCCCTATCACCCTCACTATTTCCATAGTAGCTACGAAAAAAAAAAAAAAAAAAAATTTCAAAACCCAACTAACCGTGCATCTTTCATTGCAGATTCTACGCCGCCGAGGTTTGCTTGGCTCTCAAGTATTTCCACGAGAATGGTGTCATCTACCGAGATTTGAAGCTTGACAATATTCTCCTCACTCCCGACGGGCACCTCAAGATTGGCGATTACGGTCTTTGCAAGGAAGATATGTGGTACGGATCCACCACCGGCACTTTCTGCGGAACTCCTGAGTTCATGGCGCCAGAGGTATGTAGCTCGCGTTATTTCTACAGTCAGTATTTGGATAATTTTCTGATCTGGTGGAAAACAGATTTTGTTGGATAAGAAGTACGGACGAGCCGTCGACTGGTGGGCATTTGGTGTTTTGATCTACCAAATGCTCCTCCAGCAATCGCCTTTCCGTGGCGAGGACGAGGACGAGATTTACGATGCTATTCTTTCCGACGAACCCCTTTACCCCATTCACATGCCTCGCGACTCGGTCGCCATCCTACAGAAGCTCCTCACCCGTGAACCGGACCAGCGACTCGGCAGTGGCCCAACGGACGCGCAAGAGATCATGAGCCAGCCGTTCTTCCGAACCATCAACTGGGACGATGTCTACCACAAGAGGGTCCAGCCCCCATTCCTGCCAACCATCAAGAGCCCGACTGATACCAGCAACTTTGATTCCGAGTTTACTAGTGTTACCCCGGTTCTCACTCCAGTCCAATCAGGTATGTCCATGTCACGCCCCTTACCTCTTCGTGAAGTACCGCATAGTGCAGAAGCTAACAGCGAGTGCAGTGTTGTCCCAAGCCATGCAGGAGGAGTTCAGAGGCTTCTCGTACACGGCAGATTTCGAATAGGACTCTGGCGCCTGATGTTTTACTTGTTTGGGTCGAAGAGTTGAAGAGTTCGGGAAATAGTGATACCTATTGACCTTTTTTTTGTTGTTTTCCTTGAAGAATAGCATTGATGAGATTTTTTGCAGTGGTGATACCGTCTCCTCGTCTACCCACATATAGCGGGCTACTCCTGGAGGGCAACTGATATGTTCCAAGACGCTGTCGTAGAGCTGGCAGAATAAAAACAGTTGATAATAGTGCATTTTACTTCTTTTACTCTCAAGAAACACATTAAGTTCTGCTTGATTCATGGCCGTCTGACGGAATCAGGATGTAGCCTCCAATGGCAGGGGGGTAAGAGCGCCCAACCAAACAGCTCAAGTACCATATTGAGATCTGAGATCTATGGCTACTTGGGGCGCTCAAGGTGTTGGAAGATGCCATTTTCGTAGCTATGAGACCTGTGATATACTACCTTTGATAGTTTGATACCAGGAGCAGGCATTGAGAGGGAGAAAGCAGGTATTTTTCTTTTTCCCTTCTTTCCTTTCTTCTCTTTGTCTCTTCATAGGACCTCTTACAAGCCAATAGAGGGAGCTTTATTTTTGTTCCTAAATTTCTTTTTATTTCTTTGAGAAAGGTCATTTTGTAGTAGGTTTGAGAGCTTGTTCATCAGGGGGAGGTACCTAGTACCTTACTCTAGTGTTATATTCCCACGTGATCTCGTGTACCTCTGTACATGAGCCTGTGTGGTCCAACACGATCCCTCACATTCCGACACGTTGCTAGCTCCGAGCTCAAAAGCTCATTTCAAACCACCCAACTCAAACACAGTTTCCAGGGCCCAGCAAAAGGGGCAAAGAAATGGGCACCATGGACCAGAAACAATCGGCCGTGTATGTACGGGCCTATAATTTAGGCCTGGATATCGCCAATGGAAGACATCCCCTCTCCAAGACCATTGCGCCGCTCCTATGGATCTTCGACTTGGTGCTCTGCGCTCTGGTTATTTGGAAAGTGCCTTGTAAGTTATTCCCGATGGCGACGGAAGCCCCATAGCTCTTTGTTCCCGAATATACGGCGCTTTGAAGCGCGATTGCATTTGAAATGGGCAATCCGTCTAACCCGGGACCTGAAAACCACCAATAGATACCGAGATCGACTGGGTAGCCTACATGGAGCAGGTCAAGCAGTTCCTCGACGGCGAGCGCAATTACGTCCGAATTGAAGGCGGTACCGGTCCGCTTGTCTACCCAGCAGCGCATGTATACACATACACGGCGTTGTACCACATCACCGACGAAGGCAAGAACATTTTCCTGGCGCAGCAGATCTTCGCGGGACTCTACCTGGCGACCCTCGCGCTTGTGATGGCGTGTTATAGGAAGGCGAATGTGAGTTCATTTCCCCGGACACGAAACGGGTGTGCCGTTGGCCTTTAATATGGAACCTTTACTGATAGAGAGTTGGGGGAAATACTTAGGCACCTCCCTATCTCCTGCCTCTCCTGGTCCTATCCAAGAGGTTGCACAGCGTCTTTATGCTCAGATGCTTCAACGACTGCTTCGCCGCCTTCTTCCTCTGGCTAGCGATCTTCTTCTTCCAGAGACGCTTGTGGACATTCGGCAGTGTTGCCTACAGCTGGGGCCTCGGCGTCAAGATGTCCCTGTTGCTCGCGCTCCCTGCTGTCGCCGTCATCTTGTTCCTCGGGAGGGGTTTCTACGGCAGTCTACGACTAGCAATGCTCATGCTCGAGACCCAGATAGCCATCGCCATCCCGTTCCTGCTCCACGATTCGAGGGCGTACTTGGGCAGGGCGTTTGAGCTTACACGGCAATTCAAGTACGAATGGACGGTCAACATGCGCATGTTACCCGAGGAAACGTTCCTCAGCAAAGAGCTAGCCGTCACTCTGCTCCTCTTCCACGCCGCGGACTTGTTCTCGTTCATCAGCGGGCCATGGCTCGCGCCGGCGCAGAAATCGCTCTGGGAAATGATCCCGTCACTCTTGCGTGGACAACTACCATTTACGGAACAGGAGGAAGGCAGGGTATCTCTCAGGGTATCGCCTCGATTTATCCTCACTACAGTGCTCACGGCGATGAACATGGGCATGCTCTTCGCCAGGTCCCTCCACTACCAGTTTTATGCGTACCTTGCTTGGTCGACGCCTTTCCTCCTCTGGAACGCCGGGCTTCACCCCGTCGTCGTGTATGCCGTCTGGGCCGCGCAGGAGTGGGCGTGGAACGTCTTCCCGAGCACGCCTGTCAGTTCTGGGGTTGTCGTGTTCGCGATGCTGGTTGCCGATAGAGTCACTTGGATGTTGGGTAATCGCACGGAAGAGAAGGCAAGAAT
This sequence comes from Scedosporium apiospermum, assembly GCF_000732125.1. NCBI lineage: Eukaryota > Fungi > Ascomycota > Sordariomycetes > Microascales > Microascaceae > Scedosporium > Scedosporium apiospermum. The sequence goes on along the minus strand of NW_015971811.1, from coordinate 2,313,973 downwards.
CGCTGGCGGGGGTGGGTCGAAGAAGCCGAAGCAAGGATAATAAAATCGGGCTGCATTTTTCCCCCTTAATCGTAATCCATCCTCAGTCTCACGCGTCGTCTTCTGAATCGCTAGGGGGCATCTTGCCAACGTTCGACTCGTCTTCGTCGGACTCTGGGTCTCGAAACTTGGGAAACTCTGCCGGCCTACATTCAGAAGGAACACAACCGTGTAAGCTAACGCACGACGGACGAAGCACCATCAAAGCACAACACTCACCAGTACGGCATCTTCCTCCACTGCTTCTCATCCACGACGATGTTGATTATCTTGGCGACGGCTTCGCCCTCGACCTCCTTGGGCGGATACCGCTCGAGCAGAACGTAGTTATTGCGCTGGACCCATATCGTCTGGCGGAAGCGTTCGTCAAGATCGACTACTACGATGGACTTGTTGGGCAGTAGGCAGTTGTACTGGCCGCGGGGTAAGGCTCTATCGACGCGGGCGATTATCTGGTTCGCCTCGAGAGTGTCGGGTATGGCGAGAGCGGTTTGGGCTCGTAAGATTTGGCCTTTTGCGCGAGGCGGCATGGTGGGCGATTTTTTTATTCGGACGCTGGGGGATGGAATGGCTGGGTGTGTTGGGAGATTGGTAGCAGTCGGAGGAAAGCGGTTTTCGGTCTGGGCTGAAAAATTCGGATCCGAAAGTCCGGCCATGTAATTTTGTTAGTGGCGGGGGAGAGCCCTTGTGTGCTATTATCCTTTGCTGAATTGATCCCGGACTTGCTGTCCTGCACACTCTAATCTAGCAACTGGTTGGTAGAGGAGCTGCTTCCGCGTGCGCCCTAACTAAGATCAATTGATCATACACCAGCCATTGCAGACCTTAAAAAAGTTAAAAACGGCCAAAAACGCAGATGGGAGACATCATCGATCGATAGGATCAGTGACAGAGTGAAGCAGCCGGTGAAATAAGCTGAGTATTGAAGCTTGGGGCTATCAAATGATCCATTCTTGATGGCGCTGACTTTTTGGCTTTTCTGCGCCTGCTTCAGACACATCTCCCGCCCTCCTTTTCCTTGTCGTTAGTTGCTTGCGTTTCCAGTGGCAAATACATATTGAAATAAGAAAAGCAATAAGATGAATATTCTCGGAGATGATAGAAGATTCCACGAGGGTTTGTCAACCATCAAAAGAAGTTTGCTTTGCCTCCCGCATCAATTGGTGTAGTGACGGCCAGGACTAGACATGAAGATTTGTCAACTGTGTGGTGACGACGATGACGAACGGCGACTGGATCCTTGGTATCGGCGTTCGAAGTCGGCGTCTTGGCTGGTCTCGCCCAGGACAAGGCAGCAGGGCGAATCTTGCAGGGCTCTTGCAGGGCTCTTGCAGGCCGTCTTCGACGCTTCTTTCCAAGTCTAAAGCTCCTCGGGATTGCGCCATCCAGGTTTCTCACAGCTGATTGGATGGACTGCTGCAATCCCTTCCATAGCTACGAAGTACAAAGTCGGCGTTCGAGGTTCAGCGTGGCGGGGTATGAAGAAGTACTGTTGCCCCGCACTTAACGGGAAGAGTAGATACGGCGGCAAGGTACGAATACCTTGTGTTGTTGTACTGGGTACTGGACACTGAGTACTGGGAGTGACCGCCATAGAGTACCCCGAGTACCCCACGGGAGCAAGAAAAACATTTGATAATTGTGAATTAGTAAACATCCAGCTCCGTTACCAGCTCTGAGCAACTTTGCCCTGTTATTTTGCTCATCCACTCAAAGTGTCAAACTGCAAACTGCGCCTGCCTATAGCATTCAATGTTCCGTAACCCATAACTTGTAACTCCAGTCTTTCCCCCCCAATTCAGACGAGCACGCACTACATACGCCATTGCTTGCCGCTGCTTCTCAATCACTCGCACCTTCCATCTTGTATGTACACGAGTGTACAGTAGCCGCACTACTTAAAAGCGCGTCTTTCTCCCTGATCCCAAGCGACCTCTTCCTTCTCTTTCCCCATGTCACAAAATCTTTTCCTGAGATCCGCAAAGCGCATCGTTTCAAGCTCAAATCCAGCTGCTTCTACATTTCGATTCTCTACCCCAATCACCAGATCTTTTCATTTTACATCGCCCAGAATGGTTGTCAAACAGATTCACAAGTACGTATTTCATTGTGCCCCTCCTTTTTCGCTGCGCCTGCATCGACCCAAGCTGTCCAGCCTTTGATACGATCCTTCCATGTCTGTCCTTGTATCACCTCATCGAGCTCTGCTTCCCCTGCAAGTCAGAAAGAGCAAACCATCCCTCGCTTTCTACATCCCTTCTATTCCTTATTCCCTAACATTACGTGTTTGTTTTTGAAATATTTGGATGCTGACTATTCCACAGCAAGCAGGAGTGGGACGCCCTCGTTGCTGAGGGAAAGCCCGTCCTCGTCGACTTCTTCGCCGTGTGGTGCGGACCTTGCAGGGTGATCTCCCCCGTCTTTGAGAGGTAGGTCCTAGCTCTTTCTCCCCCATCGTCTTGGCGCCCGCCCCGTGTGGTGGTTTGGGCTACCCGTCTTCTGTCTTCCGGAGTCCCCATATTCTATACCCCAAATACCCCTGCTTTTGAGACTCTAGTTCTAACATGCGAACCAGGTTTTCTGATGACGCGACCTTCGCGGGACTCAACTTCGCCAAGATCGACGTCGACGAGGCCTCCGACCTCGCTCAAGAGTTCGGCATCACTGCCATGCCAACCTTCATCCTCGTCAAGAACGGCGTCAAGGAGGGCGAAGTCCGCGGGGCTAACCCTCCCGCCCTTCAGGCCCTCGTCCAGAAGGGCGCCGCCTAAGCGAGTTGCGATCCGCCGGTATCGGACTGTTGGGGATGCGAATGATTAAGAAGGGAAACTTTGTAGTTCTTGTTACAGGGTTATATTTTGTTCAGGACGGGATGGCCTAGGATTCTACATGTGAAGTACACCTCCGATGCAAGGGAGCTTGCGAGATTCATAATGGGACGGTGGGATGGGGTGGAGGATAATCAAGACTGCCTTGCATGTAAACATCATGGATCGTCGATTATGATGGCAGTCACCCCATTGATAATACCCCGGGGAGCAATGGCACAAAAAAAAAAGATAATTGAATTTGGCAATTATGTTCTCCAGAAAGGCTTCGTGATTCTATAGAAATGATCTTGTCCAACTCAGGCAGGTCGGTATTCGGGTTCATCGTTATCTGCAATCGAGCAGCGATCCGTCAAATCTTTTACTACTTTAGTTCGATTTCCCCTCGATCCAGACCCCGCCCCCCGCGTTGAACAACCCCTCCCAGGAATTCCATGGCCTGATTGCTACCGTTGAGATTGAAGCCGTTGAATGCCGAGCAGGACGGTTGTGCCTACATATACAGCTGAGAGTCGCAGCTTTACCATTGTAAACACAACTCGTTGGAGCCGGCACGTAATTTATAGAAAGTAGGTAGGGGTCGTCCTTAAAACTTCAAATCGAGCGTCGAGTGTTGAGCGAGCTTAGGAGCCTTATTAGCGGTCTTCCAACGGACAACGATAAGAGTTAACCGCGCCCATCTAGTGTGAGTCGCCTGCGCGTGAATTGTTAATTGGAGCGTTAAGGGACATCAATATGGTCCAGTCCTTCCGCTCAGTTCTTCGTCCAGTAGCTGATTCTTTTGAAAACAAGACGATCGATACCACTCATCTACCAAATCAACCCTGTCCGGAAACTCAGGCTTCCCGCGCAAACATGTCGGAACCTCTTGTAGTTCTTGGCTCAGCTCCGTCTCAGTCGAAGAAGAGCCCCATCGTGGTTCTCGGGCAAGTTTCTTCCTTTCCGCCCCCTTCTCCTTTTTCCCACAGTTGCGTTTTACACGCAGGAGAAGAATAGTCGGGCTGACACTTTTAAAAACTGGTATTAGTGCCGGAGTGGTAGGTCTTACGAGCGCGCTCCTGCTATCCAAGGACCCTGAGAATGCCGTGACCGTGATTGCCAAGTTCATGCCCGGTGATTACGACGTTGAGTACACATCTCCATGGGCCGGTGCCAATGTTCTCCCGTAGGTCGTTCCTCAGGGAGGGTTTTGTAGGACGGGCCTGGAAGTTTGGTCGTGAGAAAAGTAGACATGAGCTAACTTTTGCGCGATATAAAACATGAAGAATGGCCATCGAGAAGGATAGTCGATGGGAACGGAGGACTTGGGAGCATCTCAGGAAGTTGACGGAGAGCGAGCCGGCGGCAGGCATTCACTTCCAGAGTCAGCTTTACCTACCCATTCAAACTCTTGCGTTCAACAACAGGTTCTAACTTGCCCTACCCCCCCAAAAAAGATGCTCGCATCTACCGCCGCGACAAGGACGTCCCGGACCAGCCGGGCTCCCACTTCTACGATGCCCTCTTCGCGAAAGAGCCGTGGTACAAGACCATGTTCGACCAGTACCGTGAACTCTCCCCCGAAGAAGTCCTCGCCGCCCACGACTCGGGCTGCGAGTTCAAGTCGCTCTGCATCAACACGCAACTCTTTCTCCCCTGGCTCGTGAGCCAATGTCTCAAGAACGGCGTCGTGTTCAAGCGCGCCATCGTCGAGCACGTCGCTGATGCTGCCAAGTTCGCCGGCGACGGCCATGGCGAGCAGGTAGTCGTCGTCAACGCGACCGGTCTAGGAGCGCTGAAGTTGGGTGGCGTGGAGGATAAGGCGATGGTTCCTGCGCGGGGTCAGATCGTGCTTGTGAGGAACGAGTCTCCGTTCATGGTGGCAACTTCGGGGACGGAGGACGGGGAGGCAGAGGCGTGCTATATCATGACGAGGGCGGCCGGTGGCGGTACCATTCTGGGAGGCACGTATGATAAGGGGAACTGGAACCCGAATCCGGAGCCGAACATTGCGATGCGGATCATGAAGAGGGCGCTGGAGGTGTGTCCTGAGCTTACCGGCGGAAAGGGCATCGAGGGGCTTGATATCATTCGTCATGGCGTTGGCTTGAGGCCGCTCAGGGTGGGCGGCGTGAGGATTGAGAAGGAAATGGTGTCTTTGAAGGAGGGTGGGGGAGAGGTTGCTGTGGTGCACAACTACGGGCATGCTGGATGGGGATATCAAGGAAGTTTCGGGTGTGCTGAGAGAGTGGTCGAGTTGGTGAACGAGATTAGAGGCAAGAATACCGCGGCTGCATGAAGTTGAGCGAGAGAGAAGCAAATGGTGTATTCGCCATACATATATAGAAATATATATACACCTCTATCTAAGACGTAGCCAAAGATCTATCAAGCATTCACGCATCTTAATGTCCAGTGATAACCAAAAATCGAAATCTATCTTAAAACCACTCGGCTCAAAACACCTCTAGTCGTCAGCTAGTGCTCCAGCCTCCCCTTGGCTTCCGCACTGCAGGACGTCTCTCCCGCAACGATGTTCTTGACGGTTGCGAGGATGCTGGAGAAGTCCTTGAAGGTCACAAAGGGAACATCTTGCCTCTCGCAGTAGGTCACAAGATCTACAACGACACCAAACGGTTAGACGGGGAAGGAAACTCGTGGAGATTATATATGAAGATGTCCTTACCTTTGCCCGCCTTTGCGAAGAGTAGATCTGTCTCCTTGGCGGCGGAAAGATCCGAGATGCCGTCGCCGGCATAGAACATGGTCGGTCGCTGGCCCTCGGGCAGCGACGAGTACTTTCTAATCTCGACGGACTTGTCGTGGCCATGCGGACTAACCCGATCGTCAGAACCTCTTTCTCTTCTTGCGACCAAGAAAGAAGGACACTTACGAGTCATCGAGAAAGGTAATTCTCCAGCCGCCCTCCTCATTTATCCCCTTCCCCTCCCTCGCCGCCACATCGTTGCTCACAATCTGTAACCACTCCACTTCGTCATCGCCCAAAAACTTCTTCAAGAGCGCCTTGATGATTGGCTTCATCCCGCCGCTCAGCACAACGATTGGCACGTCATTCCCACGGCACCACGTAAAGAACTCTTGGAAATACGGATCGAGTTCTACATGGTCGAGCAGGTGTTCGGTGCACTGGTCGTAGGGAGCCGTGATGGAATCCAGCATCTCGGCAAAGGCATCGCGGAAGGAGACGTGGCCGTTGAGGACCTTCTCGCCCAGGGCCAGGCGGCGATCGGCTCCGAAACCGAGGGTGTCTGTCATATAGTCATTGCTGTCTCTCTGGGTGATGGTACCGTCGAAATCGGTGAAGAAGATGAACTTGGGGACTGCTGAAGGGATGGTCATTGTGGGTGGTTTTAAGTCAATTAAGGCGGAATGGGCAGGAGGGCGAGGTTAGGTGTAAAAGTATTGTGATCCCACGATCCAAGGTTGAGCTTACACCGGGTGTTGCAGTTCTGGGAGTGAGCGAGTGACTCAAAGGAGGCGATTCACGATACGGGCGCATCTAGATGCACTAATAATTACGTTACAATTAATTCAAAAATTTCTTGGGTTTGACGCCATATTATTAACGGCTGGAAAGCCGTTGGGCTTGGAAACATTTAGCTTGGGAATTGATGCATCCTCCTCCAATCTCTCTGGCCGTGTTCGGCGCGATTATCTGGAAAATCGAAGCGTCGGAGAGGAGAAAGAAGATTCTTCATGAGTTCAATTGAGCAATCGATCAATCGATCAATAAATTCATCAAATCCGATCAATGTTCTGTGAACGTTCTATGATCTTCGATCTTCAGGGGATTGTGTGGGCCACCGTCCAGGGCTGGTTGGAGGCACAACACCCTGTGAGGGGTCCAGAGGCGGGAGTCGTGGACGTCATTGCAGGGGCCAAGACCCCCTAGCGACATCGGAATTATAGCGCCCCCGTGCCGTGACTCCCGCTGCCAGCAATTGGCACCAACGAACCAGAGCTGCGGTCCAAGGCGGTGAGGACTGCGACTTTTTTTTTGCTCAGGTGCCGAAACGGCAGAATTCGGGCTGACGGGGGAAAATCGGTTGAGAATCAAGAGATCAATTGATCCTCCTCAACCTTCCATTTTTCTTAGCGCCGCGGATGCCACAGATGCCAGCTCAATTCCTCGCCCATATCGCTAACTCTCTACCGCTGGTCTAGTCGTTAGACTAGCCATTGTACCCTTTGCTCTGGAAAAGATGGCATCCTCGATATTCCGTCCGCTGAGGACAGCGACCGAGGCCATCCGGTTCCCCGCGAGGACGGTTGCGGGTCCCTCGCAATTGAGGATGCCGAGGAGTGCTTTGAGGAGACCTGGCCTCGGGCTCCCGTCCACGGCAGCCAGGTATCCTGCTCTATTTGCTACGAAAGGATATTCCACTACGCCCCCCGACCGACCATCATCGCAGCTCTATTCCTCATTACCCGAGCCTCCGCTCGAGCAGTCACCATTGCCCTCGCCCTCGTCCTCGCCCTTGCCCTTGCCCTCGCCGCCCTCCGAACCATCTCCACTCCCAGAATCCCCTCAATCTTCAGACTCCTCTTCCTCCACAGCCTCCGCGACCTCCGCAGCATCCGAGTCCGAACCCACCACATCCTCGCAAGACCCTCCCCCTTCCGACTCCTCTCCCCACGGCGAACTTCCCTCAGCTGCCGACAGTCGGCGGTCCAAGCTCTTCGCCCGCTTCTCTAACTTCATGGACAACCTCCAAGATCGCTACGTCGACGGGCTCCAAGCTTTCAACTCGCTGACGGGGTACTCGTCCATCGAGGCGATCACGGCCAACAACGTGCGGCTAGAAAAGTCCCTCGTCGAGGCGCGAACGCAGATGCGCGAGGCTCGGGAGAGGTACCAGGACATGTCGGCGAGCCAGGTGCAGACCCAGAGAGACATGGCGACGCTGCTGGCGCGCAAGGCGTCGTGGATGCAGTCGGACAAGAACCAGTTCGCCGAGCTGCTGGACCTCGACTATAAGCTGGAGAAGGAAGTAGGGGACGCGGCCAAGGCGGTCGCCGAGGCCGAGGGTAAAGAGCAGAGCTTGCTGTCGGAGTGGGTGGCGGGCATGTCGAAGCAGTACTACGAGCACCAGGTGTACAGCGACAGGATACGCAGGGCGAGTACCTGGGGCACGTGGGGTTTGATGGGCGTCAACGTGCTGCTGTTCTTAATGCTGCAGTTTGTGGCCGAGCCGTGGAAGAGGGGCAGGCTGCTCAATAGCATGGAGGAGAGGGAGGCCAAGCTTTTGGATAGGGTGGATGGGCGCATAGACGAGGGCTTCGGTCAGATGAGGAGTGAGCTGCGCGATACGCTCGAGGTTTTGAATCCTAAGGCAGCTGAGGGCCAAGAGATGGCGACATCGAACGCCGAGGAGCAGACTACTCTGCTGCCGCCACCCGTACCCATGCCGACGTGGAATGATATTATGAAGGATCCGCGACTTCTGAAGAGGCCACTGACCGAGGCCTATGAGGCGGTGAGAGCTGAGTTGGAAGTCAAGGATATGATTGCTATTGGGTTGCAGAGTGCCATAATCGTCCTGCTTCTAAGGAACTAAAATTCCTAATTTGTGAGGAGTGGCGAGGCACGACGAAGGACAAAAAAAGATGAAAATAGTTTACACACCAGGGCAGATGGCGATTGACGCCAAGTATCGACCCTGATCTGTACAAATGTATGTATATATTAATCATATAGAGTGAAATGAAGAAATCTCACGACGCAGCGGATAGAGTATGGCATCACGGGCTGCGATGGGCTTTCTCTCAGAGGAGGACGGTGTCAGGTTTCCTTGGTGTTGCCAAAGATAGCTCATCCCAGGATGCAAACCACGCATCATAACACATCTCCAAATATCAGCCATCAAACTCCAGTTCCTTCTCTTGTTCTTTCCCTTTTTGCGATATACTTCTTGTGGTCAAGGTTAAGGGATGGAACATGAGCATCCGCACTGCCAAGGAGCACGAATGCTGCTGGGTTCGTACGGTCCACGAACGTCTGACCACCCGCACTTCCTTCTTCGCCTCTGTTCTAAAAGAGCGTCATCTAAATGCAGTCACGGGACTGTGGCACTGATACTTCGTAAACATTGACGGCAAAGAGCGATTCTCCGGAACAGCATCAAGTTTAGAGAAAGCACACGGGGCGGTATTTGCCACCACGGACTAACCAGGTCTCTATGGGCTCTTGCGTCTTCGTTCCCAGTCACCTGGTACAGAGCCTCTACTTTTCGACCCTATGGATCATTATATGGAAAGCGAGGGACGAAGATTATTATCGGCACCGGCAGACCGCCACGTCGCCGCCGGGTCATGTTCCGTGCTCTCAGAATCTCTCGGGCCAAGCCACCCCAAGCCCAATCTTTCGTTGCAGAACGGCCTCCCCCGCCAAACCCTAGTCTATTTGTCGGAAAGGCTCCCGGTCGGCCCTCGGTTTTTGTAGGGTGAACGCGTGTCTACGAAGTCTGAGATGATCACCCCTCACCCTCATACCAGGTTCATCCTTCCAATGGGTAAAGTCATGAGAGGGTTACAATACCGCAGGAGGGCCGACAAGGTGGAGATCCGAACGAAAGCCCACACGCAACACAATCTGCTATAGAGCCCGGGCTCAACGGGCTAGGGACTCTGGATCCAGGGCATTGTATATTCCTTGGGTCCCAAGTTACTTCATATGAACAAATCATGTCGCGGAGAGGGGCAAAATTGGAGAAGGATAATAAAGAGAGAAAGAGGGTTTAGGATAAAAATAGCCCACAGCCGAGAAGAGGTGTCCCGTTTCCGTTTCCGTTTCCCGTGCTTTTAACCTTTTGCTCATCTGGTCGAGGCATGTTCTCAGTCGTCAGTGCGCCTGATTTACTTTACTAGATAGTGCCGAGGAGGAAATGCCATTTCCAAGATCTTGGATGACTCGTGAAGGAGGAGAACCAAGAGATGGGCTAAGGGCGACGGGACGGATTGACTGAAGCTTAGCTGTAAGGTTCGGCATCAAGTGATGTTGTCCGTCCGTTGTGCCAGTTTGATGTTCTCCCTCATATTAAGGCTCGCCATTGAGACATTGAGACACTGAGATATTAAGACACCGATCTTTCTTGGCGGGTGTGTGCGGCCCTTTTTCCCTGTTGACATTCGTGTAAGTGCAGTGATATCAGGTCCGCAGAGTATCAAGTTTCCCATTTCCAGGAAACGAAAGAGAGACATATCTCTTTTTCGCATTTCCCTTCCTCCTCCTCCTCCTCCTCTCTCTCTCTCTCCTCAAGTCCTCTCTGTCTTCATGCCCTCACAGGTCTAGTTAATCCAGTCTCTCCCGTTTTCCGCCTCGGCGGCATATGCCCAGAAGCCCGGAATATCGCGTCAGGCTAAGGTGTGGCTCTTAATTTGTTTTTGATATATTGTCCCATCTCCTCTTTACCACTAATAGCATCAATTGGATCTTGATCATCACTGACATTCATTGGATCAATCATTTATCGTATGCACTCTCACTCACTCTCTCTCTCTCACCCTGCCCATTTTTCTTGTCATTTTTTCGCCTCCGCATTCCATCGACCCAGAAACAGAGAAGAGAAATGGAACACTAAAAGGAAGAAAAAAAAATAACTGCTAAATTGAATAAAATGAAGTCACAGAAGTAGACCCGACATTGTCATGGCCCCTTGGTTGGAGCTACCCAAGACGCTTCTTTTTTTGGAGCAACTGATGCTTTACTCTGGGCCATTTATATTTGATTCTGTTTTCATTTTCTACGAGAAGCAGACGATGCGCCAAGGGCTTGGAAACCATCTACTAAGGAGCCAAAGGAAAAAGAGAGTGAGAAAGAAAATTAAGATATTGAGGGAACCGTATTGAAAGAGGAACCCGGTCGGCTGCCTTCGTCGTGGCAACCAGCGGCCTACTTTACGCATGGAGATTTAGACAATCCAACACACGATGGTTGGCCGAGTCGGTCTATATATCATAGATTGCTGTCCCCCTCCCGACTCTTTGTCGTTGATAGCTCATGTTCTCTCGCTCGGGAAGCTTTGTGTCTATAATTGACTTTTTCTATATTCCTGCTATTATTCAACCCATCTCAACGCCAACTCGAGAAACTGAATCGAATTAGGCTGAGCTGCCTGCCTTGAAGCCATTCGCATTTACACCCAACTCCGTCCACTTACATCCATCCATACCCTTCATTCTCTTTTGCTCCCTTCCTCATTCTCACCCACTCTCTTCTCCCTCCAAAATGACCCTCCTCCGAACCGCCCTCCTCTCCCTCTGCGCAGCAGCCGCAACCTCCGCTTTCTCCATCTCCTCCATCGCCCACTCCGGCCCGGCCTGCCCGCAAGGCACCACCGTCACCTGGAACGAGAACCCCGACAACCCCGTCTTCTACCTCGAGGACTTCTCCGCCTCCGTCGGCTCCGGCCAGACCACCAGCTGCGAGCTCCACCTCACCATAGAGGACGGCACCCCGAACCGGTCTCTCGTCCTCAACCAGGTCTCCGTCTGGGGACGTCTCAGCCTCGTTGCTGACGGCGCTGCGACGTTTTATACCTCTGGTTATTGGTCCGCGACTGCTGCGACGCAGGTAAGGGTTTCTAGATGGACGAATATAGCGGGGGCGACTCGTTTTCTGCCCTCCTTCATGTGTCCCCGTCATAGACTAACATCAGAAAAAAACTCCAACAGGTCACGAAGAAAGTCGAATCCTCCACCCGCTCCTCCTTCAACGACAACGTAGCCATCGACACAAACCTCGGTCTCGCCTCCCCTTGCGTCGGCAGCAGCGGCTCGGTCGGTATCCTCAACCTGAGCTTCCGCGTCGTCTCCGAGGAGGGCAAGGTCAGCTTCGGCCCCGAACGGGTCGGCAGCAGGTCGTACGCCGTGTCGGAGCACCTTGATTTTAGCTGGGCGAGGTGCTAAGTTAAGATCGGGGCCAGGCGAAGTAGAGGGAGAGAAAGAGTGGGAAAAAGGGGGGGGTGGCATTTTAACAGAATTGAAATTGAGCAGGCTATAACATTGAAGTGATGCTTCTTCTTTTTGGTCATTTTCTTTTGCACCTAGTTTCATTTTCTTCTTCGCTTCTTCATACCTCAAATACATGTAGTATCTTTTTTTACTCGTTTTGCCTTTGTTGTCCTTCCCAGGAAGACTCGCTTTCCCTTTCATGGTTTCTCCTTTCTCATACGTTCTCCATCCCCCAAGTCTGCCGCAAGAATGCAGATAAGCCTCCATCGGCTTCATCTAGCCAAAGTATCACACGTTGGAAACGGAGCATATAAGTGCTATCAAGCCGATTATCAATGATGTACATTAATATCAAGTACCTGCAACGAGGCTCTTTCTATCCCGACCCCATAACCATAACGCCTAATACGAAATATTCCATGAGACGGCGTTGGGAGGTGTGCCTAGAAATTGAGATTGAGCGCTTTTCGAGAAAAAGGCCACAATCGTCATGCTCCACCGTGATAACGTCCCGTCCAAGATAACCCATGAAACCAAGCCATCGTGACGTAGCCAGACTCTGCTACTCCATTCCCTCTATTGATATCCCTTCCCCCAGATCGAACTAATAATATTTCCGCCCAAAAACATGAGATGGCCGCTCCAGAGGACCCATTCCTAGTCGAAATTATTCAATACTCAGCCAACGCAGTGATATGAAGCCTGCCAACGACACTCGGCATCTACAATATGAAAGGGGAAAAGCAAGAAAGGGGAAGAAAAAGGAGATAACTATCAAGCAGTCCGGTCTGTGACCATCCAGAATGGGGGTATAATGATATGCCGGTCGGCATTGTCGGGGCAAGATCTGTGGTATAATGAAATCCAGTAATGGGCTTTTGATGAGGAGCTGAGTATGGCTGGTGTGATGGCAAGGTACAACATGGCCCAGGAGCTGAGGAGAGTGTAGCAGAGATTCGTAGTTGTGGTTGGTAGCGGATCTCCGGATGGCAACGATCAAGAAAGTCGGATTTTTTTTCTCTTCTTTCTTTTCTGTTTCTCTTTTTTTATCTTCTTTTTTCCTCATATTTTCAACGTAAAAAAAGGAAAAGCTGGTCAAGGAATGAATATGGTCGGTTTCGGGACAAATAAGGAAATTTCGTAAAAGGAGCGTGTGTTCTTGATCGTTGCATCTTTCGAGTCATCCATACTATACTTTCCACCTACTCTTCTCCACCATTTTGGGTTCCATCTTACAAGAAGACAGGCCCGCTGCTCCGTCGCCGACTGTCGGCGGATTCTCGTGGCGAGATCTCGAGAATCTTGGCGCTGCCAGCACTGATGCGTTGCGCATTGTCCTTTCCGAGGTTGATACTAGTCGCCCTCTGGAGCCCACTGATATTCTCGGTGTTGACAACGTCGTCCATCTCACTGTCGTTCTCCGAGTCGGCCGAATTCAGCACGCCATCGAAACTCTTCAAATCCTCTTCCATGACGTACTCCGACGCGTGAACCACAGTCGGTTGCTGCCGTGCTTGGACCGATCCCCACTTCATGTCCCCTTCCATGGATACGGCAGGTTCGTCCTCGTCGCTGCTGGGAAGAGCTTCGCCAGTAGAATTGCGGTGCACAGGGCTAGAGGTTGTCCTCATCAGCCGTGAGGGAGTCAGGCGAGAGAAGTATTCATCTTCGGCGATGCCGTGCTCTTCCTCCACGCTGTTATTGGTGGTGGTTGCTTGGGAATCTGCACGCTCACGGCGCGCCATCTGCCTTGACCCAGATCTAGCACCACCCAGACGGCCCGAGAGCCACGATGCCTCGGAATCGACAGAGGCGAGAGAAATCGCATGCGGCTCTGGCGAGGCGTTGTACCTCTCTTGGCGCCAACTGTGACTATATCTAGTTGGGGTGGGAATATCAATGGGCGTCGGACGCGACGGCTCGTGCGCCGTCTTAGCCTCCTCTTTAGCATGCTCTTGATGGGTGGCTGCTTTGGGGGAAGCCAATTGTGGCGGGGGCGGGGGCGACTGAGGTAACTCCGGCAAGTCTTCCCTAAACCGCGACCTTGTCCGCTTCGGCGCTCCTGAGTTAGGTTTCATCATTGGTATAGGTGGGGGAGGAGGATAGGGAGGCGTGTTGGTGCCGGGTGCTGTGGTCGTTGAGGGCGCAGTGGTTATACCGGTCGCTGCTGGTGCGGCGCTGGGGGTGACAGAAGAAGGAGCGTGGCTCTGAATGGCGGCCTGCATTTCTTCTCGTGATGCGTTGGAGAATGATGATGGGCCTGAGCTTCGCCGACTAGTTTTACTCGCCCACTTGAATAGTGAGGTAAAAGATAGCCGGACTTTCTGTTGAAGACCACCAGAATGCCGTGAAGGATTCGCTTCGTCAATAGTTGCGGGAGGGGGTGATATTGTCGACCTCGACTGGGCGAGATCAAACGATGGTTTCGAGGTTGATTTCTTGTTCTTCGAGAGCCTCCCGACAGTGGGACTGGTGCGGGATGCTGGGGACGGTGGCAAGTGAGTTTCTACCCCTGGTCTCTTCTTCTTCTTCTTCTGGGGAGTCATCGCATCCAGAGGTATGCTGTTCATCCGATGAAAATCATCGACCGGAGACCTGGCCGAACTCTTTGGTGTCGCTGCATCAACTTCGTGCCCCTCTGCATGCTCTGGAGATGCACTGGTTATTCGGCGTTTCGAGGAGGTTACGACGGCGGAGGCAGGGTCGACGCCGAGTCCTGCAAGTTCCCTCCCCAGCACTCCCCGCTCCAGGTTTTGCGGAGGTGGCGACCCGTCCTTGGCGGCAGATAGCTGCGCGGCCTTCTGCTTTGCTGCCACCCGCGCCAATCTCTTCTCCGCGCCAGCTTGTTCTTTAAGCTTCCTTCGCTCGCGCCGCCGTTTGTCTCTTTCCATGAGTTCGCGAATATCGCTAGCATCGAGACCGTCCGCAAGGTCATCCACTCGTTTGCGTGCTCGCAGCATCTCCTCCGGTATTGCCGGACGCTCTGAAAGCTTCCTTCGCTGAGAGGTCGTCCGCGAAGGGCCGTAGCTAGTCGAGGGTTGCCAGCGAGGGTTGGCTGCGTATCGTAGGATTGGTCGAGGGGCCAGCGCCTCCAATGCCCTAAGCTGGAAACCACCCCGTTCCGAGTCGGTGGACATACCGGACCGGATCGATGGCACAATCGGGAGAGAGTCTTCTGTAGAAGGGTCTTCCCAGTATCTGCCAAGCCCCAAGGGTGTCGTTTTGGCTCTCTTGCTACTTAACCGCGGGGGAGGGGTAAGTGTGCCGCCCTCTCTTAGACGACGGAGAGACATGGAACTGGCCATGGCCCTTATCTCCGCCTCCCGGTCATGGTCTTCTCTCCTCCGTTTGCTACTCTTCTTCCGAATGAGACGTTGAGAACCCCGATTTTTGTGCAGGGTGGGTACTTGATCCCACCCATAGCCATCACCTATCCTTTCGAATGACCGCTCACTCGGGCGCATTGAAGGGTCCAACCAAGGTTGATCTTCAATCCTCGCCCGACCGTGACTACTCGGATACACGGTAATCATGTCTTGGCGGCCGGGCGAAAAGCTGTTGCTTCTGGACCGGTGCGTTCTCGGAGGCGGTTCAGTCCGCCTCTTCTTCAAAGTGCCTTTCCGGGGTGAGGACATGTCATTCGTGGTCCGACTTCTTTGGTGTGTTGATCGATCAGTTTGAGCCATGCCCTCCAGGTCATAAAGCGCCGTGCCGCTCCGAGAACGCTTCCGCCCCGTCCTGCGCCGAAACGGCCACATCAGGGCCATGGCTTCGCGGTAAGGGGGGTCGGTTGTGACGATTTCAATGTATTAGTTCCAAGTACAACGGCCAGCGCTACTGTCATGTTCTTGCGAGAGGGTGTACGAGGCCATTGTTGTCGCTGAGAGCAGGAACTAGTTCTGGGCGGGCATGTAAGAAGGGCCGCACCGAGGAAAATGCCCAGTGTACATTAGAACCAATAGCGTGAGTCGCAAAATATCAAGTGTTCGCGCTGCGTTTGTCGTCGTCGTAAAATACGTCCTAGTAAGTGAAAATCGAAGGTGAATTACAGCTCGACAATGCAAAAATTCAAATTGAAGCGAGCGCAAGGCATGTACAGAACACGAGGGAAACGAAGGGTAGCCAGAACCGATGGAGTCGGGCAAGGCATGTTCAATCGGGAGAAGTAGCAAATATAAGTACTGCAAGTAGTAACGAGAGACGAGGAAGGCTTGAGCGAGACAGGTTTATGCAGGAGGGGGCCGATGTGTGGGATCGAGGGCGATGACTGGGCAAGAACCGGGGTGTGAGGCAGTGGAAAAGGCAGTGGGCGGGGAGGGGAGTGGGTGTAGGAGAGCAAGGAGAGATGGTGGAGAGACGCTACTTCGTACATGAGTACCTGACCTTGACCTAAAGTACTTGCATTTGACGGATCAGATGCTAGGAGCATACGAGAGGACCAGGGTACTTTGCGGGAGTACGAAGCACGGTACGACTACGAGGAGTAGTAGAGGAAGGAGGGACACAACCGAATACGTACCACCCAAGAGTTGGTGGGGCTCATGGCCCTGCAGGTTGCAGGTTCAACCCAGTTGGCCAACGTCTTCTCGTCTCACTTTGCTGCTGGCTCTGTGCTGTATTACTCTGCTTTGTTCCACTTGGTGCTTTTTCGTTTTACTATTTTTTTCTCCTTCTGTATTTTTTTTTTTTCCAGGGCCAGAGTTGTACCGGGTACCTCAAAAGGCCTCACGCCCACTGAATACGAGAAGGAAATGGCGATGGCCCAACAATACGAAGAGACCCCATGGCAAACTGAGGACATCTATGATATAAATATCAACTGAAATTTGGGGTCATTTCCAATGCTCCTTCTTCCTTCCTCGGTCGGCATCGCATTGCAATGCTATTGATGTTGGTGGCAGCGACTCCCGAAGGGAGCCCAATCGCCTTCCCGCGTTGTGTTGGAAGTGACGAAGTACGTACCAAGGACACGGGTTCTTGTCGGCATCCATTGAATGTCCTTTCCCAATTGCTCAATATACCCTCCAGAATTTCATCAAGGATTTCAACAAAAAGGTATAATTATCCCAGAATATAACCGGCTCGTCACCATCTATTTTCGTCCGTCCCAGGCGGGTCCCTGTGGTGGATCAAGTTGCTCATAATACCTTCCCTTCGTACTCTGGACTCTCTTCCTCCTTAAATTCTGGTTATCAACTTCTTCACGCCTAAACACTTCGATATTGGGCGCAAAGGCAAAAGCGAACTTGAGGTCTTTAGTTCAATCGCCTACTTCTGAGGGCACTATTTGGGATGGGAGACGAATACAGGTCTCACATTTGATGTACTACCCTGTGCCCAAGGTAAGATTTGGTCTTATAGCCCCGTTCTGCTTTCATCCGTAGGCACATTTGACACGTCTTGTTCCCTGCGCACATTCTCCTTCCCCTCTGCCGTGTTCTGCCGTGTTCTTCTTCTCTTCTGCTGTGGCGATGTCATTTCTTACTTGTGTTGCTCGGCATGCACCGCCGTTGGCGCCGTTGGGGGAAAGCGCCTGAGGGCTTCCTTGAATTCCCTGCCCCGGTCTAGCATATGCTATTTTCCGCATCAAAAGGGCCACGGTCACCTGCAGAGACATCCTTCGTACTGAAGAGCCATGTGGCTGGCATATATAAGTGGCCTGGTGGTCGCTGAAGAGAACGTGGCTCCACTCTACGGCTTGGCGTATCCGGCATCTCGCCGACATCGAAACTAATTAAAACGCGCACTTTCGGATTACTGTATTGCAAGGATATCCTGGGTTGTCTACCGAGGGGGTTGGAATATCATCGACATTTCGACAGTCTGACACCCAATATTCGTGACCTGGCAGGAGATGCAAGACAGGTTCGCAGATGGATCTCGGGCGACAGACTGATGGAGGAGAGCATTGATAGATTTTACCCAAGTACGAAGTACGAAAGTACTAGGTACGAATAAGTCAAGTCTGTCCATTGGCGAGGGACAGGGGAGCGCTCTGCCCATTAAAGTATTGAAGGATCATTGATCAAGTGTCGTACAATTGGGGCTGGGGGGCTGTCGCCAGTGGCCAGGCCGGGCATTTGGGCTGAGGCATCTTCTATTATAAGTACTGATCCTGATCAATTGCTCCCTGAGAGAATGAAAGAAGAAAAAGGCGCAGCTTGGACAGAATCCCATGTGTTACCGAGCCCATTACGACTACCAACTGTCGCGCATAAGAATGAATGAGATCGAAGAGGTCGCTTTTTACCTTCTTTCTCTTTTCTTTTCTTTTTTTTTCATCCTGCACTCAGCGCCATTGATCCCTGCGCCACAGACGTTATCCGTGAAATCCCTTTCAAACCCGCCTCGAGGAATCACAAAAGCGTTACCCCAGGGGCCAGGGCTCTGAACTACTAGTAAGTTCGTGAGCCCTTGACTCGTCTTCTAGCGCATCCGAGCCTGGCAAAGCTCCGAAACGCCACATCCTAACCGGGAGGGAAAAAGTCTACGGGAAAACTAGCACACTGCCGGTGGCACGTTCACTAGCCAAATCAGGCTTGAATTTGTCTTAAAATCCCAGGCTCGGTTCCCCAAAACTGATGACCGACGAAATAGTACTTCACGGGGTATGCCACAACGATTACGAAGTCAATCGGAATCTTGGGTGACATGCCCTATTATGCGACCAACTAACCCTGGCCTGGCAAGCTAGCTAGCGGAGAGAGGTCGGCCCCCTGTCAAAATACTTTCTCAAGTTCCGAAGGAAGCAAATACCCTATTCTAGGCCCCATCATGCTTGCCGCCTGCCCTGTGTCTCGCGAGCTAGAATCCTCTGTTGCTTTTTTTAAATGCCCTGAAATGAGGTGTGTTGGAGGGATGAAACATCAGTCATGATGCCGAACTCAATTTGGACCCCAAAGAGGATGCCTTACCTATGAAGTACACCTTTGTACTTCGTGGAATCTGCAAAGCAAGCACTTTATCTGAGCAGATCGACCGCAAACGTCGCCTCAAGCCTTTTAGCTCGAATCTTTTCAGAAGGCTGAAATCATCAGATAGTTAACTACTCATGCCGCAACCAAGAAGAAGAGAAGACGAAGAAGAAGAACGAGGAGAGCCGCCAAATAAGTGGTACATGGAACATGCACGTCCAACCCAGGCGACTCGCGGTCCTCGACCTGATTTCGACCACATCTGATTGACGCTGCGCCTTACACATACACCTGCCAAAAGGGTCCTGGATAAATCCAACCCGAAGATCAAAGAACATGAAGCGGGAGTGCCTGTTCCAGCAAGACGGAGCCGGTATTATTTTGCCCTTTGTCCGTCTCTCTATTCTCTTGTTCTCCTGGCCAAGAAATGCAGTCCAGGATTTCGGGGTATCCGTAGCATGGTGGTACCCGAACCTGGCCGACGTGAGCCCATCGGATTATTTCTATTTTTTTCTCCCTCTGAACTCCTGATTATGTCTTGTGTTCCCCCTGAATATCGATCAACTATCAAGTCACACCTAAGGCACCCCTGTGAGGTTGCACTTTTTTTAACCTTCCATGGGCTTCAGAGCCTGGTGCCTTTTACTCAACGACGGGAAGAAGAGAAGGTATCTATCGACAGGCGGTGTGCCCTCCATCGCCAACAATAGTGCCACTATTAAGACTCGCCCAACTTTCGAGAGTTGTCTCCTCCGGCCCTTCCCCTCCAACGGAACGAAAAAAAAAGCTTGCACCCAAGAATTGTCCATGTGCCAGCCTATCATTCGTCTACGAATGCGGGACGCATTAGCTCCGGCTAGCTCGCAAGGCTTGAAACATTGAGGAAAGTCCCATTCGCGATGTGTTGTCGCCAAGCCGTCACGTCACAGGACCAGCGAGACCCTGAACGTTGTCGCCAATCATTTCTGCGGTGCGACGAGATCGTTGCAACCCTGCGAAGTGTGACCGCGATCCCAATATCATTGGGAGCGTCACTATTCGTACACGGTTGTCGTTGATATTAGATTTCCTCGTTTCCTCGACGTCGGTTCTCTGTCTCTTGACGCTTTATGCCAGCCATCAGACGGGGGCTCGCCATCTCGTCTCGTTCCGCGACTCTCCGTTCCGAAGTACAGAGGCCTTACAGAGTAATACCGGTATTAATCAAAAGCTGATTTCGTTTGAATCCGGGCAGCTTCATTCCAGATCCCGCGATCCAATCAGCAACTTCTCCCCTCTCCTGCTCAACCACATCTTCAAGCTCCAACAGCCAGCCACCCCTCCCACTAACCAGACTTTCTCTTTTTCATCAACCCCGCTTCTTTAAAAACTTGGAATCGAGTAGATAAAATGGATGTGGCACCGAGGCACCACACTGGCCGGTCGCTCTTCAGGTCGGGTCTTGTGGCGTCTTTAGTCCCATTTTCGGTCCCCCGGCTAATGGCATTGCCCTGGCTTTATTCGGCCTTCCATATCGAAGCTGCGGAGCATGGCTGTCATACTTCAGATGGGTTCTATTACGGGATGTGATGCAAAGATGCATCCTTCCAGCCCTAGTGGATGAGTAGTGTCTACACTCTCATATTTTGTAAGGGTCAAGCTTGCCGGCATGACCTCCTAGTGGACCAAGGCAGTTACACGAATCAAAATGAGACCGGAGATTTGGTGAAAAATAGGATATATTCGCCGCGGCGATGAAGCTCGCGACGGGGGACTTGTCGACCAAGAGCGGGGTACAGAAACCTCCTTCAATCCTTTCGTAGATTTCTGGAAATAGTAAGCACCTTTCTCAAGGCACATTTGCTGACCCCCCCTCCATCACCCAACGCTAGACGTGTTTCATGAGGCAGTGTCGATGCTACCATACCTATAAAACCTATAAATACCGATTTAAGATCGCTGAGAGTGCAACTCGAGATGTTCCATGGCTCTCGACATAGGCGTGATTACACAATACGTGCCAGAGAAACTCGTTCAATAAGAGAAGCCCGTGGATAGTCGAGGTCACCTGAAGAACCATGAGGAAAACCCAGGTTATCTTGTAGATCATGAATTCCACGCCGGTAGTTACGTAGATCATGTCATCATGCCATTTTTAACAAGCGGCCTATTTCGAAGAATGACATCCTCGGTGTCATCGCGAGCACACCTTTTCCATCCCGCAAGACCTGCCCAGCCACATATATGGATCCAACGGGAGCTCAATATGGGTGTCATCACGGAATTCATGCCGAGCCGGTGAAGAGCAATGGGCGTAAAAGATGGGTCGCTTCTTACAGTCTTCCATATTCAACCCCCATTGCCAATTTGAAGAAATTGCGTCATTTATCAGTCGCTCTAATGAGGCTAATAGATTGAAGGGGGCGGAAGGATGGATATGAGATGCCAGTGTCACGAAATAGAGTAAGTTCCGTGGAACTCGTCAATCTCACTTCGGAGTTTACGTGTGGATGAATGAAGTCACGTGATAATATGGAGGTCAACGTTTGCCTGGAGCGAAGTTGTCACAGTAACCAGGATAGGAATTTTGTTTATTGATTTTGGGAAAGTGGAAGTCTCCACCAGACGCGGGACCAAATTCCATCATTGCGCTCCACGTTCTCAATAAACACTCCCATCACGAATCGTCGCGAAATTTCCCAGTGCTGCCCGAAAACACCAAAAGGGAACAAACACGCAACTCCACTCGGTATCGCCATTTGCGATCAAGCCAACCCGAAAGATGGCATACAACGCGCGAATGAGTATCCTGCCCACCCAGCAGCAGTCCCGCACCCGCAAGAAGGAAGAGGAGGCCGATGCCTTCATGCGCCTGTCGGACAAGGAGATTGTGGGGTGCATCACCGATATTGGCATCAACTTCACCGTCGCCGACCTCCAGAAGCCGAACCCCGTGCAGGTGCAGATGATATTCGAATGGTTCGCCGAGCTTCTTCTAAATGCGACGAGAGAGATTATCGAGCCGGCGATGCGCGCCGGCGCCGAGGAGGTGTGCGGCGAATACTCGGACATCATCCCCGCCGATACACGCAACCTGATGGGCTTTTATGTGTCGCTTCGGAGGTTGCTGTTGGAGTGCGGGATTAACGATTTCTGCTTCGCCGACCTATACCGTCCGAGCCACGAGCGCCTTGTCAAGATCTTTTCGTACTTGATCAACTTTGTTCGTTTCCGGGAGAGCCAGACGTCCGTCATCGACGAGCACTTTAACCGCTCCGAAACTACCAAGACGCGAATTGAAACCCTCTACGCCGATAACCAAGACAAGGAGGCCCAGCTAGAGGATATGCGACACAACCGCAAGGCGATGGAGGCCCAGGTCCGGGAGAAGACGATGAGGAATGAAGAACTTAAGCAGAGACTACTAGAGCTCCGGCGCAACCAGGAGAGGGTCGCGGCGCGACTAGAGGAGGCCAAGATCAGGAAAAACGAGCTCGCGACGATGTTAGAGGAAAAGACTGCCGCGAAGCTCGCGATGAAACAAGAGAGTCAAAAGCTCAGGCCATACGTCCTCCAAAGTCCCTCGGCGCTTCAGGCCAGTTTGATGGAGTTGAGCCAAACACTAGCCGCCGACAGAGCGCATATCGACGCCCTGGACCGACGCGCACGAGGGCTTCAGACTTCGGCCAACTCATTCTCCGTGGTGTCAACGGACGTCGCCTCGTGCATCAAGATGCTCGACGATATTTCCACGGAGCTCGGCAAGGAAGAAGAGGAGAACGCCAAGAATTCCAGGCAGCGTGAGGCCCTCTCGGAGAGGGGGAACAATGTCCGCGCCGTCGAGAAGGAAGAGATTGCCCTTCAACGCCAACTCTCCCGGTGGAACGAGCGAACTGAGAAGCTACGCGAACAGAGCGCGTTGAAGGCCAAGGAGGCGAAGGAGAAGATGGAGGAGCTTCGAGCGACGCACAAGCAGCTGACTGAGGAGCGGACCGAGAAGTCGAAGGAGATGGAAAGGCGGAGAGTAAGAATCGAACAAACAGAAAAGAAGGTAAGTTGCATAGGATGTCATTTCCCATCTCTTGCGATTCCAAATCCATTTCAATCCTCGCTAACTCGTGTCTTTCCTATAGATGTTGGACCTCAAGGAAAACATCGAAAACGAAGTGCATAGCGCTTATGACGAATACCTAAAAATGGAGGCCCATATTAAGTTGTACATTACTGAGATGGAGCAGGCCATTTAGAGTCGTCGAGCTCTTGTTCTTGTCTTTTTCTGTTTGATATCCCCCTAGGGTGGCTAATGACTTCTTATGACGGACGGCTGTAAGGAAACGGGTGGAAGGATACCATGCATATATATTTCGGCGTTGGGAAGGAACCGGCGCGGCGCATGTTTGCATAGCTTGTTAGCTTAGAAAGTTGTTTGGTAGCAGACTTCTGACGTCGTTAGTGCCACTGAGTTGTTTTGTCAAGAAAACCTTCATTTTCCAGTCTTGCGCTTAACTCAACGGTCCATCATAAAACTTGAACCACCGTCCCAAGATCTGCCTCACATCAACCGTCCTTCCCGACCAGACGCCCTCGCCAGTGGTAGCTCCGCCGAGCAAGGGAACGGATTCCGAGAGCAATATATCAAGCTCTGGGTGGCCGTCGTCACCCTTGGGCTCAACGACTATGGGCGTGTAACTCGTGCGGTAGGCAGCATCCACAAGGATGCTTGCCGTGCAGGAGATGCCTTGAGCGTTCCATTCACTAGTGTCCCGATGGGCATCTAGAAATCCGTAAAGAAGGAGTAGAGGCGTGGAATACCGACTCTCGGAAGCCGCATAGCTGGGAGGGGCAGGGACCTTAGAATCCGACGGCGAAAAGACGGAAAGGTAAGCCCGGAGGTGGGAAACGGTCGGCATGAAGAGCACTCGTATATGCTTTGCAACTGCGGTCTGATATAAGGGAGCCGATACCAGGGCCTTGAGGACTCGCGTGCGCTGCTCTTGGCTAGAACTAGGGCGGCCAGCATCAGCCTGCGCCGGTTGCTCCTCGGAACTTAACGTAGAAGTAACATTGTGTAGAAGTGCGATTTGGAACTCAGGACGAGGACAGCAGACTATCAATGTTGTTGGATACGTCTGATGTGTTACAATGTATGCGAGTAGTTCCGAGGGGGTCGCAGGAGCAAGGAAGCGAGGCATCTGGGTTAAGACAGATACCAATGTGAGGCAACCAAGGAGAGAGAAGAAAGAGGAGGAGGAAAGAATAAAAAGTAAAGAAAAGAATCTTAGACGATCTGTAGTATCATTTGGTCAAAATAAGAGAAGTGCTAGCTCCCGAGTTAGATATGTATTTAGGGAAGAAGAGGCTGGAGATGTGGTTAGCCATGTGTGGTGTTCAGTTCGGCTCCAATGTTTCGACTATCTCGCTGGGCAATCCGAACAGGTCAATACGGCGAAGCAAAAGTGAGACTGCCAAAGACGCTAGAAATGATGTCCACGCATATTATTTAAGTTCGTTTAGATTTCCTTTCCGTGATGGCAATAATCCGAGAGAGTTCGCCATCTTCGACGTTTCGACGTCCATCGAGATCGGCCAGGTGTCCGCAATTGCGACCCCACGTCCTCCACAACTGACTGCATGTGTTGGTGTTGTGCCCCACCCCGGATTCCCAATGCACAATATCCAGACCACAAGACGTCACGCCCAGCCAAGGCCACCAGCATCCAGCATCTGGCACCATCCCCAACCAAAATCTGCAGTGCCTCGGCCGCCCTACGTGACGCGCAAGATGGAGTCACTGTCGAGGATATCAACGCTTCTCGAGAGTGGTATGTTGAGGAAACCCTCGATAGCTTTTTAGTCGAGGACAAGGACTCCGCTGACCGAATCTATTCCAGCTCGAGAGCTAACTCTCGATGCCGCCCAGGCAACACGAAGCTCCCGAAGCACGCGACCGCTCGACCGCAGCCAAATAAAGAAGCTCCTCGACAGTCGAAATGAGCGCGATGTCCTCGATGGCCTACGTCGGGTCCTCGCTGTGCGTTTTCGCCTGACCTGCACTGGAAGCTAGGCCTTGTTAGCTAACGCTTACGATGGCAGATGATGTACCGATCGCAAAAGACCCTCCCTTTCTTCTCCTCCGTTGTAAAGAACGTCGCATCTCCCAACATTGAGATAAAGAAGCTTGTCTACATCTACCTGATACACCATGCCGAGCAGGAACCCGACCTCGCCCTCCTGTCCATCAACACCATTCAAAAGTCCCTCTCCGACAAGGATGCTCAAGTACGAGCTCTCGCCCTCAAGACGATGTCGGGTATCCGAGTTCCCGTGATTAGCCAGATTGTATCACTAGCCATCAAGAAGGGCGTTGCGGACATGAGCCCCTACGTTCGACGAGCCGCTGCCCTAGCGATACCAAAATGCTACCGCCTCGATCCTGGCCAGGAGCCGCAGCTGGTCGACTACCTCTCGACATTGCTTGGGGACAAACAATACTACGTTGCTGGAGCAGCCGCTATATCGTTCATGGAGACCTGTCCCGATCGCATCGACCTCATTCATAAGAATTACAGAAGTCTCGTTAAGAAAATTGTGGACATGGATGAATGGGGTCAACTCGCGACACTTCGGATGATGACTTATTATGCCAGGAGATGCTTCCCGAGAAGGACGAGGCGAGTGGAACAAAACGAAAAGACGAGCCAGGATACCGACCTACAGACATTTTATGACGGCCCCGGCGCCGAAAGCAACGGCACCGAGGTTGTCCTCGACCCGGACCTTCAACTACTACTAAACGCTATTAAACCCCTATTGCAGAGCAGGAATTCGGCGGTTACCACTGCAGTAGCTAGGTGTTATGCAGAACTCGGCACCAGAGAGTATGTTAGGCTCGCTATAGGGCCTCTTGTAGCTCTCCTCCGCGGCGCTTCGGATATACAACAGGTGGCTCTGTTCAACATCGTATCGGTTTGCCTCCAATGGCCTGCAGACTTTGTCAAGTATGCCAATCACTTCCTCGTGCGCGGTACGGATAGCGCCGCTGTATGGGAGCTGAAGCTCGAGATCCTCACCCTCATCTTCCCCCATAGCAACTCGCATATCAAGAGTTTAATCCTCCACGAACTTGAGCACTTCTCCCGCGGCTCTGCAAACCCTGCGCTCGTTAGGGAATCCGTGCGCGCCATCGGACGTTGCGCCCAGGCCGATAGCTCAATGGCACCCCGCTGTCTCCGCCTTTTGCTGGGGCAGATTGCTAGCCTCGATGGGCGGTTGGCGGCGGAGTCGCTCACTGTTATTCGGCATCTTATCCAACAGGATCCCGAAGGCCATGTCGGGACGGTTGTGCGACTGGCGAAGAACCTCGATAGCGCAACGGATCCACAGGCACGTGCGACTATTATCTGGCTTGTGGGGGAATTTTCCGGTCTCCGCGGCGAAGACAATATCGCTGCAGATGTCCTTAGGATCCTACTAAAGGATTTTGCGAATGAGTCCGAGGCGGCAAAGCAACAAATAGTGCTGCTAGCGGCGAAAGTATACCTCCACCACATCAACAGAGTTAGGGAAGAACAGGAGAAGAAAGGCGCTGAATCCGAGGGAAAGAGTGATGAGCTTCCAGGCGCGAATCCCCCAGGTTCTCCCAGGGATGAGGATGATCAAATCGCTAAACTGTGGGATTATGTCCTGCTTCTAGTCCGGTACGATACCTCTTACGATCTGCGTGATCGAGCGAGAATGTACCGTGCTCTGCTCTCCGTCCCGCAGCTAGCTACCCTTATGCTTCTCGCGCCGAAGCCCGCACCGCAGGCCCCGAGCCCATCAGAAACGCGCAAAGGTTTCGTGCTTGGTTCATCGGCATTGGTTCTCGCGGGAGGCGGAGGAATCCACGGACTCAAAGGATACGCTCCCCTCCCCGATTGGGTTAAGAGTGGCCAGGAGCCCGATCCTAGGTTACGCGATACCGATGTGCCAGTTAGTGGATACGGGGAAAGCAGCAGAGGGGCTATTCCGGCGAGCCAGAGGTTGGACAGTATGGCGTCGAAGAGTAGTGGTATTTCGTCCTCGATCAAGAATGGCGAGGCAGTTGGATCTAAGACTTTGGATGATTGGCTAGCGGAGGATGATGGGGAAGAAGAGGAATCAGAAGGCGACAGCGAAGAAGAGGAGGAAGACGAAGATGAAGAAGAGGACAGTGAAGATGAGGATGAGGATGGAGATGACGAGGAGGAGGAAGGCGAGTCCGAAGAGGAATCAGAGGAAGAGGGTGATGAAAACGATAGACTGATGAAGATATGAGTCCAAAAAAAATGAAAGCTCTTGCATAGGAAAGTAACTAGCATAGAGGGGGGGGAGAGAGAGAGAGAGAG
Source organism: Scedosporium apiospermum (assembly GCF_000732125.1). Classification (NCBI taxonomy): domain Eukaryota; kingdom Fungi; phylum Ascomycota; class Sordariomycetes; order Microascales; family Microascaceae; genus Scedosporium; species Scedosporium apiospermum. Next base: position 2,286,895 of record NW_015971811.1, on the reverse strand, counting down.
CTTTACCATCATGGACAGCTCTCATGACTTGGGAGCATCAATTATCAACAGATCACGGCCGTAACACTAGATAAGTGGAGAGCCCTTCATGCATTTTGAACTCGCTATTCCACACGTATCTTAATCCGGTCCCTCTCACCTGTTTCTAACTCACAAAAGATAAGAACGCCAAGTACGCCGCCCGCTCAAAGAAACTGTTTACGCTGACCATCTACACATCCAACTACTCTGTGGCAGCGCCCTCGGAAAGGACGCCATCCACTGCAGTTGTATTCTTCTCGGAATCGCTCTCCTGTTTCTTCTTCGCCAAGTTGGTGGCCATTTGGGGGAAATAGAGGCCCGGCGCGAAAATCGTGAGAAGCCATACGGCAACGAGGCATAGACTGGTGAAATGTTAGCTTTCTCAATCGCAAAAGAGAGAAAGAAAAAAAAAGAAGAAGAAGAGAAGAGATTGGGATGAAACAGGTAATATTTCCACTCACCATGAGTCCAGAATTACAAACGAAATCTCATCCTGCATAATGTGGTTCCTAATGGGCAGAGTCGTCAGTCGAAAAGCTCTCACGAACTCCCTTTCAGGATAACACAAAACTTACCCCCATCCACCAGCCATCTCAGCAATTCTATAGTCACCATAATGATCAGCCTCAGCGACTCAAAATGTCGGTCTTCAATAACATGGTAAGGGGTGATTGGCAAGGTGCAATCCAAAACTTACCGGTAGATGCACCGACAAAGGATGGCAAGATAAGCAGCGGATGAAGCTCTCAAAAACGTCCTAAACCGCTTCTCGAACCACAAACCCATACCCAACCTCTCCGCCTCTTCCCTACCCAGGCTCTTGATCTTGCGGCGGACACGAAGGAGATACCCGCCCGACACGAGGCCAAATAGCGACAATACGACAACCTGGAGACAGATGCCGGCGATGATGGCGCGATTCCCGCCATCGAGCAGCTTCTGGTTCGTACTTCCGGCCGCGGCGGCCAGGGATCCGCCGATGGCCTGGATGAGGAGGCAGGAGACGTCGGCGGGCAGGAAGAAGAGGGGATACCACTTGGGGCGAACGCGAGAGAGGGACGGGTCGACGTTGAGAGCTATGTGCTTGATGATGAGGTAGATGCCGGCGCAAATGACGGTGGGGCCGAGGATGATGACGCAGATTTGCATCTGGAAGGCGTCTTTGTTCCAGGGGTTCTTGCTCATCGCAGCTCGACCGGCGTAGCCTGGGTTTTTTTCGTTTGTGTTAGTTCGACACTGCTTTTTCCAAGTCGCCGGGGATTGTGAAGACCTCGCAAAAAGGCCACGGGATTATCCATCAAGAGGTGTTCTCGAAAGGAGGGCCTAGAGGGAAACAAACCCATCGTTTCAAGACCAGCACCAAGCGCGACCGCTGCCGTAAACGTCCATGTTTTCTTCCAAACACCAATCCCGATAGTCGCGAACAGGGCGATGCCAAATGCGACGGCGAAGAAGACGTTGGCGCCGAGATTCGGTGTGTAGCCCAGCACGGTGGCCTCGACCGGGCAAAGGGGTGAAACTTCCTCGCAGGCTATAAACGAGGCTCTGAGGTCTCCATTTCCAGACATGATGATGAGGCGCGAAAGAGAGGAGCTCTGTAATGTGATGCTGAAGCGACGGAGTGAGGATGCGATGCGGGGGGCGACAAAATGCGATCTCGACTGCGGAGACGGATGCCGAACTGGGTTTGGGATTTTGCGATCCTAACAGTTGTAAAGGGCTCGGGATGCTCTGAACTTAAATCGCAAGCTCTCAGTTGATTCCCTGATGGACTAATGGAGGATTCCTAGTAAAATTTATCGCGATACGACAAGGCAGAGTCAATAGAAGCACGATGTATTAGAAGGTGGCACATGTTTGGATCGCAGCCCGCGGTTTGGCGAGGACGAGATATTACAAATTAAGCACGACGGACGAGGCCAGAAATGGAGCTAAATCGATAATGCTACATCGCTAACAGGACCGAAGATGAGTCTGGGGGAGAATGGAGGGGAAGCCAGAAGGCCAAGAATGCAAATGGCGCTCACTTGCGCGCCAGGAGCTCGGCTCGAGCGCCACCCCGTCGTATTCGGGTCCGGATGGAGGGTGAGCCGGACCGTCTGTTTCCAAGGATGGAAGGCCATTCATCGTTGGGCCAAGAACCATTCCATAGGACGAGGCGCCTTTTAGAGGGCGAGGAATCCGTCTATATCATACGACTGCATTGGGCATATTTGGTTATTTCGTGGAGGGATGGTCACACCCAAGGAAGCAGGGAAATGAGAACGCGTGAATTCTTTGCCAGGTCGTTTTGGACATCCTCCGACTAGGTTTTCTCCAGAATAGGCTTGGATGTATCAGAGGCTCTCCAACTTACATCGTTGCGTCTCGAAATATAACACCATCACCGGTCTGATCCCGGGGCCGAAGTTGACAACTTCGTCATCTGCGCCGTCCCGGGGACTCGGAACCGATCGACGGATAAATTAGTATAAGTCGCATCGCATTCTTATCAATAACAAACCAGGAATTTTCTCCCAAGAAGGAATGTTCTAATTTCTCGGCATATATCGCACAATTTATAAAACCGTCCTTCCCTTTACCCCTTTACTCTTCCTTGCCACCAATATACCTATACACGACCGAAAAGTCCCTGCCTGCGCACTTCTCATCCGCCTCCACCGCCTCGTACAGCTCCCTCGCCTTCGTCGCCAACTCTAACCTCGCACCAGCCTCGTCAGCCGCAAGCATAGCGAGCTTCAAATCCTTCTTCATCAGCGAAACCCCGAAACCACCAGCATAGTCCCTGCCGGCGGGCGCAGTCTCCACGACGCCCTTGACGGGGTTGTTCACCTCGGACGGCCAGCACTTTCCGGTGCTAACGTTGATGATCTCCGCTAGCGTCTTGGGATCGAGTCCCCATCGGATACCCAGGTTCATAGCCTCGGCTGTCGCAATGTTGTTGATGGCGAGGAGGTAGTTGTTGGCCAGCTTGGCCGAGAGACCGGTCCCTTGCTTACCGCAGTGGAGGATGCGACGGCCCATCTTTTCAAGGACGGGCTCGACGCGGGGGACGAGATCGGCATCGGCTCCGAGCATGAAGGTTAGCGTGCCGGCAGCGGCGCCGACGACGCCTCCTGACATAGGGGAGTCGACGAAGTGGCCCTGCTTGGCCTTCGTGACCCAGCCGGCGACTTCTTGGGAGGAGGAGGGGTCGATTGTGGAGCAGTCGATGAAGATGCGGTCGCGGGGAGGGATGGAGTCGAGGAAGGAGGAGTAGACCTTTTTGACGTGAACGGGTTCGGGGAGGACGGTGATGACGGTGTCCTATTCGAGGTTAACCAGTTAGCAGGGCGACGCTTGAAATATGCGGAGCGAAGAGAATGCCCAGGTGGAGGTTGAAGGCTGATGTATCAAGGGCACGTTTAAACGTAACCAGCATACATATAACCATGCGACAAGAAGATATCGCACGCTGATCGCAATAGATTGAATATCACCGCAAGGAGAGGGGGACCGAATACTCTCGATTTGTAAGGTTTAGGAGAGGGATAGCAACTTACAGCGTCTTTAACGGCATCCAGAGGACTCTCCGACACCTCGACCTTCGCGCCACCCTGGACCTCGGAAACGAGCTTCTCCGTCACAGCCTTGTTGATATCGAAGACCCGTATCGTGTCTGTCGGCGCCGCCTTCTTTTGTAGGTTTTTTACCATTTGGTAACCCTAGATGAGAATCATTCCAATTAGATCATGTCCGTCTGATGATATGCCCCGTTACACGGGCCGCAAGTGTCGGAGTCTTCTTCGCCCGCGAAATTTGAAATTCGGGTCTATCATACCATCTGACCCAGTCCAATGAAACCATAGGTATCAAGACGGCGAGCGGTAGAGGCGAACCCACGCCTCTGGGCGGGCACTGCCCTCAACAATAACCTAGAGACAGCCATGGCCGGTTTATTCCTTCTTCGATCGTGGAAGGGACTATGCGGTAAGTCGACAAACGCGAAGGGTCTCAAAGCAACAATTGATAGACGGCACGACCTGTGGTCGCTACCCCGGGTCTTATATCGTGACCGCTTGCGGCATCGGCTATTGGCAGGCACAAAAACACACCGAGTTCCCGGAATGCGGGGGGAGAAACAGTTCGATCCACAATGAAGCCTCGGAACTCAACTAGCCGCCCATTGCCGGTCCTACCCACCTCTCAGGGTCCCAGGGTCTCAGGGTCTGTCTCTACCGAACCAGCTCCCAAGGCAAAATCAATTCAAGCCGAGACCGCAATGCAAAATACACCAAGGATCAAAATATCAAAATCCTGCTAACCAGAAATGAACAATCAGTTACTACAGCAGCGGTAAGAATCCATTACAAGATGGGAATTTTTCTTTTTCCCTTTCTTTTTGGTGCTATGAATAGCGAGCGGCATCTGTATCCATCATCCATATCATCCCCCACCATTCCATCCAACCCGCCACGCATCAAAGGCACCAGTTTCGCGTCAATTCTACCCTAGACTCTTCTCCAAACACCTCTGTAGACACTGATATATTTATGGGCCAGCGAGCCTCGGAAAAGGGAACGAGAGGGAGGAAATCAAGTTAAAACGCGTATTTAAAAAAGTGGCAGGGGATGTTGTGGGTTCTTCTGCGGTATGAAAGAGGTGGACTAATTCGAAAATAACTCTGCGCCACCCAAAGGAATGAGAAGTGTGGAAAAAGAGGGGATCATGACAAGGGGGTATGTAAAGGAGGAAAAGAGAAAAGAAGAGGAAGAGGAAGAGGAAGAAAAAGGACAACATGAACAAAAACGAGAAATAGATTCCGAGGGGTGCCTCATCATCAGCATCCCTCGCCCAAAACACCCACAACACCTGCCTCGACCATCCGCCAGAACCCTATCCATAAAAGGCCCGTGTGTTTTGCCCCCAAAAGGAGGCATGCGTGGTTCATGCTTTATATGATTCCGATTAGCCAGGGCATGATGGCACTGGGAAGATACAGTTAGCAGATTGTTTCATAATTCTAGGTTAAATGAAGTGAACAGCCAAGAAAGGGAGGATGGGAAGGGGAAGGAAAAGGGAGATGGGGGACAGAGGGAGAAAACAAAAAGAAGAAAAAAAAAGAGGCTTCTTACCCCATAGCGACGGCGGCAGAAATGCCCACAAGAGCGCGTTGCCTGACACGTCCTTTTTGAAGCTCAATCTCCGTCTTCACCTTCTTCGCGGCGCGCTGCTCCTCGGAATCCTCCTCCTGCTCCTCACCGCCCTCCTTTTCGTTCGGTTCGTCAGAAGTAGAGATATCCTGTGCCTTGCGCTTGCCCTTCTTCGACTCAACCTCTCCATTTATCGCCGGAGCTTCCGCGGAGACCTCGTCCGATGGGGATTCGCCGCTCGATGGGGAGGCGGTTTCCGCCGCTTCCTCGACCATTTTCTTAGCTTCCGCCAACATCTTCAGAGTCTCTTCCTTGGACGGGGGTTCGCCAGCACTCAGGAGATGGATCTTTTCCGAATCGGCCGCCTTCTTCTTCTTCTTGGACTTCTCAGAAGGCTTCTTCTGACTGGTCTCCTCATCTTGCTCCGCAGCGACTTCTTCTCCGTTCTCCTCGGCCGTAGCCTTCGAGGGCTCCTCTTCGACGGATTGCAGGATAACTAAGGATTCTGCCTTGGCCTCGGCCTCCTTCGACGCACGCGCGCTGGCTTCCTCAACTTCTACGGACTGGCTGCGGCTCCTAGTTCGCGGCGGATCGAACGATTCGGAGGACTTTACCCTTGTCGAGCGTTTGCGAGGAGAGGCAGTGACCTTCTTGGGCAGTTTTGAAGGGCTAGCAGAGCGGCGGCCGCGAGATCGAGCGAGGGACGTCGGGGTGGGAGGCGCGAGGTTGGGTGTGACGGTCGAAGCGATGGTGGTCGCGTGCTTGGAGATGTCAAACTTGGGAGGCGCCGTGATGTTCCGGGGAGGGCTTGCCGAGGAGCTGCTGCTGCTCGAAACCGCGATCTTGGCCGGATCAAGAAGGGCTCGAATCCAGGTCGTGATCTGATACTCTTCGGCGAGGATCAGAGCCTGCTCGGGGGGCACCCAGATGTTGCCAGCAGTCTCTTCACGACTCGTGGTGGGCAGAGTCTTGATATACTGGCGCTCCCTCTCCTCCTCCTCCGCCTCGGCGTAGGGGAACGTCGCCTTGAACATGCCAGTCGCAGATACGTATCCGTCGTGGCTGCGGCGCATCAGGAAGTAGCTGTTGGGGCTGGACTTGAAAATGCCCGAGACGATGCCCTTGGGCATTGGGGCGCGAAGATGAGCATAGTCAAACGCGCCGAGGGTCGTGGTCTGTTCGCTCGCACCAGGGCCGACCATCTTAGGAGTCAGCTGAGTCTGGCCGAGTCGGCGACGCGCGACGAGTTCGGTGTCTACAATGGCGTGAGTTACGGACGCGAAAAAATCGACGACGCAGGATGAGGCATACATTCGGGGATACTCTCGATTAACAGCGGATTAATCTTCGTGGGAAGACTCCTCTTGTCGGTGGGCGCCATTGTGATCTGAGGGTGCTGCGACAAACGCGACTTTTGGGCGTCTCGTTGTGTTGAGGTAAGGAATTGATGACACTTAATCGGTTTGAAAGAGCCAGAGGCAAGGTCGGTCGCGACGAGGGCGATAATCGACTACTTGTCCCGTCCCGATCACACAAGCAACGTAAGTTTTGAGTTGTAATCAGACCTGGAAGAAGCGCAAATCAAACCTGGTTAGAACTCTGTTCAAAAATTGGGCGCCGTGCCACGCTGTAATGCTGGGCAGAGGAGGTGGAGAGGGATCTGGGCGAAGCGAGAGAAAAAAAAGCTTGACAGCTGGCGCATTTGGTTGCTGGATCAGAACGCGACCATTGAACTTACCAAGGTACTTGGGCAATTAGTGACATCCAAATTCCATTTACGGAAGGAATGTGTATATATCGAATGAAATAGACAATAAGAAGCGCAAGAAGGAGTAATGCCGCAGAAAAAGGAACAACCTGTAAAATGATGATGGAGGGCAAGGGAGGGATTGGCCGAGTGTGTTGGAGAAATTCAACGAGGCAGAGGCAAGTAGAGGGTGAAATTGGGTGGTGACTGAAAACGACCGCGCAGGGTGCCGAGCACTTTTCCCCCAATCGACCTTGCCGTTCGTGGGATGGGTGTGTGTTCTGGGTTGGGACTCTGGGGGGCAAGGGGGAAGGGACGGAACAATTGAAGACGGGACAGAGACAGAAGACGCAAGGATAAGAGGAGCACAGCGCGATTGATGATGGATGGGGGACGGCGTCAGGGGGAAGGAACTACGAGGTACGAAGTACAAGACATTACGACCTCGCCGGAGGCTGGAGAGAAGTGGTCTATGCGCTGGCAGCAAATCTGGTAGTTGGAGGTTAAGAAGATACAATAAATTGGCCGAAAAGTAATAGAGAAGCGCTAGTATTCAGCTAACTCTTGGCGTAATTCCTGGCGGTCCATGGAGCCGAGTGGACAGGCTGAGTAGGATACACGCTCTGATTCGGCGGTTTGAGCGCTACTTCGCTACATTGGTTTGTCCGAGTTAGGGAAGTGTCATGGAGCGTAACCACAATTGTACATAGTACGTACATGAACCTACAGTATTTGTAATGATAAGCACAGTGATACATATCCACATCAGTCTTCCCCAGCCCAACCAAGCCCTCCTCTCCTTTTAGCACAGTACTTCGTATGTCCAGTAATACCTCAGTATGTACTTAGTACGAAGTACATTGATCGATTGATTATCCTTCACGCACTAGTGCACTTCATAATGTCGTTTGATCAAATGACTTGGTACTTCGTACCTCGTTCATTTACGAGAGTCGATGGGGCTAACCCAATCTGGGACCGTGCGTTTAGTACGAAGTACTGTTGCACATTGTGATGATAAACCCAGCTTCCTGGACTCCTCATTATGGAGGAATTCCACGAACACAGCATTCGCCATCGGCAACCATTGGTAGGGGTCTCATCCACGAGGTGTCGGGGGCGAGTTAATCCTGGGCGGGCCATGCTCCAAGAAGAGGGCTGCTTCGCCTGGCGAGCTGAGCCTGGTTGCCTCTAGCACTGATGTATGTACAAAGTAGGTTGCGCTTCGGGTCAGGTTCGTTGGGCATACTGCTTGGGAATCAACGTTGGATTGTCAAGGACAGACAGATATTATTGATGTTTAGCGAGGAACAGTTTGCGGTTGGTCAGCTCTTCGTTGGTCGGTCCACTCAGTGTACTGTATAACCTTGACCATGCCCTCTGTGAGTCGTGTCTTCGACATTAAGCTGTCTATTAAAGATGAAACAAGCAGTTGGGTCTTGTCTGTCTTCCGGCCAAGCTCTCCCGCCCACCCACACAGCTCAAGCTGAGTGTTAGCCGCCCCCGGTCCCGCCCCGTCCGAAACGGTTGTATATATTCTTGGATGATGAATGATATGGAGTCTCAGGGGGTGCGCCAGGCCAATTGATGTCGTTTTGCCTCTAATGTTATTATGCATTGTTTTCTCTCAGGACCCAAATACCCAAATAGTATGGCAGCATTGCCCCTTCCCCGCCTTCGCTGGCGGTGTGCAAGTAGAACCCAATTGAATCAGCTGTCCATGTCGCTGGGTGGCCCTGGTGGCCCTGGCGACTCGTAACCCCACCAAACCTTAGGATGCTCCTGCGAGTCCGTCCCCTCCTTAAACACCCATCATGAGCTAATACCCCTCCTACCTGATTCCAGCCTCTGCTCCTGTTTATTTCCTCTATCGATCTCTCAGTAATTCTTAGTTGGACAATATTCTTGTTCAGCAATCGGCCCTTGAGATATTCTCCTTATCTGCTACATCTTTTTGAACGTCATTTAGAGAGGGGAATCATAACCTATCGCCGCCAACATGGCTTCCCACGAAGACGACACCATGCCCGAGGAGACTCAGGGTTACAAGTTGACCCAGCCCAAGCAGAGTCTCGCCGACTACCAAAACATGGGTAAGTTCTGAGTTCCTTTACTCTGACGAACTCGTTCTCGCCTTGCCCTTGGTGATGATTTGCAATTGTCCCCTATCGTCATCGCTCTGGGTGCGGGTGGAGGTGCCCCGCCTGAAGACAGCCGTGATGACCCTTCCACCCACTTCGGGATCCGAAGACCCTGGTGCCAATTTTGCTAACCCTCCGGCAGATGCCAACGACGAATCCCTCCAAAAATACAAGGAATCTCTCGGTCTCGGTGGCGGCAAGGACCTCTCCGATCCCAACGATCCTCGAGTATGCATCATCCTCGCCCTGACCATGGAGAGCCCCGGCCGCGATCCCGTCCGAATCGATCTGTCCCAGCCCGGCAGCGAGCTCGCCCTCAAGGATAAGCCCTTCAAGATCAAGGAGGGTTCCAAGTTCACCATGGTCGCCACTTTCAAGGTCCAGCACGAGATTCTCAGCGGTCTCCACTACGTCCAGATTGTGAAGCGCAAGGGTATCAGGGTTAGCAAGGATTCCGAGATGATTGTATGTTTTCCCTTCTTTTATCAGTGTCGTCAAGACGTGAAGCTACAGCTCAGTGTGCTGACATACTCTTCAGGGAAGCTACGCCCCCAACACCGACAAGGTGCCTCTATACGAGAAGAGATGTAAGTGTTTCTAAAAGTGATCCCGGATGTGAAGAGAAAAGGGTCGGCTCACTAACCATGTGTGTACTCTCTTGCAGTTACCGAGGAAGACGCTCCGAGCGGAATGCTTGCCCGTGGCCATTACAATGCCATCTCGACCTTCGTTGACGACGACAAGAAGAAGCATCTGGAGTTTGAGTGGAGTTTTGACATTTCCAAGGACTGGTAGTCGGGTGCTCCGGTTCAGTTTCTTTCCTTTCTTTTACTTTTCAATATACCAGAGAAGCACACCCTTGGATTTTCAAGTGGCCGGGCGAAGCGGTGTAGATATACCAGAGATGCCGAAAACACAAAAAGCAAAGTGTGGAGGTCGATGGGGGGTTACTCGCCTCGCCATTGTTTTTTTTTACGATTACGAAAGTCTTTCAAACCGAAACAATACATTTGGCCAAGGAACCGTGTTCCATGCCAACGATCATCAGTTCACGTTGTGGAAATCTTGACCATAGTCTCGCATGAAATTGTATTCTATGGAGAGTTTCCTTATTAAGGATGTTGAATATATCATAAACTTATACATTATCTAGATGCCGGTCTATCACCGTGCTAGCTATAGGAAGTAATCGGGAAGTGCGCTTCCGTCTGCAGACTTGTCACCGCCTAGGTACAAGTCTTTGTGTAGGTCGTTCTCGGGGGCTGCCGAGAATACGTTGAAGAATCTCTCTCCGGTATCGCTAACTTCGAGGACGCTCGCCATATTACCGCATCTGTAGCAGTAGTTGGGAGCGCTCCAGACCGTACTTAGCTGGTCGTCATATAGCACCTGGTATCCCTCCTGGCAGAGCTGATGGGCGCGAAGGATATGGGACATGTTGTTGACGGCCAGGAACTTCTTCACAACCTGGGCGCCAAAGGTATAACCCGCACCGCGCGGGGAGAGCGAGAACTCGTCTCGATCTGGATCGGGATCGGACCATACGAGGTCGGCCATGGGGCCCTCGTGTGGGATTTCCCGGAAGCGGTCGATAATCTTGATTTGATCGATGGAGTGTATCGAGGGAGATAGACCTTTAAAGCCAGATTAAGATTAGCCCAGGTTATCAGGACAATACACCTGGGGAACAAAGCACACAGGGTTGATTACCTCCATGAACGCAGAAGATCTGGTCGTTAATGACAACACTCAACGTTAAAAAGTCAAACATATCCGTGAAGTAGTGCCAAACGTTGGCGTTGCCATATTTACGGGAGCATTCAGTATAAAAGCCGTAGGACTGCGTTACGCCTCGAGACTCGTGGTTTCCTCGAATCAAATGCACGCGAGTTGGGTATCGAAGCTTCAAGCAGACAAGGAGAGATATCGTTTCAACGCTAAACATGCCGCGATCCACATAATCACCTGCGGAACGAAAGGACAACGATGTAGTTAGCGATCATATCCGGAACGCAAACGAGCTTTCAATGCGCTGCAGAGGATTCATGGCAAGTATCTACTCACCTAAAAAGAGGTAGTTTGTGTCAGGGCAATAACCTCCGATCCTGAAGATTTCTATGAGATCATAGAACTGTCCGTGGATGTCGCCAACAACAGTGATCGGGGCCTGGACGTGGATGACGTTGCTTTCCCGCATCAAAAGCTCCTTCGTTTTCGCGCATATCGCCTCGATGACGGACTCGGCGAGAAGCTCTTTCTTGTAGAGGCGGGCGATACATTCGTCCAGGTCGACTGACGCTATTGCGCAGGATATAATGAAGCGTTAGCTCATGGTCGACGAGACCTGTGAAACGAATGGCACGACACGCGCGAACTAACCTGGTAGGCTGGGCATTTTTGTGACGTCGGGTTGAATATAATTTGGTCGCTATTTTGGAAATGCTCGGGACAAACAAAAGGGCGCGTGCGAGCCTGGTCGCCTCTGCGACAGGTAGCTACGACACTCAATCCTGCCTTCTCCGACTTCCACTGGGGGCAAAGTCGATGCTCAGAGTTGGTGGTGGTGGGTGAATTTTCACCAACATATTCGAGACTTATGGTCGCATCGGATATCGCAGCTAGAAAAGGATACTCGGCGTTCTCGGGACGGGGTGGGAGAAGTGACGAAGCCGTTGGGGGTTGCCAGTAGCAGTATTGATTTCTTGTGAGCGAAGGAAGTTGGAGGAAAAGTGTGGCCCCTCGTCGTCGATATCAGTGCTCCGCGTGCCTAGCCTCTGCTTGTTTAGCACGCAAACGGTCGCTGGTCACTCAAGCTCCTTCCCCTGCAGAAGAGCAGACGAAGCGAAGCGCCGAAGGGTCTTGGGGGATTGATTACTACTGTGTGACTCTGTGGCCAACAGCTGCCTCTAATGGGCGCACATCAAATACTTCACCCACCCACTCATATCACTTTAAGTTGAAGCAATTGGTTGGTACGAGACGACCTTGCATTTCTTGCAAAGTACACAGGTACCTTTACCTCTAAGTACAGCCCCTACTGCCGTGTGGTTGCAGCTTGGGGTGGATGAACAAGCATCAGAGAGCTTGAGACTTGACAATTTGCACGGTACGGCTCTTTGTGTATCCAGCGGACATGAGTGACTTGATCTCCACCGAGGATACAATTTGATTGTATATTGTCTTGTTCCGTGAACTAATTTTTGCCGCTGACATAAAGAGTTCTGGGTTCCAGACCCAACAACAAATTCTTCTCACAATCTGCCATCCCAACTTCAAAACTTCACCTCGAACCACACACATTTCCTTGCTTTCTCCCAGGATGGTTCACCATTTGGTTCTATCCCTCCCCTCCATTCTATCAAATGGTCATTCTCCAATGATCTTTAGGTAATGCCGGATCACTTTTCCTCGGGATATTCTTCTCCCCCATTTCCCCGAGAGTGCCTACAAAAGGGCAGCTTTCCAGAGGCGCTCTGCTGTTCCTCGAGGCTCGATAGACCCCTGGCATTGTTTCCTTCAAGTTCCTCTCCTTCATACTCCTCTTATCAACTTTCCCCCGGATCCCGATCCCAGGATTGGCCTGATTTCCGTGCTACCTTTGGTCTTTCTATATCATTATCTTCTCAGTCAGGTCCCGACGCCTCTCATCTGCACATTGAGGCTGTTTTATTGGACCTCGCACGGTTACTATCGCGGATATCCTGATGGCGAGTGTCCTCAGGTGGATGGGCATCGTCGAATCGTGCTGGGAGCCCTCATCATGCTCATATCTGTTGTCATTTTCTTCCCTACATTTCATCTATCATCGAGTACTATGTGCTTGTCCTAGAATACAATATCAATACTATCCATCAATGAACACTGAGGAATCATCCTTCCATTACGTTCACATACGCCCATGACTTGAGCATGCGGATTTCTCCAATTTCTCCATGTCCGTTGCAGTGAGGCGTGGGAGCTGTTTGAACAGTAGGCCTCAGCCTAGCCTGCCGGAGACCCTGTAACCCCCTCCACTTCTGATGCCGTGATGCTATGTCCATGTCTATATCTTCTGCAGTTTTACCGACGTTACGAAAGGCTTCGCTCTCCAAGAGCTCTCCAGACACAGAAGACGGACCATGCCATCACCCTCAGGCTTCCCTGATTCGTTTTTGTCCGAGGGATTGGAACGCCTGTGGACGACCCGATTTGCCGACTATTAGCCGAGTTTGTGCCAGGAAACGCAGCACCTCACCTTCGATTTTTGGTCATCGCAGGATAGTTCATCCAAGATTCACTTCCGATGGAGAGCCTCAAACAGTAAACATGGCTATCTCCGCGATATATATTGCCTGCTGACCACCGCTTCGTTTTTCGTATCACCACGCGCTTTCTAAACTTCGTGGTGCATCCTTTCCCCTCTCGTCTTCTCAAAGCGGATGACCTTGAGGGCCGATCAATCTGTGTTCCTCTGCCGCGACCAGCGCGAGGGATTTCTCTGAACTGAATCGATACCTGGCCGGTCTGAGACGCTCGACAACGTTTTATCCCCTTTCAATGGGGTCGTGTGTCTGGGATGTTTCTTTGGGAGCCCTGAAGTTAAAGCAGGTATAGTATTTGCGCAGGTGTGGAGCCGATCCAACTCGGCCTATCCCAAGATGTAAGTACAGCCCAGAAACTCATTGAAACGGAATGGGTATAAACATATCGACCATTCGATCCATTTGCTTTCCCTAAATATGCGGCTATAGGCGTTCGATATTCTGGTATTTCTAAGATTTGACTGACCTCCGAGATAGCAATTACACAAACCCTAGCCTAGGTGTTTTAATATAACTAGGCTCTGGCAAACTCCCTAGGTTATGTGACTGGGAATGAGCACTTGGGTGTTTTCAGCTCAGCCTGTGATCCATCTCATATTGAGGCTGGTCTGGGCGCAGTGAGCCTCATTGTCCTGGGCTGTCAAATCACTCTCTTTCCCACTGATTGCAAGTGAGAAGAGCACTTGGAAACTTAAAAGGTTCGGACTTGTGCTCCTGCTTTGTTTAAAGACTGTGGCTCACCTTCCCTAAAGGGCTTTTCACACCCGTTATCTTTTATTACCGCCTGAGCAACATCCAGGAGCTAGGGAACAACTATTCGGTTTAGACATCTGGAACAGGGGCATTACCCACCTCGCGACTTACTATTCCTAACCTCTCTGCTTTCATTTTGTCCTGTTCTTGTTTCTCCTCAGTCGACAAGGATACATCCTATCCTCAAGGGTGTCTGCCTCTGGAAAACCACTTACGGTGTTTACATCAATGCTATTACACCTCGCCTTATTCATTCCTTCCTATGTCTAGCTCGGGCCAATCTAGACTGCCCAGTTGCAAAAACTGTGGCGCTGATGGGCACTGGACCATCGACTGCTATGAGCCGACCCGGAAGATTCCTGCGTAAGTAGCAGGTGGAGCCTTCCTTACTCCGAGAATGTTACCTAGCAACATTTATACTGACATATCCAGCAGAGTGCGCAAAAGAAAGCTAGAGGAAACTCCCCGAAATGGCGACAGGAACGGATTCAAGAAAAATAAGGGAGCCATCATCAGCAAGTATGGCCCGCCACCTGCAACGCCTTATGCAGGTCATCCAGCTTCCTACCCAGGAACCCCGCCTCCCCCAGTGCCGTATGGGGCATATCATCCCCCTCCTCCTGGACCACCATATCCAAGCTATGGTGGTGCCAGTGGCGAGCACCCCCCAGTGGTTCAATCTCCCCACGGCCATTACAATCCTCATCCTCCGCATGTGCCCGTTCCTCCGCCTGGAGTTGTGATTCCGGGACCGCCTTATGGTGGGCCAGCGTACAGTCATTCATATGGGACTCCGGAGGCGTATCCAGGACACCATCCAGCACCCACACCGCCGGGTCCTCCAACGTATGGCACACCTCCAGCCGGCCCCTATTTCCCACCCGGGCCACCCCCACCGCAATCACATTACCCGAACCCACCTCCTCACGGCCATCACTATCCCCCGCCTCATCAGCCATATCCTTCATCACATCCGTACCCCCCGCAGCCACCACGGCCCTTACCTCAACCTCATCCTTCGCTGCCGACTCCTCCGCCACATCTGAGAGCTCGAAGCCCGCATCATTTCCATCCTGGGCCCGTATCTGCTGCTCCACATGGCCCACCGGGATTAGGCGCCGAGTCATATCCCCCGCCTTATGGTGGTCATCCTGGGCCCCAAGGAGGCCAGTATCATCTGCAGCCCCCACCGCCTGTGCCTCATAGCTACCACGGCCCTGCTTTCCCCGGCTCACCAAATCCGGACCCCGCTCTCCCTTTCGGTCCTGGATCAGGTATTCGGGTTCTCCCTCCAAGACCTACAGAAGAAGTCACACCAAGCCATCGGAAGGACAGAAACCGCAATTGGAAGAATCGAAAGTTCAAAGATGACAGGTCTAAACATGGCCAGTCCGCATCCAAGAATGATAAACACAAAAACGCACACAAGAGAAGGGATGGGAAAGATACCATGCCGGAGGAGCCTTCAGCTAAACCTGAAAAGAAGGCCAAGAGTGGACATGGGACGCGAGAAACGAAGCCCGATATCCCGAAGGCTGCCAGCGGAGACGACACTGACGCAGATTCGGCGTCCGTGGATAAGGCTGAGGAGGGTGAGATCTTGGATGAAGACGCGCAATTGGAGTGGGACGAGAAGATGATATTCCAAGAGCACAAGGAAATCCATCTAGCGGATGCTGTTGCTGGGCCGCTTCCATCTGAATACACTGAGGATATCCTGATACCGCCTGCTTGGGACGCCGAGTATTTGGTTTCGAAGTTCGTAAATCCCGATAATCGGGGCGCCTACTGCAGCCCAGCATGGGGTACGCCGCTCTGGGATAAGTATAAGGATACTGCTCCTTTCAAGATCGCAACCCTTAGCGATGACGGCACAGTGGATTCTGCTCCTCTACAGAGGCTCCTTGCGACTCGTCGCAGTAGCATGAATCCCGGGCCCAGGCGGGAACCTCAACAGCCGAGCAAAGAGCCCCTGGATGAGCACGGTGCCCTCGACACTGGCGGGAATTTTACAGTCGGGGACGCCAGCATCAACGGATCTACCCCGACGCCTAGCGAATCACCTGAAAGACGCTTTTCCAGTACCCAGAAGGACCGCCGTCCGATTATCGATAGCTACCGACCAAACTACGGCAAAGCAAGCGGGCCTAGCACAGAGCGAAGGCGGAACGGGCAAAGCAGGTCGCCTTCTGCTGCCCGTCGGAACTCCTCTGATGACCAGACCCAGAGATTCCAAAAAGGTCTTGATGAGCGTGGCCGTGACCATCGTGAAAGTTCGGTTGAATCGGATCTCAACTCACTCGAAAATGAACTACTTGGTATTTCTCCCAAGTCTTCTAGTGATGAAGAGAAGGAACGGGAGGAAGAAATGGGGAAGAAGAAAGAGGACGACAAGAAGCGACCCGATGAAGACGCAATTCCCAAGATTAAGCGCCGTCGTGTCAAGGTCGATTCAGCATTCAGGTTAGTCCTGCACCCAACTCATCTTGCTTGTTCGCTTGGAGATGTGCTTCCCGTTCCATATGGTCTAATACTAACAATGGCATAGCCGACGATGGTGAGTGGTACCGGTCAAGCAATCTCTGGCCGCATGGATTGCAACAGCGATGCCCACTCTAGACTATGGCGGCACTTTTAGGGGGGATTCTCTGTGCTTTTTAACCCTTCAGTTTGACATGACATAGACGTGTACATTAAGATTTGTTTGCCATGTCGTTGACTCGGCGTTTCGCCGGTGTGATTTCTCATTCTTGTCTTTGTCATTGCGAGGGATGAGCTTTTGCATTTCGGATGGCATTGGCATTGGCATATGTGTATGAGTGAGTTTGGTTCGGATTCGGAGTTCATTGATTTTTTGTCTTCTTTGAGGGTATTAGATATCATCTGCGTCACTCGTACTCATGCGCAGGTTTACAGTGGGACACGAAGCCTCACGAATATAATAATGCTAATGCAGCTGACTCGACTCCTGGATCACAACACAAACTTATCCAATCGCCTGAGGAATGACGGGATAGCGGGGCGGACTTCGTCTCCTCAAAGGCAGTCAAGTTGAATAGCCCGCCGAGTTTATCTCTCCAGCGCCGCACCTTGCTGGTAGGGGATCGGCAATATCGATGTAGGCTGGTTTCAGCTGTCAGTCACTTCAGAGGTCGCAGATACAGCTTCTGAAGCACTAGTGCGTCATGGAGAAGTTCCTGGCATTGAATGGATCCTGGCAGCTAGCCAGTAGTCGATCCTGGTTGGGAGGGCGACCAGCATTGCGAGCCCCCCACCGAGAAGCCACATCGACGGAACTGCATGATGTTTGATCCATCCAACTGGGCGTGCTCTTACAACAAGGACCAGGCCAACCGGGAATCAGAACCCCGCATTAGATTAATATGATTAATGCGTGTCATAACGCTCGAGGCTTGTTTGTCCAGCGTTCTGCGATAATCGTCTGCACTAGACAGACACGCCTGTCGCACAAGCTCATGCGTGTTTGCGTGTGGGTTCGAGTCGCTTCCGCATCCATGAACAAGTTTTTTGGCTGGGATCGTTCACGAACCATTACACCAGTATGCCCTGTACTCCTATCTCCTGTCCATTTTATCCCACCCCGTTCGGATTTCAAGAGTTCTCTTCCTACCTCCTTCGCTACTTCCAGTCTGCGCAGCCTGTGTGAGATGTACTTCGTACTCTTTGTCATGATGGGAATGTAACAGGACACATACTCGATAATACTCGATACACTGATGCATTCATCTATCCGATCTCCCTTTGGGCTATTTTCTTTGGGTGGGAAGGTACGAGGTACAATTGTACCAGTGTCCAGTGTAATAAATTTGATGTTGTGCTGAAGTTGAAGCGGCAGGCGCAATCAGTGATTGATCAGGCTTCAAATTGTCACAGGTGCAGCGCTGCACTGTTGATTTGACCCCACCATTGAGATACGTCGTTTCGTACCGTGGAATTCAGAAAGCGCGACAACTTTTGCCCTCTCTCCCCGCCTTTCCGTGTTTCCACCCTTCCCACCTTTGGACTTTTACCTGACCGACTCTGCCTCTTCCATCCGTCAATCCACCACAACACAGAGTCTCGCTGCATACGAGGACCGCCACCATGGATGACGAACTCGTTCAGGTCCTCACCAACACCCAATCTCCCGACCAACCAGTCCGCCATCAGGCTGAGCTAGCTCTCAACCACGCCAAATCTAACCCCGCCTTCCCAGTCTCGCTTGCGAACGTCGCTGCCCACACATCTGTCGATACCTCCGTTCGCCAGGCTGCTCTCTCCTCCCTTCGATTGTTTATTGAGTCGAACTGGAACCCCGATGATCAAGATGTCGAGCCCGTAATTGCCATTTCAGACGAGGCTCGGGCCCAGCTCCGGCGGATCTTGCTGGAGCTCACCCTGAGTCCGGAGGAGAACCGAAAAGTTAAAATCGCGGCGAGGTAGGTCTCCTGTTGCCAACGCGTTTCTCATATTTCTACGCGTCCCCACGTATCAGATAGCTAGTAGTTTTCTAACGTTGCGTCTTGCAACTCTTATAGCTATGCGGTCGGCAAGATGGCGATTCATGATCTCCCGGACAAGTGGCCCGAGCTGCTACCGAACCTTCTCTCCATAATACCCACCGGTACCGATGCTCAGGTCCACGGTGCGCTAAGGACCATCTCCGATATCGTCGAGGACAGTTTGAGCGAGGACCAGTTCTTCTCCATGGCCCGCGACATTATCAAGGCCCTGACTGTTGTTGCCCTCGACGAGAACAGGACTCCTACCATCCGCTCCCTTTCTGTGTCCGTCTTCCGCTCGTGTTTCGATCTGATGGATATTGTCAAGGAGGAGCACCCCAAGGAGGTCAAGGCCTTCGGAGATGAGCTTTTGAAGGAGTGGGGACCTTTCTTCCTCCAGGCTCTCAAGGCAAGGTTACCCAACGAGCCCGTAACGGCGTCTTGTCAGCCCCAGTCCTGGAATGGTCTCATTATGCTCAAGCTGCAAGTCCTGAAGACTCTTCTAAAGATTAGGACGGTGCTCCCTCAATTGATCTCTGCTCAGGCGCTTGACTACTTTAGTGCCGTGTGGGAGGAACTTCTGGCTCTCCAGGGACCCCACAAGGAGCTATACCTTGATAATAACGCCCAGGACAGACTGGAGGACATCGACAACCTACCCTATTCCCTCGACTTCTTGATCCTCGAGGAGCTCGATCTTATCCACCAATTCCTTCGTGCACCCCCTGTGCATGCCCAGCTTGATGCTCAGCTCCAGGCTCACCCCTCGGCCCAGGAGACCCCCTGGTTGACCGAGATCATGAAGACTCTTGTCGCTTTCTCACGCATCACCCAGGAAGAGGAAGGATTGTGGGATATCGACTGCTCCCTTTACCTTGCCGAGGAAGCATCAGCTTCGGCCAACTATACCTCGAGGACCGCTGCGGGAGATGTGCTGATCAAGCTCGGCGAGACCTATAGCCAGGCTGCTCTCGACGGCTTGTTCGGTTACACGCAGACTCTATTCACTGGAGAGGCCGCTGGCGATTGGAGAAGTCAGGAGGCCGCACTCTATCTCTTCAACATGCTGGCCAGCGACTTCGACGATATGGGCAAGACCATTCCGGAGCAGACGGCCCGCGCTTACCTAGCCCTTGTCGACTATGCCATCAACCAAGCCGAGTGGCCCCTCTTGCGCGCTCGGGGCTACTTGGTTGGTGGTACCCTAACGCGCTCCTTCGCCACCCCAGATACGCTTATTGAGCGAATTCTTCAATGCATCAACAGCGAGGAAGCCGAGGTGGTCAGAGTTGCGTGCATCAAGGCCGTCGAGCATCTGGTCCGCGCCAAGCGTGTCACTCCTGAACATCAAATTCCCATTATCCAAGCAATTTCCCAGTACATGCAGAACAAGGATCCCGAGGACATGGAGGATGCCGATGAACTTCTCGTGACCATCGCGGAGTCCCTGCGCCTTGTCATCAACGTGGACCATCGGGTTGCCTTGGCCACGAATGTACAGCCCGTTGACATTCTTTTCACTCTCGCCAGACACGGAGCTTCTAATTTCCAGGTCACTATGATTGTCACTGAGTCGTTTGAAGATATCGTCCGTAACCTGACGGATCCGACCTCCTATACCGCCCTTAGTGCCAAGGTGCTTCCTATTATTACTGCTGCATTTGATGTTGCAAACCTCACCCAAGACGATCCCCTGGTCACGGTTAGTCAACAATAAAGGCCGATCAACATCCTCAGCGATGTATAGTTTGTCCCATGGCTAACAAAATCTTGTCTTTTTAGGTTGCCGTAGAGCTTTTAGTCGTGTTGATTCAGCACGGTACCGAACCTCTACCTCCAGGCTTCATTTCCGCCACTTTGCCCAAGCTGAAGAGGCTCCTCATGGAGGCTGTTGAGGGCGAGGTGCTGAGGCCTGCTGCCGAATCGCTGAAGTACTTGCTCATGCATGACCACCATCAAGTCTTCGGATGGCACGACGAGTCGGGTCAGAGCGGTCTGGATGTCTGTCTTCTGGTGATCGACCGCCTTCTCGGATCTGCTATTGAGGATAATTCGGCGTCTGAAGTTGGCGGCCTGGCAGCTGAGCTAGTAGAAAAGGCCGGACACGAGCGCCTCGGTCCGTATCTGCCTCAACTTCTTCGAGCGGTCGCGACTCGACTTTCCACTGCCCAGGCGGCGCCCTTCATCCAGTCTCTGATCCTCGTCTTTGCGCGCCTGTCCCTGGTCGGCGCTCATGACGTCGTGGAGTTCCTTAGCCAGATCCAAATAGGCGATCAGAGCGGCCTTCATGTTGTACTCGGAAAATGGCTGGAGAACTCGGTCAACTTTGCCGGATACGATGAAATTCGTCAAAAGTATTTCCCCCCGGGTCTTTGCCGATCCCTCCCTGTTTCGTTTTAGCGGCGCGATAAGTAAAACTAACTATCTGATAGTGTTATCGCGCTCTCGAAGCTGTATTCACTGAATGATCCACGGTTGTCACAGACTATGGTCAAGGGAGACCTCATTGTCACAGACACTGACCGTATTAAGACGCGCTCGAGGGCCAAGCAGAGTAAGTGCATGGAGGTAATTACAGTTTCAATGTTGTATGCGACGCTAATCGTAGTAGACCCAGATCAATACACCATCATTCCCGCTTCGCTCAAGATCCTCAAGGTTCTGATTCAAGAACTCCTCTCGGCATCGGGTAGTGGTAGGGCCGCTGCCACTGCTGCCGCGTTGGCTGCCGCAGCTGAACTCGAGGAGGACGACGGCGACGACAACTGGGAGGATGAGCCCGATAGCGTCGATCTCGGCCTCGGAACTTCGAAATCCGACCTCTACGCTTTCATTGAAAGCAGCGGCAGCCGCCAGCAGGATGACGAAACCCAGGCCTACCTCACCGAGTTCTTCGTGTCTGCGGCGCGTGACAATGTAGCCAACTTCCAAGAGTGGTACACCATGCTCACGGACGAGGAGCGCACCAAGCTGCAGGAGCTGGCGTCGCAACCTTCTGCCTAGGGAGACGCCGCGGTGAGTCCCCCTGGTGGGACCCAAAGCGCTGGTGATGCGAGGACACGTACTCTCCGAAAGCATCTCTGGGGCTGAGCAATTCTGGGACGAGACCGCGGTCAGATCGAACTTTTTAAGGGAAACTTTACTGCGGGTCTGCTCCCCTGGTGAGAGCAGACAGGATCTGGGATGGAAATAGCCGTGGAAAATGGAGGAGGAGAAGAAACACAGAGATAGATACCAAGTCGGCGGAGGACATACGGAAAAGGAAGTTCTAGCTGCAGAAAGGGAAAAGGTATTCAAGGGGGTCAACTGCTAGAGATTTCAGTAAACAGTAACAAAGGGCCAGAAGGAAAAACGAACTAACCTCACAAAGAGAACCAAAAAAAAAAAAAAAAAAAAAAAAGAGGAAAGAATTGTCTAAAGTGTCCTATTCTGGCGTTTGGAGAAGTCGACGGAATTGGTCGAGGAGGGACGGCGTCGTTGGATGTTCAGGTTTGGCCGCCGGTGCAACGTTGACGTTGGAGATTTCAAGTCTTCTTTCTTGTCCAGGTCGTAAGAGGGATGGGAGAGAAAGAAAAAAAAAAATGTCGGCAAAAATCTACTTTCCCTTGAAGTGCGGACATGTCTAGGAAGGGGGAACCTCGCGCAGCGTGATGAGCGCTCTTCGAAGGAATGGTTTTTCATGACAAGCCACATCAAAGAGGAGACCGAGCATAAGGAAAATCTTGATATTATTTCTCATACTACCTCATTAAAGCCTTGATATGACGGTTTGCCAAACTTCGTAAGTCATTACTAGCTGTTGTACAGATGAAAAGAAAAAGCCCTGACGGGTAAAGGCTGGCCCTGCATTTATTCGTTCTTCCTTTTTGCATCGTTCAAATTATGTCGCCGCCGAAACCACCACCACTTGGCCCTCCTCCAAAGGGATGTTGTCCACCTCCCTGTCTCGGCCTAGGGCCGCCACCGGGTCCCACAGGATCCCACCTCGCACCAGGAGGACGTTGCGGATCATGGAAGCTGTCCTCGCCGGCCTGCCCGCCTCCAGGGCCCTGGAACAGTGGGTCATCAAAGGTGGGATGCATGCCGCCGAACCCTCCGGGTCTGCCTCCGGGTCTGGGAAGACCGGGTTCGCCGCCGGTGAAGTACGGGCGAATGGGATCGTGGGGGCCGAGGCCGGCGGGGTAGAGATCGTCGTGGCCGATGTCGAAGGGCCCGGGGCCCGGGGGAACGGTGCCTCGGGGTCGGGTGTTGATCTCGTGGGGGTCTTCGAAGCCGGGAGGGGGAAAGTCGCCTGGGATCGGGCGGCGCGGTGGAGGGGCTGCGAGTGGGTCATAGAAGGGGTAGGGATGGCCTGGTTGGGGTGGTCTGGGTTCCTCGAGAGGTGGGCGGGGGCCGAGCTCGCCTGGTCGAGGTCTGGGTTGCTCTGATGGTCCGGCGCCTAGGTCTGGCGTCTCCTCGTAGCCTTCTACCTGGAGTTTGGGGATAAATTTTTGAACAATCTTGACTTTGAACTCGTTGAGAACATCTATTTCATAGTTAGTGTCTAATTACGAGGAAGGCGAAGAAGAAGAGGGAGTGGAAATTGATCATACCATCAATTGCCTGATCGGAGACAAAGAGTTGCCTCAACTTATCCCTCAAACCGCTTCGATCCTCTGCTCCCGCCTCATCCAAAGGAATCCGCACAGGCAACCCAGCCGAGCGCACAATGTCCCGGATGTTCCTCTCGAAACGGTAGATCTTGTCGTCGCCTACCGCGAGACCCCGGATCTCGACTTTGTTCCCAAGCCTATCGACCTTGACAACGAATGTCATGGCGGACTGCTTGTGCGCGTAGACGAAGCTATGGGAGCCAAAGGTGTCGTTCCATGACGGCGGGAGGCGTGGTGCTAGCGAGGTGCACTCATCCTCTGAGGATTTCAATTTCAGTTTTAGTATTGGAATATGTGAAAATCATAAGGAGATGTGGATGGGCGATGAAGAAACCATACCTATCTTCTTGTCCTCGTTGAAACCCAAGAGCCGAAACTTGAGGGCTGTCATGTACGAATGGATGAGCAGAGCCAAGACCTCATAAGACGAGCTAAGATCAGAGCTCGAATCGCCCTGCGGATGGGTTGGGATTGCGTCCGCCATCCCCTGCAGGATGGCCTCTTTCCGAAGAGATTCAGCCATTGTCGTGGCGAGTGATGGCTTTTCTTTTTCAGATGATTACCGGTGAGAGTATTCTCTCGAGTGTCGATGTTCTGATGCTGAATCTAGCTGCTGATATAGCTCAACTGAGGCAACAAGAAGCTGCGTCATTGAAATGGAGGGGCAAGAATCGATAAATGAATAACAGCTGTCTCCTTCTCCAATTCCAAGGGCCAATATGCAATAAAGGAAGCAACTGCCCCTCCTTGACTCCGTCACATGATCTCGCGTGTGCTTCCTTCCTTCCACAATTCCACCCCACGTCATCGACGCGTTCTTTCCCTTTCCCTTTCCCACTCTAAGTAAACCCCACGATCGTCATCAGTCGTCGATCATCACAAGCGTAGATAGTCTAGTCTTTGGCAATGTCGCAGCTCGCCATGCCCCCAACATCCATCCCCCTCTCCCAAGCCAAGACCCTCCTCGCCCGCTTCACAACCTTCCTCACAGCCGCCATCCACACAATCCTCTACCACCGCCGCATCTACCCCCCGGAAACCTTCCTCACAACCCGCTCCCACAATCTCCCCATCCACCAGTCCCGCCACCCCGCCCTCTGTGCCTGGATCAACGACGCCGTGGCCGCCGTAGTAGCGCAGATCCGCTCCGCCTCCGTCCGCCGCGTCGCCCTCGTCATACACGCCCCTCCCGACTCAAACGCCTCTAGCGTAACCGTCGTGGAGAGATGGGTCTTTGACATTGAAGGGTGGCCGGCGTTTCCTGAAAGCATACCTGCCGATTTCAAGGGCAAAGGGAGAGAGAGGAGCGGTGGTGGTGGGAATGAGGACGAGGAGGAGAACGGCGGTGAGGTCGGCGGTGCTGCTGCTGAGGGCCCGGGTGTTAATTGGGTGGATGTTCAGGAACAGCTGAGGGCTGCGCTGAGGAGGATATCGTATGCTGGGGAGAAGCTGGGTGGGTTGCCCGCGGGATGTACGTTTACAGTTGCTGTTGAGCTGAACGATGAAGCGCCTGCGCCGATAGGGGTATGTATACCTTTCCTTTTTTTTTTTTTTTTTTTTTTTTTTTTTTTTCAAGGTCTTTGCATCATGTCGTGACGTTTTTATGATTGCTGACCGGCTATTCCTAGCATCCCCAAGCTTGGATCCCCTCGGAACCAAACCTCCAACCACCGTCGGCATCCAGGGAGCAAGCGGGCAAAGACGTCGGCGGAAGAGCCACTCCCATTCGCTCCGTCGAGGCAGGCCCACTCTTCTTTGAATGCTGGGTCGAGGAGGGCGATTCTGGGATCCTAGAGAGCTTGAGAACACAATCCTCCCAGCAGACGGAAGATAGCCAATCTATGCCCCTCGCGTGACCATTAACATTAAGAAAAAAAAAACGAGCATACCCAGAGAGAATGCGCTGTGATGTGTGCACTTAGAAGCCTCACATCTGTGACGCTTTGAACGATTTTCTCGAATTTGGAAAATGCTCGGCCAGATATATATGGACATGCTCATGTCGGCGTCTCCAAGTTGTATCCTTACAAATGGCTAAGCCATCCTGCCATGCGACAACCAAACTATTCACCCCTTCTAATCCCATCATATACTCATACAGAAAACCTCATCATCACTGTTCCCTTCCGGTCATAGACCATAGATAACTCCCTACCAACGCCAAGCGCAATGTGTAAAACGTCCGAATATCATGACATCTCGCCCCATCCGGTAGTCCCGTTCAGCCTACAATCTGGAAATCCTTTCCTCTCCAACTTGTTCTTTTCAACTCTTCACTCCCACACCCACTTAGTTCTCCGAAAGCCCCTTCATGGCCGCCCTCAGACTAGCCATCTCCCTCCTCAGCCGAGCATTCTCCTTCTTCACCCTCGCCGTCTCCTCGCTCTGCTCCTTGAGCTTCGCCACGAGCTCCTCCTTATCATCCCTTCCCTTACCCTTCAAAGCCTTGACGATCTTGCCGAGCTCGGAGTTGAACTTCTCGTAGAGGAGCTCATTCTCCGCCATCGCCTCCTTATAGAGCTGATCGATCGCCTTAACTTTAGCCTCGGACGCCTTGAGCGTCGTCTCCATGTCGCTCTGAATAGCTTGGTGTCTCTCCTTGAGATCCTTCATCGCAGCCGGCATGCGGTCCTCGAGCGCCTGAACCGAGGCCGATAGTTTGCGAAGATCCGTGGGGCCCGTCCTTCCTCCGAGCCCGCCATTAACTCGCGCCATATCCTCGGCAATCTTGGAGAGCTCCGACTTCAGGGACGCGTCCACCTCATCGGCAGTTTGTTTCTCCGTCTGGAGCCTCTCGCGTAGCTTTTGCGGTGACTGGAGACGGAGCCTTTGGCTTGCGCCGGCCCTAGTTGGGCTGCTTGTCGGTCTGGAGGCCGAATCGCCGGAGGTTCCTGTGATGGTTGGCCGTCGCAGCGTGGGGATGTTAGAGGACGACAGCGTTTTCGAATGCGACCTCAACTTCTCGGGCTCCGAGGGGACCGCGCCGGTCGCTGGAGTCGGGGTTGCTGTGCTGCCAAGTGATCCTCCAAAGTTCTCCTTCTGGCGGGACGCGCGCAATGCCTGGGAAGAACCCGGGCTGATTGGGATTCGCGATGGGGACGGGATCCTAGGAGCCGAGTTAAATTTCTCCGACGTCTGCTTGTTCAAATCGAGGGGCATCAGAGTCGTCGTGCTATCCTCAAGCGACGCAGCCGCCATAAGGCTTCGCAGGTCGGACAATGAGCTTCGCCTCTTCTTCCTCGGCGCCTTGGCGGGCGGCGCGGCAGCCTCGACTTCCGGCTCGCCGATGGTCTCGAGCCGCGACTCGAGACGGTGGGAACTCGCCGGCCGCTGAATCTCGTCAAATGCACCGGCCACCGGCGGCCTATCGCGCGACCCGGGCCTTCGGAGTTTATTTGGCGACGGGCCAAGGTCAATAGACTTCGTCCTACCAAGAGAACCCTTGGACAAGCTGGAGGTCTGACTAATATCTCCAGAGAGCGCGTTGCGGTTGTGCTTGCTGAGGCTGCGCCAGACGGATCCGTGACCGGAATCCTTGCTGTTCTGCCGCAAGAGAGTGTCGAATCCAAACTTGCGCCGCAACGAAGACGTGTTGGAAGTCAGCGATCCAGTATGCGACTTCGCGCTACGGGTTGTCGAGTTCATGGATTCATATGCCGAGTTGCCAAGGTGGATGCTGTTGCTGAATCCAATTTCTTCAAATATCCGATCGCAGTCTTCCACAAGCCTATCGAGCAGGTTAATGTAATTGTGGGCCGTTCCATCTGTGACGAGAACCTCAGCAAAAGCGAGGGTCAGCGCTCCCCGATCACTATCGTTCCCGCAACCATCAAGGAGATCGGCGAGGAGTTTCATCAATGCCGTAAACGCCCGGCGATTCTGAGGTGCCATATCACCAAAGAGATAGTTGACGAAATCGGCAAAGTCTCCGGGGACCCTCTTGTTCGCCCTCGCCTGC
The DNA here is from genome assembly GCF_000732125.1 of Scedosporium apiospermum. Lineage (NCBI taxonomy): Eukaryota > Fungi > Ascomycota > Sordariomycetes > Microascales > Microascaceae > Scedosporium > Scedosporium apiospermum. Next base: position 2,259,688 of record NW_015971811.1, on the reverse strand, counting down.
AGCGTGTCGAGAGCCTGGATGGTCATGATGGGGCCCATCTGTTCTGACCACGCAATACGCAAGAACTTTTCAAAGGCCACAAAGATCACATCCGCCGTGAGTTCCGTCGCGGCATCGATGTCGAACGGCGATTCTATTAGGCGGTTGTACAGATCATTGACTGCGAGCTCGTCCACGCCCGATCGGTTGAGGAGCGTACGGCCGATGATAGATCCCTTCCGAGCCTGTAACGCCGCGACGTACCCAGTGAAAGTCTGCTCAAGACGGACGAGGGGGTTCTCTGGCTTGCCGTCGTCGAGAGGGATTCGATCCTTATCGCGTGAAGAGCCGAATATGGAATGCGTACTGTTAGTTCTCGGGAGAGGAGGTGGCGGAAATACTCCGGCCACTGGGGCGCGAGAGTATTTCGTAGGGCTTGGAGGCTCAACAGTGGTGGAGCTGCCGCCGCCGCCGCCGCCACCCCAGAAGCTTGATAATAGCTTGACCGGCGAGGTCGCCAGGAAAGACCTGGACTTTTCGCGTCCGACCGCGGTAAGATTCATCGCTTTTAACGTCTTGGTGTGATAAGAGATGAGCGCCGATGAAATCCGCAGATTCGAAACGTCGAACTGAGTACTAAGCAGTTGTATGACTAGAGAAATGATGTCAGTAGACTGGAGCAAGAGAGGAGGTTTTGGGGGGGGGGGGGGGGGGGGGGGGGGGTTCTGAACACATTTTCAAGTTCACATACTTCTTCGCGACATGGTTGGAAGGAAATCTTCCAGCGCCACCTCGTCTACGAAAACCTTTCCATTCAGCCCCACCGTATTCATAGAAATCCGCTGCAAGTCATTCGTCTTCACATTAATGACAATCTCGACTCCGTAATGACCGACGGGCGCACCCTTAGTTCCCCTTTCATGATCAACAACTACTCGAATGGGCGCCGGCTCTTTCCTGCCCTCGATCAGTTGGTCGATCCCTTCCTGGAAGACCGCCGCGAACAGACCCAGGTTGTTATCCGGCATGCGAACGGAGCGGAGAGTCCAGCAGGGGTCCTCCCTCTCGGTCTCGGAGAAGCGGCCCTCGACGCGAGCCTTGACAATGTCCTCACTCCACTTAGCAGCCTTGTTCTCGTAGGACTCCTGAAGGACGAAACAACGAGAGGTAACACCTGTGCTTTTGACGTAAGGACCCGCGTGCGCGCCCTTCATCTCCTGAGTTGACGTCATCCAAATCATTTGTCCATGGGCCGACTCGGTGAACCGAACGTCGGCGAGGTTATGCCACCCAGCGAAAGCGAGCTCATAAGAGGCTGGGCCACCGGCGGCGTTCGTCATGGACATCATGAGTCCTGCCGCAGAAGGCTTGTCGAGCTCGCGTAGCAGGTCTCGGCCGGTAAGGCCCAGGACCTTCTTCTTCAAGATTACGATGCAGTCGGAGAAGAGAAGGAACATTCCTGCACTGTCAGCGTCGCTGGGCTTGGGACCCTGGTATGGCGGGAGAACCTCAACAAAGTCAGCAGCCAGGATCAAACGTCCTTGCGGTTCGAGGTCCAAAGGCCACGACTCGATCATGTTTCGCATACGGGTAGTTAGCTGGGGCTTGTCGGGAAGCGGGTCATCCATGGAGCAGATATTCGTGATGATGTCCCTGGCTTTGAGCATGGGCTGCAGCGCGGGATGGGTGATCGGCAAAGACGAGACTATCTGATCAATGAGTAAACTGTAGCGGGGGAGTCTCTGAACAGGCTCGATGAGAATGGAGCGTATCGTCTGCTCGCCTGCCTGGTTCACCCGTTGCCTGAAGGAAGACTGCGTCGCAAGGAAGCCGTTGAGAAGATTCGGAAAATGCTGGCTAGCTTTGATGTAGTCTTGGTAACCGTCGGTAAACTTGGGAAACCACTCGAGGAACAGCTTGGCGACGGCGAGGGCGCCACTTGGGTCTTTCGCGCGGGCAGTACCACCTAGCTTGGATCCCGCGAAGGCCACAGTGGGTGTTTCCATATCCTTCAGGGCGTCCTCCTCACTATCTTCCATGATTTTCCGGAGTTCAAGGTGGAAGGCCGAGTTCATTTGGAGGATTCGATCTGCAGAGGTAGGGAACAATCGCTTGAGATCCTCCTCGGACGGGCTCAAACTGCCCTGGACCTGGCGCTTGGCGGACTGGCGAAAGTCGTCGGCAATGTGTTTTACAAGCTCATTGAGCTTCATGACGTAACGGTCCTCGGTATCCAGAAGTTCCCCAAGCTTCATTCTCAGCTCCATTTTCTGATCCTTAGTGAATGACTTGCTTCTGTTCAGAGACGTCGGTTTCGAAGGCGCACGGCGCAGCTTGGCGGTGGGAAGGAAGATTGGCTCGCCAAAGAGACGTATCAGCGGTGTGTAGCCCCCATATTGCCTTAGCGTAGGGTCGAGTATGTCGTCCTCGTCCTCGGGGACCTCCTCGTAGTCCTCGGGCTGTAGGGGTAGAATGGCGCCGGGCGGTAGGACGAAATCGATATCGATATTGCTTAGGTGCTGCGTTTGTAAAGCATTGTGAAGCTGGTTGACGACGTCAGCCGTTACCTCCGACTTGACCATGGCACTCGCGAGGTCGGCAGCATGTTGCTCGCAGAACAAGGCGGGAGCCGAGCCGGGGCGTCTTGCCCGAGTCGTTGGGTACTGGTTCTTCAGGTGATTCTTCACCAGGCCAGGTAGCTCGGTGAAGTATTTGAATAGGCCAAAGGCCAGACCTCGGTAGATCTCATCGCCTTGAAATTCGCGCGGCAGATGGTTCACGACTCCGTAGAATGGCGAATTGGGCGATATCGTTATGCGAGGGTAGGATCGGAAACCGGCGGGGCTGTAGACGTGGACCTGGACTCTCGAGCTGTTGAGGGTATAGTTCGCCGTCGTCGAAGGGCCGTGGAAGATGAGGACGGGAAGGTGGCCGAGGAGAGGGTCGGTGGTGTGGTAAAGAGTGACATGTTGGGCCGAAAGGGCTAGCTCTTCTGTGACACGAACCATTGTGGCGGCGGCGTTGCCATCTATTAAATCAAATTAGGACCCCAGGATGGAGGGAAGACTTGGAGAGAAGGGCCTCCCAGAGGGGCGCAAAGTTCATCCAGGTCGAAAATACGGCCGCAGGAGAAGAAGCGGTGTTGATGTGGGTTGCTGGGTTTTGGAGGTTGCAACAAGGAGGGATATTAGAGAAAGAAAGAGAAATTAGGCTCCTGGCTCCGCGCAAGATCGTAGTCGACGTGAGTGAAGGATAGTAAACTTGGGGCAGAGGCCGGGCGCGTGTTGACGGGCGGAAAGATGCAGGAATTTGGGCTCGGTGTTTATCTCTTGTGCGCTGCAGCTAGAGCGATGAAACTTCGGGAGACAAGACGGGCGAAGGAGGGGTCCGGCTAGGGATAATTGAGGGTAGAGAAAAAAAAAGAAAAAAAGAAAGGAAAAGAAGATGTAAAAAAAAAGAAGCAATTGGAAATATCAAAAATAATGGGCGACGAGAAGTGAAGTCTGAAGTAGAAAATAAAACTCAGGGAAGTCGCGGTGAGAAACAAATTTTGGGGGCGGTCTGAGTTCAACAACTCGAGGATATCTCCAAGATCTTCAACGCACCCAACCAAGACCCAATTCGAGATGGAGGGTTGTCTCAACTCTGACTAGGGATGTAGAGGTTTTGCCCAACTCAATTGTTCTAAAATGTCGGGCTGTTCATACGGAAGAAGCACGAATTATTCCATTGCTTTTGTACTCGGAGACCAGGATTTGTGCCTTGGTCGCATTCAACTGACAACTAGCGGTACACCACACTACACTATCCACTGCGAAGTCCTGTACTTTTGGCTGACATCTGCATCTGGGAGAACCTGTTGGTGCTATCGCAGTAGCACTAAGCCCAGTAAGTACATAGTTGTACACCAGACTGTAGTGTACGAATAATCCCCAGAATTATTGATGCTCGACGTGATTTTAACACGCGTCTTGGTCTGAGCTGACCTTATGTAAATAATAATACGAAGTACTTGTCCGCGTCTCGAGGTGCAACCGCAACCGTGGTCCTGTGCAGTGCCTTTCTGAATTGGTCGATCTTCTCGGTAATTGGATAATTCCTGTTAAATCCATAACAGCACCCCCTTCATTCTCACCATCTCCAACAACCCGTTTTAGCCATATTAACTGCCCAAGACAAGCGATATCAAATCTCGAATCTCGAACCACCACCCACTTGTTGCGGCTCCTTTTAATACCGGGACCTGCAATCGTCTTCGTGGTACTTTTACATTGTTGGTGCTAACCCCGGAACGCGAACCCGGTACGTGTCCGTGCCGTTCATCTTCTCCCAGATTTCTCCAGCCGAGCCTCAATCAAGCCCAGAGGACTTCGTAGCAGGAGTCCTCTCCATTGTCTTCTTGGTCTGCTTGGTTGTCTAGCTGGGACACCCTAGCCCGGTCCTCCAATATCACAACCAGAACTCATCAAAACTCATAACCAACCATCATGAGCTCCGACACCGCCCCGGTGCCAACCCGTCCCGGCATCCCCCTCACCCACGTATCAGACAGCAAAAGCTACCGCCTTCTCGAACTTCCCCCAGAACTTCTGGCCCTTCTTGAAAACGACTCTCCACCTCCGTAAGCCAAAACTGTCCACGTATCTTTTCCCTCCCCTCAGTCCCCTTTAACCCTACCGCAAACGGAAAATGGGACCCTCCCCCCAACCTACCGACTTACACGCACCTTTCTGGAACTGGGCGTGGTCTTGGCTTTGTTAACATGATTCCAGACTCCATCTCGAGCCAGGCAAGCCCCACGCCGTCCTCGTCACTCCAGACAAGAGATACATTCTTACCCAGCGCAACACCTCCAACTCACTCATCCTCCTCGAGCCAGCCCCAGAAGGTCCGGCTAACCAGAAACCCGGTCTGAACATCATTGGCACCTTACACGAGTCTATCGAGCTGGCGCCAGAACCCACTCGGAAGTCTTAGATGTGCCGTTTGCAGTCTTCGTTGAGGAAATAGATTCCATTAACCACTTGAGAACCCTCCAGTCCATGTACGCAATGTCGAAACTTTCATTTTATTTTATTATTACTGCCGCCTGTATTCTTCAAATGCTCACTACATGCCGGTCCGTCTAAACTCCGAATGAATCGCATGATGTGACCCCCCTAGCCTCCCAACAGATAGAATAACCCTCAACTCCCTCGAACAATCGCCATGATGTGAAACGAATAAGAACGAAAAAAAAAGAAAAAGATCTGTTCTCCCTTGCCAATCGGGGGAAATTCGAAGAGGGCGGGCTCTCCGTCGAGGAAAACAACGAAGAGTAGTACTATTTAGGCATCAAGGCCGTTCATCTCACCGGGCAAAGTGCGACTAGTCGCATATGCATCACGTCCAGATTGGACTTCACACTACCCTCGGTGATTCTAGAGCACTCCACAAGCTCTTCTTATACCCCGTCTGGAAAATCGCCGGTGTTCAAGGGTAATAAGGGGCCACTGGAAGGGGACTTGGGCTCCGGAACTTTTCCGGAACTACCAAGCGGGGCAGGCCGCGGCCGGTATTTCACGTCGCATGAGGCGCCTCTATCATGCCGACGCCCTCATCGCCGTCGTCGATGATGATAGGCTGTTCTCGTGAAGCACCGGCCTTCCAGAGAGCCCCGGTAGCTGCTGGCCTCGGCAACACCGGAATACCGGTTGCTCGTTCTTGCGGGCGGCGTCTCGCCTGCTGCATCACGGGTTGAAGTATAGGCCAGATAGGGTTTGCAGCAGCCTGGTTAGGTGCACGGATGGGAATAGCGGCTACTCGTTCTTGCCCCATGGCCTGTATGTGTCCACCCTGCAAAGGAGGTTGAAGGGGTCGAGGAGCTCCGGGTGCGTTAGCTCCCGCAGCTCCCACGGCACCTTGAGTAAGATTTTGATTCCCGTGCCGAAGGGGAACATGAGGCAACATTGGTGCTCCTTGCTCGCCTTGGATATCCCAGAATCGCATGGCAGCGTCTCTAAAAGCGCCAATCTGACCCTGTCTATCCGTGGGAACCTGGCCGAGGCCTTCGCCAAACTGGCCAAGGTAGGCTAACGGATCGATGCGAGTTTCCTCCGGAAATCGGGCCATGCCTGGTACGTTGTAACCCCCAAGCGGCTGAACACCCGGCTGAAGAGACGCGCCGTAGTGAAATCCCGTGGTCCCCATGACTCCTGCGATATTCGGTCTCGCAACGGGGAAAGGAACAAAAGGAACTGTCGGCGGGGGGTTGGCATTTACAGGCCCTGCAAAGTTGCCCGTAAACTCTGCAACATTGGCATTGAGTTCGGCATTCGGAATTTCAGGAATGGGCACTGCACGGTTGCGACCCCGGCGCCGTGGTGCTGCCCGGGGCGCTTGCCTTGGTTTCGCTTTACCCTTGCCGGCCTCGGTCCCGGTTACCTTGTCAGACATTTTGATTTGTAGAGTTGTCTCATCAAGTTCGGGGTGCTCCTCGAGAACGGCTTTCCTTGCAGCTGTTTCCGCAGCCTTCGCTTCAGATGCATGGCGGTTTTCGATGGATTTTTCGTGTAGTGGGCAAGATTTGCCATCAGCGCGCATTTTATTAAAATGGTTGTAATCGCAGTTCTCAGAACAGACGTAGCATTGTATATTGCCACATCCAGGACTGTAACAGGTCATCTTGTTACATCCGCTCAACTTGACGAAAGGGACTTTGCCTAGATGTATAGAAAGAAGTTGAGTCAATCGCTTACCCACCAGACCGGGGGCCCCGGGGGGGGGGGGGGGAAGGGGGTAGAGCTCTGCAGAGAGCTTTGGTAGCCAAAAAGGAGCGTCTGGAAAAGTGAGCGGTAATGCAGGAACTACTCACATTTATTACATGTTCGGATCACTGCCGCGGACATAGCCTCCTCGATCTCGCGGCGGGCCGAGAAGCCCTTCTCCTTCTCGGCCTCCTCACAGGACATTGGAACGTGGCTCTTCTTATTGCAAAGACGGCAACTGATGATTCCGCACTCGGGATTCTCGCAGCGGAATTCCTTATCCGTCTCCGGTGGAGGACATTCTGCAGCATAGGGGCAGAATGGGCAAGAAGCCAGGTCGTCTAAACCAGCCATGCGTATGGAGGCTTGCTGTTCGAGGCGATCCAAGGTAGCGGACGTCTTGGCGCTGAGGAATAGGCTGCGTTGAGTGACAGGTAGCTTGCCTGCGCATCCTCCCATTGCCATGCAGCTTAGATCATAGCGCGAGACTGAGATCTGCGTCTCCGCCTGCTTCCGAGCGCAGTCATAACAAAAGAACTATTAGAATAAATCGCGTGTTAGCTTTTCCATAAACGGGCGAAATGGAGCGATGGCTCAGCAATTAATGGTAATGTTCGAGTGTACGTACATGCTCAACGTCGCCATCGCAGCTGACCATGCGATCGGCGGCATGGTCATCATAGCAACAGGCGCATTCCAACGTCGGGATGGGAGTTTCTTCATCCCTAGTAGCGCCCGTACTTGTGGCAACTTGGCGATTCGGCTTCTTGGTCAAGCATGCTCGAATACGCCTAGCGGCCTGGATCTCCAGCGCAATGTTGTAGTCATGGTCGGATGGTGCAGCGATCTTCAGGGCGTAGTCAAAGTTGTCGCCAAGCTCGTCCTGGTCGCGAAGAGGCCGATCTTTTTTAGGCAATGACTCAACGGTGCCAATCCGGTCTTGGCAAGTGAGAACACTATACGCCTGTAGAAGAGAGTGGTGACAAGCGGCCAAAGTTTGGTACGCACGATAACTAGACAGATCGGGGAAGGCATGTATAAGAGCGTCATGGCTGTCGGCCATGGGAACGTGAAGTTAGCAAGGTTTCAGCTGCACAGATTGAAGGCGGCGCATGGCGCTCATCATTGAAAGGCCATTAGATCGAGACGCCGGAAGGCATAGAATGGCATGGCCAATAGGCTAAGATGAACATACCTCAGCTTCCGATACGCGGTGAAGGGGATAGTGCAGTTGCGCCACTCGACGCTGTTGAAGTGATTCTGGAGCGTTTCGACATCGGCAGCAGAAACGTCTCCTAGCGGTTTTGTGAGCAAGTCAAGAACAAAATCGTCTGCTCGCTTACGCTTCCGAGGGTTTGGACTCAAAGACTTCTGAGGGTACGCAGAACTTTTCTCCTGTAGCTCGAGCAGTGCGTCAATAACGGCCGGGGTACTGTAACCATTTTCGCCGGTGAGCTTTGTGACATAGTCTGGACAGATGTTGGGGAAAATGGCGGTGACATTCTTGACACAATCCGCCAGCATAGCTGTTGTGTCAAGCTCAAGCAGAGCGGCATCTTGGAATCCACCATAGGCAGGGGAGGCCTCAACACCACCGGTCCCAGCAACGGCATTCATCTCATAAGCCAGTACTTGATTCGGCTTTGGATTGATGCTTATCCCATCGAGGCAGGCCTTCTGCAACTAGAGCGTCAGCAGTGACTTGGTAAATCGAGGGATGCTTATGCGTACTGACTGGGCGCCTCGCGGGACGGTGAGAGGGTAGAAAGAAAGAAAATGGAATCTCAGAGGTCTGGGATTCGGGGATTCAGGATATGGTCTTTGGAGAGCGGAGAACGCGGAAGGGAAAAAAGGCAACCAGTGAATGTAGATGAGTGAGAAAGATCAGCAGCTATGGATATACGAAATAGATCTATTAATCGTCGTTCGGCAGGTTCACTGCAACCACGATTTAGTAGACAAGTCAAACTTGCATGGGTCAGTTTCAGGGAAGGTGCGTCTGTTGTTTGTGAGTCGAGAACAGGACAAAGGCTGAGTGTCTAATACAGCTTCAAGAGGAAGGAGTGAGGGAGGGATAACTCCAGTAAGTGAGCCAGGCAGAGGCAGGAGCAGGCGAGGGAGCAGGTTCGAGGGTGGAAGGTTACGGTTGACTTTAGAAGTCACGAGATGATCTGGGCGGCTGCTCGGTCTTCTTCGAATTGGTCTTCCCCGATTCGCATCAATGGTGCTTTGCGTAATATGGAATTGGGTCGGTCTATGCTGGTGTCGCCTGGGCGTGCCCGTCTCAGGAAGCGGCTTATAGATTGTGACCGAAGCCTCGCAGCCTCAAGTCTACAATCATTCGATTCCCCGCGATGGCGCACAAGGCTCACGAATGGGCATGGGAACCAATGCTTGAAGAGTCAATGCGGTTCCCGACCCCGAATTAGGCCGCCAAAAATCGAATAGGGCGCCGTATTCCACAACTTGCAAGGGGCTCTAGTCGTCTTGGCAACTGTCTCCCAAAGGATCCGGGGATGGGTTGGATGTGGGTGTAGATGATGGATGGCGGATGGCGGATGGCGGATGGCGGATGGCGGACGGCGGGTGACGAGCTTTGAAACGTCGACGGGAAAGTTGGGGAGTTATTGAATATACACAAAGCTTCTTTCGAGACTAATATGTCGAGGCTCGCATGCAGGAACCTAAATATGGTCAAAAATCCCCCGGTTACGTTGGCGGCCGGGAGGAAGCTGCCTCTCGTCGATGAGGATAAGTTCGAAGGCGGGTAAGTTTAATTGACCTCGAGTTGAGAGACAAGTTCGTTCCTTAAAGCTGCCTTGCAGAATGCAAACGTTTGCTCTTGCCGCATGACGGCGTTACGACCCCGGAGGACAATGAACGGGCTCGATCGAGGTTATTATTACTCCGTACATCCGCGGTTCGAACAGTCCTTTCGAAGTGCGAACGCAGTAAGAAGGAAAACAATGTTTCAACTCCTTCTGAAGACGAACAAAGGCCCACAATCAAAATCGCCGCCGTGGTTTGGTCGATCAGCGTCCCTTTTACGGAGTCAAGGATGTGGCACACCACTGCACATTACGCTACTGCAGTCCCTGGCCTCATCTTCGAAGCAAGGACAGGGATTCGGCAAGCAGACTGGCCCCAGGCTGGGAAAATCGATCCACACACCCCGGACCTGTGATTTATTCCCGACGCTCGGCAATGGCTTTCGCTGGCTTTCGCTCAACCGCCCCATGGAAAACCAGACCCTCGGATTTCTAGTGGATTCCCACACCCTCTGGAGCCTGGGCGCTCTCTTTGCTCCGGTCCGGTCGCTAAGGACTTGAGTGGAATGATGCACCAATGTTGTATTGACAAGTTAGTGCCGCACACTTCTCCATGCAAGACTCTTAAGCTTCGACCGTGGTCCTTTTGACTGCAGCAGTCCATTCGAGGCCCCAAGCAGCTTCGAGGCCCAACACCTCAACCCTCTTCTAGCGCAGTGTATACCTGTGTAGCAAATTTCATCCAAGTCTAGACACATGTACGAAGTACTTCTTCATCAATCAGATCAGATGAAGCTTCAAAGTTGCGTAAACTACAACTTGTAGCACGACCGAGTCCCTGCCTGCCTGTTGGTGGTCACCTCTTCCCTCCACCGTATGAAATCTCAATATCTGTGACCACGACTGGACACACACGACCCTTCATAAGCTGAACAGGCAACAATGTATCTCCATGGTATTCCAATATATCACATACATGTAAAGCTTCAAGGGTGTCGGAGCAATAGGCTTGCAGCGGTCTATCCTGTCTGTTCGCGTGCTGTGGTACATGGGATCCTGCCTTCAGCATCAATGAATTCTGTACAACCGGTCTCGGTGAGTGGCGTCGCCCTCAAGAGATCAATTCCATCACCTCGTTGGCTTCCGTTCTGCCCGAGACCTACCTCTGTTGTGGTCTTTCCTTGCACCCTTCTTGCCCGGGGCTCTACACACAAGTGCATGTAGTGTAATTGATTTGTTTAACACTTCTACAAGTACTTCACAGAGCCAATCGACGCAAATAGCCCGGGGATAGACTGGCTCCACACTAAATTGTATCTCCAGTGCTGGTTGCATCTTCGCATCTCCATCGTGCCAGTTGTTTCCTCGCCCGGCGCTATCCTGCCTCGATATCTCCGGCACCAAAAGAAAGAAGGAGAAAAAAATAGTAAAGGGGAAAAGAAGAAGAAGAGAAAACCCTCGATTCTATCCAAGACGAGATATTGTTCTGATATTCCCTTCTCGCTGGCAACGATCTTGGGAACCGCAATATAAATTCCCTCTGCCACACATGAAATACTATGTTCTCAAATACTCATCAACACACCCACGGCGTGCCAGTCCGCCTCTTTTCGGGCTCTGGTACCCGCCCGTCACCTGCCTTGCACGACCACACCGCCACCCACCGGATTTGACGGGCTATGTCCAGCACTTCTGAAACAACATGTCTCAATCGTGCCATGGCTGCAGGCAACCCGCATGGAGGACGAAATCACTTGAATTTTTGTCTCTAAGTCTCTAGCCGAATGCAGGAGCTTGAATGCATGGTGGCTTTGAATATGGTTGATAACATCCAGGTCATACATTCATACCGTATTGTGCTCCGTAGATTAAATCCGGTATACTTTGTACATGAAGCAAAATAAATCCAGATCCTCCACTCATAACTCCGGCGCATACGCACACACACACCAACGCCCTACGCCCAGTCATCTTCGCCAGCGTCATCTATCTCGCTAGCTTCCGAATCCTCATCGATATTCTCCGGTCCCTGATCCTTGACCTCGGCCGCCACCTCCTTCACACGACGTGACGGCTGTCTCCTAGTTTGCGTAGTAGGCGTCAGAGTCTTCTTGGCGTGAGACCTCTTTTTAAATTTTGTCTCTGTGCCTGGCCTTGCGGTCATAGCCTCCGGCACTATACTCGGCCTCTCCAAGACGTCAGGTATATCCGCCTTTATTCGCCCGTCGTTATCTTGGCGATCGTCCTGCACAACCAAAGGGTCCTCCCCTTCGTCGTCTTCATCCACGACCGGAAAGAAGCTAGACGTGTGGCCGGTCACCCTGTCATTATCGTCCTCATCATCCACGTCTTCCTCAAATCCGGCCGGGAGGAACCCGCCCCCCATCGATGCCTCGGCATCCAGTAGGTTTTCGGCCCGCTCCTTGGCAGCGCCAAAGCTGTCTTTGTAGTGTCCAAAGACCTGTACCGACTCGTCTATCTCGCCGTATTCATCCTGGATCCGCTGCGCGATGCGCATGCCCATCAGCAGCTTTCGCCACATCCCTAGCGCCGCCTTCTTTCGCTTCTCGTCTTCTTTCCTTGCACGTTCCGCTTCATCTTTTTGTAGCTCTTCCATTACTTTGTCGTAGTGTTCCTCCGGAATGACAACGCCTTGGATGACAGGGACAGCCATTCGATGGCCGAATTCAAAGTCGATAACGGCTTCAGCAAAGTCAACCTGCAGCCTCTTGCATACCCTGACGGCGCCTCGGTACGGGACATGCACTGCGCCTTCTGGGCACATGTGCTCTACGAAGAGATCGATGTTCCTAGACAAAAAGTCAGGAATGTTATCTCACGTGAAAATGAAGAATAACAAGGGAATAGACGAGAACTCACCCGTATTCGTTCTTCGGGATTATCCCGTCCTTTATGGGCGGCGGGATAATCCAATCGGTCTGTTGGAGACTGAATAGCCCCTGTAGCACCTTTTGCCCGGTCGCAGCTTCTGCTTCCGCCAATTCCCTCTGTCTATTGATCGTTGCCGCTCTATAAGGCACTCGCTTGAGAGGTCTCTCACCAGGAATCGGGGCACGTCCTTGCTTGTGCCAAGTCTCTGCGCTTTTTACCTGGACAACATCAGCCCTAAGGTAGACGGGTTCTTCCGTAGCTGTACCCTTCGACTTCGATTTGAACGTCCTGACTGGCCGCGCGTCAGGTTGAAGCGCTTCTTCTCTCTTGAGATGCCTTTCAAGGACGTATTCTTGGGATGTCTTGTAGTACTGTAGTGTTTCCTCACCCTCCTTGACCTCCCTCCTCTCAACTTTGGCCGGTCTCAGGTCGGTCATATCTTCATTTTGGTCTGCTTCCGTCAAGGGGTGCTTTGGGCCGCCACGCGTATAACCCGTCATGACACGCCTAAACCAGTCATACTCATCATATCGCTTGATTTTGCCGTGCCTGTTGTGAACGGGTAATTTCTTGACGGGCATCCGAACCCCTTTGGTTTTCCCTGGGAGCATCTGTCGTTTCAGATATCGAATCGTGACATCCTTCGCGGTGCCGTCTCGTGAGAATCCCACGACATACGCCATTACTTGTCGTTTCTTCTCAGCCTTGCCGCCGCGGGGTTCGAGAGATTCTATAAGCTCCCTATTCGTACCCACGAGCTTCTTCACAAGAGCATCAACGGGTATGTATTTGTCTGTGATCGGGGAGCGCACTTCCGTCCAATAATGGGGGAAGTCTAGGTCCTTATCATAGGACCGTGCTGAATTTTGCTTGGCAATATGGGACATCTCCACAACTGAACTGTCATCACTGTCGGACAAGTCTGATGTGGACTCTCCTTCGACAGAGGTTCGTCGACTCTTGGCACTCTTTTGGGCACGTCCAGGCCGGCCAGGACGGCGGGGGACAGAATCGGCGGTTGGGTCGGCTGAGATATTTGAGGCATTAGGAGGGCCGTACCCTGCCGTATGAGTCTCCTTTTCAGGATCTGCCTCTTCCATCTTATTCCACCCGAAACCTAAGGGCTGCAAATTGGCAACCATCCTAGCATCCATTCCTAAACCACGCAGAAGCGCAGTGAAGAGCTGAGCCCCCACATCGCGACTACCCTCACATTTTTGCGCACTGAGACGAAAGGCCTCGAGATTCTCAAAGTGCTCTCCGAATTTGACGGCATTCCTTGGATCAGCATGGTGCTCTTTTGTAAGCCGGTCTAATCGTTCCAGGGACATGTAACCCCATTTACGAATGCCCGGTGCGGTGACTCGAAAGCGCTGTTTCCACCAACCGATAAGAGACTGCATAAGCCGAAAAAGAGGGTCTCCGTGGCTCATGTTAGGGACGCCCTCTTCCAATTTCTTCGCCGCGGAGCCCCAATCCCTCGCATTCCCATTGCCTTTCGGGTCGCCTTTTCGCGCACTTCTGCGTTCCGGCGGTTTCTTCTCCAGACCACTGTTACGTCTCCATCGATCGATTTCATCCCATAACCTCGGAGGAATATGCGAGACCATGATCGCCTGAAGCTCCTCATCGCAAAGCCAAGCATTTCGAATGGAATTATGCCAAAGTAAAAAGAGTACATGGACACTGTGGGTCGCAATCCGAACCTTCCTCTCGATCTTGGAAGGGCCTTTCTTCCCAAATGCAGCTGTTAGAGATATCCGGTTGTCTCGTCGTAGGGTCAACTCTAGGTCGCCGGAAGGCACGGGAACAGGCGCAACTGGTACCGCGACATCTTCAAATTCTATATCCTCGTCATCGTCGTCGTCATCATCGCCCTCGGACTCGCCCGTCTTTTGTCGCTTCGGTGCGGGAACATCTTCGAAATCAACGTCGGATAAAGATGTCAGATCGGATTCGCTCTCATCACTACTGCCTTCCGCGTGTAAAATATCTGGAAAGGAATTGTCCGGGGTCCCTGCGGCATCTAGATCATCAAAGAGTGTACGCTTTCGGGGTGTCAGCTTCGAACTAGCTGCGCTCTCAGGTTGCGCAGGGCTCGATTCGGATGGCTTGGATGACTCGCCACGCAACCTCTTCCGTGGAACATGGGGAGGCATGGTATATGTCACATTTGGATCTTGTGGGTTGTTTCAAAGGAAAACGCCATCTCATGGGAAAAGAGCGCAGCAGGCAGGTCCCCCTTCCCCTCCACCATGAGACACCAACCACGGTCTTTGTCAATGACATAAGATGGCGAGCTGTCGCGAAAACGCGGGATCACGTGATTACCAGGGGTCGAACTGCTCCTTGGATATCAAAGAGAAAAGAAAAATGCTGGTGTATCTGCCTGTACTTCGTAAGGTTTTACATATACGTTGTGTAGTTTATATTTAGAAGAGTAAATAGAGCTGCCATTACATGCAAAAATATATGCAGTCGCTGTCCATGCCGTGGTCCCCGAAAAAAAAAAAAAAAAAAAAAAAAAAAAAAAAAAACACCCAGAACGCCTTCAACATGCTACCACTCGGAATTCGGAATTCAACTCCGATGTCCCGCGATAGAGCTACAGATCGATGAGATCCGGTGGGGGTCCTACACCCCTGAGCAGAACAATAGTGTTGCCACTGACAAGCGAGGCTCCCACTTTCTCGTTGAACTCTAACAGACGTCCTCCTTCAACGTGGAACACCCTCAACTTGTCGCTTTCCTTCGATGACTGGTTGTTGACGTTTTCCACCTGCAGACTCTTCGCAGCAGCATCCAACACTCGTCCAACCACCCAGTCCTTACTGTAGAAAAAGGCTCCCTTGGGATATTTTGCTTTGGCTGTCTCGGCCTCGGCTTCCACATAAAGATACACTCTCTTCTCCGGTGCCAACTTGTCGTCTCCCTTGGCAGTCTTTTTGAGGTTGTTTACAGCGACGAGTCTTTGGGCGGCCGAGGTAGGTTTCGGCTTTGGAAGTGCTCTGCCCATTTCCTCCTTCCTAGCACTGCCCCAAGCTCGCAACTTGGCGAAAGCACCCCTGGTCCTTTCCGCGACGTCAACCTGCGAAAGTGCAGGCCGCGCGCCTATTGGTATAAGATTCTTGCAGTTGTGGTCTTCTTTTAGTCGATGCGTGTGGCAATAATCTCTTCGACAGGTTTGGCAATGCACGCCAGGGTTCCTCGCCGTTCCTACGGTCGTGGAGCACGATGGTGAATCGCAGGGTTTCGTAGATACTCGGTACTGTAGTTGTTTTCCAGCGCCGATGCTCGATTTCGCCAGCTCAGCCTCGCGCCGTCGTCGTGCCCAAGCCCCGGGATTGGCGCATTTGTGCGAGTCTTCGGTGCGGTGCTCTTGACAAAAAGTCTTGTTGCAGCTCTGGCATAAGAAAGGTAGGAAATCTATTTGGTTGCAGTATTGAAGTTGGCAGTGTTTGCCTACTAAGGTCGCATCGTTGTGGTCATCCATTTTGCGGTAACTCGTTGTCTCGTCTGAGACAGGTGTAGAGGAGGAAGACGCCATCTCGGGCTAAAGTGGAGGTGCTTTTCGCCTCGTTTCTCTTTATACACGACGCTGTATTCTTGATTTCAAATCCCGGCGTTGGGGGCGCTGACAATGACAGGCGAAACGAAGCGCTCGGGGTGAGGCGAAGAAGACGAGGAGTGGAGGCGCCGGATGATGTGTCCAGGCAGCCTCGAGTGCTTCTAGAATCATCAGGGCGTTTCTCCCCTGGCAGTGGCGGTTCCTGAGCAATGACGGCATTCAGCTGATAGCACTTGACCATTTGGATTTTCTTAGTCATCAGCCTAAAGAATGGTCAAAGTGTGTCAACAAAACCATACAATAATAGCCAACCAGATTCGAGAATGAAATGACCCAACCAATGCCACCGATTTGATTTCATCCCGTTTTTACATGCCAAAACAGAAAGAGCGCCAGTTTTGTTCACTGTTTGATCTTTGTTACAGTTCAGGAGAGTGTCAATTCACAGTGAATACTCGTTATATCTAACTTCCATCTTCGAATTATTCATCGCTCTCTTTGGTGGGCTTCTTCCCCAGTAAGTGCTCTCTTCCAGTAGTTGGAGCTTGGCCCACATAGTCGGGACCTCCATACGCCTTGAACCCTTCATGGAACGCCCATTCGACAGCATTCTCAACGGGCTCGTCGAAAATAGCCGGAAGGAAGGGAACTACACCAAGTCCCAGACCAATGGGTCCCCAAGTCTTGAGCCTCTGGTTCTTGAGCGATTTCATAGCTTTCCCCGAGTACTTGACCACTGAGTGTATCGTGAAAGCGGGAAGGCCCATGCTGGCAAGACTCTGGAAGACCGCTCGCTGAACCATGACGGTTCGGTAATCCTGCAGCGGGGAAACGACTCCAGGTACGCCCGGTTTCGAATCGTTTGTTCCGTCCGCGGTAGGAAGTCCTCTGAGTATACGCTGGTTCTGCAGATAGGCTTTGTAGCCTTCATACGAGACGTCACCTAAGATGTAGAGCCATGATACACCGTAGGCCGCCCGGACGAGCCCCGGGTGCGCGACTGGTCGAAATGATTCGCCGATATCCGAGGTGTATGCGACATATCTATGCGCCGACGACAGTACGGTTCTTATACGGTTGGTGTAGGCTGCGTATCTGATGTTGCTCTCCGTCGAATCGGCGGTGCTGTTATATTGCGTAAGACTCTGGTGTTTCAAAGTGCCAATTGAGGTTTTCGCTCACTGGCCCTCGGCAATATCTTCCATCAAGTGGTCCAGCTTGTCCACCGATGGTGTGTGGCTCGTCGTATCCGTTGCATCGTGCGCTGATGAAGGAATTGGGGAATTCGGAGTGGTCGGAACAAGCCCTTTCTCGTCTTTCGAATCAGAGTCTTTTGTTTTCGAATTCCACCAACCCATTGTGCAAATCGCGCAATGTTTTGCGTGTCAACCGTACCCTCTGATCGCGGTGCTCATTCTTTTTTTTGTGGAGGGGAGGAGCCTGCCTTCCTTCCGATCCGATCCTCCTTGAGAAACTTCCTCGGATAATTCAGGATCGCTGATGTCACCACGATAGTATTTACCGAGGTTTAGACGAACGTTTTATTGTGGCCAGAATTATTAGGCGTGGAATGCTGGTTTTACCGAGATCGAGGATTTCAAGAGCTTTGGCAAACATTGACCTTTCACACCAGCGAACACGAACCTCAAATCCGCCCCCCTCCCCGTCCATCGAACCAATTCCTATTCTGTGGTTCGTCACTCGTCCCAGCCGTCAAAATGGTCCAAATGTACACTATCCTCGGCCGCCAGGTCGGCTCCCACTGGGTAAGTGACTGCCCCGGTTTTACGTCCTTTGACCCGGTGTGATCCGAGGTGACGATATCAAGCCGTTTCTGATCTGATCAATAGCTGGCGATTGCTACCCTCTCGACCCTTTTCACCGGTACCTACCTTGCCTCGTCCGGCGGTAGCAGCAAGAAGCAGTCGACGACCACTCCCCCTATCAATGCCTCGACCCCCGATGAGGCGGACTTCATCAAGTGCGTCATTTTGAAAGAAACGAGAGCCATTGAATCTTAGACGTCCGGCCAAACTAACGAGGTATTAGGAAATTCTTGGAAGAGGCGGACGGGAAGAAGGAGGCAAAGCATTAAGGATGAATCTATGAACCCAATTGTCGCGCGAATGATCCAGGCCGGACGTAACGGCAATCCGGTCTGATTTTCCCTCTGTATTTTGCGTCTTGTGGACGGCTCATGGCCGAGGAATTGCACGCCAAGCGATTTCGCACAGGCATAGTGTACATATAAATGACGGCCAGACATTGCGACACCTTCTTGAATGCAGATCTAGGTCTATTCACGACCCTTGGAGCCTCTGTGACCCCGCCTCCCATAACCTCACCCGAGACGGACTTTTGCGATTCCAGGCATCGAAACATACGCCAGCTGCCCAATTGACCCCCTCCTCTGTATCTGTGAATTCTAGTCGAGGCCAGCCAGCCTTTGCACATTCTGCGCGGTTATACTTCACGATTGGCCGAGCTTTCCCGCCATTATAAGTTCAGCTTCTACACACCCTCGGCATCGTACCTGACGAGGTCCAAGCGAAGACGGTACACCCAGACTTCGACGAATGCTTCACATGCAACACACATCACGGTGTAGGCATTAAGTCGTAGAATTGACTATCAGCAGTATCTATTCAATTCCACGGCAATCCCACCGCCATACACTTGGACAATTCAGCCAATAAATATTGCCCAGGGCTGACGACTAGGACATAAATTGGCTGTCAAGGACTCTCTCTCTCCCCCTTCTCGCAGCAGCTCAGTTCTTAAGGTGCGCCAGCCTAGGGGTTGCTTGCTTGAACCCAAATCTACCAGAAAGTATACCGTCCTGCTCTTAACGTTAGCTTTCTTAGAGCGAGACAGATTGAAGGAGCAATCGTTATGGGAAAGGACCTACGAGAGCAGTATGCCAGAAGAAAGTGGTAACAAACCACCCAAAAAGACACTCGAAGCCGGGCCAAACTCTGGTGCTAGGCCACCAACTAAAGGAGTTCTTGACAACAGATTTTGCCAACTCCTCGGGGGTTGCTGAATGAATGTTAGCTTGTGATGTCCTCTTCTTCCCATGTCGGGAGATTGGGCGTGGCGGCTATGACAAAGCGTACTCAAGAAGATGTCTGTGGTGCGACCGGCCAAGATTGGTTCGAGGATATCCCGAGCAGCTTCGTAGGGGGACCCTTCCGGGAAGTCATACTTGGGCGCATTCAGGAAGAATTTTGTCCTGACGCCTCCGGTCACAATCTAAGTCGTGGAGTGGCATTAGCTATCTCTCGTTCCATGATCTCTCGTCCCATGGCTCTTTTGGGGCGGAAGGAATCCAACTCACATAAATAACCTTGACGCCGAACGGGGCCATTTCAATGCGAAGGGTATCCGACAGCGAGTGTACGGCTGCCTTTGACGCGTTGTATAATCCCTGGAGCGGCAAGGGAATGATACCGACGAGAGAGCCGATGTTGATGATCTGGCCCTTGGCCGCGATCACCTGGGGAGCAAAGGCCTGAGTAACCTCGACAAGGCCGAATAGGTTGACGTTAAACATCTTTTTTGCCTGTTCGAGGTCTGTATCGAGGATGGTTGCGTTGTATCCTAGATGCATGGAATTTAGACCATCTCGATAGCTCAAAAAGGGGGAGCGAGGGTCTCTTCAGGCATCACTCACCACATCCCGAGTTATTGACAAGGAAGTCAAGCCTCCCCTCTGTATATCTGTTGACTGCTACGGCAGCTTCCTTGATTGACTCGGACGACTCCACATCCAGCTGTACTGTCTCAATACCCAACTTCTTGAGGTGGGCAAGCTTTTCAAGGTTGCGTCCGGTCGCCAGCACGCGGACCCCGCGGCGATGGAACTCTTGAGCAAGAGCATCGCCGATTCCGCCCTCGCTGCACCCAGTAATCAGCGCGGTCTGTTTCGAAGAGTTGGCCATCGTCGCAAATTTTTCGGGTACAAGTAACTATCAAGATTTTTCTCAGGCCGATTCGGGTACTTTTCTTTCTTTTTGTGTTATGGGCTGGGAGATGAGCACGTCAAGATGCGTGTAAGTGTAAGCCGGGCTCGCCTGCGGCGCAGCGAAGCTAACATCGGCGGCTTTCAGCCCGGTTGCCACCTCAGCTTCCAGGCATACAATTTGAGAAGTTTGTGCAACATCAGATAATCTCGTCCTATTCAATCTTGTAGTTTGACAATCGAATATTAATACAATCAGGCTGGCGTTCTTTTTCTCACGCGTGCCATCGACCGTCTAGGGTAGCTCAGACTCTACCCACACCCAGAACAGAGCTCTCTATCAATTTAGATAAGATAGGCATTACTGATATTGCACTATGAAGATGAAGAGGTATATGCATCTAGCAAGACGACTTGCTAATTACAAAGCAAATAGCGAAGGTCCTCGACAATGGCTTAAGCCCCGTCCAAACGCATGAACCACGCTTGGAGGCTCGAAACACACCTGCATGAAGGACTCTCTTTCGGCTCCTCGCTTAAAAGAGACCTTCATCCGATCTGACTACCCTTGAAGCAGAGAAGGTTTAAATTGTCCTAAAGGCTGAGTACGTAGATCTTACAATGTCGACGGTCGAGGTTGGGGAGAGCTAGGGGTCTTGAAAATAGCCGTTTGATTTATCCACTCGTACAGCCGGGTATTTGTGAAGATCAGAACTCTTGGTGTGGAACATTGTGGTTCTTGGCGATGGGAATTGCCGGTTGTAGCGGCACACCTATTCCCACGTCCAAGTCCGCCGCAAGTCCCATTGATATAACATCGAAGCATTAAGGTTTGGGCAGGTTTTAGCGTTCCTGGAGACTGGGCCGATCGGTTCTTGCCGGTGTCAAGGCTGGGGACAAGACCAAGGGAGGAGAGAAGGGCGGGTCGGGGGCGAAACAACAGCAAGCAAAACCTGGAGAGCAAATGCTCAGCCCACGGCGATCAGTAGGACGCATTTCGGTTTCATCCGGCCGAGCTGTCAATGTCAGCCTTTTTACGAAGAGAGTTTTCCCGCCCATGTCCAGTCCATCCCATACCCTGTCGCCCCATCATTACAAGTTTGGCGTCTCAACAGCCCCAGTTCATCCTCATGACGATTAATGCACCCCGGTGACCTAGCCTCCTCTATTCTCAGGTCGTCTGCGATGAGATATTGTATCACGCATTTGAGAATCTCTGTGCTCCTCAAACCTCTATGTTAATCATGCCGCTTATACTCAACTGTACCTGGTAGCATTGTATTCATGCAATATCCCAGTGATTCTGGCGTACTGCGCCTCTGGGTCGTGTCTCTAACTTCAGCTTTAGTAGATGCGATACATAGAAGTCCAGATGATAAAGGGTAGATCTGGTGCGTCAGAATAGCTCGAGCTTCGAGACATGAGCGCTGGGCGCATCAAAAGATCGGCAAACCTTGTTTCCAGGTCTCTTCTCGAGTGGCTAAAATTCATGCCCCCTTTCTCACGCAAAACGGGCGTGCTAAGAACAGCATGATATAGATTATGTGAATAAGAAAAATCGATGAGGATGAAGGGAAGAGGGGTCCCGAGGATCCTTGGCCGGGGGCACTGGCTCCTTGATATGTTGATAGCCTAAGTTCCCTGTTGATTTATTCCGCAGAATTTCGACTGCCTCTGTTAGCCTTACAAAGCAGTACACGTACCCACATCGAGGAGCAGCAAAATAGTTTACCAAGAGCCCATTCATCATTTCCTTGAGATGGGGTGCAAGCACAGACACAAGTTGGTTTCGTTCTGCAAAAGAGCACGAAGTACAAATGCAGTTTAGCCTCAGGCCCTCGACTGGATTCAGTGTTCCTCTTAAACTTTAGGTGGGGTGTGTTAAGCCTTAGCGGCATTTGATCGGTGTGTCCAGGCCGAAAGTGTTTGTCGGGTCGCGTCTTTAACGCGTCTTGGAGAAACCGCCCCTCTTCGTGTCAGAGATCTCGTCACTCTGTTCCCTTCATCACCAAGAATGTTCGAATCCTCCAATTGATCTACGCAGTTCCAAACTTCCCCTTCCAAGTCGTAAAGTAGCCGATCTCATACGAAAACCCTTGTCGCTCTAGATAATTACTGCATTGCTCTCGACCCCGAATGTCCCCATCAAGCGAACCCCCGGGGCCATGCCCAGGTGACGTTTCGGTCAGGAAGAACAAGCCCTCCGAAGCCAAGCGACACGAGGAATACCAGTATCTAGACCTGGTGCGAGAGATTCTCGACAACGGCGAGCATCGTCCTGACAGGTGAGCCAAAGAGAGTTGTTTCCGTTACACCCAGGTGGATCATCTATCGGCTATGCATGTAGTTCACTGCGCCGTCTTGTAAAACGATGGGGTGCGCATGCATGAGCACACACAACGATATGCATCATCCGCCAAACTGGATAGACACCTAATCTGGGGAATCTCACCAGGACCGGAACCGGCACCTATGCAATTTTCGCTCCCACGCCCCTCAAATTCTCCCTTAATCGCAACGGCGAGCCGATCCTTCCTCTCCTCACCACGAAACGTGTC
The DNA here is from genome assembly GCF_000732125.1 of Scedosporium apiospermum. Taxonomy (NCBI): domain Eukaryota; kingdom Fungi; phylum Ascomycota; class Sordariomycetes; order Microascales; family Microascaceae; genus Scedosporium; species Scedosporium apiospermum. The sequence continues at coordinate 2,237,216 of NW_015971811.1, read as the reverse complement.
TTCCTCAAGGCAGTAGTCGCTGAGCTCCTCTGGTTCGTCGAGGGTAATACCTCGTCGCTAGCATTGAGCGAGAAGGGTGTGAAGATATGGGATGGCAACGGCTCCCGAGAGTTCCTCGATGGCGTCGGCCTGTCGCACCGTGAGGTTGGTGATCTAGGCCCCGTATACGGCTTTCAGTGGCGACACTTTGGCGCCGAGTACGTAGACGCAAAGACGGATTATACCGGCCAGGGTGTAGACCAACTCGCTGAGGTTGTTCACAAACTACGGACGAATCCCTACGACCGGCGCATTATTCTATCGGCCTGGAATGTTGCAGATCTCAAGAAGATGGCCCTCCCCCCTTGCCACATGTTTGCCCAATTCTACGTTTCTTACCCGCGGGACCGGACCACAGCACCCCCAGGACAACAAGAAGCGGAACGACCGAAGGGCCACCTGAATTGCCAGCTCTACCAGAGGTCTTGCGACATGGGCCTTGGAGTTCCCTTCAACATCGCTAGCTACGCCTTATTGACACATATGATTGCGCATGTCTGCGACCTAGTCCCGGGAACTTTCACGCACGTCTTGGGAGACGCCCATGTGTACCTGGACCACGTCGATGCCTTGCGGTTGCAGTTAGAGCGCGAGCCTCGCGACTTCCCAACACTCGAGATTACGAGAGAGAAGGGCGGGAGCATTGATGGATGGCAAGCTGAGGACTTTGTGGTGAAGGGCTACGACCCACATAAGAGTATAGCTATGAAGATGTCGGTGTGAAGAGGGATGGCGTAGACTTGTCGTATAGAAGTGCAGAGAGGCTGCACCTGTGGTGATCTCGGCTCTCTTGGAATGCGCTGGGTTATGTGTTAACGAATGGGAAGGACTAATTGGGTACGATGTTTATATTTTTGCCGTTCTCTGCAGGGTTGCTCAAACATCTCCCGCTGTCAAGTCATTAATCGATATTCAGCAAGTCTGTCTCTGCATATCTGTCTCCCCGGGCCCAGCAGATCGACCCATATTATTGAAGCTTGCTGCCGGAACAAGTTGCCCTGTTTTGCCAAAATTGATGGCCAGTCCATCTATCCTTGTTTCCTCTCCCCATCCCCACACGTCAAGCATTGGGTGGTGGGTGGTTCTTCGAAGGGCTCGAAGAACATTAGTACCATGGGATATCAATCGATATACTCGGTTAACGTCAATCCTCAAGCCTGGAACCTTATCCTCCGTCCTCGTATGGCAGGCACCTGTCATATGCGATTGAAACGACCATCAAACGGCGATTCTGAATTGTTCCTGAATCCAATGCATGCTATAAATCAAGCTGCATGGGAGCCAGCGACATTTATTTAATGAATTCTTCCCCTATTAAAACAAGTCTAGCAAGCTTTACGAAGGAGCAATCCGACCCGAATTCTTCAAGGGAATAAAAGAAACCAGCATCTCAAGTCCGCGTCCATCTCTGGGATATCGGGCTGCTTGCATCCGCTCTCAGCTCCTTCTCTCCTCGGGAGTGAGGTCCAATGCCTTTTTCACATGCAATCCGCCAGTCTGATATCAGTGTTTTGAGGGAAAGCGCCACACAGTCCAAGTTCCACTCCCAAAGACGCACCTTCCAACCTTCCTCCACTGGTCTTCCTCCGCGTTTCACAGTGCGGACTGTGCCTTCAGGCCGACGCCCGAGAAACAAGGCATTCACTAAACGCTTTGTATCGTGTATCACGTATCTCACCGCCCCGCCACCTCGATTTCTTCTCCCACTTTTGCCTCAAACGAGTTTCCCACCTCCCCCATTTTACATTTTTCTGGTCTCCGGATACAACGATTTCCCTTCACTATTCATCCCATCAATTGCATCACCATCGCGACCAGGCCTTTACCCCTCGGATAATAGGGCGACATTATCCCGTCGCCTTCGTTATCGCGTTGGTAATTATTATTTTCCTGTTCTAGCTTCGCCTACTATTTGAAGCCTCGTCAGTCCTGACTCCGGGGTTGGCCTTCGCCAACTGGGCCCTCCTTACCGCCCCTAACCCACGACCACTTTCCCCATCACCTCAAAACCCTCGCCATGGCCGATACTGATCATGTTATGGCCAATGGCCTTCCAACCTCACCTCCCGTCGCAGTCGCAATCGCGGAGACTTCTCCCGCTCCTACCACCATTCCTCCTCCAGTTTCCACGCCCACACCCGCTCCACCGCGACCGCCTCGCTCATCGACGCCTCGCGAACGCCATTCTTTGACCCTCGACCAGAGACGCGCCTTACGGCGATGGGCCAACAGTCAACAGACGCGCCCCAGTCACCGAGCCTGCATCGAGTGGTTCCAGCGCGAGTACGGACAAGTCATCAGCCAGTCCACAGTCTCCCACAGCTTGTCTCCAAAGTACTCGAGGCTCGACGGTGATAATCCCCAGCTGAGCGGGTCTCGACTGCGCTTTGGAAACTGGCCCGACGTCGAGCGACTTGTTCTTCTTTGGTACCAGCGGGGACTTGCTAGCGGCCGCCACCCTACAAATGAAGAGCTTGCCGAGAAGGCAAAGAGCATCTTCGCCGCTCTACCTCGATACAAGGATGAACAACCTCCCGAGTTCTCGCCAGGCTGGATCCATCGATTCAAGAAGCGCTACGGTCTGCTCGTGCGACGCCAACGCCGCCACGGGGATGTTGAGAACCCAGCCGAAGACATTGACTACCTTGCCGAATGCGTGCCCCGATTCATGCCTATTGTCGCTGATACTAGCCCGGCCGCCATGAGAGAGCAGATTGTCCGTGTCGTTGGCGTGGAGCCATCGCTCAACACATGCGCGCTTGTGCGCGACGAGATTATCCGACGGCAGTCGACGCCCGCACCTTACAGCGGCGCTGCTGCTATTGTCGCCAACCAAGCTGCCGCAGCCGTCGCAGCAAATGGCGGAGATGCTTCTCCCCATCCCCCGATCGACTCCCAGCTGTACGCGGATAACGAGGATGACCCCGAGGTTGTCCTGCAGAATGCTCTTAGGCAACTGCAACAAGAAGAGGCCGAGGCTGAGGCTAGCGCAGCCTCTGTTCGCCAGGAACGGGAACGTGCCGAGCAGCTTGGCCAGCCTGGAGTATCTATCAATACGCCGACGCGCCAGAGCAGCTCGAGGATTTCAAACGACGAAGATTTGAACCTCAAGCCTATCAGCTCTGCTGCTCCAGTATCGAATTATGATCGGCCTGTGCTCTGCCCCTTCTGTGTTAATCAGCGAATGCTTCGCACTATTAAGGAAGCAGTGGAGCATCTCTCGACGCATGTTGTGGTGTAAAATTACAACAGAACAAACCCAACAGACAGAATTCTCAGCTTTGTGGCCTCCCTTTGTCTGTTTTCCCACGCATTTCCCCAACAATCATCAACACTCTAATCAGACCTGTCTACCTCACTGTCTCCCCATTCTCCCCCTGGGGATACCTATCAGTATGGGCTATCCAGCCACTCTACCCAAACAAGCCCCAAGTTTCACATCACGATAACCCGGATACGACGTCATGGTTCTCTATCTTCCCCGACCAGCAGTTTCTCTTTCATAATCTCTTAGAAATCATACCCATGGCGCCGTCCGGATTCGAACCTCCCTCCTGTCTGAGATGACACTCACAGACAAAAAATTAAAACGAAAAAAGGTAGCGAGTCTACGCTGTCTATCCGAGCGGCAGGCCTTCGAAGCCGTAACCCGGAAAGGGTATGTTTTGTATGATCATGTCTGGTCATGGGAAGGTTTTGTACGAAAATACTTGAAGAGTTTTCACATCATGTTTTCGCCGTCCTTTTCTTTTCCCCCCCTTTTCCGTTTTCAACTCTCGGTCGTTTCCTCAAATCATCCTGAGTTGTCAGTCTTCGAGCTTTCGTATTCGTTATTGGGGTTCCTGTCCGGTCCCCTTCATCTCCTTCGGCAAAGCTGGAGTCTTTTCGTCTTTTGATACGGTTTTTTTTTTTTTTCTTTTCGGTTTCAAGGTTTCCGGTTCGGGTTCTGGTCTGCGTATACCATTTTGTTTTCACACAAAAAAAGGTGGTAAGAAGGAAAGTGAATGCTTTATGGATGTTACGGGCTTTACTTCCACCTTTTTTTCTTTCTTTCTTGTTTTCTTCAGGCAGACCCTTTCTTCCTTTCAAACATCTAATACGTAGCAATGAAATGAAATACGTGTGGAAACTCGAGCCTTGCGTGTTGTCCGTTGATCTGTGTCGAGTGGTTTGATTGAAGGACTCTCGTCCGTCTTACCCTTGGTTTATCTCTGTAGCATCCGGTTGACGAGATGGCGAATATGGGCGTTCCATGCTTCATGAACATCAATACATATACCAACCAGAAAGGAAGGGATTGGGAAAATCATTCGTTGTCGTAAATTGAGCAAGGCAAAGACAGGACTGGAATATTCATAGACCGAAGATTGATTCACATACAATACATCAAGGCACCCGAGGAAATAAAAACAAAATGTTCATTTTAACTACTGGGTTTACTCCCCGAAACGCCGTTTCCTAAAAACATGAAACAAAAAAAAAAAAAAAAAAAAAAAAAAAAAAAAATGAAGAAAGATGAGAAAGATCCTAAACGTGTCCATCACTCCGCTTTCTCCTTGACCAACTCCCCCTATGTCACAGATAGAAAAGAAGAAGAAGAAAAGAGAGAGGAGTGAAGGTCTGGTAAATCGGATTTGAGAAAAGGGGGAAGGTGGGAGGGGGTATGCAGAATGGTTCGTTCGTCCACGGCTTGACAAAGTCTCTATTTTCAAAGTCGTAGGACTCGAGGCATCAAATGCGGTACTAGAGCCGCAACGGCATCATACACTGAATAGGTATCGAGGAATGAAGCAGAAAAACATCAGAGAGGAAGCTAAGTTGAAACAAAAGGTGGCGGCATTGGGGGCGTCTTCAGATGACCCGTGCCCCACAAGAAGAAAGAGCGAATTGGGTATGTAAAGAAGAGGTATAAAGGAAAACAAAAAATAGGGCAAAGAGAAGAAGAGAAAAGACAAAAAAAGAACAAGTAGAAGAAAAGGAAAGAAAGTAACAAAAAAAGCGTTGGTATAATGGGAACAAGGGGAGGTTTTAGAAATGCCTACCCTTGATTGCCTACTCTTAGTCCATTTCCAGCCGTGTCAGCATTCGTCATATCCCGTCAGACTCATCATGAAATTCAAAACTTTGGTTGATGCCGCGCAGAATGGTTGACAAGTATGATATCGTTCGTCTCGCCGTCTAAAACTATCCGGCGTCCATAGCTTGCATCGTAGGTTGAAGGAGGCGGGATGCATCGTATAAGAGGTGGTTGTAATCAGTGTAGACGGATAACCTGTCTCTGGTCCCTCCCTTCTGTCACTTCTAACACGAAAGTCGTCTTAATGTGCGAGGGAGAGAGCTGCGCTTCCGGGGAAGGGCGCCAGTTCGGGCTTCCATCCACGTGCTCGGGTATAAGCCAACCTCGCACTTGAAGTAGATGTCAGGACTGCGGCTAATGGCATCTCGACATCTCGGCATCTTGCGCAGAAATCTAGACGAGCTCGGCGAAGAGGAAGAGCTTCTCGTTGCGCTCCAAAGCCCTGTTAAGGTCGTTATCGCTCAGTAGGCTCGGCTTGTCGTTCGTTTGCTCATCTTTGTATGAAAGTTGAAGTTCGTCGCCCGGCGGGATCCGAAGTCGCTCGCAAACCTTGTCGTACAGCTGCTGGAACGATACGTCGGTTGGAACGCGGATCGCATAGAGCTCACCGTTGAAATGGAATTTGACCTTCATGGACGGTGTTCCCTGGTTCATGCCTGAAGACAAAGGCGCGTAAGAAAGCTGCTGCGGTGGCAAAGACGGGATTTGGGGAGCCATACCTGGCGGACCGTTGAATCCTCCACTGCCCGGTTGGCGTGGCGTTGCCGAACCTACACCATACGTATTTCCGTTGAGGTTGTTTCGCGACGATTGACGGGAAGCCGCGTCCCCGGGAGATTCGGTCGAAGACTGCCCAGAGAGCCTGTAATCGTCATTTTCAGGGTTGGGCTCGATCTCGTAATCACCTTCCCGAGGAGCGAAGAACTGTTTGACCAAGTTGCACCTCGAGATATGAGGGGGTTGGGCAAGCAGATTCTTGACATATTCGTCGAGATTTCGCAATCTTCCCTGAGTAATCTGGTCCGTGACGTAATTTACTGGCCCAGGCATGTAGGGCAGCGTGCGCTTCTGCGCTGGGGTATTTCCAGCCTCAACAGGGAATTCCGTCAACAGCGCAATCTGGAAGTCATAGAAATCCTCGTAATACCGTGACAATTCCCATCGCCGGCCATTTTCGAGTTCGGCTTCGATGACAAACCAGTACTTCTCGTCCGCGAAACAGTACTTTGGAATCTGGGCAGCCACAGGAGCAAAGAGCTGCGACGCGCTCTTGAACCCGTACATGCTGTTAGGGTAGGCGCCAGCTTGTTGCATGTTGTTTGTTTGCTGTTGATATCCGGGAGAGGCCATTTGTTGCGGGGGCTGGAAATGTGACCGTTTGGTTAGCATCCCGGGTAACTAAGAAGAGCAGCCGGGTTGGAATGACTACGGTGAGGAACAGCGGGGAGAAATGGAGGGTTCTTACATATGCGCCGTTCTGAGGGCTCATCAACGGAGGTTGCTGCTGGTGGGGTTGAGCGAATTGCTGTTGGGGTTGTCCCTGTTGTTGCTGCAGGCTTAATCTGTCCATCCCTTGCTCAAGGCCTTGTGAAGGTGGGCCGCCAGCCTCGAACTTGCCCAAAGTGATGCTACTATTCTTGTACTCTGCGGCCATCTTCTTCCATTCCTCAACCTTGGGAATGCCTGCCTTCTTAACTGCCTCGTGCGGGTTTGGAACGGCCGTGTTGGTTGCCATGTCTCGGATTTCGACAAAAGTGACGGGAATGAGACCTGGGCCACCAAGTCTTCCGATCGGCTTGGCTACGAACCACTCGGGGTTTGATTGAGCGATGACTATGATCGCCTCCCCAGCCTTGGCTTCGAGTTCGTCCGCACGTTCTGCCTGAAAGTCATAAAGGACGATGCCGTATACCATGGCCCCAGATTTCCCCGTCTTCGAACTGCGTTGGCTCTGCGCCATTGGGGGACTGCCCATACCTCCTACGCCTGGCATTGCGGCCGCGCCATTTTCCGAATACCCCGAGTCATGTTCTGCTTTGGGAACGGCGGGTTTCCCGCCATCTGCGCTCTCCCGTTCGGTTCGGCCGAGAGCTTGGAAGAAGGCGACGGGGACAAGGCCACGAGCATCGGGGAGGGCTGGATTGCAAGCTTCGTACCATTCCGTATCATTCTCCCTTCCAATGACATGGAAAAAGTCTCCCCTTGAAAAGCTCAGCTCTTGGCTGGACCGCGCAGAATAATCGTAGAGGGCTCGGATTACCTGAGTTGGTACAAATAGAAAGGGTTAGCATTCAAAACAGTAAATGCTTATATTATAGAGAGCCACAAGATACGCAGGAGACGGCATCGTTACCGACTGGTGCCTTTGCGGGATGGGAATGGATAGACTTGGCAAGAAGAGTCTGTTCTAGCCATATCCTCATACCTTCTTAGGGGGGACGATTGCGACGGCAGACTTAGGAGTTATGGATACTTGAGGTTTATCCTTCTCACCCTTAATGGATCTCCGTAAGGCCTGTAAACCCCAATTTCTTGTCAGCATTCCGGTGATTCAATCAGTAGGATTAGTTTATAGGAGGTAGAGATAGAGAGGTAGAGATAGAGAGGTAGAGTAGAGAAATAGATCAGATGGGATACAGTGAGGAACGAACGTAAGGATCGATCAGGTAACAAAGAGAGGGATCTAGAGATAACTCTCATCTGTCTAACCCCGTTCATCCCGGAATGTCCAGGGCAGAGTTAGGATATCAGGATGGAGAGTGGTAACCCCGCATCAGAGGAGACGGACGCATCACAAACCTTCATCGTTATGTGCAACTATGCCTGCCAATGTGCAGACTTAGAATTTCAGAGGTGTCTTCTTCGCCTTTTCCTTCTGTTTCTCCTCCCTCAAAAAAATTCCGCTCCCCAATGTGCCAGTGTATGCGGTTTCCGACGACCTGAAGTCGAGTCGAGTCTGCTTGCCCACTTCTTCGTACTGTATCGAGTATCGCTCAATAAATAACCTTTAAAGTGCCAGTTCCCCTGCACACAGGTTTCACCGAAAAGATGAGGAAACTTCCAACAGCTCGTGGATGGAAGCGGACACGGTCGAGATATGGTAGGTCGGTGACTGAATGCGAACGGAACCGAGGCTGGGCGTGGGCGTGTGCGCGGGCGTCTTTGTCTCGAGGATCAATGCTTGAAAGAGCCTCTAACCTTGCCGAAAGTCGTAAGGTGTGGGAAATTGATGTGTGTGATTATGAGAGTGGGAGTCGGGTGGAACGGGTCGGAATCGAAGGGGACACGATCGCGAACAAGACGGCGATGGAGAAGTTTCGATATCGACGATACAGCGCTTCCGTTCTGAGAATTGGTAATGCGCCTAAGACAGTCCAGCGATGGCAGGCGCTATTCGTGGGTTTATTTCGTAGGGAGGCGACAAGCAATTCGAATCCTTCTCAAACCAAGTCCTCGGTTTACTTGCGCCAACAAGGGTTGATATTGGTGACTGATTAGGCGTGATGGTGTGGTCGAGGGAAATTAAATCTCGCAAGTCGACAGGTTATCGTAGCGATTAAGCGTTGACCAGGTCCCAGTGATTGACGACAATGAATCCAGGAGAAAAGGAAATATTCCAGTGGGAATCACGCGATATTGAAAAGCGCATTAATGGCGTCGTGGAAGGACGAAGAGAGATCAACAGGAGAGGAAGGTGGGCGGATGTGGGTGGGCGTGGGCTGTATAGGAGGGACCGACCAGGTCTTGAAAGAAAGTTCAATGATGGACAGTCTACCTTTGTCGGACTCCAGTGTAACCAATATCGATTAATGTACCGCACTATTCCTGGAGGAGAAGGAATAGGGTGGTGCTGGGCAAAGTGCTCGGCGAAGTGCTGGTGCTGGTGCTGTGAAGACCAGTAATGACATCGATGGTACAAGGGATACAAAGGTTACGACAGCATCAGGGTCTGGGACCGGAGTGATATTTGATTGATGGAGGGGAAAGCACTGTATGGATGGTTTATGCGCCGGGTGCGTGGGTGTGGGTGGGTGTGGATGCCTTGCCCCAGTTCGTACACGGTATTGATTGAATTGATTGATTTGATGGAGTCACTTTTGCTGGATGAACCTTCCCTTTGGGCGGCAGGTGGGTTGGGGCGACTTCCATGTGGTGGAGGGATGTGGTGGAGGGGGAAGGAAGGAGGGGAAACATACAAATGTTTGAGGTAACCGGTGGGAGAAGAGCAGGTACTGAGGGGTACAGACAGGGTTTGAGGGGACGGTTGGTACAATTGTAGCGATATGGGGTACTGAGGTACAAGTTTACAACACAAGCCTGCCTGGCTGGGCGGGGAATGTAGACCTGGGCCAAGGCTCTCAGGCTCTCAGGCTCTCTGCTCAATCAATCGATGAAGCTTAGGTCTGACTTCACAATTGACTCGATTCGGGGTGTAGTTCCTCTTACATCGGCATGATTCATCTTCTATGAACTCTTCCGTAAACAATCCACAATGGAGGAGCTTTTCTCGATTAACATCACATATCATCGAGAATCCAGGCCCAGGCAACCTTCCTGCTGTACGACCCAGACCTCATTGATTCAATGAATCATTGCAGGCTCAGGGTGGGGATCCATCCCGCCCATCCACTCTCGACACGCAATGCTGTGGTTGTCAGGGGGTTCACCAACTCCATTGATCAATCAATTAATTACGGTTGCAGTGGGAAGGAGAAAAAAAATTGTGCGAGGTACAGTACGCTACTGCAATGTCTATCAAGCCAGTTCGATGTCGATAAATGATCGAATGGTCCTTTGGCGACTAGCAGTCTGGTGTGGGCAGAGACTGGTGGCGATTGGTTTCGGCAATATTGATGCCATCATTGGTATTCGCTCACTGACACTTGGTGTTGGATTCAGCTGTCCCACCCCAAGTCTGCCTACACCTGACACTCCATTCACTCCCCAAATCCGTCCATCAATGATGACACGACGCGGCGTAGCCTAGGCTCTGGACCGTGGTAGTCGTGCACGCTAAACTAAAGTACTAAAGAGTGTGTCCAGTGCGTGGTCCCTGGCAACCTTGGATACAAAGTCCAAGTCATCCAAGGACTTCGTAGACTCCACCACACACTATCGAACCTGGAAACCCTACCACCGAGAGACATTGACTTCGATCCGTCCAGAATAGCGTGCAGTGCCTCGCGGGTGTTAGCTCTGAGCTAGTCACATTGAATCATCTTAGCAATTCCCTAGCCCAATGGCGGCCCTCGATGGGCGGTCCCTTGAATCGGAACTCGTGCGGTCGTTGCCTGACAATGGGGCTGGTCTCCAATGCTTGAACACGACCAGGCCGGCTAGTCCGTACAACTTAAATCCGTCAGGACGCCACATCGAAGACTCCAGCCCTTCCAGATCGACCACCCCGGTCCATCCCCGTTGATGCTTCAGGTCAGGTTTTCGCCGATCCGTTAAAGCCCGAAGATGAGCAGACGCTTGAATAAAACACAGTTTGCGACTTGTCGCCTGCTTCTCTAGCTCCCATGCCTTTAATTAGTTGGAGCAAAGTTCTTCTTCGTTGAAGCAAATCGGGGATCGCTCATCGTTCTCATCCAAGATGTGTCCACGAGACATGGCTGACTCTGCATGTTCTACTCGTTTCATTCAAGCTCCATGGTTTATGTTTCCGGAATCCAAGACAAGGAGCCGGCCGCCTAACACAACATCAGATATTTAGTAGGTCTCGAAAACGGACCATCTTGCGAGTTCACGCCCCCAAAACTAGTCAAGAGAAGAGAACGAAAGCTGCTTGTTCCGGTTTCTTTCGTTTGCCGGGCATTTCTCTTCCCGTACTCTATATAACCATTTTCGGAGAATGGATCTTCAGAAATGCCGTGCAGCTCCAAGTCATTACTAGCAATGAAATGGACCGGCGCGAAGGCGAAGGCAAAGATCTGGGGCCATTCACCAAAGGCCCGCTTGACCTGAAGAGGTGTATCATCATACATCCGGGTGTGGGCATTCCGTCCGAAAGAGCCTCCAATTCCATCAAATCTGAACATGAGCACTCTGGCTTGGGACACCGGCTATTTTGACTTTACTTCGTACTTCGTAATGCCAAATTTCATTCGCAGAGAAAAAAGAATCGAACACCAAAGACAGGCGCGTCGAGCGAGGTGGGTACCTTGCGTTGCTGTGTTACTTCATCTGTGCTTTGTAGGTTGAAGAAGGCTCCAATGTTCCTTTCCATGCCTGTCCAAGGATCGACATGAAACGCCCACATTAGGAATAGGAAACAGCCCCCATTCTGCGATGCATGCTTCAGACGCTGCAGTACCTGTTAGTAGTGCTACCACACTCATTTGTTAGTTGTGCCGGAAAAGGCCTGCGGAGTGCTTGGCTTGACGACAATTTCATCATTCGCCATCTCTCATCCCACACCTACAACTCCTTTCTAGGTCGACGCTGTTTACCACACCTTCACAACACTTTGACAGAAGTTGTCGGCTGTGCGCGGTAAGAAAAGAAAACGCGGGGAAGCAGAGTTCGGGCACCTTGGACGATCCCATCCCCAGAGTGCCAAAGATATCGAACCCACTATGAAATATCAGAGATGCGCCCAAACTACCGGCAAATCAACAGGGTTCTATCGCTCTCGGGGAACCGCCGTGCCCCGTGATCATTACTTCACAAAGGTAGAGAGTATGAGGTACAAGCAGAATAAAGAGTGACCCAGCGAATGTGAAGGGCCTACTTCCGCCTCGGGCATACATTCGGTTCCCGTGAATATCAAACTTGCCATGGCTCAGCGAAAATTCGTCGTGGTATCCGCTTCCGCTTCCGGGACGGGGAATGTTCTAGGCGACCTGTCGACCTGGTTCGGGAATGGATGGATGTCTGGCTACGTCAGCGAGAAGATTTTGTTTTTTTTTCTCTCTCATTCAATCAGGTCTCGTGCGAGATCGTTGCTTCTTCGGCTCCCTAGCCTCACGCCGATGACTAGAACCGCCGAGGAAGCCTCCACTAAATGCTCTATTTGGTGATGTGATCTCCTTTTGTGTCCAAGTTCCCTGGATAAAGTCATTGACATTCCTGCTGGTCAGAAACACCGAGACCAGGAATGCCAAAGAAGCAAGGAGGGGGTGTGTTTCATAGTGAAAACTTGGGACGAAGACTGGGAAGCATGGTGAAGTAGCAGCCAGTCCAACGGTGTAGTTTGTCTAATTGGCGTTGGACGGTTGCCACTACCCGCCTTCGTTGCCGCCCGCACTACTGAATCAACCCAGCCCGAGTTTTCGCTTCTAGATGAAGCCAGGCTGGGCCAACCAACCGTCACAGGCTACTCTTCGTGGCCACTGACTACAAAGTGCAAAGTAGGGCATCGAATGTCATCCACAGCTACGAAGTAGAGCTTTCAAGCTGCCCCTTTAAGGCTGCAGTTTGATTCTACCCTCCTTCGGTTTTCCTCGCCCGCATATCTTGTCAGACCAGGGCAGTCCTTTTCGGTCTTGTCCTTCCGATTCAGGGAATCTCGCGCCTCCACCATGAAAGTCCGAGGTCTAAGATTGGACCCATCAACTTATTCGCCTGCCATTCAGGGCATCCTTGACAGACCCGTCCCTGTTATCCGGTTCGAGTGCTAATTTGAATACCGCGACCCGAGTTTCGGAATCCCTGCGAACCCGTGTTCTAGAATCCCCACCTTTAGACTTGCCTTCGTAATGTTTGGACCCTGGTCTGCCTGTCTGCCTGTCTGCCACCAGCCTGTGCTGGTTCTCCCATGGAAGGACAATGTTGGTTTCATCCATGGACTGGCGACGTCATCGTTGTTCACGCTGAAGAGAACCTTCCAACAGGGTAGAGAAGCCCATTGCCTACATATCTTATCGAACACGTCCTGGGTTCCCGAATTAGACATCTCTGCCTGCACAGTTGCGCCCTGAGAGGATCGCGCATAGGAGGCCCCCGACAGACGCACCGTTCCTTCCAATCTTATTCTGCAGGCGAATATTACATGAAAAATTGAAATTGATCAATGTCAAAGTTTACTTCGTTGGAACATATGGGCAGGCATATATGTCTATCTGCCACTCTGATGCATACGCACACCTCGGGTCCTCCGTTGAACTTCAATCGCAGCAAATCGATAAAGATAGCTGATTCTTGAAAGCATACGGACTCGAGAGAACCCGAACAATGCAACGCTCGGTAATGCCATTTCTTTTTTTGGAATTCCAAATTCCCAAGTTGCCCCCTCCCCTGCTCACATCGGAAGGAGTCCGTCCCGCCCCAACGTCCAGGCAACCTGAAACTTCTCATTGCATAAGATGCCACCTGCCAGCCCTAACCACCCTCTTCCATCTTGACTGGATATCTACGAAAGGGGATGAATACAAGTGAGAGTGTGGGTGCCAGTCAAGTCCCTCTTTTCCTTTCCCAGCCAGCTTTTACGCGCCTTTCCGCCATACCTCCACATCAATGATCAACAAACTCATGTGCCAAGAAGTGTGGGATGCATGGTAGAATTCGTTTGGGTAAACCATCGATCTTGCTCGTGAACACTCATCATCGTATTCTCAATTTCGAACTTGCGCACACTCCAAGCCGCTATCACAATGTGACCCAAGTGCAGGCACACACTCGTAGAATGAAGCTTGAGTTTGTAAAACATGGTGAACACGCGCAGATGGAAACTTTACGGAAAGGTTGAGAACATATGCATGTTATTGAAGTATCTGAAGCCGAACTAGAAACATTTAAAGGACAAACTTTTGTCCTGCTCCAAGAAGCCGTGACCTGAGCCGGTACCCACCGCGCCGTGAAAGACTCTCCATAAAAACAAACGCCAAACCCATAAAACCTAGCCGAGCTTTGCACTGAAGAGATTTCAGTTTAGAGCTCAGACCCGAATCACAATGATTAATGTTGCGTCCAGTCCCAATGCTAGCTGTACGGATGAGCCGTCATCCGACGAAAAACCGGTAACCGAAACGGTCAGAAAGAGATCAATGAGAACGAGAAAACGAAAAGAATAAAGAGACGAAGAAAGTAGAACAAGTTGTCGCCCTGACCTAATGCCGCCTGTTGTCCCAGAAACGCGAACGAAGGGCATTCGAGTGGCCAATGTTGATGCGATACTCGTCTAACAAAACTGAGGTTGGATGAGCTCGAGAATGGCTGAGAAAGTGCAATGAGGGCAGGCGACACTAGTGATAAAATGCCCCCAAAACAGGGTCGCTTAATTCACTTCCGAAAAGAAACAGGATGCTACGAGGACGGAAGGACGGCAACCGAAAATGAGAAAGAAAAAAAGAACGCCTTTTAGCCGTGGCATTTTGTGCTTGACGGTCTTAGAAGAGGACGTCGATCGATCATAAACCATCGCGGTTCGTTAGGTGTTGAGATGAAGGGAGGGAAATCGCCTGTATCCCGGATCTAGAAGACAGGACGCCTCCGCGCAATGTCTTGCGCAGGCGTTGCAGGTCTATGTAGAAAGGGATATCAGGAGGGTCGTGATGGTAGGAGACGCGTAGAGGGTTGCAGTGGTTAGAAGTTATGGCATGGATGGCGTAGCATGATATGGGCCCTCAGATTTGGCCCTTGATATCTACTCTTTGGAAAGCGGCAGCCTTCGGGCCTTCGAAGAGCCCTCCGGCCTTTCCGGAAAGGAACACGATCGATTCACCTCGCTCCTCCAGTAGATGTTGGCCATTGTGGTCAACAATAAACTGGGCGGCGTCTGCGTCGGACTCAAAACCCAACTCCTCGGTGATAAATCTTAACTTCACATCAGGTTTATATCTGGGGACAAGGTTTGGGTTAGCTCATGTTGCTGAGAAAGAGGGCAAAAATGAAACTAGGTGTAAATAGGGACGAGAGTGGAACAACGTACGATTTGCAAATATTGCACAGAGCGCTAAGACGCTCGCGCACGACGAACATATCCATAAGGTATGCTCCCATGTTTGGAGTGTCCAGGTACAGCTGGAAAAATCTGTGATAATTTCCAAGTACAAGGGCGGAACGGACTTCAAGAGCATGCTTGATGGGCGGCTCCTTTTTCTCTGCTGGGGTTAGATCTGCGATGGCCTCAATGAGGCCAGTGCGATTCGCGGTGTGGATAAAATACAAGATACGATACGCCTTGAACTCGATGGGGTTTCCCTTCAGGCCAAGCTGATACAGCCATCTCAGCTGTGTCTGGCACTGATTATACTCACCGAGGTCCCCCTTTTCCAAGGCTATCCGGGCGTGGATCTCATAAACCGAAACAGTGAACTCATTCTTGATCCGTTGAACTGTCAGGTCCTGGCGCATCGACTTGAACTGATCGCAAATATACGAGTAGTTGCTTTCCTTCCTCCACTTCTTCTTGAGAAGATCCAAAGTTTGTCGAAGGATGTACTCTGGTCGAACTTTGGACGCCACGGGCGGAGCCGTTAGACGGAGATACCGCTTCTCCAGGTCCTGACAGGTTCCAACAACAGGACCATCCGAAGGAGGCGGGCTTGGGCTTCGATAGGTCGATTTGTAGCCGCCTTCGAAGCGACGGAGGCGCTTCTCTTGTTGCTTCTGAAACTTACTAGATTTGGAAAGGGGCTCATCCAGGCTGGGGCGCTTCTCTGGAGCCCGAAAAGATACGCGGTCCTCCAAGGCATTTCGGGACTGGTTAGTAGATCGCCAGGGCGGGGGTGGTGAGGAACGGGTGTCAACAAGCGCGTCCGATGACTTGCGTTTCTTCGAAGTTGTGTCGGGCAAAACAGATATCGAGGGGGGAGATGCAGCATTGGTGGATGGGGATACAATACTCGTCTGCCGCCTTAGCTCCACCTCGCGCTGGTCTCTTATTAAGGCTTGGGGGAGGGGCATGTTATCCCAGTTTAAGGTGTAGAGCTGGCCGTTGTCTTTGGCATGAGTGATGACTTCCTTGAGCTTGGCTTCGAGCTCAGGTTTCGCAATGGTAGAATCATGATTTCGTTCAAAAAAGGTTCTCTGGACGTATGAGCGGACCGAGTCCGGCCAATCAATCTTCTGCTGTTGCGGGGGGTTCTGCGCGCTTGAAGGAGCCTGGGCCGGTGCTGGCTGCGAATGTTGTGCTATTTGTGAGGGTGGTGGGGGGATGTAGCCGTAGTGTGCCACAGGCTGCGAAGCTTGCTGACCAAAGCCATGCTGGACCTGCACGGGGATGAACGCAGGCTCTGAGGAGAAAGTTAGTTGATCAAGTCCAGAATATGCTCGCTCCGGGTTGGCAAACATACTATTTGGGTAGGCGTAGCTCATCGTCGTAGTAGTTGTCGAAGGGTGGCCTGCTGTTTGGGGGGTGGCAGCCTGCCAACTTGGCATCATGGTGGCGGTGTCTTTCAAGTTTGCTGGATGGAACTAAGGTGGGAGGATTAGCATGACAATAAATCGAGGTTCACTTGCTAGGACCACTGCGATATAATCAAAAGAGGTATCCTAGTAGACTTTGGTTGAGGAGTCTTGATGGATGTAAATCTGGTCCAGGAAGAAGTGTTCGTGTTGGGAAGATTTTGGAGAGGGTTGGGAGACTTCGGGTGTGGAGGGTGAAGAAGGGCAGCGGCAATAAGTGCCGATGATGAGCCGCTGACATAATCCTGCAATCTGCAACGGGGAGAGAAAGGGGAAATTTGTGCAAATCATTCGTGGTTTTCTTGTTAGCGGTCCGGCAGGCCTTTTGCCAGTTGGCGTAAGCAGCTGCACTTTACCCAAAGCGGCAATTTTATCGAGATGTATTAATCGGGGAAAATGAATGAGAGGAAGAAATAGCTGGTGCAACCGGATGTACTTCGTAACAAGTACAAAGTTCATAGTCGAGAAACCTGCCAGGTGCAATCAGGTGGCCTGATATTCTTCCCCTCCATCTTGTAATTAGAAGTTGAACTTGGCCGACGTCAATCTACCTCTGTGGGGTTTGAGACGAACAGGGCACTCCAATGGGCATGAACCAACCTAACCACCACCTCGTTCACATTCTAGGCTTTCTTCACGAGACCTCGCGCCGACAGACTCGAGTTCTAAAGGCGCCACATCAGACATGACGGATGTTTCTTAAAAGTATAGACCTCACCACCGCACTTCGCCCTTCGTATCTCCCCGATGAAGTGCTCCTCTTTGTCCAGGACAATGTTGGCCTCTATGAGGGGTATGTTATTCCACGAACAGTCGCCTCGCTCTCTCGTGCCGGGGCAAGGGCTAACATGTCGTCACGCGTCCTAGGAAATACAAACTTCCCAATCATCAGAATGGCCAGGTCTATCTAACGTCTCATCGAATATGCTACGTAGATAGGGATCAGCCACGGAAATACTCGGTTGCCTTGGAACTGAAAGAGGTTGAGCGCTATGAGTTCTACGTAAGACCCTACACATTTTTGCCTCGCCAAAGCGGAGAGGGATAGAGGACGAGGGAAACCAATAAAAGACCATGCCGCTAACAATATTTTCTTCGGTAGGCCGGCTTTCTTAAATCTTCGGCGAAGGTGACCCTGGTGCCGAAGCCGCCAAAACGAATAAAAACGTCAACCCCAAGTTCGTCGCTTGGCAGCCGCGTAAACAGTCCACGATCCCAACAGCCAGAGTTGCCACCCGTTACAGCTGCGACTTGGGTGTGCGTCATTTGCAGCTTCTCTAACCCGGTTCCTTCCAACTTTGATCCTACCACCGCGACTGCACACACGCCATTGCCTCCATGTCTTGCATGTGGCATTAAGCCGACTCTTACACACGTGCTAAAAGCTGCCATCTCGAATGCGAATAGTCGGAGTTCGACACTGTCAGCTTTGAACGCAGCGACCCCGACCCTGTCTCCCCGGCCGATACCTTCAAGTCCAAAACCAACGGCTCCTGTGCTCAATCACCGTTCCTCGAATGCCGGCGCAAGAGGTCCAGCTGCCGACACTGGTGCGTCGTTTGAGTGCCCCCGTTGCACATTTCTGAACCACCCGTCACTTCTTTCGTGTGAGATGTGTGGTGCGCCGCTCATTTCTCAAAATGCTGCAGCGTCGATACCTTCCGTTGTAGCGAGGACGGAGTCACCGGGACCGGTGCTAGTTAATGGGCCTTCGAAGTCCGACACGTTGAATCGCATCAAAGTGTCCTTCCGCGGCGGCGGTGAGAAGATATTCTACGAGCGATTAAAAGGAGCCATGACCCAAAGAAAATGGCTCTTGCATGGAGCGCCCCCGATTCCGAAGGGCACTCGAGGCGGAGACGAGACCACTTTGACAGCTAGACCTGGACCGGGAGCTGATGGAAGGCCCGTGACCAAAGCGGCGGGCATCGCGGCACTCGAACAAAGGGGACTGGATATGCGAAAGAATAACGAGCTTGTGATTGGCGATGCGTTTGAGGACCTCGAGTCCCTGATGGCATCCGCCAAGGAGGTCGTGGCGCTGGCGGAGCAATTCGCGAGGCAGGTTAACGGCACGGGCGGCGGCGCCGCTCTCGAAGCCAGTGCTCTCGTAAATCAGCTAGGCCTTGTGACAACCAAGGACATCGTCGGCGGAAGCAGTTCCGAATCCTTATATCTCTCCGAACTCGCCCGCAACCTCGCCGAGTTCTTGACGGATGATTCCCGCGGCGTGCTGAAGAAAGCGGGAGGAATCATCAGCCTTGTCGATCTCTGGGCCACATTCAATAGGGCGCGAGGGGGCGTCGAGCTGGTTAGTCCCCGCGACTTTGAAAAGGCGGCGAGAATGTGGGAGACGCTCAAGCTGCCGGTGAGGCTGAGGACATTCAAGAGCGGCGTCATGGTGGTCCAGAGCCACGATCGTACTGACGAGACTACTATCGCGGCCATATTAGAGTGGGTGCAAGACTTGCACGAGTTTCCTCCGGAGAAGGAGGTGTCGTGGGATTGGCATCAGTTCGGCGTCGGTGTTACGGCGCAGGATGCGGCCCAGCGCTTCGGTTGGAGCCTTGGGGTGGCTGAGGAGGAGCTCGAAATGGCGGAGGAGAAGGGGGCGCTCTGCCGAGAAGAGGGCATAGAGGGTCTGAAGTATTGGAAGAACTACATCGATACTGGTGATATAAAACTTCCAGATCCTGAAGAGGACATGGCCAAACAGTTCGAGAGAGCCCTACGAGAAAGCGGTATCCTATAGCTGCAGTTGGCACACATGTGGACGTACAGTCTACGGCTCAAGAGGCGATAGCGAGTAGATACCATTATAGAACGCGGGCGTCATTGATTAATCCCATCCCATATTTAACGGAATATCGACGGAGAAGAATTCCTCTGATCTGATGCCATCAATTGTGACGATCCAGACATGCGCTCACAGTACTTCTTCATGCCCTGCCGGCAAGATCTCCAAATCACTGCAAATCCACGGACGAAGTACAACCTGCCTCTCGTTCGCCGGATAACTGCGCAGTACCTCCCCGAATCCATCTGAACGACAAGCAACATGCGCGTTTGATCGTCGGGCGGTGGTAACTTCGACGAGGCGTACGTAGATGGATTCCATCAAGAACTGCAATTGCCAGCAGTCTACCTCGGCAGCACACGGTCGTAATAACGAATTGCAGTGTTAGCAGCGGAGTGATTATGGTTGTAGCCCGTAGCTTACACTTTCGACACTTTCGCACGCTGTGTTTAGGCAGTCGAATCGTTTTTTTTCAGCGCCTGCTTCAACGAGCTTGCGTCAGCAATTGCGTCCTTCCGTTTACGTGGAAATACGAACACAGCACTTTTGAATTCATCAAACTGACCTGCCTCATTTATAACGAGCATTAATCCACGGCTCTTCTGTCTGCCCATTGCAAATGCACTGAATTCCCAACTGGGGTGGCGCAGGTCGTTCCATTTATTGATCAATTGATCCCTAGAGGAGTACAAATCAGAACTCAGCCCCCTCCTCTCCAACGTACTCACTTTCTCATCAGCCTCGGATCAGCGCGTTGACCGGACTCCTTCTCGGTCTCACACTTTAGACATATCATATTCAACACATTCCTTAGGAGAGGTAAAAGATGCGCATCTCCGAAAAGTTCACACCGGAGGCAATGCTCGGCGCCCCGCGTCGAAGCCCAGCCGTGCCAAGCCGGAACGGGACCCTCGCGCTCTACACAGTCTCCACTTACAACTTCACCGAAGGGAAACTGACCAAGGAGCTCAAGACGCTAGAGATCAAGACCGGACGCTCCGAGGTGCTCTCGAGCGACGAGAACATCACCGAGGCTCTCTGGGTCCCCGGCAGGGATACCGAAGTGGCGTATCTGCAGAAAAAGGATAAGGGCCATACGGAGCTAGTGGTTGTCGATGTGGAGAGACGGGACGAGAGTAGACATGTGGTTTTCGAGTTCGATGCGCCCGTCAGCGGATTGAAGCTTAAGCCTCTGGACGACGAGACGTTGGCGTTCGCTGTTGCCGGGCTTGTGGGTCCGGATGGGAAGCTATATAATGAGACGACGCAGGAAAAGAAGGGATCGGCTCGGATATTTGATAAGCCCCGAGTCTGGGTGGTAAGAACGTGTTTGCCACCTCATAGATGTAAATCCTTTCTGTCGCATATGCTGACCTGATCTTTTCTCTTTTCTTCTCGCAAAGTGGGATTCTATCACGAAGGAACAAAAGTATACCCTTTGGTACTCTCAGCTCACCAGACAAAACGACCGCTGGACCCTACAAGGCGAACTCAACGACCTTCTCCAAAACACAACTCTCGAGATCGTAGGGGTCTACGACGTAGACGACGTCAAAAACCACTATGACCTGAGCACCAAGGGCATCCTATTCAACGCCTCGTCCCTCGGCCCGGACACCGACGTTCGACAATGGGACTCTACTCACGTCTACTTCGCGCCCCTCACCTCCTTCGCCGCTAAGACGACCTCGCCACCTCAGAGGCTCCAGATGGAACATCCCCTCCGCGCAGGACGATGCTCCAACGTGAGATTCTCGCCCGACGAGTCCCTCGCCGCATTCGTCTATGAGTCCTACGAGAACAGCATTGACGCACGTATATTGCTGGGCCACATCGACGCCCTGGCCGTCATCGACGTTTTCAAATTCATCGTCAAAAAGGAGCCCACTCTTCCCCCTTCTAGTTTCGAGTTCGGCAGCGAGCGCGACAGTCTTCTTCTCTCCACCCTGGCATGTGGGCGCACGACTATCCAGACCCTCTCACTTTCGCAAGATGCAGTACCCGAGACTATTTTCAACAATGGCTCGGCCGGGGCGTACTATCCCCTCGTCGAGGGTCAATGGGGGAAACTCCTAGTCTCGAGCGCTAGTTTCCTAGACAGTAGTCTCTGGCAGATTATTGATACCAAGGGGGAGACCGAGCCTGTGGTCGTCTCGTCCTTGACGAGGCACGGCGCCCGCTTCGGGCTGACGCATGCCATGGTATCGGAGATTTGGTACGAGGGGGCTGATGACAGCTGTATCCATGCTTTTATACTTCGTCCGAGCAATTTCGACCCTACTAAGAAGTATCCTTGGGTATTAATGCCCCATGGCGGACCTGTATCTGCATGGAATGATGCCTGGAGTACAAGAGTCCGTTGTATCCCGCGTCCGATTGAAACGTACAACATTGCTAATCCTTGCCCATAGTGGAACATAGCACTTTGGGCCGATCAAGGCTATATCATAGTCTGCCCCAACATTGCCGGCAGCGTAGGCTACGGACTTGACTTTACTGCCCGTACGCTCCTCCTTGCCCCCTTTACCGTCCTATCTTCGATCTCTCAATCTCTCTAACCTCGCTCGTACATGTCAGGAATCAACGGAGAATGGGGTGGAGCTGCCTACAAGGATCTCGTCAACCTCGTCCAGTATGTCGAGCAACTCCCCTACATCGACATCACCCGCGCCGCCCTCGCCGGCGCCAGCTTCGGAGGCTACATGGTGAGCTGGATCTTCGGAACCGACCTCGCCAAAAAGGTAAACTATCTCCCCTTCCCACTGGGCCAACCTGTGTTTTCCAAAAACATGACTTCTACTAACAAACCTAACAGTTCCGCTGCGCCATCTGGCACGACGGCATCCTCCACCTCAACGCCCTCGCCCTAACCTCCGACTTCGGCCTCCCACCCGCCCAATTCGGCAATCCCCCTCTCGCATGGGACCCTGCCACCGCCGAACAGCTCGACAAGTGGAACCCGGCCCGGCCCGACCGCCTCGCGAGGTGGAAGGACGCACCCCCGACGCTCTTCATCCATGGCCAGCGTGACTGGCGGTGTCCTCTGATCGAAGGGCTCGCCGCCTACCGAGTCCTCAAGTCTCATGGCGTGGCGAGCAAGTTTTTGACGTTCGAGGACGAGGGTCACTGGGTGCTCAAGCATGAGAACTCGCGTGTGTGGCATCGGGAGGTGTTTGCTTGGATTGAAACTTATGTTGGGAAAGGTCCTACGCCGGACTATTAAGAGGCAAAAGCTATTTATTTTCTTCTGCAGACTACTCTTGGAAATGTATGTATGAGGAACTTTTAGCCTTGGATTTCCTATTCTGTATGATTATGCTGGCTATGCAAATGGTATTGAACAAACTGGGTGCTTCCAAGCCAGACATATGAGCTCAAGAACAAAAACAAGATGCAAAACAAAGGTATATGCAGGTATTTCATGGCCCATGACGGTCGTAAAGAAGTTTGGGAGATGCATGGAAAATCGCAAAACGTAGCCGCTTCCTTGACAGACGCATCATGACTTGAATAAAAAAAAAAGCAAAAGCAAAAAAAAAAAGAAATGCAAAACGATCCTCCTCACCAAACAAAACACACCACACCTTTGCGATACCAAGACGAGACCAATACCGTCATGGCCAAAATGCCACCAGTCCGAGGGTATAACCATTCAACCCAGTTTCAAGTCAGTCATCCACTTATTCGTCATCGGGCTTCTGGTCGTCGTGGTCCTTCTTCTGCTCCCGTTCCTCCTGTTCCTTCGCTTCTCTCTCCTTCTTTTCAGCCTCCTCCTTTTCCTTCAACTCTCTTTCTTCCTTTTCCTTTTCTTCCCTCTCTTTCTGTTCCCTTTCCTCCCTCTCCTTCTTTTCCTTTTCCTCCTTCTCCTTCAGCTCCCTCTCTTCCCTCTCTTTCATTTCTTTCTCCTCCCTTTCCTTCAGCTCTCTCTCCTCCTTTTCTTTCTTCTCCTTCTCTTCCCGTTCCTTCTTCTCCTTTTCCTCCTTTTCCTTCAACTCTCTCTCTTCCCTCTCCTTCTTTTCTTTCTCCTCTCTTTCCTTCTGCTCCTGTTCCTCTCTCTCCTTCTTTTCCTTTAGCTCTTTCTCCTCTTTCTCCTTCTTCTCCTTCTCTTCCTTTTCCTTTAGCTCTCTTTCCTCCTTCTCCTTCCTTTCCTTCTCTTCTTTCTCCTGCTTCTCCCTCTCTTCCTTTTCTCTCTGCTCTCTTTCCTCCTTCTCCTTCTGTTCCCTCTCCTCTCTCTCCTTCTTCTCCCTTGCCTCCTTCTCTTCCTTTTCCTTTAGCTCTCTTTCTTCCTTCTCTCGCTTCTCTTTCTCTTCCTTCTCCCGCTGCTCCCTCTCTTCCTTTTCTTTCTGCTCTCTCTCCTCCTTTTCCTTTTCCTTCTTTTCTCTCTCCTCTTTCTCGCGCTGCAGCTGCTGTTGATGCTCTTCCTGCTTCTCCTGCATAGTCAACAGAATTAAAGTTAGTCGGTCAATCTTGCTCGCCATCTCGTTCACCCTCGTCTCCATCTGCGAGAGCACCAAGCTCCCGTCATTGGCCGAGCTCTCCTTGGCGTCCGCCTCCGCAGATTTGCTGTCCGCTGAGGACGGCTGCTTGTGGAGGCTCGCCCGCAGCGTATCCTCCTGGCTGAAGGTGGGGCCCCTAAAGCCGGCGAACTCGTCCTGAATGTTCCTGCAGCGGATCGACTCATACAGCTTGATAACGCCGACAATGGGGAGGTGGGTGATCTTGAGCAGGGCGATGCGGCCGGCGCGGAACTTGGTGGCTGAGTGGAAAAACAAGCGAAGGGGTCGGAAGATGATGAGGGAAACCAGGTTCAAGGGCGGCAGGAAGTGGGTCAGGCGGTTGCTCGTGGACGCCTCGAGCACATAGATGCTGTAAACGAAGAGGTATTCCGACCTAGCCTGGGTAATGACGCGGGAGAAGCTATTGGACAGCATACCGGTGAGGGAGCCGGTAAGGAGGAAGGAGCTGAGACAGATGAAGAGGAGCATGAGCGGCGGGCCGAAGACGGGGTCAATGTCGTCCATAATCTCGATACCGGTTCCGCTCGAGCCGAAGAAGATTTTGGTAAGAATCATGGTCATATTCGCAAAGGTAAACGTGTTTCGCCCGACGAGGGAGAAGGTAGTAAGGAAGCCGCAGTAGATGATGATGACCAAAATCATGAATTTGACAAAGTCTTTGCCCATCTCCTTGAAGCAGGGAATCAGTGTGCCCCAGTAAGGGCTCAAGCTAAGGAACGAGCAGATTCTAGGCACCATGAACAGAGCTTCCAAGGCGAATATGTCAAAGGCAACTTCGACTGCCTGCTGATTATGCGTGATGATACCAATTATCTCTGCGAAGGCAGGTTAGTGAACCATCTTCCTGCGCCTAGTGGAGTAAATGTGGAAAAAGAACAAGAAGGAAATAACTTACTGAGTATAGCAAAGGTGATACCAAGGCTAATCATGATCATGTCAAATACGTTCCAGAGGTCGGAGGTGTAAAACATGGAACCGGCATCGTTCCAGGCGCTGATCTCATCGTACAAGAATGCGGCAAGCCAGATGTAAAGAACATATTCGGCGCGAGTAATGACGTCGACGTCACGCTCCACAAGTACGGTGTAGTAAATAGCCATGAAGCCGAGGAAAAAGACGATCTCCCAAGCCTTGAGATATTTAGGGACACGCAAGCGGGAGAAGGGGTCAGCCGTTGCAGGGTTATAGTACCTCGGCTTCTTGACGGCCAAGACGTCGAGTCTGTCCCAGAAAATTATATCACCATTCCAAATGGCGGTAATAATCTTCTGGACAACGGCTTGACCGAGGAATTCCTTGGAGTTTGAGATGGCGGCTATCTCGAGGGCATTGAGGCCGCGGAAGGGTGCAGTTGGATCCTCTTCCACTTCCTCACCCTCCTCAACACTGAAACTGGCCGTCAAACGCGAGAGGGATTGCAAAAGTTGACCGCGTTTAACAGAGTTGACAGTGGTGGCCATGGACCGTCTGCCGTAGGAGCCACCATTGGAGCGAGGAAGAAGAGGAGAGTGTTCGGTACTAGTGGACTCCTCCGGAATGGTGTCGGGAATGGGTTCGGGTTCCTCGAGTTCGGGGATCTCGTATAGACAGTAGTCTACTGCTTCTCTCTCGGACAGACGAGACAAGAACCTCCAGGCGACGATCTCACAAGCATGTGCGCGAGACGCGCTGAGGTCGCGGGTCTTGTCGTCGGCGACATAGTGCCATTTCAATGCCCTTCATAGAAACCAGGTCAGCATCAATTGAAATTTACGGAGAGACGCTCATCTGAAGGCCCGCTGTGTTGAGGTGAGATCGATCGGGGTGACCATAAAAGATGCATAGAAGTGGGGGGCAATGCGTTCTGCATGTGCCCCACTACCACTAAAACAGAACCTGCCTCGTGATGCTGCTCGCCCTAGCTACGAATGGTGATGGTGATGGGAAGACGTGAAAAGGAAGATGTATCAAGAACATACAGCAAGGCATTCACGATGGTCGGATTGGAGCAGTTCAAGGCCAGATGGTCGACTAGCGAACGAAGTTCACTTGAAGAAGTCCTCAACTGCTCAAACGTGTGCGGCAGAGTGATAATAGCAGAGAAGTAACTACAAGTGTTAAAGACGTGTCAGTATAGAAAATAAATGAACCAAATTCTAAGAGAGGGTAGAATTGACTAACCGAGAAAACTTCTTGATAACATCTCGGAAGCTATCGCCTTCACGAATGTCAGGCAGCTCGACATAAACAAAGCCAGACGGGCCGGGAGACGGCGCTCGGGGCGCCGGTAGCTTCTTTAGCTTAACGCGGATGGGCATAGTTCCTCGGTCGGGGCAGGTTTTCTGAGGCCAAGAGGAGGTTGTAAATCCTCGACGAAGAACACGTCGATGTTGCTTAAGAGAGGAGCTGTGTTGAAGGAGAGGAGGAGCGGGGGAAGAAGAATGAAACAGACGAAGGAGGAGCGGAGGGGATCAAATTGATGGCAGCTGGAGACGAACGATCACGGTACATTGCGACAAACAACCAAGGCCAAGGAGAAATTACGAAGTACACTATGTACAGTCTGATACCGGTCTTGGACGAACTAAGTCGGCACAATCGCTGAATACGTACTTCGTAGAAGTAGTAGAGTACTACGGCACTATTCCCAAACCAAGACCTCGTCAATTGAAGATGGAGTGTAGTGTACTTTGTTTGATGTGTGTGGATTCCAGGCGGGCAAGGATCATACATAGATAGCCTGGTCAGCCAAGACCCTGGTAGTTCGTGCTCCATCCTGGACATCATTGCATGTGGGGGTTGGGGAAGCTACTAAGGATATTGGATAATATTGGATTGAACAAGGCATAAAAAGGGTCTAGGGTGCCTGCCCGTGGTCATGTAGGCGCCCGCAATTACATCAAGCTGGCCAGGAGCAGGAAGTGATGGACAGGCGGGTTACCGGGCTGGATCGATTGGCAAGCTTGATTGGCTTGGAGAAGGTCGCACAGCAAGCACGCGGCGAGATCGTGGTCATGGATGCCTCCAATGGCCAATTGACATCTTGGCCACGAGAGGAGAGAGGGGAGAGAGATGGCGACAACCCCTCTGTTGAAGGCTTACATTATCTGTACATTAAAGTATGAACTTGGTAGTAAGTAATTACCTTAGTATTCGTACTTTGCACGAAATACTTGTGGTTGGTGGCTGGACTCTGGAGCGGGGTTTCCAGAGAATCATTTCAAAGTTCATAGCTCAATGTCCAAGCCCATGTTCAATGCTCCTGCACAGCACTGGACTTGAGCTGGCGTGTGCGCGGTACAATGCCGACGTCGTGCCTCCTGACTGTCGCTAGGCCAGGCGTACTTGTGCACAGCCTAAAAAAAAAAAAAAAAAAAAAAAAAAAAAAAAAAGAAAGCCCGATGCTCATTCTAAACTAAATGGAAAGCACAAAATGTGGACTCACTGCGGCAACCCATTATCACACTAAAGTGCGGTGACCCGAGATAGTTCGAAGTTCAACATTCGATATTGCTTGCTCGACCGCACAGCCGTTCATTCGTATTAAACCGGCTTCATCTACTACTAATACTCTAATAAACTACGACGAGTACAAAGAGTCCCTTCCTGGCGTGGGGAACGCAATCTCCAGTGCTGCAAGATGCAGGGTCGGTTTCGGTTTCGACAGGTGACACCTGATACGAAAGATTTTCCGTTTGCCTCTTCGGCTCTGCGAGGTACACGGCACGATACTACACGATATGAAGATGGTGCAAGAACGGTTTGTCACTTGTCGAAGTATTCTGTGCCGTGCAAACGGAATGTTTGACTTGTGGCGGGAAAATCAAGGTAGACTCTTGTCTTGAGGATGGGAGAGATGGTTGAAAAGAGTCAGATAGCCCATGGTGAGGCTCAGCGATGTCCGTCCATCAAAATTAGCATTGATCGAATCAATGGCACTTGCAGGGGTCTTCTTCTTCTACGACGTCAGGTCGCAGGGCCACTGACACTCGTTTACTTCACACTTTGTAAGCCCGAGCCTCGCTGGAATTGAGATTTGACGCAATGGACGAAGTAGTTTACTGTACGAAGTACCTGTTTGAAGATTGCACTAAATAATAATACGTTTCAAGTGAATAACTTCTTCGTTCGTCCATCAACCGCATGGCATGTACTTCGTACCTGTGTACGCTTTATGAAATGACTCCGAAGGAGTGGGTCAAAAGTTCAAAAATCCAATGGCCATCGAACGAGGAGAGTTTAGTTGTCGATTGAACATACCCATCCGACCACCCTCCAGACTGCAACTGGGCATTGATCAGGCGTCTCACATGGCAGCATTCACGCAGCTTCCTAGAAATGCCAGAGAGGAACACCAGCAAAGGCAGAAAGCAGCTCAAAGAATCAATTGGCACGGTTGCCAACATTAATTAGTATCCAGTGAACAACTTCGATTTGGAACTTGTATGAGGATCCATGGGGGGCGAAGCTGCCCTGGAGCTCCTTCCCCGAACCTCGAATCAGTTCAACACCATCCGTTTGTTCTTTCCCAGGAAATCCCTTTCCTGCTAAACAACGTTCGTTCCCATAATAAAGGACAATCAATTATAAGAAGGAGCAATCTTAAAGAAGAGCTCAAGAGCCGCATTATTAAGCCGGATCCGAATCTGTTCGGTCCATCTCAAACGCACATGCAGTCTTTATCAATTCGTCGCTCCCTCCCTTGCATTGACGTCGACGTATTTCGTAAGGCCTGGGAGTTGATCGTGTCCAAATGACGATTGCAAACCCTGAATTTCCTTTGTCAATGGCTCACGGATTCTCGCCAAGCCTCGTCCACGCCGACATCTCATTCGCCATTCGCTGCATTGCTGCATTGCGAAACGATGCAACCGCTGTGCCTCATTGGGCCTGGCAGAACCACGTTCGGTCATGACGCGTCGGAATCCGGTGGGAACGACATCCACATAAGCACAAGCTTCTTTTTGCACTAAAACCCAAAGCCTTCCACACCTAAAATAGGCGCTGTCATCTAGCACCCAGGCCTAACCAAGGGTCATCATTATCCCGAGGCGAACGAATAGCCTCGAACCACTCCCAGCCCATACACTGGTAAAACCCTCTAACTACGAGCTCCCTTGCGTGGACGTCGTGTTTCGGCCCGCACCGCAAGAAAAAGGAAAAGCGCCCAAAAATTCATCTGCGTCTGTGGCTGTTGCATCAGGGTAAACGTGCCTGACAAGCCTCTCTTGCGCCATAAGATCTTCGGGGCCCGACCTATGTTGCTGTGCTAGACACACCGTAAATCTTCGTATATGGCTGACGCGTAAAAAACGACTGGAAACGAGTTGACAATAATCTCACTTTCTTGCCCAATGCTAGCTATGGATGAGTCGAAGGTGGCAGTTGCTGTATGGCTTAGTTCTAGAAGGATATTACTCCGTTAGAGATCTCTAATCTCGTCTTCAACGAGTATTAATATCTGGGGATGCCTCGAATAGTTCGAGCCTGAGATCATGACTTGAATATATCCCAACATCACAATCCTTCTCTATCCTGGTATTCATCTGAAGTGAGATCCACCCTCGTCTTCGCCTCCTCGTGTGTTCTTCACCTCGTTGCTTCTAGTCTCCAAGGCCTTCCTCCCTTTTCACCATGGCCACTCCTTCTCCCACCATCGCAGATGCTGCCACTGGCACAGCAACCTCAACATCTTCTCCGTCCTGCATCACTGCTGTCCCCGGAAAATATGGCGCCGTCCCCATCGATGCCTGCAACAGTAACTACCTGGTTGTGCCCAACTTTGGCGCAAACCTGGCGTTCGCTGTGTTGGTAGGACTAACTACTTCTGTCCATATCCTCCAAGCTGCTGTGTATAAAAAGGTACTACTCCTGATCCCGAACGAAAGATAAAAGTCTTCTTTACGCCCTGGAAATGCGGCGACGTTGTAAAAAGACGTGGGATCAGCATTCGCTGACTTATACGTCTAGAAATACTGTTGGGTCCTCATCATGGGCAGTGCCTGGGAAACTGCCGCCTTCGCTCTCCGCACAGCCGGTACTCGTGACCAGCAGCAACTCGCCTACGTTGTCATGGGCACGCTGCTTCTCCTTCTTGCGCCATTGTGTAAGTGACCAGTCACCGAGTTGTCCCGAGGAGAAGATCTTACCAGACTAACACCATATCTAGGGATCAACGCCTTCCTCTACATGACCGTAGCCCGCCTCGTCCACTACATGCTCCCCAGTCAAAAGGTCCTCGGATTGAGAGCCGTCCTCCTAACCAAGGTCTTCGTCGGGCTCGACATCCTTTCTTTCCTCGTTCAGGGTACGGGCGGCTCTCTTCTTTCCAACCAAGATGAAGACAGCCAAGATATTCAACGTGCCGGCCAGAAGATCTACATGGTCGGTGTCGGCATCCAAGCTTTGTTCATCATCGCCTTTAGCGTCTTGACCGTTGCCTTTTACAAGAGACTCGATATAGAGGGTCGACAGGATCGCAACATTCCGCTTACGAAGAAACTTGTTTGGGTTCTGCTTGCCGATTTTGTCTTCATCATGGTAAGAGTCGATCCGCTTCATCCCCCAACCCCCCCTTTCTATGCGCTAGATTTTGCCTCTAACATCAGACCTGACAGATCCGAATCATCTTCCGCCTCGTCGAATTCATCCCCGGCGCCAACGATGATAACCCCATCCTTAAGAGCGAAAACTACGTCTTCTGCCTCGACGGCCTTCCCGTTCTCCTCGGCCTCATCCTCCTCAACGTGCTCCACCCGGGCCTCGTCCTCCGTGGCCCCGATAGCGAATTCCCCCGCCTGTCCCGCAAGGAGAAGAAGGCTCTCAAGCGCGAGAAGAAGGAGGCCAAGAAGCAGCTCAAGGCGGAGAAGAAGCAGCGCAAGATGGAGAGGAAGGAGGGCGGACACGGGTGGCAGCAGGTCGATCTTGATGATACGTCGGCGAGGGAGGGGGATGACTCGAATGTTGAGCTGGTGGAAAGGAACTATCCCAGCTATGATCATTCGTGGAGAGAAAGGGAGGCTAACTCTAGGGTCTAAACGGGACCGTGGGGGCGTTCGTCGATTGGTGTAAACTTTTGAAGTTTTCATTTGTCTTGATGATTGGGTCCATGGGGAAGTTATAGAGAAAGTTATGGATCAGGGTGGATCACCGCGGACTACATGAATGGGTATAGAGATGGATAATAGCGTCGTCTGAAATTTGGGCTTGCATTTAAGTTACATAGTTTGATATAGTTTGGGCTTAATTTCTTTTCTTTCTTTT
The DNA here is from genome assembly GCF_000732125.1 of Scedosporium apiospermum. NCBI lineage: Eukaryota > Fungi > Ascomycota > Sordariomycetes > Microascales > Microascaceae > Scedosporium > Scedosporium apiospermum. Next base: position 2,206,195 of record NW_015971811.1, on the reverse strand, counting down.
CTTTCTTTCTTTCTTTCACCTGACCGCTTGTTACTTTCATCTTTTGAACCGCTCACATCGGCTCCCATTCATCACTCATCATAAAGCATCATCAAGCCAGAGCCGCGATGCTCTGCCGCGGCTCCTCCACTTCCTCTCCAAGCAGGCTAGCCGTCGAATGAGACATTCTCATGGCCACACCCAGTCTCAAATGAAGCATCTAAATACCCAAACTTCATCCGCTCCTTGGCCTGGTTTATATTTCCACGGATGGCCAGCGCTATGTTTCACAGCCGGCGTCTTTCCTTTCCAATTGAGATATATAAGCGAATCTCCTCCCAGATCATCCTCCACAACTGATACCGCGTCGGCGACGACTGAGCAACGAATACTCCTGATAACGTACAGTTGCATCCCGGCGGCAGAGAGAAACTAAAGGAGGACGGGCCGACATGGGTCTTCCATGGATGTGGTGGAGAAGGCTAACGACTCTTGGGCCCCGGTTCTTAGTACACCTCAGAAGCATTCCTTGTTGCTGGACTAGGCTCCCGATGGCCAACAATTGCAGAATAAAGAAAACACTAGCACGACCTTCACCAGCTGTTCCGGTTCAATATAATAGCCTCTTAGCGTTATCCTTCTTCATAAATTCCAACTTCTTGCTCTTGTGACATCGCAACTCGAACCCGTTCGTCTGCGACACAATTCTCGTCACCAATAAATGTCTTTAGTTTTCACGGGGCGGCGTACTAGCTATGGGGACTTGCTGACCACGGTCTTGAACCACTCGCAAATGTTAGAATGGCAGAAAATTGCAACATCTCTAACTACCAGGTCGATATTATATTTCTACCTTTTTTGTTTTCTTTCGTCTGGACATTGCCCGTCTGAGGGGACTTATGATGGCATTGGTGGACAAGAAGTGTCCTGCGCTCTAGCGACGATTGATGTTGCTGTGTGGTGTCAACCTCATCATTGTAATACTAGTTTAGTGTTGCTACAACGCTGCGCTGCTCCCTTAAGACAAAGGATCCTGTCTTGCCGTTTCCCTTCTCTGGCACGAGGCAGGATAAACCTGAGTTGTCAGGGCTCGAGACCTAGTCTGTGAATCAAAGTCGCTACCTCCCCTTCAGGGGAATGATTCCACCTGACAAAGGTCAGAGGTTTCTTGACGTTAGACAAACCGCAGCCAAGACATTCGTGATATGGTGGTCCATATGTCAAATCCTGGTGCAAATATAGACCGCGTTGCCCCCACTGCGAATCCATCCACGGCGGCTCATTGTTCAAGATGTCAGCAAAAGCCACGCGGCTACTATGATTCCGCACGCTGGTCCTCAAATTAGCATCTTCAATAACAAGTGCCGGAGCGAGTCCATCGTCATCCATGTAATTTCCATGGGAATGAAGTATGCGTAAGCTTCAACTTCTGCCCTGCCCCCATCCATCTATGTGGTTTATTATCTATTTGAAACCTGGAAAACGGCCCGCGGTGGCTGGGGATCTTTTGCGCCCCTCTGAGGAAGGAGGAAGAGAGCGGATCCGGTGGAACTCGGTATCTTCCCGTCAACAAAGGCCTTCCGGGCTAGAACATATCCGGCAGAATACCCACATGTGCGAACGCACTTGGAAACAAAACGGCGTAAACAAACCTGTGCCATGTGGCAAGATATGAAGTGGCGAACAGAACGGTTCTTGGAGAGTCTAATTACCTCGAAGTTGTCGGCTTGTCTTGACACTAAAGAGAGGCGCCTGCCCAATCATCTGGGACAAAACTCAGGGGAGGGTGTCATCCATGCCATGTTGGCGCAGCGCATCACAAACACCATCCAGTGTGCGTCGCAATGACTTTGAGATGATTGTTAAAAATAGAATCGATCCAACACACACTGTATAACACCGCCTAATTTATTAGGGGAACATAGTGCGGATATCTTCCCGTCCTGCTGCTCTTGGCGGCTGTGCGTTCAAGCGCTCGGCGCCTGGTTGGAACAGACTTGACGCTTCGCATTGGTCCTTGGGGGCGTAAGGGCTATTTAGCCTTCGGGGTTTATTGAGGGGCTGGGAGTCGAAATGGTCAGCGCCCAGAATGATGAGGACGAAAAAAACCCTTGCTCGAGAAAAGCGGAAAGAAAAGTAGTGCAGAATACCTGAATGTGGTGGCACTGGAGCGAAGAGTCGGGGTTCGGAACCATCATCTCATCGTCTTGTCGTCTCATCACACCATCGCCTCATTTTCTCGTGGCAGCTCTCAACATCATGAAAAGCTGCTGGCAATGCGCTGGCTCCAATACGAAGAATTTCCAGCTTCGCACAAATCAAGGTCGCCTGTCGATGAACCTAAGAGAAACGAAGAGAAACACTGGGCATCAGTCATACGGTTCGGTTAATCGCCAGATGCGAGACAATTTGTCTGTCCCACATTCAAAGATTGACGTCCGGTCCGTATATGTATTATAAGTAATCCTAGAGTACGAAATCCTAGAGTACGAAGTAGTCCGTAGAACCTATATAACATGCTGATATTTCTAAAATCGGTTGCCCCCCATCAGGCTCCCCTTCGTCGGGAAGTTGGGATCGTCAAACGGCGCGCATTTACTTCGTGCGAAGTGTTCTTCTCTGATGGGCCGCCGAGAGCATGGATATGTGTAAATCTTGTCCTTCGTCGACCAGGTGAAAAAAAACCTATAAAGAGTTGCACGGCAACGGACGACGATGGAGAACGATGGTCGGAGTCGTGGAGTCGAGAGCTCTTAAGCGTCTCACTAATGGATTCGGTGATGGCTGGAAGAGGCATAGCCTGTGCCCACAGCCCAGGAACTCCAAGATGAAGAGGGACAAGACAACCACCGGATCCTGCATTTGGCCCTGCCAGGCCCAGTCCTATTTTCAGCCACACACTCAATAAGGTTACTTCGACTGGTTCATCCTCTCGGCAACCGGGCTTACGCCCATCTCCACCCATGGTCCAAGACCAGGACCAGGTTCCAGAATTGTTTGCTCTTTTCTCCCTGGATCTTGGCTTTGCGCTGCCACCCTGGATAATGCGTCTGGAATGTCCATCAAATTCACAAAGCCATTCAGTGCGGATTAGTCTTAGCATTAAGACAGCGCACACGCAGCACTCCGTGATGCCAAATACTGATCAAATGCCGGTACGAAAAAAAAAAAAAAAAAAAAAAATCCACGCAGTACGGCAGAATGGACCGGGCCAATATCAAACTAAACATGGGCTGGTCAGCCATCCCGAGAGCCAGGCGACATCATGTTAATGATCAAGGAGCTCAGGGGGGGCAAAAATCAGCTCCTCCCCCCCCAGCCATCTGTTTCGACACGAGCATTCGTTCAATCGTTTGCCATTCTCCATTCCTCAGGAGCCAAGCAGACGACAGAAAATAAATGAACATTTTCATTCAGATCTCGTAAAAAAGAACTGCTGCACTTTGTGATACTTCGGAAGTAGCAAGGTCAGGATGACGCTCAAGGGTACTCAAGTCTGACCTCCTTGGATGTACACTCCGCCTCTCCGTGATACCAAGGTCCGCCTCAGTCGATCCCATCCGAATCCCACCTTCAGACCCCGGGTCTTCGGGTACACAGCAGGGCTTCCTTTCTTCCATTGTACTTGTAGGATTGTCATTGATGAGTACGTACTCCTGGCTAGGTCCATTGTCCTATCCTGCCGGGTTGAAGACGCTGTGGCTGCATTGGCTGATGCGACTCTGGGCCAATGCGAGATCGAAACACAGCCCGGGACCTGCAACATCCTTCAATGATCTCCTTCTTTTTCGATTTCCATTTCAATCTTAAACTGTCACTCTTCCTCCTTGTGTACATTTCTGCGAATCCTATCGCTACTTTCTAATCTCGATTCTTTTTTCTCGCATCTCCTATCGCGAGCGCTGGTTTCTTTATTTTCCTGTCGTCAGCGTTGCCTTTTCGATGTTATGCGCATTCGGTATTATTCTCTCAACTACTGAACTTTTCCATCCTCATCAACTTCAACTTCAATAGTACAACATCAAATGTTGGCTCCCGACTTCTTCCAGCGGCTCCCAAGCCCGACCGCCTCCCTCATCCTCGCCGCACTCCTCACACTCACAAACGCCCACGCCCTCCCCCGCCAAACGAAAACCGTCCAACACCGCACTCTAAACGTCGAGCTCTGGCCGCCCGCACCCACTGAAGCGCCGCTCCCCCTCGCCCGCGCCCAAATCGACGCCCTCCTCCTCCGCCGACAAGACTTCAACACCGTTTGCGGCTTCCTAGAAGGCAATGCCGACATCCCTGTAACCTGCGGCGCCGGCTCGCACTGCGTCGTCGACCGCGACCACAATGCTATCGGTTGCTGTCCTGACGGTGAACCGGCCTGTACCACCGGCGTCTTCACGGGCTGCGTAGATTTCAACAGTGGGCCTCAGACCGAGGTGAACCCCTACGTTTACACATGCGCCGGATCCGACGTGTGTTACCGGAATGTTTTTGCGGGCGGGTTTTCTCAGTACGGTTGTGGAACGGCGTCCAACCTAGCCGCGAGCGTGGCGACCGCTGTTTCGGGGCTCTCGTCAGATCTTAGGTTTTCGCAGGTGACGGACCAGTTTACGGCAGAGGTTACGACCGTTTCCGAGCCTATTACTATTAATCCTAGCACGGGGACTCGCTCCCTCACTGCATCTTCTTCCTCGACGACGGAATCCACCACAACGAGCAGTTCTACGACGACTTCGACGTCCAGCGAAACGGCTTCTTCGACAGCCGCGGCCGGCGAGGCAGGGGAAGCCCCCGAAGGCAACGGATCCAAGAACCAGACGGGCGCTATTATCGGAGGCACCATTAGCGGCGTGGCCGTTCTCGTCGCGCTCGTGGCTTTGGGATTCTATCTCTGGAAGCGGAAGCAGCGCAATACTCGTGAGGGTCCGCCTACCCTGGACACCAAGTACATAAGGTACGTGTTGCTTTTTTTTTTTTTTTTTTTTTTTTTTTTTTTTCTTTCTCGTTTTTCTTCTCCTCTTTCCCGCTCCCAACGCTTCACGCTTAGTACATTTCACGGGGCCACGCAAACTAATTGTGCCACTTCTAGCCCCATGTCAAACGGCGCCGGCTTCACCCCCGTCGCGCCGAGTCAAGAATACGCCGAAACAGGCTTCTACCCCATGCACGCCGCGGCGGCCGCTCCGAAACCCGCCCACGTACCGGCGGTCTACGGTGTAGGCAGCTCGACAGAACGACCGGACCAAGTGCCTCTGACGAGGGAATTCGACGACTTCCACCGCGGATTCAGCGAGGCGCTGGAGAACATCAGGGAAGAGGACGAGACAGCCATGACGGGTTCTCCTGGAGGACAGGCCGGAGCTGCGGGACAGGGCGCGGGTCGTGGGCAGGGGCAAGGGTATAGTAGCGTGAGTACGGAGACGGAGACGCCGTTGTGGCAGCAGAATCGGCGGCAGAGTAGGAATATGATGTGGATGTAATCACGGCCGCTGAAGAGGAGGCGAATCAGTGGATGGAGAAAGAAATGAAGAAGTGGATAATCAATGTATTATGCATTTTGGTTGTGCTTCCTCTTGATTTCGGACGAAGCTTGTATAAACTGGAAAGGATCAATGGTTATTGCATTAGGAACCGAAAGCATCTCTTGACAACGGGCGTTTAGGTAAAGAGGGAAAAGGGACAGAAAACGACTGCAGGCGAAGGGAAGGGCATCAATGATGAAGCTTTTCTGAAACGCAATTTGATCAGTTGCGACGTTTCCATGTTGATAAGTTTCTTTTTTTGCGATCGATCATGTATATATGAATGCGCATCTAGTTTCGAGCAATCGAGGTCCGTCCTCGGCTGCGCAAAGCAAGTGTGCTCTCCGTACGTCCGTACGTCCGCGAAAGTTAAATCAAGCAAAGGACACCATCGTCTCCTCGCTGTGCCGCAGGCATCCCCGCCTTTTCAATACAATTGATCGAAACAGCAAAAAAAGAATGGCGGGGACCGGTGAACTCTACAAAACACTGTGGAGTTCTCCCTGGTCCGTCCTGCATCGTCAAAAGGCCCCGCCAATCTTGGAAAGTAATCCATCATGTATATATATATATATACGTACCAGGCCAAGGCGAAGAAACGCCACTTCACCTGGAAGGGGTGTGAAGGAGACAAGAGCCTTGGAGAGAAGGTCCCAACTAATAGACTCCCTACTATAACCTTCGAAGCCTAGCGGCGCCTCGTGACACAAATACGCCTCCCACCGATAGACCGGATCGAGAAAAGAAGGTCCAATCGTGGCATGGGCGAATCCTAAGGGGGGAATGCGATGCGGCTGCGTGACCCGGGGCGTGTGCGCAGTCAGCACAGGGTCATGACGGAATGGAGAGGAAAGACTGGGGAAGCGTCGGCTGAGATGATGGCTAGCGTCGCAAGATTCATTCGGGTGCCCGGGGTCCACAGAATCGGTTACATCATGGCAATGGGGTAATGGGAGAGTGGGAGAGACCAGCGGCGAGAGCCCGTTCATCGCTGTTGAATTGAGGATCAGAAGATCGAGATATTATCACGACCGGAGCTTGACTTGGGCATCCCGAAGCAGGAAATTTGGCATGAATCCAGAAAAGAAAAAAAAAACCAGACGGGCTATACTATTTTGTACTAAATACGTTTTGAGAAAAGAGGTCTTTCTTTTAAAATAAGAATTGAGGGCCGGTTATCAAGTACTTCCCCCCAAGAGCCCCAGACCGTCTCTCTTTTTCTCGGGTCCGGTCGGTGCCAAAAACGGCGCCTATCGTCGGCTTATTTGGGTCCAGCTTCCGCGACAAGCCCGCCGCGATCCGCCGCTCCGAGCCGTCAATCACTGCTGCTGATTGCGATGACGCCCGTATTTGACTGGTACCACTAACACGACAAAGACCAACCGCCGCAGCACTTCAGCCATTGAATGGTACACGCCGCGGTCCACGGACATCCCCCGAATCACAATAGGCATGCATAGATCAATTGATCCTATCTTTTTATTCCGTATACAGATGCCCCGAATCGCGGGGAAACTCTCCCTTGTTCGACACAGGGCGCACACATGTGATATTGCAATTTAAGGGCGTAGGCATGTGGGGACCCGGACTCCCTTAAGGTTCCTTCGCGAGTTAGGTCACGCTGGCCGGCCCGTGGGAGACCACCACTTGGAGGAGAGTTTCCGGAGCCGGTTCTCCAAGTTTTCTGCTTTAGGGCCACCAAGACGGGTGGCTAGCGTGCTATTTTGTAGACTTCATACAGTGGATGTGCTTTGCTACCTGGAGTAGATCCAACAGTACCAGAGATTCTAGACCCCGTGGAATCTTATCCTGGTTCTTGTTACGATATAACAACTCCACGTGTCCCCAGAGCCTCCGAGACTTACAAGCTCCTTCTAATCACTTTCGTCAACCAAGTATCTTTAAACTTCAATCTTCTTATCACACAATCGCCCACCCCTTATCTTGGGTTGAACAGGATAGATTTCTTCACAACCTAGATCAGCACAAAAAGATAGGCTCATGACCACCGCGATGGGAGCACCTCAGGAAATCGACCTCCCCCCGAGCTCCTCGCCATCCCTCATCCTCACTGAACCGACCCCGGCCGAACGTATTCAGATATGGACTCTCACCCAAAAGTCGTGGGGAAGAGTCCTTGGCGTTGAAGATTACGTCCATCGAGAGGAGTATCTCTTGACCGTTCCCGTTGCAAGAGGCGGCGGGGTCACTCAGTGGATTCTCACCATCAGATCTCTCCCACCTGGCCAGAGGCCAATCCTTTCCTCGTGCGATTCCATTAGGAAGACTGCGCTCGTCGGTTCCTCCCCGAGAGGCTCCAACATAGAGGAAGTGATTGCCCATAGCATTGGCTCCGTCTTCACGGACCCCATCTATAGAGGACGTGGATATGCGTCCAAGATGCTGGCCCTCCTCGGAGAGGAACTGAAGAAACACCAAGGCTCTCCAATGAAACCTGTCACCAACGGCACCAAATCCGAAACCTTGGTGCCTACCACCTCCGTACCTTCTCCGAGGACCACCAGCCTCACTCCCGTTGCCTTTTCCCTCCTCTTTTCGGACATTGGCAAGACCTTCTACGCAACCCGCGGCTGGGCCGCCCATCCAAGCACCCACCTCTCATTCCCTCCTCTTCTCCCCTCCACACAGCCCACAGAGCCTTTAACAAACGGCACGGCCTCCTCATACCCCTCTGCGAAGCCAATAGGCTACCACCAACTGGCCGAGCTCTGCACCCTAGACGAATCCCTCCTCCGGACTAGGATGGCCCGCATGCTTTCTTCTCCTTCTTCATCCTCCTCCTCCGCCGCCACCCCCGGTACACCCCACACCTTCGTCGCCCTCGCACCTAACTTGGATGCCATTCTCTGGCACATGATGCGTGAGGATTTCATCACTCACCGCATCTTCGACCGCACGCCTACCGTCAAGGGCGGCGTCTTTGGTTCCAAGGGACAGCGTATCTGGGCCGTCTGGACTCGGGCTTATTCGAGTACTCCGAGTTTACCACCTTCTACTCTCGAGGAACTCAAGGATGGGAATACCTTCCATGTTTTGAGGCTTGTAGTTGAGGATGAAAACTGCTCGGATGAATATCTCACCCAGGGGATCAAGGCCATTCTTGATCTTGCAAGGAAGGAGGCGTTCGAATGGGGAACTAGTCACGTTGAGCTATGGAATCCCGGCCCAAGGTTCCAGAGCGCCATCGACAAGACGGGATTGGACTACAAAGTTGTAGACAGGGAGATGGATAGCATTCCCTGCCTCAGGTGGTACGGAGACGGTCCGGCAGACGGAGTTTTCTGGGTTGCGAATGAGAAATACGCTTGGTACTAGTCGATTGGCGTTTTTTGGGATATGTTTGGGAGGAAGAAAGAAGGAAAGAACCATCCGACCTCGCTCCTTCCACGGATCAACGAAGAGAACTGTAATAGTTTTATATACGAGTTCATGGCAAGAACTCCCAACCGAGCAGCTCAAGCAGCAAGACTGCGACCAAATGGCCAAGTGGTCAATTGGAGCGCTCAGAAGGTTAGAAAATCGCAATTTTCGTAGCCCGTGGGAAGCAACCAGGATCGAATCCTAGGAGCAACCCGCGGGCGAGCTTTTTGTCTTTTTTTTTTTTTTTTTTTTTTTTTTTTTTTTTTTCTTTCTTTCTTCTCTTTTGAACTTCCTTCTCTTTCTTTCTCTTTTATTCTTCTTCTTTTTCGAGCTATTAAATTCCCGGAATCAATATATCTAACCATTCTCGGGGAACGGTTTGAGACGCTGATCAATCTTGTGATACTGGCTTTTGCCCTCCGTAAACGAAGCCTGCGATTAGCTCGAGTGATGTCATCTTGAGCACTCCCCCCACGATTTGATTTCACAGAAGCAGTGCTGAGCCTCCGTCGCGAGCTTAGGATAATGTAGACAGACTGACCAAGCCGAGATACAATAGTATTGCATGTCATGGCAACCATAACTCTTATTCTTATATGTCTTGGACCTATACATGATTTTTTGATTCAAGCTCCCTAACAGCCTTTTGCGGCATGACCTCTTTTAAAGTAAAGTAGCTCCTAATCATTAAACTCCTCCAGGTACCCAATCCCCCATCTAATGATCATGATCGTCCCTATCCTCCTTTACCTCCGGATCCAACGTAATAAGGGTATCAATCCTCATAATGCTAATACAAGCCTCCACCGCGCTCTTTAGCTGCTTGATCTTGCTCACGCTGGGCTCGAGGACGCCAGCCTTGACCTCATCCACCACCCTGCCCTTGGTGAGGTCAAGTCCGTAGTTCTTATAGGCCTTCCTGCGCGCTAGAGACTTCTCGTCCTCGTTGGCATCGCCCTCCTGAATCCTCTGGGCCCGCGCGTGCCTGTTCCTCAGCTGAGCGACGAGGTCCGAGGCGTCCTTGGCGGCGTTGACGGCTAGGGTCTTGGGGATGACAAGGAGGGACTGGGCGAACTCGGCGATGGCGAGCTGTTCTCGGGAGCCTACCGTGCTAGCGAACTCTTCGAGGTAGATGTGGAGCTCCGTCTCAACTGCGCCACCGCCGGGAACAATGGTACCGCTCTCGAGCGTCCTCTTGACGGCGCAGAGAGAGTCGTGTACCGACCTCTCCATCTCGTCGAGAGAGTAGTCGTTGGGACCTCGGAGGATGATAGAGGCGGAGGAGTGGGCCTTGGTTCCCTTGACTAGGATGCACTCGTCGTCCGAGATCCTCTCCTGCACAACCTCCTCAGCGTAGCCAAGATAGGAAGGCTCAAACCTCTCATCGCCGTTCAGGTCGGAGAGGGTGCTTAGCAGGGTGGCGCCGGTTGCCCTCGCGATTCTTCGAAGATCCTCCTTCTTGCATCGTCGCACCGCCATCGCACCGCGTTCCACAAACAGCTTCAGGACAAGGTCATCAATACCCTTGGTTGTGAGAATGACGTTGGCGCCGGCCTTGAGGATAAGCTCCACTCGCTCAAGAATCATACCCGATTCCCGGGCACGAATCTGTTCTAGTTGTTGAGGGTCATCGACGGTGATGTTGACTCCGAGCTTCATCCTCTCCTTCTGAAGGTTCATGTCGAGAACGGCAATCTTGGCATCAGTTATTCTTGTGGTCATTGCCTGGGAGGCAACGGTGCAGTTGAGAGCATATCCCTTGACGAGGATAGACTCAAGAGAGCCCTTGCCGTGGGCCTTGAGGATGTTGACGGCCTTGACGGGGTACTTGGTCTCGTTTCGGTTGTTCGTTGACTTGACGGCCTGGATAGCGTCGACAACCATATTCGCGAAGAAATCCGAATCGGCACCGATGATCTTGCTGGACATTGATGTTTTGGCGATGTTGAGGAGGGACTCGCGGCCGAGGTGCTCGACCTTGATGGCGACGTTCTCGTTCATGTATTTGACAGCCTCTCGGAGAGCAAGTCGGTAACCCGTAATGATAGTCGTGGGGTGTATGCGGTTCTTCATCAGATCGTTTCCACGGCGGAGGAGCTCAGCGGCAATCAGGACGACGGATGTCGTTCCGTCACCGACTTCTTTATCTTGTTGTTGGGCGAGGTCGACCAGGATCTTGCCGGCGGGATGTTCTACATCTAATAAACTAAGAATAGTAGCGCCATCGTTTGTGACAGTCACATCCTTTTAATGATCAGTTAGCCGTCGGTGAGGGTTCGGTGGTGAGCTTGTGCTTGTGCTTGTGTTTGTGTCCGTGGGGGGCCTGATGTGCTTTGGAGGGGTAGGTCAGGAACTTACGCCGATGTCGTCCACCATCATCTTGTCGAGACCGCTGGGGCCGAAGGAACTCTTGATGACATTCGCGATGGCTTGTGTAGCGAGAACTGGATAGATGGGGTTTGCGATGAGCTTCTGTTCTTGAAATAAGGGGGATTCTGAGGGGGGGGTTCAAACTTGGACGTGGGACATGACAAACCATTCTGATCTCGAATGTCGGCGCCAGAGATCTTCTGGCCGCCGAGGAAAAGAGTTCCGTTTCGAGGCTGTTCGAAGATAGCCGCCATGTTCGCGATCGATTATGTGTATGCAACCAGGTCTTTGGGGGGTGTCGTAAAGTCGGTGATGCTTTGCTGGTTGCCTGGGTGGGTGATGTTCGAGAGCTTTCTACTATTTTTGGCGGTGCGGCGAACTTTTCCCCAATAAAATCAATGACTTTTTGCCCCTTCTCACAGTGTTAAAGTGGTCATCAGTGTTTGCCAGCCTGCAGCAAAGCATCAGCCACAGATCTACAGGTCCTTGCCACATGCACTACCCCGCCCTGGATGTGGCTGACATCGCTAGGTTTGGGCTGGATTGGTCTGGCCTAGCGCGGGGCGCAGGCGGGACACTGGAAATATGGAATTTACCCCTCCACCACAGCACTACAATCCCAGAGGTCAATTCGTTTGGCGCTTGACTCATTTGACTCCCTGAGACAAAAGTGACTCTTTCCGCTTGTCTCAAATAGGGTTTTTTCAATATTATACTTGGGGGCTAATTGATAAATTCCGCCTAACTTTTTTCCCTCGCCCCTGGATTTTTCGACGGATGCCATCCCTCGTAGTTTCCCTTTTTATTCGCAAACTAGAATCGCGTTGTCAGTGGTCACTAGACTATCGTCGATACCCCGGTCGCCTCTTTCCCCTCTGAACATTTTCTGCCCTTATCGTCAACTGTAACCCCACCTTGAAACCCAACCTTTAACACAACACGAGTCTCAATCCACCCACGCCCTCCCTACCGACACCATGGCCGACGCCGCTGAATCCAAAGGCCCTTCCAAGAGCGCGCTGAAGAAGGCAGAGAAGCAGGCCAAGATGGCTGCTGATAAAGCCGCCAAGGTCGCGAAGCAGGCTGCGCTCCCCGTGCAAACCAAGAAGGCCGATAACATTATCGGTATCACGGTCTCCAAGAGCGATGACTTTCCCCAATGGTACCAGGAGGTCGTCCTAAAGGCCCAAATGATCGATTACTACAACGAGATCTCCGGCTTTTACATCCTACGTCCCTCGGCGATGTACGTCTGGGGTGTTATCCGAAACTGGTTCCAGGACCGCATCGAGGCCATGGGTGTCGAGGAGACGAGTTTCCCCATGTTCTTGTCGCAGACGTCTTTCGAGAAGGAAAAGGATCACGTTGATGGTTTTGCTCCTGAGCTTGCCTGGGTCACGAAAGCGTACGTTTAAAATCCCACCTGGCACACCTAACATATTCTTTTTGCCTATTTTCTTTTTGTTTTGGGGACGAAAACGCTAATAGCCTCATGTGTCCTAGTGGCGACAAGGATCTCGAGGTCCCCGTTGCTGTTCGTCCTACCTCCGAGGCCGTCATGTACCCTTACTACTCGAAGTGGATCAGGACGCATAGGGATCTCCCCTTCCGTCTGAACCAGTGGAACAACGTCGTCCGATGGGAGGCGAAGCAGACTACCCCCTTCCTCCGTGCGCGAGAGTTCCTTTGGCAGGAGGGCCACACCGCGCATCTCACCGAGGAACTCGCTGGCAAGGAAGTCCTCGAGATTCTCGAGCTCTACGCCCGCGTCTACGAAGAGCTTCTCGCAGTTCCCGTTGTTCGCGGCCGAAAGACTGAGAACGAAAAGTTTGCGGGTGGTTACTACACCACGACGGTGGAGGGATACATTCCTTCCAATGGACGAGGTATCCAGGGTGCCACTTCTCACTGCCTGGGCCAGAACTTCAGCAAGATGTTCGATATCAAGGTCGAGGACCCTGACGAGAAGGGCAAGCATATAAACGTGTGGCAGAATTCGTGGGGTTTGTCCACCCGAGTCATCGGTGTCATGATCATGATTCACGGTGACGACAAGGGTCTTGTACTTCCCCCTCGCATCGCCAAGATTCAGACTGTCTTGATCCCCCTCGGTATCACGAAGAATACTACTGCTGAGGAGAAGGCGAACCTCGAGAAGAGGCTAGAGGAGATCAGGCAGACACTGCTCAAGGCCGGCGTCCGCGTCGAGGCGGACTTGAGGGAAGGATACACCCCTCCCTGGAAGTTCAACGACTGGGAGCTCAAGGGTGTCCCTCTCCGTATCGAGTTCGGCCCCAAGGACTCGGCCAAGAACGTCGTCAGCTGGGCGAGGCGCGACACTGGTGAGAAGGGTACTTTCGCCATCGACGAGGTCGCCACTAAGGTTCCCGAGCTTCTCGAGACGATCCAGAAGGACCTCTACAACAAGGCCGAGAAGGCCTACCGCGAGCATCGCCTCAAGATCACCAACTGGGACGAGGTCGTCCCCGCCCTCGATGCCAAGAACGTCGTCATCATCCCCTTCTGTCTCGACGGCCAGTGCGAGGACAGAATAAAGGAGCTCACGGCCGGCAAGCCCGAGGAGGGCACCGACGCGAACGGCGCTCCCAAGGCCCCCACTATGGGCATGAAGAGTCTTTGCATTCCCTTCGAGCAGCCCGAGGGCCTTGTCCCCGGCGAGACGAAGTGCCTCAATCCCGAGTGCAACCGGAAAGCGGAGAAGTGGTGTATGTTTGGACGCAGCTACTAATCTCAGGTTGGTAGCAGCGAGAAGGCGTTACGGAGGGAAAGCAGGCGGGGAAAAGGGGGGATTTATCGGGCAAGTGGGGGTGTGACCATGCACGTTAACGACGTTGACGCTTTGTTCATTAGCCGACTTGTTCATTTCAATACCACGACTTGTGTTTACATAGCTTGATATCCTTGCCTTGTTCCTTGTTTTTATAAACATGAGTTTCAGCCCTTCCACCATTCTCCGGCAGGTTTCGGGCCTCTTGACAACAGTAAAGTCCAAAATCTCTAGCATCTATCGCCCAAACAGCCCACCTTCTAGGTTGCACGATGCTCTGCTCCCTATCCCTGTTAGCCCGGCGATATTGGTTTAATTGCAATCCATGCCCCAATGGCGATATAGTGGGCAGTTTAAAGAGACCACCAGCCGGACCTGGAAAAGTGTTCCAAACATACGACGAATCGCACGACTACCCACTCTACGTGTATGGGTTAAAACTGCGGACGGAAGGAATTAGGGTCAAGATCTCGTGCCGCCGACTCCATCTTAGCACCAATATTCAAACTTTTCCGGGCGGGGCTCTCTTTTAGAGTGTAAGGAGTAAGTCGTCTCGCGTATTGTTTTATAGACTCGGTATCTTCACCTCCTGCATGTCCGTTCCCGTCCTAGGTGTCCCTTTACGCCGTCCGCGTGATATACTCGTAGCAAAGACTCGTGTATTTCTCTCGATCCCATCCTCCGCCATGGCCATTCCCAGGAAACCCCGAGTCGCGGAGATATTGTTGAAAAACTCTGTGTTCCATCGAAGGAGACAGTTCCGGGTGCATCTCCCTGATCTCGCCATCCACGCAAGGGAGCCAGTTTATCTCGTTGATCTTCTTCTTGCAGAACTCGCCGAAGAAGTACTTAAGGTAATAAGTTGGCTCATGGACCAGCTCAAAGTCCTCATCCAGGGCGTGTCTCGGTGAATCTTCGTCGAGGACCCTGCCCATGTCGTAGTCCCGATTCTGCTGGTCTCCTTTGTTGCTATACCAGATGATGGTGCCATGGGTGACGTTGAGAAAGACGCTGTAGGCGTGACGTCGCCCGTGTGCCAGACAGACGCAATCGGGAGGTGTGGATTCGCCCGGTTCCACAATCCATTTACCACCATTGTCCTGGATAGCGTTTTGAACGGGCTCGGAAGTGTAGTCCACGCAGTTTGTTTCTGGGAGAATGCTTGGTTCATTACCGTTTTTATCACTGACATATGGCAGGTGTTTTAGGAGGTCGACGACCTCATCGGCCCTGTTCAAGGATCCCATGGGCTCTGCGGTGATGGAAGGCCAACCGCCCCTGGGAGGGTAGATAATAGATTCGGGTGAAAGATTAATACGGCTGAGATATTGGTAATAGTCCGTCAGGACAGCTACGATTTCGCCGCGCGTGTGAAACATGATGGGCGGATTTGCTGGCCAAATATGTCGAATCTGTGGATGCTGCTCACGTAGCCCATCTATCCAGAAAGGTGGTGTGGTGCCTTGATGGATTGGAGTAAGCTTGGATGAGAGCATATTCATCCGTGCCACTCTCCCTCGTGCCACTCTCCCTCGTGACAGCAAGTTAGGCTTTCAGAATTCGTAAGTTACAGTCCTGTAACCCAAGGATCGCACAAACGGCATACCCAAAGGATCTTGTCCCGGAGCGTTAGTTGAGTGTTCATAATCACCATGTTGCCCACCTCCCTCTCGCTGGTCAAATTTCAGGAACCAAGCTTTGACTCCTGTAATACCGGATTCCCTAGAGGGATAGCCCGCCTACATTTCCGTCATGCTCCCTGGTAAGATCCTCTCAGGGGCTACTCATGCGCGGCAGATCTACAGGCCGCTCGGCTCAGAATCTCTGCTATAGTGAGGGAGGGATAGGTACACAACCACAACTACTGTTGGATTTTGGAGGAAGAATGTCTTGAAGAAAAACGTTTCCATTACCCAATTTTACAACCCTCCACCTAGAGACGTTAAGATTGGTTGTCTCGACATAAAAGTCCGTTTACCTCATCACTACAAATACAAGTACGAGGGACTTGGGAGAACATCTGGCAGATAGTCCCCCTGCTGCTTCTGCAGTCGCCTCTTTCCTGTTGTTGGAGCCAATTTGCACTCATTTTTTTCTCTCTCCGCTAAAAGAAAAGGTTGAAAGGAAAAGAAGAAAACAGGTTAAAGAAAAGGAACATAAAATAACGCTATGAGAAGGGAAAGGCGACAACTAAGGTTAGAAAAACAGGGGAAAATGTATATAAGAAGGATGAAAGAGTGAGAAACAATAACCAGGTAAATTGACTCGAGTTGTTAAGGCCACTCAATCAAGGAAGTTATGGAGAAACAAGAAGCCAACGGCTTAGAGGCCGAGGGCGGCATTGAAGGCATCAGCTGCGGCCTGGCCTTGTTGTCCCTGAGCGGCAGCCTGGCCAGTCTCGCATGCCTGAATCGTGGCATCATCAGCCTTGCAAGAGTCTCGGAGCCTTCCGCAGATGAAGCTGGTGATGATGTTGATGTTGAGAGCGGAGCCCTGGCTGAAGTCACCCTTGTTGTTGGGGGCGAAGGCAGCCTCCTTACGACCGTCGAGACCCTCGGCGAACTGGATAGTGGGGTCAGAGCACGAGCCAAAGTCAAGAGCACCGGCCTGTCGGAGCTTGACAATCTTACCGCGCTTGACCTTGGCAAGGTTACCCTGGGCAAGGCACTGATCCTCCTGAGCATCGCAGTCAGAAACGCTGGCATCAATCTGGCCAGAGTTGGCAGCATTGGCACAGGCGTTATGCTGGACAGCACAGGATCGCTGGATGGCAGCGCCAATGTTCTGGAAGGTCACTCCATTGGTCTCAAAGGGGCGGTTGGCATCGCCAGAGTCGCGGACCTCGGGGGCAGCGCCGCCGAGGTTGCCGCTGAAGGCCTGGAGATTGCCAGACGCAGAGGCGCTAGCACCATTGCTGGCACCGTCGCTGGAAGCGCTAGCCGAAGCCTCCGAGGAAGAGTCTAGTGACATTAACAGTGTTAGT
Organism: Scedosporium apiospermum; assembly: GCF_000732125.1. NCBI lineage: Eukaryota > Fungi > Ascomycota > Sordariomycetes > Microascales > Microascaceae > Scedosporium > Scedosporium apiospermum. The sequence goes on along the minus strand of NW_015971811.1, from coordinate 2,189,181 downwards.
AGTGAACAACCTCGCCATGTGTATGTCTAAGCTCTGAGCGTCCTTACCAGAAGCGGCAGCAGAGACTTGACCGGAAGCCATCTGGGCAGCCAAGACGTCCAGGTTCTCAGCCGCATCCGCGTCGGCCTGAGGAGCACCAGCACCCATGGCGTCAGAAACGGCCTGGTTGATCTCATCAATGGTGGCATCAGCGACGATCAAGTTCTTGGTGAAGATGCAGCCGACAGCATCGTCGTCGTCGCAAGTGTTGCCAGCGCCGGTGGGGTCGTTGACCTGAATGTCATCGATTAGCTCGTTTCACTTGACTCGGGGGGCGGGGGGCGGGGGGAGTAATAGCAGCTACATACATCACCGGGGGTGAAAGTGCCGGACAGAAGGGCCAAGGTGGGGTCAGCACCAACGCTCGCGAGCTGGACAGCGAGGTTGAGGACGATGTCCTTGTTGATCTGCTGGGCGTTGTCGGAGGCAGGATCCTGGTGCTGAGAGATGGCAGCGATCTCTGCGTTGTTGGCAGTCTCGTTGCAGTCCACGCTAGCAAGACCGACGGAGCCGGTGTTCTTCTCAAGGGCACGGTAGAGCAGGGCATTGGCGAGACCAGTGATTCGCTCATTCTCGTCGTCGAGCGCGAGGGCGTTGGTGAAAGCCTCGTCGGCAATGATCTGCTGGAGACAGTCCAGATTGGTCACGTCACCAGCACCATCGGCGGCGGCGGCGGCACCGAGGAGACCGAAGACGGGGTCAACAATGTTGAAACGGTTGTTGAGCTGGAGGATGTTCTGGGTGGCAGTGATAATGGACTGATGCGACTTCTCCTGAGGGACCTCGGCGGCGGCGAAGGCCACAAGGGCGGCCAAGATAGCGGCAGACTGCTTCATTGTGAGGACTGAAGTTGGTATAAAATAAATAAGATAAGAAGTAAGAGGGTCCAAAAAGGAGAGGCCGGCCCTGCTGTTTGAACAACGAAAGGAATGGAGAGAAAGAAAAAAAAAAAAGTTCACAGAACTAAGCGAAGAAGAATGAGAGAGACTGGGCCCGAAAACGACAGGAATGAGTGACTGGTGGAGAAGAGGAAAGAAGATGTGAGGCTTGAGGCGATCGCTGGCAGGACGGGAAGTCTTTATACAAACCTTATCGAGACACGGGACAGACCCTGAGATGAAGGGAGCGCCGGATGGCGGATCTCATGGCAAGCGAAACGGTCTCTTGTACAGGTGTCTCATGACGACCCTTGGCACGGCTCCGCTATCCATGAGGTCCATTGGCGGCGATCATAAGAAGGCAAGTGGACGAGCGAGGGGGGAGTGTTGATTCACTTGGCATTTCCTGGACTGAGGAAGTTGGGGTGGGGATACATCGGCTCCTCCAGCTCCGAGGGTCGCCGTCGCATCACTGACCGCGTGCGCATGCCGCCAAAACTTCCTACTCGTTCCTACTCGTAGAAGAGAATGTTCCGTGCGTAAAGAGGCAAGCTGAGAGATTGATGGGCTTTAGTTTTGGCAAGACTTTGAGCGACTATATTTCGCAGGTGTAATAATAACATGGGCGCTTGCCATTGACCTCGACCCGAGTCAAAATGATGAGAATGGAGGCCGATCACGGTACTCCATTGCGAAGACCCCATTAGTATTTCGAACCTATGTCGTATATCCACGAGATATTTCTCGAGATGCCGGTCTCCCGGTTGTCCCGTCTGGTCGCTTCCAGCTGAACAGGCATCGTCAAGAAGAAAGCTTGGCCACGGCGAAATATGTACCCAGTCTCCTCATCAAATTTGTCTCGGATTGGTTCAAAATCACTACTGGCAGAATAAAAGTGTGACCGAGAGTAATCCGTAGGCAATCCGTAGCTTGAAGAATTTTGAGGTTTCCTAAGGAAGATGGGAGGAAGACTCTTCGGTTCTGTCGGAGATCTTGTCCGATCAGACGGTGTTTCGTGCAACAGACGTCTCAACAAGCTCAAGCCGCTTTTGACTGGGCGTGTGATTGGCTGGAAGCCCGGGGCAGTTCTGGACCTGCAGCTGCCACAATTGATCGAGATTCCACCGCACCTTCTTCGAGCGGATTGCAACCCCCGCACTGTCGTTTTGTTGGATTAGTATGAGCCGGAGGCACCTGCTGAATAGGTAAACGCTCTTCCCCAGCTCCTCCATCCAATCCTTGTCTCCATACAAGTACATCGCCCTGGCCCTGGCCCCGGTCTTGTCAATGGACACTCGGGCCTTCGTCTCTCCTCTTGTCTGGAATCTGCAGTTTCGATCCAGTCTTCATCCTGACTTTGTTGGTGCCAGGTGCAAACATTCGCCGAAACACTCGGAGATTTCTTGTGACGTCCCCTGCAACACTCTCATCCCACCTCAGAATGCGCACGATGACAACGCAGGCAGAAACGATAGACCGTATTCATTGACTCACTTTCTTCATTCGCCATACAGCCGGTTGAGTCGTTTTGCGAAGTTGAATTTTGGCGGTAGAACACTTTTCCCCTATGTGCACACAAAGAGGTCAAGGTATCTCGAGATCTCGGGACCCGAAGCCGGACCCTTCCTATCGATGGCGACCTTACCATCCTCATCATGATCTTTTCCGAGCCTCAATAAGGCTTCTACGCCTACCACATATCAGCTGATGACGTCAATCCCTCTTTGCGCCCCTGTACGGCATTCCCTCGAGCATTGACGCATCCCACAGACCCATCTGCCCTTGGGTAGACGCGCGAAAGCCCCTGACCCAGGAACAAGTCCAGAACTTTCTGGCGTTGCCAAGGCTCCTCATTGACCCATAAATTGTGTTTCCGTCCATACTTTATCTGTCCCGTTTCTTTGACCAGGCCCTGTTTTGTCCAGGCTTCAGAAATATGTCCGTGAATCCGTGCTCCTTTCCTCCACTGCTTCTGACCCCCATCTTGATGGTTTCGATACCGATACCTGGGGTAGGGTTGCTTTCTTCAAGTTGACATGGTTCGAGGGAAGTGGAGGGTCGTTCGCAGGGGCCATCGAGTACGTATGTAGCCTTATAGATCTGATGAGATTGACTGCTCCTCTGCCCATAGATCCTTGGGACCCAGCAAAATCCCACCTCGTACAAGATTCCCTTATGGGACATGGACCCTATCATGCTCTCTTGAGGTCGCACCACATGTTAACCAGCGTGTAAGAGGATGATCCTAATATGACTAGATGGGCGGAAGAGCCCATGCCCCAGATCAACTTCCCCAGACGCTATGCCAGCCTACCTACTCAAGTCTTGACATGGTCCTGCTAATCTAGGATAGATACTTCCCCGGTGTTTCATTCTTTCGTCTGATCTAGATGATACTGTGACCGGAGAAGGGTCTTCTCGCCTAAATACGTTAGCTTTGACGAAATCGTGTATACCAGTCGCCAACGAATCGCTAGAGCCATGGACCAGAGATTCCGTTCGGGGTACCTCGGTAATGTTCGATAGTTAATAGTAGTCTCTGGACGGATGCCATCATGCCTAATGACGTGGGGGGAGCTAACCCTGTCGCACGATAGTGCCAGGGCATCAATCACTTCTGTTGCACAATAACAGCCTCATCCTGATCGACATATAACCCGTTAGATCCAACCCACGCGTGTGAAGCAGCATATTTCACTTCTACTCTCTCTAGCCCCCTTGACCCGTTGAAAAGTAGACTCTGACTAAGGCCTCTGGTTCGAGCTAGCCACTCTCCTCTCACCCTGCACTTCGACCAGGAGATTTACAGGGACCCAAAGAGAAGAAGGCAAAAGGTTAATAGGATCGTTTGCGTCCTCAATTCCACTTTCCTCTGATGTCTGGGCCGGATCTTCCTCGGCTGGACGCCTTCAGTTTCATACGGCAATGCGTCAACCCCTGCCCAGCCATTCATATTCGAAAGAGAAAGTCCATGACCACGCACTTGCTCACATCTTAAGGATAAGGTTTAGATTTGACCGCGATCACTGATAGACCCAGGTAAAACTCGAAAGTGGTTTAAGATTCGATCTCTTGTAGCATGCTTAACCAGAGCCGTGGGCGACTCGACGACCTTGAGGGCATAGATAATACTTATGCAATCATCTTGGCTTGCAGAGATCGGCAAACGAACATCATCAAATCGATAGGATACTACTTTCCATCGGTATCGGTGTCGGTACGAAATCAGTCGCCAAGCGACAGGAGGGTTGTAATCAAATATGAAAATCTCTTGATGCTCTTGAAATGTTCAAAGGTCAATAAGAAAATACATCCCGCAAGGTTTATACAGTCCTCGCAGGGTTGTTAGTATCCACGCCTGAGTCTCGAAAATAGATTTCGACACATGCCACCACTCGCCATGTTTGTGTCGTGAGATCGAGAAAAGCTGGTTTGTAAAGACAATAAAAAAAGGAAAGCTCTATTCGCAATGAAGTCCTGGGAGATAAGTCTTCCGTTTTTGACAGATATTATACAGCGATGTCTTTTTCTCTCTTAACCAATAACCAGCTTGCCGTCCTCGGGGAACTCGTACTCGGGGATTTCGAGGTTGAGAGGAGCGGGTCCCTTTCTTATACGTCCGGAGATATCGTAGTGAGAACCGTGGCAAGGGCAGAACCAGCCACCATAGTCACCAGCCTCGCCAATGGGCACACAACCGAGATGGGTGCAGACACCTATGAAGAGGCGGTATTAGCATCACGTGAAAATGACAAGTTCAAAGGGAGGTTCGGCAGGAAGTGAATCTCTCGCGCAATCAAGTTGCTCAACGGAGAAGAAACACCATCTAGATTCGGAAGTGAAGCAGGAAGCGTTTGTCCAGCAACATTGCCTCACAGGAACCCGTGAGTCGAGGTGGACAGAACGGGCGACACCGCCGAAAGCAGATCGGACAAAGAACCAGGGCGACATACCCAACATCACAAGCCACTCGGGCTTCTTGACACGGTCGGCATCATTCTCAGGGTCTCGAAGGGAAGCGATGTTGACCTTGTTGGCTTCGGCAATTTCGGACTCGGTTCGGTGTCGGATGAAAACGGGCTTTCCTCTCCACTTGATGATGACCTGAAGCGAAAAAAGAATTCGGTGAGTAAAACAAGTCCGGATGTGATTGATTATATTGATAATTGGTGGGATGAATTGTTGCCGTGACTTACGTTCTTGCCCTCGGGGATGGCATTGAGATCGACCTCAACCTTGGCCATGGCCAAGACATCGGCGGAAGCGGACATATTCTTCAGGAACTCTGTCAATCGCAAATGAAAAACGCACGTTAGCTCCCGAGTCCATTAATTCACCCGATGCATCATCAATTGGCTAGCTTGCTTCAAGCTGTGATGCCAATCCATTCCCATCACGCCACCTACCCTCAACGGTCGACTTCGCGCCGGCAGCCGAAATGGCACCCAAACCACCGACCATGAAGTACGAGAACAGCTTGTTGGTAGCGGGAGCCTTATCGGACATGTAGTTTCCGAAGTTGGGGATCTGGGCGCCCTTGCTCTGGCCCTTGAACGTCGCCTGGTAACCGTACGCGGATGGCGCCGCGGAGTCCTGAAGGCTTGCCGAGGTGGCCAGCGCTCGTACCGGCACCGAGGCGAGCGCCGTCTGCTTCGTCATGCCCCGGAGGCAGACGCGGGATGCGTTCGTCAAAGTCGCCATCGCGGACTGGGGAAGACGGCGGGAAGGAATTGGTGTTGCGGGGGGGTGGGCTTGGGGAGCGTGTCGTCCGTCGGTGGAAGGTTTATTTGGCTTCGATGAGGTCTTTTTCCCTTTTGCACATCGAAAATGATTTGGATGATGATTTTTGGACCTTGGTGCCTGAGGCATGTCAAAGCTCACGAATTGAACGCCTGTGATTGGCTAGGTTTGTCGTGGTACGATGCAAATCGAGACGAACCCGGATATTTCCGGCTAACAATTGGACAAGACCTTCCGTGCTGCCATAAATCCCGAAGATTTGCCGCTCTCAAGTCTCCATTTGTCCAGCTGACAGCTTCAAGTCAGGCTTCAGCTTCACAGCAGTGGGAATTGGGTTGCTTGAGAGAATAATATCTAAGAAAGCTCGGGAAAACATTCCGTTGCATAGCAGCTAGACTGTTGCTCCCCGAATCAATGAGGTCAGTCGTCATGGAATTTAGTGGGTTTAGTGGGTTTATTCTCAGAGGCGGCCCTTGCCCAGCAGGAATACTCAGACAGCGACGATATTAGCTTGGGTTCTATTGAACATCTGTTGCTTATGATCCGCTGGTTGCCCGTGCTTCTTCTATTAATGAAGCCGCCGTATTTCCTCAACAAGATTACGCATATCCTCCACGCTGGGACCCAAACCCTCACAGACCAATTCTTGTGTTTCCTCACTCATATCTAGGAATAGCTCGAGGAAACCACCATCCACGAACCTGAACGGGCCTTTATGTTCAGTTCTCTGCCTCGATTCTCTCCAAGAGGTGAAGTTTGTACCACCAGGTGACTCAACGAACTTGGCCAATTTAGATTGGAAGGCTAGAAGGAGGTCTTGATGCTGAGGGGAAATAGTGCCGAAGAGATAGATCCCGCCATCAACCTAAGAAGAAGAAACATTAGCAACATGGAACTCCTCACACAATTGCCTTTCATAAAAGTCAACAATGGGGCCCGCCTCTTACCGTTCCGAGGAAGGCTTTCGGCGCGATGACGGCATTTTTGCTCGACATAACGTTCAACGGTCGGATTCTGTTGACCTGCTCCCCAAGGTTCAAAGCACTCGTGATTTCCATCCTCTGGCGATCCTGTTCTAGGACCGCATCCGTTCTCTCTCTTAGCACCATGAGATTGCCGGCCGAGTCGGATTCTAACCAGGATTCATCCTCAATGTGGCAGACCGCCGTAGCCCATACTGGCTGGAGGTGTCTCGCTCGAAGCTGTAGTTTTGGTGGCGTTTTTCCAGAGCCGGGCTCGAAGTCGAGGAGCGTGAGGGACTTCATAACATCCGCCACGCCAATTATATTTCCGTTTATGCATATATCGATTGGATATGTGGATGCTCGGTACGCAATCAAGGATTGGAGATGTGCAGACGTGCTCGATTCCTCGATGTACCGGTAGATGATGACAGAGGTGGACAAGCCGGCGACAATTCGGTCTCCGAGAACACCTAAGGATTTACAAGCACCTTGTAGGAGTTTGGAAGTCACCTTAAAGAGCTTGCGATCACTGTCGACCCCCAGGACAAGGATTTGGCCGCCATGGGCAGGGGCATTGCCTGTTGTCGAGTCTGCGGAGATGCTGGTTCCTACAATGAACCGTTCCACCAGCTCTCCACTGGCATCTGGAAGCTCTGCCCGGATGATGCATTCTGGAAATTCATGGCCATCGGGGGTAGGTAATAGGTATGGCTCCCCAAGGAGCTCGAACATAACCTCATCTACAAGGCAGATACGAGTTTGCACAAGCTCCTCGGGGGGGTCTGTGGTTAGAGTCCGTACAAGACATCCCAGACCGAAGGCTTTGAGCGTGGGCGAATAAGCGAGCCGTCTCACCGTCTCTCCAAGCGGAAACGCATTGATCTGCGTCCTCCTCTCCGTATCCAGCTGTGATAACTTCAAGTGCGTGCCAGTCGCAATAATTATCGACTGCGGGTATGCCTCCGCGTCGAACGGCACCACGTATATGGCATCTTCCGCCGTTGTAGCCGAATATACAAGCCGGCCTTCCGAGCTATGAATCAAGCTAGCATGTTCAGTTGTCGCGAACACATTGGAAAATCCACCAGCCTCAGGAAGAATATGCAACCGAGGTGGCTGCGTTCCCAAAATAACAGATTTCCTCCCAGAGAGGGAGAAATCCTCCTTGGACACATTGAATGTGACAACGTGCCCATCGGCCATTGCAACGAGAAGCGTGGGTCCAGACACGTTAGGCGGGTGTACTTGCACCAGCACAGCGTCTCGGGGAACCGATGCGCTGCCTTCCGTCCTTGGTATACTCTCACCATGTATTGGCGCTAGGGTTTTCAAATCACACAGAGTGATGGACGCTGATTTCCAGAAGCCCACAACACCCACGTTTGGAAGTGTGGGAGATGCGTGTAGACATGCTATCTGATCATCCTTTTCCGACCCAGTGATTGGACTTAGCGTTTTGCTAACCGCTTTTAATTCCTCTCGCAGGCTGAGTGAAACGAGCTGCGTGCCGTTTACCGACAACAGAAGCCAATCATCGTTGGCGGAAGCAGTAGTGATCTCGGTTGCGTCCGGCGAGCCCTCATCGCCCCCCGTCTTAGGCGGCTCCCAGGATGAGGTGACAACACCACTTTCGGTGTCTAGTAAGATGACTTCGTTGCATGTGACCTGGAGTAACTGGCCAGAGGGCAAAGCTGATACCAGAATGGATCGCCGGTCTAGTTTCAGACCGCGAAACGACGTGAGCTCTTCAATCCCGCCGTCTTTATCGAATCTAAAAACACGGGTGTCGGTAATAGATGAGATGATCAAGATGTCTGTTTTATTTTCTCTGTTTGACGCCAGAGAGAAAAGCCCTTTGACATGGTTGAAGTCGTCGATAATGCCCAGGTCCTCAAGGCCAACACCGCTCCGAATGCTTCGCAAGCTTCCAGATTCAAACACTCCGCAGCCTGCAACGAGGCGCGCTTGTCCAGAAGAAAATGAGTTTCCGCCCTGACTGTCACCTTCCCGGTTACCCATATCCATAATAACAAAATCTAGTATGGGGGCATTGTTTGAGAAGGATGGGGGCGTGGCTGCCGGTTCTGCTTTGAGAGCATCGACATCAACGCGAATGAATTGGGAGTTACCATAGTGCGAGCCTACAAAAAGGAGGCAATCGCCCAAGTAAACCAGACTGGACGCCCTAGAAGTGGTAGCAGGGCCAAGGGGAGCGACTTCAATTCCGGTCACAACTGAACCATCGGTGGTAAGTGTGAGGAGAAATAATCGGCCGAAATCATCAGCCAGGAAGTACCTAGTCACGTCATAGGATCCCCAGGCAATAAATAAATCGCCCTCCGGCAAGGGGGACTCTACAGTAGTAAAATCCTGGGAATCGACGTAAAGTACACTGGTCTCCCCAACAACCAACACACCACCGAGATGCGGCTGGGCCCGTCTCGAAGATGATACGTTCCGGACATGGTACCGTTTGTTTTCATCTTCGACGATTGGCACTGGAATTAGAATTCTCGAAAGTTTGTCCGGGACCGTGAGGTCAAGTTGGCGCTCCCGAGGCTCGAACTTGGCGGCGATGGCGTGCCTATCATCGGCAGTGAGGCGATATATGGCAAGCTTCGAGTCCTCTTCGTCAATGCGGGTTTGGTATAGAAAGGCGATCCTCGGGCCAGTCTGGCTGTAGAGGAATGTGCTCGACTTTATAAAGAGCTCGGTCAGGCGCACTTGTTCCAAGAACTTGATGAAATGCTTCGAGTCTCCTCGATCTATGAGGCGGCTGATATTCAATACACCTTCCCAGACATGGAGCGCCATGAACCTTCCAGACGGGTCGACGACGCATTTGAATTGGCATTCAGCTTCTCGCATGTGGGGTTCGGACTGATCATGAAGTTCCTGAACGTTTTCGAGGAGCTGTCTCGTGGGGTTCCAGGCCAGGGTAAAGTACTCCTGGCGGTCGGTGCCCACAAAGAGAAGGTCGGTTTCGGACCCTTTTGGGCGGAGACGTTGAAGTACAGTGACGACACCAAATATGATTTTGGAGTGAACCAAGACCATGCCATCATCCTCGACCTTCCATATTTCGAGCCGATTCGACTTCCTGGATAGCACACGCGCGAGGAGTTAGATTAAAGAGCTATAGAGCCGCAAGAGCGCGAATTTGAGAGTAGAGTCATTCTGCGAGTGAGACTTACGCTAGAACCAGGCTCTTTCCTTCTATACCGGGAAGCAGGGCACTGATCGCATGTCGAATGCTGGTGGGCTTGTGGATTGGCGCAACATACGCCATATTGTCGAATATTGGAGATAGGGTCGGTAGGAATCGGCAGGGTGATGAAGATTTAGGACATCCTCAACTCTAGTGGAGGGGTCCTGACGCTAAATACGGGGCGCGAGGGGACACAGTCGACCTTACCGTTGTCTGAATAATTCAAGGTTCGAGATCCGCATCACGGATCGCGGTAGATGTGACGTCGGAGTTAAAAGCTTCAGAAATGCAATAATCCGATATTTGCATACACACATCCATTCGATTGTAACGACCACGCTGCTTCAACAAAATCAGAGCGAACGCTCTGAGAAACAATTATTCTAGATTTCGTTTGTAAATTGTTTAGATATACACCTATAATATCTTGTCGCTAGTGATCTGCCGTAAACGCATTAGAGAGATCGAGCTGTGTTCGAGTTGCGTAGACTCAACCGTCCCTCATCGAGGGCGGGGATGGTGTAAGTGTGGTCAGTTCCTGCCTCATGGAATCATCCGGGTCATGCTCATCACCTCTTAACGGCTCGAGACTAGGTGCCTACCTCAAGGCGACTGTTGCCTCTTAATTTCTACCTTGTGTCGATCTTTTTCTTCATCCAACCCTTGCAATTTCATAATAATTCAGCAAGGGTCCATCACTACTTATCATTATTCCAAATGGCACTCCGTACACCGTCCGAGTCTTCAGGCTCAGATGGCCATGCCTTCAGAGAGGATACCATTTCCGGATGTGCGACCGAGAGGAAGGATTCCCATCCTGCTCTTGACACTGCTCTTGGTTATGCCAGGCGTCACGATCTTGTGGTAGACTTCCGTCAAGCAACCTCTCAGGCAGTAGAGACAGTGTCCGAGTTCTTTCAACGATGCTACCACCCAGTTGACGATCACTCACTTACTGCCTGTGCAATCCCTTTGGCCGTTATAAACGATTCGCTCACCGAGGAGAGGACCAAGAATGGATTTCTCGAAGGTGTCCTTCAATTTACGGCAACTACGCCTGGCCTAGGCATATTACATGCCAACCTACGAGGGCAGACCACCAAGGCTTTATTATATGAACTTCCAATCTTAAGGAATGATACACCCTTAGATCTGATCCAAGAGCTAGACAGTATAGCCCGCAGGCGTCGTGTGAGATTGGCTCGCACGAGGTTGCCTTTAATACCCATCGATGAGACCGCCGATGAGGGACTTACATTCCCGCCCTGGGCTGACGGGCTCCAGATACATTTCGACAATAACTTGCAGACCGAGGAATTACAGAATATTATAGATCTGGAGTATTATGACTTCGGACGTCACTACGATACGCCTCGGATGGCTGATGCCATCTTGGAACTTATAAAGACAGGAGACTTGACTTCCAAGTTAGAAAAAGTAGGCCTCCTGGAGTCTCTGCTCTAACGATATGGCCACCAACTAACAACTGATAGCACCGAGTCAACCTCTTCACTCCCCCACTGGCACCATTGTCACCTAGCCGTAGCCCATTCGTTCCAGACAATGAGTCCTGCAAGGTCGGCTGCCTTTCAGCTCCACAATCGCTCCTCAGCGAGGATCTTATGCTTGTGGAGGAGCATTTGATAGCGCAATATGAACACCAAGGCCTGAATGATGCGGAAATGGAGAGCGTCTATGCGCCGCCGTCACCCCTTCTTCTGCCAAAAACAGACACACCCAAGCTATCGGATCTGAAAGTAGAAGTCCCATTACCGATGGTACAAACAGCTCCGCCAGCCGACACCGTCGATCCGTTAGTGAATGCATCGACACATGCAGTGGACGACTCAAAATCATTTCCCCTTAGAAGCCCAACCTCACAGTCTCCCCATTCCACCAGAAATGGACGGCACTCGGGCAATGATGCTCTTTCCAAGGAGGGTATAATTGGCCATCAAGTCTGCAGGATTGGAGAGACGGTTAACCGCCGCGCGATGCAAGAACGCCTATCCGATCTAGAGAGTCATCAGAGACTGCTCGTTCCTGTTTTAGACTTTGCCATCCCAGCCCCCGCTTGGACTAGTTTTTATGAGACACTGATGGCCGGCTTCAGAAGCAGGATTCTAACAAGTAGTCCGTCCTCATCAACGCATCGCCTGGCAGGACCTAAGTTGGAGAAGCTTCTCCGCTGGAATCCGTTCGCAAATTGCATGACCAAACCCAGTCTTCTCGACGAATTTCATCCGGGTGAGGGAGCAGAGCCATATTTGAACCCTGAAAAGGCCTTCCGCTTGATTTCGAAGACTGTCTCCAATCACAAAACTCTGATATTTCTGGGTGGTACTTGGGATCCTGGCGACGAACTTGCTATGCCGGCCCGGAAACTGGACCATGCAAAAATCTCGGGTCTTATCGTCACCCCAACCCGGAAGAGAGCCATATCGGATCCAGTGCCAACTCTGTCGCTCTCAAAAAGGATGAAGCCTGTCGAGCTGACAGGCGGGGTAAGAGAATGGAAACGACAAGAGCAAGAAGTCACGGAACAATTATTGTGTGACAGTAATGACTGTGGACCTCAAAGCCTGTTGGCTAGTTACTTGCACCATCGCGCACCCGGGAAGGTATATTCGACGAAGAGTGACTCCTTCTTCACGAAACTTGCTCCAGCACTTGACAACGGGAGGCATTCAGCAAATGATACTAAGAAAGCCCACCACAAAACTTATAGCCCTTTGCCGTTTCCCGACGTCGATTCGAAGGGCCTCGTGGGGAGATACATTGTCTCTATCACGCTCGGCAAGGGTGTACTTCATCACATTGAGAAGTTGGCTCCCCACATAATTCTATTCGATAGAGAGTTCAGTGACCAGTCACAGGTAGAGAATCCAAGCGCGCCTCCCCAGACGGAGGCCGACATCTCTTTGTCACCTCTCACCGGAATCATCGTTGCCAATTTCATTCAATTGCGACAGAAGCCACTTCCTGGACAGGACCAGGGAGCGCAAATCCGCGGAAGGATAGAACGAGCGGCGAATCTCTACCAAAACTTGATAGTTCTCATACCGGTGGACTACACTCCGCTTTCGAGTTTAACGCACGACGATGCTAAAGCTTACGCTGATTTCATCGCTTTCACAGCAACCGCGGGCATTTCCATCAACGTTTATCTGGTTGCAAGCGGAGACGAAGCCTTGGCCGCATGGATCACGTTCTCCATGAAGAAGTTCAGTCATGAGACGGATCGAGTATGCAGCCATCTTACCTTGGAGGAGAGTAGCTGGGAAAGGTTCCTCCGCCTGTCGGGTATGAATATTTATGCCAGCCAAGTTCTGGCCGGGAGTCTGAACACGAAATATGGAGCCAGGGGTCTGGCTAAATTTCTCCAGATGACAGTGGAGGATCGCATTGATGCCTTCGCAGATTTATTGGGCGGGCCGTATCTGATCGAGAGGACTGGCCGCTGGATGGATGAACGATGCAATTGAAAAGATCTTAAATTGTAAGATATGGTGTGGGCGTGATGGGTATCTATTTGTATGTACTTTCTGCTTGTTGCAGCTTCTTCTGATCAGCTCTGTTCTTTGCCATTTCATGACCAGTCGTACTCCATTATGAACTCAGACAATCAGGAACGAGGTATTTATCAGATAACACATTCCCATATTCGCAGGCTAGTGTCCGATGTAATGTTGCACGGAGGCATCTCAGGCACACCGTTGCGGTCGCGCCGTCCAACGTTTGATTCTATCGTGGCCTCCGACGGAGGGTCCCAGGTTCCCGCACTCGTAACAACGACAGAGCCTGATGGGTGAAGTATAGTGTTCGTGACCGGGGCATCGTGGGCTTTCCATCCCTTGGCCCTGACCGGCGTGATTTCAGATAAACCCCCGACATTATCCCACATCTTCACGGTTCCGTCTACCGCGCCTCCCCAGATCTCAAACTGACCAGCGGCCGAACCCTCAAGGGTTGACGCGAACGCGCCACAACCGAGGCGCATCTGCGTCATGGCATTTCTCGGCCCCAAACTCCCAAGCATGCGAGAACCTTGCCTGATATCGTAGACAATGAGACCGTTAGAATTGCGCTCGTTGAGAATGAGGTACCGCCCGCAGGGACTCCACAATGTCTGGACTATACCGCTGCCAACTGGCGCTTCTTTAGTTGCCGGATCAAGAGAGTCCGTCAAACACCAGTGAGAAATCGGTGTCGGAGTGCGGCGGTAGTCGTACAAAGCAACCCAGCGATTCCAGGATCCCGCGGCAACAACGTGTCCACCGCCGTCATCGGGGGACGCAGCTAGAGCCGCGATGGTTCCTTTCCACCCATGTATAGGACGACCTCTGGCGGAACGGTGTTCGCGCGGAATGGTTTCGAGAGTCATGTAGTGGCCATCCTCACCTTCGCGGGCGACGTCGAAGACATCCAGGCGGTTCGTCGAGCCGCAGAGGAATACAGATCCGGGTTGAGGCCATAGCATGGAGTTCGGTGCTATGTAAGCCTCCGTCTTGTCGTTGATGAGTTTGTAAGAAGCTATCTTGGAGCGGTTACGCTCATGGGGAAATAGGTGGTGTAGCTGGATGGGGTGGTCGATGGTAGCGACGAGGGCTGACTGGGAGGCGGAGTCGGCGAGGGAAAAGTTTGGGTTTGGGGCTAGGGAACGGATAGGGGCCTGGAGTCGTGTGTCTCCATGGGAGGAGAGGTTTTGGCAGGGAGAATCGTCGTCGAGGAGCGTTTGCGGCAGAACATAGGTTGCGAGGGAGTGGTCCCAGGTTGATGTGATGAGTGTAGTTCCGTCAGCGGAAAACTCGACCGTCCTGAACAGTTGTGGTACCAGGCTGTGACCATTATCTCCCGGCGGAGAGTCAGGGAATTCATCAGGGCATTCTGAGGGGCCCGTTGAAGCTAGGAGTCTAGGCGTTGGTGGCCTAAGAGTGTCGCCATCTCGAGCTTCCTGCCAGGATGGATCCGGCAAGCTAGGATCCATATTCCTTGTATCAAAAAGAGAAGAAGACAAGGCTTGATCTCAACCAAGCGTCACACACGCGCCAGTATACGACGTATTGATGATGGGACCCCTTGACCGAATTTAGTCCCTTCCTTCGTTTACGATCTAACCTTCGTGAAGCGACATCGTTGTCGTATCCTCTGGGATGGTGCAACCTGTGAATCTAGCGCCACATCCAACTTCCACCAACAGGACTGTTTCCTGACAAGAGGTGCTTCATACGCGTCTGGTACTTAAACGTTGTTTCCAACCAAACGGTCAAAGAATTGACTGTTAGTGAGTAGTGAGGTGAAGATCAAAGTGAAATGTCACATTTCCTTCACAAGAGTTCGTACTTTAATAATTAGTGGGCTTTTAGTGCAGGTGAGGCTTTGCATGCATCAACGGCTCAGCGTGGTGGCTAGTGAAAATCGATTATGTGGCGCCTATAGTCTCCACTATCATTTTCCTAGTCTCCCTCCGGAAGATGCTCCGAGTCGGTTGTGGGGCACCCTTGGCATCGATATGGTCAGTGCGTCGGTGACTCAGCGGAGCTAGTTTACTGTGCAACTCTGGACTGAGTGCGTTTGATCAGGAACGTCATAGGCCAGCTCCAGCGCCCTGTCACCTTTGACTGTGTCTCACTTTCAGCCCAGGGCTGCCAGGCTGCCAGCTCCAACTGCTTGGCCGGCAACAATCCACCACATCGACCTGTCGATTATTTGCTGACGACCGAGAGCAATATTTTTCTCCTCCATCGGGAAACACGACTATATTTACGTGGACAGTATATATTGTCCTGTTGCCAACGAGGCACCCCGAATCGTTGCCGTTTACCCCAAACCCCTCCGGCCTTTCCCCAATCATCGCCTTTCCAATTGGGCAGGCAACCTTCCGATCACTCCGGACAACCTGAACATACATCAATAAGACTCGAAGGGCTTCAACACACTTCTCGCTGAGATGGCTTCTCAAAGCCCCACGGTAGAGCGTATGCTCTTCGACGTGGGTGATAGATGCGCGAAGATGAGGGATCCGAACTACGTCAACCTGGTTGTTTCAATGTACGCCCCATCCGCCCATCTACAGCCCCTTCCACAACCCATGACCGACCTTGAAAACAACTCCAGCCCAAAAGACGGCATGCTAACAAGCTGGCAGCATTATCCTCATAGGTCTTCTCATATCTTACCTCCCTCAGCATTATCGAATCATATCCCGTAGAACCGCCGAAGGCATCTCACCATACTTTGTCCTTTTGGGAACGACGTCGGCCACATCAGGGTTCGCGGCAATCCTTACCGTGGAGCCCTCGCGGCAAGATATAGCGTGTTGCAAACACGTTGAAACGTTGGAGTGCTTGGCTGGGCTGCTGGGCATTGCACAGTTGGGTGTGCAATGGATCTGCTTCTCGCTAATGTGAGTTCAAACAAATCCACCCCTCTTTTCCCCTCTACACCTGACCACGTCCGACGCATTTTCCTCCTCCCTCCCCTCCCTCCCACTCGCGTCTTTCGTGGCGTCACCGTTGCGCTGTTTCACAGCGTGTGCATAGACTAACTTCTCTGTTCGGTAGCCTGGTTCTCTTCCTCGTCTTCTTCCGATATGACGAGGCTCGGGTGCCTGATGAGGAATTAGTTGAGGAACAACCGAAATGGCAGACGGCCATTTTCGTCGCTGCCGGTTGCCTCGTTCACGGTCTCCTCGTTATCGCCATCACAGGAGTCTTCAGCATTGCACTCCCAGGGAAGCTTCAACTATGGGCCAATTTCCTCGGAATGATGGCCAGCGCGTTGGCTGCTGTGCAGTACCTACCTCAAATACGTACAACATATACCCTCAAGCACGTAGGAAGTCTGAGCATTCCCATGATGTGCATCCAGACGCCAGGCGGCATCGTGTTTGCTGCCAGCCTGTTTACGCGGCTGGGCTGGGAGGGTTGGAGCACCTGGTCCATTTACATCCTGACGGCTATCATGCAGGGCATTGTTCTTGTGATGGGAGTCTACTACGAATACAATAGGCCTTTGGAGATTCTGACATCTCCGCCACTCAGTCCCGTGTACAGGCCCAGGCGGCCTGGTCCAAGCAGGACGTATTCGGAGGGTTGGGAAGAGGGACTGCCGGGCCCTTATACTGCACACCCTGAGCGATACGCAGACACGCCCGAGGAGTTTGAGCGTCTCCAGGCCAGGGAAGACAGGCAGGTGGAGCGGGAAACTCAACCGTTGCTGAAACCGGGAGGTATTGGGCACGCGCATAAACACGGAGCATCTTACAACTCGACACGGAACTGAGCGCTGTGTTCCTCTTTTTATAGTCGTTTTTATTCTTTCCTGTTTTCTTCACTTTGTACTTGGGGAGTCTCTTTTGCAATTCTCCGGAGCGGATAAACCTTATTCATCATGCTCGAATCGGTTTTTATTTTCCTGTTTGCGTCGTGTCTTTGCGATTTGCCGTCTTCTCTCTTTCTATAGTTTGAGTGTGAGAATCTGTGGGATTTCCCCGAAAAAAGATTTAAGGGTGAAGATCGGAACAAGACATCTAGCAGTGTACTATATAACTTTAGAGCTCTGGGAAGTTTGGGAACTACGGTTGATTAGTTTGGGAAATCTTTAAAGCGAATCTAATTTTCTTTCATCCTCTTTTTGCTCCTCTTTTCGCCCTACCACTTGAAGTTCTTTTCTGGATCTGAATTATCAATGATGTTGTGCTTGATATCACCAAAGCCTGAATCTGGCGGCAACTTGTGCTTGTTGCCATCTAACTGGTCTTGCAGATGTACCAGTATGGACCATAGTCCATCCCACTCCGCTCTTGATTTTCTCGAGTTCCCTTGACGGAAACATTCGATGGTGGAAGAGTGCCGACTCCTGAATCGCCTGGAAGAACAGTCATTCTTTATGCACTTTAGCAACATTCTCCTCTGTCCCACGCAGCTTTTAAATGCTGAACGGCCGGTCTCGGTAGTCCGAGCGCAAGGGTCGAGCTCTACTTCGTAGAAGAAGCTCTATAACTTGAATTTCCTGTATGAACTTCCCCAGGATCCCAATTCTAAGGCGGGGGGTGGACGTGGATTGGAATTGGGGTTCCAGGATGTCTAGAGTCCAGCAGTTGCACCGCTCCTCGCGTGAGACTCCCTCGACTCAACTTTGAGGGATAGACAGAGGTACTATCCGGGGGTGTGTACACGTCAAGAGTTGGGCAAGCAGGGCTACCCTCGCCTAGCTTGCTAGCTGGAGTGTTACTATCTGACAGGCCGAGAGAATTGACGTCCCACCTGAACCAAACCCACGGGAGGCGAACAGGAAGCGAAGTTCCTTTTGGTCCATTCTTTTCTGTGTCTTCTCTGCATTGCCCCTTCGTCCCAGGACAAGGTAACATGCAGGTATTTGTCTCTGCAATGTTAAAGGTAATGCTGGGATCAGGGTTGTGCTGTGTTCTGCGAAGTAACCCTTTTGCAGAACTGCCGTTCTGGGGGTCGAAGCAATGGGGTCGACGCCAAGACGTCTGTTCTATAGGAAGCTTGGGAGAAATATCAAAATGATTTGAGATGGATTCGACGATGATTTGAACTTTCCCTTCGCTGCCCGATGGTCGTGTACCAAAGTGACCCGCGATCTGGTTGTATGGCGACTCTTATTGCTTCCAATTCATTCGCGGCGAGCATGCAAATCCGGAGAACACACTGATCAATTAATCCCATCCCTCAATCACTCCATGTAAGTTGGCATGACCAGACATCTCCCATCTCTGAATCCTGTCTTGTAATATCAACTTTTCGCCTCCATTTCGCCCCCGATTTCTAGCGAAGAAATTCTTTATTCCATCATCTATTCTCTGTTGCATATGCGTACGAAACATCTACATTCCTCGGAGCCCTCGAGTTCAACTTTTCGGGGTCTCGCACATTCCGCCCTTGGCATCGTGATCGTCCGGCTTCTAGAGCTGCATTAACTGTGGCTGGCTTGGCGTCAAGAGTCCGCTACACTTCCATCAAACCTCCCACCCCAGAAAAGTGTCGCTTATCGAGAGATCGTCCTTTCTTTCTTCGCCTTTTTTTTTTTTCTTCCAATGTCAGTGTCGAAATCAGACGTAGGCCCGCCATTGTCGGATCGAAACATTCTTCTGTAATTCCCCGTTTTGTCCAGTACACACAGACACAAAACGAGCCAGGGGTTCCCTTGATCAGCCTTAACTGCGCACATCCAACGCCTCAGCCCCTCTTGATCGACGTGGTGGAACATGGACGCAGGAACGATAACGTCTCAAGGCTGTTAATCCAACCAACCACGGAACGCCGCAAATAGACGGACCCGTCACACGGCACCAGCCGATCTCGTCTCGTAAATAGGGCGCGGTAGGCCACCGGCCGCCCCAGTAGACGAGGACATTACGAGCAAAGAAACGTCCGGAAATGTCAAGTGGCGGGGTGTTCGATGCGGGGACCGTGGGGACCGCTGGTAAGGATGGGTGTGAGTGAAGTGACGATGGCCACAAACCCCCATGTCATCTGGCTCTCTCCATTGGCTTCAGGACATCTTTTATCTGTTTCCTCCTCGGTTCTGCACGATTGACAGGTCATGTCCCGAGGGTGTGAGCGGATCGGACTTGAAGAAAAAAGAAACTCCCTCCCTCGGGATGCTTCAGGCTCCTCGCAAGCTCGTCTTTCCGTCTTGGTACCCTGAGAGCATCTGGGATACCATCGAGGTCTTCCTCTCATTTGATCTCTCATCCCTCTTTTCTTGGTCCCCACGAATATTTGGCGCGGTTAATTGCGTTCATTCGCTTCCGTTTTTGAAGAGTTTCAACTACATCCCCATCATCTAATGCTTCGTTCCCCAGAAGGTAGATCCGTCACTTACATCCTGCACAACCACGGTTGCACATCTCGTTTAACACCACCCATCGCCTCTCCCTTCTCCCCCCACACACACTCTTTTCTCTTTCCTCTCTTTTCGTTTGTTAGATTTTTTTCTCCTCTTCCAACTTTTAGCTTCTCTTCTGATGCATACTACGCTTCTCACGTTCCTTACCTTCGTTTTTGAACAAGACTATTACTAGACCGTCGGGGTTTTCTAGGTCGCCCCATTTCAAACATCTACTTGACCTACCTTCTTTCTTTCTCTTTTTTTTTTTTTTTTTTTTTTTTTTTTTTCTTTTTTTTAACATCCTAGCCTTCAACGTTCTTTCTGCATCACCTTCGTTCGCGATGCGCCTGGAGCGACGCAGCAGCCCGCCCTGCCCGGGAGCCGACGGCCAGGAAATAGGAACCACCGGGCTCAAACTAGTCCTGGCGTGCGGAAAGACTCTCGACGGCGAGGTCATCGGCACCCCCGAATCCACGACCCTGAGCCAATGTGCCGACTTCTGCGGTACTTTCCACCCGCGATGTGAGGGATTCAACTATAGCGACGCTGACGGGTGCCAACTTATCGGAGTACCTGCCTCGGGCGGGGATATCCCGGTGCGACAGACCCGTCTCACAGACTCCGGAAGGGCGAGGTACCCCACGTTAGCGCAATCCTCATGTCGTGATGGTAAACAGCTCACGCAGGGGAGTGCCGGTTCGTTCGACGCCAAGTGTGGACAAGTTATCAATGGCGGAGACCTTGTTCAAAGACATCACCCGACGTTTGATGCGTGTTCGGCGGATTGTGGGGCGACGGCAGGTTGTGTGGCCTTTTCGTACGAGGCTTCCATGTCCAGGGGATTCAACAACTGTTACCTGAAGAGCTCGGTCCCGAGCGGTGGAATGAGCTTCGTCGATGGTGTCGATACTGGGCTTTTTGCCGCTGCAGTAAGATTATTTTCTCCCTATCTAGGCTCTAGGGCCTTTTGTTTTCGATATCATAACTATGTACTATGTCGACTTACACCTTTTTCGTGTCTGTAGAATGCCCAAGCCCCACAATCGGGCGTACCAGCTCCAAGCGGCTTCATGACCATTGTTCCCGCCAACAACGCAATCGAAACGCCCACCGGCAACCTTGCGGCCAATCCCACCCCTGTCACTCCTATCGGAGATATCTCCCAAGGAGGCAGCCCTGTAGACGGAAACCCCGTCGTCAGTGTCACCCAGGTCGTCACTTTGCCTGCCGATTCCAACAACGACGGGGGCAACGGCGGGTCCGCCAGCCTCTAGTGGGTAGCCGCACCCGTTGTAGGCGGCATTGCCGCTTTCCTCGTTGTCATTGTGCTGGTCATCATGTTCCGCAAGAGGAGAAACAACAGCCGGGGCTCTTCTTCTGGAGGCTCATGGAAATCAGTATTCGGACTCGGCAGTGGTAAGAGCAGAGCGCCGCCCATGCAGGGTGGGACGGGGGGTATTCTGGGTTCTTCGAGGACGAGCTCCATGCAGAGGCTAGGGTCGAGTGACGGCAGATCAGTCCCCGTTTACGAGGTCAAAGGGGGGAAGGTGGCCTTGAGGGAAACCACAACGGAGGTGCAGAGGCCGATGACGGGTCTTTTTAGGAGTAATTAGTGAGTGAGCCCGGGAGATGTCACGGACATGACGCTCTCGGTTTGTGTGTGTTCGTGGGTGCGGGTGTTCTTTGGTCACAAGATTGCAAAGTTAGCGACAGGATACCAAATCGGCGGGAAGGATGGCGAAGGGAGTTTGGTTTTGTGTTTCCTTATTGTCGTCGTCACCGTCATCATCATCATCATCATCATCATCTTTCTCATTTCTTCTTCTTCTTTTTCTCCCATTCGTCCCGACGTCGCATATTTTATACGTCGGGAATGTAATGGGAGCCGGTCTAGGGGGTACACTTCATGGCGCTTTTAATGGATCACAGCTTGGCCTGGGCGGATCTTGAAAAACACCAGTCTGGAGGGCGCAAATCCCTCATTTTGTCTCTTCACTTCCTTTTTCCTTACCATTTCATTTCATTTTTTTCTCCCTTTGTTTTTTATCCACTTCTTTTCCACCTCTTTTTTTCTCTTCTTGTCTATCACTTGTTCCTTTTTTTTTTCCCCCCCTTGGCTTTCAATTGTTTGCTTTCCTATCCCCATCTGGAGCGAGTTAGGAACCTCCAGGTAAGAGAGGTAAGAGGGCTTGGAGGAGGAAAACCTGGCGCGTGGAGGATACCCCTAGTTGTAAATAATAGTCATGGCACTATTTCTAGTTGCATATCACTTGCGAATAGCGGTTCCAGCGCATGTATAGATGAAAAAGATCAATATCACCGATTAATGTCGATAAGCCTCAACTGCCTCAACTGCCTCAACTGTAGCATTCTCTTCCTCAAAACGTTGAAATATTGATATCAGTGAGACAACGTGAAATAACTCGACAATTCTCTATAGATATTGTCACTTAGAAGTATCAGTCATATTTCGAAAACTTCATTCTTCGCCGAGGGAAGACGGCACCGATAACTTCACTCAATGGCATCAACTGAAGCCTCTGAGATCGGAGATTACTAAGGCGAGGCAGTGTGGAAATGACGTGTGGGACAAAGAAGCAACAGGACGGAAAAGCACTGCATCTGTTTCTCGACACAACCCCTCCCCGAAAAACAGTGGCTGACTTAACAGAAAGGTCTATTAATACAGGCCGTTTGCATTTCGGAGGTGCGAGAGTGAGAGCCGACTTGGACATATATCGAAGTTGTCTAAGGAGCCATCAATATTAGTCTGCGGCTGAGGGTGAGGCAACTTCGGCGCATTACTTGTCCCGAGGCAGGCACAATTGCAGCGTCTCGTTAATTCAGGGTCTCCAGATCGAGGGTTGTGGCACTCTAAAGTGCGTGCATGGGCGTCGCGAGGGACCCGATTGGCCGAAGCTTCCTGAACAGGGACCAATTTAGAAGTTGTGCGGGATTACTCACATGCTTCGTAGGGTCGGGGTTTGATTCGCTACACAACCACAACCCACACTCATAATGTGACATTCTGATCGCAAGTTCCATCAATACGGATTAGTTTGACCTTCGCGACGTGTCCATTAACGCATCGAACACGCCCAGGTATCCAACGTCGCCTAGCCACAAGCTTGATTTGGGGCTTTCCCGTGTTGCTGCACTCTGTATCTGTCGTTTTCGCCCCCACATACGTCTTTACCGTCTCCGCTTCGCTTAATTGGCGCCTCCCTAGCCACATCGTGCCGTCGGATAAGTTGCGCGCTGAGCTTCAACAATTCCCTCTCGAGTTTCCTTTCGTGACCACAATCTCGACGCACGCTTTTCGTTTTGCGAATTTGACCCCAAATACAACATGGCTCCAGGTCACTATCGTGCTGTCCCTCCTCCTGCCTCGCTCAACGCGAATCTGATCATACTGGGAGGACCTCCCCCGCAAGCCCCACAAACCCCGCAAAGCCAGTTCCCCACGACTACAACCCCGATTGATATCGAGGCCTGGACTGTGTCAGCCCTTGCTTCTCTCAGTGTGTCGCCCATAGCCCGCGGGACCGGTACCCCGCTGTCTATCTCTCTTGATGAGCCTTCAAAGAAGCCCACGGCGCCCCAGCGTGAGGATGGAGATCGAGTTCTACCGCTGCGGAGGCCACCTTCCGCTAGGGACAGTTTGAAGCGTCGGGAAGAGCTACGTAAGGGCAAGGAGGGTAGCAGGCAAAGGAGGAGGTGGGAGAACGGTAGGAATTCGTTTTCCGCGGGATATGAAGCTTCGCGTTCATCTCCTTGTGATGTGTCGTGGCTAGTGGCACTGACTGGGTCTGGCATATCGGTAGATCATCTCGTCGGCGTTCCCAACGCGCAGCCACCGTTACCGGTAGATTACTTCCCTCGCGCTACTCATCCCGTCAACGATGTCCCTTACCATATCGCGCAATACTGGGACAAGGGCGTGCGCCAGCGCATGGAAGAAAAGACTCTGGCTTTGCAAGCGGCGCGCAAGCGGCAGCAAAGGAAGAACGGTAGCGCAACGGGTCTCTGCCCCGGTGAGGTGTCCAGGGATCTTCGCGAAAGTTTGAAGAGGTTACCAGTTGTG
The DNA here is from genome assembly GCF_000732125.1 of Scedosporium apiospermum. Taxonomy (NCBI): domain Eukaryota; kingdom Fungi; phylum Ascomycota; class Sordariomycetes; order Microascales; family Microascaceae; genus Scedosporium; species Scedosporium apiospermum. Next base: position 2,165,409 of record NW_015971811.1, on the reverse strand, counting down.
AAGATGTGGATTCGCTCTCTCGAGGATCCCGTGAGGCGATTCGTCATTGAGCAGAGGGGTGGGGAGCCAAACCTGAGCGAGGACGACGATGGAGAGGAGATCCTGTTTGCTGGGAGGAAGTCAATGACGATAGATAAGGAGACCGGCTGGAAGAGAGCGAGGAAGGAAATGCCGAGTGGAAAAGTCGAAGCCGGCATGGTTTACGAGTCGCAGTGCGATGACGAGACGGCAGCACTCAAGTATGTTATTGTTTTCCATTATGACCATCTTTAGGACCCGGCTAATGTTTCCTATCTATAGACGATGGTTGACGCACTCCATCTCAGACTACTACGGGCTCGAGTCAAAGTCTGTAACCGTGGGAAACCCTGGGCGGCGAGTCGTTTACGTTGGGCTCAAACCTCCTTCTAAACGCTCGGGGGCTAGGCGGATTCCGGACCTGCCACGCCCATTATGGGAAGTGTGCTGATCAGCGGCATTATTTCCCTCCCTGGCGTCAAGTGCCTTTCTCTGACATACACAGTGTCTATTTGTATCAAATTCACATTTTCCTTTTCCCCTACCCAGTCCTTTGTCCAGGAGTTGGAGGTTGACACTCTGGAAGGCTCTGGCGTCTTGTGGCGCCAGAGGACAATGGTGTTTCTGGTCTCATAGGTGGGTCTTCTATTATTTTGTTCTGATAGAAAGTCTCAGTTCTTCCCTTGAAGCAACCTTCTCTTTGTCTTGCTGGGGGGGAATGTGTCAAGCACACTTTAGCCTGACATTCATCTCACTCCTTCTAGAAGACCGCATGTAAGACCCGAGAATCAAATGATTTTTTGATCCTGCAGCCAGCGGTTGAGTCCCGAGGTACCTGGCCTCTGATCGGATCTCTCTACTTTGCGTGTTGATGTTAAAACTCCTTCATCCATCACTATATACTCGAACATTTGTATCGTTAAGACGGAATCACATGAAGCGCATCTAATTGATGATGACTTCGTTTCTCGCTGACTTGGTGCTTCCTGCCACATGCAAATTGTCTTGTCAAAAGCGCCAGTGGGGGTCATGTGTCTGCCCTATTTCGAAGCGGCCAATCAGAGCACATCTCAGGGCGTTAGTGTCCGCGGCCGTTCAATGAAACCACATGCCGGGACGCTCCTGCCGACTTTTTCGGAGCCGGCGCAAAAAGTACTTTGGTACACCCGCCGACTGCATCTGTTTAAGCCGCGTCGTGTAAGTGCGCAATTCTTCATGTCTAGAAAACTGAGAACTATTATTTAGTTCGAGATGTTGGATTTCGTGTATTCCGAGAAACATGTATCATGAAACTACAACTTGGGTATTTGTTCTAGCAGTGTTAGCCGTCGTTTCCCAGTCATATACGTCCTCTGCGGTTGACTCTCCTAGCATGTGGTTTGCCAACTTCGAGACCGGCAATACCACATCGATAACCAACTACTTCAATAGACCTTATTGATCCTATTGACCCTCTGGGAATGAATCACTTGGAATAACTGGCCTAACTAGCTTCGTCCCTTCCTCCACGGGGCGCGTCACGCTTCCTTCAGTGACGCGTGGATGAGAGCCCAACTGTTCCTTCCATTCCCTCCAGAACTAGACTGATTCTTGATTTCTTCACATCATTCCATCTCTCCTCTCGCATGCTTCCTCGCCATTCTTCTCATTTTTACAAGTGAGACGAAAAGAAAACATCTCTTCTTCGAACATCTCGTCTCTTCCTCCGTCTTCTGCGCATTCTTCCAACATCTCTTTCAACCCTGCTGCCTTCACTCTCAAACTGTTTGAACTTACCCTCGACCCTTCAAACCGGCATTTTCATTCGACTCTCCGGAACCAACCCATCGATCCTCCATCGGGAGCACGACAGTTGGCTCCTTTCATCAACTTGCGTCGCGCTTCCATCAGAAGTAAACATCGATTCTTAAGCAAAGGATTCAACATCATCTATCTAGCCCTTGAGCTAAGTTTTATTCGACCCATTTCCATCGCGTCGAGCGACTCGCCAGTCAAATCATACTCGAGAGCTCGGCCATTCAGAAAGGCTCGCTGTTAGCCTTCCCTACCTACCCAGGGCAGGAGCAAGCCCCCACATCATCCTTCTTCGCCAGAGCGACTCTCAACTCGCAAAAAGCCGCCTCACCGCGTCGCTTCCAGCCGCTGTTTGACGAAAGCAGCAATTATTCTTTCTTTCCCTATCTACAACTTCAATCTCCGAAGTTCCTTCAAAGCACACACTACCCTACTGCATCCATCTTTTTTTTTTTTTTTTTTTTTACCCCCTCACATCAACATGGCTTCTGATCCATTGGTCACCCACATTCTGGGATATGGCCTGGTCAGGGTTTTCCCCTTCTTGAACCTCCATGGCGGCGCCCAAGTGACCCCATACAACGCTTATCACAAATGCCCCGACGAGATGGCCCACAGTGAGATCTCCATCTACGATGACGCTTATGTTTCCTATCACCAGGGAACCGGCGTAAACGCCCAGAATGACTCTGGAGACGCTGATGACTGTATCAGCCTGGTCTTTACCCAAGCTTTGACTCGCCAGTGCGTCAAATGCGGCATCCGAGACCACGCCCACACCATGCATGAGCTTGCCTGCAGCCATCACCTCTGCCGCTCTTGTCTCATTGTCAGCGTGGGCATGGGTGAAAGCCACTCCATTTGGTCCCCAAAAAGGATATGGGCCGCCAGTCTCGCTCTCTTTGACGTCAATTCGCCTCATTACGCTGCCACCATTAAGGAAAAGGGCGCGGTCATCACCGAGCTCTGGTTCCAGTTCAACTGGGCCTGCTGTGGTACGGTCATCCCTTTTTCAGACTTCCTTGATGAGCATGGTCGCGCTTGTCTCGGCCGAGACTGGTCGAATGCCCTGGTTCGTAGCTGGTCCTACGTCATTCGGCGCATCGAAAACAATGGCAGATACATCGTTGCCAACCCTACGGGCTACCGTAAGGTAGATGCGACACTTGCCGACCACACTCAGTTGCCGATCGGTCATGAGCCTGTGCATGGCTCCTCGAATGCTCCTAGCGACGGTGAGCAGATTTCGATTGGGGGCAAATTTGGAAGCAACCGACCCTCTGGAGGTAACGGCCAAATCATTTCCCCTCTTCTTTCGACTACCTCTCTTGCCTCGGAGACCATTCGACCACTTGCCAAGTTTAACTTGTCGAAGAATGTTCGCAAGATCTTGGCAGATGTGCCTGGCTTTGAGTACATGAGGGATTCCAAATGGGAGAAGTACCAGGCCGAGTCCGAGATCTCCTCGCCGGAGAGTCTCAAGACTATCTCAGATTCGCCGACCATTGCCTCGGAGGACCTGGAGAGTCCCCCTACCTCCTTTGCCGACTGGCAATCTGTGACGATCAAGGGTGTCTATGGTAAGTGTCTTCCAAATCAAGAAAGCAATAGTTGGAAACACATAGGACATGAGTTTGTTGCTAACGGATTGGTAGATCTTGACAATGACGCCCAGAGCTTCTCTAGTGACGTTGTAGAGACTGGAGATGAGATTCAGCACCCGGGACTCCTCGATGGCCATCTTGGCCTTAAGCCCCTTGTCCCCTCGGACAATCTTGATTCTCTCTCTGAAGACAGTGGTGATGATGGAGACTGTGAAGATGATAGTGAGGATGACAGTGAAGACGACAGTGATGATGACCGTGATGATGACCGTGATGATGAGAGCGATGGTGACAGTCACGAGGAGACCGACGATGACGAAGATGATGACTACGATAGCGAGGACGGCGAGTATGACGAGGACGAGGAGACCGAGGAGGATGTTGGCAATAGCCCACAGTCCTCTCCACTCTTCTTTTCGGACGAGGAGGCCCACTAAGCCTGGGCAAAACTCCAAACGGTGATGTATATCGGCCGATACAGAGGCCAACGCGAATTTTTGTGCTGGCTACAGGACCGCAACTTACAAAGTCGATCAATTACCGAACGCAGCTCTTTTGCCAGCTCGGTTTGCTAACTAATCACTCTTGAAACGAGAGGCATCGACTCCGAGGCAGAGGCCCCTGCCATGACGCAAATTTCTTGACGAGCGATACTGGCTACTTCCGACTAGCCCCCAGTTCAAAAGGATGAGGAGTACAAGACACCATCCAAAAGACACAACAGCATTGTGAGACTGGTAGTGCAATGGAATATGACGAGACATGAGATGGAAAGGGGAATATCACTGATATCTATCGAGAAAAAAAAATGAAAACATAAAACAAGAAAAAAAGAAAGAAAAAAAAAAAAACTGGAGAGGAAAGACTTCTTGCTGCCTCATGGTTCACCGAGATTGATAAAAAAACAAGAAAGGGCGAAGTGACATCTACATAAAAGGACCGGACGATAGGATGGCTTTGATGTACCGCCTGCGAAGCGAATAGTGCAGTAGTGGCACCAGAATACAAACTAAGTTTTATGAACTCCCCTCGTAAATGCTTCCATAGAGCAGAGGCCTAGCTCCGAGCCGATCAAATGCATTTGCCTTTGAGAAGTAAGTCTACTTTGGCCAGATCTTCAGCATGATGGAACAGTCAGGTGAGCACAGGGTTCAGAAGGATTGAAGGAGTTAGGGCGAAAGGTAAATAGGTAGAAACAATCATTGATCCTAGGCATCGATAACCATCATGATGGATTCTAGGGAGCAGCCTTCTTCCCATTGTCCGGTCCGGCCAATTCAGAACAGAAGGGCGTATCTATTGATGCCATGTACTTCTCCATAGATAGAGGCTATTACCATAGCGACTGACGATGGACATGATGGCAATTGGGAATATCATTAACAAACGAGTTGAGGGCAATTGGCTTCACAATTGCCATTGTCCAGATCGCGTCATCAGATGGGTTGAGGTCAAAGTCGAAGATGCTAATCGCTGAGGTTATGTAATCCTCGGCAACCGGGCCTAAGTTTGGGCCGGACCGCCAAGTTTGAATTGTCTTGACGCGGTAACGGCGCACTAATAATGCAGCAGCACACACACAAGATGGCGGATCCCACCTAACAACATAGGCGCTGTCATCTCGACCTACGACAAGCTTCAAAGCGCACACCAGATGGTCCGTCGCTCCGGTAATGGCTCTCCCATTGCCTGTTGGCCTTACTCCTCCAGAGGTCGCATTCCTCTGCGAGATGGAGCTGGTCACTGTCATACCTCGCCAGCGACTAGATAGCATAGATTTACTCGGGGTACGTCCTCCAAGATGCCTTCAAAATTGCCCCTCAGTAACCCCGCCACGACGCGAACGACGCGTCGCAAACTCTTCAGTCAGGTCGGACGCTCACGTATTTACTTCACCCAATTCTAGGGAGCTACACCCGAGCTACGGCCTCCGCGACGAAGCGACATACCCCTCTGGCTCGCTCTTCTCCTCAAAAAGCAGCGGCGCGCAAACATCGTTCCCCCACCATGGCTCCATCCAGACTCCCTCACCGAGATCATCCACCACGAGACCAAGATCGACCCCGAAGCCTTCTCCCCGCCTCCGCCACCCCCAGTCCGAGCCGGCGGTCGCGGAACCACGAAGAGGGTAGACCCCGAAACCACAGACCCCGCCAAGGAGCCAATACTATCCCCTCCCTTCCTCCCGTCGTGCACCGCCGACGCGCCTCCGTCCGCGCTTCCGTACCACTGGCTCGAGCTCTCCGAGATACTCCTCGCTCACGCGGCGGACGACATAACGGCCGCCACCGAAGTGCGCACGTTATTGCGCGACTTGAGGGAGGTGCGGGCGGCTAAGATGCGCGCCAGTACGGGGCAGCTTGAGAGCGGGGTCGCGGGCGTGATGAGTCTCAGAGGCGTCGGCGCGATGGAGCTGGCTGAGAACAGAGGGTTCGTACTTAGCGTTATGGACGGGGTAAGGAAGCTCGGGGCGAGTGCTGAGGCGAGTAGGAGGGAGGAGGAGGAGGCGGGTGGCGGGGCTGGGGAGGAAGAGAGTGATGAGGATATGGAGTTATGATGGGAATTGGCGCTGGGCTTTTGTTGGGCATATGGCATATATCATGGATTTAGGGTATTTAAAAGCATCGAGAATTCGTATATGAGGATTAATCACGATGAATGTGTCCGTGGGATGCTATCGTGCGCTTGACAATCTTTCCTTCAACACACAGACGCCCGCACCACGTCCTCCGTCCTCCGAGGATGGACCGTGGCCCAAGACGACAGACCTTGATGTGTGAAGGTTTATGACGTTGGATCTATCGTATGTTGCGTCTTGTTGCGTGAGTTTCAGTATTTCTCTTTGGCAAAAATGGCGCCCAGGCCACTACGAAGGTGACGGCATCAGCTGCATTGATCCCCCATCCTCACAGATTGTCGAATGGTTAGACTTGTGTCTACCAACTTCAGAAGGGAAAATCGCATGAGAAAAGAGTCTCTCGCCCTTCGCCTCGTGACGCAATTCCAAGCCGGACTATACGCCTGCGCCAACGTCGACTATTACACCATGATCTCCATCGGGGTCCTTTCTTACTGCCTGCAACCTGCTCAGGACAACTTCGCAATTGGACCGACCATTGATCAATCGTCGCCAAGTGAGGCTTCAATATGCCGACAGCGCCACGAGCGCCCCAGACCGCACCCCACCACCACCACGGCCCAGCGTCCCCTGCACGCCCCAATCTGAAACGCTCAGGGCCTGGAAAATAAGCTTCCCCATTCTGCCCCTGACATTCAGCACTGAACCCAAGCTTTTTTCTTCAATGCATCGTCTTCGTAGCCTTACTTCGTACGACATTCCGACCGGAAACTTGACCATCCGGCCACGAGGTCCCCGTAACTAAGCCGTTTTTCTTCTCTCTTGCCAAGGTTCGACTTCTTTTCCCCTTCCTTTCTTTTTTCCTTCGGAAGGCCGGATGATCGCTCTTCCATTCCCCCCCCTACCTTTCTTTTTCATGCCCAACTCTCTCACCCTGCCAATACTCCCAAGTCTTGCTTTTGTTTCCATCTCTGATTAGTTCCTGTAAGTTCGGGGAGAAGGAGAACGTCAACTGGGGGAGGTTGGTATATTGTCGAGAAATAGCGGAAAAGAGAGAAGGAAAGGGGATGGAGGATGCCAAAGTTTTCGTCACAAATCAAGGCGCGCAGTTATCTATAGAAAGAAAATATGACATGAAAAAGATTACTCCTTTTGCCCAATTCCATTCATTCTCTCATCCCCCGACCGAGAAATAGGCTATGAACACTAGTCCTGGAAGGGCACGCGGATTCCCAAAATAAAAGTTCGCTCTCTGAAAGAATCCAAAACAAGGAAAAATGGTTGCTCTCTCTCTAATCCGCCATTCAAATCCTCCCCCAGACTCCAAAAGACCCTTCCCCAAGTAATCCCGCCGCCAATCCCTATCGTAACCGCTGTGGAGACAATTAGAGGGGTGTGGAAGCGTGAGGCGCGAGACAGTCCAGGACCGGCGCTCCGCTAGGAAGCATCCAAGTACTTGACTGCTGCTCCTCACACTTTCCCCATAGTAGCTAAGAAGAGATCAACGGCGCCATCGCCAGAGACGATTTACTCCTTGAAGACGCCACTGCCGAAGCCGAGGCTGTTGAGAGTGCCGGCGGAAAGGACTGTAAAGAAGTGTGTTAGTGATCTGTTGCGATCTACTATGCTGCAGTGGATCATTGCGGGATAAACTTACGGCCAGTGGGCTGAACGAAGCTGGTGATCTGGGTGGTGATGACCTGGTCGATGCCAAGGGAGAATTGGCTGAAGGGGGAGATGAAGCCGCCGAGGGTACCGAAGTCAACGAAGGGGACGACACCACCAGCGAAGTTGACACCGTTGATGAGACCAGCGTTGCCGAGCCAGCTGAGGAGGAGAGCGCTCTGCAGGCCGAGAATGTGGTTGAGCTGGAGGAACTGGTTGCCGGCACCGAAGGCGAAGAGGTCAGAGAAGGGGTCGAAGGCAAGACCCTGGTTGATGATGAGCGACGAGAAGATGTCGTTGCGGAAGCCGTTGAAGGCGGCGAGGTAGGCGATGTTCAAGTTGTTGAAGGCGAAGTTGTTGGCGCCAAGGACATCGAAGCCAGAGCCGAACTGGACACCAGTGGCGAACTGGTTGAATCCACCGAGGGAGAAACCGCGCTTCTCCTCAGCCTCCTTGGGGGCGGGGGCGGCCGCAGCGAGGGTGGCAAGAGCGCCGACGAAGATGCTGGTGAACTTCATTTTGATGGAGAGAGAGTGGGGGAGGGTGTTTTGGATTAAAAGTTATAAAAACAAATGAGCACAGCTCTGGATGTTCAACGAAAGTTTATAAGAAAGGAGCGAGAGCGAACAGCGAGCACAGCTATTGATGATGTTTGTTAGCAAGGCTGATCCCGAAGCTGATGGTAGTAGTACCCGAGGGGTAGTAGTAGGGATTGGGGGTAGGGGTAGGAGTAGTGGTGTTGGTGGTGAGAGTAGCTTACCTCTGAAGAGAATGAAAAGAAAGAATGAAGATTGGACTGGAGTTGTTGGCTTGAGAATGGGATGAGGAACAAAAGAAAAATAGTTGAAGGACGAGACGAGTTGCATCTTATATAACAATCGAGACGCAAAGGTCGACGCATGATAAAGTTCTAAGCATTACCAAGTAAGCGATGCCAAGCTTTGGGTAAGGGGGTGTCGGCCGGAAGTCCAGGCGATGCCAGATCCCGAGTGTGTCAGATATCAGGCGTCCCTTAGACGGAAGTAGATAGTTAAAACAGGGTAGGGCAGGGGTGGGAAAGACAGGGTGACGGGAAAGCAACCGAGTGACATTGGGGCGGAACACGCCAGGACGCCACGGTGGGGGGCGTGCGTGCGTGCGCTCTCTGCAAAGGCTGCATATGGATAAACAGCGAGCCTCGAGTCCTTGCGAGATTAAACCGCGTAGATCCTCATCGGTGTGGCGAGATGGGGAAGCCAAGAGGCGGTGGTCTAGGCCAAGAGATCCTACGTTCTGAGTCCTACGGTTGCGATCGTGAGTCCACTACGAAGTAACCTCTAAGTTGGCATTTCGGAGTGTTTCCATTGGCTCTGGGACCGCAGCAAAATGTCCGATGCCAGGATCATCAGCCTTCTTCGTTCTGAACAGCTTGGAGAGAAGGACTTGAGACGTCAGGCTCGGAAGTGCGTGTCACCGAAACGAGGGTCAGCGGACAAGAGGTTACCGCAGGATCGTGGGGAGAAGCCAACAGGGCCCTGAGGATTCAATGTGACTTGGCATTTAAGCTTCCGGTCTAATATGGAGAGAGCACGAGCGAGGGACAGTGGACAAGGGACTTGGGAGAGCTCATCAGGGTACCCGCTCTCATGCCGGCTGTGGGTGGCATTCTCAGGTACCGGTGGCGATAAAAGTCAATTTCAAGCGTCCGACCCTACAGCTTGATCGACGGCATGGGCAGAAAAGTCGTTTCGCGCAATGTTTCGACAGTACAAAGCGAGATGGTTGGAGAGAGCCTCACCAAGACTTTGGTCGCAAAGCCAGCAACCAGATGACAGCTTGTCGTCCGATGCCTATTTGGGACTAGGCTTTGTTCATTGTAGCAGCAGCGCAGCGGCAGGCCCACTGACAATACCCCCTTACCCCTTCGGCAGAGGCCCATGTAGAGGTACCGGTGCGGGCCTGAAGCACCACCAGGGCTTGGCCTGTGGCTTTCTTGTTTAGCGGGCCCGGGTGTAGTTATTGCGTAGTACTCAGGGCAAACAGGTACGACGCAATCTCCCCAAGATCTCATCGAAGACTCCATATGTGAGGCACTGGCTAAATGCTCCCCCATCATTCCTTCCCACCCCTGTCGTCCGTGCTTGAGGCTCAAGGTCCAGGCGGGTTGAGGGGGGGAGGCCTGCGAAGATGATTGGTTGGAAACCTCCAAGGGGTCTATCGGTTGGTCGCAGTTGCAGTTTAAGGTTTAAAAGGATGCTCGCACTTTCCGATAGAGACTTGCTGGAGTAGTGGGGCGACTAACATTTTGGACCAATCGGCGCCTTTTTTCGTGGCTGATCCCTGTCGCCAAAGCCACAGATCCTTCCCATCTTCAAACGTCTTTTTGGCTTGGCAGGTGCTCCCCTGCACGGGTCCGTGTACCCATTGTTTAACTCGAGCTCGGCTTGCTTGGTGTGATCAGCATCTCAAACATCCCACACGTCGCAGGTTCAAGCTGAGGCAGTCCGACGACTTATTACCGCTTTATATCGTTGGGGATTCCTAGCACGGAATCTCATCCCTTCCGAAAAAAACAAATTTAGCAAGATGCGAGATATGCGTCCAGCAACTCTGTTTGGATTTAGCCTCTTACTCACTGCGCACTGTTAGAACCGTCCGATGTTGTGATTTTGATCTTGCCCATTGGATTTCCGGGATTTGGCAAACATCATACGGAACTGCTGATCTTGGGCATAAGAAACGCGATTGCCCTCAGTGTCTATTTCTAGAACGGAGCCTCGTCGAACAGCATTGCATTCATACCAATTGTACTCACGAGCAGGACCCTCCCGAACCCTCCGGTCTTTTTAGAGTTTGGCGGGGGTTCAAGCGTAAGGAGAGTGTTTCTTCTACAGCCTTGGCCATGCCGCAGTGATATCCCTACAATCAATCCTTGTCGGATCTGTGGACCGGAAAACTAAATCGCCGGGGAAACAGAGGATCGAAGGCCATCCAATCTCCCAATCCTGGCTAGTCGATTGCGAGCTCCCGGAAGCAGATGAGGTGCAACACTCGGCTCTGATATTGATGGGCCGAATCGAGGACGCCTTGCTGAGATTCGGCGGCCTCGTTGCAGCCATCTGCAGCCATCTGAGTCCGAGGCCCACGTCATGGCGACCCGTATGCGCAGTCGGTTCACCTGTCAACTAGACACTTACTACTATCTCGTAACCAATTTCGTCTGATGAAATTCAATACAAACTGGGATATGCTGCAACATTACCCTGTCTGATAATATGAACTTGAATCTTGCGTAGTCTCTCATCCACTTTCACCACAAAATCCAAACCAGAGCAAGAAGGACAAGATACGCAATTTGACGTTGCAGGTGGAAATAGCGACAAGTCGGTGTTCAATTTAATATTCTGCCCAGAAGTTATTAATTTCCTTCTCGGACCTCCAGGGACTAAATGCGCACCAAGTAGCCATGAAATGCATCTTCCGTAAGTCTAAGACTAATTGTAAGGCCAGCTTTGATCAGATCAAACCTGAATTCTCTTCCTCTGCTTCTTCCACCAACAGTAAAAATCCTCTCACTCACATTCCGTGACAGGCTCAGAACTCTTGCAGAACCTTCTGAACCAATCTACCAGCTCTTCAGGATACATTTCCCTGAGACTATACATTACACGTACTTAACGAGTGAAATCGGAGAGATCCTCTTCCTCTTCTTCATTGTTATCGTTATTGTTATTGTTGTTGTTGTTATTGTTCCCGCCGTTGCCCTGGTTAAGATCGTTGACGTTGATGCCTTCATAAACGTTAGCCTGCGGTTCATTTGACATATCAAAAGCCGCAGAGATGACGCTCAGCCGAGGAGTAAGGGGGCGCTGCCTGACAGTCTCCCCACCCTCCCTGGGCTACCCACGAGGCGGAACACATCGTGGAATAGGCTAGTCACTCACCAAGACTCGCTGCCAAATCTTCAACATTCAGGTTGTTGATCCCATTAAGACCGCTGAGACCGCCGAATCCGTTAAAGCCACCACGGAAACCACCGATATTCCCGAATCCAGTGAAACCAGCGCTGATGAGATTGCCGCGAATGAGGCCGAAAGCATCGTTGATACCAAGTCGTCCAATGCTGAGGAGCTGGGCGATCTGCTGGAAGGCAAGGAACATCTGGAGCTGCGCGTTGAATCCGAAGCCGATGAAGTCATCGATCGAGACGAGCCCACTAAAACCAAGACCATTGAGCATTGCGTCGAGGACGGTGGCAAGGTCGAGCTCGTGCTGGCTGAGGTTGTCGATGTTAAGAACGTCGGTAACGCCGAGATTTATGAAGTCACTGAGGGAGAAGTCATCGAAGTTGAGGCTACTCGTCTGGGACGAGACATCTTCGTCCTCGATCTGGGTCCTGACCTCCGAGTTCTCTTCCTCGTCCTCGACCTCGGCGTCCACGTCGGCCTCTTCGGCATCGGTGGAAGTCTCCGTTGAGTTCTGGCGGACAACTAGAGTGCCGTGCCTCGAGTTTTGAGGGACAGTGGCGGCGGAGGCCACACCGGCGGCAACAAGAAGAACGGTGAACACCTTCATCTTGGTTGAAGTTAAAACAAAAAAAAAAAAGGAAAGACAGTTGAATAATATCTAAAGAATGGAACTTGCTTGCGTTAGAGAGCCCGTAACCCGACATTGATGATGATGACATTGGCGAAGAAGCTCTGAAGCTTCTCATATTATGTACTCACCTTGTTCAACAAGACCGTAGTAAGAAGAAACGAAAGAGCGCAGCTGAAGTTATCACGAGTGTATTAGCTAGAGAGACCTTCAACTCAACCCGCGGGAGGAGCCTTTCATCGTACGAACCTCTACAACGACCGAAGTAGGTATGCGAAGAGAAAGAACGACTTTGAAACAGGGAAAAAGCGGCGAGAATATCCAAGAAACGGGATGCCGAGATGTCTTATATTGAGATTGGTGGGAGCCCACCGCGGGGATGTCCCGATGTGTTAGACGAGCATGATTATCCATCCACAAACCGATCTTATGCTGCCGACTACTTCACGGCCGACAGTCATGTCGGCCCATACAATAGGTGAGTGACGCCACCTACTTTGTCACTCATCATAGGATGACAGTATATTGGCGCAAGACATTCTGACCGCAAATCGCAGGGGCGACTCGAAAGTTGGATCGACTCAGTCGATCAAACCGAGTCGAGCCAGTTATGAGAGCGGACAACTAGACTAACATCGGCAAATTGCAGCGAAAATCTAAGCTTAAATGCCCATGCCTCTTAACATGCCAAGTCCAGACCAGCTTTCTTCTTTCCTTGGTAACGTATCAGGGGGCGGGATGTGATGCAAAATTGTTAGCACCGCACCTTGTTCTTGCTGTAATTTCGGTGCACGGAACTAACGTGATACTCTTCGGAACACACCCAAGCCGTCTCAGGTGCGAAAATGATCTTCGAAATTGACGGAAATTCCACAGGTCCGGAACCACTGAGCAGGGTAGTCGCAGCGGCGAATAAAACCGGGCTAGATTGGTTTAATTCTCCGGTCGATATTGCGAGCGCGTGAGCGAGCACATGATGTGCTGGCTTGGCAACGACCGGGTGAAGGCCGAGATGTCTCCGGAGGGGCATGGTGACGAAGCCGACACGGGTGTGATGGATGAGGGAAAGGAATGGTTGAGAGAAGGAAAACACATAAAATGTGAAGACCTACGACGAAATGACAGGTAGGACAAGGAAGAGGATTACGCGATGTTGAAGCATCGTCATGGTCATGGTTTGGTAATGGAGGACCGGGAAAGACGCCAGTATGAGCACTTCCCTTTCAATGGTCAACGGACGGCAACCTGCACAGAGTAATTGCATCCTTCAATCTCCCGGCCCAAGTTGATCCTCGGTGCTTCGCCAGGCCCATTCCAGAACAAAGCTTCTTTCCAACTTGGAGGCCAGATATAGCCGATAGGTAACTCCCAGTCTTCTTGGGAGCGGGATCAAGAATGAACCACCCGCAGGGCCGTGAGCATCTTTCTGAGGTCAAAGCTGCAGAAGAACCACGCCTACTCATAACCTGGTTTGAATAAATGCTCTATCGAATATATCATGTCTAACTCCGGCCATGGAAACTGCTTCCCAGTGCTAATCTAATAAGACATCTTGTTGTAAGTGTCTTCCCGCAATTTCCGCCCGACAAGACAATCGGTCCAAGAATTCCCGAGGATCCCGATTAAATCTATCCGAAAGCCACTGGTGCGCTCTCTCTCTTCCATGAGCCACTCTAGAACCGTGTTCCATCTCGAGGACAAAGCTGCATTTGGCAATATCCGTTCGATTATCGAAATTGCCCTGCAGAATGGGTTGAAGGGAAGTCGTCGATTTGCGCATCACAATGAGAGGACGAGAATGCTGGGAGTCGAGATTTAATTGTACAATATATTTTTGATTTTAAGTTCTCACATCAGGTGAGGTTTCCGTTGGCCTCGCGAGCTTCGAATCAGTTGGCTTGTTGTGAAAGCCCAACATTTCTCCCAATATTCCACCTGGCTTCGGTACGGGGCATTGTCGGGTGCCGCGATCCTCCAATAAACTGGCTCCGGCTTCTTCGGTGGTCTTCTCGAACTGCGCCATTCCATTCCTGATTTCGACTGAGCTGGCCGGCCTCCTTCTCATCCGTCTCCCGTGCTCGTCTAATATCGTTTCACCGTCGGCAAATGCAACTCGGGGGGCTGGACAGGGTAGGACGTGGGGGAGGGCGACGACAAAGAAACTGGCGACGACGGCGGTTGCGAATAAGGACGAGGTCATCCTCGACCGAGGATGAAGATGGGGTGGCATGACGTCGGGGAGTTCGAGGAGAGGAAGCTGCCAATTGATCTCAATTGAGGGTCAGCATGCTGGGAAGAGTGAGGATTTGGATAGGTAGAGGAATACCTATGAATTACACATCATCAAAGGGCCCAGGTTCGCCGAACAGACACTCCGGGACGATCGAGGGAAGGAGTCTGGTGATTTCGCGATCGTGATGAGAGCTAAATCTGTTTTTCGGCTTTCTAGCAATTGGCTCACTTCTCATTGGGTCGTCGGTCTTGCAGGCCAGGATCGCATGTCACGTCAGCTTATGTAATATGGATCGTTATCTGATCGATCTATCGGCCGTTGACAGCTTTTAACAGCTGTACGTACTCTTGGTGCTTTCGCTCAAGTCGAGTTCCTGCCTCGCCTAGGTCGCAGCAACCTTGAATCTTGACGAAATCCTGGACCTCGCAAATCGTGGTCGTTCTCCCCATCTCCAGCATTGATTAAAACGGTATGCGATATTAGGCAAACCATAAAGCTTCTCGTCCGGTTAGTTCGCGCATAGCCTCGCGACACACACTCTGCCAAGCAATCGATATCCTTTGCTCGGGAACTCGACTAAACTGGACCTAGACCGTGGCGATGAGTGACCTCGACAAGTACGCGCTTCCCCACCATCACCACTGCAAATCTGATCTGGGTAGCTCAGCCCTTCCACCCCTCGAGATTTCTGACGATTAGTCCAGGGCGATTGCGCAGCTCCGCGCATGTAGACCCATACCCGAAGCCCAAGTTCGCGAAATCTGCCACAAAGCGAGAGAGCTTCTGATCGAGGAGGGCAACGTCGTTACCGTTACCGCCCCTGTCACGGTATGTCCTCATAACGCGATTCTCGAAGGAAGGGATCGGGCCGGATGAATCTAATACAAGAATGGTAGATATGTGGCGATATCCACGGCCAGTTCCACGATCTCATGGAACTGTTCCGCGTCGGCGGTGACCCTCCCGACACAAAATATCTCTTTATGGGTATGGGAGTCTTGCAATCCCAGTCGCATCCCGCGCGGCTAACTCCCACTGCGATCGTTTGTTGACTTGTGAACCCTGGCTTTGTGCGACAGGCGACTTCGTTGATCGTGGCTTCTACTCCCTCGAATCATTCCTTCTACTCCTCTGTCTCAAGGTCCGATACCCAGACCGGATGACCCTCATTCGTGGTAACCACGAGTCGAGGCAAATTACGACCGTTTACGGTTTCTATGACGAATGCCTTCGAAAGTACGGAAGCGCCAATGTATGGCGGTATTGTTGCGACATTTTCGACTACCTCGCACTCGGTGCGATCATCTTGGGCGCCTCAAACTACCTCTCATCAGAACCCGAGGATAAGGATATTGAAATCCAGGTCTGCGATCAGAACGGTAGCGTAATGAGCCGATTCCTGCGCCGGACTCAGGAAGCAAACAGCTCTCTATCGCAGCAGGCCAAAGCCTCAAATGGTGCGGCCAGCGGGGGTAAAACAGGCCCTCCCGGCTCGGGCGCATCCGGATCCAGTGGTGGCACACTGGGAAATCCCGCGGGAGCTGTCCTGTGTGTCCATGGCGGCCTCAGCCCTCTTATCGATACGGTGGACAAGATCCGCCTACTTGATAGGAAGCAGGAGGTCCCCCATGAAGGTGCCATGTGTGACCTGCTATGGTCCGACCCAGATGAGATTGACGGATGGGGCTTGTCGCCCCGCGGTGCGGGATTCTTGTTCGGCGCTGATATTGTCAAGGTCTTCAATCACCGCAACGACTTGTCTTTGATTGCTCGCGCGCACCAGCTTGTCATGGAAGGTTTTAAGGAAATGTTCGACTCGTCCATCGTCACCGTCTGGTCGGCACCGAATTACTGCTACAGGTGCGGAAACGTTGCCGCCGTGCTCGAACTGACGGAGGACGAGGGAGGCACCGGTGTGTTCCAGAGGAGCAATGGCGACGTCAATAGGAGCGACGGCGGTTCGGGCGGGTTTAGGGGAGTGATGGTTGAGAGCGAACATGAACCTAGGAGCGGGCCTGCAAGGCGGTACCGAGTTTTTCAGGCGGCTCCTCAAGATTCTAGGGGAATGCCGGCGAAGAAGCCCGTTGCTGACTACTTCTTGTAAGACTAAGATACCCCGTTACTTTTGTTCTTTTTATGTTCTTCCCCCGGCGTGGGACTCTTGCCCTCTCCGCCGGTGGTGGATGATTGGATTGGGATAGAGTTGGGCGATGTTCATTTGCGTGAGAGAAGGGTCTTCTCCTGCCGATCTTGTCCGTGGCATTTACGATTTGGCGTTAATGGGTAATACATGTTCAATCACTTGATGATGGCAATGCAGATATAATGACCTGGAATTTATTTCGGGGGTAGTATGTCAAACATGGAGTAGTTTCGGAGGGGAAGTTTTCAAATCTCTTAATCGAGAGCTTCCACTATCCAAAGCATTGTTCCCCGTCCTTGTGAAGGATGTTTAACGGGGAAGCTTGCCTCGTCTCATTACCCCACACAATTCACTTT
Organism: Scedosporium apiospermum; assembly: GCF_000732125.1. Classification (NCBI taxonomy): domain Eukaryota; kingdom Fungi; phylum Ascomycota; class Sordariomycetes; order Microascales; family Microascaceae; genus Scedosporium; species Scedosporium apiospermum. The sequence continues at coordinate 2,148,443 of NW_015971811.1, read as the reverse complement.
AAACCACCCAACACCTGCTTCTTCCAATGCGTCTGGGAACCCGGTTAATTCTTTCTAGCCAGTACTCGAGGTCAAACTTAGTAAAGATCGTAGGCTGCTTGTCTTTAGACGCTGGTGGCTGGTCTGTCTCAGGCTTCTTAGCTCCACGCTTTTTGCTCCGAAGCCGGAGCAAAGGAAGAGGTGGCGGTATGTCCGAGCTCTTTAGTTGTGAGACCTTGGATCCTGGGCGACCGGCCCTTGAGCGCGTCCAGGCTCTAACATCGAACTCTGGGAACCCCGGCAAAGTCGTCTGGTGCGAGGCCTGGTACAGGAAGCTGGCGGCGTCCTTCCTCCAAAACTCTTCCCAGAGGGCGGCATTGTCTTTTGGAACGGGCGTCTCTACTTTGCGCCGCTTCTTCTTCGGACCGTCATCTCCGTCTTCTTCTGGGGCGGCAGCTTCGGCCGGCCCTAGTCGCAGAGCTTCCTCGTACTCATCCTGGCCCTTATCGCCGGCATCTCGAAAGTAAAACAAGAAATTATCTTCCTCGGTCCTATTTGGTGGTATGGGAGGCAGGACTGGGATATAATCCCCTGCTGGTACGTAAGCTCCTGGGTCCGGGTTTGGGTCTTCTCCGTGTTCTTTCTTCCTCTTCGCGTCTTCCGGGTCTTGGTTTTCTTTCCTCTTCTTCACGACTTTGTTCCAGGGCAACTTGTCACAGAATTTTTCAAACTCCCCGTGACCATATTGGCTCGGTTGCGTGAGGCTATGGAAAAAAAAAATCATGTTAGAGACGAACGTGGCTGGAGGACAGGATAAAAACCTACTGGGTCCGTTTCGTAAGGGCAAAGTTGGGGCGCCGGCGTTTAACAGACGCTGTTGACCCGTCCGCCTTCTTAACTTCATCATCAGTCTCCCACGCCGGGCCGTCCTCTGGACTGTCTTCCATGATAACGTCTTCCCCATCTGGGGGGTCTTTATCCGGTCTGGGATCAGCAGGCTCATAATTTACGAACTTATCGTATCGATCCATCCAATACCGGCTGTACTTCTTGTCGAGCTTCGCGGTCTGAATTTTGCGATGGTAATATCGCGATGCCATGGTCGACCAAAACAAGATATCAATCTTCGGTGGTATGTCGGAAAAGTCGCCGTAGAAGCTCGGCATTCCATCCATTTCGTTTGACATCTGTCTGAGGCATCTCGTCCAATGACTTCCCATTAACAGGTAATATTGCTGCTGCTCTCGTATAACTCCCTTGTTGAGATCCTCTTCCAAGGTTGGTTGAAGAGATGCAACGCGCGCCAGGATCTCGGTGGCAGTATCGAGAGAACGCCAAGCTCGCTCCAGGTAATGCTCCACGTCCTCTCTCAATGGATGGGCCAAGGCCCCCAGCTCGCTGGACGTCATTTTGCTCTTGTTCCATTCTAGGATGTCGACAAAGTTTTGCCATGCTGCTTTGGAGGTTTCCCAATGGGCCAGCGCCGATTTGATCAGGTCGTAAAAGATGCGGCAAGCATTTTCGACGTCGAATTTCTCGAGCTCGGACATTCGATTGATGCCATAGTCGACGGACGACGAGAGCGGCGGTTGCTCCGGGCGCTTGGGCTTGACTAGACCGGTCGTCCTAGACCCCCGGCCATGGTCCATCAACACCACTGCCATGAGAATCTTGTTTTGACTTGACTTGCCGATAATGTGTTGGTAAATACGATCGAAACCTCTGTTAGATAACACCAGGACGCCTCGCCTTGAAAACTCAAGGGGAGGTGAGTTTAAACATGTGCCGATCCTGACAGGGCATTCAGCTTAGAACCACAACGATCCCATTCCATAGATCTTCTGGTATTGTTCAAGGCATTTCTACAGAGTCTTGAAAGAGCCCGCTAGAAATCTCCACTCAGTCCAGGCATCAGCACGTCCGAATCCGGACAGAATCGCTGCCAGTAGACGGAAACAGGATAGATTGAATCTACAACGCCTTCATATTCTAGATCGAATCCTTTCGAACACCCATGAAATGTATGCCCGCATCAAAGAGAATCCCTAAGCCGCTGCCTACATTCCTCCGACTAACAGCGGGATGTTTCACCCGAGGGTGACCTTCCTTTCCCAGGGTTGGAATGCCCTCGACATACCTTGCGCCAGTCTCCGTGGACAAAAGAAAAAGAGAGAAAAGAGAAGAGAGAGAGACCGTTCATCAACATCAGGAAAAATGCCATGATTCCAACTCTTTCCATAAGAGATATTTCACCTGATCCCAGACAAAGAAAGGGTATGAGAAATTAAAGCAGACTAGAGAGAGAGAGAGAAAGAGAGAAGAAGAAGAAAACGGCAAAAAGAAAAGAGAAAGAGAGAGAACAACGCGGGTCTCCGATCCACAAGAGGCAGAGGAATTACCAGATTCCTCGAACCAGCCCCAACCAAAAAAAAAAAAAAAAAAAAAAAAAAAAAAAAGGTCTATTTCGCCCTGCAAAAACGCTAACCTGGCAATAGAAAGAAACGAAGGTTGTATTTTCTAAGAGTCAGGGCTTGAAGTTAGCTCTAGATTCGATTCCGACTATCAATGGGTAACTGCCTACCTCTGTCAAAGAGCCTTTAACCTTCCCCAATTTAAACCGCTAAAATCAAGCAGATATAAACGACAACTGGAGAAGCCGATTCACATGCAGTTCAACAGGGGTATTGATTATCGGGAAAGGGCCGCGACGGACTGAAATAATCCACGCCAAGGTTATTGTACTGCTGATTAGGCGGCGATGGTAATTGGAGGTAGGGCAGCGGTATCGCAGACTCGTAGTTGGTCTCATAGGACGAGAAACTGTTGCTAGGTTGTGTCACCTCGATGCCGAAACTACCAACTTGCTGAGGCCGAGAGGATGGGATTTGCATCGGGGCATGTTGCTGAGGCGCCGGTCTCGGAAGAGGCGAAGTCGCGACGCCGCCGCTGATGGGACTCGCGCCAGTCGTCGAACTGGCTGGGCCTGGCTCCCAAGTGCCGGATGAGTGGCCAGCCGAGTCGCTAGCGACCGAGGGTTCCCTACTCGACCTCCCCTGCGGCGAAGGCAACGGAACACTCAAACTAGCGCATGACAGCCGCCTCGGGAGAAGAAGCTGCTCGAGCCTGTTGACGGACTGGCCCGGACCGATCCCTCTTCCCGTCGGAGAACCTTCCAGTGGCGGGGTGGTTGCGCTGTACAGGTAGGCTTCGATGTTGTCGTCGCGAACACCATTCTGGTGGAGCAGCGCGCGGAGCTTCTTGTTTTCGCTGGCGACGCGACGAGCTGCGACTTGGACTTCCGTGGTGGCCTCGACGCCATGGAGCTCGTATTTGCGAATGCGGTTCTCCAGCTCCTGGACGTACTCCTTCTTGCGGGCACGAGAGCGACGTTGGTTGTCGCGGATTCGAGCAAGATTGGCGCTTCTCTGTTTCAGAGAGTAGAAAGTCAGATGGAACTAGAGGACTTACAAAGGGGAACTTGGAGAGACCGAGATGGCTTTCTCTTTGCAAAGGAAACATCAGCGGCGATGACTTACATTGGATGGAGACATAGCGAGCAAGGACGGCCGCGTAGGCAACAAGACGATTAATCGTCGTAATGGTTTATTGATGATGGATGACTTATAAGGTTGTTTCGTTTTCTGTTTCGCGTAGCAAATGGGAAGATCAGAGCAGCGATGTAGTTCGCGCAGCCTTGCCCTGCTACCTTTCCGAGATTTCGACCATGCCGTGCCGGGGGGTTTATAAAAAAGAAACACGACCGCACTCCGATGCCGTTTCTTCATGTACAGAGAACCTTATTCCCGAAATAAACTTCTATCTGAATATAGTAGCCTCTCCAGGAAGGGAGAGAAGGAAAAGAAAGAGAAGAGTCAAACTGGGGCGGTGCGGTGAAAGGAGGGAGGGGTCGCGCCTCCTCCTCCCCCTGCACCCCCGGTCCCGTCGACATCGATACCGAACGGTCTGGAAAACTGAATGACAATGACAATGGTCGGGTCTTCGATTCGCTTGTCCCCTTACAGCGCTCTTCGTACTATTCAAGTACATGGATTGAATTAAACAGTAACGTGGTCCTCCGTGGATTTCCATGTCCCGTTTGCGCTAAGGTAAGGGTGTGTGGAAAGGGAAAGGGAAAATGCCACCACGATCAACTTAGGGCTGAAGGAGCTAGCCAGGCAGCTCTCCTATTTTCCTTAAACGGGAGAGCTGTGCGGAGGATGGATTGATGGAGAATGCAAGAGACATTGATCAATATACGTACTCTGGTACCACCAAAGGCACCAAGTATGAAGTACAACAGTACGGACGGCAGTGTACGCTACGCCACCACCTCATCGTTCGCGAAGTCGTGTGTAGTCGGTACAACTGCGTCGTCTCCTCTTGGCTAGGACTGGAGACTAGGAGGGAAGTGAGAGAGCCCCGACGGCTTGCATATGGGGTTACAGATGAGGGGGTGGTATGATTGGATACGCAACGATTTGCCCTTGGGCCACGGGCCATGGGACATGGGTCTAATCTGGGATTTGGGACGGTGACGGCGAAAAAGCTCAAGATGGGGTGGACGGCCATAGGGGTTAAGGACACGACCCGGCGATCGTGAGGTTTCGGTTATGATTTGGCCTAATATCAGATATAAGATACCCTGAAGTTGTGATGTTGCATCCAGTTAATAGTCTTTTACCGCTAGCCCGGCTACGCTCGGGCGATGATCTCGACGGCTCAACGTCTACACTATTATGTACTTCCGACAACGAAAAAAAGACTCAACTTATTGCTGCAAGGGCGACCGGGGGGGGGGGGGGGGGGGGGGGGGGGACAAGGTTTGTGTCATATTCATTCGTAAGGATAAGGATCCTACAATTGGAGTTCAGGCTTCAAGGTTGGAAAAAGAAGCTAGGGCCAAAAGGCATAGGAACGAGGCTAAGCCGTGCTACGAAGTCTAGAGTTAATGTGCACTACACTACTTGGCCTAGCGAATGGAGAAGAGTGGCTTCGACGCATGGATCATGTACTTTCTTCGTAAAGAGGAGGGGGGGATATCGACTGATTTTGTCTCCAAAGGCAAATCTGGTTGTCATGATATGATAGGTCGGAGCTGAGGGTGTAAAGGGGCAGGTCGGGTAGGCTAGCTGTATCGGTTGGGATGAGGCTGCAGAGACGTGACACAAGGACAGAACTATCGAAAAGAAAATAGAAGAAGGGGAACAGAGGAGAGAGGGGGGCAAAGTTTGCCATGTTGTGATATCTCCTGGGCCCTGAGCAGTTTACCGCCCGCATCAAATTTGGACCCCAACCTCTTCCTCGTTTAGTAGTTTATTAGTAGTTTACATCCTCAGACCATGAGACCTCGAGTCCATCTGCAAGTCCCCGCTCCAGAGTCGATCACTCTTAAACTTGGGCTCTAGTCTCACGAACTAGAGGGATAAGCTATCTAGGGGGTTGAAGCTAGAATGAAGCTATGGTCAAAGAAGGTTAAATCCTGCCGGATGCCCTGCCTCCCGAGCGACGTTTTTTGCCTCCACATACACAAGGTACGCCTCTTGATCTGTTCACGGCAAGAGGACGTGATATCGCAACCTAGATTACGAATAAGAAAAACAAGAGAAAAGAAAAAAAAAAAAAAAAAGGCTCGCCTCTCAAATGAACCAGTGGCAAAGATATTGACAGGGTTCTCAGCGCAGACACCACGCAAGCAGGCAAGCAAAGCAGGTCATCGTGACTGATAACTTCACAGTGCTTGGGCGAGCGAGTCTGGCAGGGATGCGGGACAGGACCAGCAGTAGAGGCAACCAGGACAGGACGAGACTAGTCTTTTGGTCTAGTGGATAGGCTATTGGCAAGCTAGAATGATTGGTCCAGCCTGCAGCAATCACCCCTCGATCTCACCAACTCACCAACGTGCGGGACGGGTGGTTCGCTCACTTCCTCAGATGGTCGGGTTGCCCGAATAGCGGGATGTACCGAGTTGAGAGAGGTGGTCGAGCGCCGTCATACACTCTCTCGGCAAAGGTAAGGTCGCATTGACGATTGACTGATGGAATCTGCAAGAAAACGTTTCCAGGAAGTGGCCCGAATACCTGTTCGTGGTCTGGTCCGGGAGATCATCCTGGAAAAGAGGGGTCGGGGATCGTGCACGAAGTACAAGTAGTGTAATGAGTTTACTTCGTCCTCCATTGATAGCCAGCATCTACGGCCGCAAACCCATTGCCGTAGCCGGGACGCTAGACGACTTAGTGCTGGGCCCGTCATCATCATCATCCATGAGAGAGGGTGGGCGAGTGACACGGCGTATGCTCCGTACTTCGTATGCAGTACGAACATTGAACATTGACATACATGAGTTTGTGCTATCTTAATGATGATATTATTCTGTACATTGTACTCCTTTTTTTTTCCTTGTATCTCTCACCTGTGTCTGAGGTGCTGCGCCCGCGAGGGGAAGCCAATTATGCAGAGCTGAGAGGCCGAGGGCGGTGGCTGGGGCCAGCTGGAACAGATAAGTTTATGCTGGGTATAATGATATGAAGGCAGTAAGTACAATTTATACAACAACAGCACAAGGCAACATTGATGGAACATTACATGATCCCGTCCAGTCAGTCGACCGTGGATATCCATCTCCCCACCTATTGAAGGCTGTGGGGTGCACAAGAACCAGTCAGACGGGAGACTGAATACGCATATATCCCGGAATCGATCCGAAACGTTGGGGGGCGTGCGGCTTTGTCGAGTCCATTGTTTGCGAAGATACGGATACAAAGGAGAGAACATCGAATTGAAGCTAATACAAGTACTGGATATGGGATGCACTGCCCGGATTTTTTTGCCTCTCCAGAATCATCCCATCCCACCCAGAAAGTTAGAGTTGCCAAGACATGCGGGAGATTGTGTCCCACTGCATGCCAAGAACAAGAAACGGGCGAACCCCCCCCCCCAGTAACCCTTCTGTAATCTGGCAACATTTGATACTGTTGGTTCTCGCCCCTGCCCCCTCATTGATCTTGATGGTTGGGTCCGATCAATGGTGCTGTCAGGTGGGCCGGCCTGGCCTGGCCGACCAGTCAGGCGCCAGGCTTCTGTGACACACCGCTACACTAAATGCCCATTCAATCTTCTCTCCACGACCTAAATAAAGTACTTCGTACATAGTGCACGAATTTTTAGGTTTTAACCTCAGGACCCGAGAAGGTACCGACACGCTGGAATTTCCAGCCCTACAGGGTCGCCCAGAAGCTCAAGCCGGCTGAATGTTTGGGTGCACCTTCGAAGTCTGAACCAATGAAATCTTGGCAGCATCATATCCGAGGCGCAGCACATTTGGGCATTTGATGCTCCTGCCATCGTCTCTGATTTCACTCAACAATTCGCAGGCTAATTATCCCGAAAATCGTCGGATGGCATCCCGTTCAGGGTTTAATCCTGTTTCGCCAATCGAGACAGCTCACGGCGACGGAGGTTGATCAATGTCATTCCATCATCACCGGAACCACCGATGCGCGCCGTCCGTTGATTTTACACTTCTTCACGCCATGAAACAAATGCAGAGGCCAAGAGTTTAAGGCAATAGCCATGGATCTTTGCATGGTTGGCTGAAAATTCCCAGACTACTTTGCCGTAAGCGGAGCATGGATGTGGAGGATTGATTTTTGATCTCAACTTTTGGCTCGGGAAATGATACCATAACGAGCAGGTACGGACGTGTCCTTCTCTTGGTAGCAGGGATGTGGGTGTTTTAAAAAACCTCAAGACACTTCATCCTCGACTTGACGGGGTGAAAAACGGACATCTGAAAACGGATCTAGAAGACATTATCGCCAACCCTCTGGGTGTCGTCATCCCGATGCCACTAGGCAGCCGTGAACAATCTGCATCCAGGGGGTCATCTGCCAGAAGGGTGGAGAGCGTATCAGTATCATCCTAGGGTACTTACACCATTGGATCAGCCTCCATGATATCGCCCAACGATCCTATCGAGGTTTACTCTTCGTGTCTCGAACCAACCAAGCGCAAAACTACAATCGCTCCGTCCTCGGAGGTTTGGGCATTGTCTACTCGAGACTTGCCACTTCTCTCCCCACCTCCCACCCCTACTTTGCGTGACGAGAATGACATTGTTCAGAACTTTCGGCACCCCTCTCCCGAAACTTGACAAGTCTCACCCTCCCAAGGCAGGGGAGCCTACAGAAGATGGGGTAAGTGATAGATGGGGTGGAGAGAATCACATCTCCAAGGGGCTGTACGGAGTGATGGCATTCGGGAATCCTAGACGACGCATCGCAAAGAGGACGGACACCCTGTTCGTATCCTTTGTTTGGCATCACGTCATGAGCTGCATCGTGTAGGAATGCCAACGAAGAGTTTATCGCCAACCGTATAGCCACCTTTCCGACGGTCCCCGGTATGCTGACATCAAACAATGGGGGAAGAAAGAAGGGGCGGAAGGAAGGGGGGGGGGGGTTGCTTCATCGAAGGCCCCCATCCCGCTGAACTGCTCCGCTCTTCAAGTGTGAAACCGAGTTACAGCCACAAGGTTCGCGACAAGCTAGCTATCAAGGACTTCAGCTTGGGAGGTGGACCTAGCTCTAAGGTGCTGACGCTCGCAACACAGCCTCCGCTTCTTATCCACGACTCACAGAACTGGGCATATCTTGTTGCGGGGATATCGTCTAATCTCTTGGCATGGGGTCTACCCGTCGCTTCATGAGACAGGCGAAGACTGCGTCGCTTCTCCGGGGTGGCTATGGCGGCCCAAGGGCGGAGCTCGTGTGTTCAAGAAGGAATGCTGTCGATTCTTGGCATTCTACCGATTTCTCCGCGGAACGTTATCCACAAAGCCAAGACTAGCCCTATTTTCCCCCCAAGCCTGTAGAAACCATCCTGTATGAGTCCCAACGTCCCAACGAACCACCGACCGGGGGGCACTGGGGGTAACTTGTTGTGTAGGGTCCAATTCGAACACCACGAAGACGAGGTACGATTTGAGGTGACACACTCGTTCGATCAAGAGAGCTGTGCTCATTGAGCAGCAAGGGTAAATACGGGAAAGTCTGACGTTCTCTTCCCCATATCATCAGAGGTGATAGGCTTAGCAGCTATGAGGTCGTCAGATATCCTGAGGTTTGGTTAGCCCCAGACGACAAGGTTTAAGTTCACACCGGTGGCTGCAGGAACAAGTGAGCATCATATGTTCCATCTAACCGTTTCATCGGGCGTTGGGGAGAAAGCGTAACCATTACCCCGTCTAAGTTTGTCGCATCTACTCGTAGACTCATTGAAAGTTCGTATCTTGCCTCATATCGGACAACACCAGGTTTTCCGCTGAAGAACGAGGCTGGCATCTAAGCCACTCCCGTCACGCGGTCGAGAGAAGCTGGAGGGCTTGCCTTTTCGCCCCGTGCACAGCTCGTGCCTATCTGAACTATGTTTAGATAACCAGACTCAAGCTAAATCTTCCTCTGCTGGCCTATCGCGAATGGAAGAATGGTGGCATGTCACTAACCGTGATCCAAAAATATCCGTCTTCATGATGGTTGGATGGTGCATCTCCAACATGCGGTGGACAACTGCGGCGCTGCCCCAACGCGGCGTCTAGCTCTCCACGCTGCAGGACTCTCGGCAGCGCTAAAAGGTGCAGGACTTGCATGTCAAGGGCGAGTTGGGTTGGCGATGCGAAACTAGAAATAGGATGGGCGGGATTAAAAATAGCATCACTGAGTTTCATGTTTGAAGCTCTTCCTTCTTTGGACGGGTCTGGTTGTCCTTGGGCGCAGGATCCCCAAGCAGCACGTCAGTTATTCCCCCGACCATCCAAAAAGAAGGTGGTTGCGTCGGTCGCTGAATGGATGAATCAATTCTCCCTTCCACTCGGACACACTGACCTGTTCATGGGAAGCACTTGGGCCCCCCAGGCGGCTGTCATTCTCATGGGATTTGCAAGACAGCTAATTCTCGCTCTTCTTGTTCTTCTTTTTCGCTTTGTTTTCTTTTTCTATTTTTTTTTCTATCGATTTCTTTATTTATTTTTATTTTTATTTTTTTATTTTTATTTTTATTTTTATTTTTTTGCCTTCTTTCTTCTTAGGCTTGAGCTAAGCTTGAGTTATCTTCCAGCTCAGAACAATTCTCTATTGCGTGCTCGTTTCTGAAGATTCCATGTCCAGTCTGAAACTTCCACGTTCATTCCAATGAAAAGAACAAACTGGGAAGGTGCAAGTGTAAGAGCCAAGCGGACTCTTCAATCATGGGACAAAGACACGAACCAACAGGATCCAGTAGCTTCCCACGTTGGCTGGCCAGGCTCGTCCCCTCTTGTCATTTTAAGCGCCGCGCCCAGTGCTTCAGAGTTGTCGCGGGACGACAGCTTACCGAACACCGCCACTCAAAGCATCACTCCAGCAATTCCGGGTGCCATCCCCTCCGGACGTGACCCTATGAATCACTGGCCGTATCAGGAGCATCTGGAGAACTTTGGGGAACTCTAGACGAATCACAGACCACCATGCCATCCCCTTTTCTCACTGAAAGACAGTGGAAGTGCTAGGCTCCCAGTCCCTTAAAACGCTGGTTAAGGTTTCCGTGCGTCAAAGTGTTTCACACAAGGCCCACATTTCGGCCCCGGGATCCGACCCCGGCGCTAAGGCCTTCTTTCGTGACCCTATCGAGAGTCCGATTTTCTTGCGCCGCATCGGCTTCTCAAACAAAGGCTCGCCGGTTTGCGTAAACTGGGAGGCCCAGAACTATGGATAAATCCTCGCTTGGGATTTTTGGTTGATGATCTGAACGGGAGATCGTCTGCAGGCTCGAAAAGAATGAAGGGGTGACGAAAATAGAATAAAAGCAACAAAGATCCATTGGGGATCGATATGTCATGGCGGAGGAGCCTGGCAAGGTCTGGGCCAGGGATTGGCTGCTCGTAGATTTCATGAAACGAAACGACACGGAGACTGGTGCATCGCGATGGCGTAAAGAAGGCCTCCCAGTCCTTCATTTAAGATTTAAGGTGATGCAGGCTTGGGTGTCCGGGGCTAGAATGGACAGGGCCGCGTGGAGGGTGATGATATAAAGAACGGTGGTTTGTCTTTTTGTCCGTCCCCTTCGATGCCGATTCATCAACATTCCCAAGACGACCGACTTGCAAATTCTTCACCACTCTCTGTATTCTAGTAATCATCGTCTTGTTGGGTACTTAATTCCCAAGAAACCCTTCGATTCCGATCGGCGCAAAGCACAGAATTACTTTCCCCTCTCCCAAAACAATCCGAAACGTGAAACAGCCCCATCGATCACCATGAAGATCACACAGCACCTTGCTATCGCCGGTGTCCTTGCTGCCACCGGCGCCAACGCGGCCACTCACATCGTCAAGGCAGTCGCGAAACCATCATTTGCCTTCCAACCCAACACCGTCAACGCCAAAGTTGGAGATTATATCGAGTTCCACTTTGGTCCTGCGAACCACAGCGTCGCCCAGGGAACCTTTCACAAAGCCTGTCAGCCCTCCAGTCAGGACGGCTTCTTCTCTGGCTACCTCCCCGTCGCTGAGGGTGAGAATGTAAGTTGTTTCGATTAGCCCTCTTTTTCATTTTCTAAAAGTCCAGCGACGCTAATGTGATGATTAGGAGAAAGTATTCAAGATCCTGGTTGAGAACGACTCCCCATTCGTCTTCTACTGCACACAAGTAGGTTCCCTCCCTTGAGTTTACAGAGATCCAACAAAGCATGATAATACTAACAAACCTCTGCGCACAGGGCCAGCATTGCGCATCCGGCATGTACGGCGTAGTCAACCCTAATATGCATGGATCCCTTGAAACCTACAAGAGCCTCGTCTCAGCCCTCGAAGACAAGAAGGGCAAGGAGCCGCAGAGGGCCGCTCCGTTTGGCGGCGCCCTCATTGACAACCCGAGCCTCTCCAACACCAACACCAACACCGATGACTCTAGCACGGAGATTAATACGGCAACTAGTCGGGGTCAAAGTCAAACAGCATCGGCTACCTCAGCGACTCTCACCCGTGCCGCGAGTACTACTTTCATTCCCATCAATGGGGGACAGGGACAGGCCACGGGGGCGGTCACGAACCCGTCCGCGACCAGCATTCCTCAGGCCGCCGGCGGGAAGGTCCGAACGCCGGTGGGCATCCTGCTCGGAGCTGTCGGGCTCGCAATGCTCGGGATCTGATTGGCCTTTCCATTTTGCTTTGTAATGTTGCAATGATTTCCTATCTACCGAATAGGATTGCGGTGGCAGATGTATGATTCGGGGTTAGACGGGATGGAGTGGGATGGGATCTGGGGTTACGGGGTATTCCCGGATTAGATTTGGCGGGGTGAAAACAGGGTGCACCGCACCGGGAAATGTCGATGATTGGCAGAAGCATCACCAGCATGGCGTTCATAGGGCTTTTTTCTTTTTAGTTCTCTTATTCCCCCCGCGGCGAACCTCCGCGTTTCTTTCATCAGGGTCCAGGTCAATGTGTACAATATTAATCTCAATGCCCGCTATTGATCCCTCAAACCTTATCAAAAATGAAGAACCGGGCCTCTGGGTTCTTCTGCCGTGCTTGTGGCAGCGGAGGACTCGGCAAAAGCTCGGGGAATCCGATGACCTCGGCTTTGACAAACTGAATCCAGCCAACGGGACACGGCGAAAAGCGTCAATTTTTTTTTTTTTGCCTTAGACCAGGAACGTTTCTCTTATTAAGACATTAGACTTCCCGAACTTCCTCTTTCCACTTGCCATGTGACGCCATCGCAGAAACAGATTTTTGGGGGTCCAAGATTTGAGCTTTAGTCCCGGGAGGCAAGAGGACCTTTCCATGGAGAAAATCCAAAACCAACTGCCACAAGATATCCCTCTACCTGGGGTAGTCCCTTGAATCTCTCATGTCATTCTTATAGACTCCTTCAGCCTGTGTTATTTCTATTATGCCCTATCTGTTGAAGAACTTCGCTCTGGGTTGTAACTCCAATTCAGTCGTCCAATAATATTTTTTGACCAATTGTCGCAAACACCTCTTCATCGACCGGCGAGAGAAAAGAGAGAGAAGAAGAGTTACCAGAGTATAATCTCAACCGACCTGGAAAGATGCGTAGAAGCCTTTCCCCCCTCGTGCGACTCCCCGCGAACGCTGCGAGACACCGGGCTCTCACCGGACGAGAGCTTCGACAGGGACTCTGCACACTACCAGCGCGGACACACCCCGCGCTCGCCTCTCGGGGTCGGATAAGCCCGATACCCCAAACTCCTGCACACAATAGGACTTGTGTTAGGCAAACAAGCAGTGCCGCTACGGCCACGGTTCAGAATGGTAGGAAACACATCATGACCATGGATGTGACCCCGCGACGCGACGCGGGGGGGGGGGGCTAACAAATCAGAGAAAAAAGGATCTTACTAACAATCTACAGTGAACAATGATGACATAGGACCAATTCAAGAATATGAAGCGAGAGTTGCCCAGGGTACGCTTCGAAATGATGACCATCAGCGAGGTAAGTCGTCGCGTAACCGCCCCTCGTGCCTGTTTGTGTGGGAGCGTCTGCTAATGCGATAAACCAACCAGGTATAATACAAAGTTTGCAACACCTCCACGACGAACTCGTGAACTATACCGCGCCGGAAGTCCAACGTCCGACTATCGAGTCTCTCAAGCCTGCGAAATCCTTCTTTGGTGGTCTCTTCAAGAGCGGGCCGGGCCAGGCCGCTATCGGTGCCATCCCCGCCAACCTACCCCGCGGCTTATACCTATACGGAGATGTAGGCAGCGGGAAGACCATGCTTATGGACCTGTTCTATGACACGCTGCCGAGTTCGATCGGGTCGAAAACGCGGATTCACTTTCACAATTTTATGCAGGATGTCCACAGGAGATCACACAAGTTAAAGTCGCAGCATGGAATCGACATTGACACTATCCCCTTTATTGCTGCTGATATTGCGCAGCAGGGGAGTGTGCTCTGCTTTGATGAGTTCCAATGCACTGATGTTGCAGATGCTATGATTTTGAGAAGGTATGTTTCTTTGAGGGCCTCCCTCCTCCCATCCACTCATTTTCCCTCACTGACTTGTTGACACATAGACTTCTTGAGGCCCTGATGTCTCATGGTGTGGTTTTAGTCACAACCTCAAACCGACACCCCGATGAGCTTTACAAGAACGGAATTCAGCGTGAATCATTCATCCCTGCCATCAATCTCCTCAAAAATCGCCTCCATGTAATAAACCTCGATTCGACCACGGATTACCGCAAGATTCCCCGCCCACCCTCCGGCGTCTACCACACCCCGCTCGACGCCCACGCCGCATCCCACGCCGAAAAGTGGTTCCGCTTCCTAGGCGACCCTGAATCGCCCGAGCCGCACCCAGAAGTGCAGACAGTATGGGGACGAAAGATTTACATCCCCCGTGTCAGCGGAACCTGCGCGTGGTTCACCTTTGACGAGCTGATAAGACAGCCGACGTCGGCGGCCGATTACCTCGAACTTATGCGCAGCTACGACGCCTTTATCGTTACCGACGTGCCGGGCATGACTTTCAAGGAGCGGGACCTGGCGCGGCGATTCATCACTTTTATTGACGCCGTGTACGAGAGGCAGGCCAAGCTCGTCCTGACCACCGAGAAGCCCCTGACGGAACTTTTCGTGTCGCGTGACGAGCTGGCGGCGTCGCTCAAGGACGAGGGGAACGGCCAGCGCGAGAGCGCGGATTCGATGATTGGCCACTTTATCGAGGACCTAGGGCACAACGTCGAGCAGTTGAAGAATTCTCCGCTGTTTACGGGTGAGGAGGAGGCTTTTGCTTTTGCTCGTGCGCTGTCCCGACTTAGTGAGATGGGGAGTAGGCAGTGGGTTGAGAGGGGTATGGGTCTTGAGAGTCAAGGTGGTAAGAAGGAGAGGGATGACTGGACTAAGATGCGAAGCCGACGCATGGAGGATAGTATGTGAGTGAATATTTTTTAAGGCTCGGGGGATGAAAAAAGAAACGGGGGCGTGGAAAGAAAGGAGAGCATTGACGATTGCCGCATCACCAGCATGCATAGCGGCTGGGCAAGTCATGATTGCATTTCAGATCGTTCTTTGCCTGGTTTCCAGCAGTTACCTTGTCATCTTTGGGGCAAGGGGCTGGATCGGGTTTACATGGGTCTCATGTGTTGGTCATTGCATCTTTCTCTGTATGGCATTGCCTTGGCGAGGTGCTCCCATCCGCGTAGAGAGAGCACGACTATTGTTTCATCGAGCGTTTGAATTTAAGACGGCCGCCCGAATTCTTCGAGCCTGCATTTGGTGTTATGAAAACCACATCCCTTGCCGAAGGTCTGCACACTTTCGTGGCACCACCCGGGCGTTGAGACCGAGAGGCATAACTCGGGAGATACTGCAGTACGACAGCGGTTCGCCGGATCATCGGTTCCGGCGTGACACGCATCTCCGTTTCTGGTTTTCTTCTGCCTGCCGATAGGTCGTTCATCTTGTACAGACACATGAGAAAGGAGATCATTACTGTTTAGCGACGCAGGAACGAAGTACTTCGTACTGAATCCTCCTGGTGTAATGTTTCTGGTAAATACAACAGAAGCATTTGGTAGAATGACCCTCGCACAACCTCGCTTGTTTTGTTGGCTCTGGCAAGTAGGGACTCGAAAACTTGCATCGGGCGCTAATTGTAGCACCAAGTCGACGTTGAATGATGTCTCTAGGAGCCAGGCGACGATTTGTTCAAAGTCCTCCTGCACAACGAAGTACAGTCCTCGTTGAGGTCGTTGGCGACTGGCCAACAGGACCAAATGACGACATTGCAACAGGGGAAGGTGGCAATTGGGGAAACATCCATGTGATCTATTGCTTGGTGGATCGGGTGGATCTGGAGGGCGCAGTCGTTGATTGGTCGATAAGCTAAATGATAGGCTGTGAGTCAAGTGGAAGAAACGGATCCCCACAGCTGTTGCAGGCACCATTGCAGGGGCAGGAACTGTAAACAGTTGGGGCAAACAGTGGGTGTTGAGTGCCGAGCCGCTCCGAGTGAACGCTAACGTAATGGGAGCTCAGCACTGAAGCCTGGGCTCATTGAGCAACCGTCAATTGCGTGTACTTGAAACACCACACAGCTTCGCTTCAATCAAGTTGCTCTTCTTCTTCCCATCTCCCACCTTGGACCTTTTCCCTACATTAACATCATCTCTCGCCCGGCCCTCTCCTATCTTGCTCTCTTCCCAACTGCATACTCCCATCTATTACCATCCTCGCTTTAAATTGCCGCCATGAAGTTCTCCACCGTTGCCGCCCTGGCGGCGGCCATCCCCGCTGTGACTGCCCGCTTCACGGAGCCGGACGAGGTCAACCATGTTATGCTCTACCCTGAAGCCACCGAGGCGGAGACCTATCTCATCGAGCTGAGCCCGGGCAAGACCAAGCGAGTAACGGAGGAAGAGAAGTGGGAGTTGCGCCGAGTGAGTAATCCATCCTGATCCGCTCCCATGCCCGACTGCCATGCCTATGGTGGTCGCTGTTTCGCCAGCTACTAACAGACGCTACCCCCAATTCCTTAGAGTGGACAACGTTTCATGGACATTTCCGATACCCAAGACCTCGGCGCACGCAACCTCCGTGCTCGATCCACGGTCCAATTCCCCAAGAAGACGAAAAAGCAGGCTTCCGTCACTCCCCTCCTCAAGCACCTCTCCAAGGACGAGATGAAGGGCAACCTCGAGAAGCTCACGAGCTTCCATACACGATACTACAAGTCCGATTACGGTCGACAGTCGTCGGAGTGGCTCTTCTCGCGCATCAAGGACATCATTTCCGAGGCTGGTGCCGACGAGACTGTCTCCGCTCACACGTTCAAGCACTCGTGGCCTCAGACGTCTGCCATCGTCACGATCCCCGGCCAGACCAACAGCACCATCGTCATTGGCGCGCATCAGGACAGTTTGAACCTTTGGCTTCCTAGCGTTCTTCCGGCCCCGGGCGCTGACGACGACGGAAGCGGAACGGTTACTATCCTCGAGGTTCTGAGGACGCTTCTCAAGGACAAGGATGTCGTAGCTGGCAAGGCGCAGAATACCATTGAGTTCCACTGGTACAGCGCTGAGGAAGGCGGTCTGCTTGGTAGCCAGGCTATCTTCTCCGAGTATGAGAAGGAGGGCAGGGACGTCAAGGCCATGCTTCAGCA
This sequence comes from Scedosporium apiospermum, assembly GCF_000732125.1. Taxonomy (NCBI): domain Eukaryota; kingdom Fungi; phylum Ascomycota; class Sordariomycetes; order Microascales; family Microascaceae; genus Scedosporium; species Scedosporium apiospermum. The sequence goes on along the minus strand of NW_015971811.1, from coordinate 2,131,295 downwards.
AGACATGACGGGCTACGTCCAGAAGACGATTGACGCCGGCCAGCCGGAGAGTGTCGGTGTCATCACCGATTATGTCGATCCTGGTCTTACCAAGTTCATTAAGACTGTTATTGAGGAGGTAAGCATCTTCACATCACACCGCACCCGAACATGAAATCTCGACTCTGACTGACACGGCGCCCCTTTCAACAGTACTGTGAAATTGGCTACGTCGAGACTAAGTGCGGCTACGCCTGCTCCGACCACGCGTCGGCCTCCAAGGCCGGCTATCCCTCTGCCTTTGTCATCGAGTCTTCGTTTGACCTCTCGAGCCCCCACATTCACTCGACGGCCGATGTCATCAGCACGCTATCGTTCGACCACATGCTCCAACATGCTCGCATGACGCTTGGTCTCGTCTACGAGTTGGGCTTCAACGATTTTGGCTCCTCGGGGAAGGTTGGCGATGGCGAGCTTTGAACAAGGATATCTAGAGTATAGGATTGTTGATGTGTGCCTCTTGTGCTGATGACGCGAGGATGGGGATCTCTTGGGGCGCTTTTGGGACGGAACAGAACACGGGAGTCTTTCTATCGGATTTTATCATTCCTTATTTCTCTACTGGTCTGTTAGCGGTTGACATATAGTTTTCTTGCATTAAGGACATGGCCGAGCTACTTTTTTTCCCGGGTATTCTTCAATGGATTGTTAAGACTGGTTTCGCAGTATCATCTTCTCCAGAGTTCAAACGACTTTTGTTGTATTAGGATTGTTTATCGATTGCGTCTCGTCTCTAATGATGTAGTAGACATGTCTAGTATAGCCTGCGGATGCTCTAATCGTAGCTCTCTCCATCACCTCCCTCAATCATTGATACTTTTACGGGCTCAACCTCTGCAAGGTCCACTTCGCGTCCTTGACTCCCTTCTTGCCGTCCTCAACGGGACCGCCCTCCCGCTCGTAGACAAAGCGATCGTGGAGCCGGTTCTTCCTCCCCTGCCAAAACTCAATCCGATCCGGCACGATCCTCAGCCCGCCCCAGAAATCAGGAATGGGGATCTTCTCCTGCCCTTCGAACCTCTGCTCCACATTCTCAACCCACTCCTCCAACCTTGCCCTGCCATCATCCTCGACGACATCACCATCCTCCTGTTTGCCTTGTTCCTCCCCGCCCTCCTTCTTCACGCCATTCGCCTGCCCATTCGTCTCCCCCTTCGGCCTCAACACAACACTCTGCTTACTCGCCCAAGCCCCAATCCGACTCCCCCTCTCCCTCGTATCATAATACTCCTGACTCTCCAACGGCGTCATCCGCTCCGCAACCCCCTCCACCCTCACCTGCCTCTGCAGCGGCTCCCACCAAAACACCAGACTCGCCGAGGGGTTCGTCTCGAGGTCCTCGGCCTTGCGCGACGTGCCGAAGTTGGAGTATATCACGAAGGAGCCCGCGCCGTCGAGCTCCTTGAGGTAGACGAGGCGCGAGGATACACGGCCCGAGGGGAGGGAGGCCGTCGAGAGGACGCAGGTCTGCGGGGCGGGCAGGCCGGCGGCGCGGGCTTGGGTGTACCAGGCGTGGAATTGGGGGATGGGAGATGTTGGGTTGAGGTCGGCGCGGTGGAGGGTGCCGAGGGTGAATTGGGGGGCTTTGCCTTCGGAGGGTCCGACTGTTTTTGACGATGAGCTCTGTTAGCCTGGTGGTCTTCTCCGGGTCTCTCTCTCTCTCTCCTCTTTCACTGCGATATTCTTTTTCTCTGAATTTTTGGTTTATTTTATTTTTGCTTGGAAGGTAAAAAAACGTACAGATGAGCTTTTCGTCTTGGAGCGGATGCAGTGCCATTCTCGTGGTACAGGCGACGTCGATGCGGGGTACAATTCTCTGGATCATCCACTGAATTCAAGGAAGGAAGATTGAAAAACGGGATTGAGGAATTAATTCTAGAAATACTAAATAGGAAGTAGAAGTAAACTTTGAGGCTAAGGCACGAATAATTGGAACAAGATTTTTTAAGATTCGGATGAGGCGAGAAAGAGGCTTGATATATACACAGTGGGATCACGACAGGAGAGGGACGGGAAGAGAGGGGCACCAAATCACTGGGAGAGGTTTCTAAGGGGAACGGAACGAGGCACGAGGAACGAGAAACGTTCGAGGCGGGAACTTGGGGAGACTAATGCCGCGAGGAGTTTAGCAGTGGAGTGATGGCGAAGAATCCAGAAGGTCGGCATGTCGGAATCGAGCGATATGGGCGGGTTTTATTTTTAGTTTTGTCGCCGAGAAAATATTCACGCAGCGTGACATGTTTGAAGTCTTCCGAGTTTGGTCGGGTCTAGAAGCCAGAAGCCAGAATCCAGATGCGGTGAGATTCAAATCGAGCAATCAATCAATTGATCATTCTGACACCGCTATTCTTGTCTATCGAATTCGAGAATGAGAGCAAACAAGCCAAGCAACAGCCAAGCAACTGAATGGACACACAGAAGACATACTCATCAAACTAACGATACAATGAATATACACATAATCTATACATACAAATCGTGGTATCATACATAACTAGACTGAATCGACGAAATCGACGGTGAAAAGAAAATGAAATAACGCCTCCCCCCCAAACGCCAATTCATACAAATACAGAGCAGGTGGCGCTCATGTTTTTAAGGTCTAATACGCACTGGCAAGTCCCAACCCGGGGCCCCTTAACCACTCTACCGCTCTCCGGCTTTTGAACAATGTATGCAGGTTCCAGAGACTAGACGTGAAAGATAAACCATTCCAAAAATAACAATCCATGACTTTTTCGGTTTCGGCTTTTCTCGGTAAATGGTAGTAGAATGTGAAGATGCAGAAAGAAAGGAAATAAGAAAAAAGAAAGCAAAACAGGCGGAAAATGACAAATTCTGATAGTCTCTCAGTTGGCGTCCAATCTGTTGCAACAGTCCTCCTCCCCTCGAGCTTGTCCCCCCCTTTGGTCCGTCATCCATATGCCTGAGCATGAGCACCGCCCGACTGGTAAAAGTGTCCCATCCACTCGCTTCAAGGACCCATCACCAGCGCCAGCAGAGCCATGCGGCAGTACAGACCATATCGCATCTGTAGTCATGTTAGCAAACCCCTCACACGCCTAGCCATCTAACTAAGGGAAGGCTCCTCAAGCCAAGAGCGACAGATGGCCGTCGTCTTTCCCGAAAGGAGAGCCAAAAAGATTAAAAAAAAAAACACCCTTACCTGTCTAAAGTACGCCGCCCTCTGCTGATCGAAGTCAACCTCTTCCGCAACTTCTTCGTTCCTTGGCAGGGGATGCATGACGACCGTCTCCGGCTTCGTGTACTTGAGAGTAGCGTTGTCGATGCGGTACGATCCCTTGACCTTCTCGTAGTCCTGCTCCGACGGAAACCTCTCCTTTTGGATGCGTGTGCAGTAGAGAACATCGCTGTCCGCAAGGATTTCCTTCGTCAGAACCTCCGACTCGCGTAGCAGGCGCCCCTCGGCGATGAGCTGGTCGCGAAGCTCGGCGGGGAGCGCCAGTCTTCGAGGAGCCACCAACTGGATCCTAACCTGGTAGTGACGGAGGAGGTACACAAGCGAGTGCACCGTGCGTCCGTAGAGGAGATCACCGACGAAAGTAATCGTCAGGCCCTCGACCGTGCCCCTCTCCTCGCGAATCGTGAACAGATCGAGGAATGCCTGCGTCGGGTGTTCCTTGCTTCCGTTACCTCCGTTAATCACAGGCACCGACGAGTACTTTTGCGCCGTGTTCACGCTGGACTCGTCGGGATGGCGCAAGACAATGGCATCGCCGTAGCAACCTAGTGTCCTCAGCGTGTCCTGCAAAGTCTCTCCCTTGTTAACTGATGACTGGGAAGTCGCAACTGCAATCGTTCGTCCGCCGAGTCGCTGCATGGCCGCGTCGAACGAGGACGACGTTCGTGTAGACGGCTCGTAGAATAACGTGACCAAGACGCGGCTCTTAAGAACGTTCAAAACGCCTTCGCGCTGAACCCCGAGTCGCATCTCCTGTGCTACGGTGAAGAGCAAGTGCAGATCAGCTCGCGTGTATTGCTTCACCGAGAGGACATGCGATCGCTTGAACGGAGACGGCTGCGAGATCAGATCCAAGATCGCAGCCGCTTGGTGTCCTTGCACTTGCAGCTGGCCTGGCAAGACGGGGGCGGGTGCCTCTTCGAAGGGCGACGGCCTAAGCGCAGGTGACAATCCAGCACCCATACCTTCCAGCATCTTTGGCCGCGCGAACGGCCGCTGACCGGGGGAAAGGAACGACGCCCGACGTCCGGCAAGGTCCAGGGGAGACTCGAAAGGCTGTAGTGGCTTCATCGGCGGCGACATAGGCAGAGGCAGAGGCAGGACAGTGTGCGACGGGGGTATGTGAGAGGACACATCCTGGCCCAGCGGTCGGCCATCCAGAAGCTCACCGTCCATGCAGATAGTCTTGCCCATGAAAGTCACTCGCTGGACGCATCCCTTGAGAGTCCGCCCGGCGAAAGGTGTCCAACTAACACCCTCGGTCGTGACCTGGAATGGTCGGTCAACCTCCACTTCGATTGATGATCCGGGCTGGTCGTGTAGCTCAAAGATCTCAACCGGGTTGTCGTAGAGCCTCGTCTTGACATCGTCGAGAGTGAGTTGTCCATCCGCAACGGATGTCAGCAGCAGAGACAGACTCTCGGCGATACCAACAGAAGCATCGGGCTTGTAGCCACGCGACGCCGCTAGCTGGTATGGGAGGCTTCCGATGGCAAAGACGTCAATGGTGTCGAGATGCTCCCACAGAGCTCGCTGATCTTCTGCGGTGGGCAGTTTCTCGTAGCCAGGGAAGTCATCCTGGGACAGGTAGAGCGCGTAGATCGAAACATCGCAGGTGACCTTCAGGCCCTTGTTCTTGCTGAGCGCGATGAGACGGATGTCCTCCTTCGTGGTAACCGAGGACACGTGGATGCGTCGGTCGTGGAGGCTGGCCAGAAGAAGGACCGAAGCCAGGTCGGTGAGCTTGGCGTCCGTAATAATAGGCTTCAGCTGAGGCCACGACTCGAAATGCGCCGTCACAGTAGCAACCTTGCTAATGTTGCAAGAGAGATGGTTGAAAGGGATGAACAGAGATCCCACTTCTCCTGTAACTTGGCTGATCTGCTCCGCATTGTCGCTGGTTGCGGCAACGGAGAAATTGAAGTCGCAGTAACCTCCGGCCTTGGAGTTCTGCTGGGCAACCTTCAAGGACAGCGCGTCCGTAATCGAGCCTTCCAAGCCGAGAGGCATGACACGGAGCATGCTGAAGCCGGCGAGGACAGACGCCTTGGTGATGGTCTTGAGGTCGTCGTTGCCGGGAGACACAAGTCCAGGTACGAAGGCGGCGACATTGACCAACCCTGGGAAGACCACCGTCTTGTGGCTGGTCTGGAAGTCTCGCTTGCAGATTTCAAGGTCAAATTGACGTGCAATGGCTTCGATGAGGATCTTGGCATTCTTCACGTTGGTGACCAGCGGAATCTGGTAGTCAACGGCCATTCGTCGGGTCTGGTATCCCTTGCTCATGTAGCTAGCCGGGCGTCGGTAGCGGTTGTTAGAAGGAAGGTTGATGTACAAGTCAATCATGTTGTTGGCCAGGTGCTGGGTCAGAGAGAACTCCGACTTTTGGCCCTCGAGATCCTTTTCAAGAACCTCGAGGTATTGGACTGGGATTCCGTGCTCCTGGAGGAAGTCTGCCGTTCCGGCAGTGGCGAAGAGCTTATAGCCAAGTCGTTGAAGCTTCTGCACCGAGGGGAGCATTTCCTTCTTGTCCTTGTAAGATCCGATAGAGAGCAAAATGTTCTCTTTGGGGATCTTGAAGCCCGTCGAGATCAACGCCTTGAGGTACGCCTCATACTTGTCGACGCCGAAGCACGCAACTTCTCCAGTAGACGCCATCTCGACACCGAGCACAGGGTCGGCACCGGAAAGGCGGGAGAAACTGAACTGAGGCACCTTCACACCAACGCAGTCAGGGGGCAAGTCACTGGGTGGGTTCTCGATGAATGGCTGCCCCATGATAGCCTTGGTCGCAATCTCGATAAGGTCGACGCCCATGACCTTTGAGACAAAGGGGAAGGATCGCGAGGCACGGACATTGCATTCGATAACTTTAATATCGTTGTCCTTAGCGATAAACTGAATGTTGAAGGGGCCGGTGACGTTGAGGTTCTCTGCGATCTTTTCAGTTGCTTCAACAATGCGATCAATGGTGGTTTGCTCGAGATCCTGGGGCGGCAAGATCAAAGTAGCATCTCCAGAGTGCACACCAGCATTCTCCACATGCTCCGAGATGTACTTGCAAACAACCTTGCCGTCCTTGGCGACGGCGTCCATCTCAATCTCTTTGGCATTCTCGATGTACTTGGTGATGACGACTGGATGCTCGCGAGACACCTCCGCGGCCTGGGCGAGGTAGTTCTCGAGATCCTTTTCGGAGTATACAGTGTTCATCGCTGCACCCGAAAGCACGTACGACGGCCGGACCAGGACAGGGTAGCTGACTTTCTCGCAGAAAGACCTAGCCTCCTCGAAGCTAGTGAGTTCCTTCCAGGTGGGTTGGTCCACGCCGATGCGGTCAAGCATACGCGAGAACTTGTACCTATTCTCAGCGGAGTCGATCATCTCGGGCGAAGTGCCAAGAACGTGAACGCCGGCGCGGAGGAGGGGGAGGGCAATGTTGTTTGGAGTCTGGCCACCCATGGCTCCAAGAACACCACTGGCACTCTCCAGCTGGTAGATGTCGAGAACAGTCTCCAGATTGATGTTCTCGAAGTAGAGTTTATCGGCCTCATCGTAATCAGTGCTAACCGTCTCTGGGTTGTAGTTAACCATAACGGTCTTGTAGCCCAGGTCTCGGAGGGTGCGAATGGCGCGAACAGAGCACCAGTCGAACTCAACGGAAGAACCGATACGGTAAACGCCAGAACCAAGGACCATGACGCCTTGATCATCGAAGTCGACATCGCTTTCCGATGCGTTGTACGTTAGGTAGAGGTAGTTAGTGAAGGCAGGGAACTCGGCGGCGACGGTATCGATCTGCTTCACGAAAGGTGCAATGCCGGATTCTTGCCTCAGCCTTCGAATGGCAATCTCGTTGGAGTTCCAGAACTTGGCTAGCTGCCTGTCACTGAAGCCAAGCCTCTTGGCCTCGAGAAGAATTGCGGGGGACTTGATAATATCGCTGGTAGTGTACTTCTCCATGGCCTTTTCGAAGTTGGAAAGACGCTTTAGCTTATGCAAGAACCACTTGTCGATGCGAGTAAGACTCCAGATTTTCTCAACAGAGTAGCCAGCATACATGGCATTGGCGATGGCGAATAGACGCTGATCTGAAGGTGTTTGGAGCTCATCATCAATCGAGATGAGGGCCTTCGTGCTGCCGAAGCCTAGGTTGTGGAAGTCGATAGAGCGGATAGCCTTCTGGATCGCTTCCTCGAAAGTCCTGCCAATGCTCATGACCTCACCAACGCTCTTCATCGACGATCCGAGCTGAGTCGAAACTCGAGTAAACTTCTTCAAATCCCAGCGAGGCATCTTCACAACGACGTAATCAAGAGATGGCTCGAAGCATGCGCAGGTCGACCTCGTAACGGAGTTGGAGATCTCCTTGAGGGGAATTCCAAGACCGAGCTTAGCAGCAATAAAGGCCAAGGGATAGCCAGTGGCCTTGGAGGCGAGGGCAGAAGACCTGGAAAGGCGCGCGTTGACCTCGATGATGCAGTATTCCCTGGAGTCAGGGTTGAGAGCATACTGGATGTTGCACTCTCCCACCACGCCAAGATGGCGGATAACGTTAACGGCAGTGGTTCGCAGCATGTTGTAATCTTCATCGGAGAGAGTTTGAGATGGTGCAACAACGATTGAATCGCCAGTGTGAATACCCAGGGGATCAAAGTTCTCCATGTTGCAGACAGTAATGCAGTTGTCTTCGGCGTCTCGGACAACTTCATACTCGATCTCCTTCCAACCCTTCATGCTTCGCTCGATAAGGACCTGCGGACTGGCGGCGAGCGCCTTGTTGCACAGATCAAGCAGTTCCTCTTCGTTGTTAGCGAAGCCACTACCCAGACCACCCAAGGCGTAGGCAGCGCGGACGATGACCGGAAAGCCAATTTCGTTGACGACCCTCATGGCCTCCTCGACGCTGCTTGCTGACGCCGATTTGGCGCACTTTTCGTTGATCGAGTCCATGCTCCGGGCGAAGAGTTCTCGATCTTCGGTCGTGATGATGGTGTCGATGGGGGTTCCTAGAACCTTGACTCCAAGCTTTTCGAACTCATCCTTCAACTGGATACCAACACTGAGTGCAGTCTGACCACCAAAGGTGACATAGATGGCATCCGGACGTTCGTAGAGGATGACTTTGCGAACGAAATCAGCATTGACAGGAAGGAAATAGACCTTGTCGGCGAGGCCCTGGGATGTTTGGATGGTGGCAATGTTGGGGTTGATCAGAACGGTATAAATCCCCTCCTCTTTAAGAGCCTTGATGGCCTGACTGCCAGAGTAGTCGAATTCACCAGCTTGACCGATGCTCAGACCACCACTTCCGAGAATCAGGACCTTCTTGACATCTACGCGTGGGTTCCGCTTGGGCGGGTTTCCGCTGAAGAAGTTTTCGGCAACCTCTTCATCGGCAAACTTGACAGGTTTCTGAAGATTGGTGGGATCCTCCGCGCACTTGCTCATGGTATCTAGGAAGATGTCGAAAAGATGTTCGGTATCTCGGGGACCGGGAGTGCTCTCCGGGTGGAATTGGACACTGAAATAAGGTCGGTTGATGCACAAGATACCCTCGTTGCTACCGTCATTGGCGTTTATAAACAATTCCTTCCAAGTTGGGGACAGGGTGGTCGCATCGACAGCATATCCGTGGTTTTGAGACGTAATGTAGCACCGACCGGTGATCATGTTGGTGCAGGGGATATTGGCACCGCGGTTGCCAAACTTCATCTTGATGGTGTCGGCGCCGCTAGCTCTGGCTAGGATTTCGTGGCCGAGACAGATGCCGAAGATGGGCACCCTGTTACGTTCCATAACCTTGGTGACATTCTGCACGGTGGCGTCGAGAAGAGCGGGATCACCAGGACCGTTCGAGATGAAAAGACCATCGAATTCATCCCCGACCTCTTGTGCGACATCGTAGTCCCACGGGCAGACGAGAACCTCAACACCACGTCTTAGGAGGCATCGTAGCTGGTTGTATTTCATACCAACATCAAGGCACACCACTCGGAGGTTTCGGCCAGAGGGGTGCTTTCGTGCAACGGCGGGGCTGGGCTTGTACAGTTTAGGGGTCCTGATCGACACTGCGCAAATAGTTAGCCTTGTTTGATCATGCCATGATACGAAAGTCTAGGGCATAGTCGGAGCGTACCCTCGGCCACGATATTTGTCTCGAAGGGCTTCACCCAGTCAACTTCCTCAAAGTTGTCCAGGGCAAGTGGCAAAATGCGACCGCTAGTTTCCCCATTGGCGGTGCCATTGACCAGGCTCTTCTTTTGGAATCGCATGCGTCCGAGAAGCGCTCCCTTGTTGCGGATTCTCTTCGTCAATGCCCTAGTGTCAACACCATACATAGCAGGAACACCCTCTTCCTTAAGCCACGTTCCGAGTGAGGATTCGGCCAGGAAATGCGAGTAGTCCTCGCCAGAGTACGACGCCGTGACCAAGCCGGCAATGTGAATGCGAGAAGACTCGATGTAGGCTGGTAAGCCGCCGAGAATCTCGTCGAAGGCTTCCCGGGTGGGAACACCATAGTTTCCAACTTCGGGAAAGGTGATGACTAGGATTTGGCCACGGTAGGAGGGATCAGTGAGACCTTCCGTGTACCCCACCATGCCAGTTCCGAAGACGAGTTCTCCGGCAATGGATTTGGGAGCTCCAAAGCTGTAACCTTGGAAGGCCGAGCCATCTTCGAGTTCAAGGCACATGAAGCCCTCATCCTCTGCGCCAAAGATGCGCGCAGAGGCTGGGAGCGTGACCTTGACGTCGGCCATGGTGGCGGGGTCAGGAGAAGGTGGTGAGGGCCCGGGACAGATCAAGCAGACCTCGTCAGAATCTTCCCATGGGCGTACAGACGGTATTGAAGGGTAGGCCTCTGAAAAATAAGTGTATGGTATAATGGAGCAGAAGGTTTCCGAAGCAATTGCAAAGGAAGAAAATGTTACCGAATTAGGTTGGGGAGGGGAGGGACTTTAAGAGGGGCAAGAGCTCAAGAATTTTTTTTTTCTTTTTTTTGTCCCCGTTTCGGTGAAGGTAGCGCCGGCAGAAAAAAAGAAGAAAAAAAAAGAAAGAAAGAAAAAAAACCTTGCTGTGCTTCACTTCAGGTACCTCTGTACTTGCGTAGAACCAGGCTAACTATAAATGTCTGTGTTTCCCTCTTTTGGTGCCTCTAACTCCGTATGCATGACACCCTCCTTGGGTACTTCCAATGTTCGTGCAGGGGGGGCTTGTTGAGCAAAGCCAAGGAGGTACACCCCAAGACGAGTTCTTATGACTACAACTTCATACATGCACAATTGATGATGCATTGCAAGTTGGTGTCATTGGGCAATTGATCGGGATAAATGGCCGGCTTGGAAAGTGATGCAGCATCTATCTGCACAGCTCTTACGAACCAAATGCAAGGGCCCTTCTTGTGGGAGTGAGTATCAATTTGATGTTAGCTCAGCAAAAACTTGGAGGTAAGACAACATTTGTTGACTATTGATTCCATGGAGGGGAGGCGGTTGCTGGCGATCAATTGATCAACGTCTGGTTTCCCAAAGGATACCAATGTCCTTTTTATACTAGCACTGCCGTCCCGGTTAGCTTTCCCAGTCAGGAAACAAGAAGCGGGCTGCCTCATAGTACTTCGTAAGCCAGCATCACCGCCAAGCCAGCCTCACACTTGTACGAAGTACATGCAAGAGACGGGGAGTTTCCAGGGCTCCTAAGGCTGAGGTCCATTGATGCCTTGTAAATTTGGCGTCAGCCAACAACACCAGCCATCCAGCGTAAACCCATGAAGCTGCAACCGGCCACCAAGTTTATGTCTTGGGTCTTTCGCCGGAGAAGGGGGGAAGGGGGGGTTAGAACGAGTACTGTCAAGATGGCGGGACATTCGCGGCAGAGGCTACATATGTTATTTCGGTTACCTGATATCCCCCCAATTCATCGTCCGGGGGAGATGCATGAGCAGTAGAAGACTCAGCTAGCTCCAGGGCGAAAGAGTCGCTATGAGTCTATACATCTTAGACGGGGACTGGCCAGAATGGCACACCTGAAGGAAAGTGCATTCGAAGCGAATCAACAATCCGACTTGCCCCTCCTTCGACTAAAAATTCCTCCCAACATCCACACCAATGATCGTAGTGGCTGCCATGGACTGAGTAATACTACTGTGCAACATCCCGTCGGCTGCTTCCATCCTCCCCCTCCTCCCTCACCGCCTTGTTGAATGCATGAGGATGCTAAGATCGGGTCGGCATGTGGAGTAATACGAATGGACATCTGCGCTCACCCGCCAGCCAACCAGAACGCCCGGCAAGGACAACCGCTTTCCTTTTCTCACCTAGTCGAGATCCTTGGTGTGGGGGTCTCAGTGGCCAATCTACTTCCCATTTTATCCCAGGACAGGATCACGAAGTACTTTGAGCAAGAGCCTCTTGAACACAAGATATATTTGCCAGTTACCGAAAATGCCTCCAATATCCGTCCATATACAGTATGAGGAGGTTTAGGGACTACTTTAGGTCGACTCGATATGCATCAACCAGGGCAAAAAGTATGAAAAAAACTCACCAAGTCAGGCAAATGAGGAGGACTATCCGACTCTCTTGGAGGAACCAGCCTCAATTCTTACAAACTTAATTTGGCACAGTCTCGGACCGATGTTTTCCCGACTTGGATCTTCCACAGTTTAATATTATCAAAGTCCTAGGGGATACCACGCACCAGACGTCGTGTTAGATGCTTCGGCTGACAACTTGATGACATCTTCGGTGCATGCCTCCAGCTGACCGGGGACAGCTGAGCAGCCCACTAGGGATGATTTGGCGAGTGCTAGAAAGTAGGTGTGCATCGGTCCTAGATACTATCACTATATACACAGGTACACGTCACGTTACCAGCAGTGTTCTCAGCGGTCGTCATCTGGAGAGCCGCCGGATGCCTGATGGACAGTCGATTCTTGGACGCGCATGGGAGGGCACGTCTACAGTGGAGCGGCATGGCCCGGCGCCTAGCCCAATTCAATGACTACCCAAGTACAGGGACCAGCCATCCGTAGTAGTGGGACATTGTCAAAGAAAGACACATTAATGGAATGAAATTGCCAGCTTTGTTGCAGGCTAGCTCAAACCCGCCTGGTTTGCTGCCCGGGGCACCACTTTTGAGGAGCTTGACAGTACAATGGGCAGGGGACATACCACTTGGGAGCACGGTTAAGGATCGGAACAAGCAAGGGTTGGGGAAGTACTAACAAAAAAAAAACAAGCCTTCCGTGGGTAGAGGTTGAGATTGGCGGCCAGCGGCACGCTCGAATTAGTCGGTCGCTCCTTTCCAGGCATGAGAGGGCCGCCTGGGTGCCCTTCCTTGGAGGCGGCATCGGCGCGGGTGCTGTCCGGGTTCCGGTGTTGGGGGTCTACCTTCGGCTCTTCATATGGGTCGCCCACAGAACAACACACCCAATCGCTAGGCTGAAGGCTATGTAGAACATGTTGAAATAATAGATTTATGGATAGCCACTACTAGAGTGGCATGTCGCTCATCTTTGGTGTAGTGGTCTAAATCTAACAGAATATACCTCGGTACGCCAGGGTTCTATGTTGGGCGCGGGCCGCCCTGGATGTTGGCTTGGCGTACCTCTGCGAGAGCCACGATGCAGCGACAAAGTGCCACAATTTCCAACCCCATTTCCACCCCACCTTCTCATCACGAGCCATACAGAGATATGATATTCTCACGTTCCTTGTCTACCTTTTGCCAGATCGCAAAAACTGAGAGTTGAGAATAAGAAAAATGCCTGCCCTCCAAGACATCGAATGGGACCGAGCCGAGTGCGTTGCGGCCGTCCGCGACTTTTACCACTTCCTTGTCAAAATGTACCTCCGAGAGTCGGACGTCATCGAACCACCAGCGGGGGGTTGGCCTCACATCAACCCCGTTAACCTTCGAAGCATCCGCAAGGCCAAGAGGGTCATTGGGCTACTTCGCCACTTACCATATCTCCGCCATGCGGCCGACAGTATGAACGAAGTTCAGGGGGCTTCGGATACCTTCTTTGCCGACTGGAAGACAGCTATGGAGAACACCAATACCGCCTACAAATTTAGACGCAACACCGAGGGTGGCCTCGACGTCAGATCTCCTTATCTTGTCGGCCTCACGAGTGGGAGGGAAGAAAGTAGTATCTTCATGCTGGATACCAGGCTGGCCGTTGTCTACTGGGTCGAATGTGACGGCGCGATCCGGGACGAGCCGACTTACGAGACCATCGAAGACGATGCCTATGGCTACGCGCATCCCGATGAGGCGGAGTGGAGGGCAGACTCTGGGACCTGGACTGTGACGGATTTTTTTGAGACTCTGAAAGACCAGTTCCGAGAGTTGAAGTTCGTTCCTGTCAGCCGGCATAGGGTCTACGATGTATACACCCATGGTATGCCTGAGGGAATGTTGGAAATGGTCCAGAGCATCTATCGCGAGCACGGCTGGCCTGACCTAGAGCAATACCGGAAAACGGAGTGTCTGCAGGCTATTCGCAAGGCCCTGCACGTACACTACCCCGGAGAGCGGAGTTTCGAGCTCGAGGAATAATACGACACAAGGTTCCACATGTTACTCCTAGAGCTGAACTACCCCAAGACAAGTTCTTATGACTACAACTTCATACATGCACAATTGATTGATACATTACAAGTTAGTGTCATTTGGGCAATTGATCGGGACAAATGGCTGGCTTGGAATGTGATGCAGCATCTATCTGCACAGCTCTTACGAATTGTATCGGTTATGAAGTGCATTGGACGGGCAGCTGGGCGACTATTAAGAGATCAACGCCTGCCTGGTCTTTTAGCCAGGTATTAACTTCCTAAAACTTACAAAGCACGAAGTACTGATGTCCTATTAATACTAGCAGTACCGTCCCGGCTAGCCTTCCCAGTCAGGAAACAAGATGCGGGCTACTCAGTCCCAGGGTACCTGTCGCTCGGTCAAGCCTGGCTCGCAATCCTACTCTGTATGAAGGACACCCGCGAGACTGAGAATTCCCAAGGCTGGGGTAGTACTGCCCTTGTAAACTTGGCGTCAGCCAACAAGAAACCCATTGATCAATTGACTCTTTGGGCAAGGGCTGGAACTATCGAGCACTTTTTAAGACAGCGGGACATTTGTGAATCGGTAGTTGAAAGTGCGAAGGCTATACATGTCATTCGGCAACCTGGTCTCGATCTCGATCCAATTAACGGCACAGGAAACTGGTGAGAATGGCATAAGCTTCGAAGATGCAAATTGCCTGGACTTGGGAATTCTGAAGCGAATCAATAAACTGTGCCCCGGCTTGCCCCTCCTTCTGCTAAAAGTTACTCAATCCGTCAAGTGGTACTGGCTGCTCTACCCTGTGCAACATCCCGTCGGCTGCTTCCTTGATCCTCTCCCTTGGCCCTCACCGCCTTCTTGAATGCATGAGCATCAGATCGGGTGAATGTATACTCAGCCTGCGAGCCAACCAGAACGCTAGGTAAGGGCAATCACTTACCTGGTCTGGGTCCCTGGTGTGGGGCTCTCTTGGACTTGAGCCTCGAACTTCGCAGCTTCTTCAGCCAAGACCTTCCCGGCACCATTTTCTGCTGATCAATGGATAGGATGCCTGTCAGTTCTTACAGGGCCTTTCAACTTCTTCCCGCAGGGACTGGTATGCTACCGTTGGCTACCAACTGCTTCCTTTCCTTTGGATGATAACCTGCTTCGCCCAACAGAATCACCATCCACGTAACAAGAAAGGACCAGTATCCGACATCTCACACGGCTCCCATCTGGCACAATCAACACAGCTTGTCTCCATCGCTGTCTCGGTCATCATCACATCAAGGCAGCTATCGTATTGCCCTCTTAGGCCATCGGTAGGTTTCTCTACTTTAGAGGTGCAGACTTATAGGCAGTGGAGCTAATGGCAAGATAGATATACCTTAGGAGCAAAATATTAAGACCCTTGACTCGATGATGGCAACCAACCGCCAAAGTCGAACGGCGACCAAGGACAGCACAATAGCCTCGCAGGCATCTAATTCTCCCTGCAAAGGAAAACACGCAGGGCCGTCCACGACGACGATTCCGAGTCTGGACTTAACCAAGCGGAGAGGAGAACTCAGAAAACGTAATCCATGACCTCGACGCTCAGCCCAAGAAGAGGAAGACGGCCGATCATATCATGAGAGGTTTCCATCGTGGATCAGCGCCCGATATTCCAACCCACTAAGCATCCCTTGACCATTCGCCTTGGCATGGCCATCGCATCCAACGTCCTGACCCTACCCAGGGCAAGATTAAGACCCTTCTATCTCACAATATCCTTGGTATCACCTGATTCATGGCAACCTTCAGGCTGCTGGAAGTAGCAAAGGTATGTAAATAGACCTGTCCATCTTTGCTTGATTCTACGTGTTATTTTTTTTTTTTCTTTTAGCATCTTGTTTAAGAATTGACTGCGGAGAGTATAAAATGCTAACAGTCTTATCTCATAGACTACCTTGTCTTCTTGAAGTCTAAGATCCGGGTCGCCTAGCATTCAGTTTATTCAGCCACAGTCTTGGTTACGGAGGGCAAACTCATGGTCGCAGCATGCGATTTTCGTTGGGTGAGCAAACGTTCCAGGAAGGAAATTTTTCCCGGAATAGGAAAAACTGCAGCCGCTTTTGACTGCAGCATCTCAGTCAAGCTGGCATCATGTCATCCAAGCCAAGTTCAGGAAGATTATTACTTTGAAGATGGGCACCACAGTCACTTGCGTTAACAGTCTCCCTCTTCAACATCAATAGCAGTATAATTTCTTAAATTATGTATTAGGATCAGATCAATGCTGTTGTTAGAATGAGCAGTGGAGATTGGTTAATGTAAATGGAGATTTGACAGGGCTCCAAAATCGCCAAGACTCCAGACTCTTCTTCGGCATCCTAGAATTCCCAGAAGGTCACTGAAAAAATAGGCCCCTTACGACCCTGAGCGAGAACATTGAAGTTTAGCCAGAGGCCAGTCAACTTCTCATTGAGTCATCCAATGTCGCCCACGGGCGCTGAAAAGGAGCCGTCTCGAACCGCCGGGCAACCACCAATGCGAAACGGGGACTGGACTCCAGCGATCTTGGAATCCAGCATAAAAGGCAACATTTCGCCCAGTCAGTTTAGTTGAGTCAGAACTTCAACACAAGCACGACCGTTGCATCGAGTGTGGATTTCTAGAGAGATGTTCGTAGCTGTGTATGTTGCTTGAGACAACGCCCCTATTGTAATAGTCTAGACGCCTCTGCCTCCACAGCGTCGTCCGCCTCAAAAGCCTGTTATTGGATCGCGGTTCTCCTGGACCGCCCGCTCACGGTCACGAGAGCCCTAGTCACCGGTAAAATCCGTTGATAGCAGTGTCGATGCAAAAGTGCAGGAAACTTCTGAGTTGATCACTCTATTCAGTGTCTGTCGCTCTCAAGTTCCTACCACCCCCAGTCATCCTCAGAGTTCTTGATTGTGGTCATGCACCTAGGTAAGAATCCAAAGGCAAACTTGGTCACAAGACTAGCAATAGTGTTTGGTTGAATCTTTAAACTCTCCGCTGTCGACTTCTACTGCTCAGTCTTAGCTCGCGCCCAACCATTCAATTCTTCACATGGCCATTATTTCAGCCTCACTAACACCGATTACGTAGATTTACAAAGAGCTATAAAATACTGATCGAAGGTGACTCGACAAGCGGTGTTGAAAATATATCGACTAGCTGTTGAAGATAAAGTTACCATGTGATTTCGCTTCTGACTAGGAATTTGAGGGACTTTATGGGTTGAAATATATAAAGGCCTGGTCCGTTTTTATTCTACTGATATCTCTTTGTACTCTCTTTCCTTCCGCAGAGCTCTCGATCTCAGTGTAGCGTCTGTTCTTTCTCATGACCAGTGATGATGCTCAGAACATAGATTCGGGGAACGAATGGGGAGGGGATTTGAAAAGTAGATCCAAGTGGCTACTATTTCAAGACTCTACCTATTCTATCAAATCTGAGGTCAAATCTTCTTCATCTACTTATCCCCTCTTCTACTTCTCTTTTCTTTTCGATTCCTTCTGCCTTTCCCTGCTTTTCTTTCCATACTGTTGTCCATGACTTTCTTCCCATAACTGTTCTCTATGCCCCGCCTCCCTGTTCTGCTACTCGCTATCGAGAGAAACTCCCTAGCTCGCATAACCCAAATGTGAAGGGGCAGGATGGCTTACAGCACCACATCTCAGTCATAGAGAGACCATGGCATTTTGATCGATGGCATTTTGCTTGGGGACTTGGCAGCCTTGATGCGAAACTATTTTTCCAGCACGCAGATAATTTTACTTAATGACTTGAAAATGAGAAAGCGTTCAGCCAGCAACGGAGCTATCGGAGACGGGCAAAGAAAGGGGGAGGGAGAGAGGGGAGGGGGTGGTATCCCCCGAGGAGTTGAAGTAGTTGGATGAGCATTGATATATAATGGACTAGGATACAGCTTACACTGAAAACCAAACCAAAGCGGCTTTGGACGGAAATCCACCAAAGTCTCAAAGGGTCAGGACACGAGACAACTCGACTCTTCCCCTTAAACTGAGGAACACGTTAGGTGCAGGCCAACAAGGCTATAAGGAGACAAATTGAAACCAGTTTGAACAATACATAGTAGGTTACATACAGCTCTGCAATACAGCTCAACGTCCACAAAGTCCACTCCTTATGGAGTCTTGATTCCATGTATCCAACAAACACACACATCATAAAAGAAGACAAAAAAAGAAGGGGAAAAAACCACACAACACTGCAACCGTCCTTCGAACATCAATGACTCCCTGGTGTCATACCAACCAAGGTGTGCTCCGTTATCGTCGTCATTCCAACCAAGCCCCTCTGCATGCCGCGTCCTTCCGCCACAAGCAAACTCAGCGACACCGCGAAGTCCTCGAACATCATCCGCCAGAGTGCCGATGTAGGGTACGCCGCTACTGCATCTCAGAACAAGACTGATACGATGCTGGCTGTTCATCTGTACGATGGTAGATTATATGCTTTGTCCATTCCCCCTTCGGGTTGTGTCGGACTCTTCTATCCGTCCCACGTGTGGTATATCGTCTGATCCTCAGTTAGTATCGGGACACTAGTAGGTGGGACGCAAGGTATCCTTACTTGAGGCCGCCTTGAAGCTAGAGTTGATAGCAAATGGAGGTTCCTTTCCTCGTTCTTCTTCCTTTGGTCCTGAAATTGCGGCGAGAGGTTCGGGAAATTATGTATCGCGAGGTGCTTGAGAGTGGATGTTCCAAATTCGCATTGAACGTTTCTCCGCTCATTAGTTGTCGAAGAGATGCCTACACCAACGCAGTCATTGTTAGCAATTTGCAATTGGCCATGAGAGTGGATCTATGTGAAGAAGTACCACAATTGCTTGAGGAGGACAGGCACTTATTAATGAAGTTCGATGAGCGCAGGAGGTAGGGCCATAGTAGCTGAACAACAAGGCAGACCAAATACGTCGAGGGGAGTCCTGCTGTAGGCCGCAACATAACTTGTTAGCTACTTATAATGAGACATGAGAGGGGAGCCTTTTTTTTTTCCCCCCCCCCAAAAAAAATTCAAAAAAATGGGAGGACGGGGGCGGGAATCGGGCGCAAAGAAGGGGGGGGGGGGGGGGGAGCGGAAAGAAGAAGGAGGGAAGGGAGAAGGGAAAGAGAAAGGGAAAACAACAAGGGAACAAGAAGGATATCAACGCTATCATACAAAGAGCTCAAGTGTAACGTTGTTTTTCGCCCATAGAGGACCCACGCACCTTTTAATTTAATTCGCCAGCTTGACCTTAGTGACGAGCTGCCAGAGGTGGTAGTAGAAGAGACTACCATATAAGAGGAAGAGAGAGAATAATTGCTGGGGCTGAACTGATCACCTAGCAACAGGAAAGGGGATATTTCTTCGGACAAGATAGAAAGAGACAGTGAGATCACATAAAGTGAGAGAACGGCAGACATTCTTGATGCTGGAAAAGAATTTCGCTATCGAGGTATGAAGTACACTAGGAGAGAAACAGAGGGGAGCAAAAAGACCGGAAAATACTAGGAGGACACTGAAGACGAGAAGACGAGAAGAGAGGAAGAGGATATGGGAAGAGGAGACGAGAAGTGAAGTTGGGAGGAGACGAGAAGCGAAGTTAGGAGGAGACGAGAAGTGAAGTTGGGAGGAGACGATGGGAGGAGAAGATGGGAGGAGAAGAAGGGATGAGAAGATGGGAAGAGAAGACGAGAGATCACTTCAGATGGGAGATATGGAGTGGGGTAAATGGGATGCTGGAAAGATAAGAGAGGAATAGAGGAAGGAGAGATGCCTAGGTAGAGAGGAGCCCCAGGTTGAGCTTGGAAGGAATAGTAGTTGAACCAGCATCTGAAGGGAAGCAGCAATTCGATATGGCACCTAGTGATATGCTACTAAAAGTGTCTGGGAAGGTGTGGAGGGATTCCTATAAAAGCAAGTTTGGAATGGCGATCTAGAACTCTCTACTAACAGTTACGCCTTCCTCCGCGTTGCCCCAATATCGTGCGATTGGTGTTAGATACACTTACGTTCGTCCTCAAGAAGGAAACCGGAGGATGGAATCGGCGGCTCTAGACCACGGACATCTCCTACTACAACCATTTAGGAAGAGGACAAAGACCATATTTACTTTCATCCAAGGCTAAGGTTCGAGAGATTGTGGAAACTAAGACCGGAGTCCTGCAGAGGAGATCGAAGGGTAGGGCAGCAAGGGCACCCTTGATCTAGATGTTTTGACCTGTGCGCCTTCCTATGTAGATTGCAGGAATAATTCCCCAGTTCTTGCATGTGAAACTTCTCTAGAGATTCATGCTTCCGCACATTGATCCTAGAAGAGCAGAGCTTAAATGAAAAGGGAAGGTAGGGAGCAATGAGGTCTTGAGCTGTCAAAGGTTCTCCGGAAGGTGCTATTGAGAAGGGTGTGGGATTAAACCAACGTGTCGAAGGTATCGCATTTCTCGAGTCTTGAGCTGACTCCTCTTACATTCACATGTACGAAGCAAGTGGAGAAAATTGCGGAAAGCTTGGGGAGGGTTCCGTGAAGTAGAGCCCTTCTTTTTGAAGTAGAACAAGTTTACTTCCTGGCGCCAAGCCCTCTCCTCAGCTGCTTATTCCTGATTTCGTTCGAATTTTGGTAGTATGAGCCTGCAACTTATCGAAGCCAGGATTGGGGTCGGTAATCTTGTCACAGACCACTTAGATAGCCCTTGATCAGATTCGTCTTGTGGTTCCAGAGTCAATACAGAACTGTGCCACGAATTATCAGCAGCTTGCCCGCACCTCACTCAGCTCTTGTGAGCTGCCAGACCATCAGCGGGCTAGCCTAATCGTGGGCCCTCTGGCTTTGGATACCAAATTGTAGAGAGAAAAGGGAAGACAAGTTGCGCAAGGCTGACCCATTGAATACGGCAGATTCCGCCGGATGCGTTAGGGAGTCCCTTTAGCTTAAGCTACAGCGAAAATGGACAACGACTTCGGAGTCTGGGACAGTTTCCGGCGTGCGGAGCCTCCAGGATTGATGCTCGGTGTCACAAGAATAAAACTAGCGAAAATGGATTCGCTTAAGCATTGGGGAAGACAGTGGAGACTGGACTCCTGCCCTATACAAGATGAACCTCCTTAGGTCACGCAGCCGAAACTCGAGATACATGTTGCGAACGGATTCCTCAGCCCTGAAAACGTGTGAGAGCAAGCTCGTTGATGAAGAAAGGGGGGTGCTATCTAACGGAGGAAACATACTTAGAGGGAGGTGTAAGAATCATTAAAGAAAGGAAGAGGTAAGGGTGCCTTCGATACATCGTGCTTGTTTCGAGTAGTCTTCTACGGACCGCTTCCAAGTCGGCGCAGGATAGTAAATATGGAGTTCTCTGCAGTTTCAAAGTACCCACGACAACAAGACATGAAGTCGATAATGATCAATTGATGATGATTTCCGAGGTGCTTGGCGAGGCAAAACTTTGGCCTGTTGAAGAGGAAGCGACGTGACCTATGACGTCATCCCAACCCACTAGAAGGGCCTATTGACAACTCGAGGGTGTGGGAACGGACGTTGTTGAAACCCGGGCCGCCAACAGAAGGCGCTGTTTCCGCAGACCGATGACTTCACACTACTTAATAGTAGAACGCCAATTGCTAGAGACCATGGCAATGTGTAAGGTTCAATTAGTACATTTGTATTTCGCTAAACCTCGAAAGGAGATCTGGGGTGGTGACTTAAACTACGGAGTATGTCGGCTCTAATATCCCGTTGCTGCAGGCTGCTGGCCTGGTGGTGCCGCGCTCAAGCCCCGGAGTGGTCTCTCACTGTCCAATTGTCGCCGGATCGTATTAGCTAACGCCACAACCAGTCAGCATCAAGTCCCCAGGCATGTTCCTTGTTCACTCGTGAAATCGCAGATTGCTTCCTGCGGTTATTCTAGACCTCCTCTTTCCTTCGCCGACACTTGTCCACTTCCAGTCTTTGAAGTTCATGGATGCTAGACGAACGTCGTCTCGTGGTAACCTGAAATATGATACGCTTGCACCTTGACCTTCCTAAGGTGTAATAGGCGAGCGCAGAGTCGTATACAATCCGGAACCCCCCGTCCATTCACTTCCTGATCGGGCAACGTACATATTAACCACACCAGAGCGAAACCATGACATCCATCCGCTCATCGGAGAACAACATTGGCGACGCTTTGGCCTGGCTGCTGTCCAACGGGGCTGACATCCACGAGTCAGAGGCACTGCAAGAGTTTCTGTGCTCGCGACACCCATCGCATCATATCTGGTGTGTCTGCGAAAATGTACGAAGTATCTATGTGCAATTGTGAGTGTGTGTGTGACCGCCTCTGGCCCGGATTGGACATTAACCTCCTCACGATAATGTGTGACTTGATGATGCAGAAGGATGGGGTAGAACGCTTCGAACAGACCAGACTCTCCCAGCCAGAGTGCATATCTTGACAGTGCCATTACCCAGAGACGTTGAGCGACGCTGCCCGCACAGCGACGCCTCGAAAAAGCTAGCATGAAGGGGTTGATGATTGTGGCGAAGATGCCAAACGCCATTTTACTTGAATAAATACAGGTTAATCGAGTCGTTCGATATTCGAGACTAGTTCATCGCAGGAGGAGGTCAAACATGGGCCCTGACACGCTGGTAGCACGTTGGTGACACGCCGGGCTGGGCTGCACTGCACACTAGTGTTCAGGAAGATCGTGGTGCCAACCATCTGGCTGTGTCTTTCGCTCTTGATTGATCAATCAATCAATGCTCGATGTTACTTCGGGCATCCCTCCAATTGCACTTGGCAGAGCGCGCTAACCCCCTAGCACGAGGACGCCCCCCACCAGTGACCACCACCACCAATACCACTACATTTCGCATTTTGCATTGATTGTTCCCAAGCCCCCACGAACTCGCGGACTATACTGTTCAAATAATATCTATCGTTGACCACGCCAAGTCTTCCAAGTCCTCCAAGTCCCCCGTGGTCGACTCTTAAAACACTTAGCCGCAAGAAGCGAGTCGACTCTTGCGTCGTCTGCCGCAGAACACATCTCCGGCAAATCTTCCCACGGCTATTTGGTGCACCACACTCCTTCGTCCATCAATTCCTTCTCTTCTCCCAAGACGATCCCTCCCAACCCCTTGGGCTTCTTTTTTCTCCCCTCCCCCATGGAGTCTTAAGCTCCTGGAGTCAAGCAAGGTGGCGCGATCTGAATCTAGGCCGGTCCCGACTAGGATAGGACAATGTTTTCCTCACTGCTTCGCCGAAAGCAGCAGACGCCTAGTCGTCGCGTCCACGATCGAGATCGAAGTGACCCCCTTTCCAAGCCTCATCCGCTGTCAGCGTCGCCAGGACCAGCAAGTCGGTCGTATCAAGGAGCCAGACACGCCACTGCCGACTTTACAGAGGTCGACGATGACGATGACGACGATTCAATCGGAGGTGATGGGCTTGGTCCCTACCAGCTTGATCCGATCGACGAGGATGGCCCCCATCAACCCCCCATCCTGCCACTATTCTCGGCAAGCTATCTTGGTAAGGCGGCGATTTTTCAGTAGTCCCCATACAAAAAAAAGCAATTTTATCCTCATCGAAAATGTTACATGCCATTGACACATTCGGATTTTGCCTAGACTCGTTGCCAATTTATTCTATAACCCACGCGATTCGAATCATCATCCAGGCGCGAACCGAGACGACCCTCTCCTGGGACCAGCTGCGGTCCCCGCAAGTCTCGCAGTTTCTTATCAAGCCCATGCAACAGCTGATTCGAACACACCATTTTTCCAGGGCCACCGTATACTGTCTAATGGCAAACTGTTTGCAGTTTTCCAAGGAGGGTCAAATGTATCCTGGTAATGCTGGCACGAGTAGTACTCGCGCCAAAGTGTGCGAGCTTCTTGCCCTTAAGCTGCTAAAGGAGTATACCACCCGGGAGCTTATCGATGTCTTGTCGTACGATTTCTACCCACTCCAAGGCATGCCAGGGATTCCACCGCCCAGTAACTCGGGACTGAAACGAGCAGACAGCCGATTGGGGTTCAGAGCCGCTGCCGGTCGAACGTCCGCTCTCGAGGTAGCAATCCGTGCCTCTGCGAAGCATTTCCTGGCCCATCCCCTCGTGGTTCAGCACCTGGAAGCTATTTGGAACGGTGCAATCAGCTTCTATTCCGCTGCTGATAGTCTGCACCGAGAAGTGCGCCCAGCCTCAGCTTTTGCTGGGCCCAAGAGACAGCCCAGCAAACCTGGTGTTCGGACCCCTTTACTGGGTAGTCAGTCATCCAGGGACGACCGGAAGGATACTGCTGCTGTAGGAAGAAGGACAGTGACACTCTACGACCCGCGTCAGGCTTCTCTTTTCAAACTCTCCCGGCTCCGTGTTCCCCGGTATCGGTTCTTCCTCTCCACCTTATCCCTGGCTGTATTGATTGGTTTGTTCCTTGCCGTGCTTTCCGCCAGGTCTACCCGGATTACTACCCTGGAGCTTATATTCTGGTTTTGGAGTGCCGGCTTCATGCTCGACGAACTCGTCGGGTTCAACGAGCAGGGCTTCTCCCTCTACATTATGAGCTTCTGGAACATCTTTGATCTAGGCATCTTGATACTGCTCATCATCTACTACTGCATGCGTGGATATGGCGTTTTCCTTGTAGATCCGCACCACTGGAACCAGATGGCGTATGATGTTCTCGCCGCGAATGCAATCCTGCTACTTCCCCGGATCTTCAGCGTTCTCGACCATTACCCATATTTTTCCCAGCTTCTTATTGCCTTCCGTCTTATGGCTCTGGATCTCGCGGCCGTAACCGTCCTTGTCTTGATTTCATGCAGCGGGTTTTTTGTCTTCTTCACAATGTCGCAGGACAATAGTGATCCGGCCGATGTAGCCTATTCCATTTTCCAGATTCTGATGGGCTTTACACCAGCCGCCTGGCAAGTGTAAGTGAAGTCTAACATACACTCCATCCTGACAAGTATAACCGAGACACCTCAGAATTGGGTAGAACATGACTGACATCAAGGTTTCGCATCCGCACAGATGGCCGACATACAATTGGCTTGCCAAGGCGCTGATGGTTCTCTTCCTAATCATCTCTCATTTCGTGGTCGTGTAAGTCCTCTTTTTCCCCCGCCCTCATGTCGCTGAATGAGCGGTAAACTAACTTGGCAATAACAGTACAATTCTCATCACCGTCCTAACAAATTCGTTCATGGCTATCGCCTCGAATGCCACAGAGGAGCACCAGTAAGCACTCCCGCTGTGGCCGAGACTCGCCCCATTGTTTCACGCATTTTGCCGGTAAGCTAACAAGACCTGTAGATTCTTATTCGCCATCAACACGATATCCATGGTTAAAAATGACGCGCTCTTTTCCTACGTTGCGCCGACCAACATATTTGCGTGGTTGCTCATGCCACTTAGGTACTTCATGCCTCTAAAGCACTTTGTGTGGTTGAACCGGCTCGTCATCAAGGCCACACATTTCCCCCTCTTGTTCTGCATCTTCTTCTACGAAAGGTATTGGCTCGCGTCCTCGATGTTTGAACCCACGGATTTGGTGGAAAACCCAGGCCGTAGTCGACCGAGGACCATCTCCTTCGCTGATCCGGCGAGTCGCACTGCCGTGTTCAGCCCTAACCTTCGGGTTCGTGAAGAGTCCCTGGTTGGGTTCCAAAAGGACCATGCCTTGGAAGAGGTATTTCGTAGAGCCCCGGGCCTCAACACTTTGCGAAGTCAAAGAAGAAATGAACGGCGAAAGACACAGAACGCCATCCGGAATTGGATGGATCAGCATGATGAGGCCGGGACTTCCCCAGTTAACTGGCCGACTCTGGACAGCAACAATCGTGGATCGGAATGGGCAAGACGATTCAGCCTGGGTCGTGACCGACCACATAGGCTGCGGCAGGTTTCGGACGTTAGGTCTGCCGCCAGCGACCCTGCCGATCTGATCTCTAACAGTGGTATGGGAACATTCCCTCGTCTTACCTCGAGATCGAGACTACAACCTTTACCTTCTGAATTACGAGATCTCACCGACGCCGATGGTGACGACGAACTGGTGACAAATGACGAAGAAGAAGAAGACAATGTTACTAACACTAACACGGGTGGGAATCACGAAGATGATCCGACTGGGTCGATGGAGGAGGATGATGATGACGAGGACTACTTCACGACGCCGATGGCGAGCAAGTTCCACACAGCAGCGCCCTCTTCGTTTGAGTCGTCAAGCCAGAAATCAGCAGGGAAATCGCCGCGGTCGGCAAAACCCAGGCGCGGCTTGCATTCGCGGACACTTTCGACAAATACGATTCTGTACGACCCGCAAGATCCTCGACTGGCCCGCAGTTCATCATCAGCCGACATGGACAAGTCGCCATTGACACGTCAGGCATTTAACCGAAACTTGGACTTCGATAGTCCTCCTCCAGCCGAGACGCGGTCTCCACGGCGGACCCTCTACATGACGCCACGATCACGCCCAACAGTGACACAGAGGCCCTCCGCGGTAACCCCTCGTTCGATTCCACGAATCGCAGATCCGATCTCGCGTCTGACGCAGGCACGCCGACTTTCTTCCATCGACACGGGACCGGGGTCAGAAAGCACGAACTTGCTGGGCAACGACGCTAACATCGAGGTACCGTCGAGTTTCCAAACGCAAATGGCGATGGCGATGATGAAGCAAGGTGGGGCAGCAGCCGCCGACGCAGCAGATCGGGATCGAATGGGAAGGTTGATGCTGGCGCGGATGAAGACTCTAGAGGAGAGCTTTGCGGATGTTGTGAAGGAGATGAGGGAATTTAAGAGCAGCTCCACGGCCCCGCCGACGAGGAGAAATTCAGCAAGCGAGGGTGGCGGTGGACGGAACGCCGTGGCTATGATTGAGGTCGCCGGCAAGGATAGGAGACGAAAGGCCAAATCCACATACGGCGCCCGGAAAAGGGTGGTTGTGGCCTCGACGGCAGCACGACGGCCGTTCACCAGTGGCAGTGCGAGAGCGGAGAACTCGGCGAAAGACAAAGGAAAAGGAAAGGCGGTAGCTGTCGCTTCTGAATCCTCGGAGGAAGGCGACGCTGAGGAGAGCTTCACCGAGGATCACTTCACGAGGAGGGGAAGCTCGTTCTAGGTCGGGTCGGCATGGTGGATGCCGTATTGTTTCTATTAGTGCGCCAAGGCGGAAGGGCCTGGTTTGGCCCCCTCCTCTTCTTTTCGGCATCTCATTTGACATTACTAGTTTGGACACAAAGTCATTTTGTTTTTGGCAGCGAGAGAGAGAGAGAGAGAGAGAGAGAGAGAGAGAGAGAGATTCATCCACGGGCGCATTGGTGGGCGTTTTTGGAGGCTTTCTGTATCTGGTCTGTTATGGGCCATGTGTGTGTACCTGAGCATCTGTTTTTGCAGTACCCATTGTTTGTTGGGATGGGAGGCTATAGTCATGCACTTTCCCGGGCGTTGTGGCATTTGTGTCTTTTATTGAACTCGTCTGCGACGAGGTAATAGCATAGCTGAGCTGGGAGTTGGTCTTGTCTGCTCTATAGTTTGTATTTTTTGGCGAGGGCATTTCTGGAGAGGCATTCGGAGGATGCTCCGCAAAATTGGTACATTAATGAAGCATTGACAAGCTTGTAACTGAGTCGAGAAATGAGCATTGTTGCCGATAATGTGGGATTGAAGTGAGAATGGATTGACTCCAAGTATTATTTAGGGGTTTCATCTATCGATATGCGTCGTTCTTTGTCTCATATCTACAGTCTTTACAATCAAGCAATGGTGCGCCAGCCAGTTCCCTTGAAGTGTAAAACACTTCCCATCCCGTCATCGATAGCCATGAAAGAAGAAGAAAGAACGCCGGTTAAGACCAAGCCAGGAACATAATGAATAACGTCAAAAAAGGAATAAACCACGATCATCGACCGCCACCCTCTCTCCTTTCTTCAAATCCCGCCGCCGCTGCGATCAACAGTGACGTGGAAATTCGGCCTCGCGGGGGCCTGGGCCAGGGCGAGCTCGTTGCGGCGGGTCGCGGAGGAGATTCGGTACCGGAATGCGAGGACGGCGGTGGCTGTTGCGGTTGCGGATGTGGCGAGGAGGAGGGTGCGGCGGCGGCTGCTGGAGGATGGTATTGATCCTTTTGCTTAGTTCTTGGAGAGTTTCGTTGTATTGAGAGGAGAGGGGAGTGAGGTAGTAAGGCTTGGAGTTTACCTGATGGGGAGGAGGGCCATGATGGAGCTCATGGTGGGATGTAAAGTATGTGATACAAGAGGGAGATGAAGCGAGCTCTCGGTGTGCGGCTATCGATAAGGTGCCGCTGAGCTTGAGAGAACGTGGAGAGATGTCGTCTGCTTGTATTGGCGACCAGGGTCTTGGCTGAGGGATCTAGTCTCGCAGTTTATCTCGTCTCTTTGGATTTTATATCAGGGTAATCCCGTACAGGTGAAGCAAGGGAGTAGGAAAGAGGAGTCAAGACTACGCTATATAATAGGTACAGGCAGGCGAGAGGGAGGCAACGAATATAAAAGGTAAATCGATGTGCTTGCATGGAGCATTCTCTCCTCTCCTCTCCTCTCCAGTCCTGTACTGTCCTGTCCGGGCTTGTCTTAGATCTCCCAACAAAAGCAATCCTCAGCTGGGCGAACCCGAAAAGGGAAAGTCTCACACGAGCTGCTCCGGGTACTCCGTATCATGCACGGAGTACGGGGGAAACGGGCAATCATTGGTTTGAAGAAGACGGGGGACCAGACGATATTTTCGACGTGTCGAATGGTAGGGGTTCTTTGAGTACCCGGATATTGGAGTGTTACGAAGTACATTTAATGGGGGATCTGACGGGATTCGTCCGTTGATTGACGGATCCTGATCGTTTCAACAATGAACTCTCGGTTCATCAACCAGGACACAGTGGCGACAGTTGCCCGGAATACGGCCTTAGCTAGCACTGGTACGCTGCGGAGGGTTTGGACGGATGCGGGGTGGAATCGGGTGCAGACATTGATCTGGACGCAGTGCTATGTAGAGCAGTACCGTGCAGCGATGCCCCACCACTATCAGCGTGATGCAGAACTGGCCGGATCTAAGGAACGGGCAGGACGCCATCATTGATGCCAACATTGAACTAGGCTAGGGATGAAGTGGAAGCTGATTGCTGGGCTTCTGTCGCTGAGACCCCCACACGCTTATACCTGACATTGGCGGAGTTCACGAGGTGCCCGAGTCGTTTCGCGACATGTCTTCTCTAGATGAAGTGAAGCGTCGAGCTTTACATGTAGCTCGACCTGGTCTCCTTTCAATGCCGTCGTTCTATTGTATTACACCAGGAAGGACCTTCACCCCGCATTTCCACTATCCCGATTCCCCCTGTCGTGATAAGAAAACCGCGCTGAGAGGGCTCGGTAATCGACGAAGCTAGAATACGGATTGATAGTATCATGCAAGGATAAATGATATTTCTCGGCGCCGAAACAGATATCCAATACCATCCTCCTTGCTGCCAAGGACAGTAATGATATCTCGGCTCGCTGCGCCTGGTTGAAATCTTTCTTCCCTTTCCTTCTCTTGAACCGCCGCTAAGCCCCGTGGTCTTCCTCTGTCATATGCAACAATATGCTGTAATCTCCAATATGTACTCACTCAACGTAATCTAGGCCCTCGTTGTCCATTGCTGCGACTCCCCATCTATCCCATGGCGTTCTATAATCCAACATTTGGAAATCATTCACATAACCCAAGCCTCCTCCATCATCACGAAAAAGAAACAAGACGGAAAAAAAATCCTTCAGGCCCCCATATCCCTCAACACCTTCTTATACTCCTCCACCTCCCTCACCATATCCTCCAACGACCTCCCCTGCCTCAAAGCATCCTCAATCCTCGCAAACCCACCCCCCGCAACCGGCCTCTCTCTCCCCTCCAACGCAACCCGATCCCACAGAGCCCCGCCAATATTCCCCTCCTCGGCAGCCATCCGCTCATACAGCGCGTCGCCCTCGCCCGAGGGATCCTTGGCCGACACGTCGCGTATCCTCGGGATGACGTGCACGTGGACGTGCGGCACCGTCTGGCCCGCCTCCGAACCGTCCTGCAAGGCGATGTTGAACGACCCTTCCTCGGGCGGCGCGGGGATGGTCGCGCCCGTCGACGTGGGTGTGGGGCGGAAGTAGTACCGCGCCAGGAGGCGCTGGACTAGCTGTACGGTGGTGAAGAGGTCGGTGATTTCGGGCGTGGTGAGGTCGGTTAGGCGTTTGTGGCGTGTTAGGGGGCAGACGAGGACGTGACCTGGTAGGAGGGGCTTGAGGTTTACGAGGGCGAAGGAGTGGGGCGTTGTTAGGAAGACCTGTAGATTTGGGGGAACGTAGTCGGTTAGCTTTCCGGAGTTCTTCTCGTATGGTAGGTAGTATAGCAGATTGGGAGAGGCAGAAGAGGGAATCAACTTGCTTGTCGGGTCACCTCGAAGGGGCCGAAGTGGATCTGGGCCGATGTCGAGGTCGACATGTTGCGATGGAATAGTTTCAGAGGACCAAGTACTCGCCCGCAAGCCCTTCCCCCAGCATGCATCGTATCTCGGTCAGAGTCGGAGTTGGTATTAAAAAGAAAGAAAGAAGAGAAAACCAAGAGGTACGGTTTTCGGGCCCTTGTCGTCGTCCTCTTTCCGAGGGTCCCCACTCTTACTGTAGTCAAGGCGGAATCTATAAAAATTGCCGCTGGGCTGGGTGCCGAAAGAGAGAAGAGCTGGCCTCAAACTCGGGACGAGGGGGACAGACACAAGAAATATTATCGAACGAGATAAAAGCGTGTCGTCCTCGTCAAGGGTTTCCGCGAAGGGGAGCTCGGGGGCGGTTCGACCCTCAGTCGATGTGTGGGTGGCGCGAAAGATCAATTGATGTGAAGCTTGGCGAATGGGATTGACAAAGATTGAAGAGGAATTGCTAAGCAATTGCAATAACCTCTCAATTGATGGAGAACAGCATTCGACACGGCAATTAGAACCTCCCGCGCCCATAACCCCGCGCCCGGACCCGCTGTAACTCTGCCAAACTAATTGTAGCCGTGATTGAAGGAACATTAAAACGTCGTGTTTAAATGAGATCAACACCTCTTCATAAAAACATATTCATATATCGAATCGTGAACTAGGGGATTACTGGAGTATCAATTCACCAAAATCACTCTCGTATAGAAACGTAGGAAATTCTGTAAACAAAAACGAAAGACACGGCCTGGTTCTAGCTCACTCCTGGGATACCATCACGTTGAGATAAATCATGATGTGAAGACATGTCCTAACCCCCCGGACCCTCTATGTTCCAGCTCTAACCCTTGGCTATGGAAAACACCCTGGAGGCGAGCCACTAATGCGCTCTAGAATGTACATATAAGTAGGAGAATAACGAGAGAAAAGGAATGGCTTCCTCAGATGAGAAGCTCTTCCTCCAACGCCGAGTCCGACGTAGTTGGCCGAGGTGCTGGAGACGGCGGAAGTGCATCGTCCCTCACGTAGACTAATAGAGACCACACATGGTTAGCAAATA
Source organism: Scedosporium apiospermum (assembly GCF_000732125.1). NCBI lineage: Eukaryota > Fungi > Ascomycota > Sordariomycetes > Microascales > Microascaceae > Scedosporium > Scedosporium apiospermum. Next base: position 2,099,984 of record NW_015971811.1, on the reverse strand, counting down.
ACAACTCTCAAATCTAAAAAAGACATCCAAGGGTTCCTCCTTACTATGAGGTTTGACGATCAGACTCGCCGCCAGCGAAACGCTAAAGAGAGCCGCCAACAGGATAAAAATGGCCTGAGGGTATGTGTCGAGAGTCGCATGGTACAGTCCGTTGAATGCGAGTGGCGCCGCCACCCTAGCTAATCCGTGCAAGAGTCCAACGGCGCCGAGAAGCTGTCCGACCTTTTCCGGCGGTACATGCTTCGTAATCGCCGCTTGAATCGTCGCGCTACCGAGACCGCCGAAAGCTGTGACTATACCACTGAGAACAAAGAGAGGCTCGGTGCTCGCGAAGAAGTAACCCGTGGCACCAAGGACATCGGAGATTAGTGCCGTCCTGATGAGCCAGATGTCCAACTCATCGCAGCCCTTGTTGGTTTCAACAACCCGACCGGGGAAGAGGCGTCGCCGGCGGGCGGCCGGGCGAGTTCGGAAGATGTAATTGATGAGAGGGAGAATCGCCATGAGAACAAAGGCTCGCACAGTAGACACAAGCGACACGAATTGAGAGCTCCTGTAATTGTCCCACTTGAACACGTACTCGCTGTACAGGATAATGACCGTCCCTGCGCCCATGGCGGCTCCGAGGAGGACCATGTCCACGAGAGCCAGTGAAATAATGTTGCGGCGGAACCGCGACGTCGCACTGGGATGCTTGTTGTACAGTATCCTAAGTGGCGCAAACGGATTTCGATGACGTAGTGAGCTCAGCCAGCTATTGTCCTCCCCTCGCGCCTCGAGTTCCTTCGAGTACTTCTCTCGACTGAGAAGCTGTCGCCTCTTCGATACAGATTCTGGAAGGACGAATAAAACGAACAAGACGAAGAAAACGTGGCAGCCGAGAGCCACGTAGAATATAGAGACAAGCTCGTTTCCGGTATGTTTGATAAATTTGGCCGACAGGATTGGGCCAAGCGCAAGACCAGTGAAGAGGCAGGCGTGTAGATATCCGATAGCCACACTTCTCTTCGAAGGCGGAGTGCAGTCGCTGGCGTATGACTGGCCAAGGATAGTCCCTGCAGTGAACGAGCCGGTGAGTCCATCAAAGACCGATCCGAGTATTATCCACCTATAGTCAACAACGTCCGGGAATTTCGCCGCAACAATTGTAATAATCTCGCCAATGATGCCTCCACAAGACGAGAGAGCCAGCCACTTGGCTCGGCCATACCTGTCGGACAAATGCCCGAGTTTGGGCGCCGAAATAGCACTCAGCAACCCGACCGCAAGGTTCATCACCAGCGTCATCTTCGTGGCGGTCTTCTGGACTGGTGAGATCTGGCATTCTTCGTTATTCCCACCAAGAATTACGGGTGGGAAAACCAGGCCAGGGTTTTTGGAGGTCTGGTCGGCGAAGTATTCTCGGCAAATCAAGCTGATGATTCTATATTGGTCGAGTGAAGCCATGGGTTAGCGCACCGGCGTCGCATAGCGCGTGCGTAGCAGAACCACGGGGAGGAAAGGAAAGAGATTAAGTTTCGCCCGAAACCCTTACAAATTGAGCTTTGGTACTATGATACCGCCAAAGGCAAGTGTATAAAGGAAGAAAGGCCCGACCAGCCAGTAAACCTGAATCACCATGCTGGTTAGAATACAATCCAATCCACTTGGACAAGAAGTCCTCCCGAGCATGTCTTCATTATCTTTGGCGTCCCGGGAAACATACAGAGGGCTTGCGCCACCACGGATGGCCATCGAAGTCCTCCGCTCCCGCCCAGGTATACCTAGGTCCAACACTCGTGGCATTGCTGGTCGCGCCATCTAACAGTCGTGTCGTCTCGGTTACATCGTTTCCAATGTTGTTCGGATTAGGCCCGCGACCATCGCGCTCAGCGCCGGTTGAGAGACCGCCCATGGCTCTTGGGTCTGGGCCGGTTCAACAAACCGGAGACCTGATGCGCGTGTGGTTCAGAGGCCGGGATGCAAGTTGCGATCCGGCCGAAGCAGACGGGTTAGTTGGCTTTTGACTTGTAGTAAGCTTTTAAAATAGAATTGTCGAGCTGTATTCCAATCTTAGGAGCTCGCCGGTGCCGGAGGTATCAAACAAAATCGGAGGGTTGGCGAGCGATACGGACCGATCAAGACCAGAAGTTAGGAGTGGGTCGAAGACAATGGGAGGGTGCTGGTCGCACTCTTATATGGGATCGTGCCCGAATGCATTGATGGTTCGGACTTAAACCAGAGGCCGGCGGATAAACCCCAGCGGTCTCATGCAGGTGCAAGAATTAATACGTGGTGAGACAGGATTGAAGGTCCTGGCGGAATTCCGGTTGGGTTGGTGGGATTGGGTTGTTTTAAAGACCAGGGCCAACCCGGATAGTATTTGTCGGGTCCGATGTGAGTTAACTCAATCCTTGTTACTTCGTATTTCGTCCTCCGTCATACAGGGCCCAGCTCTGGATGATAGTCAGGGGATGCAAATGCGCACAACACACAACACGGCGAGTTCACCAAGTATGAATGGTTCGTAGCTTTCTGGAGAGGTTGGAAGAAGAGGGGCTGCCAACAAGACAGCTTCGGCAGGTGGTAGTTTTGGATCAGTGAGTTTCTTTTGCCCGAATTGGAATTGGTTGGCTCAACTTGGTTGATTACGAGAGAAACGTCTCCGATGAGGTTTTGAAACTTCTCATCTTTGCAGTTGATGACGTGCCCCTGGGACCTTCCTGATCTTGGGAACCAATTACAGCAGTACTTTATTCTGTAGCCTAATGTTATCGCTCGCAGAAGAGCATCGATAGCATGCCACGATACCATGCGACGATACCATGCGAAGCCATTGATGCTGTCCCAAGATTCGTTGGAAGTGCTGCCCAATTCAGCTTCGATCTTGTCGCTGACACTGACACTTCATGATTTGATTTCTAAGCACTTAGCACAGGAACTGGCCCAGCTCCAATCGGGCTTAGTGAACCTTGATCTACACTCTTGTACTTTTGTACCGCTGGGGACCGGTATGAGTACCTTACCCCAGGGTTGAGCTCTTATCAAGAATAACTCAGATCAGAATATTTGTGGAGACCAAGCAACACTGCATTGTGGATGCCATCCATGCATCGGCCTTGTTGGGAACTCATCAACGATTCGGCATTCATTGAGATTAAGGAACGTATCGGGGATTGGCGGGGGAATCATGAATTTGATCATGGATCAATCAATTCACGTCCTTCGTATCACTAATCAGAATAAACGCGTGATCTTCTCGATGTCGGTGTGTCCAGATAGATGCGGGTCTATTGTCAAGGCACCCAGGCTCACCGAAAACGCTGAGTCAGCAATGCTGCAGCATCAATCCAAATATTTTCTTTAGCAGGCACGAACATGCAATTATGTAGCCTCGAACGCATCATCGCCGCCACCCCCTACACGGCACCACGACATTTCCTTCCCCCACGCTTCCATCGTCCCCAACTAGCCAGCAAAAATGCCAGTCGTAAAGGGAGGCGTGTGGACCAACATCGAGGATGAAATCCTCAAGGCCTCCGTGTCTAAATATGGCCTGAACCAGTGGGCTCGCGTGTCCTCGCTGCTAGCCCGCAAAACACCCAAGCAATGCAAGGCGCGCTGGAACGAATGGCTGGACCCGAGCATCAAGAAGATCGAATGGAGCCGCGAAGAAGATGAGAAACTCCTACACGTCGCCAAGCTTATGCCCACGCAATGGAAGACGATAGCCCAGATTGTCGGTCGAACCGCGAACCAATGTCTCGAGCGATACCAGAAACTCCTCGACGAGGCCGAAGCGCGTGAAGGCCTTAGCCTCACGGGAGCCGACGCGGAGACGAGAGCGCCCACCGCCGAAGATGTGCGAAAGCTTCGTCCCGGCGAGCTCGATCCCGATCCGGAGACGAGGCCGGCGCGACCCGATACCATCGATCTCGACGAGGATGAGAAGGAAATGCTGAGTGAGGCCCGAGCGCGTCTCGCCAACACGCAGGGAAAGAAGGCGAAGAGAAAGGCGCGAGAAAGGCAGCAGGAAGAGTCGCGCCGTTTGGCTGCTCTCCAGAAACGGAGGGAGCTCAAGGCGGCCGGCATCAACGTCAAGGTCACTACCAAGAAGAAGGGCCAGATGGACTATAATGCCGATATCCCGTTTGAGAAGAAGCCGGCGCCCGGATTCTACGATACCAGTGAGGAGATGGCTAAAAACGAGCATCAGCGCACACATTTCGATCCGCGCAAGGTACAACTTGCAGCGAAGAGGAAGGGTGAAGGGGACGAAAACGCCGACAGGAAACGACGCAAGGACGACAAAGATGCGCCGTCGGCGTCAATTCAGGCCGCCATCAAGGCGGGCCAAATGCAGAGGATTCGAGAGGCGGAGCAGAGCAGCAAACGGCGGGCTCTCGTCCTACCGGCTCCCCAAGTCAGCGATGGAGAGCTTGAAGAGATTGTCAAGATGGGTGTCATGGGAGAGAGGGCCAGTACGACGGCGCGGGAAAGTGAGAATACGGCGACTCGTGGACTTATCAGCGACTATTCTACCCTCAATACCAACGCGCCTATTCGAACGCCGATGGCGCCTCCCCAGGAGGATCACATTACCAACGAAATTCGGAATATCCGCGCACTGACGCAGACCCAATCCTCCCTCCTAGGCGGTGAGAACACCCCCCTCCACGAAGGCTCAGCCTCCACTGGCTTCGACGGTATCGCTCCCCGGAAGCAAGTCGTTGCTACACCGAATCCCCTAGCGACCCCTCTACGCGCTGCCCAAAACGGTGTTGGTGCTACCCCCTTGCGACCTGGGCAAACACCGATGCGCACCCCACGCGATAGCTTTGCTTTGAACGCCGAGGATGGAGTGTCGCTGGCATCGGCTACGCCTCGAGATATCAAGACGCACAACCTGGCTATGCGGCAGCAGCTTCGGAAAGGGCTCTCCTCGCTTCCAAAGCCCAAGGATACCGAGTGGGAGCTAGAACTCCCCGAGGAGAAGGAAGAGGTCTTTGACGACGAGGGTGCCCGGGAAACAGACGCCGCAGAGAGAGACCGCAGGGAGCGGGAGATTCGGGAGGCTCGCGAGGCGCTAGAGCGGAGGAGGCGGACGCAGGTCATGCAGAAGAATCTCCCCAGGCCTACCTATATCAACATCTCCGAGCTGCTTGCGAACGTGGATCTAGACTCGGAGTCCCCCGAGGCTTTGATAGCGAAAGAAGCGGCTGCCCTGATGGCCAATGACGCCATCAAATATCCCGTGGACGGAATCAAAGTCGCCGGGAAGGCGCCGACACTACAGACACTCAGTGATGATGCCCTGGCAGAGGCCGGTCTCCAAATCATGCTCGAGACGAAACCGATCCCGAGTCTACAGGTTATCCAGGATACCTTTGACTCGCGGAACAAAAATGCCATCCTTCTAGGCCTGGGCTGCTACGACGATGACGAAGAAGAAGAGAAGGTGGCAGCCGTTACCAGTGCCTTTGATGTAAGCTTTTCTCCCTCGACTTATTTTTTTTTATAAAAAAAAATATATATTCCCGTGATGTAACTAACCATCGCCACCTCATCAGGACATTCAAAACGAGATCCAAGAGACCGCCCAACGCAACGCCAAGATCGAGAAGAAGCTCGCCCTCCACCTCGGCGGCTACCAGAAGCGCCAAAAGGCGCTGCGCGAACGCATCGTAACCGCCGCGCGGGACCTCGCCAAGGCCGAGAACGCCCTCGGCGCGTTCAAGACGCTCGCCGTGTCGGAGGAGGTGACCATCGCGCGGAGGCTGGAGGCGCTGAGGGAGGAGGTCGGGTTCGTTAGTCGGAGGGAGAGGGAGGCGCAGGAGGAGTATAGGAGGTTGAAGGATGAGTTGGATGGGTTGGCGGCGGTGACGAATGGGGTTTATTGAGTGTTTTTGGAAAGTCCCGTCATGTGGTTTGGTGAAGAACATGGTGGGGGTAGTTTGTGAGAAGATACATAATGGGTCCTTTGTAAACTGTATTCCCTGGGCTGGGTTCATGGGCATTGATAAGAGACAACAATAACACAAAGCATATGGTATGGAACACTCACGTCTGATCATACAAGTGAGCATTAACATAGTAGGCCATGCCTGAGCCCCGGGGGGGAGCCCACCTGGGATGCTACATCATAGCCATACTGTCTACAGAGTTGGATATGAGCGTTCAATCAATATATTGATCATTAATCTTTCTTGGATACTTGCGGTTGGCTTGCTCCCTCAACATCCCTCTTCCATTCTCAGTCCATAATTTCAAATGACTCCTCTATGTCTCGACATAAATGATGTCGAGCGGGAGAGAAAAAAAAAAAAAAAAAAAGACAAACAACGCCATAATAGGTGCATTTCCGGATCCGTGTACTCCCGTTTTGCCTATGCCTACCCTCTGCGTAATGATTTCATAGCTGCCAAACTCCAGCGTCGCAGCCTTTCTTCATTCCTTGGAAACAGATGCCGAATTTTTCTTTCCCACGATCCCTTTGCGCCATGACAAGGAAGCTCATCAAGCCATGTTATATATTAAGATTTGCTCTCTTGCCCTTCACTTGCCAGAACCGCCGCAGCTAAGATGCCGGCACCCGTAATTCCTCCACAATGGCAAGGTTTCAACTCCACCTCGACGGGGATCTGGGGTCCAAACTCCTCGGAAACGATCTGGCTCAGAAGCTTCTCGTAATCGTAGAGGTAGTTTTGAAAGTTCACGATGCAGCCACCCGTATAGCCGACGCCTAACTTCTTCACGCCATTCCGTGGAGGGGAGGCGCTCTTGACGTCGGGCACAGGCGGGACCTCGCCGGCGACTCTGAGAAGGGAAATCGTGGCCGCCGCGAGAATCGATGCGGCTCGGTGTTGAATTCCCTGGGCGATCTGGTATAAAGCCTCGACATGCGACTCGTTCCACCGGAAGTGGGAGGGCCCCGTTGCCGTGGGGAACGCATTCTCTAGCTTCTCCAGAAAGCGAGGGTTCGGAGGACCGAAGTAACTAAGGAACGTCGTGGACATGGCATATCTCTCAAGCAGAGCGCTCGGTAGCAGTGCAGGGGCGATTCCGAGTTCTGTGGTTAGATAGTCGAGAAAGATGATGCGTCCCAGCTCGCCAAGGTATCGTCCGGACGTGACGTATTCCAGAGGCTGAAAGCCGGGACTCTCGCCTGCGCGATCGAGCTCTTCATCCCATTTTGTGATTAGTCCTAGCTCTCTCAGTGGAACAGCAGTCCCGTTTATCGTCCATTCTGTGTTGACGGCGATTCTATTATGCTTGGGTCCCGAGCTGATCTCGGAGCCGAAGGAGACGGAGCTGATCTTATTAGCCATTATTTCCAACGGTAAGGTAACTGTCGCGTTACAGCCGGTGCCGACTATGAGACCCATCGCGGGTACTCGGTTCTCGGTTTCGCCATACTGATAGATGAAAGAGACGAGGGTTGCCACGGAGTCGTTGGCAATGGCTGCGATGCGGATCGAGGGAGTTCTGGTGTTCGGTGTTTCTCGTAACCTTGTAACAGCTGAGAGCCTAGGTCGGTGCCTTCGTCTAGTTTAAATCCCTTCCCCATCGACATTAAAATTGCCTCCGAGAGTGATCGCTGTAGCATGGGAAAGCTGAAAGTGACGCCCATGGGGAGTACCTCGTCCGGGCTGAGGCCCCATTTCAAACGCCCATCGTTCACCACCGCAGCAATGGTTTTCCCTACCCAGTCGAAAAGGGCAGTTGGGTTCTTGTGTTTCAGTTGCTCACCGATGGGACATGACCTCTCCAAAAGGACATCGACGGTTGGTGGTTTGGAGTCATCCTCGTGGAGAAGTCTCACAAACCCAACACGGAGATTGGTGCCACCACTACATTCGGTTGTTAGTCCATGTCCTCGCCTTTCAAGCAAGTAGACCATAGGGTAAAGCCTGGCGGCTTGTAGGTTGAGCCTGAGTTTAAACAGGTATGCTTTGCATCAAGTTGTACAGGTTGTAAGAGCAGGTATTGGATAACTTACATGTCAATGGCCAATTGCCTAGGAGGTAAGAGAATAGGATCAGTTAGCACATGTGAGCCAATCCAAGATGAGCTCAACTTGCCCCTCACTGATGTGACCTGAGAGGGGGCAAAGGAGCGAGACAATGAAGAGCAACAGTAGCGTTGCATCTCCATATGCATTCATTGCGATGGTGGGGGAATGGGGAAAGAGTGGCTGGCGAGCACTTACCTGTTTAGGCAGCCCTCCTGTTTGCTAAAGTCTCCAATGGGCCGGAGCAGGGACGTCAAAATAGGTGTTGGGAGGAATTGATTCTGAGAATTTGCGGCCAAGTGCCTAAAGGTGGCTTCGAACCTTCGAGTGAGGTCAAGCAGCTTTTTGGAGTCGACATGAAAGGCAGAGAGATATTGGGCGAGCGGGGTCGGCAGAGTCCTCGCCTCAGTCACGACTACCGACAGGGATTTGGCGACCGTCATGGTGGCGAAGGAACCACGAGCGATGAGGGTGACGTTGTCCACCGAGATTATTCAGGAGCGTAGGATGGACAGCAGGTGGCTTCTCTCGTCGTGGGAGAGGCGAGGGTAGTGGCGACCTGGGCCTTTGGATGTTGGAAGGTGAGAAGGCGAAGTTCAGTGGGAGATGTAAGGCGGTCTGAAGCTTGAGGTAGGTAGAGGTAGGTAGGGCTGTGGGTAGAAGCTGAGAAGGGTGTGTAAATATTTATATGGCTCAATGTTCCCTCGAGATAGTGAGAGTGGATATGATCAAAGCAGTGAATGTATAAGAGGCAGTGTTGGGACGTTGGGTCAAATCGTCAAAGGTATCGATCAATCGGACAACATTGAAGTGATCAATTGGGAGTGTGGAGGGAGTGTGGGGTGTCAAGAGCTCAGGGGAGGGTGTATACGAAGCAGAAACATCGAAAGGAGCCGAGTCTGTTGAGAGGTGGGCCTTCTTCGTTAAGAGCAACTAGCGTAGAGAGTGACAGCGGCGGGAACTAGAGGGAAGGATCAATGGATGATGCCTCCACCTGCCAATTCATCTGGTCAAACCGAGCTGACGTTTCGTTGGTACCGGGGGAGAGCTAGAGGTGTGGATGAAATTGCAATCGTGATTCACGGCAACAATCAACAGCCATAGATTGTGGGGGGTTTGGACGACAACTGTACACGACAACATTCGACAACTTTGAACTACTTCGTACTGCCGATTTGACAACGGAGCATTCTCAGAGCTCCACAAAACATGTAAAATATCAGCTAGGTTGGGGGGAGATGCGATCGGCCTAATGCATGCAAGTAATCAATTGATGGCCTCGTACCTGCAAAAGTCTTAAATTTTCCTGCAGTCGAGTCTAATGATATAGACTCGAGATGGGACTAGTGACAAGAACCGATCCCTCGATGTTTCCTATTTTGGGATGCGACGTTGACGAGGCGAGGCGAGGCGAGGCGAGGCAAGACTGTAAATAGGTGGGCGGGCTGGGTATCATTGATATCAATGGCATAACTCATTGATATAATTGTAGGCGGGGCGCGGGACGTTGCGTGGGAACAATCGCCCACGGCGCCTGGCTTTGCTGCTTCAATTAGATCAATTGATTGATCCCAAGATCGATGATAATCCAATGTTAGTTTGTGGAACACCGAACACTTTTGAATGCGGAACTGAGGGAGTCGGTCCAATGTTGGTGCCAGGGGAAGCCAGCTGGCCAGCCAGCCAGGCCAAGACAGCACAGCACGGTAACACCGAAGATTAGTGGTTGCCCAGCCATCCTCTGGCCTCCAGGCGGTAGCGCCGAAGGCACACCGGAGTGAGACTGGGGATTTGATGCTACTAAACAGAGCCGAATTGTGGTGCGGGACGAAGTGCCACGCAAATGAGTCCAGCGGTGATTGCCCTGGCTCGAGGCTATCTTTCTCGGGGATAATATGTCAAGTACACAGAGATGGCGTCAAGTCAGATGGCAATGTTAATGGCCGGCCAAGCCTATTGAGGCATGAAGGGTAAATCTACAAAGACCCAAGGTCTCTACTCCTCGTTCTTCCAGAAACGAAAAATGGATATGGCTGCCACTTCATCATTCTTTATCTAACGCTTAGGCTCGGATCTCAGACGACCCAAATCTAGGAGGCCTTTCCCGTCTGCTTTGAGGTCTCTCGTTGGGCTTTATTTGCTTAAGCCAAGGTCAGGGGTGTTCAAGAAGGAGTACCTGTCGAAATCCACTAACATTTGATGAATCGGCGAGGGACGCGGCGGAATGTATCCATGTCCGCCACGCCACTCTCTCAAGACACTGAGTAAGCTTCTTGTCCGAGCTCCTTCAGCGGCTTTCTAAAGTTAAGAGGGCCCAAGCTAAGACAAGCTGCCGAAAGCAACATCATGTAAATAATGTAGGCCCGAGAATCGCAACAGTAAACCTGGCGCGTGAGATATCACGGAGGTAAATTGCGCCGAGGTACGGAGTAGATGTCTACGAAGTTAGGGTACGCAGTCACCCTGGATTGGTTCGAGTCGATTAAACTTCGTAACTCTCACTCTCACTTCGTATGGGGGATCCGGCACGTCAACACTGCCCTTCCTGACGAAATTATCCTCGAGGGGTCCTCTGTGTTTCTAGTCTTCTCTGACGCCCATGTGATGTGCTCTTGTGCTTCAGGCAGCTGCTTCCTGATGCGTAGTTCCTCGATTGTTTTGTTTTGTCGTCCATGTCCTTGGGGGAGTAGAATGTTGTACTTAGTTTGAACCAGATATTAATTATACGTGAAGTTGTATGGGGATGTGGCCTGTCTGGTACAAGTCTTGAGGCACATATGAAGTACATACATACGCATATTGATAGTTAGTGACGTTTACCCACTTTGCGAAGCTCGTCCTATGGAAGCTCCAAAGCAATCAATCAATCAGTCGGTTGACACCTCAAATAAGCTAGCCCGCTTTAACACTTTAACCACTACCCACCAGAAATCCCTCCACGTTTGATTAGCACCCGACTTGAAGTTAACCTCATCATCACCCACTTCAACCGCCACCGCTTTACTGCTGTATTGACGGCAGCCTCGCCCAGAACATGCCTCCGAACGAGAAGCATTTGCTACCTACAGCATCTCCGCCCACGTCACCGATGGTCCGATCCCGCGCCGCGAGACACCTGCTCGCGCTTTCCGCCATCCTCCTAGTCGCCTGGTATTCTCTGTGGCACTGGGACTATCTCGCTCGCCCATCCAGCCCCGACGCTCCCCCGAAAAGCAGCCAACATGGCGGCGACGATGCTTCTGCGCGCCTCGAGAGCGCGCTAGTACCTTTCGAGGCTCATGTCATGAGCAAATGTCCAGATGCGAGGGTTAGATGCTTTCCCACCACCACAGCCGCGCCTTCGCAGCTACTGTCACTGCCAGCCTCCTTTTCACCCGTCGGCCGACTTCGGGCTAACGTAAACGTGATGCACAGGACTGTCTGAGAGAGATGGTTTTGCCGGCAATGCAGAGAGTGCACGACAAAGTCAACTTCACCCTCTCATTTATCGGAACGTAAGTGGACCCGGTGTCTTTCACGATTGCGTGTCAGGAACCTCGACTAATCGGACCTTTCTCGGACCCTCTAGACCTACCGACAACGACGGTGTAGCTTGCCTACATGGCCCCCAGGAGTGTAAGACCCCCGGTGAACCACGGCGATCTCGATCTCTCTTTTCTTTTTTTATCGCTGTCGCTACGAAACGCCACCAGCTAACACCCGAATCTACACAGGCATGGGAAACATCCTCGAGCTCTGCGCCTTTGAGCTATACCCCGACCCTAAGATCTCCCTGGGCTTTACCATGTGCATCTCGCGAGACTACACCCACATACCCGAGCGAACTCTTATTCAGGACTGCGCTCTCGAGCACGCCATCGATTTCAAGGCTTTGAACGAGTGTGCGTCCGGCGACGACGGCGCCCATGGCGTTGATTTGCTGCGCAAGAGCGTAATACGATCCAAGGAGGTAAGCGAATCGCGATAACCCCACTGGGAATGATTCTGCAGAAAGGAGGGCATCTCGCATCGGCAGCGCCACCACCACCAGGAGGAGATCGTATTTTTGCTAACTGCTCTTTGCTTTTTTCAACCCCAAAATTAGGCCGGTGTCACCAAGAGCTGTACCGTGCGACTCAACGAGGAAATCTATTGCGTCCGAGACGGCGGCAAATGGGGTCCCTGCCCAGGCTCCCCCGACGTCGACAAGCTCGTCAACTCTATCGAGGATCTATACCAGTCTTCGTCTTCTTCTGCTTGAGCGGCCCAAACACCTGCTCCCACAGCTCGCTCGCCTCTCCCACCGTATAACTCATAGCGACAGAGTCCATCCCAGCCTCCTCGTCGTCCGCACCCATGACCTTGAGCGTCTCGATGATGCTCTCCAGCCCCACCGCCTTCCCCGTCGCCTGTGTGGCTCCAGCCTCGAGCGCCACGTGTACGATGTGGATATGGAAATGGTAATAGGTCGGCTGATAGTGGACGTATAGCTTCAGCTGATCCGCGTCGATGGAAGGATACGTTTTCACCGTCGCCGCCACCACTTTCTCCTTCATGTGCTCCAGCCAGGGGATGTGCTTCTTCCTTAGGTCCCTCAGGCTCCAGATGTCGCGACGCTCCACCAGCGCCAGCAAGTGCAGTGCCTCGAGCGTCTTGCGGTCCCAGTTCAGGTCCGGCAAGAGTAGGAAACCCTCGTCGCCGGCTTTGCCTAATTCCGTCCTGTATATAACGTCCTCGACCTCTTTGCGTCCCTCGATAATGTTGTAAGCCCAGTTTAGTCGACCCTGTTCGCGCTTGCTCTGCATGTATGGTCTCACGTGGTCCCTGTAGATCTCGGGCGTTTCGGTGACGAAGCGCACGCCTTGTTTGCTGTACTTTTTGATGTGCGCCTCCGTGCAGGGGTAGATGAGGTTAAGCTTCATGTCGGCAAAGAAGCTCCCCGAGTCTTGCGGCTTTGCTGTGAGGCCGGCGCCGTTGGCGGCCATGTACCAGTGGTAAATGTCATTAGCTCCTAGGTTAGCCAGGCGAGCTAGCGTTCCGGGAACGGAGCCGAGATACTCTTCGTCCGTTGGCCACGGTGCCCTCTCGAGGATGAGGAGGGCGGGCTGCGAGTCGATTTCGCCAAGGAGAGAGATTCTTCTTCCAGCCTGGTCTATTTATCGTTGAGAAGGAGTGAGGAGTTTGCTTATGTTAGTTTAGGGTCTCCTTATTTATTATTATTTATTATGAGCTTTTTTTTTTTTTTTTTTTTTTCCTTCTCGGAACATGTTCTTGGTTTTGTGAAAAGGGTCTTGGGAAGTGGAAAACAAGGGTTGGGAAGCAAGAACCTTGGTTGAGTGCCCTGACGAGCTTGAATTTGGGAATGAGCGCCTCTGCGGCGGCTTTGCTCTCGACCATCTTGCTCGATTCAAACTTGTTCTCTCTTCTGAATGGTCACCGTGTTATGATAATATTGGAATAGGTTATTGAAAGAGGCTTGTGCAAGGCTGAAGACAAGTCGGCCTGGGTGATCCAAGAGAGCACAGGCAGTTGGACATTGTTTTAATGGCGGGGTTGTGGGGGAGGAGGGGCTAAGATAAGGCGCGTTCTCCGGAGGCTTCGTTTCATCTACCCAACTTAGAGACAATTGAAGCATTGATCGAAGGATAGCAAGCCCTCCATGATTTACAAAGTACGTTGCAGCAATCACTAAACCTGCGCAAGAGCACGTTTAATCTTGACGAGAGAAGAGAAAACAGAAGTTCTTTTTTGTATATCTAGCTATGGAGATACATATATGGCGCTGAAACCGTCCAGCAAATGCACAATGTTGCCCAAGTTCATTGCAATCATATCCAGTCATTAAATACCTTAGAGAAAAACGAGAAATTAAAGCTCAAAGCGGAACTAGGAAATCGAGATGTTTTGGGGGGCGATACGATAAGGTCCTCCCGGTTTTGCATCGCGTATCTCCTGAGCAATCTCGTCCATTTCCTGGCTCGTCGGACTCGATGCTACTCCGATCGCGATCGGTTGCAAATACGAATCCAACCACAGAAGAAAAGTGGCGGATGAGAAGAGTGTCCACCAGGAAAGGAGCTAGGATATCGTCTCCGCCCCGAGATACACCGAGAGAGTTATCCAACAGCAAAAATGGAAAGGCAGACCAGGAAAGTAGCGAAGGATGAGAACCAGAAGCCAGCAAGAGGAAATGTGGAGTATAATGGCAATACCCAAAACATACCATATTTGCAGTATATAGCTGGACGACAGAAAAAGGGGTAAGGCAAAAGCAGTTGAGAGAGAGCGCACCGAGGCAAAAACCAACAACAGAGCAGAAGGCGACTTTCCCAACTCCGACTCAAGATCAGACAATGCCATCCCGCTACCAAATTCGCAAAACTGTTCGGATTTTCTTTTTTCCTTTATCGTGAAGAGAGTCGATTTGCTTTACCCGCCCAATCCAAAAATTTTCATCATGATGTTTTGAAAGTCCAAGTGACTGGCAGCAGCGAAGTAGGAAACAATTAAGCAAAAATAAGAAAAGAAAAAAAAACATGTTGGTCTCTCGCTATGCAATGTCCCGTCCAATGTGTAAACCCCCCGCCTGTTTAGAAAATAGAGTTGGATTCGCGTAGATATAGAGACCCAAAAGTGGGTGATCAATCTTTGACATGTTGCCAAGTACGATCGCCAGTAAATGTGCTAGGCTGTGACGAAGTCGTGTAGGTATGAGGTTCCCAAGGTATTAGGGCGAGACGGATGATGGCGATAGATCAATGCCACGGGGCACGATCAGGGCTTTGGGAGTATTACTCAAGAAAACGGAAGATGTATTATCCGTTCATGAGCTGCCTAAGCCGATGGAGCCGCGGGCGTGGAAGCCACCACCTTGGGATCGACTTCCAAGGCGCCAGTGTCTCCAACGAGTGGAGAATCGGCAACGATCTTGGCATCCATATCTCCTAGGGCCTCATCATCGTCGTCGGCTTCGAGTGCACCCGATTCCATTGCCTTTGCAACGGCGGCTGCGACTCTCGGAGGTGGTCGCCTGGCTTCTCGAGCATCTTTTACGACGCCCGTGTCTTTCATCGAGCTGAGATCGCGTCTCACCGCAGGTGGACGATGTGTCCTGAACTTGGGAGTTTCAGGTGTCTCCTTGGCCAGCTCCGGTTCTTCACGCAATATCCTCTCCATCTCCTTGTCGGCCAACTCTTTGGTTTCGCCCAGTCGTCTGGAAATATTGCCAATCTCCTCGTTGCAGTCACCGTCGCGAAGGAACTGGTGGGCTGCCCTCTCAGACATGCTCTGGACGTATTCGAGGCCCTTGTCGAGTTTGTCGTAGAAATCGTTGGCGTCACCGCCGGCCCCCCTCATGCCCCTACGGGCAAGAGCAGGAGACAGAGCGGACGAACGCGCAGCACTGAGATATCGGATGGATGGCAGCGGTCGTGGCGGGGCATTCGGGTCGTCTTCATCGTCATCGTCATCATCCTGGTTGTCCAACTCGGCTAACCGTTTAATTTGTGCGACTTTGGCAGCCATCTTGGCCTTACGCATCAGATTCCGGGAGGCGGAAACAAATTTGACGAGCTCTTCGAAGAAGCTCTCGACGTAGCTGTCGTAATACACGATGATCATACTTCGGGACCGGTAAGCTGCAGGGTTGCCCTCGACGGAGACGATAGATTGTGATCGATGACGCTTTCGAACCTGGGCTCTGGCATGGGCCTGGGCTACTGCCATGGCGCGCTTAGTCTGCTGTTTGAGCTCGGTCGACGTCACCGCGGGATCGGCAGGGGATGTAGGGGTTGCCGGCTGAGGGGCCTGCTCCGAGTTGTCTTGGTTGGGCTCGTCAGGCCCCGGACTGGGATGTGCCACTTCGCCATCCTCCTTTCGCAAAAGCGACTCATTCGAGCCTCGGTTTCTGATAGACCGGGCACTCTTCTCAGCCTCACCAAGAGCCGCTAACTCAACCTGACGCTGCTCAATCTGACCACTTAATTCACCTAATCTCTGTAACCAATCCGGCACATTCGAGGAAATATTCTTCAACGCGTCCATGGCCATGACGCGATGATCGTCTGGGGGGAGAGGGGAAGGAATCTTGGAAATTCGTCAAGGGGACGTTAGGCTGGATGACCTAACGTTCAATGCAACGAGTACAGATCCGCTGAGAAAGTCGGCTGTTCTCAATTCAGCGATATCCTACGCCCGGGAAAATAAGAACGGCTGCCTATGATCGTCCTTTGCCTGGAGTATGCTTCGAGAGTGGGGCGCGGAGGAGGAATGGGTGAGTGGCGATAGTTGCCGCTATAGGAAAAGCATTGCGGTGTTCGATTGCAGTGGAGTGATTAAAAGCCGTAGGGATTATCGATACTGGACAAGACGATTCTGCGGTGAATAACTCGATCTTGCGGCCTCGGATGAAAAGTAGAAGAGAGGTTTGCGAGGTTTGGGAGCCGGTTGTCGTGAAGACCTGTTTGGTCGTTGAGGGTCACGGAGAATCTAGGCTGTCGAATTATCCGAGATCAACGGAGTCCGCGGACCTCGGCGAGATCGGTCGTGATGGTACTAACCAGGCAAGTCGTGATTCAACACGATCCTCCTATCCTCGAGTCGTGTGCAAAAACAATAAACACGTCGTCGGGATGGGTTGCCCAAAGACGTTGCGTTGTTTGCAAGGTGGACGGTTGGAAGACAATGGAAGGAGAGGACTGAAATATAGAGAATGAGACTAGTGCGAGGGAAGGTTGATTTAACCCTGCTTCAGTTTTTAAAGAAGGATCATCAGCTAGACGAAGGGGGGAAGGGTCGGGGCCACGGGAGAGGGGAGATGGGGGGAACGGACAATAGCAATTGGCAAGGACAATGACAATGGACCACATTGAACACGCTGGAGGGTTGTATCGTGAAGTACAGTACGAAGTACCTCGTACCCTCCAACTTGTACCCTCGTACCCTATCCCGTCTGCTAAGTACTGTTGTACTGTTGTACTGTTGTACTTTTGTACTTCGTACTCGAGAACTCCGCGCGATCACCCCCAACGAAGTACAAAGGTAGTGAGGTACAATTTGTATCGCAAGGGGAAAACGTGGGTGGGTGGGGACCCCGAAGGCGGGCAACGAATATAGGGCATCAATTCTCATGCTCATTCTCCATTTCCATTCATCCATGGGCCATAACTACGACATCGTACGTACGAAGTATGGATCGAGCGTTCATCTAGGCTAGGATTTCCTCCATGTCCTTGATAACCTAATCGGGATAGGGACATTAGATGCTCACTACAGGGTACATAGTCTTAAGTTTTATTATGTTGCCGCTTTTCCCCATTTTGTGTTCAGAGGAAGATAATATACAATCACTTCAATTGTGGGTGAGCACTCCGTTTATTTCTCTTCATAGCTTATTGCGTCCCGCCTGTTTTAACGGGGGGATTATTGGTACGGAATCCGTGCTCCCTCACATCAGGGTCGAGACCACAACCGCCTGACTGCCACCCAAGTACGTACCTCGTACGTCCAAAATCCCCCTCCAACAGGCTTCTCATGAGTACTTCGTTCTGGCATGGGACCCCAGCATTTCCCATGTTGCACACTGCCAGGCGTTGCAGTGGCAGTTTGCAGACACTAGACCCTAGCCGCCAGACTTGGGGTACACTGGAAGAGTTGTCGACCTGACCAGCCAAGCACGAACGAAGTACGAAATACAGTTCACCATTATCACAAAGTATACATTGATGACGTTCGCGAAGTGCACAATGTCACCCGCTTCCTTCCGTCTCTGCATTTGAGAAAGAGGCGTGACCGCGATCGGGACACGAAGCAGTTCTCATCAGCGTTGCTCGATATTAACACCGAAATGGATAGAGTGTTCCCAAGCAGTATCACACCCTGTAAGTTGTCTACAACGAAACGGACTGATGTCTTTAAGAATCACGAGCGTGTTTGCCAGTACGCCAGCCTCGTCGAGTCTCTTCCAATCGCTAGTCCAATGGCACAGGGATCAGAATGAGATCTCTCACTGACAAATATACATGCTTCGTAGTCGCTTTGTCGTCAAGGCGGAACACAGCTCCACATTATCATGAAACCCGGTTTGGGCTTGTGTTTGACCCTCACGGCCATGACTACAGATTTGACTCTCACTTATTGTGCCTTACATTTTGACCTAACCCTCATCGCCAAGAGGCATCGAACTTGCATTTGACATGACGGCAAGATTTTGACCTATCGGGATCCGAGAGGCGCTATTGGCATGGCAAAGGGCTATTCCTGTTTCCATCGGTATTCTGCGCCATCGAGGTATTGATCCTCCACTGCACCCTACCTGCAAGTGTCTGATGGCACTGCCCAACGAAAATAAAGACGACTCAAAACATAAACAGACACAACGAAGACACCCTCAGCAATGCTATTGACTTAATGGCATCATGTACATCCGCTCCGCTCCTTGCCTTGTCACACAATCATCCACGATCCGCCCTTACCCGCCGTCTCACCCGCCCCTCCATTCTCCCGTCCTAAATTTTACTGCCCGTCCTTCCTTCCCATCCCGGCTTAGATGGAGGCACTACTTGTGCACTACGCTGGCTCGATATCTTAGCCCTAAACTCACAGTCGATATTTCGCGTTCGCGCCGTTTCCCCGCCCCACCTGGCCTAGTTGTTACGACGTGGGGTCCTCGATGTCATGCATTCTCACCTACCTATGTAAATCTACACTACTAGTATTCAGATTCCCCTATTCCCATCGTAAACATATCAAGATGACGGTCAGTAATTTGAGGCGGCCATTGGCCCAACCCCCATTTACCTTCCTCGATGGAACTCTGGGTACACCGCGTTCTCCGGTTGGCAAACGAAAAAAACTCCCCACGTATAAATTGGATCAGCTCCACATGGAGCATTGAGCGGCGTTGGTCATGCCAGGAATCGTCTTTATTTCGTACACTACTTCGTAGGAGTCGAAGAAGAGCACTAGCACTTAGTTCTTCAAATAAGCCTTGACTAAGAACACGACTAGCAGAAGCCGTAATATGGGGGAGGCAAGGTTGGTGTCATCAATACAAAGACGCATCGAGAGACGACCGTCGTCGCAGATTACCCAACCAGAGAAGAGAACGAAGTATGCAGTAGTTTTAGTTCTCTGGTCTCTATAGAGGGTACTCTCCCCGCTCTACGAAGTAAGGAGCAGTAGTGTCTCCGTGATGCATCACCAATCCCAGAAACCACTACGAATGACCATGTACGAAGTACTTCTGTGGTGTACACGGCGAAGGGCGAGTACAAGTACACTTCCTACACTACTTGTCCGCGAGAAAGAATCTTGAACAACGCCGATAATTGTAGTTCTTGCCAATGTTTTGCGCCTGGCCTCCTCAGATCGTCCGTCTGGCATTGAAAAAATCCATCTCGCCTCCTAGACCACCGGTAAATTGGTCCAGGCTGGCGAGCGCATGATTAGTGATGTTGAAATCCACACGCCAGGCACTCCTCGTGGCTTGAGAAATTCCCACTGTTAATATGCTGTGTGTGATCGGATAACATTCTCATCTGACACATGTTTGTTTTTCTCCAGAGCTCTTGGCTCGTGTGGTTTTCGACTGACTACGGCGTTGGCAAGAAAGCCAGCAACAACACCTCAATCAATTCAATACTCGTTCACGTAAGTTCCCTTTAGTGATCGTCGGCGCCGAAGTCCGTGCTGCCACTTTGTGTTGTAGGGGACCTGACTGTCAGAATCTCCGGCTTCAAATCCCCAGCTCGCTTGTATGTATGTCCTTTTTTTGAGTGCACAAAGCCAACTGAACCCTTCGGCGTCGGCGTTAAGGGTGTGTTGCACCGCCCTCACCCTCGTTTTTTTTTTTTTTTTTTTTTTTTTTTTTTTTCCTTTAACCCTCGATGGGAACCCCTGTAAATGCGATACGGTGGGTGGTGTTCCATTGGGCCGTTAGAGTCCGCCTCCCAACTAGTTTAAAACAGTGGCCGAAAGCCTCAAGCTACCTGTGAACTCTGTTGAAGCCACAAATCCCAGTTTGCAAGGATCTTGGGGCTACCTTTGTAGGTTGGTCGATAATAGGATATTGTACAAGTGAGGCTCCAGCTCATGAACGATCCTCTATCTGTTCAATTCAGGATGTTTGTTCCTTCGAGGACGGTGGAGCTTATGTCCGAACCTCTGCCCCATGCTACCTGCAAGGGAGAGGATTGTCTTCGATGACCTATCATGGCCGGAGATACGGACTTATTTGTGTTATTATGTCTGCAGCCGTCTCGGGGTTTTATGATCTGTCACTCACTCAACGCGAGTGTATGTTTGCAAGTGGTGCAACGCAGGGCAAGGGTTGTCAGCACGCCCGGTTCTGTTCCGTGCTTTTGAGTGCGTCGTCCTCAGAAGGGCAAACACCAGTCAAGGCGCACAGTGCGGAACGAGATCCGAGGCTCTTCCTTGATGTCTTTGTTTGCCTTGGTCGGTTGGCTCCTGACTGACCATCCCGAATGAGTCTTGTGTAGCACCACTGCAACAAAAAGCAAGAAGAATGAATCGTTTGATCAAATCGTAAAACTATCCATCCATCGAGCGTTCAAGTATCCCTTGGCATACAGAGGTGTAATAGTAGTTTCGATCCGCCCAAGAACAGAAAAGATCGACTACATCCCTGCAAAAGTAATACTCAAAACGGTTGAGCTGGTCTCTCGCCCCGGATGAAGTGGAACTTCGATTGATCTCTGGGGTTTGTGATGGTCCTGTGACGTACTGGGCCAGGATTAAGAATTTGTGATTATTACGACGTACACAATGGGCAGAGTCGGTATGGGCTGCTGGGACTCTGTGAATATCGTTATCCTCTGTCTTCGGGCGCTCTATTCATTCTCCTGAGTCCAGTTAAGAGGAGAAAAGAGACAGCTCGACCGCTTGCGACGATTCTCGGGCCGAGTTGGCCGAGCTCCACCACGATGTTTCTGGGGTCTTCCCGTGTTGGTTTCCTTTTCAGAAATTTCAGAAAAGGCTTGGCACTCCCGGAGCTTTTTCTTCTTCACCGAGTCCACGTTAGGTACGTATTACCAGACCGTTTTCCAGTGTGTATTAGTTGGATACTTGGATGATACTACTCCGTACGCCGGTTATTATAGAATTGAGCGTTTGGTAATCTTATCTTCTTGACTCCAGAAGGCAACGAGTCGAAGAGACAAGATGACGACGGACACGGTTCGGTGGAGGTAATATTACATCCTAGGAATATCACGCTATCACATTGGTGGGGGTAAAATGCGTACGAAGGGGGTAGCGGTTTAACACTTGATCAATGTATGACGATGAAATGGTCTCTTTTCTCTCACCAAGCAATAGAAGGTTGGCCTCATCATCGATGTTAAATTTACCACTTCGTGGGGTTGTACAGCATGGGGCGGACCACACCTGAGCCTAGCCCAGGCTCTGCCATTGGCATCAAGCAGTTTAGCGCCGGTTGATCTTTGAAATGCGTGCGGGCGGGCTCATTGTTTTTTTGAGCGTCCGCTCACACTGTATCGACAGCCGTTTACTGCTTAGCGTGGTGTGGGGAATTTCCCGCCCGCTGCCATTCTGGTGCATTAATGCTGGCATCGTACGAAGTACAATTGTACTTTATGGTGTACCGAGGTACTGAGGTACTTCATCCCCACGATTCGTACCGCTTTGTACGAAGTATACTTTGGACTTCTGGGTCAGGAAGGGTCTATTGATCATTGATGATTTGATGTGTGTGGAGTAGTTCATATGAAGTAGTTTGGCCTGGCAAACATTTTGTCTTAGTGTTTGCAGAATTAGTGCCATCTCGATCTTGACTTCAACAGACCACGCATTCTCAAACCATCAAATTAAGATGTTGGCAATAAAACAAAATTTGCCCTTGTTTCCAGAAAAGACCTCAAGGGCAATCTCGCACTGATTTCCCCTCTTAAGAGTATACGCCAAGAACACACCATCTACCTGAGCAAGCCCTTCGAGTGTTCCACAGCCCTTCGAATGCTTCCCCAAGCCTCTAGGCTCCAAGTCCCCATGCGGGCCGAATCAAGCGCCAGCGATCATCCTCAAGAGTCAAGCCTCATCTCCTCAACGTTGACTTCGTGTAATATATCCAGGACGACGGGGGAACGGTTGGCTAGAGGGCGGCGAAGTCATTTGCTCGGGTCCATCGAGGGCCCTCTTTTGAGCAAAATTTGGGGCCCCTGATTCCCTGTGTATGACTGGCCGGGCGCAGCATCCACGGGTGGTTCGAAGGCACAAAACCCTCTGAACACAGGTACGGAGTCGTCCAATTCCCCCACTCACCCCCTAACATGGTGTTCAGGACTCTGTAGTGTGGCGTTATGGAGAGACATCTGAGTGTCATGCGAGTAATAAGTATTGCTCATTTCCCTCAAGCTCACAATGCCTCCAAGGCCTCAGGGCCCGTTTCCGCAAAATGAGACGGCGCCCGCCTCGCAACGCCAACTTTCAAGTGCCGACAAGTCGAATGGCAGGTGGCATCAATCACTCTGTGTGGCATGGCATTACGAGCACGCTGTTTCCGAGGTTCGATTGGTCTCTGCGTATCTGCAGCAGCGTCCGAATGGATCTATGGCGGCGTGAACCCTACATCCGGCCAACCTCCCGTCCCCTTTTCCGTCGTCAATCATTCCCTAGTGCATAATAGGATTGAATGGGCCGCTTGGTGCTTCGTAGACCCCCTTCAGTCCTTTTTTCCCTTTTTCTCTTCTGGTTTCGTACCTTCATTTTTGCCCTTCTGGTCGAACGGGATATGTGCCTGCTCTGCATGGACAACACGCTCCTGTTACATACTGTAGTGTACATTCCTAGTACCCACATGTCCATCCCTCCGCTGTCAAGCATTCTCCAACGAATGATCAATTGATGTCTCTGAAGTTGCAAGTTCAAGTACTTCGCCGTTGTCAGTCCAATTGTCTTGGCCTGGAAGCGGAGCCGTTGCGGTGATTTCTTCCCCACCTGCGACTTAGTGTACCGCCTTGTACCTCAGGTACCCGAAGTACCCCTCGAATAGTTGAATGGAGCGAGGATCCGGGCTTGTAAACTGATCAAATTCGACCTCATTGTTGGTGAGGATTAATTTTTGGACGCAGGGTGAACAGTGCTTCCTGCTTGCTTGAGCTGTGCTCATCTTGAATCGAGCGGGACGAAAGCGGGGGGGACACGCAAGACGACCGACAATAATCTCCCCTTAATCGAATGCATCATCGATGGCACTACGAAGTAAGAAAGCTGCAGGAAAGGGGAAATTTTTTCCGCTTGCCTACTCCGTACTGTACGCATGCTTCGAAGACGAATGTTTACTCCAATCGGCCTGCTCTTCGATGGAAGGGATCCTCGATGTCGTATCGACGCGGAGATGACCAAGGTGCATGCATATATCCAACGTATTGCAACGCGAAATGACTCCATCGATCGGAGCGTGCCACATCTTGGATTCCCTCTCAGGGATCATGGCCGGTCCGCTGGAGGGTTCAATGAAACGGACCAGAAAGAGCGGTAACAATGTGGCTACGCAATTCGAGTTTGCCAACTTGCGAGCCAGGCCGGGCGAGACTAGTGAATGAAGCTTCTGATGAATGGCTCCATGCCCTATCCAAGGCCCTAAACCTCACGTGGCATCAATCAATTGCCAAACGCTAACAACAGCAACCATGTTGCGAAGGAGTACATTACAAGTAGCGTAGACTGGGGGAGTCATTAAACTAGTGTAGTTGAACCCCAGTTTACACTATAAATAGGTCTGTCTCGATATATCTAAAGAGCGAGAGTAGGTTGAGTGAGGGTATGACTATGTATCACGATCCGAAAATCCTTAATCATGGCCCCTTCCGCGAGTGTCTTCTCAAGGCGTCGTCAATCATCAATGTCATCCTACTTTTACGGAGTGGTACAGTATCAAGCAAGGAGGCCCTACCCGTACCCGTTTACCAAGGAGGGAAACGGAGCAACCTACTTCTTTTAGCATCACCTCACCTCCCTCCGGGCGTCAAAGCATCGGATGTGGAGTAACAGTAAATGCGAGGCGAGACTGCCTGTCTCCGACTTGATAGGGATACGAAGCTTCGACAGCTTTGGAAAGGCTATTGGCAGAGGAGCGAACGGCGGGATCGCCATCGCACCGTTTTCCCCCACTCCACCCATTGATTAGATTGATGGACAAGTGAACATCGAAGTATTATTAGCGATTTGATGTTCATCTTTTGATTGAAGAGTTGCCTTATCCTGAACGGACCAACACAGTTCAACACATACTTCGTACGGTGCGGGCGGGATGCAGCACAGGACAGGCATTTATCAAGCGTTAGAGCACGTCCTCAACGCTAGGGGAAGCGCAAGAACGCTGCCGTTCATCATCGGCGATCTTGGCGTCGATGGAAATAATCTAGTGTATGTATACGAAGTACGAAGTAGTGTACACTCCACTCAACTACCTCGCAGTTCCCCCTAAAACCGACCCTGTTTTATAGTTGAGACTAGTGTACTTCACGAAACTTCCTTGACGAAGTGTCACTTACCTGTAGCTTATCCCCACTCTGTCAGTTAGCCACCTGGTGCGCCCTTTGCAAACCGGCAGAAACGGGCTGAGGTCAGAAAACATTTCGCGGCTCAGCTTGCCCTAATTCACCCTCCCACCAGCCTCCGGCAATGTATGAGTATGACAGACAGGACAGGTTGAGCAGGACCCTTGCTTCTGCGGCCTTTACAGTTTCCGTGCTATGTAGATCACTTACGAGGGATTGGCCCACCGCTGGCGGGCTCCCAGCACCATCTCTGATCTCGTTTTTAGACCAGCCTTTCGATCTGCTGATGGCTGGCAATCGTAGATTACACGCCCTACCCACTTCCTATACTTTGATGCTCTCGGTCACAGAACGGAATCCCACCGCCTTCCTTGTGCGGCGGGCGGTAGGAATATCAAACACTAAATCTCTTTTCTCTTGCTGGTGCATCACGTTTTCCACCGCAAGTGTAGCCCTCGAGGATGCTACCAGCACATCGTGGGACCCTTGCAACGTGGAGCCCTGGCCAATCCTGCCTCTTCCGGACAGGACAGATGCGGGAGACCATCAACCAGGTTTCTTCGAAATTTCTTCCATTTCCCATCTTGGTGTGCCATCGAATATTACCTTCCTATTGCTTCTCTCATCACATTCCTTTTCGTAAACATCAAACTGGATGTCAAATTTAAGGACGCCTTTTTTTTCTTATTACCCCATATGATTCCAAAACCGCCTCCTCTACTGCGCACTTGACTGACCCCGAAGACCCTCTTTCACATTCACCCCTGGAGAAACCAACCACCAAAGTCCCTGATCGCGGCCCCGTAATATACGAGGGACTCTAAGGCCGACAGTCGATGATAGCTGAATGACTGCATGGCAATTAGACGGTGAAAGTTTGCTGCTTCTGTCCTCCTGCAGTAACTTATGCGGCTTTTTAACCTCACTCGTACTTGAAACGGGGGTTCGGCGTTTGGTGGAGTGTAGTCTCAGGTACCATTTAGACCCGTCTTCGCCCCATCTCATGCGGCGTCTGCCTTCCTTCGAGCAAGGCACGGGCGAGATCTCGTTGAGATATCTGTCGATGTATAAGCGTAACGTTGTAGTCATCATTTGGGAAAAAAAAAAAAGAGTAAGGCGCTGCATTTCTCATCACCTCGTGGAACGAGATGAAATGAAACCACTCGTCTTCTCTGCCCCTCTTTCTCCCGTACTTCGTATACTTCGCGGGGCCTCGCCTTCTCCTTCCTAGATCATGGCCAGACCTCGGTAGTCTCCCAAGTGGGATCCGCATCCTTACCAAGATATCGATATCTCCATCTCCTCGCCTTGCCTAACTCGCTGAGATCAACCCTGTCCACCTCATCCGGCACGAGCACTACGACCCTAAAATTCTTCCTAGCAATCTCATCTCCGAGGTCCTCTACCTTCTGCCCTAGACCGAGCCCTTCCCCTCCGGTGCCCTCCGCCACGGGACGTCCCGGCTGGGGGTTCCTGAAAGATCCTCTCATCAGCGGGCTCATGTTGCCAAAGTGCCCTGTAATTTCCCTCTCCCAGCTAAACGACCCATCTCCAACCCGCCTCATGCGCTCCAGTAGAGTCTCCCGTACCCTCACGGACGCCTCACCGTCGGACTCGACGTCGGGTGCTAGCAGGTACGCCTTGCCGCTGAATCTCCACTGCGTCATCGCGTCAGGAATCCAGAATACGGCCTCGAAGGGACCGCCTCCCCCCGTGCCTCTCGTGCCGTCTGGGCCTTCTTCCCCCTCCAGCGAAATTTCCTGCGCCTTGTCCATCCTTGCGTCGGTCGTCAGCGAGAGAAAATCGCTCTCGTAGATGCGTGGGTTCCTCTCGGCCGGGTTATTTTCGTTTTCCGGAAGTGTCCCCCACATGCCGCGAAAGACAACGGTTCTGACACGGGGCACCCACGAAGTCGTGGCCGTGGTGGCCACCGGGAATGATGAGGATGCGTCGGCGATGGTGCCGTTGTTGTTGCTAGTGGCATGGATGGTGCTGAAGGAACATACGGGAAGCGCGAGCTTGGTGAGGTGGGAGAGGAACTGAGCACGCCAGGGCGCCGTTTGCAGCGGCTGTGATGGGGGCATTACGGCTCGTAGTGGCATGCTCGGGAGGTTTCTGATGCACATAATAGGGCAGTACCTCCGTTTATTTTTGTCGAGTTTACCGTAGTCTCATTACTGATTTATCGGCAACTTGGGTGATTCTCGGGCTGGGCTCGCTGGGGTTTGTTTGTGAGCGATTGACTGAGGTATTGATGTGCTCGGGGTGAAGTTTGCACCTTTAGCGCCGAGGTTGCGAAGCGGGATGGGACGGTGTGGGTTTTCGTTGAAATCATCGGATCTCGTTCACCAAGACTTTCCCTCCCCTTTCCCTCCCAAATCATGTCTGCCGGCCACATCTACAATTTGCATGTTATCAACAAACATCGCACGCTAAATCGAGATGATACAGGCACTATATCAAAGCGACACTCGCAAGAAACACCGCTAAAATACTTTTCTTTCTTCGGGTAAGAGTGGGCGGTTACTGCATGTCGCACGCAATTCTGAGGAGTCCTTTCGCTTTCCCTTCGCCTCCCCAGACGTCCACCTCTCCGCCCGAGCCACGCTCTCTGCCTGGTGCTCTAGGAGAAAGAAATTGGCGAAACGTATGGACAGAAGAATAAAATATGGGACGGTCTCGAATCGAGTCGTCAGCGCTACATAAGTGGACTAGCGACGGGGGCACCCGGAAGATCTGGCCGGACCATGTTTAAAGAGCCTTTCTTAGACCCTGCAAACCCGGATCCCCTGCGGCGGAATTCGCGTGTCATGTTTCATCGAAGTCGATGATGGTTCCTTTACAGAGACCCTGTCCACATGGAATGCCCCCATGGAATGCCCCCATGGGCCAGGTATTCCCCACACAAACAAGCCAAACGCAGTGAGTTGATATCGCGGCTGGGCGAGCCGGTGAGGATATTAGACCGCTAGCACTAGACGTGAGACGAGGTGAGTGATCCAAAGGGTTAGCTTATAAGCACACCCCTTCGTAGCAAAAGGGGCCTGTCATTAATGAACAAATCGAAGTTGAGCGTCGAGCCCTTCTCCCTCTCTGTCTTTTCTTCCTGTGTGGGAAGGTGCATATTCTTATGGTCCTTGTCAGCCCATCAGGTCGTCACCTGCTTCACTTTGTTGCAGTCATGGAGGTTGCATTGCTCAAGTCCAAGTGACATGAAAATTACATCCTGTTGGCAACATCTAGGCAAAATTCTGAAAGGATGGGGTCTGGCCGCAGGGGTTGGTGGGTGTAAGCCAAGGGAGGGCAAGTTGGCTTTCTGAGCCTATGTATCTCTCAAATGCGCTCAACCATGCCAACAGATGAGTCCGCCTTGACGCTAACCTTAAGCCTTCTTGCGTGGGGAGCTTCCGGTTAATAAACAAATAGAAGGACGACTTCTTGCTGGCGTCGTAGTTGTAGTAGGTTCCTCTTGTCTAAATAATTTAGTGTATTGGGGGATATGGTTTCCTTTGACGAAAGAGTGTCAGGCAGGCGATCGAGTTTCTCAACCACTCGCGGTTTGCAAGTGCAGCTTTCCCTCGACCAGGCAAAGTCGTGTGTAAAGTCCGACCGACTGTATCTCTAGAAATATTGCAGTCCACATGTTGCACGAGGCTCTCACAAGAACTCCAACGCAGCCTTCCTTTGGGTCTGAAACTCTCCGCTGGGCATGGGCAGTTCTAGCTCCTTTGTGTTGGTCGAATCCGGCGGATTGAATGACGACAAGTTCCGACCATATTAATCGTTTTAGCTTGCAAAGGTATGACGCCAATGACCAGGTGGTGGAGTGCGTGGGCGTGCAACGGGATGGGGCAGAGCTTTAAGCTTGAATGCTTGAGAGCCCACGTGTGACCACCTTGACTATATCCCCCATTCAAACAGTCAAAGAGTAATCTTAGTTTACATCGTGTATTGCCAGCTAGGAAATAGTTTGTGAAGTAAACTAGTTTAGTGAGTTGATGTTTTCTGCCAGTTCCGACGTGCCGAGAGAATAGCCCAATAGTTTAGTTATGTGTGTTCTGGCGTGCTCGATTGGGGGCCGGTGAGGCGTGATGACGCTGGATCAGGACACCGTCGACAGTGTTCTGCCCACCACAATGCCTCTATTATTCGACACTGCCGTTGTCACTGGCTCTACCACTTTGCAAGGTCTGGAACTTTTGAGTCAAGTCGTGGGCGGGGGCGTTTGGCAGACGGGTTCTTCGTATTGGATGCGAGACTCGTCAGCCCACGGATCAATCGACGCCCATTGGACGATAACCTGCCCAGAACCCTGGCCTGCATTGGCACGGACAAATGCAGTTAAGAGGGAAAGGGAAAATGTGGGAAAATTGTGAGGGACGTCACCAAAAGTTGGCCCAGAAGGTCACACACATAAGGTGAGGTGAGGTGAGGAGCGGGTGGAAGCACTGACGAGGGGAGGCAAGAGGGGGAGAGGGAGAGAGGAGGGAGAAATCAATGAGAGGAGGGGGGCGGAGCAGTCTTGGTCTTGGCCACAGATGCCGACCCCGTTTTCCCCCATTTTACGCGACTTTGGAAAGAACCAGACGCAATCAATCCTTCGCAGGAATTGTGAGCACGAATGTACACATCTCCCGTCTCCAACTTTAAACACCAGAATTCAAAATTCAAACAGGCAACCATTTTCTTCACCCCCGCGAGCCCCAGCGCCGGATTCCTCGCGATTTGACAATTTTGTCCGACAAGACACCTGCCCTACCGTTTGCTCCTCCGCTCTTGGTCGAGCTCTTCGGCTGCCTTCGTAATCGGGCAGACAGTCCAACTTTGGGGGCACTTTGAGAGTTTGCTCCCTCCGCCCCTATTTTTGGAGCTTTGCGCGCTTTTTCGTTTTACCTGTCTTGGCCCGCACGATCGGGATTGTTAGCCTGGATTTCTTGCCTTCACTCCTCCACTCCCGATTCTCCCCTCGTGATTGATCAAAGACGTGGTGGCCCTGGATGGGCAATAGGTATGCCGGAATGCGCGGCCTCACCGGAACTGCTCTGGCAGTATTGCCTGTGCTGAGCGGTCTTGGATATGTGAATGCTCAGGGTGAGTTTAACCATCACGATTTTATTTTGGATCTTGTCGTTGGTGATGTTCCTCGAGTACGTGGATTGGGAGGAAGAAGAAGAAGAAGAGGCTGCTTGGTGCTCCGATCCGAAATAAAACATTGAAATCTCATTGCCATTTATTAGAGACCGCAACTGCTCTTATCCCCCTCGACCTCGGCGACTATGGATTCGATCGGGAACTGGTACGTCGGCCCCTTTCCGTATTGTTGTTGTCTTGTCTGTGATGCCCGTGTTTGTGCCTCGAGTTCTGAAACCTGTGCCGTTCTTTTCTTCTGTGTAGACTCTCCTCTTCACCCTCTTCGAATCCGATAAACCATGCGGGCTCTCCAACATCCAGCTCAACGGCCAGTCCCTGGCCACCCTCGCCGGACATTCCGGTCGCGAAACGATCTTCGAAGATTATGGTTCCGAAGTAATTACCAACTGGGTGCTCCAGTGTATCGACGTCGACGATAAGCCGGTCCGGGAAAGCATCACCATCCAGATTGACTCCATCGACGGCACGCATCTCGAAGATGTAATATTCACCGTAAACTTCCATCAGTCTAGTCCCGTTGCGATTCTTAGTGTGGATGGGCAGGCCACCAGTGCCCCAATCCTTGATATAAGTTCGACTCAAAGAGATTTCTGGGCTCCCGCAAGTGAAAACGATGACCCAGACAGCGAGGTCCAAGCCGCTATCGAGGAAATTCAGCTCCTCCGCTATCAACAACGCGAAATCGCCCATCGGATTAAAGAATTGGAATCCTTCGTTAGGCAATCCGAGTCGGGCAATGCGTCTTCGTGCCGAGGGAAAGTTAGGTGCATCATGAAGCACTTCCTCGATCGAGTTGCCGGCATAGCTGCCAAAGCCTATTCCAATGTTGTGGGCTCCGACTCGGACTCTGCGTTCAAGTCTCCTAATCAAACATCCCTACACGGTGATGGCGAGGGCTCCAACGAAAGTAGCACTCGTTTACACATTCCCTTGAGGCGGCCATCCTGGCGCCCTCTATTCTGTCCTTGTTCTCCCGACGACTCTACCAGCCATCTCCCCAAGACTCCGTCGGATGACTCGACCCTGCCGCCTCTTCCCATCACTCCTCCTCTTGGCGATGACTCGCCTTCTAACCCCGACAACTCTACACAAATACCTGGCGATGACGGCGGCATTGGAAACGGCAAGCCGGGTGACTCTGAACCTGATTCGAAGAAGGGCGGAACGAAACCCATTCAGTCGGATGGCAGGGTAAGTTCTAGATTACAATCCAAAATCCATACATACCAATATCACCAAGCTAATCGCAAAGCAAAAACCTAGAGCAATTCGTCGCCTACGGATAGCCTCATGCCCGCTCTAGTCTTCATGATGATCGTGGCCTCGATTTTCTGCGCCGTCCGCTACAGACGCCGCATTGCCGAGTTCCACCAAGAGCGTAGACGTCGACGACTAGAGCGCCACCGTCGGCGTAGGGAAGCCGCCCTCGCCTTCGTCCGCCGCCTGATTCCCGGTCTTCCCAACCAGCGCTGTACCGACATGGAGCAACAGCAGCAGCAACAGCAACAGCAGCATCAACAACATTACCAGCAGGTCGACATTCCGGACGTGCCCGAACCGACCGGAGAAATGCAGCAACGTACGCGGCGGTCACAATCCGATGCGTCGAACACGATGGAGCAGGACCTGGCTCAACTGCGTGCGGCCGTCGCCATGGTTGATAACCTCGTAGCTGGTGGCGACGCCATGAGAGAAACAGCCGTAGTAGACCGCGAACTCGACCCGTTGTTGACCAGCATGCGTGGGCGTCGGGGTTCGATGCGAGAATCTGCCGGCTTTGCCGAGTACTCCTACCCCGCCATGCACCACGATCTACCGCCCGCGTACGAGTCCGAGGAGGAAGGCTCGTCGGCCATGCCCGCCATTTCGGACGGTTTTCGACGAGGTCAGGGAATGACGCCGTATTCACCGGGGTACGGGACCTCGACGGCGAGGAGTAGTGCCGACGAATTAGGATATCGTAAGCCGTAATGGGCGGGGCTGGAACACACAACTTGGTTTGGTCTTAGGGAAAGAGACGGGAATCTGGGAATAGGGAACGAACTGTGCTGGCGTAGGTAATGGATATGGTTAGGAGGCGAGGGAACATCTTCTTGAGTTATGATTTTCTTTTCTCTGGCGTTCCGGATATGAAGGGAGGGGAGGCTTCCACGTAACTGGACCATTGGGAATGGGCTCTTGATGGCGTTTTAAGGCTGGCATTTTTTTTATTTTTTATTTTTTATTTTTTAAACCCTCCCTCTATGGACCCCGTTCCATCAACGGTTATTTTTCTATGTAATAATATAATCGTCGAACTGCATGATTCGTCTCGTCATAGGCGTGCGTGGCTTCATTTTCCGAATACAAACGCCTTGAAATTCCGAGCTATTCTCTCCACACCATCCTTTAGCTCCCACCCCTTGGCCTCACACACTCTACGGTAGATGTCCTCCAGAGCAGCGTCCATGTCAGGACCAGCGGCGTGCAGGTCACTCTCGACCAACAACCTATCATCCGGGATAGCGGCCAGCACCTCGGCGAACTTGGCGTGTGCCGAAGGAGCGCCCAGGTTGACGGCGGTGGAGAGGGAAAAGTAGACGTCGGCTGGGACCTGCGGTTTCACGTAGCGCTTCAAGACCTCGACAGATCCGCTGAAGGAGTGGAGACATATCCTCGGCGGGAAAGGCTTGCTCGCAGCCTTTCTCTCCTCCTTCTTCTTTTCCCTCAGGGCTCGCATCTTTTGATAGTATTCGTCATTTTCTTCGTCGTTGGAAAATTCAGATTCGTCGCTGGTAGACCACCAGTCCTCTGCGTTGGGCGCAACCCTCCTCCTCTCACGTTTACTCAGCACGTCCTTCTCGTGACCTTTCCATAATGCGGAGATGGCATCGTAGAGCACGCCATGGGCCTGCACGCCGTGCACGCTCACGGGAACCTGGAGCTCACCCGCCAGCCTGAGCTGGGCTTGCAGGACGGCGATCTGGTGGGGGATCGAGACAGTGTGGGGGCTGAGGCGGCGACCTTCCCTGCCGCCGGGAGTGGTGAGCGAAGCGTCTCGGTTTTGAGGGGCCGTGCCGTCGGGCCACTTTTCCGGGAGGCGGAAGGCTTTGTCGATGCCGATTTCGCCAATTAAGGCTACGGGGTGGGATTTGACGCGGGATCGGGTGGCGTTTAGGAAGGAGGCGAGCGGGGTCGGGGTGGGTAGTTGGGAGATGAAGTCGGGACCTTTCGGGGGAGGGGTAAGTATGGCAGAGTAATGCTTCATTTTGAACTCCTGTATCGCCTCGGGGGAAGCGTCGGGGCCGGGCACATTTGCCGCCGAGGGGTCGTCATCGTGATAGAGTTGGTGGGCGAACCACGGGTGCCAGCCGAAAGCGGGTATGACGTATCTTGAAGAAGGGTCACTGTACGATGATGGTAGCTCTGAGGGTTGCTTGAGGCCGTGTTTGGAGGCGACTTCGCCGACGAGATCCTGGTCTTGGGACCGGGTGGCCATGATGGCGAGAAGTCGCGTGCTCATGGTGGGGATACTGGCTATGGAGCTCATGGTGTCTGTGGGATGGCAGTGGGCGTCGATCACCCCGGCTTCCCAGGGGAAGGGGGAGGTCGGAGAAGAGCCGGAGTCCTGGCTGGGAGCATGATGCTCTCCTCCACACATGACTTTCTTTAGATTTGGCTTCAGCCCTGCAAGGCGACTTCTCACTATGGGGGGCGTATAGAGTACGGACTTGGGAGAAACCAGACCCTTCTATGGCGAATACTGTTCTTGTAGGGCGGAAATGCGGAAGTGAAGTCCACTGTACGCAGCCAGCGTGTATTATTTGAAGCTTATTAGCCTGATTACTAAGAACCCCCCCTTGATCAGATATTATCTGGGGAGGAGGCAGAAGGCAGAATTCCTAGACTTTACAATACCATGGAATACACGAGTAATCAAGTTCGGATTTGGTTTCATCGAAGTGACTGATTGTGTTGTCTGATTCTATCAAATTTCGACTGTTTCTTCTCTGGATCTCCTGAGTTGGATCTGTTTCTTCCTTCTTTCTGTTCTGTTTCAGATCTTTGAGTCCTGATTGGAGGGCTACAAATTGGTGCTTCTATACAGATCAGGTGGTGTGCCATCCATCCACCTAATTCTATTACTGTTATTATTGAATCCTGTCTCTTTTCATCAGATCTACTTAATTGACCCTGTAATTAGCTTAATATCTACCCTAATTATTAGAAGAGTGCCCTTTTTTTCCTCCTTTGATTGATGATCAGGAAGAAGAGCACCTCCCCTTCGACACTGGTACCCGCTGAATCCTCATCCTCCTCTCTGATGGAAGTAGAGAGGGACTTGAAGCACCTCTGCGAGCAGGTTATGAAGGATGAGTTATTGAAAGAATTGAGCGATCATGGATAAGGGCCTAACCCTGAGGAAGCAATGTCGGTTATACTTGCCCTGATGACCTTTACTGGGGGCCCTAGAGAAGATATTGGTGATTACCTTGATTACGTGGAAGCTACTGTGGTGGTGTTGACGCTAGTAGAGATGGGATAGAAGATGCTGCTGAAGAGATAGGTGTTTCGATCTGGCCTGAAGGGGGCTGCTAAGGCTTGGTATTCAGCCCTGCCTAAAGAGACCTGATTGGATTGGGAAAAGACTGTTGAGGCTGTTTAGGAGAAGTATGGTGAGGTTGCTTGGGTAGCCGGGGACCCAGTGGTAGTTGCTGCTGCTGCAGCGTTCTGAAGGCAGGAGGGGGAGCCCCTGAAGCTCAAGGTTCAATTAAGGGTTGATGGCACGTTGATGGGGTGTGAGCAATAACATTGAAGCAACAGGCAACGACCTAGTTGAGGTGGGGTTATTAGTACTTCGTAGCTCGAATCGATTACAAAGGCATACTGGCGAGATGGCGATGGTGGTGTCAAAGAAGCACTTGACGGCTTTACTGGGGTGCGGGGCACAATTTCGAATTTCGTAGTTCGTGGTCTACAATTGTAGTGAGGGGCAGACTGCGAGTATCATTATAATATTAAGGTTTATAGCCTTGGTCTTAGTTTCCTAAAACTAACACTAGAAATTTATCAACTATTCGGCAGATTTCTGGGCTAACTCTGGACGTCGATATGGACCACTGTGTGGACGATGAGTTAAATACAAATAATTCCTCTTCCTTCCTTGACAGACGCTCTTCCAATTTAATTGCTATTACGACGCAATCTACCTTTACTATCAGAAACAAGAAACTCTTTCAGAGTCTATCATCAGAATTGACAATGTCGATGTCTATTTCATCAGACTCTGCGCCGGATCCCGATCTCAATACTATACCACTCCTCAGCCTAGACTCCACAACCCTCTTCGAGGTCAAGACCGTCCAGTTTGATCGTTAGAGCCGCATTGAACACCGCCGGTCCGAAGGCGACTTTCGACGAAGGGAGCAAAATAGAGAGGTGTCTCCAGAAAACTCGTTAGTATATCCTGTCTAGCCCCTTTCCACTACACTACTGACATCATCCAACTTGATGCTAGGCGCCACAGGAAGCGTCCAACAAGCGAGACGCGCATCTTGCCTGTTCTCTCCTTGCCTTTTATGGCGACCCCTGCTATCTTCCCTCCCGCGCTCATCCAGCAATGGATCGAGCAGGGAAAGGCGCGACTACTACCTGATCAACAAGTTCAGGTCGACCTCATGGCAATGCTTGCGTTTGCAGATCGGGAGTATACTGGATGTGACGATGATTATGGTGACTTGGTGTTTCCTACTCACTGGAATACCGCCGCGGTCCTCGAGTATGTCGGCTTTTCGAAGAGCCGGTCCTTGGAACTCTTGCATGCATATCACCAGACCGTTGAGGATGGCCCCACAAACTTCACGCTGTGCGAGTACGCCATCGAGGCCACAATTGGGGCGACGCCAGCCCTTAGCAACGCCGACAGTGACTGGCGAGCATATATGGAGTCCCTAGGTCTGTCAGAGGCAACAATCCAGAGACAAATGAATGACGACGTCAGGAAAGTGCGTGCGTCATCTACAATGGACGCCTGGATTTGGGAAATCTTACAAGGTAGGCTTTGGGGGCTCCACAACCTTGACAAAATCTGCTATGCATGGTCTCGGGGCACCAAGAGTAGTGGACACGGCCAGAAAGGCAGTTCATCTAAACCCGCCCAACAACCCTCTCAGCAAGGACCTGCGGGCCAAGGGGAAATCCAACAGGAGATCAGGGAAGATGGAACAATCTCGCCTTGTGTTAGCGTTCAAGACGTTTTAGGCGATGAGAATAACGGCATTCCTGGGTTTCTCTCTCTATTTAAAGGCTGCCGTTTTGAAGTCGTGCGTGACTTCTTATCCGACATTCCAGATGTCGCCGATGGCCTTGATCGCATTCGATCCCACACATGTGGAGATTTCAGTCCGGGGAGCGCTCTATATCTCACGACTCAAAAATGGGTTGCGGTCCACTACGCGCGAGGGATTCAACGTGCCGTAGGGGAGGTTTACTCAGAGTCACCGGTTGTTTTGCAGTTACTCGTTCCCAATGCATGGTTTGAGAAGCAACAAATCAGCACAATACCATACTCAAGTGCGTGGAATCAGGTAATTTGGGCATGTCGGCGTCAACTGAGCAAGTCAGATTGGCCACCAGCGGTCAAAGGCAAGATTAGGAATAGCCTTGTTGTTGCTGGCCCTATCTGTGGCGTCTCGAACAAGGAATTCGTCTCTTCGTTAAAATGGGAGGACATTACAGAGGAATGGGTGATGAAGAACGGAGTCGGTGACCGGTCGAGCCAGCATGTTGTTGGTCGCTCATTACTCCCTTCGCTGGCTTCGGTTATTCCCCCTGGTCACACCAGGGTCATTGAGAAGAGTGTGTGGTCACAGTGGGACAGGGACGAGGCTTGATATTCAACTGAGCTTTATCATCATTAGACTACTGATAGTTACACGGTGGGCCGTCCTCTAAGAATTAATTTTTCAGTCTGTTCTTCTTTTTTTTGGCTGTTCAGGAAGAGCAGCTGTGTCGTCTGGGTACCTGCGTAAGAAATAAAGCAGTCAAACAGTATCTACAAGATGTAATAGGAAGTGCGTATTCGAGTGTAGGGGCGTAGTAGTACTTGACTTGGCTACTGAAGAGTCCAGAGAAACAGCTAGATACATAGAAGAAACCGTGGTTTTTATGGTGATGTTTTCCTAGTTCTTCCCAGGCAGTTCTAGCTCACCGTACTCCGCAGTAGTCCGAATGACTCCTGGATCACCCTTGACTGTACTAAGATATCCTCGTGGGAGGTCCCGTTTGCTCTTTTCCGTCGCATGCTCTTGATCTTATTCAATGTATAGTTAGCCCCTATCAATAAATGGTGGGTAAAGGACCTAATGTTTGGGGGGACGAGGTGGTAAACTTACTCTACGCGCTTTCACATTTTCGCGTGGGCAGCTTTGACATTTACCGCTGGGTGGATCACCTCAGGAACGTCATCTCGGAGAGACCTATTAGTGCGGCTCTGACCGCAACATCATACTTGAAAAACCTTGAAGGAAACAAGTGGTGGCCAATGGTCATGAACCACTTCCTACGGGAAGCCGCTGCGATGCTCTTGCATGAACTGGCAGGCGTCGGGTCCGTAGGTCAACGGGACGCAATGCTGAGAACACGCAATGTGCATGTCAGGCGGCATTCCCGTCCCATTTAGACCAGTCCTTACGCCCTATGATAGCTGTGTGATAGGGTGGGATGCATTCGGATAGCGAAGGAATCAGGCCGATGCCGATAACGTGTTGACTGGAGATCTCCCCCTCCTTGTTCCTCAGTACCCAAG
Source organism: Scedosporium apiospermum (assembly GCF_000732125.1). NCBI lineage: Eukaryota > Fungi > Ascomycota > Sordariomycetes > Microascales > Microascaceae > Scedosporium > Scedosporium apiospermum. Next base: position 2,062,540 of record NW_015971811.1, on the reverse strand, counting down.
AGTTTTGAAGAGCGCTCCAGGTCAAATCAGGTTCTGAGAACGCCCGCGTGTGTTTACCGCAAATTGGACCGGTCACCACGAGATTATTCCTAAACTTTCCGTGGATATCAACCGGTCAATGTTCCCGAGAGGTATTTCTTCTGCACGCCCAGACAAGCTGCATCCAGAGATCGCCGTACGGGATGTGGCTGATATGGTTTTTCAGAAACCCTGCGTTAAGGGATGAGAAGTTGAAGGATAACTGGAGGTTCGGTGGATGCCGTCCGTGCGCCTCGCAGGTATCCTCTTGCGTGATAGATCGCCACCCATCTCTGAGTAGTTAAACATAGTGCGTTGGCTATGCTAAAGTCACCACAAGCTGAAGCTGTTGCTCGGTACAGCCCCGTTTCAATGGAGGGGTTCTCGCGCATGAACTCCCCGGCAGTGACGAATCGACATCCCTTGTACAAAGACAGGAAGCCAGGGATGCCGCCACTCTGCTCGCCCATCACTTGCTGAACACTAAGAACGGCTGAGATTGAGCCGTCTTTGTTGACGTGTGGTGGGATACCCTGTGTCTTTTGGGTTGGTAGTTGGATTGGGCCTGATTCACCTTCATCGGTCTTGGCCTGGGAGCCTGTTGCTGCTTGTCGGCATATGGAGTGAAATTTGATGAGGGCTGAAACGCGGGCCTGGGGGATTTGCTCCAACCATTCCTCCATCGTTGACATGGCCCTGACTCGGCGGACGTCGTCATCAAGCTGCCAAAGGATGAATGTGTTCGAAAACCCCAGGGTGGAAAGCTGGAGTTGCCATTCTTCATCTTCGTTGCTAATAGAGGTAATCCCACTGCATATGCAGCCGATTGCATAATCCTCGAGGCCAATATAGGTCAAGCCGTCTTGGACAGACTCTGTCCACGCTTGGTAGAGTTCGAGTGAGCGCTTTTGGTCAAAGCCAAGGTATTGGAGGACAGCTGGCGTGTCAAAGTGGGTTGGGTGTATGGATGTGTCATAGTCGCGTTCGTCTCCAGTAAAGGGCTGTCCTTGGAGGACTACTGTCAGGGGCGACTTTGATCCTATGTAAGGTCGGAAGCAGTTCTGCACAGCCCTGTTGGATCCAAGATCTCAAGAGTGGTTGGGGGACAAGCTCCGTGCCCATGCCCTGTAGGAGGGATAGCGAGGGCGCCATAACGAGATCTCTTCGTGGTCGTTCTCTTGCAATCCTAGAAAGTTACAACGATGTTAGCGAATAGGTGCAGTTGCTGCGGCTCGCGATCCAATAGGTTGGTAATGGCGGTATCGTCAAGTGCCCTGGCCTTGTGGGTAGATATGTCATAATCGGTTGCGCCAGTTTGTTTTAGATCCATCGGACTGGAGCAAAAAACGCAATGGCAGTGGAATAATGGTGAAATAGATACGATGATGCATGTGATGGCTGACTCTAAGGCAAGCACCCACCCCTTGTTTCCCGGCAGGCATTCGCACCTTCCACAACTCATTGCCGACTTCATCTCAGGCAGGCACAATGCAGCAATCTCGACCCCATCGCCTCCATCGCCTTCGTCGCCTCCATCGTCTCCAGACCTACACAATTGCACAATTGCAGGGTCCTTGCCCGTAAGCACCATCAATAATAGCAGTGCTCATTTACGGATGGTTTTGAGTTCAGCCAAGACATAAGCTCTACGCATTCGGCAAAGGCAGATAAGGGGGCTAGAAGATTCTTTCCAAGTTGGTTAGCACTTGACTGAAGGTAGTGTCTCAAAAGGGGAAGCCACGTTGAGGTCATTAAGCTCTATTTCTCACGAGCAATGAAGCAAACAGATTTAGAGTTGGTGGGGACGGCTTGAGTCACCGAAGCTTACTTATTGTTTGTATTGGGAACCTCGAACAATGCAGCTCTGACACTGATTACCCCAGAAAGTACGAGCTTGTCAGAGTCTGTAGGTTCTGTTAGATCCAGTATATGCTCTGATCGCTCCCTGCGCCGTTGCGTACCTTGGTTGTTTTCAATTTAATGTTGATATACAAAGGTGATGATAATGGAGTGGGTACAATTGTACACAATGTGGAAACATTGCTCGATTAACAACTCGTCGGATCAATTGATAGTTATACAGTACTTCATAACAATTGAATCCTCGAGCTTGAAATTGATGTTGCTGTACCCCGCGGAAATGGCGACACACAGGCGTGGGTGAAGCTTGGAGAGCTTGGTGACCTGATTCTTGTTCGTCGATCTCACTTACCACGGTCAAAACACATGTGATTGGATTCCCCCTTCTGCCTGCCAAAACCTTCCGGCCACACACCGTGCGATTCTGAGTTTGGCTTTGACTAATAATGTTCGATGTTCCCTCGTCCCTCCTCGTCCCGCATTCTTCGTCTGTTCAATACTTTGTATTGTGTTGTTTCTGTTGTCCCCCCTCCTTTATGCTTATCGTGCCTGTTGACGTCGGCTCCCGGACTTCGCTCGTCAATGAGGGGAGAATGCTTTATCTTGTGCCCCTCCATACTTGCAAACTCCACCCCTCTCACATCTTCCTAAGGCCGACTTAACGGGGAGCTCGACCCCGTATATTATGACGAGGCCAGCACCAGCCATTGTCTATATTGCCCATACCTTGATAAATTCGAGTTCGCGAGCGACCTAAGGGACGGCCGCCTGAGCACATTTTCTTTTGATCGATTGCGCTACTCCAAGCGGGCTTGCGCCCGACAATGTGAGCGAACACAACGCATCACATCCACTCCGCACTCCTCGGATTATCGCCTCGAATTGTTCTTGCGACAACTAATCACCCTCTTCACCATGGCTTCCTTCAATCCCCTGCGGCTGTTGATAATACCTTTCCTATCTATTGTTACCATTCCTCTTGCCATCTTTGCCGGACTTACGACAACTTTCGCCTTCTCTGTTCTCCTCTTCCGTGTGATGATTGTCTACCTCGACGTTATCATTTCTTTCGTCCCCAGCTACATTTTCGGCACACTGTTTTCTCGAAGACGGCTGGAATATACCATGTATTCCCAAGTCGGAAGCTCCCATGTTTCTCCCGCGTCGTCTCCTGGCAGGCGGAGGAGGCGTCGTTTAAGTACGGCAAGTGGTATCTCCGTCGAGGCACCCAACTCAGGCTATGAGAAGGGTCTGGGAATAGCACCGAGCATTGGATTGGTTAGAGATTTTGAAGGTGTTGGTGGATGGAGAGCGAGCGGCGATGATGACGACCTGTGGACTAACATCCACTCGAGGATGGAGTTGCCCGACAAGCACCATCAATACTATTATGGAAGACCCCACCATCAGCGGACATTATCCGCAGGGCTGGCGCCCTCAACCAAAGAGGGCCTACTTTTGAAGAGGGCGAGGACAAGAAGTCCTGGAGAGCGTCGAAAGGTGTCACCAAATAGCTCCAAGGCTCGCACACCCCCTTCGCTACCGCCCACTTTCACCTCCTTAGAGGATGAACAGGGCTTCTTTGACTCTGCTGCCTCCCCCAAATTGGCGAGAAAATTATGACGGAATCTCCTCCTCAACTTCTTTTCGCAACATGACATCAGATTACCAAAATCAACAAGGGAAACGGGAAAAGTCGAACGGAGTTATGATTCTGGGTCCAATAAGGTTCGAGATGCTCGTGCGCTTCATGACCTGCATATTTTGGATGGAGACTCGCAAATTGGAACATGCGATGGGACTACATATGTTAGAAGTGTATACTAGTGTAGGATACTATCGCGGGCGATGGAGGAAAAGGACCTCTCTGCTCTTTTTCATTACCGTGTATCACTTGACCTTTCCACGAACCCCCTTTGCCTTCTCAGACCGACCCGACCGGACAGCATTAGGCTACCTCTTGTATGGACTGGGGAAAATGTCAAAGTTGCTTTTTTTTCGGTTTTCCTTTTTTTTCTTTCTTGCTCGTGGGGGTATGCATGGCACGCGCTGGCCGTAGAGACTGTCATCAGTTTGTCAAGAATCATTACCGCATCATGTTAAAGAATTTGATATCCTAGCAAGACCCATCCAGCAACGCCTTGCACCGCCAGAAAGCCTCAAGTCCGATCGCAGCCTAGCCCCTTTAAACCTCATAACAAGACATAACCGGCCTTTCCCCGAAACATCCATAACTTAAACCGTCTGCCAGAAGTAGTTGGCGTAAAAGAACCTCGAGAACTTCTTGTCCATGTTGACGACGTGCACATCACCCTTCCTATCATTCCTAATGATAGCCTTCGTGAACTCCCCATCCTTCTCGTCCCTCTCGACCTCGATACCCAGGCTCCTATACACCTTGAGCCTCAGCAGAACCTCGTCGTCGATGGGATCCCGCCTCCTCGCGCTCTCTCCGCCGTCGACACCCTGGAGCTCGAGTTCCTGGAGGCGGGCGGCGAGGTCGGCGGCTTGAAGGGCGAGACGTTCGGTTTCCATCTCGGCGTCGGAGGCGGCCTTTGCTGTGCGGAATTTCTGGGTATCGAGGCGGGCGATTTCCGAGGCGTGGTCGGTTGAGGAATGGGAGGAGACTAGTTCTTCGTGTTGGGAGTGTTTCGTCTTGAGGGAGCGTGCAAGACCTAGGGATTTATTTTGTCAGAAAAAGGAACGACTGGCTTTTTCCTGTAGATTTTTCCCGGTGTTTATCTTACGTCTTATCGCATCTTCGGCTTCCTTTGCACGGAGTTCTCGAGCTTGGCCGAGTGTGGAAAGGGATTCGTTGATGCGCGATACGGCTTGTTTGTCGGGGGCGATGTTGAAGTTTTTGATCGTGTGCTCGATGAGCTGTGGGAGTCGCGACACGTTAGTTTACAACTTTCCGATCATGATGATGGGGTTGCGTACCGTCGCGGGATCCTCTGAGAGAAGCATCTTGGATGGGCGTCGCTTTGGCTGCGTGAATGGGGGATCGGCTGTCGCGTTTTTAGTAGGGAAGTTTCCGCTTCAATTGTTCTTATAGACGACCGGGCTGTGGGGAGGATTCAATGTTGATAATTACAAACCCAAAAAGTTGAGAAGAGTTAACAATGCGATCGTGTGTGGTGGATTCTTCGTGGCGTAGTGGAGTGTGGAAACATCAATTCAACCAACCAATGTCCTAAATAGGCAACGGTCCAAACATTGCTGCGTCGCCCAGACGACAATCGATTACAGGCGGCAGAGCCCCACGAGGCTGCCCAGACTCTGAGTTCCGAGGGTTAAGTGTCTAAGATCTTAGTTCCGTATGGCCACTTGCTAAGCCGCTCTTCGTCATCACGCGCAGTAGTGGCCCAAGCTTTTTTTCACCTGCCTACGAAGTACTCAGTCTTTTTGCCTCTGCCGCGCAAGTGTTTGATTCAAAGAGACAAAGAGAGTCGAGACAAATAAATGCCTGACGTGCCTCGATAAATCGACTCCGGATCGAGCAGCAGCAGAGACATTCCACTTCCATACTTCCCTTGTTTCTTACTTTATTCGTGTATTTCCGGAGCTGCAATTTTGCATTCGCAACGAATCTCTCCTGACCTGACTTTATTACATCACCAACGTAATCTTCAGAATCCGAAACGAATCCGAAAATGGGTGGTGACGAGCTACCATGTGAGTTTCTGCTCTAGCTATCGAGGCATTTTCTTTTCTGCTGTTGTTGTTTGCCTGGTGAGAGTGCTAACGCTTTGAGTAGACGCCCTGGATGCCGAGACGTAAGTCACAGTGCTCACCTTGACCCTCGGTCGACAGCTAACACTACTTTCCTAGTCCACTGAAGGAGTCGGAGCTCCGGGTCCTCCGCGATCAGTTCGAGAAGGAGGGTGAGATGGTGAGCGTACAGACCAAGTTCAACTATGCCTGGGTACGGATACTCCCCATATTAACCTGTCACTCGGCTTCGTCACAATTTCTAAAACCATTTGGATCACTAGGGTCTCGTAAAATCCCAATCGCGAGCCGACCAGCAACTCGGCGTCCGTCTCCTCTCCGACATCTTCCGCGTTGCTCCCGAACGCCGTCGCGAATGCCTCTACTACCTAGCCCTCGGTAACTACAAGCTCGGCAACTACGGCGAGGCGAGACGATATAACGACATCCTCCTCGACAAGGAGCCCGCAAACCTCCAGGCCTCGAATCTACAGACGTTGATAGACGACCGCGTCACTCGGGAGGGTCTCGTCGGCGTGGCGATAATGGGCGGTGTTGCTGTTGCGGCTGGCGCTGTGGGTGCATTTTTGCTCAGGAATGCGCGGAAGAGGTGATCTATTTTCTTTTTCCCTGTCTAGGGTTAAATTTTGTTGCGTTGAGTTTGAGATCTCTCTCCTCTCTCGCCTCTGGGGCTCTGCTTTTCCTATCTGGTGATGGGGGCGAATATGTGCCACCTGTCCGTGTATACCGAGGTACATGATATATGAATGGCGCACGACATGGGAACATAAGTGGCGGTTGTCTGTCTTAATACGTCATCTTCTTCACTTGATTCCCAGAGCCCACACACTGCATTCATCTGTGTCATTAGACGGACTACAAAATGGAGATGGAAGCGTTTAAATCCACTCTGATGGGATTGTTGGTTCGAGTTGCGCAGGGCATAGTTCCCCGATTGTTTCTGCCCCTCATTCATATGAGCGCGTCCCTCAACTTTTCGGCCTCGGTGGAGGAATAAGCTGACGGCGAATAGAAAAGTTAGATAGTCTCGATGAATAGGCAACACCCGATGTATAGCAAACTGAAGCGAGTCACGTAGGGTGCTCTCTAGAGGACCCGGTCGAGGGTTTCGGAAAGCACAACTGTGTTTTCACGGGATGTAAACACGTGGAGATATCGAAGTGTCAAGGGTGCATAAACGTGCATCAAATACATGGGGATGGGACTAACTTGGTGGAGTAAAGGTTAGCTGCCGCCATTCATACGAAGCATATAAACTATCAACGTAAGGATCTCAGTAAGGAAGTGACCTTGTAAGCTCTTCCCATCAAAGGCCACTGACGTGTGAAGACCCAGATGGATTCCAAGAGAATCTTAAAGATGTACCTGTGGCGAAACAGCCACGAGATCGGTGAGCCTGATATTGCGAGACGTGGCCGGTTCTGTCGCCTTACCTAATCCCGATTTCACTGTTCGAGATCGGAGCTGAGCCTTTAGTTGCAACTTGTTATTGTGCCGTGGCCTTTGCCGTAATTGACCGTGGAACTTCCCGTCTTTGTTCCAGGGCGCGAGAGAATTCCTTGACTTGGAGCTTGTCGTACCGCGCCTACCTTATTTCCGTGAACGAGTACCTGGTCTAGGACAGTACGAGAAAGTCGCCATCCTCTCCCGCAGATGACTTGGCCTGGTTTGCAACACTCTAATACAAAACCCGACAACATTGAACTATTGATCAATGTACTGAGGCCTTCTGATCCGCCTCACCCACAATACTAAATCAACCGTTCACCTTCCTACTCCTTTCATCTTTCCTTGTTTTTATTTTTCTACTGCTTATTGACATCAGCGTGGTCCGTTCCTACACTGCGTTTGAATTCCTGAAATTCCTGAATTCCCGACCGACAACGATAACCCTAGAAGGAACATCCTAACAAACGGCATCATCGCCTCATCGCCTCCCCCCACCAAGGCTAACTTCCTCCTACATTATTTCCGAGGTTAGTTTTATCGCGACGACGAGAAGTATATACTTCGTACGTACATACGCCGCTATCGTCTTGGCCACCAGCTACGATTTGTCTCCTTGGTATCCCCGTTCCAGCCTTGGCTTGTTTGGAACCTCGCATCGGTTATCGAGCTTCTGGAACGCCAGCATTCGAGCTTGGTCAGCCGAGCAACAGCTAAGCAAGCCTAGGTGCGATCTAAGACCCGCTCCTGCCCAAAGTTCCATTTCGTCCATTTGGTTCGTAACAGCTCCCAACGCACTTACCATCCGAGATAATCTCTCGCCTCCCAAATCCCAAAGCTCTGGGCAAACGGGACGGTTGCCATCAATCTCAGTCCAACTGGGCTTTGATATCCCTGTTTGTCTGACATCTCGGGCCTAACGTCTGCCGGGACCAGTTTTCCTTGTCAAGCCCGACCCCTCAATCCCCGCTGAACAAACATCAAGAAGCGCAAGGAACCTTCTGTTTGTCCGCGCACCCCACTGTCGCAGCGGTCGCGGCGAACAAATAAAAATCATTGACTCAAAACCGGCATCGCACCCCCAACAGTCCCCAAAAGCGACCTTCAGTTTCCCAAGACGGGCAAAGCTCACCATCCCATCCCCCACTTCGCTATACCACATTCCTTAACCCCACACAGCCAGCGAAGGAATAAAGTCCAACGGCAACAATTTCCAGGCTGGCTTCTAGAGCGTTTAGACTCGCCGGCCTTGTCGCAGGCCTTGGTCTCACAGCCTTGGCGGCCCATCAGCGAAGCCAGGCCGCCAGGATGGCTTCAAGTACGAGCAGCAGCAGGTTGGGTCATCTGGACGCCACCACCGGTCGTCCTGTCGTCTTTTGCCACGCCTGCCATAATGAGTGGTACGGTGACGAGCGTGGCCAAGACTTGTGCCCGGCCTGTGGAGGGGACATAATTGAAATCGTAAGTCTCAAACTCAGCTGCCCCACAGATTCTCCTGGAGCTCCGGTGCAGTGTGGCAGCCCTTCCATGCGAGAATATGATAATGCTAATTGTCTGCGTTTTCTCTCTAGGTCAATCCGGATAACGATCCTCGGGATATGGACTATGACGACGACCTCACCGCCTCCAGCCCAGACCTCCAACCCCGCCGCCATTCTGAAGATTCGGACCCTGAGGAGGCCGATATCGAGGAGCATATTCATCCTGCTCACCCAGCGGGTTTCTTCTTCAATCGACCGGGTTGGCCGGAGCCGCCTGCTGACCACCGGCGCGACGCTTGGCCGAGCACTGAAGATCGAGATGCTCACGATCCGGAACTTGCTGAGAGTGAAGCGGCGACTTTACGTAGGTTTTTGGACATGGCCGGTAGCTTTGGGGTCGGTCGAATCCTCCCCGGAATGCAAACTCAGAATCGCGAAACTTTCACACTGGGCGGTGGAAGTGTGAGGCGCACAACTTTTACGAGCGGTAACGGCAGGCACACCACGAGTGTCACGATAACGTCGGGTCCTATCCACCTCGGCCCTCGAAGGAATGGTGGTGGCGGCGGTGACGATACTGCCGCCTTTGACCAGTATGTTCCCGCCTTTGACCGGTATGTTAAACCACCGACCAGACCAACATTCTTTGAACAGTTGTCCACTTTTTACGATGGAATTCTGTTTGCTAACGACAGTATTAGAGCTTTTAGAACTATGCTGGGAGGCATGGTACCTCGGCCTCCCCCGCCACCTCCCCCTGGTCGCGAGGGTGCAGATGGTGAGCGGGCTACCGGTGGTGCTGGTGGTGCTGATGGCGCGGGCAGTGCTGGTGCTGGTGGCGAGGGAAATCTTCGAGACCCTGCCTCGGAACTTCTCATCAGCCTCCAAAATCTTCTCGGCCTGCTCGTCGACCCTGCCAATGCCCGACACGGCGATGCCGTTTATACACAAGAGGCGCTGGATCGGATTATCTCGAACCTGATGGAGAGTAATCCCCAATCGAATGCGGCGCCTCCCGCCTCCGAAGGCGCGTTGGCTAACCTCGAGAGGAAAAAGATGGACTCTGACATGCTTGCCGGCGTCGGTGGTAGTGTCGAGTGCACTGTCTGTATTGACGAGATCAAGATTGCCGAGGAAGTGGTGTATCTGCCCTGCAAGCATTGGTTCCACGAGGCTTGCGTAGTCATGTGGCTAAGGGAGCACAATACGTGCCCCATTTGCCGATCGTCGATCGAGCCAAACAACGGCAGCCGCAGCAACAACAGCGCCAACAACAACAACGATAATTCCAACACTAGCAACCGTAACCCTACTAATCCACTAGGATTCGGACTCGGAGGTGGGCTACCCGGACTACAGCAGAGGCAAGATTCTCAGTCCCGGGCCCAGGACCCTCGGGGCAGGCCGGCGGCGTTTGGCTGGACGGCATTCCTCGATCCACCCAGCGGACGAAGGTCCGCTGTTGGCACGAACTTAAACCTCCGTGACACCTTACGTCGAACTACGACCGGCACAAGCGCAGACCGCGACCAGCGCTGGCCTAATGTTGGATCTCGACGAAGCTCGATGTCCCCTCCCAATACCGCCGACGCTGGATCCAGGACAAGAACTAGGAGTCCGTCAACGAACAGCAGACGGTCAGCCCCCTCAGACCAGGACAACCAACGTGAGAGTGGCAGCCGCTTTAGCTGGTTCCGGGACCACTTTGGAAGGAGGTAGGTATCTGATCGCCGTACTCCACTACGCATCTCAGCGCGCCTGGGTATGGCCCCCTCTTTTCCCGCAGGGGTAGTATTATTGTTTTTCTTGATTCTCTATTTCTGAGCTTGGTGCTCGGAGGAGCAACCCTGTGGTCCCTAGGTTGGGCCGAAAAGATTCCATTGTCATTCTCGGGGTTTACCGTCAATGGCGGATTTTGCGGTCAATGGCTCGATGGCATGGCATGGCACGGCATGCCACGGTTCCGAAATGGACTCTATTCATGTGAAAAGGAGGATCCCGAATAGAGTGATAGATCACTTCGATTCGATACCGTTTTCTACGGTTTTTGGCCTCGCGGTTTCGAGGACACTCGGCGTTTTTCTTTTCTTAATTTCTTTCGTCAACATCCCAACATCCCTCCTCCCTCTCAACCGTCACCCCCGTTTAGTGATAGTGAGGCGGGAGTTATTTGTACAATAGACTTGATATTGCCGTTGGGTGTTTACTTCTTTCTTCTTCCTCCTTCTTCTTCTACCTTTTTTCGTTTCCTTCTTCTCTTTCTTTTTTCCTTCTTTTTTTCACGATACATTTTTATAATCGTGCGGCAAAAAGGGGCAAAGTTAACACATCGAATGCGAACCTTTGGGAAGAATGTTGATTTTCGGCAGATGAGAGCGGGAAGCATAAGGAAATGGTCATCGAGGTAGCAGGACTGATCAATGAATAATGATCCATGATTCACGGTCTACATTTTGTATATGCCTTCAAATTGTGTGAAGTTACATGGCTGTGCATAGATGCTGGTTGGGCCATATCCTGTTAATCCATGTATGCTGTTGAGTAAAGGGTCCTTTACGTCAATGTCGACGACAAGCATGGTGAGGTTCGCTTGTTTTAGGAGCCCGAGGACGAGGGACCCACACGCTAGGCTTTTAACATTCCCTGTTGTCGAGCTGGGTGGGAGAGAGCCAGGTTGGTTGGTAGGTTTGGAAATTGAAGGGTCGGGGGTCGAGGCAGCCCTCGTAAAAGGGTTCACTAGACGGCCAAGAGCTGCGTGAGCCGCGATGGTCTCAAACAAGGACGAAAGGCTTGATCCGTCCGAGGAGGGGGTGAGAGGAAGGGGAAATCTCGGAGAGCATAACCCAGAAGGAGATGGGCTCTAAATCAGCCGTAGCCAGTCCTGGAAACTGTATTTGGTGCGTGACCATTCTCTAATGCTAGGCTAGGTTGGAAATAGACTGACTAGAACAATCGGAGGAACGGATACTGCCCTGTTGCGGTATCGTGGGCATTTTCTGCTTCGTTGGAAACGACGGATTCACACCGACGCCAATCTACTAGTACATCCTACCAATCACTCCCTCCCACCCACATGAGAAAAGTGCCATTGAGGTATTTGTGTATCCTGGCACAAACCCAAAGGTATGACATGGCACGCCAGCTGCGCATCGGGGCCGTTTCCGAGAGAGTGGGACATTGTACAGGGCGGTGTATTCCCACAAAGACTCGACTACGAGGGGGGAGGGGAACATGGGTCGATCGGATGAGAGATTCTCGGCCGGAATTTACAACAACGGCCCGCTAGACTTCCGGCTCCGAACTCTGAAGGCAAAAAGGGCCAGATCACAGACCAGAAGATTGCGTTAAGCCCGAAGCTGTTGGTGTGCTTGATTCAGCAACCACCAATCGCTATTAATAGAGCTGCTTGTTCAAACAGTAACTGGTATTTTTTTTTGGCGAGGAGGGGGGAAAGGCCAGGTAGGGCATAGGGCTGCTGGTTACACGAGCGAATCTTCATCGTCCTGTCCCGCCTTGTCGGGACGGCGGAAAACATCCATCGTCAATCCGAGGCGGTCTTTGTCGTCTCGTCTTGGGGAAAGAAGGAAGACGCCGTAGCCAAGTTCCGGAGAGAGACTACTCCCCAAGTCCCCAAGGCCAAGGCTAGCATCACAGCTCGCCAGGAACTCCACGTGACTGATGTAAATGAAGTTCACTCATAATGATCCAGCTCAACCCCTCTTTAACCACCTCGTACGAAGTAGGTGTAGATTAATTCACTGGCCTTGCTCATAGCCTGCGTCACAATAAGGTTTAGCCACTCCCCCAGAATGCCGGCAAACGGAGACAGACGGATCTGGGGTAAGTGGTACAGCACGGGTATGTGAAGGAAACACAATCCCATCACCAGGACACGGATAGTTCCAACTTGGTGCTTGAGAGAAGCAACGACGAGATCGATGTAATTAATCCTTGACCTCGCTAGACCATAGACCGGAGAGCATCGGGGGGGATATTGCAGACACTGAGTACTTCGTAGTTGAAATTCAAATTCAAATGCACGTGACGTCGGCGAACCAACGAGGCGAGTACGAGCGCCGTGAACTGGATGGTTCGTTTTCGTAACCAGGAAGTTGTGATTGGAAATCAATCTGATTTTGCCTCAAAGCCAGGCTGCATTGACTTCTTCCCCAGGTCCAGGTTCGGGTTGATGTCCGTGGGTAGTACTTTGCATGGAGTAGCATGGAGTGAGTAGCATGGAGTGAGTAGCATGGAGTAAGTAGCGGTACGCAGTACGTACTTCTTGCAGTGCACTATACTATCCCGCTAGTTTTAGGGACAAAGGAGACGGTGTTCGGGGTACTCCACGGGGGACTCGGCGTACCTCGACGGTGATTGAGGTACCACAACATACACATGTCGCAGTGGCGATACTTATCCCCGACGGAGGAGTCTCGGCATTTGCTTCCAAATCATTCAGAAGGAAAGTCGCTCCATTTGCTGGATTCGACCGATTCGTTCGTAATTGGAATTGGAATTGTGACCCTGATTTCCAGGTACTTTGGACGTGCTTCAGTGCAGTCGAGCGTTTGATCGAATTGCATTGGATCGAATGAGGTCAAGTCGCAGGGATCAACTGAGTTTATTCATCTTTAGCGGCGGTGGGTTCAGACTTTCAGAGTTCAATGTTCAGTTTCCGCTGGCAACCGCAGTTCATGTTGCATCTGCCTTTCGCCTCGTGCCCCCCAAACGGCTCAAACCCCAACACCTGCGCTCATTTCACGCCAGCAGCAGTTGAGTGATCCACAAGCCCCGGATTTGAGATTTATACTACACTCCACTTCTTAAGAGTCAACGAAGGAGAGTCATATATTTCGATCCGACTTCAAGTTCCTTTTTGAAATACTCATGCGAATGCGGGGAACTCGCCCCTTGAACCTCAACTCGGCCCAGCTCCGTTTGTTCATCGGTTCATATTCCATCCATCTCAGCACATTCGGGCGGACTCCCAAGAGCCTCGCCCCCTCATCAATTGATTCTCCATAGCCTCAAACCTTCAGACCTTCCATACCCCCACTCCACTCCCTTAACGCTCCAACCGCCTGCCAGCATTGAGTAAGACTCAGGACCTCAAGCCAGGCTACTTGTCTTGTCACTGTCACCCACTCACACCCATTCGGTCCTCGCCATCAATTCATCGCCCGACCTATTCAGAGTGCCGTACCCCTACTACGCCCCTCCCACTCCATGGTTCGGCCTGCATGAGTCTCTTGCTTTTTGCATTTCCAATTGCTTCCTATCCAAGCCCTTATCTTCGGAACCCGACCCTGGATTGCGTGCTCGAACTCACCACCCGACTCGGAGGTACCATCCTACTGGAACTACACTACGAGCTACTTTCCTGCTGTAGCTCCTCCGCTACGTCGCGCCTTGTCGCCACTATTTCTTTTTTTTTTTTTTTCGGAAAAAAATTAATCGCTCGGTGAAGCCCCCGTCGGATTGAGCGTTCCATAACCAGGGGCTAAGCCTATTTACTCTGACACGAACCTAATCGTATCGTCACTTGTGTGCTGAGGAGCGATATCCCCCGGTGTTGTCGCCCGTTACGCTGGGAAGAGACGCCGCGGGTCATGAACGAGGAACCCGCTGATTGCTCCTATCGGCCTCACTCCAGCCTTCAAGCTCTATTTCCGCCACTGCCGTGCATTTGCATTCTCGCGACTTGCTCGGATCCCGTGCTCTAACATCCATTGTATACCCTGTCTTATCGCACCCCGATGTCTTAAAACCCCCTTCTCTCACCCCATTGATATACTGCCGCCTTATTTTGGGCTTCCTCCACATATCATACGTTTGCTCGTTTCCTTCTTCTTCTTCTTGTAACACCCATTTCCCCCTCGCTGTCGGCCTTTTGGGACCTCTACCTAGGCTGATATCCCTCGTGAGATGGACCCAGACCCTACCCCACCGGCTGCCTCGAGCAGCAAGCCTGGCCCATCCTCCGGCAAGAAGAAGGGACGCCGGAATACGGATCCCACCGCCCAGAAGCGCCGGTGTGTGAGCACGGCCTGCATTGCTTGTCGGAGGAGGAAATCAAAATGCGATGGAGCCCTGCCCAGCTGCGCCGCCTGCGCTAGCGTCTACGGGACCGAGTGTGTCTACGACCCCAACTCAGACCACCGTCGCAAGGGCGTTTACAGGGAGAAGGCCGGCATAGTGAAAGCCCGGAACTCAACCCTGCACGTCCTGATGGATGCGATCATCAACTCGCCCGAGGACGAAGTCCATGACTTGGTACACCGGATCCGTACCACGAATAGCCTTGACGCTGTCGCCGAAGCTATTTTGAGTCACCAGAGTCTCAGTGCCCCCGAACCCGATCAGCCGGAGACTGGCGAAGAGGACCAGCCCGCCGAGGTAACTGTTGGCGGCGAGCGCGATCTCGCGCGGAAAATGGGAGAGCTTCGCCTAGAGAATGGACTTGTCCGCTTCATTGGCGGGACGTCGCATTTGATATATCTCGGCGAACCCTCAACCGTAGACCCTGAGCCGAGCACCGCCGCATCTCACTCCGGTGAGGATCCTATCACGAGCTGGACGACCGTAACGAAGGATCCTCAACTCATCATCCACCTCGTCAACATGTACTTCAACTGGCACTATACTTACTTCGCCACGTTATCAAAGAGGCTATTCTACCAAGACTTTTTCAGGGGCAAGCATGCGAATCCGGTTTACTGCTCCTCTCTCCTAGTGAATGCCATTCTGGCCCTTGGGTGCCACTTCACCTCGGTGCCGGGAGCCTACGCTGTGTCGGGAGACAGTCGTACCAAGGGCGATCACTTCTTCGCCGAAGCCAAGAGGTTGTTTGTGGAGAACGACGAGTACGAAAAACCTCGGCTCACCACCGTCCAAGCTCTGGCCCTCATGTCGGTCCGCGAGGCGGGCTGCGGCAGGGAGGCCAAGGGCTGGGTTTACAGCGGCATGAGTTTCCGCATGGCGCACGACATCGGCCTGAACTTTGACGCCGGCGCCATGGGTTCGGAGAGAGATCGGATGAGCGAGCACGAGATCGATGCCCGGAGGATAACATTCTGGGGATGTTTCCTCTTCGACAAATGCTGGTCTAACTACCTAGGCCGGTTACCTCAAATTCCTCAAAATTCGTACAGCGTTCCGAAGTATGACGTCTTCCCCGACGAGGATGCCGAATCCTGGTCGCCTTATACCGATAACGGCTTCGATCAGACCTCGAAGCAACCGGCTAGGACTAGGGCCATCGGTCTAGAGCTGTCCAAGTTGTGCGAGATTAGCAGCGACTTGCTCATTTTCTTCTACCACCCTACGCACATTGGCAAGTCGAGCGGGAGGTCGGCCGAGCTCAAGAAGCTTAGTGAACTTCATCGTAGGTTAGAAGAGTGGCGAAAGGAGCTTCCCAAGGAGTTTGAGCCCAAGGATGGGCAACTACCGAACGTGATCCTCACCCAGTAAGTTTCTCAATACTTTTCCTTAGTCAACTGCTAGCTGGTAAAGGTAAAGGTAAAGGTAAAGGTAAAGGTAAAGGTGGCCGAGGTTGCGCAAGTCCTCGGGCTATCCAAAGGAAGGAGCGAGAACTCCCTTCTGCTCGCTCCTTCTCTCCTTTCTCCCCCTGAGAGTTTGTAATAGCTTTATATATGAGTCCATGGAAACAACTTTCAACCGAGCAGCTCAAGTAGTGGTGACACTACGACCAGTGGCCAAGTGGTCATTGGAGCGCTCAGAAGGTTAGAAAACAGCAGTTTTCGTAGCTCGCGGCAAGCGACCAGGATTCGATCCTGGGAGCGAGCCCCGAGCGAGCTTTTTGTTCTTTTTTTCTTTTCTTTTTTCTCGCTTTCCCCCCCCCCCCCCCCCCAAAAAAAAAAAAAAAAAAACTTCCTTTCCTCTTTCCTTTTAATCGTGCTCCCTTCTCCGTCTATTTTCTTGACCTTATTTTTCCTATTCTTCTTCATTTCTTCGCTCGCTAACATTCCTCCTCTAGCATGTTCTTCCACCTCCAGTATATTCACCTCTTCCGCCCTTTCCTCAAGTACACCCCCGCCGCATCCCCGCTCCCTGCGCACGTCTCCCCTCGGCGCATCTGCACCGCCAACGCCGTGGCCATCTCCAAGCTCATCCGTCTCTACAAGAAGAACTGGAACCTCCGCCAGCTCTGCAACATCGCCGTGTACATCATCCACAGCGCCTGCACCATTCACCTCCTCAACCTGCCCGACAAGACGGCGAAACGGGACATCATCCACGGCGTCAAGCACCTCGAGGAGATCGCCGAGGACTGGCTCTGCGCCCGCAGGACACTGGGCATCCTCAGCGTGCTCTCGAGGAAGTGGAACTGCGAGCTGCCCGACGAAGCGCGGTCCGTCCTGCAGCGAACCGATGAGAAGTATGGGACGTTTAGCACCTCGGAGGTACCCTCGCCCTCGAGCGGTGCCGGGTTGCTTTTACATGCCGACTCCCCTTCGGCGGCGGAATATGCCTCGATGGGAATCACTGCCGCCGCGAAGACGAACCAATTCGCAAGCATGCTCTCGTTCGAGCAGCAGATCCAAGTCAACGAACGCCTGCTAGCCCAAACGGCAGCTTCCTCCCTAGCTGCCACCGCGAACGCCAACACCACCGCCCCAACATCCAACCCCGCGCTCACGATCCCCGTAACCCAGCAGCAAATCTCGGCCGCCCTCTCCATCGCTGGCCAGGAACCCCTCCCAGGAACAAACGACTGGGCCTCCCTCCGCACCACTCCGACCCTCCCTAACTACCCCGCCCACCCAGGCTTCTCCCCCATGCCGCGCGGGAGCGGCCTCACGTCCGCACAAACCAGCCGCTCGGGCACCCGACAAGTCTCACCCAGCAACATCTTCCAAGAGCAAGGCATCGACGGGCAAAACTGGTACCTCAACGACGGCGTGCGATGGCAGCAGAACTTCGAATCGTGGGACATGCAGGTCGGCGGCACGCCAGCTGCAGCCATGGGATCTACTCCCACTACCTCGGGGGCTGCCGCCGCCGCCGCCGTTGCTAGCCAGGCCATGTCGCAGGGTCAATCGCCCATCTTGGCGGCGGATCACCTGCAACAGTCGCAGCAGCAGCAGCAGCAGCAGGCGTCGCAGCAGGGGTTTAGCTTTAGGACTGGGGCGGGGAGGTTGGGAATGGATGATGCGTCGTTTGGGGCGTCGTTTGATGCTCTGGCTGCTTTGAATGGGTCGGCGTGGTTATCAGGTTTGGATTAGACCGGGGGGAAAAAAGTGGCTTATATGTTCCGGAAGTCGTAGTCGTGGAAAAGAGAGGAAAAGGAAAAGAAAAACCAAATTGTAGGACTGAATTGCTACATTTGTTGTCATGGGCGTTTATGGAGGGAAAGGGGCGGGCGGTTATTGATATCACGGGTTTCCAAGCTTTGTCATGAACGGTGTTTAGTTCGAGAGCAACATTATGTACATTAGCATCGTCGTATATACATACTCCCAATTCTCACAGTTCCCATCTCCTCTTCTAAAATTCATAGCCCTCTCAGGAATCCATGGAGGAAGCCGGGTAAGAGGAGAAGATACGTTCAGGAAGAGGCCTATGTTTATTCAATCTATCTCGGCAGATTCGACCAGGCGCCGACAGGTTCGCCATCTCTCGACTAGATCGACATTTCCCAGAAGCCTTCATGAGAACAACACAACCAGTGTTCCGATATTTTCAACATCGTAGTACTCCATTAACTCTCGAGGCGGTAGAAGCCTAAACTTGAGGAAGTAGGGTAATAAAAAATAACCATATCAACATTAACTACCCAGCTTTTTGAGACATTGTGCGGAGAAGAGAAGATCCGAACGAATAAAGAAGAAACGCCAAAAAGCGGCAAAATAAAACAAGAAGAAAAGAGAAAAAGGAAAATAAAATAAAATAATATAAAATAATATGCTGAGAGGTAAGAATCAAATGAAAGGCCCTCGTAAAATAATCCTCATCTCCCGATGCGCCATCACAGTCCGTTTGACCCGGCCCAAAGGGAAGAACAAAAAAAATCAAACTCCTCCTGATAATACCATTCCCGTACAGTTGCGATCTTGGATATATGTAATAAAAAGGTATCAACCATAAAAATAAATGAGGCCCAAGATAAGACAAAACATTAAAGGGCTAGACCGGTACCATCCCCAGTCCATCGATACAAAGAAAGGAGTTCGCGCCGGCGCTGGTGTTGTTCGCCAAGGTCCTCTGGCACGCGGCCACGTACCTGGGCAAGAGCGCTGCGCATGACCCTGCTAAAGTTGCGCTGGTACTCGGTATTGAGTGTTACCACGCAAGCTTCGTGGGCTCGAATGATGGTCTCGCACGCCTTGACGACGCTGGGAGAAGCCTCAAGCTGCAGCTTGTCGGCAATAAGGAGGAGGAGGAAAGAACCTTGGAGGAGATAAATACCGAAGAAGAAAGGCATGAACTCCAAACCAGGGTCGTATTCGAGGATGTTGCTAATGGCTTCTGCGGCCGAGACCGCGTGGCCAGTGGCATTGATAAATCCTTGAGACGAGATCCACAAATCATTATCGTCGAGGAGGTTGATCGGGTCCCATTTTCCAGTGAGGAGAATGTGGAGGACATGCATGACGTGAGTACCGTACGCAACGACAATCCGCGTCTGAATATCACCTTCAGTCATGCGGTTGGAAGAGTTGGTGTGTACTGAGTGGCCCGATGGGGATCCCACCACTTCTGCCACGTTACCAGTGTGCTCGCCGTTGTTCTCTTTGTTTCCCACCTCAATCTTCTCCTCGCCATTATTGCCGGTTCGGAGATATTGTTGCTCGAATCGTTTTAGGCTCCGTTCATATGCCTCGAGATGTCGGGCAATCTCGGCCGCCTGATCATCCCACTCTCGAGCGGAACGGAAACCGACACCAAAGCGGGGGTGGTTGCGCGCGTGATGGAGGTCAACGATCTCACCAAGGATGGTCATTAAGGGGAGGAAGTAGCCGAAGATGCTGTGTCCGGTGCATTCGAAATGAGGTCCTCGAATACGGGACATCTGGACCACATTTTCCGCTCCCGAATTGAGCACATTCGGGTCGGTATTGCTGTTGGCGTACGCTCGGAATTCACCATTCTGCCAAGATGTCTCATCCATGGGTTGCATGAGCCCCTCGCACTCGATATCGAGGAGGAATAGCGGCCTGTTGTAGCAAAGAGCAAGGTGGCGATCGACGATGTATACGAGCCACCAGATACGGCGTCGCTCCTCCCTTTCCTCCTCCGAGATAACTCCTGGAATATTGATATCCTCATCGGCTTCGCCATCGGCGTCGATCTCATTCACATTCTCTCCATTCTGGTTCATAGGATTCTGCGAAGGAGGAAGCTCACGGCCAAGCTTGAGCTCACGAGCAAGCGACCAAGCTGCATTCCACCACCTAAGACTAGCACCCTTGTACTCGCTTGCCGAGACAACGGTAGCCAGGTGAATGTAGGTGATGACGTCGTCGAGGGTCCCCGCCGCGCCGAAAGCCCCGGATTCTCCGGTGAGAGCATCCATGCTGATGGAGCCTGGAAGGGCAACGCCAAGGCCACCCAGCGCAACGCCGTCGATAACAGGGCTAGATACTGGGGAGACGTCTCCCGATGGAGTGTGAATCAGAGGCTTGAGGAGGCTGACGGTGAGTTCAAGGAGCTTCTGGCAGATCTTGCCACGGGCGGATGGAACACTGGTAAGGAACTGGGCATCGCTAGTCTGAGCAGCAACCCAAAGCATGCTAGCGAGAAGAGCGGGCTGGCACTGTCTAGGCTTGCTGGGGTGGAGGAACGAGCGCTTGCGGAACACATAGCCGAGAACGTAAGGAGACATTGGGTGGATTTGAGCCGAGGATGACGAGGAGAAGTAGAGATCGATCAAGTCGCAAGCAAGGGATGCTGGGATAATGTTTCCGAGATGGGGCATGAGGGGCTCCAGGACGGGGTACCGAAGGTGAGACTGTTGAGTGAAGCTAGGCTGCTGATGCATGTGGGTCTGGAACTGCGCTGGAGGAGAGGACATGGCAAGATTCCATCCAGGAGAAGTAGCCTCGCCTCCCATCGGGTAGCCGCCAAGAGGATTGCCGCCCATGCGGAAAGCCGCATTGCTCGAGAAGTTCGTGGGGCTTTGCGTCTGAATGCCGTACGGAAGGTCAGGGTAGCTCGACATGTTCCCTTGGCTGGGTCCATATGGCGTGTGGCTAGGGCCGCTCATCATGTGGCCCATTCCCTGTCTCTCATAGCCAGTGTGCACATTGCCGTAGCCGTTCAAGTCGAGCCCGGCGGGATTCTCGAGGTGGTCTCGCTCCATTCCAGGATGGCCCGTCATATGCGGTTGGCCATGCATATCACCAATGGTGTCGAGACTACTCGTCCTCTGGTTGCGCTGCATAGTGTCGTCGGCGAGATCGTTCATAACTTTCTGCTCAGGGTTAACCTGCCCGTCATTGGAAACCTGCTGCATGTTCTTAACGTTAGGCGGGCTGTTTGGCCGCTGTTCGTTGGCCGGGCTGTTGTCACCACCCTGACCTTTTTGGCCATTTTGGGCGGCGGCGGCGGCCTGTGCTGCTGCTTGCTGAGCAAGGTCCTTGCGCGAAGCTTTACCTCGCTTCTTGCGTTCCCGAATGTATTCGCAGCCGAGACCAAACTCTGTGAGGTAGTAATCATGTTAGCTTAGCTACGCCAGTCCCGCATTGTCCGAATTAGGATAGGTCGAGTGCTCGGTCACAACCTCAAAAATATACGCAGCAGGGTTTTAACTTACCGATACAGTGAGCACATGGGTGTTGGCCATCGCACTTTGTCCTTAGCTGGTTGCATTGGTCGCAAGCTCGGCTAATCCTCCTCCTGATGGGACCAGCGGCCCCAGTAGCCCTCGCGGTAGGTCCATAGGGATGTTGCCTATGCTTTGGTTGAGGGCCTGGTCTCGCCATGTGAGGGTTTACGCCAACATGCTGCTGGAGTTGCTGAAGAGCATAGTGAGGACCCTGCGGGATCCCTTCGAGACCAGTCGAATGGAGGTGAGGGTTGGGAACATGACCGTTCGAGAGGAGGGTGGTGGACGGTATGGTGTGGTACGGTGAAAACCGATGAAGTGGATTAGACAACATGTTGTCTGGGGAGGGGAAGATCGGTATATTAGATTGGGGCGACAGCTTGACCGATTTTCTCGTTAGCTTGGGGGAAAGAACTTGGCGTGAATAATAGGAAGATATATGGAGAGTGTTTGAAGCGAAGGTGGTGGCTATAAGAAGCGGGAAAGCACTTGTGAAAGACGGAGGCTGACTTCGAACGAATGCAAGAAGTTGGTTGAAGTATGGAGTCAGCGACGCCTGAGGTCTGTTTCTTTTGTCAAGGTGATAAGAGGAGAGAAGAGAATGGGTCGAACGTCAAGATGATAGAGACGGATGAGGAGTAGAGGGGACCTTTGTATCTTTATCTTTGATTTCACCACTTGGCGAGGGCGGGATGGACGGAGAGCTGGCTCCACATAATACACAGCTGCAAGGACCCA
Organism: Scedosporium apiospermum; assembly: GCF_000732125.1. Lineage (NCBI taxonomy): Eukaryota > Fungi > Ascomycota > Sordariomycetes > Microascales > Microascaceae > Scedosporium > Scedosporium apiospermum. Next base: position 2,040,478 of record NW_015971811.1, on the reverse strand, counting down.
GTATGCGGTACTTGAACGGACCGATGTGTCATTTTGTGGGGAAAAGCAGAGCAGATGGATTTAAGGTGAGCATTAAGCATGACGGAACGAGTGTATAGAGGAAGCATTAACAGGAACCAAACAGTAAGTGGCGCGTGTGTGTATGTGTGTGTATTGATTGATGTGTGTGAATGTGCGGTGGAGATCTGCGCTGTCGGGCACGGAACCACTGCTCCTCCAACGCCCGCCAGAACTTCTGAACTGTGGTACGGCCAGCATGCTCGATATTGATCAATGTCTGTCGTCTGTGGTTGTGTCCTGTAGATGGGATGGCGGGGTTGGAGTGAATTCAGGTCAAGGTCAAGGGGGGCGTATGTCGGGGTGAAGGGGGGTGTCTAAAGGAGAGCGGGAAATTCGACCGGGGGTGACAACGAAGGAAGGGACAGGGGTCTCGGCGGAGGGGGGAGGGGGTGAGAAAGTTGGAAGTGGTGGGCATCAGGAGGGGTGTGCGAGGTGTGTGCCCACAGACTGAGGGAGAGAAGGGAAGGAAGGTCCCCAGTCAATAGCACCTGGGGTCTTAAGAGAGAGTAGGAAGTGGGTATCGCTCTTTCCGGACCACCCAGTCGATCCCGGAGCCATGCAGAGCGAAGCGAGTTATGAGCATGTGCGACTCGACATTAAGGTACGAAATGCAAGAGGGAGGAATCAACGGCAGGAACCTACCAGAGCAACTTCCATGAGGACCTCGAGAATCCTTTTTTTTTTTTTCTTTTTTTTCTCGGAGATGTGTATCACGCTTTATTCCGAACCCCTCCTTCCAGTTGATCGCTCACCTGGAAAATGGGTTTGCGGGGATCAGGTGTAGAGCCAATGCTCACGAAATGGTGTAAGCCACGAGATCTGGTTCGGGTCTGCACAACTGAGACCGGACACAAGTTCAGGTGGTGAGCTTCTTGGGTTGGGGTAAGCTGTCGTCTTGTCGTCAGGTCAGCGGCCGCCGCTCGTTGGTGATGTAGTCGTTCCTGTAGTCTATAATACCGTTCGTCTCAGCTGGACAAAATAGAGGGGGGTAACGTCTCGAATGATGCGTGGTTGTTATTATTGCAGTATGGTCTGCTCGTCGAGATTCGCTCCTCCTTGTGGCACGCTAAGTCCCTTTCAGAAGAGCGAAATCTAGATGGCGACGCCGACCTCGATCGTAGTTTGAGAGTGTGTGTCCTGTTTCAATTAACAGGACCAGAGAACTGGTGAATGTGGGTGGCCCTCCCGTCTTCGCAATGGTGATAGGTGAGCAGAGGGCTCAAACTTCAAAGAGAAGTCGTAAGGCCTTTCCGGATCGATTCGGTAATAGGCCGCAATTCCTCACACGGTTTGATGCTTCCGAACGCGAAAGGGCAGCTCGCTCAGTATCGGAGCAAAGTCGAAGCAGACAGCAGACTCGGTTGGTCGAAGATTGGGAGATGTACTCTCCCCTTTCTCATCAACGCAATATCGCCTCTCGCATTTAAATTGCAAACGCAATATATAAGACGCCGAGGAGCCCCAGACGGAGGGATAACACGGGATCGCAAAGAGAGTATGTACGAGGGCGGCGAATAGGACTAAGGCTCGAAACGAAAACAATACAGAGTAATGGCTTGCTTATTACCTGGACAGTCGATTTGGGTTCGTACGAGGGGGAAAAAAAAATGAAGGAGAAAAGGAATCACCGATGATTCTTTTGGTATTCATACTCCCTGCTTCGTACACACTTATACTACAATAGAGTAGCGTCGCATTCTCTCCTGCCATTCCTTTTGGTACGGTTGGATTTCTCCACCAGCGCTAGTTAGTTCGATGGATCAAGGACTTTTGTCCGCACGAAACAGAAGAGAGAAGGTCAATGACCGCCAGGCTCCGCATTACTTAGAATTACTTCATGGAGGGTTAGCGGAAAAGGTTGCAGTCATTGGTGGCCATACATTGTAGGGCAGGGGTTCTATATTGTTGGTCAGGAAGGTGGCGGAGGAGGAGACATTGACGGTGGGCTCTATTAGCCAGGCAGAGCAGTCTTGGTTCTCCTTCAACCTACTGACTGAGGCTTGCTACACTACCAGAGTCCATCTTGGAAGTATCACTGATGAGATCTATCAATGGACATCCACATCTAGACTTCAATTAGGTCAATCTCTTGAATGTACCATGACTGAAATCTTCCTCGGAGTATTCGATCAATAGCGCAGTGGGCGGGTCCTGTGGCGTGTCTTCCTCGCACAAGTAGCGCATTGACAGAGTATTCAGTTACCAAACAAAATCAATTTGATCAGGGGGTGGGATCAAATGAGGTCCTGACGCCAAAGAAGAGCAGCACGGTCAATTGAGGTATGCCGACTTAAATACCCTCGTCTTGGTGGGACAACCTCCACACTTTGACCTTGGCTGACCCCACACAAATCCCCTCTTTCGGTTTTGGAGGGTGGGAGTTGACTTGACCAAAGCAAAATAATTTGAAGAAATGCGGAGAGATTGTGGGCCAGGGTATCGCCGGTGAGCCTGGCGATTCTGACGATGTCGGTAGTTGATCGAAGGAGGACTTCACACCGACTGTGCATACTCGAAAGTGCTTTCCTGCATCAAGAAAAAGAAACCCTAATTACTGCCGGCTACCTATCACAGCCGTGGCCTCCTATCTCATTCTTCAATTTGCCTTCCTCAATCATAGAGCAGATATCAGTCAGTGAGAAACAAGGACTTATAATTTGCACATCGCTACAGGGCAAGGCTAGCATGAAATGTCAGTAACGGGCTGACATGTATATGTGCCTGCTGATATCAAATTATCAATCCGTCGAGTATATCTCGACTGAGGAAAGGGAGAGGATCTAGAAGGGTCCCTTCATTTTTGCGAAAGACCATGTGGCACATCGATGATGGTGTGCTGCTCCAAACACCACAACGCTACCAAGAGAGCAGTATGAACTGTCAGATCGGACAGGCGGAGGCTGCAGAAACGCTTCATATCCCCGAGATTGATGAAAATTTGTAAAGATCCGATGTTTAATGTCTAAAACAGATAAATTCCTTCCGAGGAGACCAGAAGGCTGGTCTGGGTTGGTTTAATACAAAGAATGTCACCATGACGCGTAGCTTTAATCCCAAGGAAGACTTCCTTCTCTGGGCCGATGGACAAAAAAGAGACAGCATTGATCAACCTCCTATCAACGCATCGAGGGTCGGTATTAAACTATTGGTACCCTTAACTATTTAACCATGCTCTACAGAGACTACTACGTTCATGGTAAATGGGAGACGAAGACGCTGCATCCTTGAAGAGGCTCTCGCTTCGGATAGTTTCAATCCTAGATGAGACGTCGCTTTACTCATATCATGCTTCCTTCGCAAAGATGCCCCCGAGAACGAGAGGCTTCGCACCGGATTAATTTTCTTGCATTACCTTTCAAGACTCGCGAAGCACATCGCGGAGAGAGAATCTGGGTTCAAGAGCGCTAGAATAAGACTAGTCAACAGCCTCTCTATTTCTTCAAATTAGCATTACCGTGGGTTTGTCCGCCTAGTGCTTGAACACTATATAAGTGACATAAATGCCATCCGTTTCGCCGTGGCCAATTCTTCTCGAGTATTTTGAGCGCATGGGAGGAGGTTTCTCAGTTAGGGTGTTCGGACAATTTATGTTAAGGCGCCCGCTGTATCTTAATTCATGGACTAAAGGCCGAGATAGCGACGAGAAGGAGGGGGTACTGCAGTCAACGTCCGTGATTCACAGTGCACAACGGAGGTCGGTACGATTGTCAATTGGACGATGTAAGATCTCTGGACTCGAATATTATTGTTGTCCCACACCACCAGCACGCCAGGACTTAAAGAGTCTTGGCGTTGACGCCAATGATCAATCCTTCTTGTTACGGAGTCGCTTTAATATCCACGACGAAGCGGTGGCTTGGTTGTAGTACACAGCGATTCAGAGATGCGACTCGATGACCCTAGGCCCAGTTCTTTTCTCTTGGGGGGGACTTGAACCAAAGCATTAAGAGTGTCCACTTCGTAGGAAGATAGTTCGAAGACCAATACAGACGAAGTTATCTCCATTTTCTCATGCACTCAAGCATCTTGTCGAATATCTCGACGGCATTGTGCATTGCCTGTATGCCTCTGGGGAATGCACAATCCTTCGTAGCACTGAGGTTTGTGATGTCTCCCGACACTTGTGTTCTGCTCCCAAAACCGGTCATTTGACTGCATCTTACATCAAAATCCAGCTCCATCCCACAACACTTTGTCATCATCCGAGACGTCGCGGTGCGCGTACTTCGTAGATGAAATGCTCTGCATCCCAAGAACCCATGCACGTCCATCAAATCGTTCCCTCAATCCCGATGCTGTAATCACATGGAGGAACTGGATTGGTCAGGGTGGTTGGGCGGAAAGTTGTTCCAGCTTCGCCGGGTGTCGGTCCGCAACTCCCACGAAGAGGGTGCGTTTAGCCTGGTTCCTTCCTCCACACTCCATCTGCGCATTATTATTGGTGGAATTCCCTTTCCGAAGGTCGTGGGCGAATAAAATCGCTACGCGACCCACCCCTCTCCATGTGACTAAACCGGAGCCCCAGAAAAGCCTTGCAAGGGAAAAGAGTACACAGGTAGCCATTGATCGTATGTTTGTTGGATGGACAAACGAACGTGGGTCGTCGTTAACTATGAATTTAACGTCATGGCTCAACGTCTCTGCACCTCTGAGTTCCCATGTTCATTGTCTTGCTCGTCGCTTCCCCAGTTGAAGTTCCAGGAGAATAGTTCTGGGGCATATCAACCTTATTCTACATGACTGTAACCTTAACTTTCTTGGGGTAGAAGCTCGGCAGTTGTGTATTGGCGGTGTGGAAGCCCTACTAGAGCCTGGAACCCTCAATGCATTGATCAATTGTTTTGTTCGCAAGTACTTCCAGCAACATTAGATTTTTAATTCAAGTTCGCGTACCTGCTGAGGGAATCATAGATAGATTGATACGAAAATACAGGACCAAGATGACGGACGAGTATGGATGGAGTGCATTGGCCTCCACGCCGGCTTTGCCTCACATCCAACCATTCCACTCATATGCGTCTCTCACCTCTGATCTTGTCTATCTCCTTGACCAAAAGCCGGGTTGAGTATGAAGAGGGAATAGAGTAATATACTCAAACGACCTGCATTTTCGCACGATGCATGGCCCCCGACATCTCACCAAGGAGCCTGTTTTTGTCCCTTGCGAGGTAAGCGATTCTGCTTGAACTGAACGGGAATGGCAGCGGATCCTATTCTTAGTCTCTGCCACAAACGCGGGAGGGAGCCGGAGACATTAATATCGCTTGCCACTAGCAAAGAGTGCTAAGATGTTCAGCTGACTATTGATCCGGCCCATTCGAGTGCGCATTGTGGCGAAGGATGATGTATGAATAAACTACAAAGCAAGGACGATATACTGTAAGACTTGTCGACGACAGCATGCACATGCTCGATCTGCCGATCCCAGAGCCAAGGAGAATGCCAATATTCGCAATTCTCGTCTGGTTCTGTTGATTAAATCTGATGACGATTCTTGGAGGACCTAAAGGTAGACGCTGTGCGAAATGAAGTGGCAATATAGCGGGAGGCGGCCCAATTCCGGTCTCGTATCACTAGCGAGAATGCAAAGGTTCGCCCATTTTCTCAGAGGAAGCCGTCCGCGGACGTACCCGCGGACTTAGTGATGATATTCCGGGCAGTGAACTTGGATTGAGAACGCCGTCCCTCCAGAACGGTTCGCCCTCCGAGGTGCATCACAACGTTAATGGATTAGAATCCAAAGAGGCCACCACTCTACAGTTTTAGGTTGCCAATCCACCCTTGTAGCAGGTGATCATTGATGTGGATGTCGGTTCCCTGTGGGCGACTATCCCAGGGTCGGGAATATAATGGTACAGCATTGATCGGATTTTCCCCCTCCTTGTCTTTGCCTGGTCGCTCCATGCGAACAGAATCTGTCTCTGGAGAGTCAAGGTCCGCCACCATGGCGGAATGGGTTTCGCGTGACACACATCGCAGCCACCATTCATGGGCTGGTCCAACCATGACTTGTATCATCGTTTCATGTTTCAACGCTGTAGTTCCGGGGTTCCGCTTTGGGACACGCGGGTTGGCAGTACTGAAACCGAAACTAACCTGACAGCTGCATGGCAGCTACGTGTGAAGAGGAGCCGCCCAGCCATTCGGGCATTGAAATAATTGGTGTGTTAGCTGCCAACCCAGAACGCCCAGCAAAAGACACGACCAGAGCCCGTACTCTCACACTCTCCGGTGCAAAGCATTGCTCGACCCAGTTCGTGATGTATCCTAATCCCAAGTTCTGATCCTCAACTCCAGCCTGGGCATAATCCTGATTCTGCTGGCTAGCTCGACCACTTGCGTCTTCCTGTTGTCCAAGTTTGCTGCGGCAGGTCTTGATTTACATCCACACCCCCGTGACCAGCTGGCTCTTCAGAAGGTTCCGGTCTGGCACGTCATATTAACTTACCACCTCTATTAGTCGTTACCGAGCGGCAGCGGACAGTTGTTGACGGGAGTGCTTGCCGACCTGTTTCCCGGGGGGGTCGCGGAATCGTGCGGTCAAAGGATCCTGTGCCCAGCTTCCAAATGAAGTGTCCTCTCATTTTCTTCGTAATCGGGAACGGTGGTCCGACTTCCCTTCGGATGAGCAATATTCCACTCCCGTTGTTGAGCAGTTGCATTGATGAGGTCGCTGACTGGTCTTGTCCTCTTCTGCCCTTGGAAATAGTTATTGCGTGCCGCATCAATTGTTTGCACGTCTCCTTATTTGGACAGACACGCACTCCATGGCCGGATCTACCCAGTATTTATTGCTACTATTATTATTATTTCTTTTCTTTTAATTCTCTTCGCCCCAACGGAGAGGTCATTCAAAGATCTAATACTGTCAACTATACGAGGCCTAGTGAACAGTACCTTGCGTGCCTTACAGGCTAGTTCTCATACCACGAACCCAGAGAATCACCTCAAGAGTTGAAATGACAATTGGTATCAATGATGTATTCTTGTTATTCTCCAAACGGCTGTGTTGGCGTACAGCACCAGGAGGGCAAATCAGTGAATGGTCTTCACCACGTTAATTTGTTCGCAATCCGAGAGCACTTTACCACAATACGCTGCAGGACGGAAATGTTAGAAAGGGAAAGGACCAGATTTGTGGAGAAATCCACTTAGTGGTCGCAGGGTGCAGATCTTCATGACGAAGATGTGTCTCTTCCAAATGCACCTTCAACGTTCTTTTTCTCGTCCCGCCTGACCACTCGAGGCAGGCCTTGAGGGGTGAAACACAAGAGCCGCGCCAGTTCGACGACACTACTCGTAATACGAGATAGAGAGAGAAATAGTTTGGTAGTGAACACTATAGGAGTTGTATAAAGCTGAGTCTTGATTGGTATGTGCCCATCTTCCTCCTATCACTTCATGTGCACTAGAATGCTTCTGGTAAGCATTGTTTCCACGAAGTATGTCGACAAAAAGGGCCAACCAGCCTCGGAAGGGGGATAATAATGCACCTGGCGGGTGTTACTAAGAGGCTTCTTCCCCTTTCCCCCTTCACCGAAACCAGGTCTGAAATTGGTAAACTCCCCGTCCGTGCCTGTGCCTGGCAGAGAAGGCGGGGAAAAAGAGATTGCTACCAGTTTCCAGCCTTCCTTACATGCGGGACCAGTCTATGCGACAAATTGAAGAGTGTGTGAGCAATGTTCGAAAAGAGGTGTAGTGGTGCTGTGATATACTATATCTCGAACACTATGGGAGGTTCATGCCGCGGGGGCGGGCTTCACCTGCTGATCGAGGACTGTTCACAGCCTCATCAAAGTTACGTAGAAAGATGGATTCAATTGTACAATTGCCATAGCGTTTCTTAATCGGGAAAGGCTAGGTGCGGGTCGTCTTCAAGCGAAATATGCCTGGTAAGCCAAAATGGGAAGGCGCCATGAGGGTCATGATGTGGTGATATTATCATGGCCAGGTCAAGGATCTTCTCGGTGTAGACCCACTGACAAGAAGTGACTGACCCTGTACTGAGGAGGTGAACCAAGACCAGGCCACTTACACGCTCCAATGATTCGCCAAGCCACGGCGGACATTTAAGTATTCTAGGATCTAATCACAGCGAAGTATCCTTCCCTTCTACAAACATTGGAAGTACCGAGCTTCATTACAAAGCCATCAATGAGTGATGTTTCCAAGTAGAGGGTTGCAACCATCCACCACGAAGGAACATTTGATTCAGACTGCCCCTTCTCGGTAGAAGGGAACATGAAGTGTGATGGCACCGGTTAAATTGCCCCACGTGCTGGATAAATAGGAAGAAATTCCCTAATTCGGAAGGGGACTTAGACAGACTTGGGGGTGGAAGAGGATGAGGGGTTGGGACAGCATGCACAATGTACACGGGTACTAAACCAGACATTGGAGTTTCTCCAACTTCGTAGGTCACTTTCGAAAGACCGAAGACCACGTCGCCTGCATGGTTTTGCAGAACAGCTGGATTTTAGCCACTTGATCGAGTTTATTGAGGTAATTTACATGTTCCATTCTGGTGCTGTGCCTGCCTACTGGGTTCACACCGGTGAGCACCCAACCTCCTGTATGATCTCCATTACTATGGTTTGGCCAGCCCAAGCATATCACGGATCAAGGGAGAGAAATATACGAGTTTGTAGTTCGATATCAGAGGAGTGGCGCTCTTTCAAGAAACGAAAACGCTCATGAGGGCTTGGATGAAGACGAGATTGATGCGTAGATTCTTAACGTGTTCTGTCACAATCGTCTGTGAGTTACAAGAGTCGGAGCAGAAGTAATATCGCTAGGCCACACCGAGCTGATCCAGCCCCATTGAAACCCACACCCAACGGTGAGATCCATTGAACAGTCAGCTTCAAAAGCATAAGCCAGATTCCTCTTCTTGACGCCGCTGCGCTTTGACAAATGCTAAAATGCTTAAAGGCCGTGACAACCGCCAATAGCGCAGAATATACAAGTACATGCGAGGCTTGCGTCTTGCGGTGAAGGTCGAGCAGATCGACAGCGACAATAAAGAATGGAACGTTTCCTGCGTGGATCAGACTGGGGTTGTGACCTCCCTATATGATCTAGTTTAGATACCTTGCTGGTGAAGGAATTGTGGCCCGTTCTTTCCTTCTGGAAGCCTCCTTGATGGGGAAAGATCGACAGGCGTCCACGTCTGACGAAGTACAGGCAGAGGTTGTATCGAACAGCATTTCGCAGTCGAGAAACAGAGCCTGCCAGGCGTCTTCCTAGCGCTCATTGACAGGCAAAATGTGCAAGAATACGCTGGAAAGGTGCAGTCAGTGTGTCTCGAACCAGTCCGTTAAAGGCCAGGCCAAGTGATTGGGCTCTCAATCAAAAATCCAGGGTGAGACGTCAACTTCATAGTTTGGCCTTCCCTTGCACATCATTAGTAGGCTTAGTCAAGGTATGTGGGGGTAGCCAGGCCATGGGAATGTGAGACACCATTGAAATCAACAGTCTGGCGAGTCCCTTCAAGTGTTTGTCTCGAGGGCAGGTAGGCAGGATGCCTAGAAGCACCGGAATCGACATCTCCATACAATGTTCTCTGAGTACGGAATCACCTCAATACAAATTGGATTTTTGTCGATAACACAGGCGGAGTATTCCTCTACCGGCGCGCATCTCACGAACTATTGGAGGTGTGGTTTCACTAACAGTAGGAGTACTGCACACTTCAGGTGGTCAAGTGTCAACTGAACCAGATGTCAAGATTCGGTGGACCAAATTCCTCGGGGTTGTGCCGCCGCGTCACATTTAGTCAACCCACTGCCTATCACGCCGCCCAGTCTTGATCTTACAGATAGCGGTGTAGAGTCGGGCTCAAGACCATTGGCAAGAAAGTTTGTGGGGGCATGGGGAACAGAGTCTGGAGATATTGAGATCGGGTTATAGACTGACGAGAGGAATTTGGTTCCAAGCATACGGAGTACCCTCTCCGCATGTGCATCATACTGACTGACCGTCTCGCCAAACATCATAAAGAACAGCACCGTTCGGCGTGGAGCACGAGGCCAGTGATGGCACAGACATTGGGACGGCTCACCAATACTGAACACTCTGAAGAGCATTGAAGCAACACCACGGCCACGCCGACCGAAACTCACTTTCAGCCCCAACATGAAATTAGAGATGTCTTCGGCTCTCGCACATCAATATCCAGGGCAGGCGAGAGCCAACCGGTGGCTAAGCAGTTACGGTACTCAGATCGATTGAATTAATGGATCAATGGTCTGGTGGATACTGGTAGCGAGAGACGGAGGGCCGAACAGTGAGCGGTGACGGGTAGGCGAGGACTAGGGTTTCGGTCAGTTGCCGTTGTCGTTTCGCGGGGGGGTTTCTGGGGACGGATAGAGGCGGGTTTGGGTGTTTGGGCGGGGTCTGGGGTACCCCTACAGGGCCGGTGCGGTGCTGGTTCAGCACCAGCCCACTGTTCGTCGGCTCACCGCCAGCTGGGCTCACCACTATCCATACATTTCCCACGATTGGATGAGACACGCTATGTTTCGCCTTGTCAATCAACGAAATTAGCACACACAAACCACGGGCAATAATGTCGTCATTTCATCGGGGATCAAACAACTTTGTCAGCGGCGCTCGGCAAGATCTCCGATCCTTCTGCCCTTGCTCTACGATTGCCTCTCACAAAGCCCTGGCCGGCTTCCCATGCGAGATCCACTGCCCCGTGCTTCCTCCGAATGCCCCAAGCTTTGGGCTGACTGAGTTGCGATTACTCGCAGTCTGGCCCTCGCGCACCTAGCCGAAGATCCTGCCCGCCAGACCACCCCGTGACTTACCCTCTTACATAGGTCTCCCTCTGCTGGCATGATGATATTGAGGATCGTCGCCTTGGCCTGAGCGTACTTTTAATAGGCGGTATTCGCAGGAGGTTTCATCAGCCTCTCATGTACGGGTAGAGAAGCAGCAAAAGGCAATGCCAACTTGCTAGTATCTCGGAAAAGGGAAAAGACCGACCGCCGCTGCGACTGCCATGCAGACTTGTTGACGAGTTGAAGAAGCCTTATTCTGGACCCGTTCCTCTGGGTACAAGTGCTTCAGCAGCATGAAACGTCACCTGCTGAATACTGCACCTCAGGCTCAGGATGATTTTATCCCGAGACCGTCATCCACAACCCCTTTGAATTTTGCCCGCCCCAAGCGAGCTGCGTATCCATTAACACCAAGGCTACTAGGTGCAAATGAAAGAAACACGGGCGCGATCCTTTTTTTCCTTGCCTTTTTTTTTGGTTTTTTTTAGGGGGGGTTGGAGAGGGGGTTAAATTCGTCTGACCGAGAATACTTCCACTTGAAGTACTTCGTGCTCATAATACCATCTGATGGTCGGTGAGAGGATCAGAGATAAATGGCTTTGGCCACTCCCTGGACTGTGGGCAGGCCTATTCGAACAAGGGGAGCCAGCCACATTCTGTGCAGGAGAGTGCCGAACCGTGCTGGCCATGCTCCTGGGCGAGGAAAAGCATTTTCAAGACCGGCGATCTGTCATGGGGGCCTTGCTCCTTCCCTGGCAGGGAATTTCTAGATCTTGCTTGGCCCATCGTTTGGCCTAAACCCCCACACTCGCGCCACAAACGTGGAAGGGTTGATGGTTCTGCGAGGCGACAATCGAACAATCTCTTCCGGAAGAACCAGCCTCAACCTACCCACGTCGGTCTCTGCGGTTGCGGGGTTGATCTTGGTTCCAAAACTTGCCACTTGATCAAGTGAAGAGCCATGGTATTGTGAATGGAGGAAATCGTCTGAACCTTAGAGAATCGCGAGAGTGAAGGTGATCTGGCATAAACACACGCTAGTCCTGTAATCAAAGAGGCCAGCGAGTCGACTTGTTTGCAGTGTCAGTCGAGGCTCGCCTTGCTGGCTCGCCTAGCTAGGATCCAATGCGGTATTGTTGCACTCCGACAGGCCTCTCCTTGCGGTTGCCGTGTATCAAAGTGCACGCTCGGGGAGTTTGAAAGATGGGGGGCTCCAAGTCGAAACAGTAGGGTGTGGGGTGTTCCTTCTGGATTATCATTTCTTCTTCTTCTTCTTTTCCTTTTTTCTTTTCATCCCATGATGTGCCTGTAGAGCGTGCGCTGCACGCTCATACAAACAACCCACCCCTGATCGGCGAGGTCATATTCGCCACTTCTTACCCTCGATGATTGATTCGTTTGCCGCCACGCTGTCCGCCTTAATCGGAATATTATGATCTGTGGCTCCCTCATGCAGGTTAAGATCGAGTTCGAGTGGCTCCTGCGGTGGCTTGAGTTTCTCTGGTTCATTGTAGAAAGAGCCGGTTTTGGAACGGCGGCTGCTAAAATGGCTGGGGTGTCAGATGGCAAATATCAGACACAACCACGGCCAAAACACCACCGCGGTCAATCATCCCATCATCCCAAAATTGGAAGGTTGATGTGAGAAGAATGGGTCGGAGAAGAAAGTAAGGAACCAAAAAAGGGCAAAAGAAAAAAAAAAAAAAAATGAGAGAAAATGATCAGACAAAACTGTGAGTCGCGGGGTGTAGATTCAGAGAAGAGGATGAATGCAACGGAACCGAGGAGAAAACCCCAACATCTGAGCACCAGCTTGAAAATATTCCCCTGTGACCGCATGCGCCGTCCATCATACAACTTTGTATGACATGCCGGCCCAATCACGAATGTCCCCCCACACTCCATCTGGTTGTTTTCTCTTCCGTGCGTGCTTCCTCTCTCGTGTCTGTTCTATCTCCCCACGGCGTATCTGACACCATAGAAAGTGTTGCAAATGCAGGCTGCCATGTAAGACAGCTTCGTCATGACACCTCAATCTTCTGTTCCACGCCGGGGTGGTACATCCTCCAGAGTGTCGGGGCTTTCGTGAAACGTTTCTCCGCATACGCCCTACCTCCCCACGGGCTGTAAACCTTTTCACTCGTGGGATGCGGTCCTTCCTACGGCGCCTAGACCGCTGCAGGAAGAAAAGTTGCCTCGCTGTTCTTTCGTATCTGTTGATCGACCTTGCTTCTCGGGGCCGGTCTCGTACTGTTGATATCTCCACTCTTTTCATTTCGTGGGTGCGATGTATCAGGCATGGCCCCGTCGTGTCGAAGTCTTCGAGAAGGTCGGAAAGTCATGGTTCCCTAGACCACGATGATGTGCGGTCTTTCCCCTTGACCTTCCCTCCGCGGATATGGATGTCTCTCCATCCGATGTTCGAACATGTTGTGTTGCGGGGATATCCTTTCTATGCCGTTCCCCCTTGTCAGAAGAAGCCATCTCGTGCTTGAAAGGATCGTCCGCCAGTTCCCTTTGCCTTCTCGCTTTGCCTTGTAGTTCGAAGGTCGACAAGTATCTTGAGGCACAATGCATAGTGCCGTGAGCCTATCATCGGTTTCCCAAGTGATCTGGGAGTGTCGCTAGCCAAGGGGCTTTTTGTTATCTTCCTCTCCCATCGGCTTGTTCTGTATGGTCGCCATTGTCTCAACCATTTCATGATCGATGAGTGCGACTGCCCAAGATAGTATCTCCAGTCGTATCCCGCCGTTCAACTGGATAGTCCAGCTCATCATCCGTGCGGCCGTGTGGCAGGTTTGCATCGTCCCCTGATCCCAGACGAAGGTCTCATCCATTTTGTCTCTCAACCCCTTCCCTTCGAGAAGAATGAGGGAAGTCGTCTGACATGTTGGGGTTTTGGATGAAAGTCGTGACAGAAGACATTCTGCATTGGTAGGGTAATCCATACCGGCAGGGATCCTTAGATTGGGGTGACGTTACTTGTTACAGTGAGAGGCAATCATGCAGTGGTGAACTCTTGGGCGAAGGGATGTTGGACTGGCTCGGTGTGTTCGGTGGTTTGTCGCAGATAGAGAATGTGTCTTAGAGGTCCTCGACAAGAAAGAGGTATGGTGGATGCCAAGTTCAGCACCAAGATGGCTTCAAAGCGACGTTCATTGCAATCTCTTTTTTGTAGGAGAAGGAGTTAGACGAGCCGGCCTCAGGAGAGAAGGCAAGCTTATATAGATCAAGCGTCCAGAGAACGCGTAATTAGGGCGTCATCCATCAAGAGCCTGAAGTTTGATAAAAAGGAGCAAAAAAGTCCTTCTCGTCAAAGAGTCATCTTTCCCGAATTGTGCCTGAAGTGTATATCCTCTCGCCTGGCCTGAGAACTCGCTGGCTCTGGAATTATTCTCTTCCTGCCAGTAACTTTGCTACCTTTCACTTTGCCTAAGAAGAGAAGAAACACAGGTGGCCGGGGAAAGGCCCCATCCTCATTCTCGCCTGTTCTTCAGATTTCCACTTAGCCAACAGGGAAACAAAAGAGACTGGAGAAGGCTCAAATGGATCAAATAATGGTCCCTGGAAGCTCCACAGGGTGGACGTTGGCGAAATCAGCCGGCTCGGCAGGAAAGACTGGCTTTTGTTCTACGTTGATGCCTGTACAGGCAGTGTTGGGAAGTGTCTCGGACAGAGAATGCCGAGTTCATGCGCCGGGGCACCCTTCAAGAGTGCCGAAAGACGGCCAGTTAGACACTGGCGATTGGTGACGTGTACTTGGGTGTCATGAGTTTTGTCTTGGACTTACGCAGCTTTGAACTGGAGAACGCTAAAGGTTGGTTTTGGCTATTTTGAGGCGTACAGAGACGTCGTGGAGAATTCTTTTAGCCCCATCTTATGGCCCATAAGATATCTAGATGAGGTGACGAGTTGCACTCAGGAAAGGGCATCTTGTCGGCCAGCTCAATATCCTCACAGTAGCCTGTGCTGCCTTTGCCTCCTCGTCGAACCCAAACTTAACACAAGCTCATAGATAGCTCGTTCTCATCTATTGATGTCTACTCTCACCACTGAATGGGATGGCTATTTAGTAGGCATTAATCCGAGTCTTGTGAACAGTCCTCCTCTTCTTGCTGGTCAGACAAAAAATCCACTGGAGGGGTTGGATATGTGTAGTTGAAAAAAGCGTCGCAGAACTGATCCATTACTTTCGCATCGACCTTACCTCCCAATATATCCTTGAAAACAGACCTCACACTGACTCGGGCCACCATTTCCAAGACGTCCATCTCCGACGAATCCAGCGGAGGACCTGCAGAAAAAAAGAAGATCCTGGCGGCTTGGGCAACTTCAGGGATATCTAGCAGTTCCGGGTCAGCCAGGTTTTCAAGTAGATATGACCATACTGATTCGGCGAGAGGGGAGAACCTACCACACATGCAAATAGAATCTTCGCGGTCCGTCACGTTTAGCCAAGCTGAAATGATTTATAGAGAGTTAGATGGATCCTTACCTTGAAAGCGGAAATTCGCGAGGCATTGTAACTCAGGGCCAGGGATTCGACCCCCTGTTGAGGATGCGGGTATCCAAGAGTCCTCAAAATCTCTGTGCGCCATGAAAGTAGAGATGGTAAAAGTCCTAAACATCAACTTGTTCAGCTCTACTGGCCCAACAAGCGAGCGAGCCCCTATTGTGCGTATTAACGACTAGATTCTTGTGCCGACAGGAGGACGTAGTATAATCGCGTCTATCAACCAATGCAGGCTAGGAGCGGAGATAATCCTGGCTACTTACCCATTGCGATGCATTCCTCAGGGCTAGGCATCAAATTAGAGCTAGTAGATATCTCAATGTCATAATCCGGTTCATCGGCGTGCATTCTTCGACACAACTGCAGATAGAAATAGAAGCGACGGGGAGGCAGGTGCAGGTACAAATTCGTGAGGTATTCGCGGTTGAAGACTCGGGTTCGCTCGTCGATGCCGTGGGACCATGCGTCGATTTTTATCCTTAGAACTAGCATCCTGAGCGCCTGGTTCATGTCGTAGAATATTGTCCGTGTATGCCCGCCTTCTCAACGACGTTAGCCTTCTCCAGTCGGACCTTAAGACTCGGATATTCTTACCAAGAACGCCGTAAACTCCCCCAACCTCCATACCCTGAGGCATCATTTCGTAAAATTCGTCTATCTTCGAAGCGAATAAGTCGAGGTATTCGAGTCCTGAAGGCCTGGGAGGCTTTGGGCGTCGACCAGCTGCTTTGCGGAACTCTGGTAAGTCCACATATTCGGACGCCTCTGGGATATGTTCCAAGAGCTCTTCAACTTTGAACTCTCTGCTCTTGTCTTGAAGAAGCTCCGTAAAGTAGCGGTTTTTTTGTATATGGACTTCCATGAATTTGTCGTAATCATCTACCGTCTCGGTCGGCTCTTCGGGGGGGATATAGCAAGTCCCCTCAGAACCAAGAGCCTTTAGTAAAGCCTCGAACTTCCCAAGCAGCCGCCGACCGCTAGAAACAGTATCACCGCCCAAGACCTTGTGATGGGGCGTAGTGGAAGTCATGTAGTCCTCTAAAATGCGAAAAAACCCTTCCCTTGTGCCGAACACGACATTCCTGCATCTGGAGGCATTATCAAGAAGAATCCCGTTTATTCTCTTGACATGTCTTCCTTGTAATCTGAAGAATGAAAATATGAACCTATCGTCCTTTTTGGGTTTCCACTCGGGCTGAACTTTGCCGTGATAGATAATGTATGGATTCGAGGTTTCGGCTTTCCCAACAGGCAGACTATGCAAGATAGATTTGGGCTGCACGGCCCATTGCTGCAGGCTTGCCTCATGTACCCTTCGGAGGTTCTGTCGGCTCTCATGGTCAAGACGTTCACCTCGGTAAGGGAGGTCATTGCTTCGGAGAACGAGCATGAGTTTAGGGGAAATGGGCGCAAACTCGTGGAACCGGCGGCAGGCACCACCTTCGATTTTTCCTGTCTTCGGGTCTCTGACGAAGGAGTTCGGGCCTTCAAATACGTTGTAGCTGTGGTCGGTGAGAACGTACTCATCTTCATCATCGGCCACAGTGCACAAGGCCATGAAGGACATGTCGATGTGCGATGCGAACCACACGGCATCCGGAAAGAACATTGTCGACATTAGGGTTTTGGTCCATTCCCTGGTTGTTTTGTTCATGTCCAGGTCAATGATGGCTCCAAGGCCCTCAAACCAGACGTCCAAAGGTCGACTGTATCCACGTTTTTCCATATATTCGAGGATGAGGACTCTGTCGTTCTCCGAGTAAGTATCCGGGACGGAGTGGTTGAATCGTCTGCGAAATCCAGGACCTCGATACTTGAGCAAGAAGAGGAACTTTCGGACAAGATCTCTTTCGAGACGAGTGAGCATCACGCCCCTTTTCGAATCTTCCAATTCCTTTACCATTCTTCTGAATATGCCACACACTGTCCGCTCCAAGCCGCGAAACTTTTCCTCAATACGCTGCTGCTCCTTTGTAGGCTTGTCAGGGTCGCGGTACATATCCACTTCACCAAGGATACGGCCCACCGGGGTCTCTTGGATGGAGAGGACATCTTGCTCGAGATCGAGGTTGTATACAACAGGGTCCCCCGGGTACATCCCCTTTTCGTACTTCTGGCCTTTCTGCTTCTTCTTCTTATTCTTCTTATTCTTCTTCTCCTTGTTGGAGTCGGTGTTGTCTTGGTCCGGGGGTGCGTATTTGTGCGCGAAGTTCTTGAGGAGGAATTGAGGTACGAAGTGCTGATATTGAGATCGTACTCCCGAGGCCGGGGCCGGAAGCGATCCCTGAGGCTCTGACATGATTTCTCGAAGATTTTCTTTGCTAGAATTTTGAGGTTTTGCGATGAAAATAGACAAGCATTCATTCCGAAGATACCATCCATCAATATATATGTATATAACACCCAACAACTCGCGTCAAGAAAGTCTACTGATACGAAGCCCATATGGGACGACCAAGGCTCGATCGAGGGATGCGCACATGCGGCCGGCCAACCGCTGCTCAAGTCGACGATGATAGGCTGTTGCGTGGCAGCCTGAGGGTGGATCAAGAGCTCCATCGAGACCGAAAGATCTGGAGGGGAGATTCAAGAGTAGGCATCTGGATGGGTCCAATCAAATCCGGCCGCATGTTGGTGTTGGTGATGTTGGTGATGCCACCACTTCAATGAACGAATCACATAGTGAGGGCATACCATCCTCTAATCGGGTACGAAGTACTCTCTACCTCTCTTCTCTCTCAATCAGACGAATATATATTTCTCCCAAGATCTCCAAACTCGCAGAGTACCTGCCTCTTCCTTCCATTCCATCCATTCCTTCACCACCAACCTTGATCCGCGCGAAACCTTGACGACGGAAGAGTCAAAGAAAGAGGAAAACAAGAAAAAAAAATAGAAATTGAAAAGAATGGAATGGAAGGGCTACGTCGATGGCCTCCTGGAATCGGCGTTATGCCGGATCTCCAACGTTTGTTCAATTAATCCCCGCTTCATTCATTATGTATGACCGATGAACGTTAGGAATCCCGCGGAGGACCGATTCCAGGAGGCCATCGACGTAGCTCTTCCATTCCATTCTTTTCAATTTCTATTTTTTTTTTCTTGTTTTCCTCTTTCTTAGTTCGTTTTGTTGTTTTCTTTCCTCTCCATTCTAGACTGTCAGTAAGCCTATCGCCCAAATAACATTGATGGTATCAGGAGAACTAACCGTCCCCAAGCAATAGACACCTCGCCCCACGGCAAGGCTCAATTGCCTCCAGGCCATGTTGAATAGCTCCCGGGATCTCTCTCCAATATTGTGTGGGTTCTCAGCACAGATGAATATGCATTCGCCTTGCCAGCTCGAATCAACGAGAGTGCTAACCCTAGTCCTGTAGGATTTAACCGAATCCCCAGTCCAAGCTGAGGATATTCCTCTGCATGAACAAGACATTTCAAGTGGTAGCACCTTCATTCGTGACCTGCTAGACACCACGTCGAGATGGCTATCGGAAAGCAACTGGAATTTTCATCCTCAGCTGGCCTTGTCCTGGGCTGCTTTCAAGAACGGGCCTGCAACATCATTAGATGTGTGCGAGGTGCTAGAATGGAGTTCAATTAAGCTATGAAGTGTCATTACAGTCGGTAAGTGTTAGACAGTTCATTTTTGCGGTCAATTAGTGGTGAAGCAATATGGGGTGTCTAACAGGACCTTTTATCATCACAGACACTAGATTGACGGACCTGGGTACGTCGTTAAAAGGTCCAATTAGCGAATAACAAAAAAGAAAACTTCACTACGAAGCTTTAAACCAATTTTAAACAAAACTCTTCAAGCGATTGGCCCTCTGGGCCCAAAATTTCAACAAAATGTCGGACGGCAACTTGGAAAATCAAGGGCCGACGGGGGACTGGGATAGAATATCATGGGAAGAATGTCTTATGGGATCGGAAACTGTGGCCAATCCGGCCACCGGCTCGGTTCCGAGTCTATTTGGAACTAGGACTGATTTGCTGCCTCTCGATGACGGCAGTACAACTTTCGACCGGGTCCAGCAGAGCGGTCCAGCCAGCACAGATGAGCAGCCTTTGAACTTCCTATCCTTTGAAGCTGCATTTCCCGGCTTCCCCCTCATCAACAACTCAGCCGACTGGCCTACCACTCATCAACACGGGTTGGACGTCGGCTATATGGGGGGTATGGGCAGTGCAGGCATGGAATACCTTGGAGTTTGCTCATCTGAAACATCATCTAGCTTGTCACCGCTCTCATCTCCCCTTAGCTGGGGTCTCTCGAACCCCACGTCTCCGGGAACCCAAAGCAGTTACACGCCCTTCAGTCCTGTGGCAATGGCCACTGGATATGAGGGGCCGCTGTTGCCAAACAACTGGCCTCTCTCAGAAAGTGCATCTCCGACGCCGCCGGTCCCAGTTCCTAGGAGCACAAGATGCAGGAATAGAAGCCGGGAAATCAAGAGAAGGGGACGAAAACGAGTAGGAGAGACAAAGTAAGTCTCGAATCGAAAGTGTGGCACATTGATTCCGCTGTACTGATACACAAGAAACAGACGAGAGATTAGGAAACGAGAGAAGCCGGAGAAATGTCCTGAGTGTGGCCAGGGAAGTTCCTATGATCGGGATCGCAAGCGGCACATGAATAAGCATAAGAAAAATCGCAAGAGGGTTCATTGCCCGTATTGCGACAAGCCCTTCATAGCTGATTATCAACACAACCTGAAGAGGCACATCAAGAAACAGCATCCGGGTGAAGCTGTCGACGCAGCTGTATTTCGTCGGGTTTTCCTTGAGTCTGGGACAGAATGATATCGATAGTTTGTGTATTTCGTTAGCCTATGTACGTGGTATTTCGGAAATATGAAGTCTGTTTAGTTTTTCTCGTAGTTGGAAGGGGAGGCTTGGAGTGTTGAAGTGTCTTGTCGTAATGTTCATCGAGATGATGTTTCGTCGTCCATTGCGAAAATGACAAGTGGCAATAGACTAGCAGCCAATTGTCCACAGCTGACGGGATGGTCGCAAGACCAGGTCATTCGTTCCTTCCTCTTCAATGCATCGATTGATCTTGGCTCATCTTCTCAGCTTCAAATCTCATCTTCGCATTGATGATAAAAATAAACTCTTGGATCATTGCCGTGGACCCGAGAAAATCGCAGAAAATTGCAGATAAGTGCTAGGCTTGGCATTTCTATCTTTAGGAGTCTCTCGATCGGGAAATTCCTCACGCGACGCCGGAGGTTTAATCTTTTGCAATGCGGCGGGACTCTCGCTTGAGCCAAGCGCCAGGGCGTTGAAACGAAACAGCTCGATCTCTTCTTCTGCTTGGCCCGGAAGCTTCCGCTTGTGACCGACCAACTGCGCTAAGAAACGAAAAAGTGGGATGAAACCCTGGACCAACCATGAGCACTTTGTCTCGAAACGACGCCTGGTTTCAGTGGGGACTGCAGCTAAAGTTAGGATATTCGCACGGGCGTTGCATTTGACTGGCTGACAATGCTAGACATCCTTGAAGGAGGTAGTGAACTATTGTCGATGTTTGAACTCAACCGCTTTTCATCCCAACTGCTCGTTCTACTCGTCAGGTAGCCCCTGGCAGGTATACACATTCCTCGCCCAGGACGTACGAGGCTCTCCAGACTAGCGATCCTTCCATCCGAGGTCGTCGACATGGACGGGATAATGGATCTGGGGACGACAACACCTGTCCCCTCCATACTTTAACCTTCTTCTTCCCGTCCTTTCATCGAATATACTTTTCTCCTCTGCCACAGTCGTTCCCGTGTTTCGTTTCATTGTGCCTTTTTCTTCTTGTCCAGTGGTTTGTTTCCTTTCTCCATTCACTTCGCTGTCTGTCGCTAGATAGACCCGCCAGCTGGCTGTGCCTTTTTCTCTTTCTTTCAGATATACGCAGAGCGGCTTGAAAGCAAAGTTCGTTTCGTTTCATTCTATTTTCCTTCTCTACTGTGTCTCTCATACGACACACGGCCGCCCTCAAGATCGTTTTCATTACGTTGCGAGGACCATTTGCTCTCTACGAGCAGTGACATATCGAGAAACATTAGAGTGAATATCTCCATCGAGATACCTACCAACTGGGGTGAGCTTGAGATTCGGACTCATCCGGGAGGCCAAAACTTTCACTATGCGGTAAGTAAAAGGGTCCTGAACCACACTTACATCGATTTACAAGAGGACTAACCCAGTTACAAAAGTCAACCAAGGACTACAAGAGAGCTCCAAGCCGAGCTTGATGAGCGTCAGGTCGTTGACCTTACCGACAATGACAGTGGTGTCAACTCCGACGCAGACAATAGTGCCTTCTCAGACACTGACGATGGCTTCTTCAACCGAAACAGGCTCACTGTTATTCAACGCCGCAGGAAGAAGAACAGGGCTCAACGACGCCAGATTCCAGGGTTCAACACGGATGACGATAGTGGTAACAACTCCAACACGGATAATGATGGGGCCTTCAGCGATACCGATGACGGTCTACCCAATCGCAGCAGACTCCCCGCTGGCCGACCTCGACGGGTCAAGCGTTCTGAGAAGCGCCAAATTCCGATATTCACGGACGATGAAAGTGGGAATAACTCCAATACTGACAATGGCGGCTTATCGGATTCCGACGACGGTTTCTTCAACCGAAACAGGCTTCCTGGAGCTCGTCGTCGTGTCGTGAAGCGCGCGGAGAAGCGCCAGATTCCCGTATTCACTGACGGCGACAGCGACGCCAACACCAACACTGACAACGACGGTTTGTTCTCGGACTCCGACGGTGGCTTCTCCAATCGCACGCGAACTGGGGTCAGGCGACGTCATGTGAAGAGTTCCAGGCGCCTCGGGATTGAACCGAGAACAGATTCCGAGCCTGACAATAAGGGTCCTTCCCAGGAGCCCGAGTCGGAAGATGAGGCCAAGCCCTCCCAGAGTGTCGGGCCACCCGCCGAATCGCCGTCTCCAGTAGTTGGCCCGGCCCCTATTTCGTCGGCGACAGACCCTGTGCCGAACGTTGGTGACCCAACTTCGGCGGCCCCTCCTGCAGACACACCTGCCCCAATCCAGACCCCCATCGTGAGCGCACCAGAAGCACCTAGTACCAGCGAAGGAGTCGGCCCAACGCCCACTTCTGACGCGGTTGGCCAGATCACAGGCGGGACATCCACTGGCCCTACTCTTAACCTACCCGCTTCAACCAACATTGGTACCGGCGCCGAACCAGCTGGAAATGCTCAAGACATCACGTCCGGCAACTCTGGCAGTGGCATGAGCCGTGGTACGGCGGTCGGTATCGCCTTCGGAACGATTGGTAAGACTCCTTCCTATCCTTTTTGCGTCTATCATGAGGCATAGAGGCAGCATGCTAACATGATCTTGCAGGTGGCCTCGCACTCATTATTGCCGCCGTATTCTTCTTTATAAGATGGCGCAAACGACGGCTTGACGACATCTTCGACCAGCCTCCCCCAGCAGGGCTACAACGCACCAACCCCCGCACGGATACCCTAGTCATGGACAGGGCCATGCGCGCCGTATACGCCAACGAGCTCGGCCCAGACGACAAACTCTTTGCGGGCCAGGAGACACTCGATCAGCGCTCCCTTGCCGAGAGAGAGGTTGATCAGGCGCACAGCCCGGTTGACCAGCCTGCGACCGTCCTGCCTGTGCCTTTGGATAACGCAAGCGGTCGTGGGAGCGTCTTCCGAAACGTCAACGGGTGGTTGCAAAGGACGACAAGTGCGCTTTCGCAGAGACGGGACTCTATGCTCTTCTTTACACAGCCGGATGCGCAGACAACAGGCCCCCCTCCGGTGCACCTTGGAGGAGGAGGCAAATATAGGTAAAATGGAGTTATTTATTGCTTTTATTGTTTTCGTAACAGGAGGAAAGACTGGGAAATATTTTGAAAATCTTACTGTCACGATTCACTTCACTTCTCTACCATTAGACACAGGAGATCAATAGAACATACGGTTAGCTGATCATGTTTCTCAAACTTCCACAAGACGGTTCTGTGTAACTGAGATGAACTACAGCAAGGCAAGGACCATGAATATTGACTCCAGTTAACCCCGTTCATCGCAAGTCTTCGAGCTATCCAGATACCGGATATTGCTATTTGGAATACCCCCAAGAGCCCACCGCGATAATTGAAATTGCGTCTCTAGGAACCCACGTATTCCTTGCAACCAGGGGTTTCTCCTGTATCTCTCGGGTGCCAAGCCTAAATCCGTGCATTCCGATCTCCGACCGTTGCTCTTCCCGTTTTGCCCGGATCCAGGAATGCCGATGTGGGAATGAAAGAGATCCTTCGTTCTTCAAAAAGAAACTCTCGGGGGAAACGCCGTTCCTTGCATCTATCAATATATCAAATCTGATAAACCGCCGACAGATCAATTTACAAAGTACTTGGATAATGCCGTTCTTTCACCTTGGTCCTTGGCTTCCTCGTCTTTTGCCTAATATCCCGCCCTCCCCGACTCCGACTCGCCCCAAGCAACGGAACCAGTTCTGCTCCCCAATTTGATCTCCCCCAATATTTAAAGTCCCCTCTGGAAACTACACAAGTACTCCATTCCGTACACTATAGCAATGTCTCTCTTTACTGTGCTGTTATATAGAGTGCCCTTCCCCACCTTCTTACACCGGCACCGGCAATCTCCAATTCCACAACTAATTAATATACACAGGTCTCTCGGGGCTCCTCTCCAATCCGACCAGCCAATGTCCTACTCCCTTGCTCGCACGGCAGTTATCCGGATCGAGGGCCGGCCGCAGGGGGGCGGGTGGTTGGTGAAAAGAAAAACGCAGGTTCCTTCTCCGCGCCGATTCAGATAGAATGCTCCTAGGTAGAGAAAGGGGTTGTTGGGAATCCCCAAACGCTGGTTGCATGGGCAACGGGAGGGGCTCTCTTCGTTTAGCCATGTGCACCTGTTCAATGGAAATCCGATCTCCGAGAAAGAGGTCTAAGAAAGGAAGCGGAAGGCAGAAGAACGTTTGCCACGGACATATATAACCAATGTAAGCGCTCGAAAGGGGAAATGGGAGCTGAAAGGGGGTGGGCCAGAGAGGTTATATCCATCCCCCACATCCCCTCGCAAACCCTCCTCTGTCCAATTTAGAAGAAGGGAAAGAAAGTCTCTCAATCCCACTCGATTCTTCTCTTTCAACCTCCAATCCGCCTACTCCACCTCCCTCGGAATCTCTCTCCCTCCCCACTCTCCACAACCTACTCTCTGCCCCCCAAGGCCCTGAACAAAATGGTCTCTTCCTCCGTCCTCGGCCTCTCGGCCCTCGTGGCCCTCGTCCAAGCCCACGGCCTCGTCGAGTCCCCCGCCGCCCGTGCCCCAGGAGAAGCCACTGCCGCCGTCTGCGGCCAAAACATGGTCGACTTCTACAAGGCCGACGGCACGTCCTACCCCGAGGCCCTCATGCGGAGCCCCAACTGGCAGAACGGCATCACCGAGGACTGCGATCTCTACCTCTGCAAGGGCTACCAGTTCGAGGACAACCTCGAGAACGTCCAAGAGTACAAGGCTGGCGACAAGGTCGACTTCAAGGTCCAGATCCGCATCCCCCACGTCGGATACGCCAACGTCAGCGTTGTCGATACCGCCAAGAACGCCGTCATTGGCGACGCGCTCAAGGTGTGGGAGAGCGGATACGCTGATGGGGCCAAGTTCCCCAACCTTCCCGCAGACGAGACGAGCTTCAGCGTCACAATTCCCGAGCTCGGCGGACAGTGTACTGAGCCTGGCGCCTGTGTACGTCCACCTCACCCCCTCATCCCCAGTGGACCCATTTATAGATCAACTAGACATTCGCGTGTAATTTATACTAACGTCTGATGCTGTAGGTACTCCAATGGTACTGGCTCGGCCAGGGTCAGACCTATGAGTCTTGCGTTGATTTCGTTGTCCCCGGCGCCGCTGCTGAGGAGGAGTAAAAACCTCTTAAGTCGTTTGAGAAGGCGAAGTAGGATGAGCAAAAATTGGTCTCGGGGGGTTCGTTTTGGGGTCCATCGTACTGCCCAATGGGTGTAAATAACAACCGTGTATGAGCATTGGGAAAGGAGGGGAATTTGACGTTGTTTTTCGCTATTGTTTGTACATAGATTCGAACTTGTCTTGTGAATATCATCACTTTGGCCTTGGAGCTCTGTCAGAACCGAGCGCCTTGATACTATTTCGTCAGTCCCTTGTCCACACGCTGTCGCCAACTGGTGGAGAATCGGCAGCGATATTATATTCGCTGTTCGGTTCGCTATTAAGGTTTCCAGTTTCACTTTCGCTTTCTTTTGTTTGTCACGCTCCCTCCTTGAGCAATCCCAACGGTGATTTTTATACGCCCGAGCGTAGCTAATCCCAATAAAACCTGCCCTCTATCTCATAACTCCCAAACTCCATTCATGCAGGATCGAAGAAAACAGGGAAGAGAGAAAACTAATCCACGGTGCGGAGGCCAAGTTCCGTCTCGAGGTCGTCCAAATCGCCAGCGCCTTGATCAGCAAGGCGGCCAGCGACGCTCTGTAGCCACACCTTATACTCCTCCTGCCGTTTCTCACTCAAGTAGTTATACCTCGGCTGATGCAGAGTATCAGCCTTATGAATCCCCATCGTCTCCCGCACATCCCGTCGCTGGCGGCCCTTCCCCTTACTCTTGGCTCGCTGCACGTTCTCCGACGCTACGTCTTCGAGAGCCAGATACCAATCGGCATCAATCCAGTCTTCTCTCACACGCTTGATTGCCGTCCCCACGTCAGGGAGCTTAGGATTCGTCCACCCATCCCAAAACTCCGCTTCCGTTAGGCCCTTTACATCAAGCGCTTCCCGGGCGTGGTTCATAATGTCCAGGGTCTTCTTCATAATGTCGACCAAGGACTCGACATCGGGCTCTACACTACCGAGTATCGTTGCTAGTCTGTCCATGGCGACCACAAAAATCGCAGCAACCGTGGCCGGGAGATGCGAGGATATCCACTTATCGTTGGTCCTCCTACCGCCTGGCGCGATGGCGTACTCGACACCTGCAAGAACAAATTTGCCGTAGTCCTCCCTTCGGAACTCCGCGACCAGGAAAGCGAGAACGCCGCGGATCCAGGGGTGCAGGCCGACCTGTGGCTGAATCGACTTTACGAACCCCCTACCGGTGGATTTCGTCGGTGTATCTACGAGAGTGATATCCGTGGCCGAGACCTTCCTCGCAGAGCGGGACACAGACCTGTCGAAGCCTTGATTCGGAACTGACTTGATAGCGCTCCCTAATGCAGGCGAGCTAAGGCCCTGTTTGGGTTTCGAAGGTGTGCTTCTTACCTGCCGGCCTGGAAGGATATTGTCGAGATGGGTGTATAATCGCTTGTAGACACGCGGAGGTATCGGCGGTCTCGGTTCAATAGGTGGGAGGTTTAAGGTGATTTTTAGCCTGCAGAAAGAGATCCTGTAGTTAGCACGTGTCTTCTTGAACTCGGCTGAGGGCACTCCAGGAATGGTTACCTCTCGCAGGCAATGTGCGCACACGCATACATCCTCGCGACCTCTTCATCGGCCTTTAGAGTGCTAGCTCGCTGACGAGACTGTGTCAGGAGGGTGCGGGCAGTGTCCACAAGGCGCGGCGGAAGCTGGGAGCTGTGCGTGGGCATAAGAGAGAGCAGGTTCTGCTCTATCGAGCGACTCATTTTAAACCGTCAGCCCGAGCGGCTGTTATCTTCGAGGACAAAATTGTAGGTGCTGAATGAAAGCGGCTGAAGTGGGGGAGGGGGAGGTTGGCAGTTTCGAGTTCAGGTTTCGCGCGAATCGAACTCGTCCCGGCTCGGCGGATTCGAAGATCAGATCGACGGCGAGGCGAAGATTATTCGCAAAATGGATCGCTTTAGGGCCCAAATTGATCTAGCAAGAATACCGAGGTATGCCAATTCTGGGTTAACGGCCTGCAGAAAGTAAAGGGCGGAATGGAAATGGAAATGTTGAGGAGAAAGAGACGAGCTTGTGACGAGGACAAAAAAGGTGGGAAGGAGGAGCTATGACGCTATGGCTGGAGCAAGGTCAGGGGAAGGAGCGCAGGAGCGCAGGGGCATGGGCGGGCTCAAATCGCGGGTCGCACCAGCATCACAGCCTCCAGGATTAGCGCAGACTCGACTTGTAAATAAATCACTGAGTGGATACTGGCTCCGAGTTTATCTTCGGACTTTACCAACCTTACTGACTTTTCGCTCTCTCTCTCTCTGCAAAGTGTATCCTCATCTGTTTTCCGCTAAACTCTGTTCTCCCCATATTTACCCTTTCTACCTGTTCAAACAAAGTCGTCAACGGAACCCGATTTCGCAATGCGCTTTCACACACTCTCCGCCCTCTCCCTCGTAGTAATCGGCGCTTCTGCCCATGGAGACCACGGGTCTGGGTCGAAGCAACCAGCTATCGCTGACGATGCCAACTGGATGACAAAACACATGGCAGGCAAGTTTGTCTTGTTCCTCCCGCCCCGAACTCTTCCTCCTCTCTCCCTTTTAGACGACATGTCGGAACTAACATTGACTGTGCGCATAGAGGAGCACCACCTCGATCACTGGGACGCCGCCTCCTTCTTCTCCCTCCACGACTTCAACAGCGACGGAGTCTGGCAACCCGAAGAGCTTCTGCGCACATACGGTCTATTCGACAAGTCCAATAAAGACGTCCCTGCCGAAAAGCGAGCGACCATCTTGAAGGAGCTGTTGAGGTTACTCGATCGCAACGGCGATGAGGAGGTGTCGCGTGACGAGTTGGCCACGTTCCTAGCCGAGGGAAAGACGCTGCCGGACATGGGCACTGGACCAGGACATCACGGCGACGATGAATACGAGTATGAGATCCATCATTGGGAGAAGTAAGCGATTCACTGTTTCCTTTGATCGACTGAGTCGGTAGTAGAAAGTGAGGGCATTCTTGACTAACGGCATACTTAGGTACCACGGCGATGATACCGAACTAGAGGACCTCACCCACCCGGAAGATATCGAACACTTCAAGCTACATGAACAGATGGAACAGGAAGAGGAAAGGATGGACGAACTCAAGAAGCGATCCGTGATAGAGGAGAACATCCCCGCCATGTTCCTCCGTCCCCGGAAAGAATAAGCCTCCGGCTGCCGCTTCGGCCCTCCTCCCCCTTGATGATACTCTGTAATGAACCCACGGATCTGATGGGAATGTTGGCGCATATATGGAAGGATGATACAGGTTCGGTCTTTCTTCTCGCGTTGATTCTATTGGGACTCTTTAGATAGTGATACCTTCGTAATGTATACATCGAAGACGCAATGCCAAACTCTTGGCGCAATCGTCTTCACTCGCTCCACATGCTCTACCACAGCCTTCCTCTCGTTGCCGTCATCCTGGGCCCATCTGTTAAACATGTGCCCAACTTCCGCTCGCCGTTTCTCAATATCATCCTCTCCCACATTTTCATGAAGATGGAGCCAGCATTCCGTGCTAGGGCACGACATGCGCCATGACTCTTCCCACGTATCTTTGCTCGTAGGAAGCAACCCTCCGTTGACATGTAATATCTCTAGTCGTTCGAGACACAGCCGGAGGTTCGCTATCCGCTCGAGCGCCCTCTGGTTATCCTCGATGAAAACCACGATCTGCTCATCTCCCACCAGCAGCTCATCAACGGGAAGCTCAAGTGCCTGTCCCTGAACCACCTTGACTTTCCACCCATTCCGCAATGCGCCCCTCCGCAAACCCTCGACGCTCCACGGGTTAATCTCCCAACAGAGGACTCTCATGCCACGTTTCGCGTAAGAAAAGACGAAATATCCTATGCCGGCGTAGAGATCAACAGCCCATAGACCCTTCAACGCAGCCAGCGACTTCTTTCTCCTCTCCAGCCTGGCGTCTCCACGGTGAAAGTCCAGGATTCTCGCCTTCTCCGTAATGTTCCCTCTGCTAAACATCGTGTATCGCGGCGCCCAGGTCTGGAATATGCCATTCTGTTTCGTTGATACCCAAAACGCATTCTCCAGGTCTTCCTGCCTTGGCGGCCACCGCGTCCTCGCAGGCCCAAAGTCCCCGTACAGCGTTGCGATCTCCACGGGACTCCTCAGCACGTTTTCCCCAGCCGTCCGGCCAGGCCCATGTCCTTCGCCCCCTCGATCGACGTAGAGCGGAATCCCGGCGTTGACTGCTAGGTGCGTCACTTCGCTCTTTTGTACCTTCGATATTGCTCCGAGGATAATTCTGAATAGACCATCTTTCTCCTCTTCGTCGCTATCCTCTAGGACACTCTTCCACGCCGAATCTGCAAAGGCGCCGGGGGAGAAGAGCACCATTGGTTCGTAGACCATGAATCGTTTCGGGAGCGACTCGGCCAGCGCTTTTTCAGTGTGGCCTAGTGTCTGCCACTCAGTGACTTTTTCGGCGGCGACTGTGGAAAGCCATCGCGATACTATTTGCGACGGATCATAAACGTAGCGAGCCTTTTTAGGCCGTTTTGGGCGATCCATCGTGAGGCTTTCAGGTGGTGGGCGACTTCAATTTGGGGCCAAAAAAAGATAGAACGCAGCAGAAATAGGTAGGCTTTCTCAGATTAACTTTTGGATAGAGAGCCAGCCCTATTGGATTTAGTCGCCGGAGCACATTCTGCGAGATGTGCGATTATCATCGATTGAATCCACAATAGCAATCAATCGGGAATAAAATATCTCTATCTTGGTAAAATTCTTGACGAGTATTTCCATCACGAGTATGCGCCACAAACCAATAGAAGGGACATCACTTCACCAAAGAAGGTCCGAACCAGCTTGAGAAATAAATCATCACTCGCATTCCATGCAAACGCCTCTAAAGCTATTGACAGGAACAGTCTAGCAGATTGGTATCTCGTTGGTTTCATCAATATGCCATCTTCCTTTACATCTTCCATACCCTCGTTATGTACCCCAGTTAATCCCTCCAAAAAATAAACAACGGCAAATGACTGCGGGAAAACTGAAAAACAAACAAACTTGCAAGGAAACACGATGCACTACTCCTATCGTACATACCCGCAGATGAGTAGAAAACTGGATCTAAAGGAAATAGTCGCTTGGCCCTCTCCGATTTGGCGGTACGTGGCGTTGCTCATCAGGAACGGCAGAGAAGATGCTAAACTTGGGATTCAGATCCCTATCCACCGTCATGATAGAGGCAACATTACCGCATCGGTAACAGTAGTTCGGTGCCGACCATACCGTTACCACGGAGTTTTGTGGGAAATGGTACTGCGGAGTCAAAGTCAGTACGGCCGAGGTGAGGATTGGGCAGGCATATAAACACTACAGAAGGAGCCAAAGCATACCTTATATCCCTCATTGACGAGCTGGTGAGCACGCGCTATCAACTTGAGCCCGTTGACATGGTTGAACTCGGTAGCCACCTTGTTCCCAAAGAGCCACCCAGCCCCACGAGGACTGACAGCCCAAGTGTCAATGTCTTCGGGGTCGGACCAAACAAGATCACAGAATGCGCCTTCGTGAGGAATTTCCTGTGCACGAGCGACAACCCGGATCTGATCAATCGTCCGAATCTCCGGACTCAAACCGCCGTGAACGCAGAGAATCTCTCCATCAACGATGGCGGCTAGAACAAGGAAATCGAAAACATGACAGCAGGCTTTCCACACGGAGGCATTGCCGTACTTTTGCTGGCACTCCTCGTAGAAGCCATAAACCTGCGTAATCTGACGAGACTCGTGATTTCCGCGGACTAAGACTATTTGATCTGGGAACCTATCAAGATATCACGCCGTTAGCAAAGTCGTGAGCAGAGTAAACACCAGACGGGTTAGCACATACTTGGCCTTGAGACACATCAACAAAGTAAAGGTTTCTAAACTGAAGTAGCCGCGATCCACGAAATCTCCGAGAAAGATGTACCGCGTATCTGCAGACTGAGAACTGCTGTTTGTTACAACACCAGCTTCTGTCTTCGGGGCATCAGCAGGACCAGGACTCTCCTCATCTCCAACCTCACCACTCGCGTCATCGGGGGATGTTTTTAGCTTCTTCTTTAACTTGGGGTTGGTGATCGACGTTGGGGGTTCAATGTCATCCGATGTTATCACATTGGTTGACGATTGAGGGGCCTCAACTTCCGATTCCCCTGGCATGCCGCCGGAAACTCTGAACAGTTCGAGAAGATCATAAAACTGGCCGTGGATATCACCACAAACGGTGACTGGGGTACAAACGGGTTGGATATTCGATTCTAAAGTCGGTTTCCTGATTAGTACATCTTATGGGCGTCGGGAAACCACGAGGACACACAAACCTTCCATAAGAACTTCCTTCACCATCTCACAAAGCTCCTTCATCACTCTCTCTGGCAGATAATGACACTGCTTCGCTTCCTCTAACCACTCGTCCAGCCCAGAATTGGGGCCCAGCTTAGCTGGACCCGGCTTCGGAACGGGCTTCATGACGAACGGGGCGAGGGAAGAGGGGAGGAATCGCGATCAATGCAATTCGGGAGAAGGAGGGCGCGCTGAGGGCTGCCTCGAACACTGGCGCTCTCAGGAGACGGGGCTCCAGTCGCACGCTCGCGAGTGGGAGTTTGAGTGTTGCTCGAATCTGTGCAATTTCCACATTAGAACCCATTCCATGGTTACGTTCGAAATGTGCCGAATGAAGCCTGACAGCTGCTTACTGGTGGAAGATGCTGCGTTTTGGAGCTCGTTTTGATCCGCGGGAAGAGCAGGGTCTACAAATCTGGGGAATGGCTCCGAATCGCCGGGAATGGGTGCGAACGCGTAAGGAAGCTGTTGGTCTCCACCAGGTCGTGGTGAGAAGTCAAGACGCGGGGATCGGTGAGGAGCGTCGACGATGTTGAGGGGCGGGGGGATGGGTCGGGGTCGGGTCGTTGTGCCCGTAGCTGAGACGCGTCGCTGCTCTCCGGGACTGCCTCGGGCGGCGATGAGAGCCGTCCGGTTTTGAGAGGCCGGGGTAGGAGGACTAGGAGCGGGGGAAGGACCGGAGAGAGGCGGAAGACTCTCAGACGAGCTCGCGGACGATGTTCCGTTTATCTGAGGGACGCTGTTGGCGGGGTTGATGCTGGGTCGTGCAACGGGGGCAAAGCTCTCGCCGAACGCGTTTCTCCGAGGTCGAGGCGGCCCGATACGGAGTCCAGCAAAGTCAAAGGCAGAATCCCTATTAGATTGGCTTCTGCCCCTCTCTGGGGGAGCTCCCTCTGGATGATCACCATCCTCTGAAGACATCTTTGGGATAGTATCTCACGTGACTGGATGTGATAAATAGGCGATGTTTAGCCGGTAGGGTGAAGGAGAGAAATTCACAGGGCCTTGTTACCTTCACGTGATTGAGTTGGTGTTTTGGACCTAACAGGTGTGGGGCCAATCTCCTTTCACCATTGCGCTGCACAGCACCTTCCACTCAGACCCCAGCACTGGAATGGGTCCTGAAAGATGCACTGGAACTTGGCTGCATCATGTGATTTAGTTGCTGCTTCAGGGTCCCCATTCTGAAGCCAGAGTCACTGAGGCCTAGGTGAGGTGAGCAAGCACAAAGCAAGGCTACAAGTACATCTAAAGGGTGAGTGATGGAAGCAAAATAGGTGTATGCATGCCAACTACTATTCTTTAAATTCCTCTTACTCAATGATAAAGGATATCAACTCCTAGAAGCTTATTTTCTCATTTTACTTTGAATTGTTCATCAAAATTCCCAAATTTCTACCTCTCTAAACTCATTACTGGTGTGTTGGTGCTGGCTTGACCTAGGTACTCTTCACTGGTGGCATTGATCAAATCTTCCCCATCTTCGGTCTTAGGAGCACTTTTATCTTCGCCTGAGAATCCATTATAATTCCTCTTCCCAGGGACACATTCAATGTTGGTCTCAACACCTTCCACCTGCACGACATCTCCTTTTGCCTCCAGTTTCCTTCCTTGAGTATTTCTCGAGGGTTGGGTAGGCTGGAATCCTGGTATCAAATCCGCCACCGAGCTCTCAAAACATCCCCATCACTTTTTTCAAGTCTGCCTCCCCACCATTTTGCCAGAAGCAGGCTGAGATCCTCCCAACATCCAGCCAGCCTGCAACCCATCGGGTCTTACTCGATATATCCTGGCCGGCGGCCCCAGCACGGAATCTCATCTTTAAGCATAACCAGCATCGGCTCAGTCGAGCCGGCTCTTACGGCTTAGACATTGGCCTCACCGCCTTCGAATAATCCCACCTCGCATGACGCACAGCACTCGGGACCACATCGGGACCGAGCCCAACAAGTCGGGATGACGCCGCCACCAGACAAATCTGCGGGCAGGGCTAACGGTGTGTTGCCCATCTCCGTAACTCAGCAACCGGCAGATAAAAATGCCAAAGCATCCCGAGCCAAGCCCAAGGCCGCCGCGGACGGCATCAAGATGAGTGTTCGCTACCTGCCTCCCGGCATGAAAGAGTCTGAATTCACCGCCATCCTGGGTGATCAGTGGAAGGTCGGAAATGGCAAGGTAGACTGGTTTTTCTATGAGCCTGGAAAGCAAGCTAGAACGTAGGTGCAGATGCGGAGGAGTATTGGCATACGCACATGTGTTGCCTTGAAATCTAGACACCAGGTACTGACACACCGCTCATAGCTCTGGAAAGCCATCCCGTCCCAGCATTGCCTACCTACACCTTCTGAAGCAGGACAATGTCCCGCTTTTAGTCGACACCGTACGCAATGCCACCTGGGAGGATGCCGGCAATACTTACAACGACCCGGCTTTGATCTTCCCGCCCTTTGTGGAGAGATGCGCTTTCCAAAGGATCCCACCCGCTAAGGAAAGAGTTGACCCTAGGCAGGGGACTATCGACTTGGACCCTGATTTCATGGCTTTCCTTGAGGAGCTAGCAAATCCCAAACCTGCTCCGGCGGAGCCGTCCGAACAGGATGCAAACACGCCAGCCGCGACAACAGTCACACCTCTCATTGAGTTCCTCAAGGCGAAGAAGGCCAATAAAGATAAGGAATCGTCGTCCTCAAAGGGAGGAAAGCATTCTCGACAGGACACTAAGACCGCTTCGAAATCTAAGAGTGATGAGTCTAAGAAGGGAAAGGAAAAGAGTGAAAAGGGAGAAAAGCCCAAGGAGGAAATCAAGATTCTTTTGAAGAAATCGACTGCCGACTCCGCCAAGGACGCGAAGAGCACCTCTGGGAAGAAGACATCAGCTTCTGCAACAGCCTCAAGCTCGTCTCAGCCAGCAGCAGCAGCAGCTTCACCTTCCTCTGGGGACGCGGCACCTAAAAGCCGCCGTGCTGGTATTGCAGCTGCGGCTCGAATCCTTCAAAGGGACCTAGGATTGAGCCCAGGAACTGCCCATAGGCGAGCACGTCTCGATGCTGCGAAGGCTGAGGCGGAAGCGAAGACCGCTAGTTCCCCCCAACCCGCCACGTCCACTCCCGCTACTGGTTCCAAGAACTCATCCAATGCCGCAACGCAACCGGCCACTCCGACCACCCCCGCCGCCAACAGCCAGCCTTCTGCTGGATCTGGTAGCAAGTCTCAGTCATCTGGTCGCTCCCGCGGACGGGGATCGAAGAATGCGGATCAGAAAGGCAAAGGCGCAGAGAACACCGCTAACGGCTCGGGCCCAACCGCAGCGAATCCGCCGATTCTGCTGAAGAAACGACAAGACCAAACCTCTGC
Source organism: Scedosporium apiospermum (assembly GCF_000732125.1). NCBI lineage: Eukaryota > Fungi > Ascomycota > Sordariomycetes > Microascales > Microascaceae > Scedosporium > Scedosporium apiospermum. The sequence goes on along the minus strand of NW_015971811.1, from coordinate 2,005,465 downwards.
CACCGCACAGCCCTCATCCTCCGCTGCCCAAACACCTGCGCCCCAGAAGCAGACACCTGGAGAGTCGTCCAAGGCAAATGCTGAGAAGAACAAGGGCGGCAGTCAGAAGAAGGCCGGTGCCATTACTCCCGGCGCTACGCGTGGCTTTGTGAAGCACGCGAACCCCTCGCAGGGAGTTACTGAAGCGCTTTTGAAGCAGGCTCTTGGTGCATTTGGTGCTGTCACGTTCGTGGAAATTGACAAGCGGAAGGGCTTTGCCTATGTCGACTTCGCCGAGCACGACGGCCTTGTCAAGGCTATTGCCGCCAGTCCCGTTTCTGTCGCGCAAGCTACCGTCCAGGTTCTGGAGCGAAAGGAGAAGAAGCCTGCCCAGGCAGCGGCTGCTTCTTCCACCGCAACCGGTTCGGGAACGGCATCTACATCGGGCGCGGCAGAGAAGGAGAAGTCCGGACACCGCAGCCGGCGAAGCAGGAGGGGGGGTGGTGGTGGTGGTGGTGGTGGTAGTGGCGGCGGTGATAAGGCCGCTGCAAATGCTTCCACCGCTGCCGCATCAGGCCAGGCGGCCTCGTCCGGATCGAAAGGTGGCACAGGTTAAAGATGCAAGCTGGATTTGCGCTTCTATGAAGCAAAACTATTGACCCTTCCCACGAGCTGCTGAACGCACAATGTCGCCTCTTCGAGGATCATCGTATCCTTAGCGTGGGCCGCTACGGCAGCGTGAACTCAGTGTTCCCCCTCGCCTTGTCGTGCAGCTTCTAAGCTCCAAACTCGTCGTTAGAGCTCTTGCTCTAGTGGGGGAAGTGGATTTGCATTCGATCAATGCGCTTATGGTAACCTCCTGGAGGATCCCGAACATCCTAGAAGCTCGCCAAGACGAAGACTACTATACCACTCTCCCGATGCCGTTGCTACTCTGTGCAGCGCGGAATGCTTTCCCGGAAAGTGATAGGAGTAGTGTTATATCTATGGGATCACCCATCGTCTGAGCGCCAACTATGGAGTAGCGGTTTGAGTAGCTAGCTTGAGAAAAAAAAAACGGAGAAGAGACAGACAGCGGGAAAATCATTGTTAACCCAGCTAGATATATCCTTAATTGAGACTGTCCACTCTCTATATATCTATCTATCCTCTCCATCTCTCTCCGTAGCATACAAGGAAATGTATAAATGTGTGTACCTCATATCCAACCCAGTGTCCTCCCAAAGGAAAACAGTAAAGCAGCCAAAAGGAATCCAAACACCACCGCCGCCCTCTCATGCCACAACGTCATAGCACGCGCCCGCAAGTCCCTAACGATCAACATCCTCTCTCCAGCATCTCTTCTCGCGGTCCTCAACCCAGGCAAATCATCCAAGCTCCTCGCATTATTCAAAGCCTGATACTCCAGCAAAGCGCCATCCGCGCTCACCGCCTTCTTCCCCGCCCAAAGCTCCAAAGTCGGCCTCTCCGTAAAAGCATAAAGCTCGCTCTCCCCCTCGGGCAGCAACTCCTTCCGAATAAGCGGCACGCCAAAGCCACAACTCGTCGTGACCCTCCAAACGTGACCTCTCACGATGGCCCTAGCCCCCTGGTACACCCTCCTCCCGCTGCCGCCGGCGTCGCCGATCTCGGCCAACATGGCGGCGAAGCGCGGATGGTCCTGCTCGACGATCTCGGCGCGGCAGAAGAGGCGAAGGATGCGGGGCGCGGGGCCGAAGGAGGTGAACATGACGGTGAGGCGGGCGTTCTCGTAGGCGTGGGCGACGGTTTCGCAGCCGGAGCCGGTGCGGTCGACGTAGGCTACGAGGTTGGGGTTGAGCACGGCGAAGTGGGAGGGGGAGAGGCCCTTGGGGGATACGTTTACGTGGGAGCCGTGGGTTGGGGCGGAGGCGGTGAAGAAGATGGGTTGGCGGAGGACCCAGGCGGTGAGGTCTTCTGTGAGGGATGGGTAGATTTTCATTGTGGGGAGTGTTTTGGTTTTTGTTTTGTTTTTGGTTTTGGTTGGTGGTGATGGGAGGGGGGTGGTGATTGGAGAGGTGAAGCTGCGCTTTGGATTGGGGATGTGATGCACAGCTTCTTTCTTTTCTCCGGACGCCGCCGCTTGAGTAAGATGTATGTCGGAATGAGGAGAAAAAAGATAAAATGAGAAAAAAATGAAGTGAGAAAGGGAAAGAAAACCGAATTACAGAATTCCCAAGACGGAATAGATTAAGAACATTGAGGACTCGAAGGATTGGAGAAGCACAGTTACACGCCCTTCCTTTCGACATCTACGCCAAACTTAACGCATTGCAACCCCCCCGTCATCCCATCCTATTAGAAGCTACATTATTGAGCTGCCCGTTTGATCAATTAACGTTTATCTAGCTTGTCGTAGCCCCCCTTCTCAGCAGGTCAAGTCCGAAGTTTCAGCATTGGAGACGCTCCTATGTTGGTCCTGAGAGAACGAACGGACAGATGGTCGGACTTAAGACATGTCCGATTGGAGACAGATCAATTCGTGACAGACTTTCAGTTCCTAACTTGACTCACCGGAGATCCACCCGGACTTGGAACCTGCGCCTTTGCTGCAGAGGTGTGGCTCTCCCTTTGTTGGCATTGGGATTGCCATATTGACTTATTGCCATGCAGAGCTGACTTGTCCTCGGAGACGAAACTGAGCCATTGGTCTTCGACTGTGGAAATATGAAGGAAATGCAGGCCGTATTGATCAATCGGATGGGATCAACAGATGGAAAAGAATCAAAAGTTCACTATTCCTTTCTGGAAGCATCATGCACTTGGGATGTTTCAGGGAGCAAGACCTGTGTGTACTGAACATTCACACATCTTCAATGTTTCAATCCACACCCACACCACAGACAGCAGCTCCCCCGTCGGTTATGTGTCAGTCAACACCTAATAAACAAATACTTGTTCTCAATTGAAAACCATCAACCTCATCTTTACAATTGGAATTTGTAGATCTGAAAGAAATCAACATTCCATTCAATCTTGTTTTATGCATTCAGTAATTCATTCCTCTGCACCAGTTGGAACCAGTTGGGGCCATTCCCAAGGCTCCATATTGGCATTCTGGAAAGCACCATTTCAACATCAATCATTGGTTCGGTGGTGTAGTTGGTTATCACGCTTGTCTAACATCCACAAGGTGCTGGACACAAGAGGTCCCCGGATCGAGCCCGGGCCGAATCATCAAGATTTCTTTTTGCCCATTTTTTCACCCCCTTGGATCCCCCAATTCCTTGCCTGTATTTTTTGTTTTCCCCCTCTCAAGTGCAGGAATTACTGCTCTTGTCGTACAAGTCCTCGGATTTGCCAGAATCGAGAATTTCCCAACTAAATTCGGAAAGGACGGAATAGGCTGAGCGAAGAACTCTCAGGGTGCGGAAAGTGGTACCTGTACTCCGTACATGCATCTTCAGGAAAGCAACCCGGCTCGAATCCAGACCAGGCCATATTCTAGAAACACCTGCCAAGGTGGTACGGCATGAACATGTCCTCTTACTCGCATCCGCCCACATATGTCTCCAGGTCTCCCGTTCTCCAGTCACAAGCCCACAGGTATACGAAGTAGGGGAGTACGGAGTCCCTCAGTCACAGAGAGATCAACGCATCAAGTGTCCAATGATACATATATATCGTCTATATTGCTTGCGTTGAACAAGGTTACCCAATTGAAAATCTGAGGAACAAGACCCAGAAATCTATCTACATGACGTTCCCCCAATACATAGCGGTTACCCGATTCCTCTTTTACCTTCGCTTTTTTATAAATGCCCCTCAGTCCCAAGATCCCTTTTTTTTCCCAACTCGTACAAGACGGTGTTACCCATACATGATTGTTCACAATGCAAAATGATCACCCCAAGAAACAAAACGCAAAGAACAGCAGAAAAAGAAAATCTTCGAGTCGAGAAAACAGACAGGGGTATGTTGCATGGAATCAAACAAAAAGCATCGACTCGAAGACAACAGGTGGTGATCATCAACACTGATCAAGACCAGAATCGCAAAGCAGTAAAATTGCCCCGAAGAAGCGGAACCAGTCAAAACTGGAAGGGGGGAAGAAAAAAGAAAGGGGGATAAAAAAGAAAAAAAAGAAAGAAACCCGAAAACGGACGCGACGCTGTTACACTCACGCCCCCCCCCTTTCTCTCCCGAGGGGGTGTGATGTGACGTGACTCCTCCAGTCACCTTCCGCCTTTTTCCTTCCCTTGTCGGCCAACGCAGCCCAACCATCTTCTGTGAGTCATAAACCTGTCAGCAGGGCACCAATGGCTGCTGAGAATGTCGCCCGGCGACGGTCCGAGGTTGTTGTGTTTCTGCAGCTTCCGCATAACGACTGCGTAGACCAAGGTGCGGTGACTGAAATTTGCAGGAAGAAAGTGATGCAAGGAATAAACTGGACGAGATTGAGGGGGAAAACAAATCCGATCGAAATGGCGAGAGATGAAAGTGCGATAACGAGAAAATATCAAGAAATGTAGCGAAAAAAACGTGAGGTGAAGATCGGGCGCGGGCCGGATATTCTAAAAATGTGATGTGGGTTTGGGTATCAATGTAATTTCCCACTTTTTTTTCCTGTTGCCTTTTTTTTTTTTTTGTGTGTGTCCTCTTTTTCCAACAGTCCTCTTGTGGCAATTTCCTTTCCCCGTTTCATCCTTCTCTCTTTTTCTTGGGTGAGGCGGAGTCGAGGCCCAAATTTCCGGCTAGCCAGGGATGCCGAATGGGAAGCCGTCAATCATTTTGGTGTGGTGGGGTCATTCAGCCCCTCCCCCAGACCACTGGAAAGTGGTAGTGAAGTCGTACCAGACTTCTCTGGTTGAGGCCGAGAAGAACCAAGTACGGCTAGGCTAGCCACTAAAGGGAAGTCACGGAACTGGGGGCGGGAAGAGCCATTAGTGGTTCCCTGGCTTCCCTGTTAATTTTGACTCATCGAATCAACCCGACGGAGAGCCAGAAAGCAGGGAACGCTAAGAAACGACCAAAAGGAAATGAGAATAAAATTGCCCAGGAGGAATGCGAGGGACGGGGAAAATTTGAGTTTTTCCGAGAGATGAAATTGCGCTGGCGGTTGCCAGTACACCGATCCACGCGGTGAGAAAAACTAACGGTGGAGGCCATTCGAGGGCGAGATGGGAAAATCTCCCCCATTGGTGCCGGTCGCTGCAAAGGTGCCAATATTGCAGCTGCATAACGCATTCAATTACCTGGGATAAGGACGGGCAGTATTAACGTAGACGTCCGTGGGTCGCGTGTAGCCGTTGGCGTCAGTGCGAGAGGCCCTCGACACCTCAGAGTAAGCTGTCGTGTCTCGGTGTGAGTCTCGGTGTCCTGGAACCACCATGGCGGAAAATCGCTGAGTAGGAGGAACCGAGCTATCCCGACGACGGCGTGGAGTAGTGGGGCCCCATGGTTCTGCGTATATGCCATCATCGGACTCGTACTCATCATGCTGAGCGGCCGCCTTTGCAGTGGCTCTCTCGAAGCGTTCGGCGAGGGGATCCCTCCTGGCAACCGCAGTCGACCTGCGCTTGCTCTCGGATCGGCGTACGCTGCTCGACTCAGCGTTCCGTGAGGTAGAGGATGACTTTCCTTCGCTTCGGGAGCTCGAGGACGACTTATCCTTGGAACGGGAGCTGGAAGATGAAGACGACTTTTCGTCCGAGCGAGAGCTTGAGCTCGAGGAGCTCGAGGATTTAGCCTTGGTCTTCTTTTCCTTTACTGGCGACTGAGACTCGTATCCGTCAGAAGCTACCGCCGCGGCTAATTTCTTCTCGAGCTTTCGGTTCTGCGCCTCAAGATCTTTGACTTGAGCTTCGAGTTCTTGGTTCTCTGCCTCGAGATCCTTGTTCTGCGCCTCAAGTTTCCGGTTCTGAACGTCGAGATCTTTGCTTTCTTTGATTCGTGTCTCAAGTTTCCGGTTCTGCACCTCGAGATCTTTATTTCGCGTCTCGAGCTCAGTGACGTTGGTCGTGAGGGATGCGCACCTTTGCGCAAGGGTGCCCTTCTCCTGCGTCAACCTCTCGTTGTCGTCGGTTAGAACGTCGTTGCGCGCCTCGAGCGCCTCATAGCGGCTGCGGAGGACACGGTAATCTTGTTCGCGCTCGCCGGCGTCGCGTTCCCTGGAGTTCGCCTCGGCGTCGGCAACCTCCAGCTTGCGCTCTAGGTTTCGAATTCGGGTCTTGGCCTCACGGAGAGCCTCGGTCAGAGCTGATAACGTCGAGAGCTGTTCGTCGCCCGACGTGTGGGCCGAGTCATGCACTGCATACCCCCAATCAGGACTGGTTGCGTAACTATCTTGGTCACTGGACGAACCAACTCCAGAGTCGGTGCTCTTGTGAGAATAATGCTTGTAGCCCCTGTCTCGATGGACCCTTTCAGGGTACGGGTAATGGGATGATGGCATCGGCATCTTGGAAGCGGGTGAGGAAGGTAGAACGACGTAAGTCCTGGAATGGAGATGACGGGAATCCACACGGGCTTGGTGCTTTTTCTTAGGGCTATAGAGTTCAAAAAAACCGGCTAGGTTGTTTTGATCAGTTGTTCAAGCGAGTTGCAGGGTCCGATTATGTTAGCTTGCTTGAGATGAAGGCAAGGGTCCAAGTCTAGGTTTGGATCTAGTCGGCTCCAGCGGATAGAATGCAATGGCAAAGAGTTAATAGAACCCTGGGCTGAAGCTCCGGCGTAAGGAATGGATAAAATTTTGCCTGTGGCTTGCAAGAAGGATCCAAAGACCGGAGTGTCCACGGACGGAAAGGTTCAATATATATAAGAGACTCCCGGAATAATAATAAGAACCGGATGACAATCTCAGTTCCTTGGAGTGGGAGGAATGAAGTAGGTATGATGGTTGAGAAAAGAATGCGTGATGGCAAGGTTGACTTATAAGTCCAAAGTGGTCTTGATCTCGTTAGCTTGAATGAACCCGGGATGGGCCGGCTGCTGCCTTGAGGGTGATTGATAGTGGTGGTGGCCCGGAATCATGCAAGTGTAAAAAGAAAGTGTCGGAGGCGCGGGGAGCTTCGATGTTCTCCAGAACGGATACTCCCACTGCCCCTCGCTCAAAGAAGACGTCCCAGTGGACAATTCGGATCACCTTTGTCGTACAAGGAATAAGGAATGGTATCCAGATAAATGAACAAGGAGGGGTATCACATGTAGAAACAGCCAATGTTGAAACGAGAAAGGCAAATAGAAAAGAGAGTGGGTGGGTTGCCTCTAGGCAGGATTCGCAGCACTGCCATGCAAGGACGGACAAGGAGGGTGAGGGTTGCTCAAGGCAGCCTATGTTTCTCTGGCTATGCGCCACAGGATGCGTTGACAATCAGTGTGTAGATTCGCAGGTTGAGAAGGTGGTGAGTGACATCCAGTGAGCGCATGGTGGTGAGGAAATTGGTGGGATGGGGTTGGGGTTGGTTGAGACGAGAGTGTGCTCAACTGCGTGTAGGAGGATGAGTGTGTGTGTGTGAGTGTTTGTGTGTGTGCGCGCAAGAGCGGGAGTTAGAGGAAGAGAAGAATTGAGAAGAATGCTCTAGAGCGGTGGGAAGAGGGCTGGACTGGATGAACACGCAACGTGTAAGGCGCAGGTGAGGAGATGGATGTGCCACAACACAGCACTGGTGCGCCAAAATACGTCCAGAGAGGTCAAATATGAAGCCACGGATTTCCTCATAAAAAAATAAAAAAAGAAAAGTGTGCGCTGTTCAAAATCCGTCACCAAGGGAAACGGGAGAATCGGACAGGTCCAGGAAACAGGTGAGTAGATCAATATTGTGAGTCGGTGATATTTTCGATTTGGCGAGATTGTTAGAAAATCCACGAGGGATGGAAGGAAAAGGATGAGGAGGGAAACTGAAAATGGAGGTGGGAAGGTGATGAAGTGGTAATATAAGGAACACGGAAGAACAAGGAAGGAGGAAGGAGGAAGGAGGAGAGGAGCCAGGGAACAATAAAGGGGAGCAACGCTACGGCGGGAATTGCACAGGTCCCGATTTACGACAAGGGTCAGAAATTTACCAGCGCGGCGGAAACTGGAATGACCCAGACTAGTGTAGGTGTACGGAGTAGACAGGGTAAAGAGTCGGAGGCCAGAGCCAAGGAGGGGGGAAAAGAAAACGAAAAAAAGAATAAAGAGAGAAAAAAAAAAAAAAAAAGAAATAGGACGAAAAAAGGTCGCGGTGACGGGGAGAGATAGGGCTGGGCCACCGGGAAGCGGGAAAGAACAACCAGGGGGGCGTGTTCTTCGGGAGCAAGGGGGCGTGTGTCTATGGTTTCCTCCCCTCTGGTGCATTTTTAACTCCTTTTGCCTGCTTTGGGAAACGGGAACCCTGTGCTCGTGCTGTCCTGCCGACTGAGACGCCGAGAGTGAATGATTTGGAAACACTGGCAAGTTGCAACCCTCATCAATACGTGTACGTGTCCCTGCCCCGATCACCACAATCGCACCGACCAAGCATTACTTCCATTGTTTGTGGCATATTATATTAATCTCGGAGCAACAAAATGGATATCACCTCCACAACCGTATCGTATCTCTGGAAACGCCGAGGTGCTCCCCAGTAACCCAAACGAGAATTGATTCGATGAAAGCAAAAAGGTTAAGAAGAAGCACTTCCGACCACCCTCGACCAAGCCCTGGGCTGTCGTGTGCTGCGTCGCTGGGTCAATGTTGCCATCAGCAGTCTGCCCAGCGTGCCCAGGACTCATTTGGTACCAGGACTCGTACGACGAAAGCGGAAATGGAACGTGGAAGACAATGAGAGAAATTATTCCCCGAGTCTCCCTCGTTCATGATCAACTCAAGCTTCAATCGAGCCAGGTATCCCTTGCACAAGTAGTAGAATAATGCCGTCTCTCTTCGGGAGACGGTTCTTGTGTCCCCCCCCCCCCCTTTTTGCTAGACATCAATACCCGTCCACTTTTTGTAAGTGTGACTGTGTGAGTGACGACGCCGCGTGTCTGGAAAACAAAAAATGAAAAAGGAAAAGTGAAAAGGAGTGTGCGTCAGCCATGCTCATTGCCCTCGACGTGTCCAGTCGCGTTCGTTCCTTTGTTCTATTCTTAACACTGCTCCGCCAATCCTCGTCCTCGACTTGCAAGTACGAAGTACACCGCCCATGTTGGTGGTGTAACCGCCTGCACTAACACTTCAATGATCAACTCAATGTTCGAGAACGCGTTTTTCGCCCCTCCGGCCTGACGCATTCCCACCTCCCACAGCATAAAGATAGCACGACCAGTTTGCCTTGTGCGCCTTCGCCCCTCACGCGACAACTTATTGTGCTCTCTGCCAGCTCAGTTATTGTTGGACCAAGGGTGGGCTGCACACCTCCCTCAACTGTCTAAGCCTCTCTGGCATTTACTTCACTTACTACACTTTTACCTTGCTTCATCCTCGGAAATGACAATCAGTGACAGTGGTGTGATACATGTGAATTCCTATAGAAAGACTATCATAGAGAACGAATGCTCATCTAGGCAGCCTTTCCAGACTCGAGGAGCCAAAGTGCGCTGAATACAGCCTAGTTTCCTCCATAAACTGAGGCAATGTGCCTAGCAAACAAAACTAGGGAAGCGGGCAGAATTGGGCCCGAGAAAACAGAGAAAATCAAGTTAGACAGATCCACCTTATCCCTGAGCGCAACCAAATCCTGGTGTGCTATAACCGTAACGCCTTTTTCGAATCCTTTTTCCTTTTTCCTCGACGCCTTTTTACCCTCTTTTTGTTTTTCATGTCTTTTTCTGGTCTGGGTACCAAAGAATTGGGATCCAACCCTTGCTTCGTAAACGAGTCGGGCCAAGTCCCCAACATACGTCATGTTTTCAGCCTGGCCTGAGTAGTGGACTAATACATGGAAGGGATGGACCCAGGAAGAAGCGCGGCACTACCCGACTTCTCGTCCACCTTCTCCTCATCGTCTGCGTGTGCAGCCTCCTTTTCGGCCTTAACATCGGCATCTTCCTTTCGCGCCTCCGCCACCTGTCGCTGGTAGTCGAGAGACTGGAGGGCCGCGTTCAGGAGAGGCTCCGCATGCTCAGCGGTCGACATCTTGTTGGCCTCATCAATGGACATATGCTTATATGACTTTTTCAACTGTGAGGCCGCCTTTCCCTTGGGCATCGATCGTCTGTCAGCCACGGCTCCGAAGGGATTTCGTCCTGGCTTTCGCTGCTTTTGCTGCTGTTGCTCCTGGAATTCGTCCAATGTCATACCCAGTCGAGCAGTTCCGCTGTAGAACCAATCATCGACCTTCTTTTGGCGTTCGTGGAGTTGATCGTCCGACATCTTGACTGCGCCAGCGGGGTAGCGAGTGTTGAGTTCCGAAGGGTCCCAACCGTAGGGCTTAAGAAGCTGGGCCTCGATAGACCAAGCCTCATCTTCGGGCAAGTTGAGGTTCAACCTCTGGCGAACGCCTCCCTGATGAGCCGGAATTCCAAGAGCAGAGACACCCATATTCGATCCGGGCGTGCCATTGTAAGCGTTGGGGCCGCGGCTGGAACCGGAGGGGTGACCGATGGCCAACGCCTGCTGAGTACTGCCCATCGGCAAGGTATTGGTTGCGCCATAGAGGCCATATCCAGCGCCGGCGTCAGGGCCTTGTGAATTCACGTTACCCATGGGGTGACCCTGCTGAATGTTTGTACTGTAAGGGTAAGGGCGCAGATTGTAAGAAGGCGACTGCTGGGGCTGTCCAGCCTTGTTGGTAGGCGAATTGGCGTGTCCATGGTTATAGGCATGTCTCTCAAAGCCTGGTTCAGACGGAGCAGCTCCGGAGGCACTTGCGTTCGTCATGGGAGGACCGAAACCGCCATGCTGACCAGAGACTGGGTTGAGAGTTGGGGCATGGCGAGGGCCTTGAAATAAGTCTTGGCCGGCTCCAATTGCGCCGTGGAAAGGATTACGAACACCGGGGTTAAGGTGCATTTTCTGAGGAGAATGAGGGAGCGAGGGCATGCTACCACCCGTTGAAGAGCCCGCCTTTGGGACAAAGTACTGGCGCTGACCCGGGGGTCCGGCCCGCAACGGCGCGGGGGCTCCTGGGCCAGTGGCCAGAGTCGAGGAAGAATAACCCCCCAGGAGAGGCTTATAGTGCTGCTTGCTCATCTTTGCTTGCGCGAGTCGAGCAGCGTAGTCTTCGAGAGCTCGAATATCTGTCTCAGAAATTTTCGAACCACCAGATCCTTGACTCATATTGGGGAAGACTGCCATGTCGTTGCTGCGGGATGACGCATTGCTGGATGGATTATTGGGCTCATTGGCTCCTTCCATGGCTTGATGCTCGAAATATTAGAACTGGAGCAAGGACACACAATGTGAATCATGAATAAGGGGGGAGGATGGCATACCGAGTCTGATGCGAGCATGCGACAAGGCATTTTGGGCTTTCAACTGATTGGGATTCGGGTACGAGGCCAGGTTAGCCAATGACTTAACTGGAAGCTTTCGAAGAGCCTCGTCAACCGAATCGTAACCGTTGTCGTTGTTCCTCGGGATCGGGATACCACGGGAGATTATATCAGACTCCGATACCGACGGAGACATGGCCGAGTTCGCAATTTCGACAGAACGGCGCATAATCTCCTGGGGAGATGGCGGCGAATCGGAGACCGGACCCGGACTGCCATCGACACCAAAGGCGGGATGATGCATAGGGGTTTTGGCACGGTCGTTGTTTTGCCGGAGAGGTGAATACTGACTCGTGGGAGAGACGAGATATGGCCTGCCTCCACGAGTGGGGGAGCCAATACCCACCATCTCCAGCTGCCTTGTTAGAAGAGAGACACGGTTTCCGTGCTCTTGATGGGGAGACCACCGCTGCGCTCTACCTCGGCGAATGGGAGCTTGAAAGGATTGCTCCGACTCCGGCTTCCAAATGGTACCGGCCGTCGTGTAAAGAGTTGGAGACTGCTCCTCTTGTTCATTGTGCTCCTCATCTTCAGAGAGCAGGTGCTGCCTCTTCTTATCGGGCGGGGCCATCGACGACGTTGTTCCGCTGCTTGGGGAACCCGCATAAGGGCGCTTGCCCGAGGGAGGAGTCGAGGACATCTCGGTCCAACTTTCAGCGGCTCGAAGCTTACAATTTCTGTTTGTTTCTGAAACGGGATGGTGCGAGGCTGCGATCTCTCCTTCCGGCTCTCGCCTTCAGAATGAATCCGCACTCTACCAAGATGCGATGTTAGTGTCAACTATACTACCATTATTCCAAAGGAAATGCCCGGCCCGGAGAGATCCTGAAGACAACAGAAAGCCAGACGACAAGGAAAAAAGGGATAAGGGGACGTGGAGAGCCATTGAGGCAACAAATACGACTCACACTGGAATCGGAGTCCACGAGGACGTCGATTATCCTCAGTGTGCCTATGTCTAACTCATCGTCAGATATGTTCGTGTAAGAGAGCGGGGTTGACACCAGCTGGGAAATAACCGAATTGGTTGTTGCTTCCCAGCTGATGATGACAGGGCAGGAATGGAAAGGGGGAAGGAACTTCGATTGGGAGGTGATTCGATCTGAACTTACGGAAGGCGCGTCCTTCGTCGCAGCTTCCTGTTTTGCTGCTTGCTTGGTATCCGGTGATACCTTTTCGTTCGGACGCGTCCTTGCTGCTCGGGTGCCAGTGGTCGGTCTGTGACGAGGTCAGCTGCGAAATGTTTTATTTCTGAATGAGAGGGCAGGAGGCGAAGATCGCTCTAGAAGGAAAGGAAGGGATTCACTTCGGAGGAACGATCAGCTGTTCTGGAAAGGCTAGCAACCCCAGGTACTTTACGAATTCGAATGCCCTGTCGATATTTCATCAGTCTTTGCTGCCCTGGGAGGGATTGTATGGTTGAGATGACTGTTCGAAGGCAATCCTCAACGCATACGTGTCCGAACTTGTCCCTGGAGGTGAAGGGCAAGCCTGGAGCTGTGGACTTGGGCAGAGCAAGGGGTTCGACAATTGATGCTAACTTACCTGCGTGCGCTCCAAGACGCGTCGAGACTGGACTGTTTGGTCTGGAAAGAGGGCAATCGACCGAAGTCGAAACGCGAAGGGGAGGGAAACACGAAATGATCAAAGGAACAATAGATGACGCGAGAACGGCGTCCTCGAAAGAAAACGCGATTCCCACTAGACGATGTCAACAGGGAAGTGTTTGAAAGGCTGGCTGTATGGAAAAGGATGAGAGGGATGGATGTGGGAGTGTTTGTTTAGGGATGAAGAAGGGAAGAGGAGAGAAAAAAGGCTTCCTCTGAAGGAGACATACAATGTAGGATGGGATGGCAAAGACCAGTTGAGTCTGCTTTCAGTGTTGAAGGGCTCGGGGATGGGGGGATCACATCTGACGAGGCCGGTCCCACGATGCCATTGCGGAGCACCCCTTTTGTGGATGCTCCTCGAAGCCCAGATCATCTGTGCCCCAGAAACAGGCACGTCCATGTGAATTACATTTGCTATAGGGCACTAGAAGTAGGGACTCATAGGCCATAAAGTGTGGCCTGCTTGTCCTTAGGCTCCTGAGATGCTCTCGGTAGCACCAGATGTTGAAGAAGTCACCTCTTTATAAGGCAGGATAATGAAGATCATCTTTCATAGAACAAGGCAAGCTCTCAGCCTTCACTGGATCAGATACACATGCAAGAAGGGGAAAAAAGGAGAAGTATATTGAGACAGAAACGGACAGGGAAAGCCTCCTGTCGAGACAAGTTGTAAAGGTGCCCTCTACTCCAAACGCCTTGACGAGTATAAAAAGCTGTCGACGACCACGTACCGACATCCTCGGATATCCATCCCACCGCACCTTACTTCCAACCCACGCCCTGCAAATATCCTCCTTGATAGAACCCAACCAACAGCAAAAGAATGTAGTGACATCAAGATGCCGAGTCCGAATGGACTCTATATGGTGCGTCCTCCCGATCAAGAGGTAGAGGAAAAGAGTGGCCCCGGAAGAATACGTCCCAATACGTATAGGTGGGACAGGCGGCAACCACGAGTGTCTCGGATTATCCCTCCCGTGCATACTATGCCAAGTCAGATGGCCGTGGTATCCAAAGCATCAATCAACTATTTACAGGACGAAATGAAAAAAAAAAAGGGGGGGGGGGGGGGGGGGTATAGGTGATAGGATAAATGAGAACTCATTCCGAAGAAATGGAATTCCCAGACTCTCGACTTAAAATGCAGGATAGGACCTGGCTGGCGTCAAGCCCGGCGGCGGACTTCGCCCAGGCTGCGGGCGCCTATTTTGGAAATCGGGGTTGCTAGCTTGCGGGGTTGGTCGTCCGTAGCCCCCAGGAGAACCTTGCGCCCATTGAGGTTGCGGCGCCGGTCGCGCGTTCGGATCTGCCGCATACCGAGGGTCCACATCTTCGTAATAGGCGGCGCCCTGGTCTGGGGTACTGCGGCCCTGAGGTTCGGGTCGGCGGACACCAAGAGGAGACGGTACACTTGGGGAATGTCGGCCTGGGCCGGCGCCTTGGTTCCAAGCCGCGCGAGGTGGCACGTACTGCCCTTGGGCACTATGAAATTGTTAGTAAAGGAAAATCCCAGGTTAACTATAACAGAAGAAAGCGGCTACGTACTCTTCAGCGCTGTACTTGCTACCCTCACTGACGTATGAGTCAGTTGGCCTCGCACTTCCCGCTCTGGCCTGTTGCAGTCCCACCATCCCTGCGACGTCCGTATCGCCATCTCTAATTGGGGCCTGGGGCTGGGCATAATTGCCCGTGGGGCCTGCGGGGCTGGCGTCCATCTCAGCTAGTGGAGTGCCAGTTCCTTCAGGCAAAGGAGGAGGTGATTCGGCACGAGGCAGCGTGTTGCGATCGGAATTATAGGAATCGTATCCAGTGCTAGAGGGGATCGTGGTACTGGAACCATATTGGTCGTTAGGCCCCCGGCCATACGGGCCATAGGCATCTGCTGGGGACGGACGTCGGTCGTAAGGGCCGCCATTGTTCATGTTCTGGTAGGGGACCCGGCCGCCCCCTCGCATCATGCCACCAGGACCTCCCCGCGGAGGCGGGCCATAACCGCCTCCCCTTGGGGGTCCGTATCCACCCCTCCCAGGTGGTCCATAGCCCCCACGTGGAGGCCCGTAGCCTCCTCTACCATACCCACCACGGCCACGATATCCTGGCGGCGGCATACCGCCACGACCTCTGGCGCTCAATTGATCGAAAGACGGGCCGCGCCGGAGAGCATAGTCGTCGGGCGATGGGCCCATAGGGTTTCCATACTGATCCTGCTGCATGGGTGGCACCGAATTGGACCTCATGGGCTCCCCCAAAGGCGGACTCGTGGACCCGGAGCCCATAGGATTCGGCGATGGCTGGGTAGGGCTTCGTTGAGTCAGGGGTATTCGCTCGTCACTAACCTTGTCCTCCTTCTGCTGGTTCTCAAAAGATGCGAAGGCGGGGAGCGCATCGCCAGTGCCGTTAGCCCCGCTAAGGATGGGCATAGTAGGCTGACGCGCGAGAGCAAGGGCCTGTTTCTGTGCTTCACGATTATAATAATTCTCACCGCTCATCTCGGCATTTTGAGCGACCCTGTTCTGCCTGGCTTTCCGGCTAATGAGAGTTCGTCGCATTGCGCATGCGAAGATGCCACTAAGAGCGACCATAATTGTGGCGGCAAGCACAATGTAAGAACCCCAGGCGAGGTGAGGTATGAAGACCAACACATCGACAAGGAAGGCAAGCAAGCACACAAGAAAGTCGATGAGAATAAGAATGAAGATGCCGAGAAGATAACGAGTGGAGTGAGAGGCAGAATGAAGGTGGGCAGCAGCGGCCATGATAAAGCAGGCAAGGGTCAGAAAGGCTGCAATAGGATGCACTATGAGAATAGTGGTTAAAGAATTCCGAACCGACGTGGGCAGATCGAATCTGGACTCGTCGGTATTCAGAAGCCCAGCTACGCGAGATTAATGTTAGTTTCCATGACGGCAACGAGCGTCGCACATTCGAAACTCAAGTTCCTAGAAGGCAGAGACGTACTCGGATCATATCCGATTGTTATGTCGGTGCAACCATCGGCGCCACAAAACCCAAATACACCAAAGTTAACACCGCCCAAACTGCCAAGGGGAATCGCGCTGATAATCGGGGCTGAAAGAACCGCCAGTAATATCAAGGCGAAAGCCCCAAAGAGCAGTATCGACAGAGGAGTGGCTGGTCGCAACATCGTGACGAAGATCCAGGGGACAAAGATAAACGGGGTACGGCGAAGGGCGCCAGCGTCGTCAAGACGCGGCGACGAAGAGGAATGTGTCGCTCAACAAAGAATCGGACACGTTCTAATTTCCTGGGTTCATAGTTCTCGCGGACGAACAAATGGATCGCTCGAGGGACGGGTTGGATTCGGGGACGAGTAAGTCGTACACGACACTTCGACGATTCGGAGCCTTCGCGAGTCGCACGAGGACAGTTTGTCGGTAGGGGGAAACGAGCTTTCTTCGCTGTGAGACGGAGGAATCGCTACCGTTCAAGGAGAAGAGGTAGCGTCAACGTGAATAAGACAATTGCTCGAGTAAGAATATCAACTTCGGGGATCGGACCAGCGTAGAAGAGAGAAGAAAATAAAATAGATGTGCGTATCAACGAATGTGGAGGTTAAGGAGCGTGGTTAACGTTAATGGAGGTTTGGAGAAGGGAAAGCGTTGGTTGTCACGATGAAGATGCTGGGGATTTCAGTAGGGGACAACAGGATAGGACCGACGGAAGTGCCTGGCTATGGATGGGAGGACCCAGAGCCAAGGCAATCTGGGGCGGGACAGTTGAGCCATGGCAACAGCCAAAGTACCGAATACAGGGCCGAACGTGGAAAACGCACTTCCAGAAGGAACCTGGGACTCGTACGAAGTCTGTCCAGGGAGCAGTGGTGCTAGGCGACAGATACAAAGGTACCTTGAGTCGGGGTAACCACAACTTAAAGCACGCCACATTGCGGGAGGTTTGTTACAGCGTCCCGTGCTAGTTTAGGTCTAGTACCTTCCTGTAGGTACCTAGTTATGGTTGCATGCATGAACAAGCTTCAATGTTCTTCCGCACTTTTGGTTTCCAACGTACACTGTACACTACCTCACGACTTCGTGCCAACCAACTAACGAACGACGAAGTAACATTAAAATCACCATTTGGAAGTGTTCATCTCCTTTTTCGCGATCCTGCGTCTTGTCCTTGCATGCTGTGTCCCCTACCAATATTGCTGCATCACCATATCACTCATCATCATCAGTCGAGATGTTCCCTCAAGGCTGGATTCCGTCAGGGTACTTTGTAGAGAATGTGAGGTCTGTGGATTGCTCAGGTTTGGCGTTGCGGGCTAAACGATAGCTTCAGCTGTTACCCCAATGTCCTCCCCCGGGGCAGGACTAGCGCTGTAAATTCAAGATCAATCCAGTTCATCCATTTAGTCAAGTTCCAGCAACTGGAACCTACCGTCAATCGTTGATCTAGACCGTGACCAACGATAAAGCTGACGAAGACGGAAGCGTAAGCTCCCGGATGGATCAGTCTGCAAGTAATGAGGGTCTTGACAGTTTCTCGAGACTATGTCGTGTAAACGGAGTGGA
The DNA here is from genome assembly GCF_000732125.1 of Scedosporium apiospermum. Classification (NCBI taxonomy): domain Eukaryota; kingdom Fungi; phylum Ascomycota; class Sordariomycetes; order Microascales; family Microascaceae; genus Scedosporium; species Scedosporium apiospermum. The sequence goes on along the minus strand of NW_015971811.1, from coordinate 1,987,929 downwards.
GAAGGGACGAAGCGGGGTGAAATGTGATGAAAGAAATGACGGTTTAGCCTAGGGCCCTAGGCTAAGACCAGAACGTTCAATATTATCAATTGATCTGTTATCGCCTACCAGGAGCGGACTAATGCAAGATCGCCAGCAGGATGCGCAGATTTTTGTGCAGAGGAACTCTGTCTGTCTCTGTCAGGGTCCAAATTGGTGGGGCGATGAAGGGGTCTAGTTTCGCCGGGCCGTTAATTCCTCAAATAGCCTGGTCATCGAGCAATTCTCAAGGTATTGTGATTGATCCAAACAGCGACCAACACTGTTGCCATTTCGACGTCCTTGAAGACTTCAGCGATTGATCAATGATATTATCTCACTTTAATACGAAGTCATGTCGCATTCTAGAATGTATGAGGTACTGCAACTATTGTTGTTCAGTCCGAGTCGTGTCCGTTACCAAGTACGTAACCCCAGTATTTACTTCGTACTTCGTACCTACCTTTGTATTCAGGCACCAAAAGCTGGCTGGTTAAAATGAAGCTCGGAAATTACCCTGACATTTCGAGCATTCCAACACAACGGACAACAGGAAATGAGGACATTTCTCTCTGAAGTGTCCAACAACTTTACGAAGCAAATGCAAATATCCATAGCTCGCACCGGATGCTTACCCTCTATCTATACGAAGTAGCAGCGTCCATGATGTTGGGTTTCGCGGGCCACTGTTCCTGAGCCTCAAATCAACCTAGATCCAAGTTTAATATTTAAGTTCTCAGGAGTCGTTTTCATGCCTTCACTTACGCTGTGGAGATAATTCAGTGTTGTACTTCGTACCCACACCTTGACTCCAACAAAGTCCGTAGTTGTATTCGATACTTCATCAATAGCTTCAGTACCCATTCGTCAACGCCCCAGATAGGGTCCGTCGATAAGATCTAGCGACCCCAGGAGGAACTGTTTCAGATGCTGCCCTTGATATCCACCTTAATTCGTAGTTCGGACACGTAATATTCGATATTCTGCGCCTCGTGGGCCACGCACTAAGCCCTTGCTGATTCGAATTGGTGACGACAAAGGAGCCCACATTCAGTCGATCGAGTCCACTGCCTCAGCCAGTTAGACATCTTTTGGTAGCGAGGAAGTGTGAGGGAAAAACTATAAAATTGCCTCGTGAGTCGAGTAGAGTTTACAGCTAGCCTGAACCTCAGAGAATAGCCCCAGCCTATGCATCGGAATCGTAGGGCTGGGTCACAGGATTGAATCCTAAGCAACTCTGTTCAGGGTCCAAATGAGCACTCCGGAGACCAGCACTTGATAGGCTGAGCTGCACAGCCTTCAAATGACGCCCAGTCAAACCAGTCAGAAGCTGTCACTGACATAACCTATCTTCCCTGTCCCCAGTCCACGCTTCAACACAGACTCGGCGACCAAGCCTGGCTCTGACAAGAAGGGGCGGGAAGGAACTGCATGAATGAACCCGCCCAGACGTCTCAACGCCGGAACTGCATCGCTTCCTTTCCGATGTGGGTGGGCGACGATAAAAATAGCCCATGCGCCTTGGACGTTAGTTGCCGCTCGACTACCCTACTATGTACAAAGGTATGTTGGTGCTATGAGTTCGTGGAGAGTTGAGTTCGTGTTTCTAGGAGGCCATAACTTCGCTGGAAAATCTAATACGCCCCCCCTTGTGTATAAAGTAATTGCTTTCTTATCTTGGGATCGTAGAATACTTATGCCATCATGATCTAGCCGCTAGGCATCGAGAACAATCATCCATAAGAAGCGGTATGTGATGGAAACGGCAAGCTAATGGTATATCGGCCCGAACACGGCGTAAATGTCCACTTGCTTCGTCTATCGAGACAATTGATTCTGCTCAAGCGAGTTTTTCTTTTTGCCATGGACGGTCGGTCTCAATTCCAGTGGGTAGATCCGTCGACGGAAATGAGGCCACTCCGAGTTCGAATTTTGGCTCGAGCTTGGGCTCAAAATGTCACGGGAATGATCATTCAGAACAGCAGTCAATGGGACCTACGTATTCGAGAACCGCCCGCTAGTTGTGATCACGGTGTTTGCTTTCCATCAGTGTTGGCCCGCTCATTAGTCGTTTCTCTGGTTCTCTATCGAAGATCAAGCGTTGACTTGAGCTGTCAACCAGGTTCTCCAGGGGCAGATCCGCGATGCAGGGGCCAGAGACTTAAGGAGTTGGAGCTTCGACGAGTATGTACTACATTCTAAGGAGCACAGAGGGGGAATAAGGTCGAGGCATGGGTGAGGGTTATTGGGCATGTGGTGAATCGGTTTAGGTCGATCATAGGCGTTGAATGCATGATCTCGAAATAAAACTTCATAAATGGTAGAGTGACCCACCAGGACCGGATCACAAAGCTGCTGAGGGACGAGAGGGATCAATTACAAATTCAGGGAAATCCGACGATATAGCGGAAATTAGATATCTCTCTGTGAAATACTCTCCGACGTGGGGGGGAAAAAGTTCACATGAAAGGTCGCAGTTAAGAAGGCTGAGGCTACGAAGTGAATTAGGGTATATTTAGCTGAATATTTTACATCGCCCCAGTAGTTTTCGTCACCGTTCATAGTAGGGAAGGAAGTTCTAAAAGAAATCTATTTCTCGCCCTTTCGTCTGAAGAAAGCCATCATAAATCCTTTTTTTTTTTTCAATTAAAAAAAAAAAAAAAAAAAAAAAAAAAAAAAAAGGGAAAACATCGAAGATGCATCTTAGGTTTCCTCGTAAGTTACCGAAATTATCTGTTTACTAACTACCTCCTGAAATCTTCAGTGAATAGCATTGTGTTGGTGCAAAGGGCAACTGCACTCGGCAACGCCACATTAAAGAACACTGCCGCCACGGAGGAAGCCGTGCCACATGGCCGGACCTCACTTTCACATGAAAGGGACGAAGGCTCCCACATCTATAGAGCAGGAATCAGACAAGACGTGCGACGGCGCGCAAGAGAAAAGGGGAGGCGCGAGTGGCGGCGAGCAATCTGTCGTTTCCCTTAGGCCTACAGGTTGCTACGAAAGTCATTCTTTTACAATTCTATTTTCAATTTCACTTTCTCCCTACCTTTACTTACCCCCTGCCCCCGAAGTCCCACGATGCAGATTCCGACTGATGGTTGACTTTCTGATGTCCTACTTGACCATTACGACCACACGATGACTTGGGACCATTTCTTCTGTTTGGTGTGGCTCCTAGCCTGCGTCTCTTATGAGCGGGCGGCATAGACCTGTTTTGTGTTGTGGGTTGTGCTGCTCGGCTCCGACAAGGAGTACAGGGTTTCTTTGTATTTTTTATTTTTATTTATGATTATTATAAATTTTTTTAAGACTGCCGCGTTTCCCCTTCTGCGTGGGCAGAACTCACCAAAGATGGCACATCTCGAATCCGAGGCCGAAAGTTGTCGGACTTTGAGCTGAGTTTGCTGAAGCGCGGCGATTAGTTCTGCCGTCTTAACTCCGTCGGTGTGGATGAGTCGGCTTTTTCCGCTCGGATGATATCACCGCTACGCCTGCCTGGATCAAATTTGACCATCAACCACCCCGACTTCTTGATCCGACTCTCTCACGAGCTGGAATGCCCGCTATATTTTCTACATGGCGTCCTTAGCGTGATATTCGCCAACCCTTAGAGCCTATGTTCCGGTCAATGAGAGGCAGGACCCCGTCGAGGGCCCTGCAATTTGGCCAGCACCAGCAGCTCAGCAAGCCATGCCACCTAACTCGCGGCTCCCTCCAACGCGGTCCTAAGGCTCAATTCACTACCGCCCGACCTCGCCCTTCCCCCTATTCCTCTTCCTCATTCGAGCCTCTTCGGCCTCCGTCGCCAGCGTCCCTAGGCACCCCGCGAGCTCCGAAAACCTACAAGCGCACGCGAAAATGGCTCCGTCGCCTCCTCGTCCTCTCCGCCACGAGCGGCACCGTCTACTTCATCGACCGCTACCTCTACGCGTCCAGCCTCGCGCGCACCCTCCGCACCTTTGGAATCGGCGCCCTCGTCGCACTGGACTACAAGATCAACTTCCGCCCGCAGCCCATCACCGGCGGCACCGTGCAGGACGTCCACCTGCGCAGCGCGGAGCGGCTGTTCGACCTGCTGCGCGCAAACGGCGGGCTCTACCTGAAGATGGGACAAGCTATCGCGATGCAGAGCGCCGTTCTGCCGCCTGAGTTCCAGCGCATGTTCGCGCGCATGTTTGATGATGCGCCGCAGGATGAGTGGAAGGACGTCGAGGCGGTTATCGAAGAGGACTTTGGCAAGAGTGTGGAAGAGGTGTTTGGGGTGAGTTTTACGGGAGAGGAGGGTAAGGGCCTTATGGAGAGGAGAGCCAGGGCCAGTGCTAGTGTAGCGCAAGTCCATTGGGCTCGACTTCCGGATGGCCGCGAGGTCGCGATTAAGATTCAGAAGCGGGAGATCGCGAAGCAGATTGCTTGGGATCTTTGGGCGTTCAAGTAAGTTCTTTTATGCTGTTCCCCCTGCCATGCGAAACTACGAATCCTCAAAGGGGCGAGATCTATACTACCGGGATATTTTCTCATTTTTTGTCTTGGCTCTTAGGACGGTAACGAGAATCTTCAGTTACTGGTTTGACCTGCCCTTTTACACTATGATACCCTTCATAACAGAGCGTTTAGAGTTGGAGACGGACTTTGTGAACGAAGCCAAGAACTCTGAGACTATGAAGAAGCTTATTGAGGGCGAACCGGGGATCCGTGGCCGGGTATACGTGCCCAAAGTGTACCCCGAATTTACAACAAGGAGGGTTCTTGTGGCGGAATGGATCGAGGGTGTCCGGCTGTGGGACAAGGAAGGACTCACGTCTATGTGGCTCGGTGGCTCCGGGAAAGGATCACCTGGCCTTGGTAACGAACTTCAACCTCCTGATTTCAATCATGCTCGGCGGGAATTGCGCCAGAACCCTCTTCGTGAAAAGCTCAAGCCCGAGAGGCTAGAGTGGAAGGGCCGTCGGGGTCTGGGTGGTCTAGGTCTGACCTCGAAAGAAGTCATGAAGACGATGGTGGACCTGTTCTCGGCTCAGATTTTCAAATGGGGAGTGGTCCACTGCGATCCTCACCCGGGTAACATATTCGTGCGGCGGAAACCGAACGGCAAGGCCGAAATGGTCCTCATCGACCACGGTCTATACGTTTACATGAACACAGAATTTCGCCATCAGTACTGCGTCTTCTGGAAGGCACTCATGACTTTTGATCATAAGATGATGGTTGACATCACGGAGCAGTGGGGGATAAGAGGCTCCGATGTCTTCGCGAGCGCGACACTGATGCGGCCTTACGAAGGCGAGGAGACGAAGCAGTTCCTACGGGAACTCGAGGGTAAATCCCCTTCGGAGAAGCAGTTCCTCATGCAGCAGAAGATGAAGGCGAGTTTGAAGGACTTCCTCGCCGACGAGGACAAGTGGCCCAAGGAGCTCATCTTCATCGGCCGCAACATGCGCATCGTCCAGGGCAACAACCAGTACCTCGGGTCGCCTGTCAATCGGATTAAGATGATGGGCGAGTGGGCGAGCAGCAGCTTGTATACGGATCCGAATCTACCGTTGAAGCAGAGACTCGTGAATGCGTGGCGACATCTCCTCTTCAAGACCGTCCTTGTGGCTACGGATATTGCGTTTTATTTCTTCAAGATCCGCCAGCTGCTGGGCTGGGGCGGGGGCATGGAGGAGGAAGTTGACCGACATATGAGGGACATGGCTCATGGGTTTGGGGTAGAGATTGAAGAGAGTGTCTTCTCAGGGTAAGCAATTTCGACAATTAAAAATTGGGGGGGAAGGGTATTCGATCTCGATATATTGAGGCCCATGTACGATTAAGGATAGAAGACGAGTGGCAGGAGTGTGTGGTCACTCACACACCACACACATGAAGACACTTCTCAATCTAATACCTACCAGATTTATTGGACGAACTACTGCATGGCTCGGGTCTGTGAGGTGCCGAATGGGGAAGGTCATATCAGACTTATTCTAGAAATCATCGAGACACGACAGCTTCCGTTTTCGCAGATGGCAAAAGGTCACGGACTGAAGTGTTCTTGCGTCTGTGTTACGACTACTTCGTACTTCGTAGTTGGTGGACTGGGGTCCCGATTATCTTCAAATCGGCGGGCCTCCTAAGTAAGAGAGGAAGAGCAGAGTCAAGGAGAACAGCAATGGTGAATGAAATCTGGACAGGCAGGCCACCGAGCTTGCTTAAAATTCCGATGACCCGCAAGCCTTACAGGGTTGACGGTGAATCGCAATCGCAGTCTGTCGATCGACACTTATCGTTGTTCTCTTCTCCAGCAAGTCTCAGCTCGCCTCGTCCTCCAGATCTCCACCAAGAAGGAGCCTTCTTGATAAGTTGATGTTCATTAGGCGGGTAACAGGGATAGAGTAACCTTGGTCTTGTGTCTTGTTACCCCTTTTCCTGCCTTAAGCTGGACGGTAATTGCGAAGTACAAGGGATCCGGTATTCTCAAACGAACCTCCCCTCCATTTCCCGCAGAAGCTCAAAAGTCTCGTCTCTTCTTCCGCCACATGGTTTCCCCAGTCATTCTGAGGATTTAGCGTCAAATGCTAGGACCGTTTCGTGGCCCCTAATCTTAGTTGGACATTGAGATTCGAGGACCGAGAATCAAATTGGAGGAGGAAAATATCCCGGGCGCCCCACCTTTGCAACTCGCAAATATAACGCTGGATTAAACACCGAGGTGTCGGTCTGGTGTGATTGCTTCGTATGACAGCCCAGGGCAACCCCTAATAATACTTCTTAGACTGAGGAGCTACAGTGGAAATACCCATCGACTGCCTTCAATTCTTGAATCTTGCTCGCTCTCAGGTCGAGCACGTGTTAGCACCTGCAGGAAGGTGCCCACTGCTTCCTTGTGCCCACCGTTTTACTTCGAATGCCGAGATGCGCAAGCCCACTCGCTACACTACACTACCCCTCTTCTTCTTCAAGTGCATGGCTGGCCGCAGAAGAGCTCACCTTATTTCCTGCACATCTCCAGGCGTATGGGCGGACTTACAGTAGCGCCCTGCAGAGACGGTATTACTGTCCCCCTCTCGTCTCGCCTCCCACACAACGGGCTCTCATGGTCCCATTTGGTTCAGGAGAACATCCTGCTGATTGGTTCGATCAACCTTGGAGCTAACGGGACAGTCCACTTTTGCTGTCCTTCCATCATTAGGGGAAGGCTAGCTGTGATTGGCTGTGGGGGCTGCCGGGGTACCTGCAATTTTAAGGAGACAAGGCCTGGAGTGATGAAAGTGGCATCTCTGATGACCTTTGTAGGCGACAATGCTCCGAAGGACAAGCTAAACACTTTGTACTTCGTATTTCGCAGCCCAGGAGACATCTGGGGGCATTGTTTCGGGTGTTCACATCGGTTGCAAAGGCAGGAGGTCGGCGCTTAACGCCAGAAGAATGCCGTGATGATGAACTGGTTTTACATCAAGCAAGGGCAGAAATCGGCCCCGAGAAGCCTCAATGTAAGTACCCGTGACCGGATCATCTCCTGGCCTCGTTTTTATCCGCAGCTTTCGCATTGTGGTCGGAGAAGTGCATTGTGTACCAGTGGTAGTGATATATCCCCTAATATCACCGGGCTGGAGCAGTGGAATCAATCCATTCGGTCATCCTGTGGTTTCCCAGGGAGAGGATGAAACTAACCGCGCCGAACTCACCCATGTTCAACTCTACCGAGGAAAGGAATTGGAGAGGGGTGATGTCGGGACCGTGAGTGTTCAAAAGGAAAAATTGGCTCCTTCTCGTCCTGGTAGTAGGTACGAAGTAATAAGGCGAGATCGGGCTTGAAGATCTGCATTGCGCAGGGCTCAACTATGCTTCGAGAAAATCCTGTTTCTCAGCTACTGGTCGAGCGCCAGAAGCTCTAATAGAGATTGAAATTGTTACCACTCAACGCGCAGTACTCCGTATCTTCGTGCACCATTGCCGGATGCATGTCTGAAGTGAATGATGCACAAGGAGTACTAAGGATGTAGTTATTTGCATCGAGGAATCGAGGATCCAGCCAGGTCAGCTTGGGTTTGGGGCATTTTCTTGTCGAGTCTTAGTGGAGTCGGTCCCAAAACTACCCCCGGAGTCTTGGCCCGGGTACCTGGGTTAGTACTTGGCCTTGTTTCATTGTACAAAATACAGCGGAGGAGCTCGGCGGAATCGACCTGATGAGGAGCTGGACTACGAAGGAGGGAAGAGACTCAGGCACCTCCACGTACCTGTATACCTGGTACCTTCGTACTTACACCGCGAATTGAAGTGATTTGATGGATTGATGGATTGATTTGATGCGAGGCGAGAAGATAATTATTACTCCTCCGTACAACCCTGGTAACGCATGTACTTCGTACACCCCACTAGCAAGACACGCCAGACAAGACAGTGTACATCGTACTTGGGGTGTGTAGTCTAGTCGTGTCATCCGCATCAATTAGCTCCTGCCTGCCTTCTCACCCCCTCCTGCCCATTTCCAGTCGGTTGCTCCCTTCCAACGTCAGAGCAAAAGTGGGTGGTTCCTGTCCTGTGTCCTTTGTCCTGTGTCCTGTTCCTGGCTGTCTGGTGTGTCATGTCCGGCCCAGATTGTTCTTTCCTCCCTGAATTCTCACAGTTGGCAAGGATCCTTCAACGCGTTTTTCCTTCAACTTTTTTTCTTCACTTCGCATCGTTTGCAATGCAAGCTGCATTCGACTGAGAAATAAAGTAAAACAGTCTTTCAAAATCTTTACCTGTCATTGTTTACTTTTTTCACTTCTTCTTACCCTCTTTACCCCGGTTTTGATCCACCTAGTCTCGGGTCGTCCTGCGCTGCCCGGCACCACCATCTCTCGCGCGACCTCACTTCGAACTCGTTCTCTGCTGACCGTCGCAGAAACACCTGGTCTCCCCCAATTTGGAGTTCACCTGTCAACCGCGATTTTCTAGCCCCGGATCCAAGTCCCGACTTGCTGAGACAATCCTCGTGTGATTCCGAGCTATCAGCGAATCCATTCGTTCTAGAGCCATATCCGCCCTGACACCCTCGTTAGCCAATCGACGTTGCGGATGGTCGGTTGAAGTCGAAGCTGCGCCGAGCATCAGAGTCCCACCTCGACCCCCTATTCTAGAAACGCCCATTCCCTGCGATTGATATCGCCAGCATTTCTTTTCTTCATCTTTTCTCCTAATAAACGAATTTCTCTACGAACTGGACAGGATCAAGCCAGGTAAGTTTACATCGTGCGTTTCGAGCACATCGCCAGGCGCTGCCTATGTTCGATTAATCGTGTACTCGTTTTCCTACCCCTGGAGCTAGTGCTCCCCCCAAACGGCCATGTTTCGAAACATGCTTTTCCTTGTGTGAATCCACCCGTCCGCCTTATTTGCGGGCCAGACCTCACAACTTCACCCGTGACGTCGATCTCTTGACTGCATCGCAAGAGAATTAAAGTGCGCGTGAAGCATGGCTGGAGGAGACCTCGACCCAACGGTCCCGTCGAACTCCAAGCTTCAACGGGGGTTGGGCAACCACTCCGCGCACACCCTTTTAGACCTTCTCGGGTGGATAATGGGCTTCTGCACTCTTGCAGCACAGATACCCATTCTTGGGACTCTGTGGCCAATGATGCGCTGCGCATTGATGGGAGTCGGCAGGCGAACGCGAAGCATATATTAATTGAGGGCGTGGATGGCTATTCGATGACCGCTTACCCTGCCCTTCGATATATCGTTTCGGAATTGGGGTCTCATCAGGAGATGGGTTCATCAGCCACAGCTAACAACTTCTCATGTGCAGGTTATCATTCATCGATACCCCATCTTCTTTTACGACCTGGCTGCGCCATCTATTCCTTGATTCGTATTCATCGTGCGCACAGACAACGACGACGTGTGCTCGCTCAGCTTAGGAATTTGGTCCCCGAACCCCCCTCTAGTGTTGGTTGCTGCAACCCGTGCGATCCACCTTCGTTCCCTCATCGCGCTGTCATCAACCCGCGTCGTGAAAAGCATCAACGGCAACGCTACGTCGATCGAATCTACGCTTCATCAAATAGCGGTCGTTAGCAGGCATATCACCCGCGTGGTTACTCTTCCGCAAGGTACACGAATTCGCAGCCTAGCGGAAGATAGTTTCCCTGTTAATGCCTTACGCTGACAAGAATGACGCCGCCCCGCCGTTCTAGTCTCGGTATGCTTCTCCGTCGAAGCAAGTCTGGGGACCTCAAGTCCCGCAAGGCCAAGGACGCCGAGCGCCAGCCTTCGGTCTCCAAGGTCGCCCCTAAACTTCCCGATGTCTACCGAGGTCACGAGCAACTGTCAAACAGTTTCGGCACCGAATTACGACCCGACTCGGTCTCCATCATCTCCGGCACGACTGATCTCTATTCCGCTCGCCCGTCAATTGACCCCGGACGGGGCCCCCTGACAGCCGTCCCCGCCCCTCCGCCGGTTCCCAATACGCCGTGGGATCCCTATGCGCGTACCGAGAGCATGACCCATCGGGGTCGGTACAGTTATGCCAGCAGTGCGATTAGCACTATCAATAGCCCTAGGAGGGTCCGCAGACGCAAGGATCCTACCCCATTCAAGTACGTCTTGCCACATCCCATGTAGGGCTCTGATTCGATAATACTGTCTATACTGACATGGAGTCTAATTTAGTATCCTAATCATCGGTACCCGAAACTCCGGCAAGACATCCTTCCTCGAGTTCCTCAAGACCGCCCTTGCCCTGCCACCCAAGAAGAGAGCTAAGAGAGCTGAAGAGGACGATTTTACTCCCCATGCCCCGCCCTCGGGCAATTTCATTCCTCACTATCTCGAAACTGAGATTGACGGTGAGAGGGTGGGACTTACACTCTGGGATTCCGAAGGCCTCGAAAAGAACGTGGTTGATCTGCAGCTCAGGGAGATGTCCGCCTTTTTGGAGAGCAAGTTCGAGGAAACCTTTGCAGAGGAGATGAAAGTAGTCAGGTCGCCTGGCGTCCAGGACACCCACATTCACGCCGTCTTCTTGGTCCTCGATCCCAGTCGGCTCGACCGTAACGTTGCAGCGGCGAAGTCTATCTACTCGAACGGCCATAACGGTATCAGCGATGCACGAAACCCGGGTGCTTTGGACGACGACCTCGATCTTCAGGTCATGAGAACCCTCCAAGGCAAGACGACGGTAATCCCCGTTATTTCCAAGGCCGATACGATCACCACGAAGCACATGGCCGCCTTGAAACGCAGTGTATGGAACAGCATCAAGAAAGCTAACCTCGACCCACTGGAGTCTCTGGCGCTCGATGACGAAGATGGCAGCTCGGCTAGTTCCAGCCGGATCGACGAGGTTGATGAGGATGCTGTGCAGTCGGACGCCGGCTCTGATTCGGCACCCGGAGAAGGACTCCCTATTCAGGGGAACGAAGGCCAGGAGGCCGGTCAGGACCCCGACGATTCCGTCCGCCGTCGCAAAGCAGAGAAGGAGGAGGCCGCTGAAGAGGATGTCACATTCCTGCCCCTCTCCATCATCAGCCCAGACCTTTACGAACCCGGCGTTATCGGCCGCCAATTCCCCTGGGGTTTCGCCGATCCCTACAATGAAGAACACTGCGATTTCACCCGTCTTAAGGATGCCGTCTTCAGTGAGTGGCGTGCCGAGCTCCGTGAAGCTAGCCGAGAACAGTGGTATGAGGGATGGAGGACGAGCAGATTGAAGCTTCGGGACGGACAAACGCGCCGCCGAATATAGAAGGGCGAGCTAGATTGTCTTTTCCTTGTTGATGAACCATACCCTAAACCATTCAGGTGGCATTCATGGTACGCCTTTTTGATTCCCGGTCAGATCAGATCTCCTCCCAAACTCTCCTTTTTTTTTTTCGTCATGTTGTCGAGGTTGAATACTGCAGCATACCCCCTTTGTTCTTTGGTTTCGTGTGTCTTCTTTTCTCCCTTTCTTCACTTTTTCTGGTACACTTCTCTTGCACTTGGGGAAGGGTTGGGTGGCGCTCTTGGAGGGTTAGAATGTTCAAAGATTCGCGTTTCACGGATCCCCAGTACCGCCGCCCCTATCACGAGTCGCACGACAGACATTCCTTATTTTGATTCCAATTTTTTTTCTGCTAATTGATGGATACACAAAACACGGTGGGCATCGACGGCCAAACGCCTAGCTAAGCGATGCGTCTTGGCTCATGTCTTGCGGTGTTTCGACCTTGGTTTTCCTCCGGCCTCAGTGGCGATTGATGGATGAGATTGGTTGAAAACGCAAAAGGCGATTTAAAATACCCCCTTATTTTTGTGGACGATGAATTTTCTCTCTTCTTCTTTTCCAATTTCTTTCCAGCTTCTTTTTGTTCTATTCACTCCATTCGGTCAAAAATTCTCTCCTATGTATCTTAGTTCATTCTCGGCTTCTCGACCCGTCCGGTCCGGGAGCTTGAAAACCTGGGTTTCAATGGAGGTGGACTTGTTTCTTCTAATTTTCTCCCTTGGCGCTTCGTCAATTGATTCTCGTCGGGACCCGCAAATGATAGACCTGTCAATCTTTGGTTTCTGGTAAAATGAAAAGAGGCTCGTCGTTTGCTTGTCGTCACCTCTCTGTTGCGTCTTGACGTTGACGAGACCTTCGTGCGTAGTTCCTTTCACGGAGTGGTGTTCCTTGGCCTCGATGGGCTGTATCAGCTGGCTTTAAGTAGGAGAGATGGGCATGATATGCAGCAACCAAGGGAGCAAACGCACGTAGACAGGCATGGTACCATAAAACACTGCATTGGAGGAAGAAAAGGGGTATCGAGTCCGTTGATTAACCTGCCAAAATTGCAAACTACCATCCCAAACCACCATCAGAAAGACCTAGTATAAGAATAAAATGACCAAAGCAACCCAGGAAAACCATCCTCGCACGCCATTCCAGGAGCCATACTGGGAAGAACGGCAATTGAAATATCCACCCATGAAATAAAACCTTCACAACCCAAGGGTAGTCGAGTCCTGCCGCATCGCACATTGTGAATGGCTTGCTCAGTCCTCCCACTCAGTGTTGAGAGGGTTGCCGTCGTCTTCAACATCTTCCTCCTTCCGGTCAGGGTTCTTCCCACATCTGATGAGCAAATTCCGATCCTTCGCGCTGAGAAGAACCGCGTCGAAATTGTTAGGTAGAACTCCATCGTTTCTGATACAAGAAAAGATAACAACGTTAGTCGATTCTGAAGAAGAGAAGGTAGAAAAAGGCCGAGAAAAAAAAGGGAGTGGCCGGATAGCATACCTAAGAATATCAACCTTGATATTCCGAGCCTTGTCTCGAATCTGTTGCTGTGTCCGCCGAACCGCGAACAACTTCTCGCGCCTCGCCTTGTCTTCCATGTGCGCCCAGTAACTTCCGTGCTCTCTAATGAGCTCGATCACTGCCTCCGTGTCCTCCTTTGTCCAGAAAATGCGCCTCCTAGGTTGTCTGACAGCAGGTTGGACATCTTCGAGAAGCTCGGTGCCGGCTCTCACAACAATGGATTGCTCCGGAGGCCGTCTTCCCGTAGCAGCTGGAGTCGCTGCTCGGATCTCTGCCTGAATCTCTGACGCGGAAGCCGATGGGTTTCCTGTAGCTTCGCGAGGCTCTTCTGTAGCCCTCGAAGATTTGGCCCGCGGCGGCCTGCGTTTAGGAGTCTTGTAGGTACATTGAGGCGGGACCTCCTCCGGCTCCTCTAGTGCCTCTGTGGGAACTTCGTCTGGCACATAGTCTTCATCGCGGTCGTCGATCGTTGGCAGTCTCGCGTCTTCGTCCTCATCTTCGTATTGCCGGCGGGATCTCTTCTTCGAAGGCACAGCAGCAGCTGGAGCCTCGATTGAAACGTGCCGGTCACGGGAGGGGACAGCTTCGCCAATGGTAGCCCGGGTACCTCGGGAGGCTGAGAAAAGAGCGCCTACTGACGCTACGCCGGTGTGAAGGGTGCTGTGGAAATAACGGTTAGTGTGACCGTAAAGATGGACATCGAGGGAACGGCGCCACGGTACGCACCTAGGATCTGCGCGGTCATCAGTCTCTTGCTGGATCTGCGCTTCTACGGCCGAGGAGACAAGTTCTTCATTCTGGAGCTCGCGGACAGGTACATTCTCTATCGTGTCAATCACGGAACGGAATAGGTTGTCCGCCCATTCCGACAGATCGTCGAAGAACCTATCGATTGGAAATGTCCTCTGGAGATCATCGATGTCGACCTCGGCACCTTGCATACATTGCCAAAGCTCATCAACTCGGTCCGCAACCTTTTTCCTAGCCTCTCTTTGGTCTTCCTCTTCCTCCATGTCCGGATCTTGGGAGAAGTCGACGTCAAAGATGGGCAAAAGCTCGCCGTCGTCGAGGTCGAGGGTGTCAAATTTTCGGGCCTCCCCTGGCGCCGAGGCTAGGAAGACATCAGCGCCGATTTCTAGCGCGGTAGTGCCGTCCAGAGAGCGTTCGGCAAGAATCTCGTAGATCCAGCGCTGCGTGCGGATATCGAGAGCGCGATCAAACGTGTTGTACTCCTGGTAGCGCTGGGAGAGAACGCTTTGAGGTGTCATTATACACCAAGGGAATTGCTTGTCCAGGGTCTGAAGGAGGCTCAGGATGTCGTCGGAGTCTTGGCTGCCGCCCACGGCAAACAGAGCGTCCATGAGGATAACCAAGTTCGTCGCAGAAACCACATTCAGAAGGGCATCCCTGTCTGTAGAATCGTCGAGGGATCTAGCAACGAGATCCTTGTCTAAGAAGAGAGACTCGCGCATAATGTAGTGGACTTTCCAGTTGTTCAGCGCTTGTCGATACGACTCGAGCAATATCTCCCATGTCCTAGTAGAACGGTCCGCAAGCCCGAGGTGATCCCTAAGACCCCGGGCAGCGGCCAGAAGATTTTGCTGGAGCGCGGTCATTACCGCAGCGTTGAGGAGCTCTTCCTCATCTCCGACAGCAACTCTGACCACGGCTTCTAGAGCAGTGGCAGATTAGCAATGCTTCGAGGAAATATGATTCTGAAGTAATACATACGTTCAAGTCCTTGCTCTATGAGACCGTCAGAACCCACTGCCTCCGAGTCCTCATCCACATTGTACTTAACACTCTCAATGCTCCTAGGCTCGGATGGCGCCTTCGCCCCGCGCCGAGCAGGAGGGCCTCTCTTTATCTCCGAGGGTTGTTTGGCCTGGCTGGAGGAAGGTGCTGTTCTTTTGCGCCGAGGCCGCTTTTGGACCGTGGCTTGCTGCTCTGGCTCTGGCAATTCTTGGCTGTCATCAACTACAGCAGTCCTTTTTCGTGTACTTCTTGTAGATCTGGCAGAGCTGTTAGCTCGCCTTGAAGATCGTGTCGCTGTTGCCATAGGACAGGTTAGAAGGACTGTGGCTTTGCTGAGGGTATAAATGACGTAGGCGAATTCTGCTGTGACAACGAGAAACCATAGAAGATCAGAATTCAGTTCCAGGTGAGCTGTATACAGTCCTCTTCCACACACACACTATCTGATGGAAATAATCAAAGGACTGTGTTGAGTGGGATGAATAAAGAGGGTGTCGGTAGGGAGGCAAGAAAGCTTTGTTTACCTGAACCCTAAGGAAGACTGATCAGGAAATTCAATCGTTCGGGTTCGGGTTAAGACGTCACGTGATCATTCTGGTATGCTCCTTCCTTCGAGAGCCGGAACCAGCTGGAACGGAACAGAGGCATATCTATCTGCCTAATTGAGATTGAGGTTGGACAAGACAAGATAATACTCTGCAAACACCCAACAATTCCTCAAAATTATGGGTTCCTGTCTCTTTTATTGTCGGTCTTAAATTCACGAAGTAGGAGGGAATCATCCCAGTAATGGAACGGAGACAGTGCAGCATCCACCCTGGTCAAGACTGGCTCTGAAAGAGCCTGTAAAACCACTCCTACAACAACATAGAACCCCCAGTACGAAGTTGTGCCACTTAATTGACCTTTTTGGGTGGAATTCTCCTGATCCTATCGGGGCCGAAAACCCCGAGAAGGTAGGCCGTCCGAGTCAAGAACAAAAAGACCTACCATATTGAGTAGCACCAGTTAGCAGGTAAGCTAAAGAGAGTGAAGAGTATCTGAATGAGAGAGGAAGTCGTACTGTTGCCCCAATGT
Organism: Scedosporium apiospermum; assembly: GCF_000732125.1. Taxonomy (NCBI): domain Eukaryota; kingdom Fungi; phylum Ascomycota; class Sordariomycetes; order Microascales; family Microascaceae; genus Scedosporium; species Scedosporium apiospermum. The sequence goes on along the minus strand of NW_015971811.1, from coordinate 1,971,824 downwards.
TCCCCCATGTCATGGCATTCCACCTACTCACATCTGTGAAGTAGTGGTTACCCAGGGCATACCAAGTGAGTGCAATGTGTCCAATATCTGCTACCCAAAGAGCTATGAGGTAGTTTCGAACAACTTTAATCTCCGTGGTAGTCGAAAGCACGGCAAGCCCCACCATACAGAGGAGAAGATATAAGTTACCGAGCTGGAGAGCAACGAGGCGACTGTTGGCAGAAGTTGTAACTGGGACTGGGCTAGGTATTTGCTCTGCAATGAACCAGTCAGGAGAGTAAATGGCGCCAACGAAGCCGCCTATCCTATCGGGGGATGTTAGTTCGGGAGGGTGGCAGAGGAATATGTAAAGAAAAGGGTACAAGTCAGTAACGACTCCTTTCGAGTTGTCTTACAAGGAGATGGGCTCGAGGATCGTGAAGACAATCCTCGGGAATGGGGGAAGGGTCGATGCCATATTTTGTGTTCTTATTTTCCCCTTTCTTTCTTCCAGTGATTTCTTATCCTCTGATGTTTTCGCAAAAGCCTTCTCAACTACTTCGAAGATCAAGACGCACAGTGTTACAGCTAGACTAGATTCCCAATCTGATTTGTTGATGAGCTGGACCTGCATGCGGATGGCCTGGGTCTCCGATCAAACTCAGCATTTCCAGTTGGCGGTGGCCCTCCTTTCCCAGACTTCGGTCTGGAATCCATATCACGTGAAAACTCGATTCATTTTTGGTGGGGTTCACCTCTCGGTCCCGTCATAGTATTTGTAGCTTCAGCTGATTCCAGGAGTCGATTTACATCCAGCTTGCTCTTCTCCGCCATCAGTCTTAACTCTTCCCATCTTTCGTCGATACCATGTGAAAGGAACCCTCCGACATCTCCTCGCTATAGCCTTGCCATCGTCCCTTCCAAGCATCACATTTATGTCGCTTTCTTCTGAGCTTATGGGTGTTCGTCCCTCCACAGATCGCTACTATCGAATCGAACTGTTGGAACATTTCTGGCCTCGGACTATGGGCCTTCCCTCAACCAGACTAAAGGAGAGTGCAGCTTTGATGCCAGGATAGCACAATGGCCACGATAGAACCGCGCCTAATTCACCTCCTCAACGATGCCACGACACCCAATCTCCCCTCTACGGACCTCCCGCCGCTCCAGTCATCCGGTACCTCTCGGCATCCCGATCGACTGCCTCCTCTCGAGCCCGATGCGAATATCCAAGCCGATAAAAACTCTATGAATTCTACGCTTCCCCCTTACCTCCTTGACGACAGCACCAATCTGAGGATCGGGAGGGCGGATTCGAGATACACCATCTTGGATCGTGGGGTTGGCGTTGGAGCTGCGTCCCACTCGCTTCGCCTCCTACTTGGAGAGACATCAGCACCGGATTCGTCAAGTCCTTTAAGCAAAATACTTGGAGACGGCGTAGATGGGTCTGACGAATTATCTACAAAGAAGAGGCACCGAGCGATCGCAGTCAAGGATGACTTTGTCCAACTGCCCCAACCTGTGAAGAAGCAGAAGGCCACTCAGCAGCAGGTTATGCCCCCCATTATCAACGGGTTACTTGAGCCGCCTCCAGATGCTGCGTTATTCCCACCCATTTCATCGAACTCCTTCAATGATAATGACTTGAACCTCAACCTGCTCCGAGAGTTTACGAATGTCAACGAGGATCGCAACGCAGCCACGGGATTTCGTGACCCAACGAAACCTCTAGGTGTGAAGACCAGGAGGCGATCGACGAAGCCCCGCAGGAAATGGACGGAATCGGAGACTAAAGATCTTCTTCTGGGCGTGAATCGGCATGGAGTCGGCAAGTGGACGACGATTTTGGAGGACCCCGATTTCAATTTCAATGATCGCACCGCCGGTGATTTGAAGGATCGATTCCGGACATGCTGTCCCGATGAGCTCCGCACAAACCTTCCGAGGAGACCCAAGCCACCCGGAAAATCCTCTTCTTCGACTCGGAACCCTGGACCCACCAACCGAACGAAATCAAAGGCTAAGACCGGTCTTCTGTCCGAAAATATCTTGATCGCTACGGAGGAGGAGGAGGCAGAACCACAGGCATCTGCGGGCGAGTCGGCGAGTGATATGCCTCTAAAGAAAAAGAAAAGCCGAGCCCACCGCAAGAAACTAGAGGATTTGGCGGAGCTAGGGATCCACGGACCATTCAAACGTTCACGCCGCAGAGAGCGGAGGCCGTTCACAGAACAGGACGACAAGGAAATTCTAGAAGGCCTGGATATCTACGGACCGGCATGGACTAAGATACAACGGGACCCTCGGTTTAGTTTATCCAGCCGACAGCCTACGGACCTGAGGGACAGGGTCCGCAACAAGTATCCGAATGTTTACCAACGAATCGAGAAGGGCCTATTCCAGATTAAGGACACCAACCCTGGGAATGAATTGCTGGAACCGTCGGTAAATATGACGATAGAGAACTCTCTGACCAAGGTTTCCTCTGGTCCTGTGGACACTCAGCTCAATCGGCCGAGTTCACGGGACGAGATGCTGAAATGGGGTGGTCCAGTTCAGGGTCCTGAACTGCCCGAGCTGATATCAATTGTCCCAACAACGGCCAACATTGGGGAGATGGATATATCCCGCTTTCTCGTCGATAACACTTCAGATTTACGGCCAAGTGGGAAGCAGGCGCTCCTCGGCGCTGTGTTACCATCACGGTCATCTTCGCCAGTTCCTGGAGGCCTCGCTTATGAGTAGAGAGATCTGCGCAATGCTTGAAAACGTTTTTTTTTTTTTTTTTTTTTTTCCTCTTTTTTTCCCCCTCTTCCGCTTGAGTAGCATAGAGATATGGTAGGAGAATGCTTGAAACCATTAGTGATGAATCAAAACCTGCACAGCCCGTAAACAGATATAATTCTATAAAAATGGATTCTGAAGATCTCATCGCGGCGGCTCTTCTTGCGGGTTGCCATGGTCATCAACCTTTGGTGTCGCGTCCGTGAACACTAGATTCTCAAGGCGCTCAATATTCGCCTCCTCCTTCCGCTTTAGAAGTCTGTTCATACTACTACTGCCTTTTACGACTAGCTTGATCATAGCAACCAGCGTATATGTAGCATCGTTCCCCGCATTGTAAAGGTAGAGCTCCTCGTGTGGGCACCCAAGACCCGTCAGAACACTTCCTAATGAAAAACTTGTAAGCGGCCCCGGCAACCTTGTCGGCTCGCATTATGCCCGAAGACTGATAGCGCCACTCTAAATGTGTCGACGACTGCCGTCACGGGAGCGACGTTGAATATGTCGACACCTAGGAGCTGAATGATTCGTAAGTCGTCTGTCACGGAAGGACCTACAAGGACGATGTTGCGAAGACGAGCGTGGCGGCCAGTCGGCGGATAGTCTTGGTCCTTGACCTGGAGAGCTTTAGCGATCACGGAACGGAACTGGTCCTGACCGATGCGATTCGTCGGGGCAAATATGCATCGCCGGCCAGGTATCAATCTCTTCGCCTTGACGGGGTATTTAGTAGAGAATTCCTGGGTTGTAATGAGATCGTTGAGGCTCTTTCTCGGGCTAGAGTCTCTCAGATCTCGTGTATCAAGAATGGCGATGCCGCATCCTTCAGTCTTGAACTTGTGCATGTCCCATCGGTCCTGTCCTGGCAATTCCAGATCGATCGAAATAATCACGACATCCAGGGAGGAGAGTTGTCCAGAATTTGGTGTTATTCCTAAAATTGCCTTCAGGCGTCCAATTCCGCCACCCTTCCCAATCTTAATTGGGGGTAGGTCGGCAAACGGAGAAGTTGAAGCCATCGTGACGGTGACGTAAGTGGTGTATCGGTCCTTGGCGATTGTAAAAATGAGGGACCTCAGAGCAGCGCAGTTTTCAGCGGGTCAGTGGTACACTGTACTGCCTGAATATAGCTATGCCCACTTCGTAAGTCGTATGGAAACGACGGTAGGCTAATAGTTGGCAAATTCGAGCATTGATGAACATTGATGGGGTGGGAAGCATGTGCTTCTCGATGCTGTATTACCATCACAGTCATCTTCACTGGCTCCTGGAAGCCTCACTTATAAGTAGAGAGATCCGCGCAACGTTTGAAGGGCCTAATACAACCCCTGAGTGAATGGAAATGAACACAATATCTGAGCCTGATCCAGTTTCCTAAGCATTCTTAGTTTGAATTGTTCCTCCTTCGGAGTTCAGTTTAAGGACAACGGAACATCCCGCTTAGTCATCAACAATTTTATTAACCCTACAATTGCACTCGTCGAGTTTTGGCGGCTCGTCCAATTTTTCTCACGTGATTCGAAACATCAGAAACCCCACCAGCCAAAAAAATAACCACACAAAAAAAAGAACTTCGAGATCTCAATTCAACCACGAAACTTCTGATCTACTAACCCCATCACCAACGCCCAGCAATCAAAATGGCCCGTGGAATGTAAGTCGACGCCGCCTTGCTACACCGTCTAATCTCGATATATCATACCTTTCGGCCTTGAGATTCGCTCTTCGCCGCGGAGATGCGTCGCAATCGCGCGCCTTTGAGCCTCGTACTAACTATCTCATAGCAAGAAGCACCAGAAGAGACTGAGCGCTCCCAGCGCTTGGATGCTCGACAAGCTCGGCGGAACCTACGCTCCTGTTCGTTGAACCCAAGATTGTTTCGCTCTCCAGAAGAGGAAGAGAATTAACAATTGCTATAGAAAGCCGGTGCTGGTCCTCACAAGGCCCGCGAGTGCCTCCCTCTCATCATCTTCGTCCGAAACCGACTCCGATATGCCCTCAACTAGTGCGTTCTGCCTCGTTTTCGCCGTGAGAAAATGAGACGAACTTGCTAACGAATGTCTGCTTTTAGCCGTGAGACCAAGGCCATCGTGATGCAGCGCCTCATCAAGGTCGACAACAAGGTCCGAACCGACATCAGCTACCCCGCCGGTTTCATGGACGTCATCACCATCGACAAGACCGGCGAGAACTTCCGTCTCATCTACGATACCAAGGGCCGCTTCGCTGTCCACCGTATCCAGGCCGAGGAGGCTGAGTACAAGCTCGGCAAGGTCAAGCGAGTTCAGCTCGGTCGTGGTGGAATCCCATTCTTGGTCACGCACGATGCTAGGACGTGAGTTCTGTCAGACATCATTCAGCCGTTGGATCAAGCTTTGGTCGATTCGAAGTCACCCGACGAATACAAGATTGGAGCTTTATTTGACGGCTGTATGTCATGCCCTTTATCCCCCCAGTCTGCTAACGGTTTCATTCTGCCTCGTAGTATCCGCTTCCCTGATCCTCTTATCAAGGTCAACGACACCGTCAAGATCGATCTCGCCACTGGCAAGATCACCGACTTCATCAAGTTCGACACTGGTGCTCTCGCTATGGTTACTGGCGGTCGTAACATGGGTCGTGTTGGTGTCATCACCCACCGTGAGCGCCACGACGGAGGCTTCAACATCGTCCACCTCAAGGATGCCCTCGACAACTCGTTCGCTACCCGTGAGAGCAACGTTTTCGTCATTGGTACCGAGAAGCCCTGGATCTCCCTCCCCAAGGGCAAGGGTGTCAAGCTTACTATTGCTGAGGAGCGTGACCGCCGCCGGGCGCACGCTGCTGCTCACTAAAGCATAAAAAAAAAGCTATGTTTATAGGTAATGGGGTATCAGTCTCTTTACACACACGGGCCATGGAATTGAATGAGCATTAAAAAAAGGCGTTTCTGGTTGCCTGTTTGATTTCGTCCGAGTCAGAATCAGCGTTTTCCATGCGAGAAATAGAGATGCCACACGGGGCAAGGTCTCTGCGGGAAGAGACGCAATTGACTCTTCGAAAAATTGAGTGACTGAACTTCAGCTTTTTGTGAACAGAGTGCCCACGCAACGTGATAAAACAAGTGATTCGCGGACAAGACCATCCCAGGGTCATTGTTCGCTTTAGTCCCAGAGCCTATAATCTGCACCCCTTCGAACCCGACTCCCGATCATAACCTCCATCAACCTTCATCCCTTACCATTGTGTGGAAAAACTCCTGGCCCCCATGCCAGCCACAAAAGCCCTGCAGCATGATAATCTATAAAGACAGAGTGATTCGTTTGCATCATGGACTAGTGTAATGGAATCGGAGCAAAGTTGCAGGAGATATGGTCTGATGGCATCGGGATTGAGAGAGCGATTATATTCTCATCTTGAGAGGAGCGTGGGGTAATGGTGACATCGGGACGAGATCAAAACAGGGTAGATGACCCAATCGCTGCCGACTTGGAGGATGCTGTCCCGCTCAAGATATTGGAGACTTTGCCTCCGAAGTCAGCGCTGACAGCCATTTCTGGTATCTAGCTAGGCCCGCTTACAGCACAGATGTTACGGATATTTACATTTGAGAGAGCGTGACCTGCTACGTACGCAGGTAATCCTGCTTTTACAGGAACATGACATTGCTAGGTTGTGCTCTCTCAGACCAAACTAGACTTACCGAGTGCAAACTCAAGAACAAGAAAAAGAGCGAGACAAAATCATCTTGCCAAGCCGCCTCGCTAGAGAAAGACCAGCCCTCCTCTCCTCCCGCAGATGGCCCAGCACCCTCGACATTTACCCCCGAAGGAACGATGGGAAGTCTGACATCGTTCCAGTCTGGCGGTGACTGCTTCTGGGGTGAACCCGGAACAGGCCTCAGCCACCGAGCTGCAGGGCCGCGCTTTTGGCTTTTCCATTAGTGAGCGATATGAAAAATCCCCGGTCTGTTTTCTCACCCCCTCCCTCTCACAGGAGGGGTGGGTCACCGGACAGCGTAGGGTTCAGGTGAGAAAAAAGAACTTGTGTCTCATAAGAGGTTTCACGGCGAAGTTGTAACGGATTCGGGATTTGCAGAGGTGAAATCGACGGTTGAGAGGGCGGGATGAGGGTTAAGAGATTATCGTGCTCCCCTTAACAAGGATCATCAGGGCGGCGGGCGTTGTTACCCTCTCCTTGGGCCTGGACCAGGCTAAGGGCGTGGGGGTTGAGCTGGAAAAGGACTCGGGGCGGAAACGTGGGCGAATGAGGGAAATTACGTCGTAATGTTCAAGGGAATATGCGTTGGGTGGCGTCGTTGCAAGCTGCACTGGTGGTCAAATGGTGGCGGTTTCATTCAGGGACGAGTCAATGTTGAGGTTGAGATTTGAGGTTGGCAACAGCAAGTGTGATGGAGGGACGTACTTCGTACCTCCACACGCTCTTGCTCACCGACTTCACCGATGTCAGATTAAGCTGCTCAGGGATCTGTAGGTCAGTCCACAACGTATTATTGACCTGCTTGATCGGGTACTATTAATGTAGCGTTTCCCTGGTTGGAGTCTGGGGTAATAAACTACGAAGTACTGCATCCGAAGGAGGTACATAGGCAATGGTTCTCGGTACCAACAGGCCCGCTGAAGATCCTTGACCATGCCGGATTCGACTCACATTCACGGGGTTCCAGCGACGGTAATTGCTCATTGACCGTTGTTGCAGAGAGAGGCACGAGTAATTGTTACCGCCTTCATCATTTACAGAAATACAAACGCGAAAAGAACTGCGAAGTAAAACGAGCGTCTTAATAACCCCTCGCCTAGGACTGGTCAACTTCACGTCGTGTTCGGATAAGTGCAGAAGGAGAAACATGCAGCAGCTGGTCAGATGTCGTCCCCAGAGCCGAGAAAGTTTATGCGACTGTCGAGTGTCGTGCGCAAGGAAGGGAAGCAAGCCGGGATAGATCGTCATGTTGGCAGACATACTGCACAATGTGCAAGTGCAGCAGCTGCCGGGGGAAAAGGGCCTTCGTGCCTGAGTCGGCTCTGGTGCCTTGGTTTGCCATGCCGTAGATGCAGCGGCTTGGACTTGCTAAGGATGTTCAAAAGCCCGTTTCCACAGTTGCAGGCGATATGAAGAAGGCAGTGGCAGCCGAGCAGGGCGATGGAAAAATTTGATTCCTAATCATCCGCGGACCTCAAGAGGCGGGACCACGTCATGTCGTCTCACCTCAGCTGCGGGGAGCATGGCCCCAAAGGTCGGTTAGGCAGGGTTGCTGAGGGGTTGAAGCAGACGAGGCGAATGAAACCGATGAAAGGAAAGTGCGGAGAGGCAGCTGTTGAAGATGCTGGTGGTGGTCTCGTGGGAAGCTGCCCGGAACGGAATGATGGATGGGCGTCGAGACAATTTACATGTAAGTGTGACTGGACAACCCGGGGAAATAAAGCCAACCGCAACTCTGGAGGGGAAGATGCATATGCTCTGCAGCATGTTGCTTGAAAGAGGGGGGACACGGTTAGAGACATTGGAGATTGATGGAGGGGGGAAGAGTTAAGCGAAGGTGATCATTTTCAGATTCATCGCGTAATGGATTCCACGACATGTGCTCCAGTAGTCGTGAAGAACGAGATTCCCGGTTCCAAACGCCATTGAATTGAGGGCGACCGGAGCAATTCTACCGAGCTACATTGCGCTCATGCTTCTACCTCTGTCGTTGTCAACCACCATTCGAGAGCCTCTCCATCGTCGCAGTTCCAGCTCTACATACTTCGCATGGAATAGTCCGAAGAGGGACAAGAGGTGGATCCAGTTTTAGGGTAGTATGGGGTACATATGTCTTGAGAAGAACATGAGCCAGGGGGTTTCGCGAAGTGGTTTAGTACCGACAACCGGACGACCTTTGACTTCCGAAGTAGCACTAGTTCAGAGTCCCTCCCGGGGTCAAGTCTGGGGTCTGGGGTATGTATCTGTGCCTATTTGACAGACGTGAACTTCGTACTCCATCGAGACGAGCAAGAAAGAAGCGGTGGCGGGAAGTGGAATGAAAAGTCGGTGACGGAGCTGAGCCTACGAGATATGGTCGGGGTCGAATTCAAGGCTCGAAAGTAGTACGATTGTAATAATGTGCGGTTGATATTGAAAAGCGATGACATTGTCGACGGATTATATTTGGTCATCAGGCCTCGAGATGCAGGTGGCCATAAGGAGGCCCAGGCCAAGCCAAGTCTGGCGGTAAGGGCGCTGGGGTATAAGGATGCAGGTTTCGGGAGAATGGGATTCACCATCACGATTATAAAACAAGATGAAAATCTTTGCGCCATTGACGTGCGATCGTTTGGACGGGGCCGGGTGGTGGCCTGAGGATCCGGAACTTCCAGAAGCGATCTTGTGCATCACAATTGAGAGCAGATGTGTCTTGGGCGGGTAAAGCTGGTGTGCTGCTGTTGCACTGCATCAAATATGACCATCCGGCAACATAAACTGGCAGGTGGTCATGCCGTTGGGATTTCAGAGATCAGTGATGGAGCGCGAGCGACCACTCCGTGTTAGTGGATTAGTGTGGGAGTTGGGATTTTGATCGCAATACTTCGTACTTCGTAATCAACTTGAACAATATCACTCTATCCTGGCTGGTGGTGACCTCAAGTCGTTCCTGAGTGGGCTGCCCATCGGGTGCTGCAACTAATATGATCGCTGATGCTGACGCTGCAAATTGTGTCTGGAACATTGAACTCTTCCGCTTCTCCACGGTCATGCCGACGCTATCCTCGATGTAATACCGAGCACCAATCTCGAAAAGTGGTCAATCTGGGAGGCTCCGACACAAATGGATTTGAATCTCGAGCGATGTTAATTACAGGGTAATATTCCGAGTCAGCACTGGCACCGAACAAGCCGCTTGCTGCTAGCCTCCAAACTCGAAATTACTTGTACAGGTACGAAGTACAGTCCAGTCCATCAGATGTCAAGTGGCATCAAGTGATGATGGATACCGATCCGTGTTGAAGCTCTTCTCAATCCAGGTTATTAGGCTCGGTAGTCGGACTTTATCTGCCACCTTATGTATCATCACAGTCCAGATGAAAGTGGTCTGTCGGATTGATCTCCGACCTTGCATGCACTTCATCGACAGGGAGCCAACAGCCATGATCGTGTATCTTTTTTTCTAAATTCCCTCTTGGCAGTCCCGCCTCGTTATCCCGTTTCCCGGTTTACGCGCAAATAGTCTGCGCTAGTTTATATCAAATCTCGATGCACGTCGTCTTAGTTCGACCGCTCCCACCAAACCTCCGATGAGACGAGAGTCGCTTCGCAGATCCTAGCGCGTGACTTCTTTTCGTCCTTTCCCGACGGGCCCACACTGACGAGGAGTCCCTGATCACCGCCGACCATTCAATGTTGTCTTTGAAGTTCGGCCATGATATGTACCGAATGGCACGGCGAGTCGTTTCTCGTCGGGCATTTCCGCTCATTCCACCATTCCAAACTCCCGATCGGACAAGCCACGCATAGGAAACAGAGATCCAATCCGGTTTTGGATTCCTCTTGGATTCCTCTCCTTCGCGTCAGCTTGAGGTATTGAATACTACTTTCTATGTCTTGCTTAGACCAGATAAGGGCCGGAAGCCGCCTGGCTGTCTGGCTGTGCCTAAGCCGCACACTGTTGATCACACATCGGGCACTGTTCCTCGTCACTTCAAGGTGGAGAATAAGACCAGCCCGACGCAGGCAAGAACTGAGCTCCTGCAAAAGGCGACTCCGTGATGGTTCATAGCCTATGGCAGCAGGCCGGATGCTGCCTCCGTCGTCACGTTGGCCTGGCGTTCTGGACTCTAGAGGTCGTAATACCCACAACTGATGGCATGGAGGTGCAATATTGTACGAAGCCGTCAATAGAAATCTACCTCCGCCATATTATTCCTGAAGCTCGGGCCAATCGCGGCTCCTCTACCCGTACGGTAGAAGCTGTCGATGCCGTTCGACGTTCGTACCTGTACGTGAAGTACAAGAGCCGCTCTCCAAGGGTGAAGCATGCGGCAATGAACATTGAAGTCCTTCCAGGAAGAAAAGTTTTTCCCCTTCTCCCCTTCGCCCCCTTCTCTCACTCCGTCTCATCTCACCAACAACGTATCAAATGCAAGCTGGAAAGGGTGAGGGAGAAATTGACGCATCTTGAGGGCGCCAGCCTTTGCATCTGCCATTTCTGGAATTTATCAACCTCCACGCCACTAAGAAACCAAGAAACCCCCCAATCCCACCCCATGCGTCCATCGATCCGTTCCATGATTCTTTGGACGGCTTAAATTGGGCTAGCTTTATCACCGTTTCTGCGTTTTTGGTTTCTCGTTTCTCGTTTCTTCGATTCAATCGCCTCCCACCACACTCTCACATTCCCCTCGCACACCTTTCTATCCCCACGCCCAGTGGTTACCGCCTCGGCCGAATTTGAAGCTAGTGTCTTGATGGATAGATTGAGCTCAATGTCCCTCAAAAAGTTCCAGAGAACAACATACCAAGTTGTGTATGTACAAAACCAATTTACATCCAGTTTGCTATGATTCAAAGTCTAAGCTCTACAAGAGCCCTGTCCGAGTCGGACCCGTCCGCCATTCCCAACTCCTCATTCTCTAGCGTCTTTGTCTCTCCGCTTCCCCTCTCTGAGTTCAACTATTCCTATTCTGCGAGGCCCCGCCTCGTTTCAACATTTCAATAAACAGACACTCTTGATTCCCTCCCACTTCGACGAGGAGACACTCAGGAGCTCCAACCCTACAAGGTAACCCCTTCCTTGTACACGCGCCTGCGAACATGAAGTAGTATAGATACTTGGCCGTGCATTCATTGTTTTGAGCTGCGTACCTGCCGTTTCAATGTTCGATTCACGCGACCCTCGGTGCATATCTCATCTCTCCTACATGCGTGTCGATGGTTTAAGAAAGAAAAGTTACCGTACGAATCCACTTGTTATATGTTGCGTGAACCTCTATACCGATTACAACCCTCTCGAAGATGTTTAGCCCAAATCCGTCCTGGTTCCCCTTGCATCCCCAGTGTCTACTCCGTACTCCGCCCTAACGCTCCTAAGCTCGTGTCTCCCCTGCTCAAGTCCGTACTTATGATCGTCATCACTCGGCAACTTCATCCACATCTTCCCCTTACTCCTCAGTCTTCAGCCGTCCTTGGTTGCGCATTTGCGAGCCTGCAGAATTTGCTTTTTGCCATCCGTTCTCGCTCGCCCCGTCCATAGGGGCTATATTCGCCTCCCCAAGTGACAAAAATATAACGTTTCTGAACGAGGGTTTAGACCTGATTGGACCAGGACTCACTCACAGACCTAACCCATACCCTTGGGATAATACCTTCGTACCAGTTGACGCATTCAACCACATCCAGCCGGGGTGCCTTTTTCCTATTTCCACCAGAACGTTTCTCTTCAACTGCAACCGGTTCCAGATTCGGAAGAGGAAACAGACCTCGTGAGGAAGGGAAGCAAGCCCAATCTTCCTGTGGTACAGTACAAAGCCCGCTTCATTTCAAATTCCACCTGCATCGGATCAGCTCCTTACTTTCCTTACTTTTAAGCCCAGTACCTCGAAAGCCACCGACATTTCTGGGCCTGAGCCTTTTTTTTTTTTTTTTTTTTTTTTTTTTTTTTTTCTTTTTTTTTTTTTTTTTTTTTTTTTTTTTTTTTATTTTTTTTTTTTTTTTTTTTTTTTTTTTTTTTTGTTTTTTTTTTTTTTTTTTTTTTTTTTTTTTTTTTTGCCCTTTCGAGGTAGGGTCTGCTGGTTGGGAGAAAAAAATATCGAAAAAGAGGAGGACGAGAACCCTGTCGAGGCAACGAGGCGTTCAAGATTCCCGGTCACCGCTTATAAAACTGTTCGTTTGAGGGTGAGAATTTTCAACTCTGGACTCGACATTTATCAGACCTGAAGCCGAGACGGGTTCAATGATTCACAGCTACCTTGGTAGTTAATAGTTCAATACTGATACTGGTTGGTATTATCGAGGGTCACAACCGTCAGAACCGTCAGAACCACCACACCACCAATCCACCACAGTGAAGCCCGCAATAGCAAACAGCGCCATTTCGAGTAAGCACCCACTCACTCGGATCTGGGTATAATACATCAAGACACCCACCGTTCCTTCCTCATCATCACGAAGCTAGCGTGAATCACACCGGATTTTTATTCGCCTTTTTACATTGACATTTTTGGTCGATGAAAACTCGTTGCTCCAGTCTTCCGGAATTTAGGCTTGTTCTTCTTTATCCACTGTCTCTAGAGCATCTCATTGATTTCAACCTCTGGAGGATCACTATTTAACGAGCCAGGCCCTCTCATCTTACACCTTCTACTGAAGACTGTCAACTAAATCTCAAAGGGGCCTGTCACCATCAGTCGGCCATTCGGTTTCGGAACTTCGTCTATACTGAGACAGCTGGTCTTTCATCGGAAAATAAAATATCAACCTAGTTTTCTCTTCGATTTCGCATTCCCCAGCCAGGAAACTCACTCGTCGGGTAGAAAGGTGAGAGACACCACACTTGTAACAACTCGTCGGTGACTCGACATCATTCGCCACCCCCTACCTATATAGTACATACTGCAGCAGCTTTCCACACTTTTACCAATGTCGGTGGGCAACTGCGCACGACCGCTCCTCCGTTCTGGCCGAGCGGCCTCTCGGTCGATATCCCACAGGCAACCAATCTCCACTTCGGGTCCCCGGTACTCCCAAACTTCAAACAATGCGGGCTCTTCAGCACCGCAGTCCTCCAAGTGGACGGGATCTTCCGTCATGGCCGTGGCTTTGGGTGCTGGAATTGCTGGATGGGCAACTGCTTCGCTTAGTCCGGAAACCGCATTCGTAGCGGGTGACCTCCTGCCTCGTCTCGGAGGTCACAAGACTCTGTTGGACGCCGGAAAGCGCCCTCGCTATGCAAATTTGAAGGACATGGAAAAGGTATCATCAAAAGTCTTCAAAAGCCTTCAAAATTGAAATAGCCATGTGAACAACGAGACAGTATCGTCTGACTAACCCACGTTTTCAGGCGCTGGACGAAATCCGGCAGGCATTCGGCCACGAAGACATTATTTCCACGGACCCGGAGGACTTGTATGCCCATGGATACTCCGAGTGGTCGACCACGAACCCAGATGGCCTCCCTGTCGCCGTAGCGTATCCGCGCTCGACCGAGGAGGTGTCGATCCTAGCTCGGATATGCTACAAGTACCGCGTGCCAATCATCCCCTACTCCGGAGGATCCAGTCTCGAAGGCAACTTCTCGGCTCCTTACGGAGGTATTAGTGTCGATTTCGCCTTTATGGACAAGATTATTCAGTTCAACAAGGATGATATGGATATTGTGGTGCAGCCGAGCATTGGGTGGCAGGATTTGAATGAGCAGCTTGCAAAGCAGGGAAGTGGACTTTTCTTCCCCATCGATCCAGGTGAGTTTCTTATCCTCCTCTCCTTATAATTTATGATTTTTCAAGTGCATTTTCATCGCCTCAGTTCATACAACGATGAGTTTTCTTATGCTAATCAAAAGAAACCCACGGGAATTAGGCCCGAGTGCAAAGATTGGTGGCATGATTGGAACCAACTGTTCTGGAACTAATGCCGTCAAGTATGGCACCATGAAGGACTGGGTTATCAACCTGACAGTCGTGCTAGCAGATGGCACGGTGATCAAAACGAGACGTCGACCGAGGAAATCATCCGCGGGCTATAACCTTAACGGCATTTTCGTTGGCTCCGAAGGCACTTTGGGACTGGTAACCGAAGGTATGGTTTCGCAACTACTCATATTATGGGCATTCCTGTTGGGATACTTCCGTTTTAGCCAATGTAAGAGCTACTAACAAGACACTCTCGCACTCAGCGACCCTCAAGCTTGCCGTCATCCCGGAAGATCTCTCGGTAGCTGTAGTCCCCTTTCCGTCCATCCGCGACGCAGCCTCTGCCGCCGCCGAGGTAATGCAGTCCGGTATTCCCGTGGCCGCCATGGAGATTATGGACGAAGTCCAAATGAAGGTTGTCAACATGGGAGGCGCCACCAAACCTCGGACGTGGAAGGAGCAGCCCACGCTCTTCTTCAAGTTTGCCGGTACCAAGAGCAGTGTCAAGGAGAATATCAACCAGGTGCAACGAATTGCCAAGGCGCACAAGGGGGGAAATTTTGAGTTTGCCAAGGACGAGCAGGAGCAAAAGTTGTTGTGGTCGGCTAGGAAGGAGTCTTTGTGGTCGATGCTTGCCCTGAGAAAGGATGGAGAGGAAGTTTGTGAGTCGTTTTCCTTCACGTTTTCGGTGTATTTCCCTCTCCCTCTTCCCCCTCAACTCTCTGATGCTAATGTTTGCATGTAGGGAGCACCGACGTCGCAGTACCCTTCAGCCGACTTGCCGACATCATTGAAGTGAGCAAGAAGGAGATGGATGACCTCGGCTTGTTCGCCAGCATACTCGGCCACATTGGAGACGGCAACTTCCACGAGAGCATCATTTACAACCGCACCAAGAAGGAGGAGCGCGACAAGGTCGAAAAGTGCGTCAAGAACATGGTCAAGCGCGCCATCGACATGGAGGGCACCTGTACCGGTGAGCACTCTGTTGGATGGGGTAAGAAGGACTCGCTCCTGCTCGAGGTTGGTCCTGATACTCTTGGGGTGATGAGAGCGATCAAGCGGGCTCTAGATCCGCACTGGATCATGAACCCTGGAAAGATCATGGATGTTCCTTGATTCCTTGAATCTTGGGGCGACAATCGATATGGCGCTGGGAATGAAACGGTGTATAAATTTGACACCGTCTCTTGTTTCACGGGTTACTCAAAAAGAGGGCTTTGGAGGATTTCTCTTTTCTTCATTTTATTGTTTCGTTTGTCCTTTTCCTTCTCTCCCATCATAGCATTGGTTTCAAGGGCATAACAGCATGAGCATTGGGGTGTAGAAGGAGGCCTATCTTCTAGGACTCGAAGGTATGGGGCGACCAGCGTACAAGAAACTTTCAATTACAGTCTTTATTCCGCATTTCTGGGCCCGTTACTACATGTGTTGTATGAGAAGATGTTTTATGACTCTGTTTGCACCCCAGGATCAAGAGAGCAAACAACATCAGCCACACGAATCTTGTGTATGGATTAATCTATCTGCCCCGTTGCAGGGATGGACGCCTTGGATTTGTTACACAGGCCTCTATTCCCTCCTCCCTTCTCCTGCAGTTTCACGATGCTTATATCTTCCATAAATCACTCCATAGCGTCTTGTCGATCTTCTTAAAGTTACCTGCCCCAGGGCTCTAGTTTCTATCCTTGACCAACCTGAGAGTGAATATTGAAATAATTGAGATTGAGGTTCGGGTACCTGCCTCAACTCAATCAGCCTCCTCCCTTCCTCCACAGCACCTTCCTGATTTCACAGATAAAGATTCATTATTCCCATTATTCCCATGACTCCTCAAATTTTGAGTCTATCAAATCTCATTGATGCTGACCTCATCGTAGCTTCCTTCCCAATCCCTTAGATCTCCCAAGGTGCCGCCTCTACTCTTCTCCTCTTCCATTTCCAATTACCAGTCTTCTTCTTCTTCTTCTTCTACCTCTTGTTTCCCCCAATCCCCTTGAACCACATCAAGGAATACCCTACTGCAGTACTACAGCTGATCATCTCAATTCCATCTGAGAAGTAAGTGCCTGTGACGAAGGAATTCCCAGTCATATACCAATTCATCTGGTATTATCTCATCCTCAATATTTCCTTGTTGGACAAGTTCTATGCCTCCGCAGCCCATCCACCTAACTCTTAGCACACCCACAACAAACACTTCACACTTCACACTTCACACTTCACACTTCACACTTCACTCGCCTAGAGGAGCTAGCATCGAAACAGCCATTCCCTCACATTTATCCAACCCTCGTCTCCCTCTCTGTCTCAGGTTTTACCTTCCAACCTAGACTCAAAAAGTCAAGGGGAACTTCCTCTCCCATTGGCTCCTGCTTCAGAACCGCCAGCCATGGCGATTGATGGAAGCGGGGAGACCGGTGGCAGTGGCCATCTTGGGGTTTTCAACCCTGCTCAATCTTCAGGTAAGACTTCTTACACGACGGTTTTGACACGGCCACAGTCGACTAACCGGGGACATGCAGGGAGCCCCGACGACCCGAAAGCTGAACTGGGAGGGCCCTCTTTCAGAAAGAATGCATCAAGGACTTCTGGCCAAAAGGCAGATAGGATAGAGAATGGCAGTCACCAGTTTGAGGCCGCTGAAGCCGGTCAGTCAACCGATGTTTCTCCCAAGGACCAGGACCAAGACGAGGTTTTAGTCAGCCTTCTTTCTGGTCCTCCAGGCGAGGCTGAGTCCAAGGTACCCGAGTCTCAGCCCCATTTCTCAGACGAGCCCTCATTCAAACGGGCTGGCCTAGTGCCAACTGCACCAGATCCAGACTGGAAGAAGTGGCCTGAGTTGACCATCAGACTCGGAAATATACCGTATTCGACACTTCCGCTAGACCTATATCGAACCCTGGAAAAGCATGGGGGCAAGATAATCTTCGCCGAAGTACTTGAGGATGGAAAAGGCTACTGCAGGATCGGAAGGGTACGGTTCAGCCCTCCGCCGGCCAAGGCCTTTTGGGAAAAATCCTTCATATGGATGCGCTCAGCTGGCCAGAACTGCAAAGTCCTTATCGAAGTCGAGCCACCCAAGCGAATGATGGATAGCACGGTCAGAAGTCCCATCAACGCTCGCCTATGGTACAGCAGGATCAGCAAGCTGAGCCCTATCTCTTTGGACTTCGGTGTTATGCTCGGTGACGCTACCATGCTACGAATGAAATCAATCGAACGCGAGTTCACCCCCGAGAAGGATGGGGGGCTTCAGCTCACCGTCGATCTCCTTCGAAAGCAGATCGTGGCTTCATTTGGAGTCAAATTCGCAACGAGGCCTACGCAATTCTACAAGTTCGTCTTGGATTTTCACCAATTAAAGAAGATTCACTGGCGTAAAGCTGGCCCAACTGCCTGGGAATTAACCATTCCACTCGACTATCCTCCTCATTACTTCTGGAAGAGAACAAATGTCGAGGAAACTTTCGCCAAGAACGCGACGGTTTGGACGGAGGGATGTCTGTGGTACCGAGTTACCGACATTGCGACAGACGCAGGTGGTATTATGTTCCGTCAACTCTCGCCCTATGACTCGCAGGAGATCACAGATCCGGCTTTCATCCATCTTGGAAGGTGGACAACTTTCAGGTTCATCTTGGAAGAATGCACGGAGTTGACCACCGTTCTTCAGGCTCTTGGGGATTTCAACGTTAACATCGATTCCGAGACGGAGATAAAGGTGGACAGCCGCCTATCGCCTCCATTCTGGACACTCGCGAATTTAGAGCCTGAGATGCGGCGCGACTTAGCTGATAAGTCTGAGACCCTCGCGAAGATCATCGAGACATCATCAACCATATTAGACAAGATGCCGTTCGAGATCAGGTATCAGCTCGACGTATGCATATCTCGCGGTGCGCTTTCAGAATATGCTATAGACCCCGAGTTTCTGGAAAAACTTGGCAGTCTTGACCCGAAGGAGGCAAGACGCATTCTCGAGTACGTCGCCGACAACGAAGAGCGTATTAGCGACCCGATGTCAATCTTCGAAATGGATGAAGATACCCCCTTTAGGATGGAAGCCCTGAGTCTGAGGGTGCCTCACTATTGCGTGGTGACTCGGAAGGTTATGGTGACCCCGACAGGGGTGTACTTCACCTCGCCAGGCCTTGAGATCGCCAATCGAGTTCTCCGGAAGTACAGATCTCTACAGGACCGCTTTATTCGTGTTCAGTTCACTGGAGAACTTTATGAAGGCCGAATCTATCCTCGAAGTGAGAGCGAACAGGACGACGAGATGTACAAACGTGTTCTTCGCGTCCTCACACGCGGCATTCGAATCGGGGCACGCCACTACGAATTCCTAGCTTTTGGAAACTCGCAGATTCGGGAGAACGGTGCTTACTTCTTTGCCGGCACAGACGAAGTTTCTTGCGATAGTATCCGCGAGTCAATGGGTGACTTTTCTCGCATCAAGACCGTGGCCAAGTATGCCGCTCGCATGGGACAATGCTTCTCCACGACCAGAGAAATTCGAACCATCAGCATTCCAAAGATTCGCCATGTC
The DNA here is from genome assembly GCF_000732125.1 of Scedosporium apiospermum. Taxonomy (NCBI): domain Eukaryota; kingdom Fungi; phylum Ascomycota; class Sordariomycetes; order Microascales; family Microascaceae; genus Scedosporium; species Scedosporium apiospermum. The sequence continues at coordinate 1,952,906 of NW_015971811.1, read as the reverse complement.
AATGACATTACGAACAAAGCAGGCTACTGCTTTACTGATGGGGTGGGTAAAATATCCCAGTTCCTAGCCAAGATGATTGTCCAAGAATTGGGGATGGGCTGTTTGGAAATCATTCCCTCGGCGTTTCAATTCCGCATGGGCGGATGCAAAGGTGTCCTCGCGGTCTGGCCGGACGCTAAGAAGCGGGAAGTGCATATTCGGGAGTCCCAGTTCAAGTTTCCCTCCAAGTTCAATGGTCTTGAGATCATTCGATGTGCACAGTTCGCCGTTGCCACCCTGAACCGACAAACCATTACCATCTTGTCCTCGCTGGGTGTCAAGACGGAGGCGTTCCTTACCCTGTTGAACATCCACGTTGATAAGCATAACAACGCTCAACTTAGCAGCCGGGATGCCATCACTCTTCTTCGCCAACAGGTAGACGAAAACCAGACTACTTTGACATTGGCCGACATTATCCTCCACGGTTTCAAAGAGCCATCCGTGCAAGAGCCATTCATAGTCACCGTTCTCAACCTGTGGAGGGTCTGGTCTCTCAAGCTAGTCAAGGAGAGAGCGAGGATCCCCGTAGAGAAGAGCGCCTTTGTCTTGGGTTGCGTTGACGAGACTGGGACACTTCGAGGTCACAAGAAGTCTACGGAGGGCTCAACTAGACAGGGCCGGGACTTGCTACCGCAAATCTTCCTCCAAATCACGGACAGTGAAGACCAGAGGAATGCAACTGTTATCACGGGCGTTTGCATCATCGGTAGAAACCCATCTCTCCATCCAGGAGACATCCGAGTGGTTGAAGCAGTCGACGTGCCAGCCCTCAGGCACCTTCGTGACGTGGTCGTCTTCCCAAGCGTAGGGGACCGTGATCTTCCGAGCATGCTTTCCGGAGGAGACCTCGACGGGGATGATTTCTTCGTTATTTGGGAGCCGAGTCTCATTCCACCCGAGTGGAACTATCCGCCCATGGACTACCAATCGCCGAAACCGAAGGAACTGGATAATGATGTTCACGTAGCTCACCTTCAGCAGTTTTTCGTCCGGTACATGAAAAACGACATCCTCCCGACAGTTGCCTTAGCCCATCTGGCCCACGCAGACAGTTTCGATGATGGAGCCAAGAACGCAAAATGTAAGTTTCCCCTCCTAGTTAGGAATGAATGAGTCTAACAAAATGGGGTTCGTCTGAAATATAGGTATAGCACTCGCCCACATACATTCCAAGGCCGTCGACTATGTCAAGACAGGTGAACCGGCAGAAATGGATAGATCGCTCAAGCCGCGTCGATGGCCACACTTCATGGAGAGGCGAGCTCCTCGTGATATGACGTATCGCTCTAAGAAAGCCCTTGGCGTCATCTACGATGCTGTGTGCAACGTAACCTTCACCCCTAGCTACACCGAGTCGTTTGACAAGAGAATCTTATCCAAGTGCCCGAAGGATAACGCACTTCTCAAAAAAGCTCGCCAAATCAAGACTCAGTACGACATAACTATGCGAAGGGTGCTAGGCCAGCGCGAGATCGCCACCGAGTTCGAGATCTGGTCAGGTTTTGTCCTGTCCAAACCCCGGGTCGGCAGTGCGTATAAAGTTCAAGAGGAGGTTGGCCGACAGTACGCCACTATGAAGCAGCGATTCCGTGAGCTCTGCTATGATGCTGCGGGCGGGAACTCAGAGGAAAAGATCGACCCTTTCGTCGCAGCAATGTACAAAGTTACCGAGGAGGAAGTGAAGATTGCCCTTTATGAGCGCCGGGATACCACAAATAGCGTCTCAAATGGGCCGAAGCATAAGAAAATTGATGCTAAGTCGATGCCGCTCATCAGCTTTCCTTGGATCTTTCACGAAGTACTCTGCCGGCTGGCAACTGGAAGGTCCGCGAGGACGCAGGCGGAAAAGCCGACCGAGCCCCCCGAGGGAGTTGACCAGGATCAAGTTACTCGTCTGAATGATGGAAGAATCATTCATCGCGGCGAGGTCCTGAACCTTTTCACCTCGATGGAGGATGAGGACGAACTTGACGATGGCTTATTTTATGCCGAACAGGGACCTGAGCAGGCCGATGCTTTGGAGTCCGCGGAACTCGCCGATCAGGTAGTAGAGGTGGCTAATGGTCAAACCGGTGGGAGCGAACAGCTTGTTGAACTCCAAGTGGATTCGGATACGCAGGATTCTCCCATTACGCAGGCACAAGCGGATGATGTCGTTTTCGAGACAGATGGCATACTTATTGACATAAGCGAACCCCCTCAAATGCCGCAGCAGCAGCCCCGATTGACAATGAGCTCGTTGCGACCTAATACTGAGTTTTCAGTATCCGGGTCACTGGAGAACCAGGGGCCCCAAGTTGAGCAATCGCAGTCGAATACTAGGCCCGAGCTAACAGATAGAATCCTCGTCGACATAGAGGATAACGGCCTAGAGGAGGAGACGGAGCTGGCCCAAGTTGAACAATCGCAGTCGAATACTAGGCCCCCCGAGCAAATGGATGGAATGCTCATCGACATAGAAGACAACGGCCCAGAAGGCTCAGTCAGCGGACCACCAAAGGAGAGTGCTCTATCACTCTTGGCTGAGCTGATTTATCAGGGAGACGGAAATCAACAGGAGCCGGACAACCAGCTACAACCGGATCCATTGGTCTCCACGTCAGAGACATTGACAGATCTAACGAATGTGCCAAATGGTGATCTAGTTAATGAGGAGCAGGAAGATAGCCCTGGCCTCGAAGGAGGAGAGAATGTGTTGATAGACTTCGAGTCTCCCAAGAAGGTAGCAGGCCCCCACAGTCAGAATTCTATCGTAGAAGCACCACCTCCCTGGTTTGCACAAACTCGCGAAGAGCAGCCACTAACTGAAAGACCCATCCAGGTTAAGCTGCCCAAGGCAAGTTGCTACAATACGAACACTGGCTAGAAGCCACAGTTGGAAAGCGAAGACGCAGACGAGACTTTGAACGACAACCATGCCCAAACGGAATCTGATACCAGCACTATACTCATCGATATCACTCCAGTTATGAAGCATGCAGGGCGTGAGACTCCGTCGACTAATTCGCCTAATATCAAGCTCATGGAGGAATTCTTCATGACCGCCAGTGTTATGATGGACAAGAGTCAGTTTGAGGGCGGTGATTCAGGCTCCCGATTCGGCAAGGGCTCGACCAGTAATGGCGTGAGCTCTGACACCGAGAGAGTGTGGGGAGCAAATATAAATGACAAAAAATGCGAGGGGGAGACTGCAGAAGACTCGGAGTCGAAAGGCAGGGTGTGTATCGACTTGGACCAGCCTGTCGCCGACTCGGATGTCCTTCGGGGTACTCATCCGAAGCGTCGAAGCCTTGAAGACACCGAGGACAAGACCTTGGAGTATTCCTCATCGATTACTCCTGAGATGTTTGAGGTCTGGTAGTTGAGATTCGAGGGCAGACAATTTAGTGGCTGGTTGATTAGGAGGAGAACTATTTGCCCGCTCTGCAAGGGACTCTTTTTGATCCTCTTCGCTAGTTTGTTGACGTCGACATGGATGCATTGCAAGGTATTTTAGAGGCCGCAAATTTACTTTTTCACACAAATGTCTGTTCTCAAAATCCATTTTTCTCCTGACGTGACTTCTCGACCCTCGTGCTGCCAGAACGATTAGTGACATTCCATTCCATTCAACCAGTTGACATGCCAAGAAAGGATATCATCCATCCCGAGACAAGTAGTAAGAACTAACCAGCAGACAATCGTTCCCATGTTTATGCAAAAGCACAAGTCCCGTTTCCGGCGCAACGACGACGGCCTCCTTTTCCAACTGGCGGTCATGCGGATAGAAGACGGTCTCGCCGCCGATGCACCCGTCTGGGTCGGAGGCTGAAGTGAGGTAGAGGAGCAAGGTCCAGGTTGTTTTGCAAGGAGTATTGTTTGGTGGGAGGGCTACGGGGTTGGAATCATCGTCTACAGTTATTTGTGGTTAGTGGGTGATGCGTGTTAGGGCGGGAGGAGATTGACTGTTGATACAATGGCAGTCAAAGAATTGTGATTTAGAATAGCGGTAGACGCGGATGTTGGGGTTTAGACCCATGACTTGGCCGCCCCTGGTTGAAGCGGGATATGTTAGTCATTGCTCATCGATGTTGAGGAATTTAAGAAGGCCAAGCTTGATCCAGAGCAAAGCAAGAGGCACGACACGACTAACAACAGTGAACATGGCATGGCACACATGAAGGAGCACATGAAGAAGCGCATGAAGAAAAAAAAAGAGTACCACGGAATACGACACGAAGGGACCGATTCCACAGAGCCTGGGGGAGAACTCACCAAAGGTGCGCAAACTCCTCCTGGGCAAGCACATCCCTCAACCCCGTCTCCGCCCACAACCTCTCAGCAAAGGCAGGGTCATCGACCTGGAAGCGATCATTCACACGTACGGCCTCGCCCTTCCTCGGCCGGCCGGGAGTCGTTGTAAGCGGGAGGGTGCGGAGGAAGGACACATAAGAGCGGCAGAGGGAGCGGGGGAAGAAGTTGGGGAGGAGGACGATTTTGTCTGGAAAGGAAGGGTGAGGAGTCGGAGAGAGAGGGATGACCGGGAGAGGCGGTTTGAAGGGGGGCCATGTGGGTGGTGGTGGTTTGGGAGGAGTGGAGGGTTTGGTGTTGTTGGTTTGGGATTTCCTGAGTTTGGGTTTGGGTTTGGCCATTCTTCGAGAGTTCAACGTTGATTTGGGATTGCGAGGACCGGTGTATGTAGATGGCTCTTTTACAGACTACGGAAGTTGCCCAGTAGGTCTGTGTTAGCCCTTGGAAAGCACTTGATATCGTAGACTATGTGGAAAGAATGTATTTCTATCTGTATCGAATTCAACTGCCATAAAGTCCTTTTGCCAGGTATTTATTGTTGCTCTGTCCTTCTGTAGTAGTCTAATATTAGTCAGTCCGTCCTCGATGCCAGAGCCATCAACGAAGTTAGAGCGGAGAACCAGGCGCTCAAAACGCCGCGGACGCGGTGGACATTCGAGTTTTGAGTTCTTGGCAACAAATTACAAGCTCCTGAGATATTATTGAACTCTCGTCTTTGACATTCATGAATGAAGGAATGGAGGGGGAAACCGGGGAAAGATACACTCTTCATCATGGTCTCTAGGCCGATGCATTTATCACACAAAATACTCTGATAGCTGCATATCTTATCTTTGCGACCGATATTTTTCCGTCGCGCATCAAATTCCCGCTGCATCTTTCAACTCGCGAGAAGAGAAGGATTGATATCTACTTCATACAAGTTGTCAATTCAACTCGAAATTCGTCTCTCGGTCTGCGTCAATCCTCCATCTCCATCCTTGAGCTGCGCCCTTCGCCCAATCGAAAAATCTCATACCTCCTCAAACTTAGCCATCCCACACACCCGTCCCCCAACAATCCTTTAATACGGGACTCACAACATACACGCACACGCACACGACACAATGTCCCAAACCAACTCCGCCCCGGCCCCAAGCTCCGCGCCGCCCTCACAAAACCCCGAACCCCGCGACCCCTTCTCCCCCCGCGCCGTAAAGCAACTCGGCCTCTTCTTCGCCGGCTCCGCCTTCATGCTAGCCTCCCTAGCCGTAACCCGCCGCGCCATAACCCGCAAGCAAATCGCCGCCTTCCCCAAATACTACCAATCCAACCTCCGACCACCAACCACATCCACAGCCACAACCGCAGCGGAGGCAGCAGCCAAAGCCACAGAATCGACAGCGGCATCGGAGGCGTCAAAAGTCGACGGGGGGCTCATCGCGGCGGAGGCCCTGGGCTTAGCGACGCTGAACGTCATGAGCTTCGCGCTGATGGCCACGGGCGGGCTCTCCTACGCCTTCGACATCTCGTCCGCCGAGGATCTGAAGAGGTACGCTAGGAGGAAGATGTACGGACCTGCGGGCAGGCCGGACGAGGACGCTGAGAAGGAGTTGGAGGAGTGGGCGGCTGGCATATTGGCTAGGGTGGGGAAGGCTCCGGGGCAGGGGAAGGACGCGGAGGGGACGGTGGAGAAGGAGAGGTAGTCCAAGTCCTAGCGTCAATTGTCGCGTGGGGCCATCGCGGGATGGAGAATGTGTTATGATGATGGATGGGATACACGATGTGACATGCACCACCTCCGGCGTCGGCGTGTGTGTGTCCTTGATTGGGGGTGGGTGGGCGGCCTTGAGATCCTCGGAATTCGGGATCGCTCGGAGCAGGGCTGCTGGAACTCTCGTGTTATTGCTTGATATGAGTGATCACGAGGAGCACATTTGAGTTTTGAGGCATATTGGCGCCTCTCTATATCCTGTATTTGTACGACTGACATCAAAGACCCGGTAAGGGCTGTTTGGCCTTGCCTTTGAGCAATATACCTCGCTCCACGCTCTATCTCCATCATCCACCTGAATAACCAATGATCTTCCTCCTCTCTTGCAGTAGTCTCTCTCACTCTCTCACACTATTTTTTTTTTCTTTTTCCTTTTTCCATTCATATGCAACAAGATACAGGAACTGTTCGGGATACTAATCTATCACAAGACAACCGGCCCGTAACCCCAAAATGCAATAGGTATACCACGCTATCAAAAATGGAGGGAAAAAATGAAGAGAAAAGAAAAAATGAGCCGCCATCTGGGCGTCCATGTAAAAACATGGTAAATGCAGTTGCCTTTATGCCTTCCTCTTTCCTGTAAATGCGCATCCTCCTCTTCTGAACAAATCGCGCTTCCAAACCATGGAAAGCAACAAGAAGAAAAATTAAAACAGTTAAAATGATAAAACCAGCCGCTCTCAATCTCTCAGGTCAAGGGAGCAGTCGGGGCATTCCTTAAGCTTCGGCGGCTTCCTTTGCGACTCGCTCGCGCATCCGCCACTCTATGCCGTCCTTGGCGACAGCTTCCTCGAAGCTACCTCGCCGACCCCAGTTCCTAGGCTGTCTCTTGAGGAACGCACCAACGGCGCCGAGATAGCCCTCGTGGCGAAGGAAGTAAGCCTGCTTCTGGCCGCCGGACCAGAACTTGATGGCGTAACTCAGAGTGTTGATGGTCTGGCGGTGGCCTCGGATGAAGCTTCCGCCAAAGTAGATGTGATTGAGGTTATGGATGCGGCTGTGGAGATGGGCCAGCTGGCCGATGTTGTTACTGATGGCGTAAAGGAGAGAACGAGAAATGTCGGCGCGGGAGAACGGGGGGATGCGGCCACTTTCCGAATCCGCCGGTGTGGCCTGCTCGGACGGCATGGCGGGGTTCTGGAGGGAGAAGGCCGTGGCGCCGCCGCTGTCCTCGGCCGCTGACTCGGCTTCCCTCTTCATGCGGAAGACCTTGCCGAAGGAGGACGCGATGGTCGTGCTCTTGAGCCCGATCTTTCCGTAGTCCGTTCCATAGATGTCGCCCACGAGCATGTCGACCTTGGAGTTGTCGCCCTGGTCGGCCATGTCCAACATCTCGTCGAATGTCCGTGCGCCTGTCAGGAGGGAGAGGAGACCCCATAGGGTTCCGCCTCCGAGGGACGTACCACCGACTCGCTCATACTTGTGGGGGCCGGAGACCTTGAGGAACGAAACGCCGGAGCCGATGTTGACGAGGAGGTAAGGGTAGATGTTTTCGTTGGGGATGACGAATTCCATTGGTTCTGTTTCGCTGTATGTGAAAACTTCCCGAGGGATTTCTGTAATAAAAAAATCAAGGCCTATTACGAGTTAGCAGCCTTCCTCGTTCGCTGGCGTATGGATGTATGCTTTGCTGGGTACGAGGAGACACACCAATAATTAGACACTCCATCTCATCTTCCCGTAACACATCAACTCCAAGGACGTCCCGAATCTTGTCATAGAACTTATAGGCCCCTCCGCCAGTGGCCATGACACAGAGCTCTGCGGGATGCGAACCATTGAGTCTCTGCTGGTTCTCCTGCAAGTGTTTCATGAACTCCAGACAGTCGTCGATACGATCGGTCTCAAAGCTGTGGAAATTCAACCGGCCACCGGGCTCGGTAGAGTGTGCTTCACGGGTGAAGTAGACGAGCTTAATTAACGAGCCGCCGATCTAGTAAGAGGGAGAAAAAAGATGTTAGGAATTCGGTCTCAAAAGCTTGAAACAGAAGACGACTGCGGAGAAAGGAGAACAAGAAAAGAATGCGCCACTTACATCAACAGCAATATGGCTCACTACCGCCGTGTGATTCGGTAACCGGATGTCGCTGGTCTCCTGGGTCGGTGATATGCGCCCAGACTTGACTGGTTGCTCGGTCGGCGAGCCGGGGGGAGACTCGACGATGAAGGCGCCTTCGACGTTTATTCGAACGGAGCCGGGATGTATGATGGTTTGGTGTATTTCTTCCGCCGTCGTGGCTTCGGCGTCGTGGTCTAGGTGTTCGTGGTCTTGGTCGTGGTCTATAACCGCCGTGGTGGCGGCTTCTGTCGCTTGGCGGTCTTGGGGTTGCGCTGGGGTCTGCATGGCGTCGACTACCGCCTCTTCAAGGAGGGGCGACACTTTGGTGGGCATATTCTAGAGGAGGAGGGAGCATTCGGTGGCGAGGGCGAAGGACGAAGAAGTTTGCAGCTTCGGGGGAGCTTTATGAGGTTCCTTGGCAGATTTTGTAAACGAAGTAAAGAGAGGAAAAAGGGAAGCCTAGCAAGGTGCGGTAAAAGGTCCGATTCAACCTCCGATGGAGCGGGAAGCTCGCTTATTGAGGATTGGGAGGGGCCTGAAGGGTCCAGTCGGCAAATTTCAGGGGTCGCACTGGTCAATGGCAAGGATTTGCGGGTTGGATGTTGGGGAGTCGCAAGGATAAGTTGGAGAAGCGGTTGGGGAGATGAATAGATGAATCAAAGGGTCTGTACGAAGGTAAAGACGAAGGAGGCGAATTGGCTTCGCGATGGGAGAACAAAGGGAACACAATACTGTAGTAGAGCACGAGGTGAAAGTGAATGAACTTTTTTTTCTCCCCTTCGCGTTTTTGTGCCCCTCGTGTCAAGTAGAAAACTAGCCTCTTGTTCTACTAGTTTAGTATTGCTTCGTGGTTTTGTGTGCGGTATCGTTCTTTCTGCCTGTGCCAGTGTGTGCCAGTGTGGGCGAGTCGTTGATTATATTCCTCGAAATGGACTAGAACATTTGATATTGATGTAACCATCAAGCCGTTCGGCCGAGGCCCTGGGGATCAACACAGTCACACACTATGGATATGGGGAATGTTGGGGGATCCGGTGGATGCTATCGGCCCAAGTTGAAGAGTTGTTACTGGACTTCTCCATGACTTTATTCTCTTGCCTTTGCGGGGTCTCCACGTCACTGCTACAATTCGGTCCTGGGTTAGGATGTCTGGATTGTTAGTCCAGCCCGTTGAGTTCCGGTACTGGTACCTTGCAGGACGTGGGTGGCCAGATTTAAGCTCTCGACCACAAGACCACAAGACCACGAGGGCAATGGGGGTGCAATGGGGTGCAATGGATCGAATGCCGTGCGCTCCCGAGGTTCTCTCCAGAAAACTTGGTCAAATCCGATGGAGCCGGGAGTGGAGAAGGGCAATCGAGGGCCGAGCTGCCGCAAAAAGGGAACTGCTGCAGTGTTTCTGCTCAACCCGTTTCTGGTCAAGTGACGGGTTCAGATTCGGCCAAGACCCTGATAATCCGAGGCTGCCGCCTGGCTGCTCAGGCAAGGCGAGCTTATGTCCGTCACCAGGTTGGTTGAAGCAAGCCAGGCCAATGTCGCCGTTACAATGGTTGACAAGTTGACACAATGCCGTTCTAAACTAATCTACACCTCGCCGAAGGGAACAATTGAAGACACGAGGGTTGTACCAGGGTTGTACTTGCCGTGAGTGCTTCTACGTCATACTCACAGATTCGTGAGACTGCGCCCTTATGGTTTGATACGTTTGGTACGTTTTGGCACGACAAAGAACAGGAAGCATCAAATCAATTCAAGACCGTGGTTCTCCCGTCGGCGACCTGTCTCTGCCGTGGTCGAGAGGAAGTGGCACCATTCACACATGTGGGGATTAATTTCAATGACACCGGGGCTGTTTGTCGACTTGGATGGGCCTTTGCGACTCTTTTTGCAACTCTTTCGTAGGCAGCGACATTAATAAATTTGAAGAGGCCCCAACAAAACTTCCCTCGGCTCCAATATTTTCTTGGAAGAATAGAAGCAATCGAATGTGACCTTGGGGTAGATCGATTACTAATCAAATTGGTGTTTATTTTGACAGTCGTTTACAGCTGCCTTTCGATCGACAGCTGAAATTGAGACTCGGCCACCCCCCACTTTGTCTCACTGGAAGAATGCACACCTCGGGGATTAGATTGTGTCGTTGAAGCTCTACATTGCGAATGTGTTTGTTTTCCTTCCCTTCCCCGTAGACTCTAGACTCCGAGAATTCTATCATTCCTTCTGCACAACCATGCCCCGCAGAGCATCTCTCGTTGTCCCGGCTGCTGCTAAGCACACAGCTACCGTCATCTTTGCCCATGGCCTGGGAGATACTGGCTATGGCTGGCAACCGGCGGTAGAGAATTGGAGGCGGCGGCAGCGATTGGATCATGTCAAGTTTATACTTCCACATGCACCTGCGATTCCCATCACTTGTGTAAGTTGCCATGAACTCTCCTCGTCACCAACAATACTTCAATATCACTATCTATTTGTGGCAACCGTAAGGGGTGGCAGCGGCTAACATACAGTATTTCCTCTCCAGAACGGCGGCATGCAAATGCCTGGTTGGTTTGACATTGTACGTCAGAAAGTATCCGCAAGCCGTGTTTTCCTTTTGAAGAATGGCGCAACTTTTCAGATAGCTTACACCCTCTCTAGAAAGAGCTCAACGGCACTCTTGAGTCCTTACAAAGGAGCGAGGATGAAGCCGGCATCCTCGAGAGTCGTTCGTACTTCCACGACCTGATCAAGCAAGAAATCGACGCGGGAATACCAGCCAACCGCATCGTCCTCGGTGGTTTCTCCCAGGGAGGCGCCATGTCCATCTTATCGGGCCTCAGTGCGACTGTCAAACTCGGCGGCATCGTCGGCCTCTCGTCCTGGATCCTCCTCGGTGGAAAATTCAAGGATCTTGTCACCCCTGAAAACAAAGAGACGCCAGTCTTCATGGGCCATGGATCCTTCGACCCTCTGGTCATTTTCCCGCTTGCTCGAATCTCTTTCGAGAAGCTAAAGGAGCTGGGTTATGATGTCACCTTCAAGACCTACCCGTAAGTTTCGGCTTTTCTGTTCTCGTCTCTTTTGGAGTCTTCCAGGAATTGCCTTATTTTTATCTAATAAGCGAGACGTAGAATGCCCCATTCGGCTTGTCCAGAGGAGCTTGACGACGTTGAGGAGTTCCTCAAGAAGAGGCTTCCTCTGGCCAACTAATGCTAAAGCCAACCACAATTAAACGAAGTCTGGACACATTTACGGCAACTTGTTGATTTATCCTTCATAGAAGGAAGAAGGGTTAGGAGAGGAGGGCCACAAAAATAAGTCTATAGATCGGATATTTGCGGGAGTAATTGTCGTCTCTTAAGGAAGACGAGGACGTGATTCTCACCATATTTTCAAGGACGACCTACAGGTAGCTCGTGAAAGTGTGTGACTAAGGCTCTGATCTTCATCCAAGTCTGGGCCGTCGTTGTCTTGTTGAATTTGTGAGACATTGCGACGAAGTTGTCTGGAATTAGCGACATGAGCCATTTGTTGGTTGGCAATTGCCGGAGTCTACAATGCGCAGATGCAGTCGAGAAGGCCCGGTGACTTAGTTGAAGAACTAATGAAGGAAGTGGTTGCATCCATCCCGAAATTATGAGAACGCCAGAACCTCAAACTATCGCACGTGGAAGCCATCCGCGCTTTTGATATAAGTGTTCGAACTCTAGACTTAAGCTTTAAGCTCAAGGACCGCTTTCCACTGGCGGCAAAGCGTTTCCCCATGTGTCGCTACTAAATATTATTCTCTTTTGTTAAACTTAAGTTCCTTTTCAAGAATCGACATGACTATTTCTGACCACATGCAAACATCAAATGGATACTACATGTGCCCTCACGGTAGATGTGATTGTGCTGCTGCCACCTGAGTTGGATGCAAACAACAGTGTAGCCTGAAAGAAGATGAATCGTCCAACGTTTCGTGCTGTTGCCCCCCGCCGCTCATTTGTTCGTTTCCCCCGCAAACGTAAATTTGGTTGAACGCATCGACGTTCTTCTCTTCCCAGATCGGAAACGTTGATCGACGAAGTGGGCGCGCACTTTTGCCTTGCGTGCCTTTGGTGCTTGCAGGCTGTGCGTTCTAATCTAGCAGTTCCTAGAGTTTAACGTTGCAATACACTAGAGTCGTGCGAACCAGACCCCAAAAAGATCCCTTAATGGCGTGCATCAAGACGATTTGTTAGCAAATTAGAGCCTATCAGAGCCTGCCCGGCCCACGCCGGCGGAATTCGGTACCTGGTGCTCTGGGAGGGGGGCGGAAATGTCCTTCAGCCGAAACTTAAAGGCTCAATCGGGCAACAAGCCAGATCATCACCAGTAGCCCGTCGTTGAAGGTCGGGCGTCGGGGTTTCTTGAAGCTTCTTTTTTAACGAGTGGATCCATGAGGATTAGGGCATCACAATGGGCTTGGATTGTTCCCGCCAGCAGCTCAACAGGCGGACCTTTGTTGTTGACTGTGGCGCATGTCGTCCGTTGATGTTCTACGTGGAATGACGTGGCCGAGTATGCGAGTAACCTACGATTTCAGGTTGCTTCACGAATCCCACTAGATTGGGAATCCGGAAAGATAAAAACCCCACAATGGTGACGAGTAATTATGTACTTCCCAGCGAGGGCGAGGGGTCCGCACTTCACTGTAGAAGTCAAATATTGATATTGATGTCCAGGCGATACAACATTCGCTAGGTGAGTGAGGTGCAAGAGTCGGCGAACTGTCCGTCGTTGATTACGCTTGTTTGAGGACGGGCTCGATGGCATTTTGGGGTCCGGAGTCGACGGGAGATGTCAAATTGAGGTAGCAAAATCGATGTACTTCGTAGGCAGCCGACTCTGAATCACCCATCACAACTGAAATCTTAGTCCATCGAGTCGCAGTGTTGGCGCTTTTCCCTCCCCTCTTAGATACTTTGAATAGTCCCACGTGTAAGTACTTCGTAGACCGCTAGACTATCGATTGCATGAAGGACGAAGTAATGAAGAACGAAGAAGTACTGAAACCCACTTGCCAAGATAATCACAGGTTGTTCATCGCCAATCTCGGGAGCTTGGGGGATTTTTAATGTATCGTTACTCGTCGCTTGTTCCTCGTGTAAGTCTCCTTCCTAGATGTCTTCAGATGGAGGGGAACTCGATGCTTGCTCCCATGGCGTTGGTTTCGTGCTCGAGGCGGTAAATGTCTTAACGTAGCACCAGGATGCAAGGCCACGAAAGCTCCGTATTAGGCTACTGGCGATACTCGGGATGGACAGGCCATCGGCGCAGGGATGGCACTTCCCTTGAACGTTAAATCCTAGATAATGGTCCAACGCGGAGGAGTTATTGCGATCCGAAGAGGCGGTCGGAGTCGTTGACGCTGATATCGATGCGGATGTCGATGGACAGCTCACGGCTCGAAACCCGAGAGGGCAGTTGGAAGCTGTGAAGCTGCAGAGCGGAAATACTGGCCTTTAAGAATTCATGTACGAGTACTTGATGCTCGAGTTTTCGTCACCTTTTGCAAAGTATTGGAACTACCTACAGTGTTGGCAACTGCCTGCCTGAGTAGAAAAACACTCGGGGGGCTGAAGTGGACTTTTAATGCAGAAGGCGGGCCTTTTGCGCAGCGTCACCGGTGTCTTACTTGGTACAATTCTTCGAAGGCGTGCTGGACATGGTGGATGGACAAAGGAAGAAGGCGCCAGGTGTGGTGAGCTAAAAGAAATAAGGTACTTGGAATAAGTCAATTTACTCAGGTCACCGACAACGAAAACGCCACCTTCTTTGTACTTGTACCGTCGCTCCATCAATTGGCTTGATCCTTGTATCCTTGTATCTTTGAATCCTTGTCCGCCCATTTGCTTTTGATTCCACCTCTCCCTTTTCTCCCTCCCGCTAATAATCTCAAATCTCTCCATCGCTGATCCCATCTTTCCTTTCTTTCCTCTTCGGCATCCGAGCTTCCATGTCCTCTACTCCTCCAATTCTCCCTTCCCTTGAGTAATGCCATCGTACCGAAATCCCGACCTCGTCTTCCATCCAACCGCAGTGTCCCCTCTCACCCGGTATCTGTCCACTGCATCCTGGTAGCTTCCGGCTCGTCCGGCGCGATGCATTCCATCCAGGACAGGTGCCGTCCGAAGCACCAGGTCCTTGTTTTGAAATGTTATCCGCGTACGAGAAAGGGTGCCGTCGATGTCAAGCCCAATTCCAGCGAACTCAGCTATCTTTTATTCTACGCCACTTCGCGACGGTCTAAGATCCAAAAGATTGGCTCGTTCCTAGAAAAGAAGACGGCCAGTGATGTCTGGAGAGTTCGAATCGGGTACGTTCCACGTCCACGACAATAACCACCCAGAGTCGCCGTTGTCACCGTTTCTTTCTTCGATATCTCTATTCGACGCCATCCTTGTTGCCCTTTCTTCTCTGTTGTCTTCTTCCCTTATTTTGATTTCTTGTTAATGAGTGATAATCTCAAACTAACGTGGCGTGTGTGTGGCAATGTAGAAATGTTCAGGTCACCCTGCAGATTCTCGCTGCTCTCATCGAAAAGTCGCCCAAGGACCTACCACTGATCGCACCATGTGTGCTTCGTGTCCTCACTCTGGTCCTGGAATCCCACGACATCACCATGATCGAATCCTCCATCCCGACCTTTGACGCCTTTTGCGAAAACCACGACGCGTCATCCCTCTTCGCCGATCAAGATTATATCAGGCAATACGAGTCTGTTGTTCGGGGCTATGCCAGCCTCGCTTCGCCCAACTTCGTGCCCACCAAAGGCCCGTCGAGTAAGCCCATGATGATGCGATGGCGGAATGCAGGGCTTGAAGCGATTAAGAGCATCGCATCTTCGGACGCTCTTTCTTCCCTTGTCGGTCGCCAACTGAACGTTATTGTACCGATTGTTTTGGAGAATCTTTGGAACGACAACGAAGACTTCCTCGAGACCCTGCATCAACGGGTGGAAGCAGAAGAACGCGTCGATTCCGAGAAGCTCACCCGCCGCCGAATGAGCGTCGCAACTGTTCGGACCGCCGACACGACCGGCGAACCGAATCCTATCGCCTTGTCCGGAACCGCCTTCGACGTCGATAAGCTTGCCGAAGAGGATATTTCTGTGTTGGCGATGCATTGTCTCAAGATGATTTTCATCGTGCCAAATCGACCCCAGGTCCAAAGTGCTACCCAGGCCCTCCTAGCTTTCATCGAAGAGAAACTCGGCCACGGCGAGCGTCTCCTGCGCAAGGATCCAAGGACACACAAAGACTGTGGTTGGGCCATCACCATCTACAATCAGGTGGCTAGGTGGGCGCCGGTCCAAGATCGCTACATGATCTTGATCACGACCATGGATACCCTTGTCCGAACTCTTGTCCGGGACGAGAACCTGCCAGTGCACCTCGCCCTGACCGCCATGGTGGGATCGCTGCTGCGATCCGACGATGTTAACCTTATTGGGTTGAGCGTCATGGACGTCCTCCTTCAGCTAATTCAGCAGATGAAGAAGCTTCTCTTACTGCCGCCCTTGACGATCGATAACGACGACGATGGAGAAGGCGGAGAGCGGTCGCAATCACCCGCTGAACAAATTCGCTTAATCGAAGCCCAAAGGAGCGATCTCTTGGCCAGTATTGAGCACTGCATGGGCGACTTGGCTACTCATGTCTATTACGCCGACCAGATTTCCGACATGGTCTCGACTATTCTCCAGCGACTCAAGCCTAGTCGATCCGGGAGCACCAGCTCTTCGCCCCGCGCCGACCAAGAGGACGAAGCCACCGATCTCGTTGACCGAATCTCGCATGCGGAGGCATACTTTTCGTTTGGGACGGCCAAGATTGCCGCGTTAAGGGCGGTCAAGTCTATTCTCCTCGTTGCGAACCCTCCCTCCAAATCGAAACGTGATCGCTCGCTCACAAGGAACCGTGTACCTATTCAGGTGTGGGAGGGTACTCACTGGTTGCTGAGAGATCCTGATGGTGAAGTACGAAAGGCCTACGTCGACGCGTTCGACACCTGGCTCGACCGCGAAACTACGAAGGCCGACATGAAAGTGTACGATGATGGCCGTCATCAGCGATCTGCCAGGGCCACCCGGGACGCCAATGGCAGCTCTATTGCTCGTCGGGCCGCGTCTTCAGCCTCCAACCACGACAAAAACATCAGGGCGTCGGGCACCAGGTTTCTGCAGCTCCTGCACATTGCAGTTTACGACAACGCCTTACAGCATCTCGATTATGACGCCGATTACGTCCTACTACATGTCCTGCTTCTGAAACTAGTGTTCAGCCTCGGCGTCAACGCTGTACGTTACGGCCTCCCGATGATCTACAGACTACAGGAAGACATCCAGGAGGCAGAGACACCACTACACAAAGTGCGGATTGGTAGTCTTGTACACGGATATTTCTGGATCCTTACAGAATGTTTCGATTTCGAAGCCTCCGTCGTTGGGCGTGCCATCATGAACGAGATTATCCGCCGCCGTAGCAAGCATTTCTGGGTGGAGGGCATTACGATCCCTCCCCCTCCGGTCGAACTGGTAGGCACTCCGGGAGTTCCCAAGCCAGAGCCAAAGCTACCATTCAACGAAATTGAATGCGAGTCGCTCCTCCCTTTCGACGACCGACTCTCGCTAGTCGACTGTATTGCCGTGGGCTACCAGGAAATCGCAGCATCACCAGCAGCGAGCCCTGCTGCTTCTCCCGGAAGGACTTTTTCCCAGCCCGTTATGGCCTCATCGATGACCTCGGGCACGATTGCGGTGACGACTACGGATTGTGACCTCCCCATCAACTATCGCGAGACCATGCTTGTAGAGTGGACGAGAGAACAGGCTATCCTTGCCCTTCAACCGGGGAGCAGGTCGGAGTCATTGAACGGATCCAGGGCAGGAACTACCGGGACGAGCAGAAACCGACTAGGTATTAACGGCAATGGATTGAACGGCTACCCTGCCTCGCCGTATGGAAGCCAACATAACCTTCGGCCAACTTCTGCTCAAACCGGCGGTGCCAGCGGTGGTGGCCTGGCACCTCTTCATGTCAGCAAAAAGGGAAGCATTCGTAACGGAATCTCGCCTTCACCGTCAGCCTCAAGCCGAGGCTATATTGCTTCTATCGACCAGTTAAAGCAAGTTCTAACGGGCCAGATTCAATATCCCATGCCTGGAACCGCGGGCGCTATGGACGCAGATACAGACAGCCTCGATAGTATGGTCAGCTATGATTACACTGCGTCCGAACTGAGCGCTAGTCCGGATGGGCAGCCCGCGCCTGTCGAGCCCGCCCAGGTCAACTCGGGCCTCCAGAGGAAGCCATCCAAGGGCAGAAGCACCGGGCCTCTTACATCCAACCCAACCCACGAAGCCGGACCGGTTATGGATCACGTTCAGGAGGCACAGGCCACGCCGCCTGAGCCCGAAAACGTGCCACCGGTTCCACCTCTGCCGACGCTCGCAACGCTTGTTACATCCAAAAGCGGGGACATTAACCTAGCGCCCGGACAGGTGGCACAGCCTCAGGACGGAGCCAGGTCGCCTGTGCGCATGCTGAGCAGCCGTAGCGGCGACAGACCTCGTACGAGCAGAAGCACTGATCGCAGACTTCCCAGCCGAGGAGGTGAGCGAAACATCAGCAGCCGTGGCGGTGACAGCTTTAGGTTGGGCTCGATGGGCGAGAGCCCGAGATCGGGTGTTGACCTGGATGAGTTGTTGAGGGGCATTGACAGCCGGTCCGGTGAGGAGGGCCTAGGCAATCTCACCCGGCCGCCATATTAGATACCGATGGGCGTTGCCCGGTAGATTTTAAACCCGAAGCTCTCAACAGCCTAGGGCCCCGCGGGGACTTTTCTTATTTTAGGAGTTGGTTTCAGGAGGCGTCCTTGTCCCATTCATCACCATTTTCCTCTTCGTTGATTTTTGCTGCATTTGCTTTTGTGTTCTTGGTGTTCATATGTCGTTTTAACTCTTTTCTTTCTTTTTTTTTTGTTTCATGGCGTCGGGAGATGGAGTAAGCTACAAAAATAACAAGACTCTCCCCCCAAGGCATGTCGGTACTCTTTTTTTTTTTTTTTTTTCTTTTGTCTCCCTCTGCTTCTTCATAATCCCACGAGTGGGATTCGGTACAGCCAGCGTTTCACACTCTTCTACACTCACGCGTCTGCCTTTTGTTATTTTTCTAGCCTGGTCATCATGTCGCCGTGAGAGCCCGCGCTACTGTACCATTATTTTAGTTTTCTTCTTTTTTTTAAAATTCATGCATCTGCTTTGCGGCGCCCCGTCCCTCTCTCGACGCCGAGGAGAGGACGGGGACAGGGATAATACACAACAAGCATGGTTTAGCGAGGTTTCGGGGTTGGATGGTTCATGTTATTTTTACTTCTTCCATTTGTAGGGTAGTGGTGGCAGTAGGACCGATCGAAGAGAAAACTGCTGTATCAATGCGAAGTTTTCGAGTCCTCTGGATGGATATGAACTGGATATAAACATATTTCCCTGTCCATGGTCCTGGTGAACTTGATGAAGCCATTTTGATAATGTCGATCCAAAGGTACAAAGGTACAAAGGTACAAAGGTACTTAGTATGTACAATTGTAGTATTCAAGGTAGCTTGGGGGCCGGCCAATCAGATGCTGTAATGAAATCCACCCTTAGCTCTCTCCGAAGGGATTTTTTGCCCGGCTCCGAGTCGCAACTTCACAACGCTCTTCCTCTTAATATCTTGACGGGCTAGAATCCACCAAACCCCGGCGCTCAATCCGAGAGAGATAGAGATACCTAGCCCGACCCTTCCTCAGAGATAGGCGGGAAAAATGCAATCCCTCACCCGCCTCGGGGGCCGCCTCCCCTCGCGTGTCCTCCCAACACGCGTGTCCGCCATCCCGATCCCGACGACGGCGTTCGCTCTCTCTCGACCCTTCCACGCCGTCAGCAGCCGTGCAGCCGATGTCGCGCCGATCGTTGGCACGGGCCCCCCTCCGCAGGCTCCGGTGAGCCAGGCGGAGGAGGCGTACGCTAGGGTTCGGAAGAGGAAGAGGCAGGCGGAGATGTTGAGGTTGGCGAAGGAGGCCAAGGCAGGGAAGGGGAAGGGGTTGAGTAAGAGGTTTTGGGACGAGGTGACTGTTCGGGAGGTTGACGGTATGTCTTGTCCTTCTGCCCCCCTCTTCTTTTTTCCTCCCGCACTCTTTGCTAGTTTATTCGTTCTTCTCCGCCGTTACTGGGCTTCTGGGCTAGCTACATATACTAACATATTTCAATAGGCGCTCTCCAGGTCTTCCTCGACCAGCGACCCCTCCGCCACCCAACAACCAAGCAAATCATTCAAATCCCCCTAACAAAACCCCACCTCGCGACCGCCCTCGCACTGGAATGGGACCTCCTCTCCTCCGTCCAAGACGCAACGCGCCAACACCTCATCCCCCTAACGGGCCTCATCTGCCGCGCCCTCGACCTCTCCCACGAAGACCAAACCGCCGGCGCCGCAACGAGCGCGAGCCGTTCGCAGATTGCGAAAATGGTCATGCGCTACCTCGACACGGACTCGGTGCTCTGCTGGGCGCCCGAGGGCGACGAGACGCAGCAGGATGCGCAGGGTAGGACGTTGCGCGAGCTGCAGCGCCACGCGGCGGAGGATATTGTGGAATTCCTCGTCTCGAGGGTGTGGCCAGGCGTTACGATTGTTCCCGTCCTGGACGGGAGTTCGATCGTGCCGAGGAGTCAGGATGAGGGGGCGAGGGCTGTTGTGGAGGGGTGGGTGGCGGGGCTGTCGGCGTGGGAGTTGGCGGGGTTGGAGAGGGCGGTTTTGTCGGCTAAGAGCTTGTTGATTGCCGCGAGGCTTGTGGTGCAGTGGAGTGAGCACGGGGCGGGGCTCGGCGAGGTGGTGGAGGAAGGGAATGGGGATGCAGTGGAGCGGTTCGGGGTTGAGCAGGCGGCGAGGGCGGCGAGTTTGGAGGTGGATTGGCAGACGGGGAATTGGGGCGAGGTAGAGGATACGCATGATGTTGATAAGGAGGATATTAGGAGGCAGCTTGGGAGTGTGGTGCTTTTGGTGTCTGGGACGGGGGGGAAGTGAGCGGATGACATTGTATGGAACTTGTAGGAGTAGAGCAGGCTCGTCACGGAGTGTACCATTATCAAAAAGACATCATCAATAGACTGTAACTTGGAGTTCATCTGGCCCTGGCACGGGGCTATCGCGAATCAGCAACCCACTGTGTTGGCGCGTAGTGTCGTTGGCATCCCGCTAGGCAACACAGGAATGGCCACGGTCGCAAGGGAAGCTTGGGAGCAGACATCCAGACATCCAGACAAGCCAGGTAGTTCAGTATGTGTTAGGAGGGGGAACGCACTTGGCTGTGAAGCGTTCAGTCATTTCCCTCACATCAATTAATCCTGGGCTGCGTTGCAATAAACTTCAATGCTTCATGAAGCTGCTCCCATTAACCGTCCCATCTAGCGATGGCCTATTTTTAGCCACGAGTGCGAGTGGATCAGATGCGATGCACAAAATTACGGATGGAACGGGGAGAATAATATAAGTATGAAAGAAAAATGATATTAATCATTCCGAAACGGTTCATTCCTGATGATTTCCAGGTCGTCAAGCAAGCACTACTTGTCGGAGGAGTTCGTCGCACAAACCCATCTCGGATCAATCCTTTCAATCAATTCCGTCCATCCACTGATCCAGGAAGTCTTATCTTCCGCACTACCTGTGTCCTTGTGTGTTTCTACCCACAGTGATCTTCGTCCCGGCGGGTTGGATCGCCCGAATTGGGACGGAAAAAAAAGGCCAACAGCCCCAAACCTAGCTGCCTCCGCCAAGGTCCAGTCTCCGCGATACGAGCAAAGCTGGAACTCTGAAAGCCCCGTTCGATCGAAGGTTCGATCGATTCTATCAACGCCTTAGGTGCGGCTCACGATCGTTTAGTACCGACAAACCCGGCAAGGCATGCGGCATTACATTACTCCAGCCCACACCAGCCCATCACCTCCGCCCCATCAGCCATCAGGGCTGGTCCAGCTGGGTAGCATTGGCAGCGATACCTGCCAATACGAGACCAACCGCGCCTCTCCACTAATGAAGTGATAGCTGCCCACATCGCACTGCACACCCCCCTGCAAGCCTGGTGGTCTGTCTCCAAGTCTGTCCAACCCGCCGACCGAGGGAAGCAATGCGAAAGGGGTTCCACTGCGTCGACAACAACTAATCGCAAGCTAGCCCGTCGCCCCGTGGAAAAGGATCAACGATGGACGCCCATATCAGGTTTAATTGGGTCTTCTTTTCCTTGGTCCGTGTCAGTCTGTCAGACCAAGGTCAGGCTGCATGACCCCAGAGCTGAAATTGATGCACAGGTCACCTCGGGAAACCCACGCAGAAGCTGTGTCGCCTGGACTAGTGCAGCTCGCCCAGACCAATTTAGCTTCCCGAAGCGGAATGGGGGGGCGAGAGCGAGGGAGCGATATGTTTTTATGGAGGTCGTGATCTGTTTCTTGGATTCCTTCATTTACCTTTTCTTCTCTTACCTCTTTTTCCTTCTCACTCCAGCTTTTCCCGATTGCCGGATCGTGAGGAATCTTCCTCAAATGGTGTGAAACGGGGAACTCCTTCTCAAGCCTTTCCCCGAGTATCCGTTTCCATTGCAAGCAGCTCAGTGCGCTCGAGGCAACCCAAAGTTGCACAGCCCCGTCCGGGGGTTCTCCAGATGCACAACGACCTCAAGTCACGATGCCGCAATCGCGATTCTCGTCGGTGACGACGGCCCTCCTCCACGGCCTCCTGGCCTCTTCGTTCGCCGGGATCGCCAACGCCGCGTCGTTCCCTCGCGCCGTTACGGGGGATGGATTCATTAGCATCCCTATCGATTGGAAGGAGAAGGTGAAGAGCTCGAGCTCGATCCAGGCGCGGAATCCGTTTGAGGTTGCCCTAGATAATCAGGTCACTTTCTACACTATAGAGAGTACGTAGAAGACGGCGAAGAAGCAAAGCAAACTGCCCCCTCCCCCCGTCACCCCCGCCAGCAGCATGAATCCCGAAACTATAGATGTGTATCTAGACCTGACCGAAATCTCAAGTCTCTCTCGGCAAGCCCGCGCAATCCATCGCCGTCCTCATAGACACAGGCTCCAGCGACCTCTGGGTCACGCCGACTTGCAACCACTCCCCCGACCCATTCACTACCAGCATGTGCCTCGCCTTCGGCACCTACAACCCGCAGCGCTCCACCACCGTCCAGGGCCCCGTCGCCAAGGGAAGTCTCCACTACGGCGACTCGAGCGACGCGAGCACCCAGACCTCCGTCACGCTAAACTACTACAGCGACAGCCTCACCATCGGCACAGTCACCCTCACCGACCAGATCTTCGGCGTCATCGTCGACGGCACAGTCGACGGTATCTCAGGCATCTTTGGCCTCGCACCTGACGTCCATGCGGGCTTCGCAGAGGGTCAGCCGTATTCGCTTGTGCTCAACTCGATGAAGGAGCAGGGGTTTATCAAGTCGAGGGCCTTTTCGCTGGATCTGAGGCACGCTGACGACGAGACGGGTGCCGTCATCTACGGCGGTCTTGACGTAAAGAAGTTTGCTGGGCCCCTCGTCAAGTTCCCCATGCAACCAGGTGTAGAAGGCGAAGCTCGGTAAGTATCCCCCCCCCCCCCCCCCCCCAAAAAAAAAAAAAAAAAAAAAAACACCCTTCACGCCCTCGCCGAATCTTCCCGTCCATGACCTTATCCCTCCATCTTTACTAACAAAACCTCCAGCCTCGCCGTCTGGTTCTCCACAATAGGCGTCACCCGCACCGGCAACACAACCCACTCCGTCCCCGAAACATCCACCAACGCCCTCCTCGACAGCGGCACGACCCTAACCCGCCTCCACCCGCAAGTCGCCCAGCCCCTCCTCAACGACATGGACGCCACCATGGACGACGAGGGCTTCTTCCTCGCCCCTTGCTCCCTCCGCCGCACCGCCTCCACCGTTGACTTCGGCTTCGGCGACCCCGCCAACAACGGCGGCAAGGCTCCCATCGTTCTCCGCGTGCCCATGTCCGACTTCATCCTCGATACCCAGCACCCTCTGAACCCGAGGCTGTGCTACATCGGCTTGCGCGTGACGGAGCATCAGCAGATCCTGGGCGATTCCGTCATGCGTGGAGGGTATTTCGTCTTCGATTGGGATAACCAGGAGGTTCATGTTGCACAGGCGGCGAACTGCGGGACAGAGATCCTGGCTATTGGCGAGGGTCGCGATGCGGTGCCCGGTGTCCAGGGGAAGTGTTCACTTGATAACCCGAATCCCACAGAGGCTCCCGTAAGTTTTCGCCCTCGGGATAATACCTTTTATCGAACTCAGCTGTTCGTTAGGCTGGCTTCCTTCCCCATGCCCCGCTAACCAAGAGAGCGTACAGACCGCTGCCGATGAAGGTGGCCCGGCCCTCCCTACAACGCCCTACACCACCACCTTTACCATCTCCTCATGCCCAAGCTTCGATCTTGAATGTACTCCCGGCATGCTTACAACGCAGACATACGTTCCCCTCACAACGGGCTCATCCAATTCGGCGGGAGGGAACGAAGAGGATGCTGCATGGGGTCGTGGGGACATTCTCAACCTTTGGATCTTGTTCGCTACCGGTGTCGGCGCCGCCGCTCTAGTTTTCAGGTAGGCGAGGGAAGCACGCGGTATAGAGCGCTCTCTCTTTCTCGCTCTTCCGTGTGTCACATTAGCACATTGGGCGGACTCGGCTTATTTTAGATCGGGACGGCACTTTTTTTTTAAAAAAAAAAAAAAACTAATGTTATTGTATAATGTACGAAACCGAAACTCCTTTATAGAACGCCATCTAAACTCGAAGCCCATGCTCCATCCCAATAGATGCATTGGATCAAAAGAAACAAATAAAGGAAATGAACAAAATTAACTGAAATCAATGGTATCAATGGTATCAACGAAAGCGAAATGAAACCCGGTCCGCAAAACCTTGAACTGCGCCGCTCAGCCTCGACTAGAAATAGAAAGCGAAGAAGATGAACGGAAAGAAACGCCGAAAAAGAAAGAGAAAGGAAGAAGGAAAAGAAAACCCCCACGTCCCACTTGCTCCGGCCAGTGGTATATCGCCCGCTCATATTGATGTCGTTGACTGGAATATAGCAAATGCTGTCATCCCATTCCGTGCGCCTTATATCGGGGGAAAATCGTCCCGTTGGAGATAGTATATGTCGTCCCGCGCCCGTTGTCGAGTAATAAGAAATATAGATTGCGAATCAGTCGTTTCTCCCCGCCCTGGCCCTTACCGGTCATCATTATATATAGTAAAACTAGGCCGTCGGCTGGTTGGGACCGGTGAGAAAGTCGGGGTGCAGAGCCCTCTCCGGAATGGCACCAAGCTCTTGTGCAAGTCGGCGGTCTTCGTCCGTGTCGAGCTTGTCAAGGCTGATATGTCGGCTGGTGAGAGCAAATCGCCGCTTTCCGTGAGGAATAACCCGATGCTAGAGGGGAAAAAAGGGACGATTAGCACGAACTCAGGGGGATGCAAAAGCGAAAGTCGCAAAGACTCACTTCGTAGCACCTGTGGATGTCAGTGCCATGCATGACCACAATGTCGCCATGGAACAAGTGCAAGTCGAACACCGAGTTGTTGCCCTTCTTATCCTTGCCCTTGAGCTTGGGACGGAAAGACATGGTCGAGGGCGAACCCAGAGAGATCGTGGCCACGGTTGGGCCCAGCGTGTCCTCGCCGTCGTCATGCCACTGGATAATCGTCAGAACTTGCCTTATATGTAGTAAAGATGGACGTAACAAGTTGTTGACTTACGTTAATTTTATCATCCTCAAAATAGCCGAGGGCAAGGAGCTCATTAAACTCAACAAAACTGAACTCCAGGGACTGGGCAACCTCGACTTTTCCATTGCCCTCCAGCTCTTTCACCGACTTCTCCGCATGATCAATGGCCTGCTTGCCGGCCCACCTCATTCGCAAGAGAGCACGGAGGACGGTGTCAGGGGCATCACTGAAGCTCTTAGAAGCCACGGAGACGACGTATTTATATTGGGCGCCGTAGTTCTGTGCGAAATGACTAGTAATGATTTCGCTCTTGCCTATAAATGATGTCAGCTCTCTTCATCAGAAAAAGAAATGTGTGTGGGGTCTCGATACTTACCACCCTTGTGTCTGACCGGCAGGCGCATCCAGTCATCCTTGGTTGCATGCTCGTGGAGATCCTGGAAGCTGTCGTCGGCTCCGTTGAGTGCAGCCCTGGTCTCCCCGGAAGGGCGGAAATGGGCGAGAATGCCAACAGCTCGCTTGGGGTTCGGCTCTCCATTGAGAAGGTCGAGGAGAGGAGTGACGGTGACCTCGTAGCCTTCCGTGCTGAAGCTACTGGAAATTCCGACCATGCCCTCGTGGCGCTTAGGCTTTCGATTCTCGAAGCTCATTCTGATAGTGCTGTTGTCAATCTCAGAAATTGCGATGGGCCTCATGGTGCTCTCAAACTTAAAGCCGCAGCCCGGGGTGTCGCAGAACCATCCCGCCCAATGGCTCCGAGGAGAACAACCAAAGCACCTAGGACAGACAAGGCCCTGCTTCAGGTGCTTCTCAGTGCCGGCATCTCCTTCGGCAATGGTTGGGAGAGTCGGGACAAGGCTAGGCGGAAACTCCCTCGCGCCGCCAGCTACCTCGGGATCCTTTCCGATGTAGGTGGTCCTCTCCTTCAGAAACTTCTTGGAATATTTGAGATCGGCAAACTTGACGTCACCAAGATTGAAGAAGGCCGAACAGGGGTAGTTGAGGCAGGTCCACGTTTGGGAAAAGATCTGCTTGGATGGCTTCCGGCAAACCTCACAGTGCTGGATCGGGGCTTCGTAGTCTCCAGGGCGAGGGCTAGGAGAGACCGTCGTGCCCGCTGGCACCCACCAAGGTTCATTTTCAGGGTTAACAATTTCCAGCTTCATCTTCCAGAATTTGAAACCATTGACATCTTTCTCAGCCCAGATGTCGGTGATGAAGTACCAGTCCAAGACGTTATAGGCATGGGGCATCTTAGATGGCATCAAGGGGCTCATCTCACCTAGAGACGATGTTAATAGCTGGAATCTTGCATAACACAAGCAGCTAAGTAATTGTTTTAGCACTTACCAACCATAATGCCAATATACTGGTTCTTTGACAGGGCTCTCAAGGAACCTCTCAACATCAACGGGCAACCTTGGTCTCGCTGGCGCTCCCTTGTGTTGGAGGTGGCACCCTCCGCGACATCACGACCACCTCCACTATTGCCATTTATCAGTAACTTACTTTCACCCCACATATGCACCCCATTGAAGCAGATAGATCACTCACATATTCATGATGATGACACCATTGGGATCAACCAAGTCTCTCTCAGCTGGGAATCCATCCAGCAAGCTCCCCATCAAAACATTTCCGGAAATGTATCCTCCAGATTGATATCCTTTATAGTAAGGAAGGGCACTGCAGAGACCTTGTCTCTTGTCGGCCCATACCGGAGGGGAGCCCCGAGGTTCTGGCAGAAGCACCGCTCTCTCATTCACCAGACTCTTAAGAACACGTCTGGCACCACCGCTCTTCCTCGAACGCTTGCTCGAGGGGCCAATAGTCTCCGAGGAGGCCACTCTCTTCACAACAACCGCCGCCATGTCAACAAATGCCTTTCAGGTAGGTATTGCAGTCGGTATATAGTGCGGCAATCCTAGAGGTAACAGGTTAGCTCTCCCATTCGGATCATCATGAGACTGAAGAAACAGAATCAAGGGCAAAAACCAAAACAAACATGACAACTGAAAAACAAGAGTACGTGGTGATCATGCAAACAATAGACTTGTAAGACAATTCCGGGGAGAAGGTATTGGAGTGCAGGGGAGGAATCTGTGCATGGGCATTGTGCTGTGAAGTCAAGGGCTGGTCTCCCAGGAGGCCGAGATAGAGCTTGAAATCAAAAATGGTTCGGTTAAATATATTTTATGAGGGGAGGGAGGAGCAAGGCAATAGATGCCAAGGTCAGTGATTTCAGGACGTGACATGTCTAGGAAATGCTGTCTCCAGCTCCAAAAGAGCCGCTCATACCCTAAGTCGCCGATGGCAATATCCGGAGGACACCAAGAGTCGACAGCCTAGAAAGTCGTTAGAAACGACCATCACTTCGAGTCTAATGGGAGATCCTGCACAAGAGGTGCTGTAGGACTAGACTTACCTTTAGATAGCAGGTGGAATGATGAAGGGGAATCTTCTTGTGCCTATAGATGGGATGAGATCGCTTCAAGGCAGGCAAGGGCAACAAGCTTCGATATAGAAGTTCCAACTGATGATGGAGCGCTTGTGGGAGAAAGGTTCGATTCGTGGAAGAGAAGAAAATGGGAGAAGAGGAAGAAGAAAAGCACTGGAGTGGAATTTGTTAGGAAATTGTAATTGTAAGGTGTAAGGGAGGTGCACCTTCCCTTGATCTGGGAAGCAGTTGAGGAGTAAGTGCACCAGGCCCAAATACTTACCAATTGATGGAATGAGAGGAAAATGAGATGTCAAGAGGAAACTAGTATCTGTGAGTAACTTCGAATTGCTTGAGAAGCATTCACAGCACGGAGAACTGGATATCTCAGATGGATGAGGTTGGGATTGGGATGAAAAGGATGGGGAGAGAGATCTGGCTGAGAGCTGTGAATGTGAGATGTAGACGCGAGGTGCAGAGGCGAGATGCTCTGGTAGAGAAAAGAAGAGAGAGGGAGAGTAGAAAGGCACAGGCAGGTTGTATTTGTAGTTGAACCCTGATGATTCATCTGAACTAGAGGAAAGAGCTATTTGTGAAGGTATCTATAGAGGGTAAGAGAAGGCACGATGATGAGTGAAGCTTCCTGCCCTACTGATTAGAGTTGTTCAGAGGGAAAGTATGATGATGAGGATTGGATTCCCTGGAAGGAGTGGGATATCTCGAAACTTCCATTGTACCTGTAGGAACCGATGTGGAGACATTGATCTGGGCAGCTCTTTCTTTCCTCTCTGTTTTGTTCTTTCTTTAGGGATATCTGAGTGAAGGCATCATCACCACTGCATCCCCAGGCTGAGTTGTTGGAAGCGCTTTGACGTCTGCCCGAAACAATCAAGATGAAGTGCCAAAGGCTGCAGCCTGCTTGCATTAAAGAGAAGGATTGGGCTAGATTTGGAGAAAAGGGCTAAGTTTCATCTTGGTTTACTTTCTTTCCTCTTAAAGCTGATATCCTTGATTCCATTGACGGCTCAACTTGCTGCAATTATCATAATCTCGACCCTTACACCGATTACACTACTATTCTAACCAACACCCACCGAAGCTCGCTCCGTTGTACAAACCAAAATCTGCCGAGTCTCGGCGAACCTCGGCTCCCCCCTCCAGCCACAGAAAGGAGGTATGAGAACGTTGCCGTACTCTTTTATCAGATAATAATGCTTTCATAGGGACAAAGGAACTTCCTAGCAGCCTAGGGCAGATTCAATGCCATTGTGTGAAGAGTTGATTAGCGCCACGTCCAAATCATCACCGCCACGACACGAACAGCGCTTCGTACGAAGATGTCCCGAGTTTCAAGGTAGAGCTGAGGACGAAGTAATGTATTGTAATCAACAAGAGATGGTGTCAACCGGGAAGCAGGATTTAACTCGGACGCTAGTTTACTCCGAAGTGGTTACTCCAACTCGCCCCCCAGCATATCCCCACGAGTGCAGCAAGTGGGGAAATTGAGCTGAGCACAAGACAAGACATCAACAGTAAAAAGGATGAAGACGTCAGAAAATAACATACGAGTCCCGTTCCCCTCAGCCGGTGTGCCTGCTCGGCTCTGCCTCCGCTGGCGAGATGGTGGTCGCACTGGAGCACGAGTCGGTCGGGGGCAAGCAGCGCTGGAGCCCCCCCTGAAATGCTGGGCATCGTGGCATCGTGGCAGGAGTGTGGAGATATATCGGGGCTTTATCGACGGAAAAGCCAATCACCATGGAAGAGATCTCCTTTGGTAATACGGGAGGAGATGACGTGCGCAACAAAGTTAGATTTGGATGGAGCAGCGAAGCTATGGTTGGGCGAGTCGGCGACAACTTCTTGTACTTGTACTTGGGCGATGCGACACAGCTTAATGCACCTATCAAGTCGCTAGAAGTAGCGTATGCCGAATACCGACTTCGCCAGCCGAGGCGAGGGTCGACCAGGGTTCTGGGGGTGTTGTGGAGAATGCGGGGAGCTCAGTGCCCCCAGATCTCGACCCAGAAACATTGAATTTCTACCCACCAGGCACCGGTCCTTAGACTCTTTAGCGTGGGGTTTTTGCCAAGGTGCCTCGGAACTTCTCTGAACGGGGATAGTGAGAGGCTCTAGAGCGCGGCTAATGCAGTCGACGCAAGTACAAAAGTAGATAATCCGAGGCTTGGGGCCCCCTTCGCTGATGCGACGTCTTTGTCTCTATCCTCGATATATTCTGTTATTCCCTTGACCGCTTTAAAAGCCCCGCCGGTTGTCGTTTTAAGTGTCTCGTGAGCTTGGAGTTCAGCGCTATTTGATTCCCGTTCTAGCTTGTATTGGACCCTCATTTTCTTGTTTAAGGAGCAACCCCAACATTTGGAGGGGGACGTTCTATCGCCAGCCACCCAGCCAGCCAGCCACGCTTCTTCATTGCTCCCCTCTCGCTGTGCAACGTTTGCCTCGTGTAAAAAAGAAGCCCTCCAAAAAGGACAGAGAGGAAAGAAGAGCCATCGCTCATAATAAGCAACAATGGTTTTCTACCCGCCTTCCTGGGTCCCCGCGCTCCCTGGTTCGTGATACGCACAAAACATACGCGAGAGAAGCTTCCCCGGTCCGTTATTCTGTTTGCTAACCCCGCCCCCGAACTCAGCGGTCCCCGATTCCATTACCATCGAGCAGTTCATGAACGATGAGACCTACAACCGCAAGCCGCTTCGCGAGTCCCGGAACCCGTATACCTGCGGTATCACCGGCAAGACTTACACCGCTCAAGAGACCAAGGAACGTACCAACTTCCTCTCCCGCGCAATCGGCAAGCGGCTTGAGTTCGCCCCCAACGACGACGCGACCCCCTGGGAGAAGGTTGTGGCAGTGTTCTCCGTCAACGCTGTAAGCCATCCACCCCCTTTCCGAATTCTGCACCCCTTGAGGACACTCCCTAAAACCTGATCCCCTTGTCTTGTTTAGATTGATTATGTCCCCCTCTCGCATGCCGTCCACCGCCTCTCCGGCATCGTCACCCCCGCCAGCGCCGCCTACTCCGCCCAGGAGCTCGAGCACCAGCTCAAGTCCTCCGGTTCCGTCGCGCTCTTCACTTGCATGCCCCTCCTCGAGACCGCCCTCAAGGCTGCCGACGGTGCTGGCATTCCCCGCAACAGGATTTTCCTCCTCGAGGTCCCCGGCGCCAAGGCCGCCGGATTCGTTACCGTGGATGAACTCGTCCGTGAAGGACAAAAGTTGCCCGAGATCGAGCCTCTGAAGTGGACTAAGGGACAGGGTGCTCGGCAACCCGCATACCTGTGCTACTCGAGCGGCACTTCTGGATTACCGGTATGTGCTTCACGGCCGCCCCCCCTTCCCGGTCTGGCATGTTGGTTGGCTGGGTGCATTCAATCGTGAACTCCGTATAAGCTAATGATCGAGGGGCTTTGCAAATAGAAAGCGGTAATGATCGCACATGCCAACGTCATTGCGAACATTTTGCAAGTCACCACCTACGAGAGCGTTCCCCGCAAGCAGAACGGAGTAGGAACGCAGGTATCTCTGGGTCTCCTACCATTCAGCCACATCTACGCCCTCGTCGTAATATGCCACGTCGGTACCTACAGGGGAGACGAGATCATCGTCCTGCCCAAGTTTGACCTCAAGACGCTCCTCGCCGCCGTCCAAAACTTCAAGATTCGACAAATGTGCATTGTAAGCTCTCTGCCAAATCAGCCCGACTTTCTAATCGACCATTTCCCCAACAACCTACTAACTCACCTCACCCCCCACAGGTTCCCCCCATCATCATCGCCCTCCTCCGAAACCAAAAACTTGCCTCCCAATACGACCTCTCCTCCCTACGCATTCTTTACAGCGGCGCCGCCCCTCTCGGAAGCGAAACCATTGACGAGGTCCTCCGGATCTTCCCCGACCTGCGCCTCTGCCAAGGCTACGGCATGACTGAGACCGCCACCGTCGTCTGCACCACCAGCGAGGAGGACCGTCACCCCGGAACCTCTGGATCTCTCGTACCCGGCGCCAAGGCCAAGATCATCGACTTTGAGGGCAACGAGGTCACCACGCCCGAGACCCCCGGCGAACTGCTCGTACAGAGCCCCTCGGTGGTTTTGGGCTACCTGAATAACGAAAAGGCCAACGCCGAGACATTCGTGCACCACGACGACGGCAGGTGGATCAAGACAGGCGATGAAGTTGTCATTCGAATCTCGCCGTTGGGCAACGAGCATCTCGTCATCGTGGACCGCATCAAGGAGCTCATCAAGGTTAAGGTATGTCCGAAGGAACAACGCACCCCACTCCACCTTCTTTATTTTTTCCTTCCTCTTGCGTGCTCACTAAAACTAAAATTACCTACCTTGTAGGGCCACCAAGTCGCCCCCGCTGAGCTCGAGGCCCACCTCCTCACCCACGAGTTCGTCTCCGACTGCGCCGTCATCCAGGTCCCCGACGACCGCGCTGGCGAAGTCCCCAAGGCCTACGTCGTCAGGGGCACCCATGCCGCGGCCCATCCCGAGGACCACGTGGCGAAGGCAATTGCCAAGTACGTCGAGGACCACAAGGCTAGGCATAAGTGGCTTAAGGGCGGTATTGAGTTCATCGACGTCATTCCTAAGAGCCCTAGCGGTAAGATTCTCAGGAGGATGTTGAGGGATAAGGAGAAGGAGGCCAGGAGGGCCAAGGGCGCGAAGCTGTAAATACTCTTGCTTCATTTGTAAAAAAGAATTTTGCCTCTCTCATGTTTGTCACATTTATTAGCTTTGAGGGAGAAAGACGTGGATAATGATGAGAAATTGTAAATATTTTGCAGTTGCATACTTCTCATGTTTCATGCATTTCATGCATGCCCTAGATGCCTCGATAGATATTTACTTCGTTCCGGAGGATGCATGGTGTTTTTCTTTTTTTTTTTTTTTTTTTTTTTTTTTTTTTCTCTCTTCTTCTTTCTGGCAGCCATTTCTCAGGCAAATACCAGGTTCTCATTCCCAACTACACCATTCAATACGTTTCCGATGCCATTCACATTGCCATTCCCTCCCTGCATAATGTTGACAAAGTTATCCGCCATGAGCTGGATTCCACTGACGAATCCCTGCTCGTCGAACTCGCAGTGTCCACCATTAGGCGAGTTATCAACAGTCTGCAAAGCATTGATCTCAGCGTTGCTCAGACCGGCATTCGAAGCGAGCTGCTCGTAAGCGACGATAGACTCCGGGATAGACTCGCGAAGAAGGTCGAGTTCTCCGGTCGTACTCTGGAAGTGGATGCGGGTGGATTGGGCAACCGCATCGCCGTTGACAAAGTTGACCTGGGGTGCCATGGCAGCACAGTTCAGTAGCACGCCGTTACCCTGGAAGTTGCTCATATGTTGCGGGATGAAGAACCCGGAGAGGAGAAGAGAGCCGCCCGAGACGCCAGTGAAGAAGACGTTCGAGCTATTAAAGGCCATGACTTGAGGAAGGACATCTAGGATAAGATCGTTGACGGCCTGGGCGTGTTCAACACCGTTAGTGCGGTCGAGCCCTGAGCCGCCGCCCCAGAAGAGGTTCGGGTCGGGAGCGAGGACGGCAACTCCCGCAAGGTTTCCTTGGATGGCTTGGTTGGGGAAATCGAAGAAGGATTGGCCGCCGTCTCCGTGCAGGAGAACGTTGAGACCGAGAGTGCCCTGGGTTCCGGGGTCTTGCGTGCCTCCATCGACGCCGGAGGTGGTCGTGAACTGGTCGGCAGGTCCGCTGATTTTGAAGCGTAGTGGTAGGCCACTGTTTGGAGAAGAGAGAGACAGTTAGCCGACGAATTCTCAGTGGAACTCAACACGCTATACGCTTCGATGACGTTGTGCAAGACCTACTTCACGTCGACAGTGGTATCAAGAATTGTAGAACCATCAGTGGCTTGAGAGACGCCGTCGGGGACCTGCGCTGCTTGCTCCTGGGCAGTCAAGCGAGCGGTATTCCCATTTCCATTGTTATTGTTATTGTTATTGTTTCTGTTTCCGCCGTTTCTGTTCCTGCCTCGTCCCCTTCCGTTGTTATTCTGTGGTGCTGCCTCGGCCACGGCGCCAAAAACAACGAGAAATGCGAAGAAAAGTGCCACCAGGGCAGAAAAGGACGGACGGACGCTCGACATCCTTCCTCCGTGAAAAGAAAAAAAAAAAGAAGAAGAAGTCAATGGAACGGAGAGGAAGAGAAAGCGGCAACAAAGGAAAGGAAGAGGATGAGAAATACAGAGGAGAACGTGAGGTGTTCCAGACAGCTCACTTTAAGCAACACCTCCTGTTAGTGCAAGCTCGTTGGCAAGGGTGCCAAATCTAGGTCGAAAATACCACGACCGCCTCCCAGAGTTGGCCCAAGCCATTTTGAACGGGCAGCATTACCGCTCTGCACCCGATCTGAGACGATGGGCGGTCAATTTGGGAAGGCCAAAATAGTCTGGCGATGTCGAAACACTTGGTGTCTGATGCCACAAGCGAGTGCTCGAGGGAAATGTGGGGTACCAACCCGAGACTCACTGTCGACAGGGGAACCCGACGAGGCATAACAGGGAATGGGAAAATCATAAAAGCTACGGCTTGGATGTGCTCAGATCAAGTTCTTTTCCAATCAGTAATCGACGCCTGCTGTAGGGAAGGGGGCGATCACGATCGTTGAAATGATGAGCCAAGGTCGTGTAAATCCTGGCTTCCATATTCAAGATGTCCAAGTCTAGAAGAATCGAGATAGAACCAACCGCACAATAATAGCATCAATAACTTCATCTGGCGGATAAAATAGCGACGACCGAATATTTGTCAAACTCGCCTCACAGCAAGGACCTCCGCGCGGTCCAGTTCGGGCAAGTCTCGCATGCGAAGGGCCGTGGGCAAGGGGCTGGTCGTTACGGGCCTTATTAAGGCTTAGCTTGCGACCGCCTCTGGTCGGAACAACTATCGATGGGCTCGAGGACTGCCTTTTTCCAGCATGGCCTGTTTCCGGCCAGATCGAGTGTCATCGAAATCGAAGTGATGTTCCTTCCCGGAAGCAGAGGGAGAAGGGAACGAGGAGACAGTTCAGGGAACCACTCGAAACGAATTGCAGAAGAAATAGAGATCAGCATCTCAACCACAGATTCGGAGCCAAGAAAGCTGCCGCGCTCTGAGTAAAAAAAACGGTGAAGCGAGAGCGTCCAAATCTCTCGTTCAGAGAAGAGCGCTGAGAGCCGGTCTCGCGTCGTATCCTGAGCCAGAAACGGGCATTCTTTTTTCGAGAATGTTTATCGTTTCAATTCGCTCGTCGAATAAGATTTCCATCCCCCGGCTTGAAGCGTGAATTGCCCTTTTAATCCTCCGATGCGCTTCGGCAACGGGGTTGAAACCGCTGTGTGAGAGGATGGTGGGGGCGCCAGGTATTCCTTCCCTCGGGCTTGGCGGACTCGGCACGGGCGGGCGTTCTTGAAGGAATGGACGGTTGTACCTTCCGTAACCAAAAACACACACCTTGCCCCGGTATTTTGACACGCTTATGGGATTTGTGCGAAGCGGACCTCGGTAGAAATCTCACATTGCTCAGCCGTCCTTTTCCATCCCTTGATATTCCGAGCTCCCTTCCCATGGATGGCAACAACTTCCCCAT
The DNA here is from genome assembly GCF_000732125.1 of Scedosporium apiospermum. Taxonomy (NCBI): domain Eukaryota; kingdom Fungi; phylum Ascomycota; class Sordariomycetes; order Microascales; family Microascaceae; genus Scedosporium; species Scedosporium apiospermum. The sequence goes on along the minus strand of NW_015971811.1, from coordinate 1,917,932 downwards.
GCCTTCTCTTTCCCTCTCGACTCAGGCATGGCCAAGGAGTAGACGTCTCTCAAGGAGTGTAAGCAGCGCTTTTGGAAGGAGCTGGTACCGGGAGTAGATTCTGGAATGGAGGACACGATCGTCGATAAAACCCCCTTTACCTCGCCATACCAAGGAGACATCCAGGCATCATGTGTGGCTCCATGAAGATTTGGACCGTTCAGAATATAAGCTTAATCTATGTTATCGAAATGAGCGAATTCTAATATACTATACCTGCTCAATATCCGAGACCTACAAAAACAAAGAAAACCGTAACGTCCTATTGTAAACGCAGCCAGAATCCAGGTCCCAATCGCCGCATCCATCTATAACTTCGCCTTGCCCGTCTCCTCCTCCTCCACCTTCTCCCCCCGTTCCCCTTCCTGCTCCTGCTGCAACCGCAACACCCCCTCCTGCACACACGTCACCAACAGCGTCCCATCCGCCGAAAACACCCTCTGCGTGACTACGCCCCTCCCATCACCAGCCCAGGGGCTCTCCATCTCCGCAAACATCCACTCATCGGCCCTGATAGCCGTAGGCTCATGGAAGTAAATGCTATGATCGAGCGACACCATCATCCCTAGCTTAAACGACGACGGCTCCGATGGAGGCGGCACCTTGAACATGCCATGGATCCGCGGGATGGTGCCCAGGAAATACGAATCCGTGATATACGCCAAAGCCTCGATATGCGCCGCCTGTCCGCCGGTGATCTTCCCCTTGGCCCTCACCCAATGCGTACACTTCCTCCTGTCCGGCGTCGAGCCCTCTCCTGTGACCGTCACGCCCTGCCACTCGATGACGTCCGTCGAGTCTACGGCCCCTTGGCGCTTCTCGTCAGGACTCATGCCCACGGCGTGCTTGATCAACTTCTCGCCTCCCGAGCCGGACCTGACGAAACTCATCGTCGTCGTGAAGATGCATCGGCCGCGCTGGCGGGCTTGCACAGTGCGCGTGGCGAAGCTGCGGCCGTCGCGGACTCGCTCGACGTGGTATGTGATGGGGATGGCGTTGTTCCCCGCGAGGAGGAAGTAGCAGTGACATGAGTGGATCACGAAGTCTTCGTTAACGGTCCGTTGGCCTGCTGCGATGCTTTGGGCTATGGGGACGCCGCCGAAGATGCCGCGGGCGCCGGGGGGATGCCATGCCTGGCGGGCGTTTGTGAACATGTCCTAGCAAACAGAGGTAGGTCAGCCGATTTCGGCTCCATGACGCTGACGGGGAGGGACGGCAGATTCGTCAAGAGAGTGCAAGGGAGCAAAATAGAAAGCTTGGTTCGAAGTGGCGGGGACGATAACTCACAGGTCCCAGGACACCCAGTTCTACAATCTCAATAGCATTCTCGAGTGGCGCCTTATTCGGATCATCCGGCGGAGTCCGCAAAAGCGTAGGTCGTCCGTTTCCGCTCATGATGAATGGCTTCAAACACGTATTCCCTTCAAGGAGGCAAGGAAGAAGGCGGCAAAAGACGAAGAAGGAGAGTAAGAAGAAAAAAAAATAATTATGAACACCCCCTCGGTGCGCTGTATACCCGAGTTGTCAATTGAAGCAGTAGACTAGGAGACGAAAGAAGATCGGAGAAAAGCGAAGGCCGGCCCTTCTCGTGGTCTAGGGGAGAGTAAGAGAGTTTTAAGATCTTTCGCGCTCCGTACGCCCTGTCCAGCCCGGTCCGATATGAAGGTTCCACGTCGGCACGTGTAATTGATTTGACGTGGTGAATCAATGCAGTGATGTATCACCGGACGCGGTACACAGCCAGAATGTCCCCCACTCGGGAAAATGCAACGCGCCGAAGGGGGAGGAGACGGGAAAGGATTCTCGAGTTTTTAAGAGCTTGCTTGCAGCCCAAGGTGGTAATGGTTGTAATGAAATAAAATGGAAGGGTCCCGAACAAGAACTTGAGAGGTTCCAGTTCCCAACTTCCAGGGACTGAGTGGACCCCGATTGCAACGGCGAATGAAGAGTGTGACGTCCTCGGCAAAACCGTAAGAAAATGTTCCTTTTGGCCTGTTAGAGTCTTAATATTATCTCCGTAGTACGAAGTACCTGATTCGCAAGTGCAAGTAATACCTTGTTGACAGGTATCAGTTTGACGTTGGCGATAAGCGTTCATTCGTTAGGGGTGGGAAAAGTTGCCGAGGCTCGGCGTCCACGGAACCCCACAGTGGCGGACAACTGTATTTCCCTCATCTAAACTAGCAACATGATGAAGGAGAGCTTCTCTTTGCTGTCCCATCCACCGGAATCTGGACCACCGCGGAGACCGGACGCCGCTTCCCTCTGTACAGTCAAGGTAGCATTTGATCCGATCAATCTATACAACCTATCACTATTTAATATAACCATTCTCAGAAGCCTGTTCTTTGTATCATCTGGCTATCCTAGGCTCGAGTCTCCACCGAGACTGGTCGAGAACTCGCAGGCGGAGGGTTGTTGGAGCACAAGATATGAAAACAAACAAATAATGTATTCCTCTATTAATTGCCACCAGCTCATCCAAACTCGTCTCTGCTGCCAGCCGATCTCGCTTATGTCCATGCTCCTTCTTCTGCTCCTGCTCCTGCTCCTGCTACTACCACCTATTCAAACACGGCCGTTCCTCTCCAACGACCTGGAATGGCTTCCGCTCCTCTACCTGCGCCTTCACCTCATGCTCATCGTCGTACCTCGTCGCAAAGGCCCATTGACATGGCAATCCTCGTAGATTGGCTCCAGCCCATCCCACGCACTCTTGTCACCATTGCCATACCTCTCCCTCCTATCCCAGTATTCGCCGTTGAACTTCCAGTATTCCTCCCCAGTAATCTCGCACCGAGCCTTGGAGAACCACGCGGGGATGAAATCCTCGCCTCTGGCCTCCCGGATGCGCCGCCGAGCACGCTGCGCTTCCTCCAGCCGGTTCTTCTCCGTAGCCGCGAAATCGTACTCGCCGTCCTCCATGGCCCGCTGGTCAGGTCGCAGGCGCGAATCCGTAGGGGCAATCCACTGTCGGAGGTTGTCATCGATGTGGTTAAAGGTGACCACGAACGGTGTCAGGTTGAACGGGATACCCTGCGGGCGTGGGTTTGCCTTCCAGATCAAAAACGCACTGTTGGTGTCGCTGATGCTGCCGCGGTGCGTCGAGGCGTTGTCAGATACAGGCTCGTCGACCTTGGCTTCGTAGCCCGGAGTGAGTCGAGCGTAGATCTTGGAATTCCAGCGCCCGCCTAGACTGAAGCACACACGTCCGTCGGAATCGAGGATCTTGCCCGAAATCTGGTAGGCGCTGGACGCTGTCCATCCGCGCGGCTTGAAGTCGAGGTGGCAAACCTCTCCCGTCGTCCAGTTCTTTACTTCCATGGGTCCGTAATTGTCTACCGTCGGGTTACCCGTGATGATACCAATAACGGACGACGTAACTTTCTTCCACGTGTAAAAGTCTTCTTTCCCTCCAGATACCGGACGCAGCTTCAGGAACCACGTTCCCAATGGGTTGATATCGAATGACTTTCCGTAGAACTTGGACTTGACAGCGGATTCGCCATAGTATGTCCATTTAGGGGACTCGGCCCAAGCGGCTCCGACAGGTGGGTGATGGCTAACTTGTTCAATGAAGAAGCGGTAGTTTTTGTCTGGTCGTACGTATTCGAACGTTTCGCCAAGCAGAGGGTTGAATGGCTTGGCGACTCGTCCAATCGTCGAAGCATACTCGCTGGCAGCGAAGGCGGCAACATAAAGCAGTCTCTCAAGAGAGTCCGTCCGTTCGGCAGCGAGGTCAAGCAGGTCGGCGTACTCCATATCCTCACCACAACGGTATAGAAGCGATGTCGGCTCGTTGAAAGATACGGGGAGAGTCATCTTTGTCATGTCCTTGCCAACCATGGATTTCAGGATGCCCTGTTCATTCGACCAGTTAGTAAAACGCTATGCCGCTGGAGAAGATGGCGGGTCTGTAGTGTTCGTTTCCTTACCCATAGAGAAATCTTTGGGCGATTGTCAGCATCAAGCTTTAGCCGCGTCCTGACGCCGTTTTCGTATCCCTTGAAAGCCGAGCTGATATCTACACCTCCCGACACCACCACGACGGCCTCGGCGGGCGGTAGTTCTGTGACCTCGACCTCCCCTGCGTCGACTGCATCGAAAAACTCCTCGTCATCCGATTCGGAGCTCTCAGACATTTGCGCAATCTGCTCAAGCGCAGTCCGGCGACGGCTCAGGGACTTGCGACGGGACTTGATGGAGGCTGCATCCTCAAAGACTTCTTCCTCGGGCGCCTCGTCTTCAACGGCTTCCATGCCGCCACCGACCATGACTTCCTTCAACGCCTTCTTTGTGAGTCGGCGCTTCATCTCCGCCTCGCCGTATTTCGCCTCGAGGGCTTCTTGCTCTCGAGCGACCTTGGCCATGCTCTCCTCCCACATTCGTCGCATGTGGACTTCTCGATCGAACCGGTACTGCCAATACGAGTCGCGATCCTTGGATATCTTAAGGAGATTCCCGACCAGCTCCGAGAGAGTCCTGATAGCTCCGTCGTAGGTCGTGAGGGCCTGGCCAACACTGGGGTCACCGATCGGAAGTTGGGGATTCTTTGCTGCCTGCGCCATGAGAGAGGCGTTGACGGCAGAGATGGTATCCAGTTGTATTTTAGCTGACTGAGCTGTGATACTAAAGGCGTCCTTTGACGGCGCAACCCCATTGCGGTTGCTGGTGTCGTCGTCGTCGTCGTCGTCCTCCAGGTCAACGGCGGGGCCACTTGGGAATCTCGACAAGCCACCGTCGGTTCCTATTTCATCTTCCACGTCATCGTCGACACTACCGATGGTGCTTGGCCCTGGACCCGACTTCGATACCGGGCCTCTATTTATTTGAAGGCTGCTTCGGTTAGCCTCGGAGACACTCAAATTATCCGTCGATGTATGCTGGGCTGACAAGTCGGTCGACCCGGTACGGTCCGCCTTGGCTTGTCGGAGGAGCTCGGCAGCCCGTAGCTTTTGCCTCTCTTCCTCTTTGGCCAGGTCCTTGCTCCACTGGATCGAGTTATTCAGAGCCCAGAACCAACGCTTCGCCTCGACTTCGTGGTTCGCCTTGAGCGTGTACTTGACGGAGGATTTGCCAATGATCTCAAACTTGGTCTTTTCGTCGGCGCTCATGTGAAGCCGTGCAATTCGCATGTTGATGGCACCTCGGCAGGCAGATCCAGCATCATCCTGGTGCTTGTAGTAGCTTAATACACCATCTTCGAGGACGAACCATCGCAGTTGGTAGCCCTTTCTGTAATTGGTCCACTTCTTGAGGTAACCTTTCATTTCTCGGCCTTCTCGGCCAGCCAGCGGATCTCCAGGCAAGGCGGATGACGCACCTTGCGATGCGGCATGGCCAAGCACGGCCTTCTCCTGTATTCCTCTCTGCGCTGCGACGGCGGCAGGAGATCTCTTTAGCATCGCCCTTGTAATATCGTCCTTTGTGACATCCTGAGGAAGCTTTCCCCTTCGGTCGCGCCTGAACGGGTCGGCACCGTGCAGGAGGAGAATCTGTATGAGTTTCGTGTTCCTCTTTCGGGCGGCCTCATGGAGCAAAGTGCCTCCAGTGTCGACAGTAGTCTGGTCGGACGCGAAGTCGGGACTGTTAATATCCAAAACAGTTTTCAGACGACTCTCTTCGAGTACCTCCTTGAGCGTGCCATAGTCTTCGCGATTTACGAGTTCCTGAACTTGACGTATTTTGGCTTCGGTAAAGAGGGATCGGGCGAGCTGGAGCTGTTGGAAAATCTCAGGGTTGCGAGAGACGTCAATCGGCAAGCGGCCTTGGTGATTGGCGATCGCGTCATTTATAGGCTCCTGCTCAAGCAAAAGTCGCACAACGGCGGTCCGGCCTTGCCCAGCAGCAATGTGAAGCGGGGTGTTGCCATCCTTGTCCCGGGCATTGATATCAATCATGCCGGCGAAATTCGACAAGATATATTCGACCACGGGATATTCGGCGCACTGTACGGCCAGATGTAGGATGGTGGTGTCCTGGAGGGTGGCATTCCCGCCAGACAGAGTCGAGGTGCTCGCCCTTGGCCCTCCCTCGGCGCTGTCGCGGATGGCCCTCGAGATGGAAGCAGTATCGCCGCTCCTCAGAGCCTCGACGATGCGGAACTTGCGCACCGACTGCTCGAGGGAGGCGCCTTTGCCGTCGATAGAGTTTCGGGGCGGTGAGGCCTGGGTCTGGGTCTGGGTCTGGGTCTGGGTCTGGTTCGAGTGGGTGCGGGCGAGGTTCACGGTCGCGGTCGACGGTTTCGAGCTATGGCGATTCGCCGTCGCCGTGGGCGGTGCTGCTGGAGGTTGTGCCATGTTGGGAAGTGCTTTCGAGGCTAGCGTAGGATCGGCGGCGGAAGAAGTTCCAGCTGGTGGGCTGGAGCTGGTATCGTCAGGTTCGCTGTGATCTCGATGCTTTCCACGAAGCAGGGTGATGGCGGTGGCGGATTTAAGGTATTTATGGTTACTGCATGAAGGGAAAGCAATGATGCCAGCTGTCAGCTAACTTGTAGAGACTAGGCCACTAAAAGGCCAAGAGCGAACATGTGTTAAGAGCGACGACAGCAAGATGGAAGATAGAGAACGAATTTGCCAAAACAATAGAAAAGTATGGACGGGAGCCGGATGAGTTGCATTGACCTCTAGCGCCGAAATGCTAGGATAGACGAGAAACCGGAGGGAATATGGAAGCGAAGAGGGGGGTTTGAACGGGTCTGGACGAGGGGTTGGACCACTAACTGTTCGTCAACATCCGACATTGTTTCTTAGTTCAACTGATACGTGCAGCTCTGCGGTACAATAATGCGAGAATATGTTGCATGGAACCAATGCAATCAATCAACGGTGGGGGCAGGCCACACCGACTCGACCCCTGGCGCAGGACGAAGGGTTCACCAAGCTAGTTCTGCGTCGTTGAGGAATGGAGAGGAGGCAAACGTAGTGGGCGGAATGAGGAATGCCGCCGTTCTTGGAGACGGCCAGGCGCTGAACAGTCAAGTAAGTCAAATAGGGGAAAGGCATTAGTGAATGAGGAATCAGGACCTAGTCAGAAAAGTAGTTCGCACAGGGCTACGGACAGCGCCAAGAGTCCCGAGACTCGACGATGAAGAGGAGAAGAGGTTTAAAAAATTTTGATCCGTCCAACACGAGGAAGATATGCAGCATGCAGAAGAAAAGGTGGTGTACAGAAGGAGCAAGAGCTCCAGGCTTCATCTTGCCTCACTGGTCTTGATCAAGAGAATACATAATACACAGTACGACATGGACTTGGCGGGATCCTAGAATACAAGATCGTTGTACACTTGATATGTCGATAGCCCATGTACAACGTGGATCTCAGCAGATGCTGGCAGTTGAGGGACGAAACCAAGCCTTGGGACCTGGAGACCGTGAGCACGGACTCTAAATACCACGTGACCATACTTGATCGTCCATCAGCGTTGCATCTCCAGCAGATAACGTCATTTCATCGAGCACAGCCCCTGGATCATCTCGGTCCGCCGAACTCAGAGTTGAAAAGATAGAAACCTTGATCCCCCCCAGCCGTGCGACTTTGGTGCGACTTACCACTCATAACTTCATGTTTATCTCCTCTGACGCGCGGCCGAGGAGACACAACATACCGAAAATGGCTGCTTTGGCTGGTCAGTCCCAATCATTGACGGAATGAATACTGGTACATCTCGATAAAACATCACAACTCCTGATATTCAAGGTTTATGTACAGATTCATCAAGAAACGAAGCGTAAGTAGAGAGGCGGACGAAGTAAATAAACGCTCATTGTTTTGTTCTTTCCATGCCAGATTTACTAATGGTCAACCTGATGTTTACATGTAATTTTCACTTGACTTGCAAACAAAGAGAATAAATAGATTTGGGGGAGAAATTCGAGAGAAAAATGTTTCCGGGTGTGAGGACGGGGAATCGCTTCACCCGTCGTTTGACGGGGGGCATCAGGTGAAACAACTAGGACCTCATGATTAAAACAAGTGAGAGAAACAAGAAAAGAGACGATCCCATGTATATCCATCATTCAAAAAACTCCACACCCAATTATACCCATTTGATCTAACAGCCCTGGATGAATCTAAAGAGCGAAGAAAGCAGCAGCCGCGACGGCGAGGAGGCTGAAGCCAGTGCTGGCAGCACCCGCCGTTACAGGGGGGAAGATGGGGCTGCTACCCTCAGTGCCCGTGGGGCTGGGTCCGGAACCAGTGGGCTGAGGTCCACGGGTGAAGGACAGAGTGGTGCCGGGGCTGCCGGGGTTGCCGGGCTGCTCAGGGTTGCCAGGCTGCCCGGGCTTTCCGCCATGGCCAGGGTGCTCAGGGTTACCGGGCTGGCCGGGGTGCTCGGGGTTTCCAGGCTGACCAGGCTTTCCACCGTGACCGGGGTGTTCGGGGTTTCCGGGCTGGCCAGGGTTGCCGGGCTGCTCAGGCTGTTCGGGATTGCCAGGGTGGCCGGGGTTTCCGCCGTGACCAGGGTGCTCAGGGTGGCCGGTAGGGTGGGCGGGAGGACCAGTGGGCTGCTCACCCTCGGGGCAGACAGTGGTGTACCAGGGAATGGTGACGGTGGTTACCTCACCCTCGTGGCAGGGACCCTTGCTGGGAGGGCAAGAAGTGATGGTATAGGTCTTCGTCTGGTACACGGTGCTGGTGGTGTACTTGGGAGGAGCGGTGGTGGTGATAGTAGCACTACCAGAGGCCGATCCGCTGCCGGTGGGCTCGGGGCCATCGGTGGAGGAAGAGCCAGTAGGGCCGGAAGTTCCAGAAGTTTCACCACCGGTAGGACCCGAGGTTTCGGAGCTGCTCTCGCCAGTGGGACCAGCAGTGCTGGCAGAGTCGCTGGCGGAACCGCTAGGGGTAGGCTCAGTGGTGCCAGAGGTCTCACCACCAGTAGGACCAGCAGTTCCAGAAGTCTCACCGCCGGTGGGACCGGACGAGTCGGAGGTGCAGTCGCCGGTAGGAACGGAAGAGCTAGCCGAGTCGCTACCAGTAGGCTCGGGGCCAGAGGTGCTGCTGTCAGTGGGTCCGGAAGTCTCAGACGTGTTACCACCGGTAGGACCAGAAGAGCCGGTGGAGCTCTCGCCAGTGGGAGACTCGGTGCTAGATTCGGTGGCAGAAGCAGAATCGGTGCTGCTCTCAGTGGCAGAAGCGGAGGGGCCCTCGGTGCTGGATTCAGTAGCGGAAGCAGAGGCAGAGTCAGTGCTGCTCTCGGTGGCAGAGGCAGAGCTAGATTCGGTGCTGCTCTCAGTGGCGGAGGCCGAGGAAGACTCAGTGCTGCTCTCGGTAGCAGAAGCGGAAGGAGACTCGGTGCTTGATTCAGTGGCAGAGGCAGAGTCGGTGGCGGAGGCCGAGGTCGACTCAGTGCTGCTCTCCGTAGCGGAAGCAGAGGAAGACTCAGTGCTGCTCTCGGTGGCAGAGGCAGAGCTGGATTCGGTGCTGCTCTCAGTGGCGGAGGCGGAGGTAGACTCAGTAGACGAGGCGGTCTCCGAAGCAGAGGTGCTGCTGTCAGTAGCAGAGGCCGAAGTAGACTCGGTGCTGCTCTCAGTGGACGAGACAGTGCTAGACTCGGTGGAAGAGGCAGTGGTGCTGCTGTCAGTGGTAGAAGCAACAGTGCTGCTCTCGGTGGAGGAAGCCGAGGTGCTAGAAGCAGTCGAGCTGACAGTGGACGAGACACCGCCCTCGCAGGCCTCCTCGGCACGGGCAAGGAGGTGGCGGGCGACGACAGGGACGTAAGCGACAGGGGCGTCACGTCGGAAGATGTACGCAGGAGGGCGCTGGGCAGCTACGGGCGCGGGGGAGCGGACAACCTTGCGGATGGTTCGCTTCTTGAGCTCCTCACGGACGCCGGCGTTGTATCGGCTGGAGTCGAGGTCGGCCGAGTCGGTCTCCCACATGGAAACACCACCGAAGTGGGTGAAGTCCTTGTCGTTCAAGATCTCCTCAATGAGCTTGTTGGCGCCGGCCTCAGCACCGCTAAGACCAAGGAAGAGCTTGGTGTCCTTGTTCTTGTACTCGGCGCTGGAGAGGTAGTCCTCCCAGACCTGGTAGTTGACGACATCCCAGGTATTGGCACCGGAGATGGTGGGGCACGAAGCATCGCCGTTGAACTCGAGGAAGATGGCATCGAAGAGACCCGAGTCCAGAGCCTCAGACTTAGTGACATGCTCGTACGAGGCGGCACACTCGGGAGAGGCGGCAAGGAAGATGGGCTTGCTGGCGGCAGCACGGAACCTCGCGGCCGCGTTGGCAACGACCTCCTGGTTCTCTGTAAAGGTGTGTCAGTAAAAAGAACACTCACGTCTTTTTTATTCCCCCATGTGCTTGCTTTGCCTTACCGAGAGTCCTGTCGATGGTCAGGTCAAAACCGTCGACGGTAGGGAACGTCTTGACGAAGGTGTTAACCAATCCCTCAGTACCGGGAGTGATCTTGACGAGGATCTTGGTGCCCTTGGCCTGGCACTTCGCGGCATCGGCTAGGACCTCACGGCAGTCGATCGAGGGCCTGGCAGTAGGATCAACGCAGGCGCCGGAGAGGGTGATGATGTCGGGACGAGCATCACTGTCGCAGATGTTGGCGAGCCTTCGGGCGTTCTCGTTCTGTCCCCAGTTGAGGTTGATCGCGGGGGCGTTAGTGGCGGCAACGGGCCCCAGGGCTGCGAGAGCCGCAGCAATATCGGTGGACCGCATCTCGAAATTGGTGTATTTTCTTCTTTTTTAGACAATTATTAATTATAGCTCTGGTATTAACTAAACGATCGGAATCGGATGTGCTAAGGTCGAATTAGGTATCCAGAGGTTGCTTTCAACGAAAGGACGCAAACAAGATGTTTGCACGATCACACAAGATGGGACCGTTCGGCTCCGGGATGGGATTATCAGAGTTGGAGTGAGAGAAGAAAGGAGACCAAAAGACAGGTGAGAATGGCTTGAGGACTGGCGTTGGAGTGGTATTATACTCCCGCACACTCTACCCCATGCCCCGTTCCCAACTGGGCTGAACTTGCGAACCAGGAGGCGACGGGCTCTCCATCCATGCATCCCCCCCTTTGGCCCCGTCGTCCACTTCCGCCTTCCGAGGGCGCCAGGCAAAGGCGCAATACGAGACCCAAAGCTCACATCGCGCCGGGGGAACCAGGCCCCAGAGCCAGTGGGATGTGGTCCTGGGCTGCATTGGCTGCTGAGGTCCCCGTCCGAGTGTCCAGGTACCTCTCCACCAGATTTACAGCTCCATGGTACTACCAAGACAAAAGGAAATGCCCTGTACGACACTAGGGGACGCTAAGGAAGAATAAGTGGGCATGATAAGAGTGGCTTCCCTTGACCAGTGAGGTACAAGTACGTTTAATGAGAGGGCGACGCGAGAAAACGGCTGGGTTTGTCGGAACATCTGCATGGTGTCAAGAGGGTGATATCCTTGCTCATCTGGTGGCGCCTTGCTAAAAAAGGGGAGAAAAAAAAACCAGGGTCGCAAGCTATGGTTCGTTTTGTTTGTACCTCGAGGGTACCATCCTTCAGGTCATTTGCATCCACAGCATGAAGGCTGCCTGCGGGGGACGCGGCTCCAAGACACCAAGTCACACCAACTCTACTCGTCAGGTACAAATGGACATTACCGCTGTGGTCGGGGTGCATGCCTCGGGTGCCTGACAATCACCCATTTTGAAGTGACTTGACCTTGTACCCTCTCGGTACCTTCACCAAATAGGGCATAAATGGTACCGTCAAGCAGCCACCAGGGGCTCTGTTCCTGGCGCAGTCGTTCCGTCTGGTTCTGGTTCTGCCCCTCCTTTCTCGCCCTCCTCTTTGACCTGGCCATTTCCTCACAGGACCCTGTCAATATTTAATATTTAGGCAGGGAGGGCTGCCAAGCCATCCAATTAGGAAATCGCTGATTTCGTATCGCTTCAATGCGTCGATGCTGGTTCGCAACGTGGACTCCGGACAGAGGTGGGTTGAGCTAGGCTAGCGATTGATGCCTTCTATTCTTATTTCGCGAAGTACGGAGTACGAAGCTGTCTCGCTGACACCATTCAAGCGAAGTTTATTACGAGACTTTACTGGGCGAGTATTCTAAAACCTGGGGCGACCCATCGTGTCTCAGAGAGGGAATAAAGAAAACCGAAGATTGTGTGCGTTCCTGTTGCTTTTTGGGGACGCTTGACAGCACGTGGTGAATCTGGTACCTGAACCCTGTGGTGTGCCGTGAGACAATGCCCTGGGCGGAATTTGTTCCTCCTCCACACTCTATTCCATGCATTGTTGGCAAAGGAGATGAAAGAGATTTGATTGGAGCCAACCACCAAATAGGACCTGCCCATCTCGTCGAGCGTCAACATTAACATTGATCCATCGCCAATGGCTTACCAAGTTGAGGACCCACTGCAAGTAACCCAGCACAACCAACAAACAGTTACTTCTGTTATGGAGACTTCGTATGAAGTGGAAGAAAAGCGTCCCACCCAATCCAGGGGGGAAGGGAACACAAGCAAGAAGATTGATGCGTCCTCTCTGCCCCAATACCCCGAAATTTCGTGGCGTGTTTGACGGCATCCCCCCCTAATGGTGACAGGGAGAAGAAGAGATTTGGGAGCTTATTTGCGGAGGAGCGGAAAGTGTTTTCCTGGGCAGTGGGAACGGTGCCACAGAGTTTTGACACTTTTCCTACCGACTTGTACCACCGTCCAAAGGTCCTCGCCTAAATTAGCCCTGAAGTATTCTTTGTGCGCGGCGACCACGGCGAGGTACTTTGAGTGGACGCTCGTACCCATGAGTAGAATCATTGAATGCGAGCAACCCTGCAATGGTACGCTTACCACGTCCCAGAACGGAGGATTGAAGCCATCGCGAAGCTTCTTCACTTCTCGCCCTCTCTTTTTCTCGTCTCTCATGTTTTACTCGCCAGCTTTACGGCATACATGCAACAATCGTCACGGTCGTATGAACTACCACTTCGTACTGCACTCTTCGATGTCTGCCAACTCATAAATATTTCCTCATTCTTCTTATCCGTCTCACTCTGACTCAACGGTGCTGTGGAGAAGAGAAGGGAATGGGTTGGAATCTCCGGCGGGGGAGAAGGATACGAGACGGCTTGCAGGTTGCCTGAGCCAAGAAACTCGAGATTTTAGCTGCGGGTCAGGTCACGTCACAGAGCGGTCAAGTCGCTTCGACCGTCATTACCTTAGAGGCCCAGTGCATAAAGGAAATGCTTTGTGCATCCGTCAGGGGTCAACCAGGTTGAGGACTTTGACACTAATTGCGAGTTTGGACGAAAAGAGTGGGGACTGACCCATGTCGGTTCTTACTCTATACTTCGTAGCGTACGAAGGACGAGGAAACGAAGTCAGCACTTCACTCTTCCATTCTTTTCCCAGTCTAACCTCGTCGCGAAGGTCTCCTAAAACGGTCAGGTCAACAGTCGATTGTACCGATGGCGCGATACGCCCAGCCCACGCGAAATTGTGGTCTGGAGGATCCAGCCACGCAGACATGGTGATAATGCTACACTGCCCTCGAAGCAAGAAGCGGTTATATTACGAAGTAGTAAATCCCACGCAAATTTGTAATTGCAGTTCCTTTCACTTGCGAGAGGAAGACATTGATACAGGCGCCTCTTGTAGAGAGGTGGAATGGATACCTGTGATCGGCATAGGAAAAGCATCAAACGAAGATAAAGTGAGTCTCTCGGCACTTTGGAGTCGAATGAAGGCGGGGCGAAATTGAGGGGGAAATCAATTGATGCGATCGAAGCGAAGAGGAAGACCCAGATGTTCGGATTCAGGCACCCAGAAAGTAAAGAGTGATCTTGTTGATGTGGTGGAGCGGAACATTCAAATTTCAAACTGTTGTGACCCAGATGACTTACGAAGTACATGGCCAGGTGTGGTCCACTCGAAGAATCAATATCGTTTAAGGAGACCTCAAGCTGTGTACCTTCACACGACAAAGTACTTTGTATGTAGCATTCACGAAGCCCTATGGCTAACGCATTAAAGGGTGGACCACGGCCCTGTTCCCCTTGCCCTGTCCATTGTCAGCGCTCGGCGAATCGGCAAAGGCCACCAACGTCGGGGTCGAGGGGGGCAATTTGATCCTGCGCTAAATAGTGCGACAATATTTTCCTAGCTGAGTTGCCCCGTTCACTCGAATTAATTTCGAGAATAATGTACGCTTTTGGAACCCCCCCTTTCCGCAGGTACTGCACGGCTTTTTTCTCACTTTTGTCGAGGCATCCTCTTACGGCGCTTGCAGAGATGTTGTCAACATTGAAGTCTTCAATCTGCTCCTTGGGACCCGAAAGGGTGGTTAGTTCACAGTTGAAGTCTCCGACCAAACGGCAAAGCCCATCACTTCGATATCACCCCGAGACAACCAGGGAGCGTATTCTACCGGCAGCCCTTAGGAAACGGTGCGGTCATCATCATTCGTACGTCGTAAGCGTGAGCAAACGCTTCTTGTTTCTGGATCCCGTCAAACGAAAATTGATCCATCCTCGCATTACTAAGTAGTGTGCCCAATATCAGGCCTTCTTATTCACATTACAAGGGGACAAGACTGCTATGATTGGCGCCTCAGTTGGCTTGCCGATGGTGTGACTCCAGCTTGATCCTAGCCTTAGTTCATGGACGCTAGCTAGGATCGTGTCTGGTCCAGGTTCAGCTTCGCTGCCCGATGTCCAGAAGGCGGAACATGGAATACGAGAGAGATGGGTCAAGATGCCAGCTTCCAGTATTAGTAGTCTATTTTTCCTTGCTTCGCTTCCAGAAATAACTCAAGAGGTGGAAGGCACGTCATTTGCTTCGTAAACTAAACGAAGCCGGCAATACCTGTGTAGACGTAGATCTTTGGCACCCTTTTGACCTTCACCTTGGACATTTGTTTGCATCTTGATGCTACAGGCGTTATCCGCAGAGGGACTCAGACCTGGATCCATCATTCAGACTCATGTCTCGCCTTGCCGTCTCCTTCTTCAATCCTCCTCTCCCACGATATTGTCCGAGATATGTTTCCGGGTTAAGCCTGTCTTCGTGCCGCAAAGCTTTCTCCTCTCAGATTAACCATCAGCCCTACAAGCCACGGTTTTATTAAACGCCCACCCGTCAAGACGGAAATTAATCTCAGAATCCCATCGTTAAGCTTACCTCGTACTTCGTAATACCCTCCCCAAGTGCTCTGACAGGACAACAACGCCTCCAAGTGTCCCTCGTCGACTCGTAATACCTCGTACCTCGTAGAGAAGGGGGCCGAGGGGAGGGCTCTGCATTGCCTGAGCGTTCAAATTGCTTCCCCTCCCTCGCTCTGAGCTCTTCTCCCGAGTCCCGGAAGAACCACACCACAAAAACAATTTTTACATCATGACTGCCGGTGTCATTGGTCTGGCGCCGCCACCATTGCTGCAGCCAAATTGTGATGGCTGATTTGGTTCTGCGATCGTGCCATTGGACAATTGGCACCTTCTTGTCATCTGAAGCTCTTATTTTGCGTGCTTGTAAACGCTTGCTCCTCATACGAGGAGGAGGCTGGTGTTCTCGAGTTCCTGTTTGGCACGCGAAAAGGAGACTCCTGCCCTGCTTCGTATGGAGACCGGCTTCGACTTTTAATGATGCACATGCGGAGTCTTTGAAAGGCAGAGGCCGATCAAAGAGCTACTTTTAAGCTTCTCCATTAATGAATTGATGCACCATGGCATGAGCATCCATAATAACCCCATAAAAAGTTCGGACGGCAACACAGCTTGATGCGAGGCGAGGATCATCTCCGTTCCTGGAAGGGCCCTCTGTGGCTCACTGCGTCACGTCGCATGGAAGATAAATGAAGACATCCGTCGATCTCTTCATGTAAGAAGCTTAAAACCTTAAAAAAAGGTTTTTGGAATGACGAGCAACTCACCACTTTCGAAGCCCAGGAGCGGATACTCCAAGATTGGCGACAGCTAGTCTACAGCTGCTGCCCATTTCATTGAATGGGCATTGATATGTAACCAGCAGTCCTCATGCAGAATTCCCGGTTTCCCCTGTTATAGCCAGCAAAAATAGACACCTACTTCTATTTGTCCTGGAGGCGGATGCGCATATCGGCGTAGCGAGACGGAACCACTGCGATGGGTGTGGTTCTCGGTGATTACCTTGTTGAAAGAGAGGTGCGGTGGTTTGTTGAAGTAGGCGTTTGAATGAGAAAAGCTGGGAGACCGTGCTCTTTCGCCATTTGATCTATCTTGCAAGGCCCGAATCGGACGAGTTCAGAGCAAGGAAGCTACCAGTCTATCGGTCTAGCCGAGCCATCCCACAGCTAGAAGAGATTCTACATCTCGCGGAGCAGAGAGCTCGTGGAATGATGTCGTTGGTAGATAACGCATTGGAGCGCCGGCAGAAGTCTTTGTTGCCGACAGCAGGTGTCGTCCTCCCTCACAATCTAGTCCCTTCGCCCACATCTCACCGAATACACAATTAGTAGAGCTGCTTCTTCGCCAGATAGCTCGTCTCCCGAACTGAAGTGAAGTTGGTTGGCGTTTCGGTGTCCTAGAGAACGCCTTGGATGCCGTGCGGGCCTTAGTATCATCAAGAAAATTCTTGATAACATCAGTTCCTGTTATTGTATCCCATTGTAAGGGCCGATGGGGGCGAGAAGACTGCTGGACGGTGTCCAAGAAATGAGCCTAACGCAGAGAACCGCTACGGACCAAGGACTACTTAGATGCTGATGGGATGGGCATCACACCATATTCCCCCTATCCAGCATGGCCTTCATAGCCTCGAGAATGGAGAGAGGCTATTCAGGGACATTGTTATCTGCCCATTCTCTGGGGGTGTGGCTCCCAGCAGCATCTGGATAGCTTCGCCAAGGTAGCAAGAGTCTTTACAATGTTTCTATCCTTACCACGGACGGGCACATCCCACCACTTGTAAGCCATGTCGTTCCACCCAACTCAGTGCCAGATGGCAAATCCAAGATAGATATCACATCAGGAGTGCACTGCATCCACGGTCCTTCCCAGTGAAAAACAACAGGTTCGATTCTCGAAAATAAGGAAAATATAATGCGTAGCAAACCACATCATATATCTGGGTTCACTTCACGCATATGCAATGTGCATCGTGTATACACACATCCAACCTCTGCCCCCTTTGCTCACTTCCACGTCATAATCTAATCTCTATCCCGACGCCTATCCCTCGACCTCTCTCTCGACTTCCCCCGCTCCGGCCTCGAGACCTCCAAAGTACTCGACCTCTCCCTAGACCTCTCCCTCGATTTGCCCCTCTCCGGCTTTGCAACATCCAGCGTACTCGACCTCTCCCGCGACTTACCCCTCTCAGGCCCCTCAACCGTCAGCCTCTCCACGCGCCTAACGTCGTTCGGCATGCGCGTGATGCACAGCTCGCGACAGAACAAGCCCCACTGGCCGCTCGTAGCGTCCTTGATGGCGTCCTGCAGCTCGCGCCCGTAGCGCTGGTGGTAGGCGCGCTTGACGGCCTCCATGTGCCGGCGATCCCAGTGGTAGCGCACGAGGCGCGAGGTGAGGAGCTCGCGGCGGAGGTCGTCTTTGCGGGAGGCTGTGAGGGCGTGGTGGAGGAGGAGGGCGTCGCGGACGGGCTTGTTGATGACTCCGTTTAGGATGTGGGCGAGCACTTCGCCCTGAACGGAGAGAGAGTTGTTGTTAGTGGCGGGTTAGAAATTGTCGATTTGGTGTCAGTAGATTAAACTTACCACTAGGTTAGTGCTCTTCTTGAGTGCGTCGCGGGCAAAGTTAGACTTATAATGGTGCGAGTACTCCCTGAGTACCTCCCTCAAGTGCGCATCGCTTCTCAGAACCACAATCGAAATCATGAGGGTCTCGCCACCCTTCTCAGACTTCACAGCATGTCGTAAATCCTCGACGTCCTGGTCAACCAACTTCATGTTCACCTCAAGAGGCCGGCCATACGAGTCCACATCCTCCATGCGCTCCTCGCCAAGCGCAAGCAACACCGCCTTCTTGAACTTATCTTCCCTGAGCTCCGTCTTCATGCACCTAGTCAAGCTATCGCCGTACTTCTTATCGTGGAATCCATCCTTGATCAACCGAATTTCCGTGTTGGTCCTGCCCATGAGCGACTCGATCAGCAGCTCGCGCCTGGTCTTATCGCCCTGGTACCAATAGTTTGCCCAGTAAGCCTCGCTCTCCCACTGACCCAGAGCCGTGGCGTAGCACGCCTTCATGAGGTTAGGATCCTCGTCCCTGAGGCGCGATCGGATGTGCTTCGCCACGTTGACGCCCTTGCGTTCCGTTCCGGCCTTGACGAGGGCCTTGTACTGGGCGCGGAGCTCCATCACCTCCTCGTGGCTGAGGCCCGGCAGGATCTGGATGAGGACGTCAGTGTCGGGAGCCCTTCGGTCGCCCTTGAGTGCATTGGCCATCTTCTCAGCCACGACCTCGGGCACGTGGAAACGAGCTCTACGGTTGATCCTTGCATCATCGCCATCGGGACTCAAAGGAGCCACATCAATAATGGCGTTCCCGTCATGTTGAGGGAGCATCAGCGGAGACGGCATGGGGGAGCACGATTGGTAGGTTCCATGGTATGACTCGAGAAGCGGCGACGGAGGCGCTGCAGCAAGAGACATGTTGAACGAATGGTGTCCTGTGTTTACCGACAGAGACGACATCTTGTTGGTCGGCGGCGCAGGAGACCTGTCGCGCCGCCTGTCTGCCTGGTCGACAGTTAGGACATTGGACGAGGACCGTCGAGGGTCCTTGTCCCGCTCCCGCTCCCGCTCATGGTCGCGCTCAAACCTGGCAGTTTTCTTCTCCGGTGGGTATCCGGAATCGTGGCCAGAATAGCCATACTTAGACAGCAAGTCCTGCTCCTTTCTAGTGAATGCTTGGGTTGATTGGCGAATGGTGTCACGCAGCGACAACTCTTCCCCGGCCATTTTCCCATAGGCAAGTCCTTCTTCGATTTCAGCCTTCTTCTGGGCTTTATTCGAGGGAGGAGACGGTCCTCGCAATTGGAAACGGTGTCGCCGTTCGTCGGCATCGCTTTCCTTTCGGCGACGGCCGTACTTGTCATAGTCTTCAGCAGGACGACGGCGGCGGTCGTCGACGTCAGTGTCGTCGGACTCGTCGTCGGAATCGGAGTCGGAGTCATCTCTTCGACGTCGCTGCGGCGGCTCGCTCTTCTTCTCAACGGGCCTATACTTCTGCGGGAGGAACTTGGACAATATATCATCAGCGCCGAATTCTCGGCCCTTCTTCTCTGGACGAGGAGAAGACCTCTCATCGTCACGATAATAAGAATACCGTACTCGAGAATCACGGCCAGCGTCCACCTTCTCCTTGGAGCTACGGTAGGCTGAGTCAGGTGGAGGAGACACGGTACGATAGTCGGATCGCTGCGGCTTGTCGTCCTTGAAGTCGAATGCACCCGGCATGGCGAGGGCGCTCGAAGAATCGCCGGGATAAGGGACACCACCGCGACCGGACGGCGGCGGGTACGGCAAAGCACCCGACGACTGACGCGGACTTGTGGGGGATCGGTAGTCATTACCTCTGTCCCTATCGTCCCTATCGTCCCTACGACGGCGAGGATAGTCGTCTAGGTCATCCTCGGCGTAAGCGTAGCTCGACTCACGTGTATCGTACATTGGTCGCTCGCGTTCACGGTCGCGCTCGCGCTCGCGATGAGATTCCTCGCGATCCTCAGCCACGTAGCGGCCTGGGGACTTTGAGCGTCCTCGACGACGTCCTTCGTCGACGTTCAAAGACATTGCTGCTTGTGTTGGGGTGATTGAATTGAGGGAAGAGAGGGGGGGGGGGGGGGGGGGGGGGGGGGGGGAGAAGAGAAGGGCGGGGTAAGAACACTCCGTATTTTCATCGAGAGTGAGGGGAAATTTCAGTCCTCCTCACCAGGGACTCAGGCACCCAGAAACCCCCCTCGCTTCACCATGTTACACATTAATGCGACAAGGGCATGGAACCGGGCTTGGGATTGCCCGTTTGATGGACCTTGGAACTCGGCCTCAGGTTGGTAGGGCTGGGAAGCTAATGCACTACAAGTACGATTAAGGCTGATGGTCGCTACAGTCTTCATGCTGCTTCGTGACACCTCGCGAATTGATTTGGTGTTACGGCGTCTTGGCGGTTCTCCAAGCACTCTACAAAGCGAGTCTTATTCTGCAATGCAAGGCCAAATTGTAATAATCGACAGTTTGCATCTCGAACATCTTCTTTTCGTTGGACCAGAGCTGGGATGAGCCACGCGTCATTTCGTGATCTTGCAATGCAATGAATCCCTCGTAAAATGATGGAGGTTGGGATGAGGAGACGAAGATAAAGCGATGGCACCTTTCCAATGCTTTAGCGGCTGACCTTGGTGCAAGTAGCACCTGAGAGCTTCCCCCTCTTCCTCCCATTGCTCCATCAAGCCTTCTCCCTTGTCGAAGCGAAAAGATGTCAGAAAAATCCTGATGTCAAATCGCGTGGCTGGTCGTTTAGCGTCCAATGAGCAGAACGGAGGAGGTTGGAGGTTCTCGAGTCGACATCGGGATTTCGACCATTCAAGCGTTTGTGTGGCGGCGCCTCTTGAGAGGTCCTAAACTGCGCTTGGGCCGATGTCAGGAAGAGCTGTCCATGTCATTAGCTCTTAGCTGCAGATCGTAGGGCAGTTAAAGCCCGAAGTCAAGGCCGCCGACTTGCCAAGTGCCAGCGAGACAGATCAGCAGCTCTGAAAGCCGTTGCCCAGGCCAGGCCGAGCTAAGTTTTAGGCGGTGGTCAGACCAGTCCTTTCCCAACATTGCCGAGTTTCTGCTGCCAGATGATGGGCGCGTTCGAACTGACAAAAGACGAGATGATGGAGAAATGGATGGCGGGGGCTACAGGGTGTTTTCGAAGATTTTAACCAAGATGCAATGCCCTCCTTGTTGTAGGTTTGGACGGCAGCCCGCCCCGGAGCCGAGCAGTCTGGCCTGGTCGGTAGTCGGACGGAGACGGGCCTTCGTCTCAGATCTCACCCAGCTTTAAACCTTGAAAGCTCGCGTGGACTGCGGGTGGTGGCACTTGACTCTTGCCGCCCCCATTTGATATTCAAGGCCCATCTTTTTGGTATCCGCACAATGATGTGAATCACTGGTGAGTCAACCATCGATTCAATCAGGAAGGAAAATGGGAATAAACATTCATCATGATGCCAGAACTAGGAGCACCCGAGCCTAACTCGAGAAGCTGAATCCCGCACCCTTTCCAATTGAGATATCTTGAAGGGGTTTGCCTATCACCTCACGAGCTACCTCGGTAGCACGCGGTAGATCGTTGCCCATTAAGACGGCTCAAATAATAATGATAAATGCTCCAAGCGCAGAAATAATAACAATCTCAGCAGAGACGTCAGCCTACACGGCTTTTTGGAGCCGACCACGACCCACCATCAGGCTCATCGACCGGATTTCGTTTTCATAGGGCTGTTCCGGGACAAGAGGATCCATCGAGAAAACCGCCACTTGCCGGGCCAAGATAGACACGTGGGGAGCACACAGAAACCTTGAGCTTGAGCTCACGCATAACACACGCCAGACACGAACTCCCACGCCACGTCCGCACCCGGAGCCGCACTCGCGCCCGCTTGTCGGCCCTAATGCTTCATGGTCCACGAGCAGTATTACACTGCAGGGCCATTAATTGATCCAGGTGAGATCATTGCTGTGGATTCTCGAGTCGGACGAAGTACGAAGTACGCTCCGGTCAGTTCATGAATGCATGTGCTGTCGACTCCTGTTGGGTGGGGGTCCAGGTAAATATACGGCATGAGCTTGTACTTGGGATAACCAACAATACAATCCACTCCAGCCTTAATATAGGGTGTGTCCAGGGCATGCGGAGATAGTGTCGCCATCGCTGCTCCCTCACCGTGAAGGACAGGACGAAGTTAAGACGAAGCCCACAATGCATCCGGACATAACCCACCATGAGTTGAACCTGAGGCTGACAAATGGAGAAGCAAGCGCTGCGATTTCAAATGAAATTGATCAACATTGATCCAATGTCATGGAATCATGGATCATAGATGCCTGTCCCTTCATATCATAAGCCTCTGATGAAATCTGCTCTCGCCAGGCCATTTTGGGTCATAACAGAACACGATAACGCACAATAGCACATCGCACATATACCGAACGAGGTAACCCTCACGGAGTTTAAAGAATCAATTGGCCCGATCCAGTCATTCAATGTTCTGTATTCACGACATCGACATTGAATTCTGTGCCGATACTGACAAATCATGGGGAACCGACTGACCAATTGTTCTGTCACTGTACTTTAATCCTTCTCTAACCCCATGAACGGTTCGTTCATCGTCCGCATCTGGCTCATCCCAGGCTGAAAAGATGCAACATCGCAAAACCTTGCTTATCAATCAGGCAATTGGAATTGCTCATCTTGCCAAGATAGTTCAATGTTCCCAAGGGTCAAGGGCGTGCACAAAAACCCAATAGAAGAAAAGGAAGAAAAGGAAGAAAAAGAACAAAACCGCCTCATAACTCTTCTTCTCTGGCCTGAGGCTATCATATCAGAGTTTGCTAGCGTAGGCAAGAAAGGGAAAAGCCAAACCCAGGCGGACCCGCTGGTGACATCATCGTGTCTCGAATTTTTCTGCAAAATTTCCTTCTGTCTCATGCACAAGAAAGAGACCATGTCCAGGCTATCGGTGTCGATTAAAATACGAAGTGAAAAAAAATTCGATACCTCGGCGGTATCTAGAAAGAAAACTGTTTATCGTGAAGAAGGCGAGACCCTTCAGCGACCCCAGGGTCGGGGCCAAGCTTCGATGTTCTTTTGCAGTTAACTGACCATTTACCCCAGCGCCAAGTGACGCATTTGTGGCCTCATGTCAATGCACGAGAGTCTAGTTTGACTTCTTCCGCCCGAGTGTGGCTGCCCGCTCCCCTCCAAGTTCCCTCCTCCTCCCTCCTGGTGGGATGGAGCGAACCCGTTTTGCGCGAACCTATGGCGCACCACGGGGACCCTTGTTTTAGAGCTTCGTTCTTCTCGCCGATCTACGGCCTCGATCGAATCGCCGATTTTTTGCGACTCAAGTTCCCGCATTTCTTTTTGATTAAATCGCAGCTCACAAAACAGGAAAATAAATATCGCATTTCCGAATATCCAAGAGTCACGCGGGATTCAACAAGCGCCAAAAGATCCCGATTACCCGGCCGAGTCCGATTCGGGCGCCCGTTCTTGTCCGAGTCTCCTCCGGTCCCCGACCCACACCACAGGGCTCCAGCAATGGGACATTAGCTGCGGGAACAGGGGCAGGAAAACTTTCGCCTCCGCGGGCAGCGGACGCAATCACACAGACCTTTTTTTTTTTTTTTTCCCCGCCAAATGCTCTGATAATACCGAATCGCCGTCTTATTGGAGAGCTCTCTGCATAGTCACAATGCTCTCGTCCTGCACCATGATGCATAGACAGCTTCCATTGCTGATGATCGTGAGGGGAATTGCTTCCGCTAACACGAAATGTACATTGTAACCTACATTGTAACGGCGACTCTTCCATCATTGATCCATGTTTCTATTGCAGTAAAGCCGTTCAAGGAAGGGGAGTGAGGACGCTAAGTTTATGGTTGATGTCCTGTAGTCCCTCTCATCCCTGAGCAACATTGACGGCTACGTCAATGGAGAAGGGGCCCGAGTTCCATCAGGGTCATTTGACGACGTCGGAGACATGTGCCTGCTCGTGAAGCCGCTCGGGTTGTAGGTATGTCTCCGAAGAATAACCCGTGGTCCCCATGCATGGCAGCGGGGAGCAATTCCATCATTGACGCAGTTTTGCGTATCAGAGCCGCTCAATTGTCCTTCCTGAGCAAGAGCGGTCCTCATCCAATACACACCAGTCTACACGACGCTAGAATTGTAACGACTGATTGATTGATGACACACATCAGTGATCGATGATCCATACTATGAAGTTGTGGACCCTCCCTCCATCACGATCCACCAGAGTGTCATCCAATGGTGGATGGAATTGAGTCGGGATTTGGTCTAACGCGAATCCCGTATCGCCTCAGATTCGATCCCACTCGGACGCGGGCCCAATTTTCCGGCTTCCTCCGCACCACCAGGTCCACCTGGCTGGACCCAGTCCTGGTCCCTGGAGTGTACCCTCAAGCTCAAACGTATCGATACACTCACATTGTGATACCATCCCCTACCCACCCACCCTACTCAGATACCAAAGCCCTCATTTGATGTTCGTGGAAACATGATGTGGAATCCAAGCATCTCGAAGAGCAACCCTTGCAAAATACCTAATTCGTACGACAAAGCCGCTCCGGCAGCCTCATTTACGCCTTCCCCTGTGGTCCTTTTGCCGTCCACGTCGGCCCCCGAGCCAAAAACACACGTAAGCCATGAGCTTGTGCTCTCGAAGGTAATCTCCAGGATGCCCAATAGGCTCTGCACATATGATTCTTTTTTCGGGCACCCAAAAACCCTGGATCATAATAACCCACCCCTTTTTCTTTTTGTTTCTACTCTCGTAGTGCATGTACCCTCGCTCGGTTTTTGCCCTTTTGGATAAGGGAAAAGCCCTTAACTTTTCGCAGATCCGCCGCTCGGCGGTCCATCGGGGTCATATTGAGCCCCATTCCCCGATGGGCCTTGTACCCTTGCAGAAGATTTGCTGCAGACTTTCCATCGATTGCCAGAAGAGGGCAAGCTAAAACCAGCTATAACCATGGATCCACACTTACCGAATTTCTGATGCCGCTCACGACCACCTTGAAGCTTGACCGCAAAGCATCAGGTCGTGTAGTACACTGAGCACACCAACTTCGTACACTTACCCGCTGTATCGGTACTTACCACCAGCGACTGAACTGTAATGACCGAAGCAAAAGCATGATCATTCATCGTGCTTCTGCGTGAATCCCCAATCGCGCGTGTACTTCGCATTTGGCCTTGGGTAAGAGAGTTATGTATACCACTCCACCACTATCAGTCTACCACATTATCAGACATACGAGCGGGCTGACCTACCGAAAGGCATCATCTCTGGGGGTTATGTTGCTACCCACCCACATCCGCAAACTGCTGGAAAACAGCCATTTTGCATCTTTGGTAAGGGGCGTCTGGGTTGCTGATATTGTCCGAGTGGGTATGTTCCTGATGTTGTCTGAGGACAATGGAAGTACCCCACTACGAGCTTATCATCGAAAAAGTCAAACAGAACAATTTTCGAAGACTTTTACAATTCATCCTGCACGTGGACGCCTTCTCGATGCTGACTCTTTTCGGACATAAACCGGCAACAAGGCTAACCCCCCCTTGCGCCAGTTTGACGGCTTAACCCCGTCTCGGAGAGGAGTCATCAACTACCCTCCATTGACATCAAGGTGGCAGCAAGATGCGAGGATTGTAGTGTTGCAACTCATCAGAATGTGTGAGAACCGGGACAGCAAGGTTTGCTCCCATTGCACAACTCTCAGATCCATCCCACCCCCTCCCCACGAACCCGGAACCACCCGCCAAGCGATTTTCTTTCTAAGCCTTAAGAGATCATCTGCATCCTGTGAACGAAGTACAGTACTTCGTATGGCATTTCCTGAACCGGTTATTACTGCCTGTCCCGGAATTTGAATTGTACCCGTTGTGAATGCAAGGTTGGGTATTACACGCTGTTGTATTATAGAGTACCGAGACAGTCTTACTAGGCTAGAAGTACGCTGGAATACCTCCATATGCAGGTAGATGACGGCGTTGGTGATGGAAGATGATCACAGCTTTGCGCCTGAGCGCCCCCATGTCATGTTAATCGAGTACCTCAATTGAGGTTGGTAGGTACCTTCGCTTTTCTCGGATGCCGAGCCGCTAGGATGGGATGAGGATATTCGGGAATGCGAGGATGCGAGGATGGCGACCCTCCCCCCTCCATAACGTCAATCAAATCACCGGGACTGTTGCTGCGGCCACCACTACGCAAACAATCTTCTCAGAATCGGCATTCTGTGGTTAACGCCGTCCGCCGCCCTACCCTAGAATACTGCCACACTTCGCCGTTACGGCGATACCCTCAACTCCAGCCTCTTCTCTAGACCCCGAAACCATGTACACTGATTTACAAATATTCTTTCCCTAAATCGAACGTGACAAATCCTCGAAGCAAGGCCAAGCCCTCCTTCGGGAGTCGCAAAAAGGACGCGAGTCCAGTCATCTCCCAGCGGGGAGAAGGACTGGGGTGTTTCTCTGGATAGTGGCTTGGCTTGACCCTTGGCCATTGCCATTGGTTTTAAGGGGGGGGGGCCATGTGAGGTCCATTATCCGGGATAGAGCTCCGACGATACGATGGCGTCTTCCCCGCAGAATGCAAACATTCGATGAGACGCGCCTCGTCCCATCAGCGCTTCGGTGTGCGAAGCTTGTACGCGGATCGCGAAACGGGGACGGGGTATTAACGAACCGGACAGAGGAGCGTCCAGTGAGTGCGAGGGATATACGGAATTAACAAATAGTGCGGTGCCTGCCCAGGCATGACCAGGCCTGCAGAAAGTGGGTACCGGTACAAAGCCCCCAAAGCCCTCCAAAGGACAGGTGCAAACGCGCTTGGCCATCCTCCCAGCGGAACGGTCGAGACTTGGGCCTTCATTATTAGGAAGTACGAAGTACTCATGTCATCATCGTGAGCCATCGAGTAAGCCCGCCGAAACATTATTAATCGGGGTCGGAGTTGCGCCCTTCTCCCTAGCGCGACTTCCTCGCCATGACAATCCCACTCCCGTCCCCACAAGTACCAAAAACCACACGCCCCTCCTAATACATTCACGCCACCCCTCCTTCGTTCTTTTTCCCAAGTTCCCAATGTTCCCCTTCCGGCTCCACTCGGTGCGGTCATATCAGACACACATTTGCTAGTCCCTTGTTGCTCTTGAGCTCATATATATATTTATCAATCCCGGTGCCTGAATCCCGCGGCGTGCAAGGTTATTTTTATATACTCCCTTCCATCCCACGTTCGACTTCATCTGCTTCCCACTTACACCTGTTCGAACCTCTCTAGATTTCTCTGGTCGTGACTACTGCTTAGGCTCCCAACAGCTTCACTTTACATGTGTACACTCATATATAGTTAGACAGAATCCTCTTCTGCTTCTCTCTCCTTCTCTCTCTCTTTTCCTTTCCTCTTCGCCTCAATTCTTCCTTCCTCCGTGACCGTATCAGAGAACACACAATGGGTCAACTTAATCTCCCCTCTCCTCCCCAGGAGGATGCTACTCATAAGCCCGCGAGAAAGTCCTTGTCCAAATCATCAAGATCGTCCGGCCGCACCTCGAAGCGTGTAGGATCCCACGGCGTCATCAGCGCGGCGACAAGTCACCTAGAAGCCCACTCCCCCGCCGCCTCCGATGGCAGGCATAAGCGAGTATGGAAGGCATGTGAGAGGTGTAGAATGAAGAAGACCAAGGTAAGCAGAAGGCATTGGGTATTCTATTGGGGGGGATTGGCTGGCTCACATTGCTATGTAGTGCGATGGCGAGTTCCCCTGCAAGAGGTGCAAGGATGACGGCCTTATATGTACTGCCGGCGTGCGCAAGAAGGTCGAATATAAGCAGCTTCCCCGAGGGTATGCTTCCTCCCCGCCAATTCGAGCTGTTCCCTTTCCTAGCTAGTTCGCATCTTTTCTCACGCCTTTTCTTTTCCCTTTTTTTAGATACGCCGAGGTCCTTGAGAGCACGCAGTTCGCGTTAATAGCTACCATTCACAAGCTCTACGGCATGGTTCGCAACGGAGAGAGCTGGGAACTTGGTGATCCCGAGCTCAACGATCGAGGACTTCCCGTCGTCCACAACATCGCATCTAAGCTTGGCTGCATCCGCCCCAATAGCGATATCGACCTCCCCGTACACTCAGTATTCCCCGAGGACGAGAGGGATCTCAAAGAGCTTGTCAGGCAATTAGAGGCCCAACAAAAGGAGCGGCAGGTGCAGACTTCTACGACGACACAAACGGGAAACATCACGCCGACGAGTAGTCGAACAGACCTCAGCTCCGCATCAGAACATGAGCATTCCGATCTCGAAGACGACCATCGACCCACGCCGAGCACGACCACCACGGGCCAAGTTTTCCTCTCGCCCCAGAGCCTTCCCCCATATAATGATTTCGAACCAGTTCCAGATCAATCTGCGGCAGCTGGTGTCCTATTCCCCGATGCACCGACAATGGCGGACTTTGCAGCAGCGTGGGATTCCCAAGCAGCCATGTCGATGATGCCCGATTTCCTTTCGCACCCGGCGGCGATGTCCAATGCCCAGATGCTTACGCAAGGGTTGCTTGAATCAGAATTTGGAAGGCTTCGACCCCATGTTGTTTCCTGTCCTAATCCAGAAGTGATGTTAGGTGTGGGGGATCCGATGATGTATTCGGGTTTCGATGAGGATGACGGCCAACAAATGCGGTTGTAGTCGAAAGCATCTACCGACAACATCACGCACAAGAAAAAAGAAAACCCCAAAAAGAGCAAAAATAAAAATTGCTGGATTTCTCTTGGAAGCATTTATAAACCAACTTTTACAGCTATATTCTTTCTCACCTACTAATCCTCGCTCTTCCAATATCTCGTTGCAGCGGAGAGTGGGGGGTGTCCGGACTGACACTAACGGAGTCGGACCTGGAATTATTTTGGCTACGGCCAACGGATCATCATTCACAAATGGGATAGAACAAACGGGTTGGCGGACAGGAGTCGAGTCTTGATTTAATGACGAATGAAAGAACAACCTACCAGTGTATATTACGGAGGCTTTCTGGAACTCTTTGGAGGGTGAAATTTCAGGGAACCGTGCTGGATGGGAAAGAATGGGAGGAGTTATCGGTGTCTTTTTTTTCTTCTTGTTTTTGGCTTTGCCTGGCCACGATTTCTCTACAACACCCTCCACACTCTGATTTTTCGTCGATACTCTCAATATCAAAGCAAGCATATTAGCGATGGCGAATCATTTACGCTCTACAAAACTCGTCCCCAATCTGCAAGTGTCTTCACAAGTGTCTGAGCCAGGATGGCATGTGTGTGTTTCCCAAAACTTTTTACACTATCTGGGTGCCTTCTTCAGATCAGATTCTTTCCTGATGGTGAGAAGTGGAGCTCACCGATGCCAACCCAAGCTAGTTGTGTTTTTTCCGCTCTTCTTTTTTCCCGTTCTTTCAGCAACCAGTTGAGGTCTTATCGGGAGTCCCCACTTAGATCGATTTACACTATGACAGACTACAGGACAGCGAACCTTGGAATCTGCACGCCGAGACATTTCCGTGATGCGATCAACGGGGGTGTTGAGTTCTTTTTTTTTTTTTGTCTTGTTTCCCATTTCCCCCCTGGATCAATCTCCCTAGATATCTCCGTTCCATGGAGACAGGGAGTAAGAGAAAAAGATGGGTCGAAACGGGAGCTAACTTAGCAGCAGCCAAAGGCGTTGAAGAAGAGACGAGCGATGTCGCATATTTGGTGGTGTTACAATTCGAAGCCGTACGTTTTTCCCGGGTAGTGTTGAGCTGGGATAGGTCAATGCATGCGCACACGGGACCATTTTTGCGTACATATAGTACGCTACAGACACTACACTACATGGAAGATTGGGCGGAGAAAGCTATTCGATGCCGAGTCCGCGGAGGTGTGGAGCTGTTCAGGGACAGAGGCTTTTTTTTCGGTTATTGTTTGTTCTTTTCTTGGTTCGTTTCTTTTCACTAACACTACAGAATAGCCCCTGACGGGAAGGGGGCCTGGTTCTGGCCTAGTTAACACGAAGATGGTGGAATGAGCCGCGGCCGTGGTTGAGGCAGATGGCTAGATGGTGGAGATGAAGATGGAGCTTGGATCTATCTCCCTGCAGCTTCCAGCTCACAGGATGGATCCTCGGTGATTTGAGGACTAGGTTGCCGTTTTTTCAGGAGGACGAGCTTCGTACTTCGTATGATATGACACACGAAGGCCTTTGACGATGTTGGATTTGACTTGATGGATTGCACCAAGAGCCAAGCCACCTGGTGACGACGTCAGGTAATGGTCAAATAAACTATTAGACGGCTACCTTCCCGAATGCGATCTTGGCAGTCCCTGTCGCCAATTTGCGGACCCCCCCTCGAAAGGAGGAGGCTGTGACGAAATATAGAGTCCGCAAGTATGAAGTACGTGTCAATTGAAACAACGGCAAGAAGAGCTACGTTCAACAGATCACGAGAACTAAAGGGGGGAAGGTTCAATAGGTAGCATAGGTAGCATCGGGATTAATACTGATGTAGGTTGTTGGACATCACAATCGAGGCAGATGGCATCAATCTGTTGATACTTGATGTTTCCTCGTCATGGGCTCAAACAGCTCTACCAACCTTCGCACATGCATACCTACCCTAGTGCTTGTGGTGAAGAACTGCATCGGCCGAAGCTAAAGACACGCCCCCCCTCTCGCCCCCCCCTTCCCTTCTCCCTCGCCCCCTGATAAGGCGGTGGATAGCACAGGCATTGTGTTCAATCCATTGATCCCTGCTCCCCTACTCCCCCTGCTCTGGCGCTCTGGTGGACCGCTCCCCTGCACGCTCGCAGATGGGGCTTCTCCGTCCCCGCTTCGGTGCCAGGCGGGGCATTTCCTCGGCCTTATGAAGACTCCGTGTCCGTCAAGGTCTTTTGTTCGAGAAGCCGAGAAAAAAAGCCAAGGCGAAGAAAAAAAAAAAAAAAAAAAAAAAAAAAAAAGAAGGGGGTTTCTGGAAGAAATTTTGGTTAGGGCTTTCGCATGTGAACGGAGCTATGATTCGAATTGATTTTTATTTTCCTCATTTTATTTCCCTCTACTTTTTTTTTTTTCTTCTGTATCACGATATGTCTATTGTTGTTGTTCGCCGCTATTCGATGAACCATCTTGACATTCAAATCTCAATCTCAATTAATTGATGTGCACAAGTACTTCGTACTTCTTCCATGCAACGTCTTTGCTGGAAGTGACCCTGTGTCCTCTTTACACGTCTTGGCTCGCACCAAACAAGCAAGATACGCGTATTTCTCGCATTCCCAAAGCGCCAAAGTGCGTACACCTGAGCACCAGTCAGGCTGTTAAATCCCCTGTCCGCCCAGCATCGGCTGAGCCAAGCTTAATATTCGACCCCCCGTTCCAACCAGCGGCACGAGAATTCGGTTGCCTAAAAAGCTTGGTGATGGGAATGTGCGGATTCTGCCCTTTTCTGTGCCCCCTACGCCTCCCCCGCTCTTTCGCATTCGACGTATTTGATTTCTCAATCGTCGTCTCATCTATTTTTTTCTCGTTTTCTCTGGTTTCGCATTCGCAAAATGGCGACATAGCCCACTCCTGGCGTCGTTTTGACGCACAAGGTTTGCGTAAACTTTGCTCGTGGTTGACCCGGTGGGAAGGGAAACGGGAACATTAATCTGCCCTCGCGCCAAGTTTAAACAAGCTCACCCCTCGTGCAAGGGTACAGGTATTTTGATGCGTCTTACTCTCGCTCTCAGGACATGAGTACATTGATGGTGGCTTCGTTTTCTTTCGCTGACTGCAACGTGTTGCGCCCTTTTTTGCAGATTTGGGAAAGGTCAAATGCTCTCTCTCCCCCGCCACGATGATGTTGATGGCTGGTTGGCCTGTTCCGTGTTATTGATGTATACTAATCTATTCCGATTCACGCTCTAAGTTGCGATCCTGATGCCACACTGGCATAAAATAGTCAAAGTAGGTACGAAGTAAACTAAAGAGCAAAATATGCTCGCAGGGAATGCTAGAAGATTGATAGAAGCCCTGCTTTCTTTTTTCCATCCACCCCCCCTCGCACTCGGATACGGCACACGATGGTTACTTGTATCAGTACGAAGAACGTTGAGGACGGAGACAAAAAGACGGAGGCACGGAGATAAGATGCAGTCACGGTCATAAGATTCAGTGGCGGACATCGGGGTTTACATTCACCGACGGTACGGAGTACGCAAATACTTCGCGCTTCCAACGCCGTTGTGCTTCGGACGATCAATTGATGTGTCCGTGTGCTATGTACGATACTTTACCATATTGCTCCATACTCGCAGTTATTCCTATTCGTTATTTTTCTTAGGGATCCTTTTCGAATCCGAAGTCCACTCCCGTTCGGTGGTTTAAGCGCTTGGCATCAATTCTTATTGTTTGCCGACTACCCATAACCCATAACCCATAACCCATACCCATACCCATACCCATACCCATACCCATACCCGTATCCATACCGAGACCCGCTCACGGTAGGGCAACGCGAGACGAAGACGAAGGGAAAAAAAGGTTCTTTTGCTGAAAAAAGCTACCTGTTGACGTCAATGGAACATCTTGGAAGCCACCGAATGTTTTCCACTTTTCCACCTTTTCTTCGTCCTTCCCAATCCCGCCCCGACTCCATCTCGGAGTCTCTACTGATTGGTTCCCCGGCAGAAGGAAACTCACATTTGTTAGCCCCCGTGGACCTGGACCCTTGAAAAGAACGTCAATACTCAGTAGTGTATGTACTTCGATAGCTCATTGCCTTGTTACCACTTGGTGTGAAGAATAAACTGGGGCTTCTGCTAATACGCATACAACATGGGGGCCACAAATTTCATGTTTTGAACGGTGCACGGAGATTGCCCTGCCCAAGGTCGGGATTCGGGAAGCCCACACTTCCCGGCCGAGTTTTCACCATTTTTTCGGTGTTCTCGAACCCGTTTCTACCACTTACAAGGAAAATATCCACACAGAAATCTCGGTCTTTCTCTATTTCCCTCTTCCGCCGTTTATCTTCCCGCGATCTGCGACCATCATCAAAAATCCAACCCAAAGAGTCACCTCCTGCCCCCCAATCCCCCCCGTTCTCTTTGAAAAAGAACGCACACACCCCCCTCCTCCTCACTCAAAACCCGAGTCCCTTTCTCCGAAACAAGATACAAGGATGCAACAAAGCTGACCGTGGGACATACCCCAGATGAAATCGTACGACGAGAATTAAAGTCGAACTAGTGTAGTCGTGAACATCAAATCGAAGCTACCCTTGTGTGTGATGTATGTAGCAGCAGCAGCAGCAGCAGATTACCAACTCACCCCCCTTCCTGCCCCAGGAAAGTGCTCGTGCGGGAATAAAAAGAAAACTACCGATGCCGTGTCACCGCGGCAAATCATCCAGCTGGCTTTCGACTAGCCCGTAGTCCCGTCCTACTTACATCGGTTCATTCCCAGTTTTGCGAAGGTGCCCTCGACGAAATTCCGCAGGAATTTAAAAACGAGAGGGTGTGGAAAGGAAATAGGAGAGACAGGGGCGCTTGAAATCCGCAGAAATTGAAGCCTCGCCGAGGCTCTCTCCATCTCTTCGCCGGAGTCCTCATAATTTCCGTCGCACTCTCGAAGATGCAGGCTCACTCCTGCGGACCGTCTTAGGGTCCCGGCGGAAAGGGAGCGGCACTACGCTACAAGTCCTAACTCCGTACACTGCATTCTATCCACGTATCGCCAGAGTTTGGGGTGAGGGGATTGAGATTGCCTGGCATGACAGTTCGACCACCTAGACTACGACGGTGACATGTCATTCCCCAGGGCCAAGAACAGCCAAGACCTGGCCTACAGACACTAACGAGACTGAATCTGGGGATGCGTTCAAACCTCATGATTCCATTCTATTCTCTCATCATTATTGGGCTATTAATCTACCATCCATCGGCAAGCCCTTCTTTGTGGAGGAACAATCTGCAGAGGCATACCATACAATCAAGCCAAGATGAGGTCCATAGAACAAGAATGAAACCATCTAATCGACTCTTCGTCTTCCCTCTCCTTCCAACCAGGTCCATAGAACAAGAACGAAACCACCTATCAACTAATCGTCTCCCTTCTCCTTTCAACCCTTGCAAATCTTCTCTCTCCGCACACTAACCCCAAGTAGCCGGACGATCTGTTCGTAATCGTGGTGACATTTTGCCGCCTCTGATGGAGTACATCGTGAGGATGGTTTGCTGGCCTTTGTTGATGTAGTTTATTTTTTATCCTTGATTCTCAGGAAGCCAGTATCCCTCACCACTCCACACTTCCAGCAAATCGGACGTCACTCACTCCTCCTCGGCGCCGTTACCAAGAACGCTTCGAGGATCTGAGGCCATTGGAGTTCGGAGGTTGAAATCGATGAGGCGAATGAGAAACGTCTAAGTAAACCATCGTCTAGAGGTCTCCTGTTATCACACCCCGCCATCCATCGACTCTTCAGGGCCTAATGCGTATGAGGCGACCCCGACGATCACATTCCTCCCACATCTTGAGCAGATATTTCGTATTCTCTAGCTCTGCCCCCACCTTTCTCTTGGTCATATGCGGATGCATCAGGATAATCTCCGCTTGGCGGGCCCTTGTGATCGCGACGTTCAACCTGTGTGGATCATCCATGAAGCCGGGCGTCCGTGTGCGAACAAGGTCCAGAATGACGACGTCCGCCTCATTGCCCTGCGCCGTGTCGACCGTTCGTACGTCCACTCTTCCCTTGGCCGATTCACCCAAATCACGAACGAGCGAGCGGTAGTTATTTATAGCGGTTCGGTAGGGGGCGATTACCATGATTGTGCCGGGCTCATCGGGTTTGTCGACTCGTCGGAATTCAGTGTCGGCGAGGAGTTCCTTGACCCGCTTCATTGCCCAGTTCTGATGCCACTCGTTGTAGAAGCTGTTGGAGCGCGAACTCTCATAGGATCCGATCAGGTGAACGAGCATGCGCGGCTCCTAACCTTGCTGTGCGTCACCAGCGAACCCTTCGAGGAAATCTCGGAGATGTTGAAGGGATTTGGGGTACTGTTCATCGGCGGGGATCCCTGTGCGCATACGGCCAGCATAGAATAGCTCGGAGGGCAAGACCTCAAGGCCACCGTAGGAGCGGTGATTAATGTAGAGATGATTTCGTAGCGCACCCACCCGATCGGCGCGTTCCATGGTGCTAATGGTCAACTGCTTGAAAAAAGGGTTTCTGATCAGCTCGCTATCTTCGCGGGCGTTGTTTGCAAGACCGGCGACGAAAGGGCGAGTCTGCCGGAAGTCCCCAGTGTAGATCCACACCTTGGGGGAGAAGAACGCGATGGGGATGAGGCTTGTTAGCTCTCTCGCGTGAGGG
Organism: Scedosporium apiospermum; assembly: GCF_000732125.1. Lineage (NCBI taxonomy): Eukaryota > Fungi > Ascomycota > Sordariomycetes > Microascales > Microascaceae > Scedosporium > Scedosporium apiospermum. The sequence goes on along the minus strand of NW_015971811.1, from coordinate 1,882,792 downwards.
GCTTCGTCCAGAAAGACGACATCGGGGTGGTACATCTTCGGGAAGTTTCCATAAGCCGCTACGGGGGTGGTTGCGACGAAGTCGGCCGTTTTGAGCACGTCGGAGTACAGTTTGTAAACACAACGCCGGAGAGATAGCGCCTCTCTCGGCGACTGGACGCCTGCCTCTAAAAGCTTCTCGAGAGACACGGCAAGCTCAGGATACTTGTCGTTCTTGTGCTTGTAAAAGTGATCCCATGCGGCCTCGTCTAATGTGGGCGCTTTTTTCGGATCCACGCCAGGCAACGCACCCTCCTCCCTGTAAATTTGGGCTATTGTGACAAACCGCCGGCTGAAGTCAGGACCACGAGTCTGGGCTGAATCAGCCTCATCGAGGGCCATATTGAGAGAATCGCCCGAGTCACCATTGATGAAGGTACTCTGGCGCATTTCGTATGGCCAACCATGCATTCTGATGATTGTCCTTTTGAGCCCAACCTCATTGCATAGATTGTGCATCCGGTCCGCCGAGTCATCAACCGGCTTGTTGACATCAATGAGGTATAGGATCTTGGCCCGTCGGCGGCGAGTATCTCCACTGCTCATCGTGTCTCGGAAAGGCTGCGATAGGGCAATAGCAGCGACAAGAAGATTCCAGTGTGTTTTCCCCGCACCGGGACAACCAGCCACCATGTGCAGCCTAGCAGGGATACTCGAAAGACCTTCATAGGCAGCGCGGGCATCCGGGTTCAGCGCGTTAAACATCTTAACAAGCTTCGTAGGGATGCTAGAAGTCGCCGGGCGCTTCATGTGCGGGAGGATGGAAAAAAGGTCCAGCGTCGCGTCAGGGCTTTTCGTGAAATCCAGCATCCACTTGAAAGCCTCAATACTGCTCGGAGACGGCTCTCGGTCGGCGCCTTCCCGCTTGTCCCCTGTCAGCTGATGAAGGGCCGACATTTCGGCGAGGTAGCTGGTCAGATTCAACTCCAATCGGAGTATCACCTTCACCGAGTTGAAGTCATTCAGGAACTCCGGCGTCAGCTTGGAGAGCCCCTCGGCAATCGAACATGCCTTGAGGACCTCCGGAGCTTTCGCGTTCGAACCCTCCCCAATCGTCGGGAAGACTTTGAACGCTGCGTACCCCGAGTACGCAGTCGGTGCAATGCCTTCCATCGGATTGTCGACCCTCTCGGCCGGCACAAAGCCAGAGCCAACACGCTTGTCCGCAAGATCAAGCGTCTCGTCGATGGCAAGAGCACACCGGTCCCCAACCTTCGGGAACCTGGTGTCTCCTCCACTAGGCGGCCGGACAAAGACCAACCACTCCTCGCGCGCGGCGCGAAACGGGCCCGAGACCACGAGAGGGCAAATGACCCAGGCAGCCAACAGACGCCGGGACTCGTTATAGCCCTTGATTGTGATGAGCTCGTTCCTCATCTCGATCGTGGCACCATCTCCATGGCGCACCCGGAACTCTTCAACGGAGAAGGTGTCGATTGGCTCCTGAACGGGCGTGCCCTCATGGACGTTGACGAAGGAGAGCTGAAAAGACATTAGACACGCTATTTATGCTATTCTGTGAGGTCTCGATTGTAGGAGAGACATTAGGTCTGGGGACTGGGATCGAGTAATTTACTCACTTTCTCCATCGTCGCGGTCATCTGCTCCACTGCAGAATCTGGAATCCTCTCTGGCAATCCCACGTTGGCCATTCCTATACGCGTAACTAGTAAGCATCAAATATCGCATATAACTAGACTATATACCTGCATGCGGCCCATGTGGGAGTGCCACGAGGAGGTGGCAGGAGAGATAGTGTAAATATATGTATCCCGACCCGGACAGAAATATATACGCGGCCTGGGAGGGGTCAATGAAAGCAAAGACACAACTTACTGGGCTTGGACTTAAAAGATAGATATCAATTGGCTGCCGATAAAGGAGTTTTTGCCTGGACATGACGGTTAGCAACAATAGGAGAGGAGAGGCAATGGGCAAAAGACATCTGAGACTTACTAGGTGATAGATGATAAAAGGGATTGATCTAGAGATGCTCTTGATGTTGCTTGTGATGCTATCTCTTGATCAGGAGAGGCTGATAGAAGACTTGGTGAGAAAATGAGGATGGGAGAAGGTTTGAGTTTCTCAGATCTCTGAGGGATGGGGGAGAATAAATAGTGCCTGGAAGCAGAAGCTTGGTCGGTGCCAGAAAATAGTCACTGGAGGTAAGTGATGTTTGGCGTGCTGTCAAGTGAAGTGAAGTGAAGTTGAACTTGAAGTGGGTGGTCAGAATCAGGGAGTGGAGTAGTGGAGGAGGGGAGGAGGGAGGTAAGAAGTGAGCTGGATCAGACCCTTTCTTTTCTTTCAGAGGGGACAAAAGAAGTCCTCTATTCAGAAGACTACCCTTAGCTATTGTCGAGATGCCTCAATTGATCCAGTTGATTGATCCAGTTGAAGTGAATAGGAGAAGAATCATTGATGGATCGATGAGGGAAGGAACTTGGGAGTTGCCCTGGTTAGAAGTTTCGTGCCCCTTACAATTCCCATCGCTCCTTCCTCCCTAACATCCGGATGAAAGAGCCAAAGAGAGCAGCAGCAAATCTCCCAAAACTGAACATTGAATTTTTGTCTGAATTCTGATAAAAGAGCCTCAAAGTAGCGCTTGACTGTTTGTCCTCGCGGGAGAGACTTCGAATAGTTACATGTTACCTAAAAGTCCGTGACGGGATGGAGAGTAGAAGGCGTAAAGAGCCACTCGCCCAGTAGCAACTCGAAGGGCGAGATCGGCAAGTCCTGGGGTATATATAGGAATTGCTCCCACTTCGATGGGCTTCGGGGAGAGAGAGAGAGAGAGAGAGAGAGAGACGGCATCTAGATCATATTGGACGGCTGCCAGCATACTTTGTCTGAGATGGAGAAACGGCCATTCGTCCTCGGAGAGATCTGTATCCTTGGACCACTCTCATCCACTGCAAGGTCTCCCGGGACTTTGAGATCACTGGCCTGTTGTCCGAAACATCAAGAGATGAGAGATGGACTTGTCTGGTTTGGCAGTATCCTGCTGACATTTCCGTGGTGGAGAGAACAGTCGGGGGTCATGCTTTTCAGGACAGCAAACTGACAGGGAGTCGGTGTCCAAGCAACAGGCGGATTTGTAGATCAGTCTGGGCTTTTTCTTTCCTCTACGGCGGCATATTTGCAGGCCCATTCGTATCGTCAAGGTCGGGGTCGAGATTATCACAGGGGATACGGCCGATGATTTGGTCCACGATTTCCATTTTGCGGATGGGAACTACGTTAAGGTACCTTCTCCGTCGTTGAAAACTAGAATGGCCACAACGCTTTATTATAATTTCGAACAATTCTCGAAAACGCATAAGAATCTAGTCATATCAAGGCCATCTTGAGGTGAGGACAGAAATTCGACCAAGAAACTAGCCGGGTGATGAGCATGCAGAAGGTGCCGCGTCCGATGGTAGCACTTACGTAGTTCTCGTCGATCAATGATCAATGATGTAGTACCTCTTTCGTGTTCTTCATGTTGCAATCGTACTAAGAGAATTGTTTCTTGGTGGCAGGTCTTAAGTGAAACATTGATGGGTTGGAGATTGGGGTCGTGTCTGTGCTCTCAGACCCTTGCAATTATCTTGACCGAGAGATCAATATTGTGTTAAGACAATACTTGTAAAATGTTATGATTCTAGGTGCTACAAAAAGTCCTTCTGTAACAAACACATGGTGCGAGGTTGGGTTGGAGGCCGCCGGCGCCCAGCTTCACCCGCCACACCCAAATCCGTCTTTCCTCCTGGACAACTGATGTTAGGAATAGCAAGACCTGACGGACTCACACCGTGGCTTGCACACTCCACACGCCGCCTGAGTCTTGTCCTGTCTGTCTAAGACCGCTGAGGCTGAAAGGGTTTAGTCCTGGCTCGCTAATTAAAGCACCCTGAACAACCTTGGATGCATCTGCTGAAGGCGGCTGACTCCGCCTCACCCACAACCGCCAACTTAACGAACCTTCACCAACCAACGAGACTTTTTTGCAATAATGCCCTCTCCATCTCGCTGTTGCCGCCTGCAACAATGACGACAATTCGGCAATTCAAGTAGAATTGTCACTATTGTTCTGAGAATCTTACCCACCGACTCTCTCATCGATTAGACCTTAGTCCAGCGCCATCGCCCTATCCCGCTCTCCGCGGTTTCCCTCGCATAAGTCCCTTTGGGGACGGAGCTGTGCCACGCTACAGAGGGCGGCTCCACGTTCAGCCTCGCCCTTAAACCATCGCGGCTCGGCTGCGAGTGCGTGTCTCAATTCGAGTCTGGCTTCGGAAGACTTCTCGTGAACACCATTACCTCTCTCTATAACCCGACCTCGACGATAACCATCCACGATGCCACCAATCGCCCACCGTTCACCCCTCGAGCCTAGGGGCTTGTCCGCTGGTGCAAAAGCTGGTGTATCAGTCGGCACAATCCTGGGCTCCCTTCTTATATTACTCTGTCTCTGGCCTGTCGTTGCTCGATTTAGGAATCGACGACGTAGACGACATGCAGACCCAGATGAACTCCCCGGCGAAGGTCCTGCGACCTTTGCTGCACCGGCGATGGTTGAAGCTCCGGCCGCGCCAGCTGACCGTCGAATGTCGACGGACTCCTACGTGCAGCGGATGGATAACAGACTTGCTAGCCGTCGGTCGACCAAGGACCTTACTCTTGCCTCGTCTGACGGCACCGATGCCTCGACCGCAAGAGCTCCTATGCCACCAGCTACGACGTCAGTTCCCGGTGGTATGCCAGCCGAATCTCCATCGTCGGCAGGTCCGATGCCATCACCGATAGATGTCGAAATGGCGAGAATGGTTGCTTCGTGCGAGAGCAGAGGATATAGTGGAAGCTACTATAACACCGACATTCCGTCCGAGGCCTTTGGCCTTACCTCTTCTCCCACCTGGGATTCTCAAATTTCTCATCCGTCCCTGGGAGGACGGTCACCAACACGGATGAGCGCGAGTACATTGCTCGGGTCATTGTTTAGAAAAGTCACTGGCCCTCGGGGCAGTAGCAGCTCTCCTTCAACAGTTGTTGGACCCACCTCTCCTTTCCCTGATTCTGCGATTGCAGCTCATGCTTTATCCGAGTCACCCACGGAGCTGGAGCCACCGCCAAATGAGCTGTCTCGCTCCCCCGAGGAGCAAGCTTCCCGTGCGGTTGATCTTAGCCGTATTGAATTCCCGGCACCTGCTTCACCTCCGCTTGCACTTCCCGGACACGCCCCTCCGGGCACAGTGAATCCCATGCAAGTCATGGGAGCGATGACGGCGGCAGAGCAGTCGTGGCTGACGAACGCTGAGCTCATGAACCTGACGTCGGCACCCTCTCATAACCATGTTTATTCCGCCGATCCTATTCCTCCTGTCGAGACCTCGATCACACCCAATAGAGCTCCACTCGGCATCAGCACCCCATCTCCCTCATCTAGTGAATCGACACCAGAACCCGGTCCGATTTTGGAAGATGTCTCCCATAGCCAAGACTACGCAAGCTACACGGCTGGGGTAGAGCAAGACCCCGAGCCTCAGTTTACTGTGGCAAACGGGATACCTGACGTAACTATCAAGACCGAACCCGACGTTCCAATAACGGCTCCAGACTATATGCGGCCAGTTGATGGCCAGGTTCATCAATATACTCACCAAAGACACGCCAGCTCCGAAAACCCCTACTACACGGATCACTCGACATATTCCACCCCATTCCCGGCGCCATCTCCTTCGGGGGCGTCAACATTAAACACACCTGACACCCGAATAACTGACACAAGCCCGTCGCCAAAGCCCATGACGACCCCTGAGATAAAACAAAGCTCTTCACCTAATCCTCGCATCCCGCTTTCACCACAGAGCCCACAAATTCTAGTTTGCGATAAATGTGGCCAGAAGTTTGACCAGCCTCATAAGTTGAAGTATGTTGCGGAACCATCACTCTCTCCGCCCTGCCCATCCCGCTAACCCGCCTTATAGTCACCACAAGAGGTACCACGACCGACCACATGTCTGCGAAAGACCTGGATGCGGCAAGAGATTCGGCACGAAGACCCATCTTGACCGCCATATCAATGATAAGCATGAGCAGACGAGACGCTACCATTGCCCCGAGCCAACCTGCTCTTATTCACGGCAAGGCGGCAAATCCTTCCCTCGAAAGGATAATCTACGGAGGCACATGGTGAACATACATAGGCAGAACCCGCTCCCGGACCAGGAATTCGAGTTTGTTGACGTGGTGATGGCCGGTACCTGAGCCGGGGGTGAGACTTAGCAAACGGACTGATCAATTCTTTATACCTAGGCGGCAACCAAAGGAGCGCTGTCTTGCCGTCGCTAAGTTGCATTTATATCCAAAGCGTCCGATCGACGTATTTCACCACGCTGGCAAGCCTTGCTGCCGAGAGGGAAGTTTTCTTCCCCCCAATGGTCGTGTAAAGGGAATCCCATATTCGGGGGTTCTCACTCTCTCCTAGTCTGGCACCTTGGTGGAGGCCGTTTTCCTCGTCGCTATGGAGTACAGACGATCTTGTGTCACTTCTCTGCGTACCTGGCACGGGGCACGAATTCATAGGGGCAGTTCGTGGGTGTATTTTTCTCGGGCTCACGGTGAGATTGAGGTTTTGCTGAGCAGTCATGAATGTCGTACTTAGTTTTCTAGCATCATAAACGAAAGGGTTTGGCATCGGTTGGGTATCAATAGCAATAGAAGGCGAGATTTTTAGGGTACTCATGCTTGACCTGTTTACATCGTTTGTGCTGTCAAATTTCAGGCCGAGCAACAGTCTTTTCAACGTTCATTTTGTATTTATGAGCTTGCGCACGAGCTTTTTTTGCTGGTCTACAGTAAGATTCTTCCGGTCCGTCTCGATCAGAGCATTGCCTACGGCGATTATTGTAGGGATACTCTCGCTATTGACCCACACCTTGCCATTCCTACCCACGGCGGTTTCGAAAGCCAGGCCAGCGCCGCCTAGCTCGTCGAGAACGACGACCTTGCCTTCCTCGACCGCCTTGGGCATAAGCAATCTCCTCGCGAAGCCCAGGGAGACATTGAAGACCATGCCTCCGATCAAGGGACCTAGTCCGTCTGACTTGCCCGTCGACTGCGACACGCACTCGAGCTCGGGATCCATGTGTTTGTTGGCGAGGGTGACGCGGGCGTAGACGAGGGCGCCGGCGTTGAGGTTCGGTTTTGTCTTTTTGGTCGCCATTTCGAAGGATAGTTGTGGGAGGGTAGCGTTGGCGGCGTAGTCGGAGAGGGAAACGTAGTAGAAGTCGGCGGTAGAGCGTGTAACAGTGCCGATGACGAGGTCGCCAACAGCGGGGAGGTACTAATGAGGTTTCAATATCAGAACTGGAGGTCTATTTTCCTAGCAGATATAGCGCAAAATGGATCCAACATACACGCCCGGAGCTTCGTTCAACCCATATCGAATTCTTCCTCTTGTCAGTGAGTAGTGGTCCTGCGATTGTTGGCACTAGATCGCTTGGGGGAACGAGGCGGAGGCCGGGTCCGATCCGAAGAGGCTGTTTCGGGTGTGTGGGTATTAAAGAAGCGTCAATTTCGTCGCCCGGAAGGACGAATACTGGCCTGCCCGCCATGGCGAAACACTCGTAGATTTGCGCGAAGCGTAGAATGCTTGAAGCATCAACTTTCTCTTGCTCGAAACTGTCTTTGGGAGATATTCATATTCTAGTCGCACTGATGCATTTGACGGTTATGTAAGCATGATTTTTTGGTGGGGTTGGGCTAGTTCCAGTGTGGTGGGGGGCACTTTCCAAGCATTGCCTCGTTGCACGCCAAAGCAACGACATTCGTTCGCCCTCGCAGGAAAAAAAAAAAATCGGACACAGAATTTCTGTTATAAACAGGCCCCCACCATCCCCTCTGGGTAATAGGCAACTCCAAGTCTTCGAACGCACCACGGTCTAGCCTCTAGATTACATCTCCTTCTCGTTTGTCGATTATACCATTCCACATGTCTGAATCGGCGGTTACGCTCGGTGTCGAGCCGGATGCTCGCACCGTGATCGGTATCTCTTTGGGCAACTCGAACAGCTCGATTGCCGTCACTATTGATGACAAGGCTGAGGTTATCGCAAACGAGGATGGAGGTGAGTACCGGCTCCAATTCTCCCATGGAGGTGGTGACTATTGCTAACATGTGGTATTTTAGATCGTCAAATACCTACGGTTCTTTCCTATGTCGATGGCGACGAATACTATGGCGGTCAGGCGAAAAACTTCCTTGTGAGGAATGCGCCCAACACGATCGCTTACTTCAAGGACTTTTTGGGCCAGGAGTATGGATTTCTCGCGCATTCTATGCTTTCCTTCTCGAATTCCGGTGATCGTACTCTTGCTGATTTTGAATTTCCTTTTATAGCTTCAAGTCGATCGACCCCACCCACTGCCATGCTTCCGCCCACCCTAAGGACGAGGACGGTGTCTCCTTCACCGTCAAGGACAAGGATTCCGAGGAGCCATCTACCATTTCCGTATCCGAGGTTACTACGCGATACCTCAAGAGACTTGTTACCGCTGCCTCCGAGTACCTTGGCAAGACCGTCACCTCCGCCGTAATCACCGTCCCCACCAACTTCAATGAAAAGGCCCGCGAGGTCCTCATCAAGGCTGCTGGCGACGCTGGTCTTGAGGTCCTCCAGCTCATCTCCGAGCCCGTTGCCTCGATTCTTGCCTACGACGCGCGTCCCGAGGCGACTGTTCAAGATAAGATCATCGTGGTGGCCGACCTCGGCGGCACTCGATCCGATGTTACCGTCGTCGCCTCCAGGAGTGGCATGTACACCGTTCTTGCGGCCGTCCACGACTACGAATTCGCCGGTGTCCACCTTGATCAGGCTCTCATGGACCACTTTGCCAAGGAGTTCATTAAGAAGCACGACACCGATCCCAGGGAAAATGCCCGCAGCTTGGCTAAGTTGAGGCTGGAGTCCGAGGCTACTAAGAAGGCTCTCAGCAAGAGCAACAATGCCTCTTTCAGTGTAGAGAGTCTTGCGGACGGCTATGATTTCGCGGCGACGATCAACAGGTTACGGTACGAGATGATAGCGCGCAAGGTCTTCGAGGGTTTCAACCGCCTTATCGAGGGTGCTGTCAAGAAGGCTGGCCTGGATGTTCTCGATATTGATGAGGTTATCTTGGCTGGCGGCACTGGCCATACTCCCCGCATTGCTAACAACCTCGCCTCTATCTTCCCCGAGTCCACCACAATCCTTGCTCCCGCGACGAGCGTGAGCGCTCTCAACCCCTCCGAGCTTGCCGTCCGAGGTGCCGCCCTTCAGGCTTCTCTGATCCAGGAATTCGAGTTCGATGATATTGAGCAGTCGACTCACCCCGCGGTCAGCACTGTTAAGCACATTACTAACTCCATCGGTGTCATTACCATCGGTGCTGATGGCGAGGAGGTATTTACTCCTGTCATTGCTACCGAGACCGCCGTCCCCGCCCGCCGTACCATCACCATCCCTGTACCTGCGGCAGGCGGCGATGTCCTCATTAAGGTTGTCGAGGGCAACACCCACATCAAGGTTACCCAACCCGAGCCCAAGGCCAAGCCCGCCAAGGAAGCCGATGACGAAGATGATGACTCCGATGAGGATTCCGACGAGGAGGAAGAGGAGCAGAGGGAAAAGATCTGGAAGATCGGCTCTACCCTTGCCGAGGCCGCGCTCAGGGGCACTAAGAAGGGCGGCAAGGTTGAGGTGACGATAAACGTCCTCGCTGATCTGAGCGCCACGGTGACGATTAGGGAGGTAGGTGAGAAGGGTGGAGTTAGGGGTAATATCAAGGCCTCTGCTTAAAAGAAGGATGGGTTTGGACGAAAAGAAGGAGGCTATGCGAGCTCTCCTCGCTCGGGGTTCTCTTTTATAGTTTTCCAGGCTTTTCTTTTTTTTTCTCACAGCTGCATCGACGACGATTTTTCATATGACCATACACTGGATGAGAGAAAGGGGCAAAAAAGGAGGGAGGCGAGGCAAAATAGGGCGTCTGTTTAGAGATACAAAGGCATGGTTCTGATGTAAAAGAAAGGTAGAAGCATGTTGCAATCGGAATCCCACCATTATTCATTTACCCTGTGGCGGAGACTTGGTTTGGAAAAGCAATGTCGTATAGAGATGCATGGGTGGCTAACCTTTGGTCTGAGGCGGATTTCTTTTTTAATACGATTATCGAATTCTTTCATATATTGAGTGTTCTGTAGATCGATAAATGGCTCCCTGTAATAACACCAGACAACTAACGCCAATAAGCCGAAGAAAAGTATGTACCAAATACCAAATATTAAGCCCTCATCGTCGTAATTCCACCTAACCTCCAAGCGACAAGATCATCCCTCGCCTCCGCTTCACTAATCTCCATCGCCCTCTTCACCCCCGGATCCATCCCCCGATCACTACTCCCCAACGTAGGCGCCAAGCTCGTCAAACTATCGCTCCTCGACCTCCTCACATCGTCGTCCTTCGCCGATGTCCTCGACACCACGGGGACTCCCCCGCGCCTCTCGGGGCGAATCGTGCGGATCGAATTGATCGTAAGCGAGCTCCTCTGGCTCGTCAACGAAAGCGCGTGGTGGTTCCTGTGCGCGAAGCGGCGTTGGGCGTTCCGGAAGTCCGAGGGGCGAATGGTGCCGCCCTGTCCTTCGTCGCCGGAGAGGCTGCCACTGGATTCTAGGTCGTCATCCGTGTGCCCCTGGGTGGTAGGGAAGGGGGACGGCAGGGGTTTGGTGGTCGAGAGACGGGCGGAGGAGAGATTCCAGCCGTCGCCGCCTGAGAAGAGGTTTTCGATTACGGCGTCGGCGGGGTGTTCGTCGGGTTGGGCGCACCAGGAGGCTGTGAGGGCGTGGCGGTAGAGGTCTTGGACTTCGGCGGCATCGCGGGATTTGGAGAGGTTGGCAATTTCTAATTTTTGAGGTTAGTATACGAACCGGGGAGAGGTAGTTTATGAGAGTGGGAGAGGAGAGCAGAGAGAAAGAGAGAGGCAGAGGAGAAACATACGGCCCGGCTCGTCCTGCTCTGCCTGGTCGCCAGCCATAATCCCTGCAATGCCGCCAAAGACAGCTGCAGTCTTTAAGGGCGGAGCGACATAGTTCCTCTCGCCATCGATCTGGACCATGAGGATCCCAATCTTGAGTGTACTGTTGATCTTGCTCTCCTGCATGAGATACCTCCGCATGATGCCCTCCTCAGCCACACCATCGGCGCCCGAACTCCGCGGTAGCGGGGGAGGAGCCATACTGCCCGGGGAACCCATTGCAGTAGCGAAACTAGCTACACTCAAGCTGGCGCTCCGCTTCCTCGTCGTAATAGCATCGCTTTCCTCAACGAACTCGCTCAGATTCAGCCTCACGACGCCAAGCAAGATGCGCTCATCTCTTGCGCCGCCGCCGACGGGGAACTCTTGAAGTACTTCAAACTCGATGAAGCACTCGCCGAGACTCGCGTTTCGGTCGATGCCAATGCGAATCGAGGGAACGACTTTTGCGTAGTTGTAATCAACACGGTGATTCGCGATGGGACACTTTTGAGTGCGCCCGCGGTGCTCCGCGTGGATGGAGCTGGTGATGTGCCATTTTATAAACGAGTATCCAGATACCAGCGGCACATTGTTGAGATCATAGATCTGAAAGTTTATATTTTAATGTTAGCTACGATGTTTAGGGGGCAGGAAAAAGAGTAGAAAAAAAGGCTAAGAAAGCCTGGCGGAATACGACGAACCTTGAGATGCAGCTCAAACTTAGGCTGGTTGGAGAGTTGAGTTAGCTTTGGCGAAAAGATCTTGCGCTTGAAGGAGTGCATTTCATCCCGCTCTGCGCCCCGTTTGGGGGAGAGGGTAAGAGGGGGAGGTAAGGGGTCTGTCTGTATGCGCGAGTTGGGGCTCTGGGAGATGAGATATAACCTGAGAGAACGCTCATGTGCCGGGGCGGCGATGAGATGGATGAATCTCATGCCCCGGAGGCGGGAGTCCGTCCGAGAGACATATTTCCGTCTCCCTCCCTTTCCCCCAACTCTCACACATTCGGGGCTCGTTCGGGAAGGCTCTTACCCTGCGTGACTTATCTTGTAAGAAATTCATACTGTGTGTGCTGCTCACAGATGGAACCCAAGTCCTCCAGCCATTATGATATGATGGTGTGTACTGGGTGGGCGGGAAGCTGGCACATTCCAAGGTTTGAGCCTTTCTGTTCTTGGGATAGAATAAGAGATCAAATCCACGGGTCGCAGTTGCTTCGCTGAATGGGGACAGTGAATTCTGTATTATTGCACTGTGGTCTTACAATGGATTGTACGTTGGTACACGGTGCTATCTGCTTCGGTATCTGATCTAACACTGCCTGCACTGTGGCCCCACCAAAACTTTCCCCAAAATTTGGTTCGAAGCTGCTCTTTTTGAGATTCGAGCTCGTGAATCTAAAGAGCACGAGGTAAGCTTCAAGCATTGTACCACTGAGGAATTTATTTCCCGGCTTCCTCCGAGAACACCACTTCGTCTTTCCACACATGACCGCAGCATGGCGCCCAAACCGGTAATCGGGTCTCAGAGCACGACGAAACGCAAGCCCAACGGCAGCAGTCAAGGCCCCGGCAATGGACGACTCCCTCCCAAGCGCACCAAGTTCCTCGACGCGCGCCAGATCGCGGCGCAGCCTGCCCACGAGGCCCTCGGAAACGATGGAGAACTTGACTTGCAGGCGTTCCTCGCGGCGCGGCAGTTCGAGATCGACGCGCTGGAGGATAGCATGCGGAGGACGAAGGAGGCGAGTAGCAGCCGCGCGTTCCAGAGGCTGCCGCGGGGTATGAGGAGGCGGACGGCGAGTCATAATCCGAAGAGGGTGCCGAAAAGATTGAGGGCCAAGGCGATCAAGGAGAGTAGGGAAGATAATACGCCTCTAGTTGTGTCGCGGAGGAGGAAGCCACGGACGACGAGGGGGAGGATACGCGCCGAGATGGCGAAGAAGCTGGGTCTGATCGCGGAGAAGAAGAGGAAGAGAGCGGAAAGAGCTGCGAAAGAGAAGGCGAAGGGGAATAATGCGGATACTATGGATGCCGATAGTGATGAGAAAAGGTCTCCGAAAACCACTATCACGACGAGGGCTCCGAGGCCCAAGCTACGCAGAAATACCCTGAACCAACCTCTCCCCGTCAAATCCAAATTTAGAAGACGCCAAGTCACAAAGACGTGGCTACCAACGCACGTCTGGCATGCGAAGCGAGCGCGCATGACGGAACCCAAAAACCCTCTCTGGAGGTTTGCTGTACCCTTGACGCCTAACGAAAAGACATATCGTCCGACGCATCGTGCTCAGGGCGAAAGTGGTACTGTGATCTGGGACGCCAGTTACGTGAGTACCATTGGCCTCTACGGAAATGCGGCTGGCATTGAGAGGGTACTTAGAAGACTGGGCATCACTGAAGACAACTGCTGGAACGATAGGGGTCGAAAATGGAGAGCGGGCACGAGGGCATGGGCCGGTCTGCTTAGCCGACAGAGTGGTCCCAGTCAACCTCGTCGAGATATATGTCCTGTTACCGTTCTATGGAATCCTGAGTCCCCAGTCAAACAAGAAGAACAAGGAGAACCGGTGTCTTCGAATGCGAAGCCGAGGAAAAAGCAACGGCAGGTTTTCTTCCGAGTACACCCTTCAGCTTTCCTTGAGCTGTTCAATGAGCTTCTCCGACTTACTAAGATGGAGAACCCACGACTGTATATTGAGGATTTGCGCTTCGAAATAGGGAGCATCGAACTTACAGGACCGGCTTCTACCGAGGCCTTATTGGGCATTCTCATACCTTACGCGAGAACTTCGGAAGACAAAGAGTCGCATGGAAAACTATTCAGAGAACTGGCTGGTCTGACGAGTCCCGCGTCGCTCCCGGCAAATTCTGTGCTTGGGTTCTCTATTCAAGATCCGAGGTTGCGGTATCCTCCTCGTACCGTAGAGTTGCCAGAATCCCAGACCGACGAACTACTAAATTCCCTTGCGACCTGGCCCGCTGAAGACGGCCTACGACCATTTAACCTATGGAACAGAGATGCGAGGTATACCGCATCCTGCCTCCCATCCAAGAAAGCGATTGATCGAAGAAAGAGCTCGAAAACGCCCGGCGCTTACCTCAAAGCGACTTCGGCTGATCCTCCCATTCCTATTATCCTAATGGCCCAGCGCTGTGGCTTGGGTACTCAGGCACAAGGCACTTGGACCCTTATGGCGCCCTGGAAGTGTATACAACCGCTCTGGTACAGCCTCGTGCACTACCCGCTTTACTCGGGGGGGAATCCCAGGTTTGGCGGTCTCCATCAGATGCAACAGGTCGCTTTCGAACGTGACCAGCCATGGTTCCCCGCTGATTTTATAGGCACCAATGCCGGTGTGCAGTGGGAGCTGGAGCAGAGGGAGAAGCGGCAGACGTATTGGGGTCGGAGACCAAAGGGCAAACGGACGGAGTGGAAGTCCATCGAACTTGGGGCAGGTCGGAAGGGCGAGCTTGGCAACGGACTACACTGCGATTTTGGATTTTTGTTTCCAGCGCCAGACCAGGTTGACGCCTCGGCTGTTGATGCTATGGACGTGGACGGAAGTCCCCCCAAGCCAGCTGCTGTTGAGGAAGAAAGCAAGACGTCAGGGCTCGAGGGAATTGTGCAGCTCTCCAAAGAAGAGTTTCGTTCTCTGCTGAAGAAAGCGAACGCAGACAAAGCGCCGCCAGCGAAGGCTGTAGTCCAGGTCCGCCTAACTTTCATCACAAAAGGAGTGGCCACAACATGTGCAAGGATCTACCGACTTCCTCCCCGCCCGCCGACCAAGCCTGTAAACCCCGACGTCATTGTCCCGGCGACACAGCCTCAGGTCGCGCCAGTAACTGGCGGCAAGAACAAGCGTCTTCCCGTCAATTTGCGAGAGCAGTGGCTTGCTCTCCTCCCTGGAAGCGACAGCGACTCGAAGAAAACGAGCCGTCCGGCAGCTCTCTCAGCTCCGCGCATTCCGCCAAACGCGGACCTCCAGACAAGGAAGCGTCTCCTCGCAAAGTCTCTCGTTTCCGGCCCCGTAGCATTCCCCCATCCGACGCCGAACAAGACGGATATCGCCGGTCACCCCCTCGTTCCCAATGCCGACGATCTTATCGGGTTCGTGACGACGGGGGCGTTCTCGCTGAGCGAAGGGAAGGGCATCGCAGTTGGGTCAATCGCCGTGGCGAAGGTCCTCGATGAGCTGAGAAGTGGTAATTCGAAGGAGGGGATGTTGTGTATTGTGCGCAATGCTGGGCAGAGCATTGGTCGGTTGGCGAGGTGGGAGGTGATATAGATCTAACAAAACAACAGCCTCCTGTAATATGAACGCCGGAGGAAGAATCTCCCCTCCACGATAAGGGGCAGAGACGGATACCCGGAGGAGGCTCGGGGGAAGCAAAGCCTGCCGTGCTATGATGCGTTTTCCTTCATATGTATTGTAACTCGTTTACTGCTCGCTGCGGATAGACAGAGGAGCTATAAAATATACCCCTTTAGGATTATCACGTTCGATACACTTATTAGCCGAGCCAAACTACAGCAAAAAGATGCCCCCAAGTGTCGCGGCCAACGTCGCTTAACTATAAGTAGTTATATGGCCACTGCGCCAGCAGTACTTACAAGGATCTCAAAACTCGAGAAATATAGAGATAGAGAATCGTCATTTAATTCATAAGAAAATTGATTGTCCCGAGCCTGTTTGCCAAAGGTGAAGAACACTGGTATCTGTCCGTGACATACATATCCTTTCCTGGTCGCTAACCTTCCAAAACGCCTCGGTTGATTGCAAACGCCCACACAATATCCTCAAGATCATCCCCTTCAAGTAGGGGCTAAAAGAAGAAGAAGCAAAAAGAAATAGAAAAGCGAAAAACAAGACATAGCTTAATCCTCCTCACTAACCTCACTTTCCGAGTCAGCATCCCCTCCACTGTTGGCCTGCATCAACTCGTTCTCTAACTCGGCCGCCAGATCATCCTCCAAATTCGACTGAAGGCCCGCCTTGAGATGCGCCTCCAACTCATTCTCCAACCCCGCTTGTAGATCCGCTTCAAGATCAGCCTCGAGATTACGCGGGACGTTAACATCCTCCATGATGGCATCGTCGTCTTCGTCATCTTCATCGTCCTGCCCATATGCCGAGTTGTGGTTATTTTTCTTCCCGACCGGACTAGGAAGTTTGAATCCACTCAGAGCAATGTCCTCGTTGTCGGAGTTACTCTCCTCGTCGAAGTCTTCGTTGCCAGACTCCCGCAGCTTCTCCGCAAACTCGGAGAACCGCCGTAGAGGGAAAGTATTATCGGGGAACGCGGGCGAGAAGTCGTTTTGTCGGTTCGGCTCGGCACCGGGATACTCGACCAGCAAGCCTCCATCGTCATCGTCATCCTCGTCCTCCTCGGATTCCGGATCCGGCCTCTTCTTCTTCTTCTGAGGCTTCTCGGGTTCCTTTTTAGGCTCGGGGGCCGGCTCGGGTAGGGACAGTTCTATCGATTTGGGCTCTTCCTTCTTCTTCTTGGGCGGGGCTTTGCGCCTCGGGGCGGCTTCCTTCTTCGTAGTCTTCGGCGCGGCTTTGGTAGTAGCGCTTTTCGTAGCGGCGGGCTTCTTCGCAGATTTGGCGACAATGCTAGTATCGGCCGTAATGGAAGTGTCGAGCTGCTCGAACTGCTGGCGCAGGCTGTCAGGATCAGAATTGTCGGGAGTGCGGGTCAGGTTCATGTTGAAGGTCGAATCGATCCTGTCGAGGACGAAGACCTTGCGGGAAGGGTCGAAGTACAGAATGTACTGGTTCTCGCCGACGGTGCGGGTGCCGGCGTAGGCGTATTTTCCGCCTTCATCTTGGAAGGAGAGCTCGTAGGAGGAGGTCGAGCCGGCGATGGCGGGCTTCAGACGGGCTTGTTCTGGGGAGGTTTCCGACGAGAGATCCGGCTTGTGATTATCTGGAGGGGAGGAAATGTTAGAACCGGCGCTTTCAATCGCTTGAGGTCATCGGATTCTAAGGCTAAGGGGAGTGGAAAGACATACATCGGACGTTCGTAAACACATCCTTTGCGGTTCCGCCTAGGAGGGCATCGCTGAGAACGACAGGGTATTTGGTGGGTTTCGTAGGATCGATTACAGCCGCCATGATGGGCTGAGGGTAGCTGGGAGGTGACTTTGGTGAGATTTGCAATTAGAGAGCAGACCGAGCTTAGAAATACGAGTATAATTGGTTTTTTATATTTTACTTCTTTTTTTTTCCCCTCCCGGGAATGGGAATAGAAGAATCGTGGGGAGTAAGGGAGGGACAGACGACGTTGAAGGAGGTGGGATGGGTGCCAGGCATGGAGCCATTCGGGAATCGGGAGGAAGCGAACTTCAATGTTCCCTTGTCACAGCATCACTGCCCGCCAAGGCGGCAGCAGGCGAAGCCAAAGCGTGGGCTAAGCGGGGCTTACAAAGTACATTGTACCTCAAACTCACGGGTCAATATCCATGCCTCCGTCACTACTTGTTCGCCTGGGTGCCGAAGCGACTTCAACCCTTTAAGCACAATACCAAACCGCTCAAATCCTATTAATGGATATCATTTTCGGAGACCACAAAACTCGTACCGATTCAAGATAGAATTGCGGCCGTCCAGAGCAGTTTCATAATAATGGCGCTCCAGCTGCTGAGCACATTTAGTAGTCTCATCCCGCCTAACAACCACGACTGATCCGGATAGCTATGGGGGAACTTGGTGTTTCGAGAGGGCATGCCACCATCATTACATGCGCCGGTACAATATTCCTAGCCAACGCCAAGTTTCCCGGCCTTGTTCTGAAAGCTGCTCTATTCCGGTCCGCCGGTAGCACCTTCCCTTGATTGATGCAGTGATGGAAATTCCCCTGGAGATGGGGAAGATTGAGGAAGGAGCCCGAGAAAGGAGCCAGAGGAAGGAGCTCCTCTTATCTCCTAGCACTTTACTGTTTTGTACAATGATGGCGTCAGGTATACTCCAGTGAGCTAAGTGAACATCGCTAGTTCTGGGGATTCTCCTTCCTCTTCACTCTTGCACATGACATGCGTCTGACAACACAATTTGACTGTTGATACTCTCTATGACACCTGCCTCTTCAGTTCCCCTTCTATGGCAACCTATATTGTGTATTCTTAGTGTTGAATACGATTGACTGATGGAAATAACATTAATCTATCAGCTCTTCCAGAAGCTTAAGCTTTACAGCAACTTCTAGTAAGAACTGATTTCAGGCTATTGACAACTTACTTATTCCCTTGCTATGCGTAATTAATGTTTCGGTCAGAGCTACCCTGACTCTGATCTATATACACAGGTATATTAGTACTGCTCCTTTTTGAGTAACTGGGGAAGGAGCTCCTCTGCACTTGATGATGTGAGGTGGGAGGTGGCAGGGGATTTGATGTTATTTTGAGCCTTGGTTTCCAAGGCGTCAATTCGAATGGAAAATCTCAGGCTTATGTAAGCAATTTCTTCATCTCGATGCACAATTGCAAGTCCTCAACATGTCCAACGACGATGCGCCTTCATTCTCATTGTTTGGCCCCAACAAAGAACATCTTGAAGAACTTTGAACGTCAGGTGTAGTACCATTCAGAACAGCCGGCATGTCTTCTCTCTTATAGACTCTCCTCATCACCGAGTCACTTATGATATTGGGCACTTGATAGTCCCATTAACCCTCAATACCGATTTCCTTCTCTCAACTTCTCCAACTCTTGCCATGCGGCCCACACATTTTACCTTGAACCAACTTCAACTCATACAATGACCCTCAGAGTGCTAGGGCAAACGTGTCGGGTATGCTGGTCAACGCCCTTCATTCGCTCCTTGAGCTCAGCAGCGAGGCCCCTTTCCACCGCCTCACCTTCAACCCCCAGGCCAGGTCGGCCATCAAGATCCAAACCTGTCTCCCAAGCCACGCGTATGAAATACAAAACCGCAAAAGAGGGCGGAACGATCATACCGAAAGTTGCTGCCTGGGCAACCAAACACAATGTTGGCTTCCCCTACGAAATGAAGAAGATCAACCTCACGGCCGAGGGCCATCTCTCCATCCTCGTCAAGTATGCGCCGCGTCCAATCTTCCGCACTTACCACGTACATCTCTTCATGAACTTTGAGGACGTTCTTGTGGAGTACTGGCTCTACAAGTACGAGAAAAAACTGAGAGAGCCGCTATGGATTCAAATTGTAGGCTCGTATGCCGTGCAGCCCATCATGCGCAACTACTCTAGGCGCAAGATACGGCGGGCGATTCACGCGGCGATGGCGGAGAAGGGTTGGGCGCCGGATGGGACCATCGCAGAGGTGCAGACGGGCCAGGACGGGACCGTCGAGAAGCCACCAGCTTTTGAGTTGACGGGCAGTATTTTGGTCCAGATCATGGACACGATCTCCGTTCTGGATTCTGATCCAGCAAAGTGCCTGGAGCTTGGGAGAGAAATCGTTCGCTGTGTTGAGGCGAAACAGTCGATGAATGCGGGCCAAAGATGAATCCATCCAACCTACATGTATAATTACCATAGCTTGACTTTTCTCGAGTTCATCACGTATTAATATTATTACCTTTTTCAGTCTGAGCGAGACCCTGTCTCGGTGATGCGTCATGTCCAGAAATTTCTCACTTGAGATGCTCATGAAAAAGACGAGATTCAGTAAAGCTCAAGATGCTCAACATTATAACCTACCTAATTAAAACCTAAATCTAAACTGTTAGGGAGGACTCTCATCTCTTCTGGAGCCTACTTCCTTGGTAGGCTCTTGAGTGTTATCGGAGGCTCTCAGAATCAAGTCAATTTCGGGATGTAACAGCAGTATCGTTCTAGAAGATATATGCATAAATCCAGATTAAATTAACCACCTCTCAATCAATGCTCAGTGTGTCGATCCCAACCACCTCCTGGCGCAAAAGTCCCAGATTCGACCAAGGGAAGCTCTTGAGCGCCACGACTCCACGACGTGCGGTCCATCGTATCGGTATATTGGTCCGCAATTGAATACACGAATAGTACTATCCGAATTCCGTAGTCCGCGATAACGACTGCTTCTGGACTCCAAACCTAGCTCATACCATCTCGACGAGAATGCTCGTCTCGTTAACCGTTGGCAAGGTCGATGCCGGCGTGACGGTTCTCCTCACGCCGGACAAGCGCCTGGTACGTCTCTACTCCTTCTCCAAAGGTCTCTTTCGGGCACCGCAAAAACCTTGAAGTTCTATCCACGGATCGCGCAACATACTAAAACCCCGCGACCCCCTTAGATTGAATTCCCCTCCATCCTCCTCCCACCCAACATCTCCTCTGGCAGCATCGTCGACATCGCCGTCTCCCGCAACACAGCCTCCGAGCGCGCCGCCGACCTCGCCTTCCAATCCCTCCAAGACCACATCCTCTCGTCGTTCGGCGCCGCCGAACCGTCGCCACCTCAACTCCGCTGCCTCAACGCCACGCAGACGAGCGTCGTGCTCGAGTGGGACCCCATCGAGCTCTCGACCGCGGACCTCATATCGCTCGCGCTGTACCGTAATGGCCAGAAGGCCGGGAATATCCCGCGCCCGCGCGATATGCATAGTACCAAGATCTCGGGTCTCGCTGTCGATACGGAGTATACGTTCCATCTCGTCCTGCGCACGACGGCGGGCACGTATAGCTCGGACAGGGTGACGGTGCGCACGCACAAGATGACGGATCTTAGCGGTATTACCATCACGACAGGTATCTTGCCTGCTGCCGTGCGGGAGAACCTCGTCGAGGCCGTTGAGAGGATCGGTGCCAAGATGACGGATACTGTGCGTATTGATACTACTCACTTCGTCACTACCGAGGGACGGGGCATCGCGTGGGAGAAGGCCGTGGAGACGAATATCCCTGTCGTAAGACCGGAATGGGTTACCGCCTGCGAGCAGAACGGTCGTATTTTAGGCGTGACAAAGTTTTACCTCGACGCCATGCGTCCTGGTCCCATCGAGACTACCACGTCGGTGCAGTCTCCGAGGACCGCGCATAAGGACCTACCGCCCGTACCTCATCCTTCAGAGCAAAAAGAAGCCGAGGCGAAGAATGCCGCCGCGCGAGGGAAGAATGCGACGGTCGAGTCGGAGTCGGATAACAGTTCCGAGGAGGATACCGCCGAGGAGCCCAAGGCCATTTCTCACGCGGCCGAGCAGAAGATGAGGGTAGAGGAGAAGGATACTCAGAAGGTTGCCCTGCGACCTGCGGTGTCGAGCCCATCGGCCGAGGGCGACTCGAGCGAAGGAGATGAGGATGGGGAGACGAATGGTAATGGCTCGGCGCAGACAAAGCCAGCCGTTTCCCCCGATGGGTCTTCCTTCCAGGAGGTTGAGCTATAAAAGAGGGTCCTTCATCATGTTGTTTCTTCTTTTCCCTTCTAGTAGATGTAGGTGAAGGCAGCGAAAGAGAAAAGGGAAAGCAGTCAGTCGGTTTTAAAAGTTACTGGGCGCAAAGCTTTTAGACGCGGGGGGGAAAGGGCAGGATTCCCTTCGTAATGAATGCCCCGGAACTACTTTTTGTATCTTTCTTTTCTCTTTCTCTTCCTTTCAGAGAGTCTAGTCCGAGGTGGACTATGAATACCAGCTATTTCTCTTCCCCTTGAATCTCTCAAGTCCAATTCCCCTTGCGCTAGGACTTTCCCGTCACCGTCGAGGCAAGAAGACGTCCGATCCCTTCACACTAGCGAAGCTCGCGATCAGCTTAGATCCGTCAGGGCTTAAACCTCCATGACATCAAGACGACACGAAAACATCGCAAAAGTTGGAGACAAATTCGGATTAGGACAAAGTAGAATTCTGGTATGATGGTCATCTATGTACAAATATAAAAAGAAAAGAAAATTTAGCCTGCTTGGCAAAATGTAGCTGATTCGATAATTTTTTTTCTTCGATTGGTAAAATCCCGCCATTGTACGCCGAGCGCTTCGGGCCGGCTGGGCCCAACCAAACCAAACGGGTATATATAATTTGAAACACTCCCCCGACGTTGCTCTCTTTTTTCTTTTTGGGTCCCCGGTCATTACCAGACATTTTCATCATCTCTCCTTCTCCCCACCTCTGCCTTGTGAGTTGGGCAACTCGCTAAGCTACCGCCTCTTCCACGGGCTTCGCGGCGAGGTTTGGTTGCGAGGCAGCCTGCAGCTCCCTCATTAGAGGCTCCAGTGCATCTAGACCGCTTCCCCTGCGGCCGCCGTCAGCCGCGATCTCACCCTTCTCCATACGCTTGAGGTCGAGGAGGGCCTTCTCATTTAGAGTGCTTCGTCTCGTAAGGCGAGGGTAGGTCGTCTCTGCCGGCTCCTTCACCTCGGTCATATTGACGCCACTGAGACGACGCTCGTCCTGAATTATGACGAGGGTACGGTTGAGACTGTCGAGAACGGGTACGATGGCTTGAAGCCACATATCACCGCTACGCTCGAGGCGGATCATGCGTCGTTCCATATCTCGCATTCGTTCTTCGGCGAACGAGGGGATATTTAGGCTAGATGCGGCCAGGCGCGTCGGAGAAACGGGGCTGGGTGCATGCATAGTCCTGGCTTTAGCCTCACGAGCCTGTCTCCACTCGCGGCGGCGAGACAGGGAGACTCGATCTAGTGGAACATCGCCGGGACCTCGACGGGATGGCGACCTTCCTCGGGGAGTGTGGGGAGGCGTAAAGCCGTCGGCGGAAACGGGCGTCTGAGGACGTGTCGAGAGTGGAGAGGTGGTCATGGTGGTCGCAAGAGTTGAGTGCATCTCGGGAGGCGTCGATGGCTTGACGTCAGCGACAACGATGACTGGCGAGATTGATGGTCCCCGGGGTGGAAAGCGACCAAGGGCTGGAGATTCAAGATCGGAATCATTATTAAGGTCGGAGTCATCATTCCCGAGGTGAGAAAGGGATGTATGGCTGTGTTCCCGAGAGGAACTCTGGTAGACCGAGCCATCTTCCAACTCAAACCTCCTGATCTCTCGGGAAGCTCTGGACGCTTGAATGTCCCTCCTCTTCTTTTCCCTAACTTTCTCCCTCCGAGATCGCCTCGAATCACTAAGAGATTCGGCTGGCAAAGGGCCTGTCTCTAGAGCAGACTCGAGCGGGTTGCTCGTAATGACGTTGACCTCCTGGAAACTGGTCGTGCTTTCGGCAAGAGCCCTCAAATCCGAAACTGAGTTGCGAGGAGAACCAGAAACCTTGATCATGGGCACCGCCTTGGCGATATTGAGCCTGGTTGGCGTGGAGTCGCTGGCGTTTGACCCGACGGTATTTGACGTGCCCGGTCTCGTGCGGCCTGAAAGGGGGGCGGATCGAACCGCCGTTTGTGCTATAGAAGGAGAGCTACGCTGGCGTCTTTGCCCGTATAAAATACCATCAATTGACTCAGCCCGGGCAGAGCTCGGGGATGGGAAAATGCTCCATCGGCGGGTCGGCTGTCGAGCCCGTGGTGAGGAGGGTGCAGATGCTGAAATAGGAACGGGCGGTAATATAGGTGGGCGCGCTATTTCCTTGGAAGCCTTCTGACTTCTGGTGCTTGAATTGCGTCGTACCATTCCCTCAGTGCTTGGTCTTTGCTCCATTGTGGCCGGGTCGCAGGGTTTGCTGTTGTTATTACCAGACTGTAATGGGGGCGCAGGAGGTAAACTGGCAGTGTAGTAATCGCGAGGGGTGTTGCCGCGGCCGTTTAGGGATTGGGATCTGGTGAGTTGGCGAGGAGTTGGTTCTGCGGTTACGGAGACGGGGGAATAAAATCTGCGGGGAGGTGTGATGTTATCATCGGCGGAGAAGGACTCTCGGTTCTCTGACACGGTGCGGAGGACAGTCACGACGCCTCTGCTATCGGTATATCTCACAACCGAGTCGGCTTCCGATTGATATTCGGCGTCCTTGCTATATACTGGATACTGTGACCTAACGTTCGGGCCAAAGGGAGAGTACTCGACGGGGATGGATATTGCGATGTGACGATGGCCTCCGATTGTAGTGCCAGCGACAGCGGTGTCGGGAAGGCGGATGGGTGAAGGTTTCTTAGGTGCGGACCTGCTCCGGCGAGATACGAAGGGTGTTAATCGCTGCCATCTCCCCCTCTCCGTGGATCCTTCTTCGGGAATCGACATGAAATTATCGGGTGGCGGCTCCTGGTTCCGGAGGAAGTCGACCAGGTCCCCCATCACCTGGCGACTCTCCATTTTTATGGCTTGTTCGTGGCGTACTAGCTCTTCGGTGCCCTTCCAGACGGCTCTACGTTCGGGGTATCGGAAGAATTCATCGAGCAGACTGGAGGAAGACCTGGCCCTGAAGAGTGCGCGTTTGCGCGCAGACCCCGAGTGGGACGCAGACCTCGCCCTTGCCGACGTACACGACGAGAGTGACACGGGAGGACTCGTAATCGATGTAATAGTTGGGAATTCCGTAAGAGCGGTCACGTCACCGGATGTGGTGCTGGACGCGGCTTCGTGCTCAGTAGCTAGCACATTTTCGTGTCGAAGGTTGGACGACCTCCATAGCTTGGCTGCCAGTGTCATGGGAGGGACCAGCGAGATTATGTAGGGAGAGTGGGTGGCTTTCTTGACTTTTCGAAGCTTAGCGTCGAGGAGGGTTGGACCGTGCAGGCCCTTCGGTCAATTGGCGGCGCGCAACTCGATGTACGAAGCGAAGTATAGTCGCAATGGATGGCGGAGCTTGTTGAGAGGGTGGCATGAGCCGATGAAACCAAGAGGTACAACGGAATTGGGGTCGGTTCTTGTCTTGGAGAGTACGAAGCAGGACAAGAATGCAGCTTTTGCTATCGACGCAAACACGCATGCAGTGTGGTTCAATCAATTGGGTCGGCGTAAGCAGCAAGTCTTCCAACAAAGTTTCTGGACCCGAGTCTTGTTTAATATCCACCGTTCCAATCCAATTGGGGTGAGGAAGCAACTTCTTCTTCAAGGCATGGTACCTTGGAAAAACGAAATGAGAAGAGAAAACAAGGGAGCTGGACGAGGGTAAAGGCGAGGGACCGGACCCAAGGAATTTCAGGAACCCTCCAGAGATGTAAATGCTCGACTTATGAGGGAAGAAACATTCTCACTGGACCTGGTCCCTGGGGGCGAGCGACAGAGCCGCCCCATGCGAGGAGGCAGGGAGAGGGGAAGGGAGGTGACAGGGGAGAAGCACTTGTATGAAGTACTTCGTACTTCATACTTGGGTGGTGATCAATGAACCCAGGCCAGCATTAGGGATCAAGGCTTCACGCGCTACTTCGTACACAAGGCCGTAATGAAGGGGTCAACGAAGCCAAAGAAAGTGCACAAGTACTTTGTACTTGTCGAGAGTTGCGCCAATGATCTGGGTTCTCGAGTGGGAAGCGAAATGTCGAGACCATCATTTGCACGGGTTTCTGCGAATAAGTGATGGGTGCCGTGACAGAGGCAGGGGTGAACCATGTGCAGTAGTATTTCTTGTACCAAAGCCCAATGTTAAAAAGTTATTCGAAATTGAAGACACCTCGCGGTGAAGTAATTAGCCACACAGTTCGTGCCAGTTGTGTTGCTCGTCGCCTTGGATGCAACTGTGATTCCCGACAGAAGAGATGAGTGGTAATTTTCTGACAAAATTTGGGTGTCTACAGACGTACTTCGTACTGTAGCAGTGTACCTGCTTCTACGGAAGTACCTTTCCCAACCTTCCCTAAAGCAAGAGGTGTACCCGGCACAAGTGTGATGATCGACGATACGGAGCCTTGGTAGCCCGGCGCCAATTTTCAGGTCAGAGTGGCTCTATCCTCACTCAGACCAATTGGCGGATTCAAGAAATCCTGTGGAATAATAGTGTGCTTGTACGAAGTATTTATGTAGCAAATTGCACTAGTGTACTTTTTCATCCACAGGCACATTCAATGTTGCGGGAGTGCGCCGAGCTGCATCGAGGAGACAAGGGTATAGGAAATTGAATGCGTATTTACGAAGTACAGCAGAACCATTCTATCAAGTGTACTACAAAGTGCACTTCGTTGTTCGACCAAGGACATCCATAACGACCCCGTTCCATAGATCGAGGGTGTGCTCTGCCAACCTTTTCGAGGAGGAGGGGCCCGCTAGAGTCTATTGAGAATAGCTTGAATTTCTGTCAGGGCAGACTTCTGTTTCGAAGCTCGTCACTCTTTCCGCGTGCCCGGAAGACTGGCAGGACCGGACAAGGGATAACGGCGTCCGGAATGAACATCCCAGCAGAATTGATTCATCTCGTATGACTGCCATTCCCATCCCCAGATCAATGGTGTAAGTACGAAGTACACTGCATCACTCGTACTAGTACTTCGTACTTTGGATAGAGAAGCCCGTCGCGGTCGAGGAAGGCAGCGTCCGGCGGTTGCGGAGGGAAAGAGCAACAGAGCTTCTTTGCCTGACCTGAGAAAGCTCGTCTTCCCTGGGTCCTGACATGTGGAACAGGAAAGGCGACCCAGTCAGATCTGCTCTTGATGTTTGTTGCAGGATTATGTGGCGCGCGCTAATTCAGCACAGACCAACATCCACTTCAGCTTTTCATCAAATCGATGATTGTTCTTTCCTTCCCAACTTCCGCCCACGTTGCCCTGCGAGGTGAGACATTGGGACCTATCCGCGTTCTGGAATGAGACCTTGAGAGCTTGAATTATGGAGTCTGCAGAAATCCTTTGATGGTTGCTTTTTTCTTTCTAACGTTCGACTCCACCAATGGGTATTCTACTTCGTACAAACGAAGCAGCTAAGTCCACAGACCTGGCTCTCGTCGTGGTATATATCTTAAGTTGCATCAGTCTCATCGAGCGAAGGCTCCAGGATCGAAGTAACTACTATCCTACACTCGGGAAGCACGAAGTAATGCACGCCGACACCATTTTATTGTGCAGACAGCTGCCCCTAGCCCTGGTCGAAATCAGCATCATGCATTACGAAGGACATTCCGACCTCCTCGTACTTGACGGGACTCATGCAAGGGGGTTTGTTCAAGAGCTCACATAGGAGGACGGTAACAAGCCTCGACGACGGCCCAGGGATGAGATTAATCACATTAATATTACCATGTTGGAACTCGGCTCGAACATGCTCCCAACATTATCAGGCTTACGAAGCAGCACCTCCTTGCGTCATACGAGAAGAAGAATCGGGCTACGAAGCAGGTGATGGAACTGTTCGCCAAGCGTTGGCCGTGCAAAAAAATTTTCTTTGAAGATAGTTGAAAAAGGCCGAAGGATCGAACTTACTTCGATCTACACAGGTACACCGTGGCCACATGTGCTCTGGGTTTATTCGAATCAATGAAATAGCCCTATTTGACGCCCCGTACCTCGGTCTTCGACAGAGTGTCCATGAATCTGGACGGCGGTCCCGCTTAGCTGCAGGAATCGTTGGAGCTAGTCTCTCGGGTGGTCTCATAGATGGATCCGCGGGCTGCAGGAGTTTTTCGAGATGCATCAACATGCAACGACTATGAAAAGACCAGCCACTGACTTAATGCAATGCCCTCCCCAGCCTTTCCATCAAGGCGAGTGGACTGAATCCAGCATAAGCCTGCGGCGGCAATAGCGATCACTGCAAATAGCCCGGGCCGAGAGATATACGAAAAGTTGATCGTAGCTCTAACCTGCTCCGGAAGTGCGCCGCAGTATGAAATGCCTACTTATATAATTTGAAGCAGACGAAAGAGAAAATTTACTTTCTTCTTGTCTAGAGCAACCATGAAAAGAGTATTCTCTGATTGGCCTTCCCTAATGAAACTTGAGATCTACTTCGTTCATGTACCTGAAATCTCAAAATCTATCTCCCCTCTGTCCGACAGCTCTCGGTTTTTCATATTAACTGCTAGTCTGATATTCATCATCTTCAAAAGACTCGACCGTCGAAGAGTATGTTACCTATCACTCGTCTCTCTGGCATATACTACTTTGATCGTAGACAATATTCCGTGCTAACCACACGATAGTTGTCTTGGAAACGAGAGCACTTCTCTGCTCGATTTCCGGGCATTGTCGGGTGGTTCTAAAGAGGCGCCTGCTGAGAAGTCCGCGCCCTCGTCCGGGTTCAACTCAGGCTCTGCGTTGCGGGCACACAGCTCGATCTGCCAAGCATTTGCCATTTTCCATTTGCCGTTGGCGATGGACTTGAGGGCTGTTGCAGGCTATTGTACAATCTATTAATCGCCACTCCGCCAGATTAGAGAGAGATGGAAGATAGTAGAGGGCTGGGGAAAGAGGGATGTAGGGATAAATTTCGTAGAGTGTGAATGGTGGCATCGGGGAATCCTCATCGTCGCGAGAAGTATAAGTGAAGTTTGGCCTATATTTGCTAGCGAGCTCTTGGTTTGGAAGCTGCTAAAAGAGTTCTTGTGCCTGCCTCTATTATCTAGTTACTGGATCAAGCGAGCATTGTGCCGTAAACAGAATCGAAATTCCTTCGACTGGGCGACGGTTTTTGATAAGCCTTTCTAGAGCGCTTCTTACGGGTAGCGTCTCCTTTTACTTGGCCTACATCGAGGATTTTTACCTATCAAAGTGAGAGTATCGTCTGCGTATTCGACTGCTACTCGTATCCTCTTAACTTTGATTATCGTTGAGACATATGGTTCCCGAGTGACGCTAGCTGCTGCGCGTGACGATACATCCGCCGCCTCGTTCGGGGTATCCCGTCCGATAGCTGCGTGCTTCGATCTGAGTGCCCGTCATTACATTTCCCATTCTATGCCGCCGCCACACTGACGAAGAGAAGGGTGATACTCCATATGGATCTAGCCACTTATGCCCAGTTATCATCTCACAAACAGTCAAAATGATGATTTACTACTCATAACCTGGCTCGCGGGCTGCCTAGCAAGACTCAAGAGGAGCAGACGGTTCTTAAAGCTTGACTCTGCAACTTACAGTCGCGGATGTACATAGGCTCTACGTCACCCCTCACACATAAGGAGAGGAACATTGTCTTCGACGTGGCTGGTGTGACTGCTTCATATTCGGGGCTTACTTTGAACTTACCATCACGAGCATCACTATATGTCTGTTACGGCCGGGCCTAGTAAGGATGGAAGGTATAATACAATACCAACTTCATCCGAGAAGCGGAGCGGAGCGGAGTTTAAACACCTCGAAATGCGGGAACTCGCCGGGAAGCCTGAACGCTGTAGGATTCCAACCGGTGCAGTTCTCTCGGCTGTCTTCATGCTGGACTCACCTTCGATGGAATGGCTCGACAGGAGATTGGATGTTGGATATTCCCCTGTCATGTGTTGCGGTTTTCCTTGACATGCACTGATGATGTATGAGAGCTGTCACTCAGAATGTCTTGCAGATAAAATGGCTGCTCTACCGAAGGGCTCTCACGTATCCCAACCTCATCATCTCATCATCGGTGCCGAAGCTGCTATGGATGTACTTGCCGATACCAGTAACAAAGTCTATCGTTTTGAAAATCAATTTAGTGACATCTGTCTATACATTTTAGTGAGAGTGAGGAGGCCGAATTGGCTGCCTTAGCGGATAACCTGAGATAATTACATCGAGGCGAAACAAACGTGGTTGTTATATGGTTTGACCCTTGGCGAAGCATCGACATCATGTCCTGCGAAAGCTAACGAAGACCCTAGGTTCATGACGGAAGTCACATATTCTGCACCTCAATCTCTCGACGACATATCAAAAATTAGGCAAGATATAATGTTCATTCCATTCTAGTTGTAATGGGCATTTCATATACCTCGTTCCAGCATTGCAAGCCTTGTTCTTGTCGTCCGATATCAGACAAGGAATAATGCATTAACTGGAACAAGCATTAAACTTGTGCAAGTGGAGAGGGAGAAGGGAGCTCTTATACACTCACGAAGACTTATTTCTCTTCTTATGGCGAACCGAATCGTTTACGAGAGACAACCGGCAACCACTGAACAGCTGGTTTGAGCTTCGGTATCAAAGTGCCTCTAGCGAGTGAATAAACATGACAGTTGGTTCCAGGAAGAGAGACTAGACTCGGTCACAAAGATTCACGTCAGCAAATCAAACTCGAGGGTGCCAAAATTGGAAATCCCGTAGTTGCGGTTCCCTCATCTGATCAGATGATCTAAGAGCGGTGATCGACTAGGGAGAGACGTAAGACTTACATTAAGCAGGAGGATCCTACGCTTGTCCTGGCGAAAGGATGTGTTCGGCGACGCTCTGAGCCGGTCAGGGCCGGATGAATTACAACCCTTCCTTTGACTCGCCTCGAGCATTGGAACGCTTGCCGCAGGTAACCCGAGCCGTAGGAAGGTCTGCCGATCTTGTGTTCGCGAGCGTAGGGACTTTAAAGCTCGCGTAATATCGAGAATATGTGGGCTCGCTCTCAGCTGCGGTGAGAACCATTCATTAATATGGCAGGCAACATATATTGGCCAAATGCAGGGCAATATCAATATGGGAATTGGACTCGAGCCGAGCCGGTCTTAGGGAAGAAGAGTGGGTACAAGCTTCTCACGGTCATGGATTCCACCATTTAGATACGAATGGCCTTTTATAATTTCAGGACTGATTGCTCGAAATGAATCTTGTAGGTTGGAGAACGCATGAAGCCGGAGAGGCTGGTGCCCAAAAATCCGGAACTGGGCGCAATGGGAATACATATCCGCCGTAAGGGAATGGCATCTATGGCTTCACAGTAACGCCGGTGAGAGTAGGTGTATGGACACACCGAACGTGGCGGACTCGAGACCGATATGGTTAGGATGTATGCCATCTGTACCAAGAAGAATTTGATCTGTTTAATGCGTTAGATCTGAGTATAATCTATATCTATTGATATCAAGGATCATGTAATCGCGTAGTTCATCGCTTATCTCTATGCTCTTCTGACAGCTCAACTCAGTTCCGTTGCCAATAGCTTCTGGATTATGGATTAATCATTTCTCACTCTCACCCAGCATCGACCTGCCTCAGGCTAATCAGTTTTACACGTGATCTAGAGTCAGGACGGCTGGGTTGGTGGTGGCTGGATAAATAGAATCTTAGACAAAAGAAGTGTTCCAGAGTGTTGGCGTGAACGCATCTGAAACATGGCGGGTGAAGGCCTTATTTTTTCCTTTTTTTTGTTGCTGTTCCTTGCCCCATGGCAATCACGCCGCTGATCTCAGAACACCCGAGACAGTGAAGCAAGACAAGGACGGCCAAGTAAAAAAAGCCAAGATTCTACGCACCCTATCAAGGGCCGACCTTCTCCTTATTCGGTAACGTGTTGGTGATCAGGATTCGCGGATTGCCAGAAAATCATGACGAAGGATTCCTGACGCGATCACGAAGGTGTGCAGAGCATCGGACGAGGTATACGGGAGCCGAGAACGAGACCCGTGGAGGCCAGG
The DNA here is from genome assembly GCF_000732125.1 of Scedosporium apiospermum. Classification (NCBI taxonomy): domain Eukaryota; kingdom Fungi; phylum Ascomycota; class Sordariomycetes; order Microascales; family Microascaceae; genus Scedosporium; species Scedosporium apiospermum. The sequence continues at coordinate 1,851,410 of NW_015971811.1, read as the reverse complement.
AGGGGGAATACGGAGGGGACACGGGGGGAGAGTCAGGAGTCTTTTAAACCTTCCATGCGACCACTCGGCCCAATGACGCTGGGCGGCATCCTTTGGTCGAGCCATATTTGCGGCCGGTAGAATGTTTCGTTTCAAAACCCCAGCCCGAGATGAAGCGACCAGACTGACAAGTTGATATCGCAGTTGGTGACGGTCAAGGCACTGCGGTTTGACAGAGGAGGGAAGATGGTTTGAACCAATCCCGAGAAATGGTGAAACAAATATGTGGCATTCTTTGCTTGTCTAGAACAATGTACGGATGGAGAGGTTGGATGAAGAAACGGGCTTGGTGTCGAGGAGACATTCGTGGAGCTCTGCCGAGTTGGAACGTACCATCTGAGACATCAAGGTCTGTCTCGAGCGAACTTTCAGACATTGACAACCGAGAAGGACAGTTTTTCACGATGCTCGTTGTTCTACGAAGAGGCTGGGTGACTGCAGAGGTGCGGCATACGGACGTCGGCATTGTGTTATTGTTGGTTGCCTGCGTAGGTTACCAAAATACAGATAATAAATCTTGCTCTGGTTGTGGATCGGGACGCACAGTGATCTTGTGCTTCCTTCCCCTTCCCGCTGCTGTGGGATTGGATTGAGCTTCGTTGACGTTGAAGCGACTCTGGGTCAAAAGGGAAGAGTGGAACGGTTGACAGGACAAGTAATCTACGAGTACGATGTTACTTCGTGCCTGACTTGGCTGGCCCAGGCACCACTCTGAAGAGGGGCACAGCCACGTCGGAAGGACCCTTCCTCCCAACAGTCTGGTCATGACAATCCGTACCTTGCATGAAATGCGAGTCTGTGCCCCTTTTGAGTAAAGCCACGAAGTAATTTACACCCACAGTGTCCCGATTTGTCTGGAGTAAGCACATACTACGAAGTGTTTACCCAAGCGCAAAGTGTCGTCGATCACGAGGCACTACGTTGAGACTGGTCCATCGACGCCGTCGCCATGTACGTTTTGGGATGACCAAGGTGAATACAAAGGCATACGCCGTGCGTTCAGGCCTCGAGCCTGGGTTGTGCTGCAACACTCAATCTGCAGACTTTCTCGATCTGGCCAGGCACATTGATCACAGCGATTTTCATGGAGTGGAAATTATCTTGCCCCAAGCGGCTATCAACATCAACAATGGGTCTGAGAGTTGCGTGGTTAGGCTGTTGATAAGAGGCCAATAACGCTTCAGATGTGGTCCGTCGTTGTGACACTGAATTACTTTGTACAAGTAAGTATTTCGCGCACTCTTTGATTCGAGGAGCAGGGGCCATTATCTGGGTACTTTATGACTTGGACCAGCCTGCCCATCCAAGTTGACGCCGGCAAATGTAAGTCGATGCACGCTGGCTGCGTCAATCGTGCTAAATCTGAAGGGTGCGCTCTATGTGGAGACAATCCCCCTACCTTATTTTAAGAGCATCCGATCTGGACGAGTATTATTAGACGTAATTAGAACGAGATCTGAGAAAATACTGGAATGGGCCCAGCTATTTCCGTCGCTATTGGCAAGCCACCCGACGACTTTATGCGTGTAAGGTCAGGCACGCGAGTTTGTGGGGTTGGATGGGTATTTAACAGACACACCTATCTGCCTCCTGCGACCCTAGCCTTAATGAATCGATGGGATGCTTGGTTTCGGTCTACGAAATAAGTGGCTGGAAGCGAAACAAACACCAAGATCATTGATTGAGGTTTCTAATCGGCCGGTCGCAACTTTTGAGGTGGATTTATGGCTCCACAAGGAGTGCACCGCGCCCGAATGCACGAGACCAATTTATTATGCAACGTGTGTTATTATTCCTTCGTAGACTACGAAGGGAAGGACAGCGTTTTTCTCGATGCAAGCGTTCCTGCTTGGAAGCCTCTGGCTCTCTGTAGTGTATGTACTTTGAAGCAGACTCCATAATGCCTCAAATTGATCAGTCTCCGTCCATATTCCACTCCGCCCTGTTCGGGAGCTCCTTGACCGGGCCCGTCATACTTCGCAAGTTCTGCGGAAGAACCGGAATGTCCTTGCACCAGGTCCTCGTGTTATGTTCGATACTTGAAAGGGCAGCCTATCGAACGCAGTCTCCCTGGCAGGACGAGCACCTTGCTGCTTCGTACCAAGTGTGCTAACTGCCTTGTAAGTCTCATTCGGCTCTGATGGTTTGCCAATTTGCTTGCAATCCCCACCCCATACATATTTCCCTTCCCTTGCCTTGTCACGCATATAAGTGGGTTTCGGAGATCTGAGTTAGTCTTGGGACCAAACAAAAAACGCTGTTCTTTAGTAAAATGGCATTGGCAGCGCGATTCAATCGGTTTCGTAAATCATCTATTTAAGTTGACTTGAAAATCTCGAGAACAGGTCAACGTTCTTTGAACATGGTCTCTGTGCGTGGTGCGTGGTGTGTGATTGACACTTGATCTTCTCCTCTTCCGACACGATGCCGCCCTCTTCTCACAACCGTGTCGAGTTTGCCGGGGACCCCTGATGTGCCCCCATTCTGAAACACGCACTGTCCTGGACAGCCCCGCGTCCTTTTCTAGCGCCTTCCCATACAATTTTGGTGAACTTCGTACCTTCCTTGAGAAGTTGAGTGAGACAGGGGTGGCGGAAAGTGCGCTGTGGACAAAACGCCCCACCCTCGCTTTGGAGGCTGCGCTAGGCTACGCAGGGGATGGCAGGCACGAGGGGCTAGACTTGTACGAGGAAGGACGAAGACGAGAATCGACTGAGCCTTCGTCGTCGCTCCTGCTTCTTTTCTTCTTCTCTTGCTTCTTCGCTGCTTCCTCCTCTTTCTCAAACATTTGACATTGTCATTGCCTCCGATTGACTCAAGATCGAGCCAGCCTAGCTTTAAGGTAGCGGAAGTGGGATGCATCGAATAGATTTTACTCAACTCGATCAAGGTGAATAAGTAGACAGACGTTCTGGGTTCTGGGGCTGCATCCCACCTTTCTCGCGTCCCTACGTATCCTTCTCGAAACGAATACTGTACGGAGTAGGTGATCTCCTTTTCTTATTTTCTTCAATTTCTTCACCCTCCACTTTATCTTATTCTGCGCATCTGTCACCCATCCCACCTGCGATCCGGCTGTTTAGGGAATCATGGGATGCCCTTGTTGCTGAATACGTGCACGCCCGTTCCCTGTGTCTATCCCACACCTTGGTCGTCTCCCTTGCGACACCACTCCCGCTTTTGCCAGTCGACGCCGGCGTCCCCATGGCCTCACTTCCACACCTGGCTCTCCCCAATCCCATCTTTTCCCAGTTTCAACCGGAACTGACACTTTCTCGTTGGCATCTGCAACTCTTTCCCTTCTTTCACCTCTCCCTCTCGCTTGTCACCTTTTGAACTGTGCTTCTACTTCCCATCTTTGCATCATCTTCCCTATCAGACTCGTGTTACCGACTCTCTCTCTCTCTCTCTCTCTTCCTCTCTCTCTCTCGCTCGCTCTCTGATCTCCTCAGGTTTTATTTTACATAGCAAGCTGGCATCTGCATTCTATTCTCTGTGCTATTCTTTTTATCTTCGACTTAATACTTCTCGTCATTCTCTCCGGATAACCTCGATGGTTCCACTGCTTTGGATTTAGAGTTGAGAGACACCAATCGTTTTTGAGATACCCGACTTTGTCACCTTGTGTGTGCCCTAGTCATTATATTCGTTCGGCGGATCCTGTTACTCTTCGGAAACCTTGGCGAATCTGGCCGCGATATCGCACGAGTTCCACTTATACGAGACTTTGTTCGGTGACCTCCCGCCACTTCGACGGTTTTGTTCCACGATATCGACGCATATCGGCGCAGGGGCCCGGCAGTGCACAAATTGCTCTTCGAGAAGGAACGGGTGTCGGAATAGAGCCAACCGTCTTGGTTCGGATTCTTTATTTAAAAGATCTCGAACAGTGAAACGAGTACGAGGCTGGGTGCCGAGTGTGCGACATTTCCCCACCGAATCCCCGTCTCGCCTGATGTCTGACGGTCGTGTTGGAAAGTGCTAAATGAGTCTACCTCAAAATGGAAGAGAAATGGATCGAACAGAGGCCTCAGGGGGATCCGTACGGATGGCGAGGGAACGTGCGGAGGCTGGGAACGTGATGCCCGAGGACCGGTCTTCTGGAGCGACTCCGCCTAGGCCTGCACGCCCACGAGCTTTTCAAGGAAAGAATGGTCCTGCAGGAGTCGCAATTTCGAGGCCAACACCAGTACCCCAATGGCCTCTACCAGGGCCAATACCGGAACCGGTGACGGCGTCTGGTTCCAAGCCATATCAACCACCTCCTGGAAGGTCACAGCCCCCTCAACGACCTCCCCGCCCAAGCCATGTGCCGTCAATCTTGGACAACTCCCGCGTGCAAGATCCCACTCCAGTCTTCCAATACCAACCCCAAAATGTAAGGGACTCGGAACAAAGTTTCAGCAGCTCTATCCCCCCAACCCCCTCGTCCCTCCAAACAGCTTCTTCTACGGCATCGATCCCCGACTTTCCACTACCCATCTCTACCGCGCCTCCGGGCATCCCTCCTCCTCGAAGGAGCGTGACCTTAGGTCCACCTCCTTCAGCTCGAAGAGGTGCATCGTCGTTTTACTCCAACGTTTCATTCGTATCCCCCATCCCTGAAGAGAGTCCGCGAACGAGATCTCATACCTCTCTGGCCTCTAGTGCCGCCATGCCCGAGAGCTTCGGAAGTTTGTCCCCTAGCAATAGTCCTTCATATCCCGACCCCTCCTATGACGAAATGATGAGGGCCAATGGTCAAGAGCGGAACTCGCTTGATATGGACGAGAGCCAACTTGTGAGGAGTGCTAGCATCGGTAAACGGGGCAGGCCGCATCTCGTTATGAATAAAGGGGTGACCGCAGGCGCGGCGCCTAAACGGCCAGGGCCGAACCCGATTCAGGATCCATTCGCGGACGGAACGGGTTACGTAGAAGCGTCGAGTTCCGAAAATACAGCTACCGCCTCGAAACCCGATACTCCGCCGAACGCCATCGTAGCGAATGCGGTTGGTGCCGCCCAAGCCCGCAGAACACTCTCACCATCACCACCGCATGCGCCTTATAATCGATTATCTGCTATCCGGCGACCTCCGAGATTGGATATGGAGGCAGTGGAGAGGGCAAATTCTAGGGGAAGTATGACGAGTCTCCCGGACCTCATCAAACGGGCCACACGACTCGCGGCTATGATAGACCGGGGCAAACGCCCAGCGAGCCGCTTCGAAGAATTAGACTTTCCTGATGAGAAGGCTGCTGGGCGGGATTCGGATCGCTATTCACGTATGCTCCCTCTAATATGTATATGCTCCAGTTTCCGCAAGTCATACTGACAATCGACCTTATTTGCAGTAGCTGATGACCGGCATCAATCTGGATTTTCAGATATGTTGGCGGCGTTTCCCCCTCCGGCACAAGCAACTTCGCGTACGAGTCGAGTGGGTAGTTGGTTTAAGAACACCGCTTCTTGGCCTCTACCTCCTAGTCGCGGACAAATGAACCAACAAACCAGTGTTACCGATGCACCGCGGGCAAAGAAGTCTTCGTCTTCTTCCTCTCAACAGAATAAGAGGAGGAAGTTCTGTGGCCTCCCATTGTGGGGTTTTATCGTGATCATCATTGTCGTCCTTGGTATCATCGCAGCCGCCATCCTCGTGCCCCTCCAATTCTTCGTCTTCCGTAATCTCGGAGGCCCCTTTGGCGATTCTGCTCTGGCTCAATGCCGCGAACAACTTACATGCGAGAATGGTGGTACCAATGTCGTAGCACGCAATGTATGCTCTTGCATCTGCACAAATGGGTTCACTGGCTCCAACTGTACCATTGCTGGTTCAGCTGGGTGCACGACGACAAGCTTGGCCACCCTAAACCAGTCGCCGGGCATTGATAACGTCACCCTTGGACAGGCGATCCCGCGCCTAATTTCGGATGCTCAGGGCAACTTCTCCGTCCCCCTCTCCGGCACCGAAATTCTTGCTCGTTTTAATTCCGGGAGCCTTTCCTGCACTGCCCAAAACTCTCTCGTAACATTTGACGGTCGCTCCGCAAGGAACGGTGGGGCACAAGCCAGCGTCCTAGGTGCAGCTGTTGATGGTGATGCCGACGATGCTGCCGTTGTGGGCGCCGCTGCCGCTGTCGCTGTATTTGTTGCAGTGGAGGTTATCACCATCATACCCAACCCGGTAAACGCGGCCTCCGGTTCGTCAATTGCCGGATTCCAAACAATTCCGGTGGTTACGACAATCTCCAGGACTCTCATCAATACACTCACAAACAGGATCCCTGGCACGACGACAACCACAGTTACCACAACGCTTCCGCCGACTGCGACAAGCATGCCCATGTCGACCTCGTTTGTGGTTTCGGAAGATGTGTTGGACTTTGCACGAGTTGCGGTGCTTTTTATCCTCCAGGAGGACGGCATCTCGGACGCTTCACGCGCCCAGTCGGTGCTGCAGCGCTTCTTCACAACATCGAATTCTGCCAACGGCCGTGGCACTACGCTGACAACAGACGCGGCGTCGAACGTTGATCTCGGGAACGGAAACTCTATCGACCTGGTCAACTTTCGGGTCAATGCTGGATCTGGCCTTACTGGTGGTAGGACCTTTAAGAGAGCACTAGAGCCAGAAGATGCTGTAGCTCGACCCCCTATCGTTCCGTGAAGGTGTCTTGGCCTAAGCATGGAGAGGCCATAAGATGCCGGGAGTACACGTGGTACGGTGGGTGAATGACTTCCAACGAGACCCGCCCTAGGTTCACTTTTGGTTGCCGCTCCCGAAGGCTACTGCCAATTAATTCGGATTCTCGCTGTCTCTGGATAAGAAGCGACTGATGACTTGGGACTCTTTATCTCCCTTCTCTTTTCCTCACCTTTATTATCATACCAAAATCTCGGGATAGATATCCCACGATCATTCTATCAATAACATTTTCCTTTATCGTATACATGTCTAGCAATGGGGTTCCGCTAGGCGGCATTGGGGAGTTTGGAGTAAATGAAGAGAAGAAGAATCTTGTATATACGGATGAGACTCCTTCTGAATGGACCATCTGATGGGTTTCGGAAGGAGATTATGAACATAGCGTGTGGAGGAGACGCTATCCTGAGCCGTCCCTTGACGCGGAACGCCCAAACTCAGGGTTAATGAAAGTAGCATCTATTGAAGTTTAGGAATTGAAATATCGGGCCAGATTTGGGTTCTCTGGCCCTTCTCCAATCTTCTCGGTATACCAGCAGAAATACGTAAGTAAGTGTTCAAAGAGACTATCAACTGCATTCTTCGAAGTGAGACGTAGGATATCGCCGGAGATCGTGTAAAAAGGTCATGGTGCAAAGTCTATATTGGTCAAGTATCGAGAGTAATTCATCATGACAGCACACTCAAGGGCATCACTAAAAACAACCCGCCAGCTCCGTTCCTCCTTGGCATTTCCACCCTCGGCCCCTTCCCAATAACAAAAGGAACATGCATCCTATTCGCACATTATGAATCCCGTCTCGTTTCCTCAGAATCGTCCCACTACCCGCTACCCTTTTCGACATGGTATATACATATATATCGTTTTCCAAGTTTAATCATGAAACGCTCAATCCTCTAGTCGAAAGGTTATCAAGTTTCCCTTTCCTCTTCGTTGTTCTGGAATCAGCCGCGTACGTTCTTTCCTTCGTTCGTTTCATCTTCGATGCTAGAGTTTCTGGTTTACCTCCTGTGGGGAGGATTGAATCGAGTAAACTAGGTGAATTGGGACGGAGGCGAGGCAGGAGATATGTCGTGTATATGCAAACCAGCCGCATATACACAACATTCCCGGGAAGAAATGAAGGGCGGAACGAAATCGGACTGAGGGACATTACAGCTCGCCATAGAAATAAAGGGTACGCCGATTTATCAATTTATCGAGGCGATCCCGCAAGGCGAGTAGGCAGGAAGGTGGTCATGGCCGAGCTCTCCTCTCCTCACATGACGGCGCATTCGCCTTCCTGTTGCTTGCCCATCTTGCTTCGAGAGATACGCTCGCGCTGTCTTGGTCCGCTCTTGCCTGCCTTTTTGAGGTCTTCAAGGCGCTCTCTGGCCTTGGGGAAATCTTGGGCTATTATTCAAAAGGCCGTAGTCGTTAGCATAAAGGTCTTTTGTTTTAATATGAGAGGGTTGTGGGAACATACCGGCCGCTCGCCAATACCACCTCTTCGCATCTTCCATGTTGGCAGGCACACCGATGCCATCCTCGGTGAAGTAGCCCATAGCATACTCCGCCTTAGCCAGGCCAGCCATGGCCGCCTTCCTCGCCCAGAGGTACGCCTCCGTGTCGCTCTGCGCTAGCACGCCATCGCTACCGGTGAGGTACCAGCCGCTGAGGGCGAGCTCGGACTGGTGCTCCTCCTGCATGGCCGCCTTGGAGTACCACATGATCGAGAGCCTCGGATCGATAGGGCAGCCCATGAGGCCGTACTCGTAGGCGCAGCCGAGACGGAATTGCGAGAATTTGTACCCCAACTCGGCGGCCTTCTTGAAGAGCGAGAATGCATACTTCTCGTCCCGGATGATCACGTCGTTGGGTTGCGCTGACTCGTACAACAGGCCGAGTTCGTGGAGGGCGTGGGGGTTCTCCACCGTTGCTTGGTCGGCTGCCCGCTTAAGCCAGCCGATGGCTTCGCGCGGGTTCTTGGGTTGACCGAGCAGACCCTTGAGCTGAATCATACCCATCTTGTACATCGCCGGCGTGTCACCAAGCGTGGCTGCCCTCTTGTACCACTGTATGGCCTTGAGCGGATCTTTCCTCGTGCCACCGCCGTCCTCATGGCCGATCTCGCAGCATACTGCCGTCCGGTAGGCGGCAGCGGCGTGGCCCAGCTTCGCGGCGGACTGGTAGAGGGTAAATGCCTCCTTGTTATCTGCCTCATTGCCGAACAGTGACCTTCCGAGGCAATCGGCCAGGAAGAACATCGCGTCCCTATTTTGCGCACTTGCTAGCTTTTTCAGAACCTTGTGCGCGTCCGCGAGGTATCTATCGCGTGACCTAGCTCTCGTCTTGGGGTCGGCAACGTTCGGGATCAGCACCTCGGAAGCTTCTACAAGTCTCTTTGCGAATCTAAGCGCCGTCTCTTGGTCATTCGGATCCGCCTTAACAATGACCCTCAGGCGCTCGAGTTCCTCAGTTGTCACCGGATCTGGAGGTAGTTCGGATGGGGGTGCGCTTGAAGGGGGCCCGCTGTTACTCATCATAGGTGCGGGTGATGCGCCACCGTACGTCCTCACAGGAGGGGGTCTATTTGTTACGCTTACAACCGAATCGGCCATGAGTCCTGGTCGAACGGGGGTAGGGTGTGAAGGGAGTGCGTCTGGGTTAGCTTGTTGAGGCGGCGAAGGGTTGGGTGGTAGACCAGCCGGGGGACCGCCCCTCATGCTTGCGGGACCAGGAGGGAGGCCGGAGGCACTGGGGCGACGCATCGGCATCGGCTGACCTGGAGCGCCGCCGAACTGACCAGGTGGCAGTGCAGGCACTGGTGGCGCATCCCCGGGCATCTCGAAGATTGTGTCCTGGCCATTACGGAGGTTCGGCTGAGATTTGGTACGAGGTAGGTTGAGTCCTGGTTGTTGCGGACCGGGACCTGGACCATTTGGTAGACCGCCGGGACGCATATGTAGATCCATGGAACTCTGGGGTCCATGGCGGGGAATAGCGTCGAAGTTCGGCATATCATTAGAGGAATTGGGCGGAGGGGGGCCGTAGTCGCCGTAGCTGTCAAATATGTCATCGTACGAAGCGCGAGAGCCTTGCCTCGCTGGGTGCTGAGGTCCGTTACCATAGCCAGGCCCGGCGCCGTATCCGGCCTGGGGTGGAGGACCTTGGTTGGGATATATTCTTTGTGGGGGTGGCCGCTGACCTTGGGATGTCGCCGGCCTTGGTGGCGGGGGCATTCCTCGATTGGGTCCAGGTCCATACGGCATCGGTCCCATTCGTTGGGGAGGGCCCATTTGGTTCTGTCGTGGTTGCATAGGGTCATTTACTGGCAACGTCATACTTCTCGAAGGCGGCCCGTATTCATTTCCTGGCGGTCCTCGTGGTCCGGGACCGTATCCTGGATCGGCATATCCTTGGTTAGGATCTACAGGCCCAGGCCCACCAGGAGGTCCTTGGTAGGGATTCGGGGCAGGCTCGGAACCCCGCCGTCCTTCTTCGAAGCCAAGAGGAGGTCCGGGGGGAGGAAGGCCTCCGTCGGGGGGTCGCACCATGCTTCTTTGAGAACCGTCGCTGTTCCGACTCATTGGCATGCCTGGTCTTTGCGAAATATCCATCCCGGCCATTTGATTCGATAACTGTGCTTCATCGTAGTCGTTTCTTCTTGGTTGGTTGGGGTTCGGGGGATATTGATTGCCACCAAATCTGCCATTCACAGGACTTCTCATGCCACCATTCATACCATTCATGGGTGGCCCGCCTTGACCTTCTGCGACACAACAAAAAAGCGAGTTAGCTGCAAGCAGTTCTGAATATGTCTCGATACTACTGGGCAATGGCCGGGAGAATAGGACTTACGAGACAGATCCATCGGTGGCGGCGGTCCCCTACCGTATGCGCCGGGAGGGCCGCCACCCCTTGGAGGGCCATTTGGGAAGCCCCGACCAGGTCCAGGAGGTTGGCCTCCTCCGCGTGGGGGGTATGGACCGTTTCTCATATTCCCCATCGTTTGGGCGCGTGGTAATGGACCAGGTCCACCTCGACCGCCGGCCATCGGGGGAGGCTGGCCGTAATAATCCTGCCTTGGAGGGGGGAATCTCTGATCTTGCGGGGGTGCCTGACCATAGCCGGGGTCTTGGTATTGCTGGCCATACTCGGGCCCATAACCGCCGCTTCCATCGTCATAGTATTCGTAGCCCTGGCCACCTTGGTAGTTGTCGTAGCCCTGTTGTGGATATGGTCCAGGGCCCTGCATTGGGGCGGGGGCGGGGTTCTGCCGCGGCGGCGCTGGCCCAGTGTAGGCACGTTGTGGTGTCTGGTACGCTCCTTCGTAAGCCATGATGGCGTCGTCGGTTCTGTTCAGCGCTATGCGTCGGACCCGTCTCTAAAATAAAAGTGGTAATAACAATAATAAGAATTAAACAGATCGGATCGTCTACACCCGACAGGCCGGCCTGCCCAGTTCTCTCGATTGCCGAGGCAAGAGCGGAAAGAGCGCGAGTGCCTTTCCTCTCTTCTCTGGCGACGGGAAGACCGGTCGAGAATTGGGAGGCAAAAGCTTCCCAAGACCTGAAGTTGACGAGGACGTATGAGGAAGCTGTCTCGGAAAAGTGGGCGTCTGAGCTCGAGAGAGCGTCGAGAAGGAATTGTCGGGGAGACGACTTTGCAGTCGGGTTAGCGCCTCGTCTCTCTCACTCTCTATCTGGTCTGAATGCAGAGTCGCGAGTCCCGATTCGGCGTGTCAGTGGAAAAGGCAGCTCCGAACCAGCACCTCGATTAGATGCTATTCATGGTTGGGTTTGGAGAAAAAGGAGGTACAGGAGAGAAAATGGAGCACAGTATTGGGGTACAGCAGGTAGGTTTGCTACCGCGAACTATTTTGCACCCGCTTCGGTCGGAGAGTTGATCGACGTTTCGGCAAGGGAAGTCAACAGCCCACGATTCGTTGGAGGGTAACTGACTGGAGGAAGTTTGTAGGGGCGGGCGGAGATTATACTTCGAGAACGATCCGATTCAAACTCAACAGGGGAACCCCAAAAAAGTCGCACGGGAACAAATGGCTTTTTTTTAGTGTCCCGTTTCTTCACCATTAGCCGCGTTCCCAAGAAAACGAAATGCGGTGCGGCCTGGTTTAGCTGGTAAATCGGGAAGCTGGGGTAAAAGGGGCCGTTGATGGGGCTCTTGAACAAGACTCTTGGACTTGGAGGGGGTCTCAGTACTCATGGGAAGGGCACGAGGTACAAGTACACTAACTCCTAACGGCTATTCGACGTTGCGTCTGTGTGGGGGGGAGGACGCCAATCCAAAGCCAGAGAGGCATCGAGAGTTTCGAGACTGACAGTCAGACAGGTCATTACTGGTGAGGGCATGGCATGTGGACTGTGGACCGTGGACCGTCGTTGACCGTTTCGGTTTTGTCCAGTAACCTGCTAGAACTAATAAAAGCTCAGGACCTCACAGGTAGAGATCGATAATGCTAAGAACAGTTTAATAAGGTCGTGTAGTTGCAGTTTAATGTTGTATTGAATGGTAATAGAAGCAAGGATCAGGAGTAATTCGTACACGACACCAACTTCAACTTGTAACGGTGAGTCTGAATCTAATAATGGGTTAGTTAGAACGGGCCAATGGGTTATTGGGGCGTGACGGACGAATCCCGAAGATCAACAGTCGAAGAGAGGAAGGAACCGGGTGGCTCCATTCTCCAGGACGAAGCCGTTGGAATTAGGCTCGGAAGGTGAAGCGGAGGTGCCTGACAGGAAGGGAAAACTGATGGGTCAATGTACCATTAACAAGTAAATATTTTGTTCTCAAGACCCGAGAGTAGCAACCGTTCAGTCTAGTCCCTCCTTCCTCTGCTATGTTTGAGCCCGGTGTGGCCTGAGCTTGTGACTGGTGTTTAACGGTTCCAGGCCCTGGCCTGGCCCATTGATCGAAGCCAGGCTGTGTCGGAGAAAACCTAACAAGGTTTGATACCACGCTCCTGCCGGAGAAGCGGCTAGGCAAGTGCTTGGAGGCTTTCCGCTGCTACGATCCTCCGAGTGTTTTTGACCCGGATTGATGCCTGCAAATACAACGCTAGAGCCCCCTTCATCTGACCATAATGACAACGATGCTGGGAAGTTCCTGGAAGGAACGAAGACATCTGTTGAATAGCTTAATGTCTTGGACCTTCCGCTGGTGAAGGAAGAGCAAGCTTGATCGGAAAAAGGCACCGACTGGAACATTACGAGTACTAGTACGAAGCAAGTCCAACGCTGCGACCAAGTTAAGACCGAGTCTAATTGATCGCGTAAAGTACTACACAGGTACAAAGCCGAATTCCTGCTGATTGTGGGCATCGAGTACTTTAGAATACAGCGCGAGAGCCATTAATTCGCGTGACGTGATGTGGTGGTGACAGGAGACGGACGAGATACTTGTATTGCCGTCGTTCAACGCCAGGGGCATTACGACCAAGGGATCAATTGCTGGATCAATAAAATCCACCGAGTCTGCAGGTACCAAAGCCAAGACTCCACTGAGCTGCACTGAGCTGGCGCCCGTCCCAAACTCCCGTCCCAAAATACCTCGATGATTTTTCTCCGGTCCAAGTTCGCAAGACTTTCCCAGGACTTTTCATAACAGGATCGTCCTTTCACCTTGTCACTTATGGCCCTTTTTCCACTTCATCATGCGCCCCCCCATCCAATCAAGCCTTGCCAGCATTGTAAGTCGCCAAGACCGACCCTTTAACATTTCTCTCACGTTCCCCCCTTCGTTTATTTCGGACATTGCAGAGGGACTCGCGTCCTTGTGGAGCACGACAGGAAGGACTCGGCATTGGCACGGATCCGGCGGCTCCGCAAGTTCAAGAACATTTTATCTCAAAAGGGAGCGAATGGGGGTCAGCAGAGAGGTCAAGGGTCTGATGCGTGACAGCACCCTATCACTATAAGACAGCATCTAAATGCCTAAGCAATGGGTTGGCGTCGTACGTGTTACGCAGTGCAGTGACAACAAATCCGCAGCCGGTACCCTTAACGAGGGAAATAAATACGCGGAGAGCAACATGACCCTCTCCGTTACTTCCATTCCAAGAGGCCTCACTGTCGAGACGATCACCCGCCCGACATTGGAGAAATGCTCATCGCCTTAAGGCTGCGCCTCATCAAATCACAGGACTCCATCCACTCCCAACTCATGGTGGTGTCCTACCGCTCAGTATCCCAATGTAGTCTAATCTCAAGGCTCAGCCAAAAGAGCTTTGCGCTGTCCCAAGAGGACTGCAATCATCAACATGATTGGTCCTCGACGCCACCCGTCCCCTTGAACAACCATCTGCAACTCTGGTAGGGTCTAGATGATGAACGCCGTGGGAACTGGTCCTTATCCCGGAACAAGCTGTATCAGCCAGGTCGCTTGCTTTCCCGGGATTCCTTACGAAATAGAAACGGGGGAAAGACACTCGAATGGATTTCTCAAGAATCATAATGACTGCCCTCCTGGCAGCGTCCCTTGCATTTAGGTACTTGTACTGCGCCTGTCTTCCGTACGGAGTACGAGCTATTCCGCCGCGATCAGACGGGATATGGGAGAGATGGAGTCCATAATCCGAGCACCGCCAGTGAATCACATCTCGTCAAACAACCACTCAGCAGGAGCCAGACAACAGAGGACAATAATACAATACTGGCTCCCTGGCTCCACGTTGTTTGGAGTAAGGGGTATCACGAAACGGCTGTCCTCCGTTCACCTACATTAGGTCCGGGATCTGTCGAGCGAGTCAACAAGGATTCGGGGAGCCTCACTGATTCCTCTGACATCTGAGATGTGGTCACAGTTACAGAAAACCCCGGTTCACGTCTCGGGCCATCCTCTGAGGAAGAGTCTAACGGCTCCTGTAACAAACTACCAAAGCACGCTCTGGTGTTTCCGTTTCGTCTTTCGACCAGATCTCCCGGAATTAACACTGTGTATTTTGTACATCCGAAAGAGTACACTGCTCTGGGCAGGAGAAATCTTTCAAATAGACCGCCTTCCTAATTAAGGGGTCATCTTTTTGACTCGATTCTGCCGACTGCCGACGAATAGGATTTTGGGCATTTGGACCAGCGCATTTTATCTGTGCATCACGACCTTGAAACCAAACTTTTGACGTGTTTTACGCCTGCCGCTACAATGTCCAAGAAGCCATTTAACTGGTGGTTGTGGACCAAGGTCCTGCTTGGGTAAGTGCTTATCCTCCTAGCTTCCCGGATTCTTGAGGAGCTTGATCTGAGGCTAACAGCTCAATCCAACAGTGGAGCTGCCATCTCCGTCGGCGGTCCCTACCTTACCATGAAGCTCATCCCAACTCAAGAGGAACTGTTCAAGCGATACAATCCCGACCTGCAGAAGAGAAGCTTGGAGAATAAGGATAAGAGGGAGCAGGAGTTCGACGATTTCGTCTCTATGATTAAGCAGGCGTCCAAGTCTGACAAGCACAGTATGGTCCTCCCTTTCCGCCCTCGGTCTCTCATCTAAAGGGCGAAACTGGAATTGCTAACCCCGGTCGGTGGCGTTTAGTTTGGATATCTCTGAAGGAGATGGAGGATGAGAGGAAGAAGAAAGAGAGGGCCCAGATGCGACAGGATGCGGCGGATGCTCGGGCGAGAAGGCAACAGATGCGTCTCGAGGCTGGACTCGAAGCGACCGAGTAACGCAGCCATTCAGGGCTTGTTATAATTACTTGTCACGAGTTCGGATTGGTGGGGTTGGAACTGTATGATATATAGGCATTGCTCATCAGGGTTGGCGTTTGGTGGATGAAAAAGACTCTTCTACGGGGAGCAAATCTACGCGGACCTACCGAGGTAAACCGCATGACATCAAAGGGAACTGTAAGACTTATCTCGACTCGACTACAAGGCGGAGAAAATAAGCAAATAATATTGGAAATACGACTCGATGGAGGCTTATATCTCAGAATTACTCAATCTCAAGCCCAACACGTTGAACCCGGCATCCCGAGTTCCCCGAGGATGATGCTGACGGCTTCTTACTCATGATGCGAAGTAATGAGTACTCTCCCAAGTCCGAACGATGGCGAGCCCTCACGTGAGATCCAATGCGGGACCTGAATTTGTCCATTGTCGCCGAGCCCAATTGCTGACATGAGCAGCACCTTAACCCCACACTCACAATTGTCACCTTCAAGCTTCAAATAACTTCGTGAGGTCTTTTTACCGATATTTTCCCTGGTGTTGTGGAAGTCTTGGCACGCACAAACGCTGGGGTTCAGAGCCAGTAACTTTTTTTCGATCATTCCCCCAGCAAAACCTCATATACCGAATTCAACCCCCAATATCTCGGATCTTTGACCTGTACGTACAGCCCTTTTCGACTCCCCCTCACCGACGTCATTCGTCTATTCCCCAAATACAAGGGGTCTATCGAGCCCGATTGAATCGCATTGCGTTGTTCTGCCCGCGCAAGGTTGTTGCAATTGGAGAGTGTAGCCGCTAAAATCCTGACCTTGACCCCAGTTTCTCAGACCCCTTCACTCCCGCCCTTTCTCCGCCTTCTCGCATCCGTCACATACCGAGATTACCAATATGGATTCAGAAGTTCAGGAGCGCCTCAAGAAGCTCGGTGCCAGCGCCCGCATTGGTAAGTTGTTGTCTTGCCTCATTGCTGTGTCGACCCCACACATGAACCTTTGTCACTGACCTGCTTTTCTCCTAGGGTACGTAATAGCAAGACCTTCCCCTCCCTCCGTCACGCGATGCGGCTACCCCTCCCCGAACCATCGAGAAATAGACCGAGGGCCTTGTATGATGTGCGTGATGGACTAACGAGCTCGGCTGAATAGTGGCAAGGGTACTCCCAGGCGTAAGGTTAAGAGGGCGCCGGCCCGCTCTGGCACCGATGACAAGAAGCTCCAGGCCACGTTGAAGAAGCTCAACGTCCAGCCTATCCAGGCCATTGAGGAGGTCAACATGTTCAAGGAGGACGGAAATGTCATCCACTTTTCGGCCCCCCGTGGTAGGTTTTGTCTAACCCCTCCTAATGCGCAGATATATATGTATATATCTGGGTGTGTTGCGTCATTCGCGGGTTGTCTAACGCATAGTGCCCCATGAATCCAGTTCACGCCGCTGTTCAAGCCAACACTTTCGCCATCTATGGTAACGGCGAGGACAAGGAGCTTACTGAGCTTGTTCCCGGCATCCTTAACCAGCTTGGCCCCGACTCGTTGGCTTCCCTCCGCAAGCTCGCCGAGAGCTACCAGCTCCAGAAGAAGGATGAGGACGACGAGGACATCCCCGACCTTGTTGAGGGCGAGAACTTCGAGTCGAAGGTTGAGTAAAAGGGAGATGGAGGGAGAGTTTTTGTCCCGGTATACGACGCCGTCGAGAGTGACTTCTGTGCTTGGATGAGGGTTTCTAAGCGCGGATAGCTTTATGGGATATTGCCATTCTTCGTTACTTCTCTCATCTTCCTATCCTTCCCGATCGCTTTTTCTCCTCCTTACCCCTCCTTTCCTCCCCTCTCGTGAAAGGAAAAGCGAAAACAAAAAAAAAAAATCAAGACTCATTTTGGTAGAAAATGAGCGGATATCCTGGCGGCTAACTAGTTGTGGCATTATTCTCAAAATCAACCCAACGAGGAAATGGAAATATGACGGTGACGGTTTCTTCTCTCTTTTTTTCTGCGGTGATGATGAATTGTTAACGGGAAAATGCGCCTCAAAAAATGGCCGGAGCGATTTCATTTTTAAAGGGTTGAGCCAAGGAGGAAGTTGTTATAAGATCATCTCCGGGACTGAATACAGACTCATACGCAGGTAACTTCTTTGGTGCCTTAGGCCTGCCATCGATTTGAGTGTAGATGTATGCTTCCCTACTTTGGACACCTCGCTATGAGTCGTCAAGAGTCTCTTACTTTAGTGTAAAAGCCTCATCACCAACATTCCGCACCCATCCCATCAGGGCCTCCTCCCAAACAAACTTCTTCACCTCTCTTCTCTCCTCTAGCCGCGCCCCTTCCTTAACATCCCCATACCTCTCCACTCCCAGCGTCTCACGTATCTCCTCCCCGTCTCGCCCAAGCAGCTCAGCAACCTCCAGAGCAAAACACCACATCCTCCTCCTCGAAAGCGCACTCGCGCCCCTCTCCTCAAACGCCCTACGTCCCTGAACGACGCCACCGACCAGACCCTCGTCGAGGCCATGGGCCCCCCAAACGGCCGAGACGTTGCATGGGGCTATTTTCCCTTTTGACCGCGCGGTTGCTTGTCGTTTGGAGAAGTCGAATTCGATGGGTGTAGTTAGCAGTTCGAGGGGATGGAAGTGATAGCCTCCTTCCCAGGTGGAATTGCGTAGGGGTTCTGTTCTGTCGAAGAAGCATCTTTGGAAGCCTGTCGGCACGTAGGACGCTGAGGGGATGATGAGGGCGGTGAGATATGCGTTTGAGGGGTGGACGAGGAGGGAGGTGAGGGAGGATAAGAGGGAGGTCGCTTGGGAGAGGGTTAGTTTGTCGGAGCAGGACTTGGAGAGGGTGGGGGGCGCGTCTGGGCGGGAGGGTTTGCGGCGGATGATGCCTAGGTTGGAGAAGTATTGACGTCCGTGGAGGAGTGAGGCGGATGGTGTGGTCCCCGGGGATGAGGAAGCGGGCGCTGGGGGGATGACCCATGGTGTTGGGTCTTCTTGGGCTGACATTGTGAGCTCCATGCTCGCGTCGCCGCCTATATGAATAGTATCAAAGCTGTCAACACATGAGATAGAAGGGATTAAGTGTCGGGGATTATTAGTAGGGCTGACCACTTACACGGGGCTTCGGAAGAGTACATGTACAATCTTACGTCGTCATGAACGGTGAACGGCTGGCTCATCCCCGGGTCAGCCATCGACCGTCGTAAGATGAAAGATTCGTTATCCTCGCCGCCGGTCTGAGATAGCCTTCGAGCCTCTGAGAGGAGGTAATGGTTGAAGACGCGGATGGCGAGGACTTCGGCATGCCAGTCGTGGAGGCCGTTCCCGTTTGTTTCTTTTAACTTGGCTGCTGGGAGGCACTTCATGCCCGTCCTGTAAAAATGGATGTTAGTAGGCCGTTGGATAGCGCCAAGTATGATTCACCCACGCGAGAGACAGACAACGCAGTTCTCCATTCCGTTCTGCAACGATGCTGCTCAGCGGTATCCATTCATGAACCCCCGTATCCCGTATGGCAGGCTTTCGTTTCCTCGGGAGGCTATTGAAGTGTTCATGGACGAGGTTTGCTATTTTGTCGGCTGTTTCCGATGATGTGTTGGAGACTGAAGCCTCAAAGGGAGGTTGAAGAGCTGTCATTGTGAGTCTATAAGACTCGATGAGGACTGCTGTCATTGAGATGTGAGGTTAGAGCGCCTTCTGCGGATGTTGAGCAGAATTTCTTGGAGTTTAATCCAGCTTGTTTAGCACTGCGGGGCTTCACACTCTTAACCAAACCACACATTCATCTACTTCAAACCAAAGACCACCTCTCGCCACATACCCCAACTCAACATCAACGACTTCATGTACTTTGGGGAGGGCCACAGAATCATTTATTATATATGTATATACGGATAATGTATTTTGGAGTGTTTTTTATTTTTTATTTTTATTTTTGAGTGTCCTGTGATCAGAGGTGTGAGAAGAGCCATCTGCTTGAGATTGATTTATCTTATACATCGACCGGACCATTGGATTTGCAATAGCCTTGCCTTCCAGTGTGTTTAGTGAGAAGAAAATCGGCATCAACTTCAGATGAACCTTCTAGTTCCACATGTATACATATAAACCAAACGGCGGGGTGGAAAATCAACCTTAGACCATGGCCCCGAATCCCCGAATTCGCTCATCTCACATCCTGCCTGCTTGACTAGGAGTAGGAAGATGCGACACCTGCGCTCAAACCTGAACATTTCGGAACAAAAGCGACTTGGAGCTGTCGGGGGTAGACTATACGCATCATTAGCAACCACTCCAGCTCCCGGCATAGAGCTCTAACATCAAGCAACGTTTGGGAGACAAATAGCATACCATCACTCCAAACTCCAAATTAGGAATCCGCCCAGCCGTCGAATCAACGTTCCGAACATCGTATCTCAAAATCGCATTGGCCAAAATCATCTTGATCTCGTTCGCCGCAAAGAACCTTCCGGGACACGCGTGTCGCCCGTACCCAAACGACAAGTGGTGCGGGTGCACGCTGACGAACTGGTTCGCCGC
Source organism: Scedosporium apiospermum (assembly GCF_000732125.1). Lineage (NCBI taxonomy): Eukaryota > Fungi > Ascomycota > Sordariomycetes > Microascales > Microascaceae > Scedosporium > Scedosporium apiospermum. The sequence goes on along the minus strand of NW_015971811.1, from coordinate 1,831,492 downwards.
CGCCGCCTCGACGGATCGCGGACCCTTCTCCTTGGCACTTTCTTCTCGCACACGCGAGTATCGGAAGGCATCGAACTTGTCGCTGTCGGGGTAGACGTCGTTGTCGTGGTTGACGCCGATGGAGGGGACTTCGATCATCACGCCGGCGGGGAGAACTTGGCCGGAGGACAGAGTGACAGTCTTGAGAACCCTACGATGGAACGCCGCTAGGGGAAGACAAATAGATAGTGTTAGAGGCTTTGAGTGTTCGCAATGGGGACTGGGATGGTTCATAAATGGTGTTCGTCTTACTGAAGCTGGGAGGGTCGACTCTGGACGTTTCTCGAAGGAAGCTGTCTAGTTTCTTCATCTTCTGGAGGGCTTGGCTCGTAAAGATACCTCCTGTTTCCGCCAGTACATCTCGGATTTCCTGGCGAAGTTCTGGCACAATCTCGGGCAGAGCCGCGAGGTTATAGAAGCTACAGGGGCATGTTGTCAGCTAGGTGTTCCCGCTCTCTTCCCCTCTCCTTTGTGCGGGAAAAGAAAGGGACTAACGCATTCGTAGCTGTCATCGACGTAGTATGAATAGCCGCGAAGCTCAGACCAAGCTGCGTCCTCGCGATGCCATTGGCGTCTGCCTTTCCGGCTTTCACGCCGGACTCTATCAGCCATTGAAGCAGGTCATCGGGCTTCTCATACTCGAGATCGTGCTTAGCAGCTTCCATCCTAGCCGAGATAACAGGCTGCAGAAAGTTCAACGCCTGCTCGACCCTCGCATCCAAGCGCTTCACCGAAGGCAAGTAAGGGGCGCGCTGATCCCGGAACCACTTCAAGCGGCCAATGTCCTGAACGGCGGTCATGACTTCGATGGTGTAGTTGATGGCGGCATCGAGGTACTCCTCGCTGTGGCAGAGTTCGGGACCAATAAAGATCCTACCGGATACCATGGCCACGATTCGAAGGAGTTTCGCGTAAATGTTGATTTCCGTCCAGTCGTCGCCGATATCGAGCTCCAACTTGAAAGACTCTCCGACCTCCTCGGCGATGGTGGGATTGAAACGAACTAATATCTGCTGATCAGTCCAACATTGGAATTAAACAAAACCAAGACAGGTATACCTAGAGCGGGTGTAAGATCAAGCCTGACGATTTTTGCGATCCTCAAATTGTCATCAACCCGAAGCTTTGTGTGCTTGGTTTCCATGAGCTGGAGCACATAAAAGATAAATTAGAGAGTCAATTCGAAAGTAGGAGGGGAAAATTGAAAAAGAAATAACAAAGGCCCTCGACAGGGAGGAATACCTACCTCCTGGATGGCGGCCCGCATACTAATGACATCGTCTGGGAGTTTCTGTAGCTCGCCGAGGAATTTGGGAGAGACGACAATGGTGGCCCGTTCCTTGGTTGTAGTGACCCTGAACACGCCATCCTTGAACTGAATGCGAGGAAAGAAACGTGTTAGAACAAACCCCTGAGTGTTCACGGCGTCCGTTGAATAGACAAGGTGGTCAATTGTTAAACAACAGCCACTCTACCTTCTTATAGCCCTCCTCGTAGAGGCGCTTGGCACCCATGATATAAGCGACCCTGCGTTTCTCGGCATCCCCTATTTCTTCCCCGACTAGAGGGATCGAGGATATAATATTCCATTTGTACAAGTACTGGAATAGACTGGCTCCAAGGAAAGTAGCGGCTGCGGCCGCGAGGAGAGGCCACCGCTGCGTGAAGAGGTCGAGAGTCTTTGTATCAGCCATCTTCACGTTCTCAGATGGAGGGAAGCAGGTCTGCCAGATCTATTCCCAAGAAAAGATGGCGATGATGGGATAAGGGCTGGCGCGCGTGGAGTTGGGACTGAGGGGTTGGTCCTGGATGTATATATATATATGTATTATATTGATGCAAGATCTGTGAATAGAGATGTACAAGGGAGTCCTTGGATAGCTCCTACCAATAGAAATATGGTCAATTTGAATGGAAATTCCTGCTTCCTGATTCAACATGAGAGGCGGTTCGTTTTGGGCCACGTTGAAAGGTGTTCAACACCATCGGTAGCTCGCTTTAACCCGAGTCCGTCCCGCAATCGCTCCTGGCAGGCATCCTCAGGGTTTTACAATGAGTGTTCTCGCATTTCAGTAGGCCGAATACTCGCACGGGTGGCCGCGATAAATGACGGATCGTATTCGTACCCGGGGTAGAGCGCCTGCAAATACCCGGATGCGTAGATTGAGCAGCACTGCAGTACAACACCCAGCACCCACTGGAAAGTCGAAGATCGACGTGGCTTAGGAATGAGCTACAATGTATCATAAATGTATCGCAACTTATCATCGAATGAGGCATGTATCATTGATGTAGGGAGAACGCGGGTTCAATGCGGTGTAGATCTCGATATCTCGATGCGTGGCAGTTCAAGGTTACTCCGAGTTCGAGAGTCAGACTCCGCATTCTCACGGGTCTGGGAGGCCAAACTCATCGAGTCCATTTATCGACTTCAAGTTGGAGCCCGAATTAAACAGTAGAATCAAAAAGGAGTTATATGTCGGGTCAAATTAGGCGCTCATCCTGGGCTCAAAGACTCTTGGAATCATCAAATGATAATTGATGATGTTGGAGATTGACTGACGACGTTGAGCCTTTGCCTTTGGGGTAAAGTTTAAGCGAAGTTTAGACCTCCGCAACGAAAGCATGAGTATCGATGAGAAGCGATGTCCACTGCTTCGATTCTCTCCTCAGGCTCCATTCTGAGAGTCCGGAAGGGTAGAGGAGGAGGAGGGAGGAATTTGATTGAGAGGGAAATTCGGAGCGGCATTGGAGCGCTCGCTATGCCTTCTGCCAGAGCATAAATGGGCAATCGATTTGACTGTCACGATTCGCCTCTGTTCAGGCCGTGGATCCAATGCGCCTCCCACTCCATTTTGGACTTGCTTCTTCTCATCATAAATAATTGCCCCTGCAGGTTGCAGACCCTTTCGCTCACTCAGACCTGGATCCTTCAATGTATGCTGCTGGTTCGTGCGAGATTGAGCTCCTTCTTAATTTAAGAGTCCTGCCCGGGCCAGTTGCGGCGCCGGGCAGTCCTTTCCTGATCACTTGTAACGGTCTGCCATGGTGAGTTCTGGCGCTGATGAGTCGCGACGACCGCAAGAGTCGCCATTCCCATGGCAGCCTCACCAAAGACATACCCGGCGATACAAGCCTGTCACGGGCTAGTGCTCTTCGACATCGTCCAGCGAGAAGTTGAGGATCGTGATCATGGGGGGGATTGCTTCCAGCCTTCGCTCCTAGAATGACGGCCTTGATCTCGACTAGAGAAGGGCTACGCCGCCTCCATTCAACGTGTTGTTCCATTACTCCGGCCCATCAGTTTTCACACGGGGTTATCGAGCACAGAACGATGTGGATGGTTGTGACTAGGCGATCCTGCCCGGAGTATTTGCTATGCTGCTACCGTCGAAAAGGTCAAGGGCGGTGTTTGGCAGTTCAGAGGACGCGCTTGGTGGATCTAGGTGCCCTGATTGCCGATCTTTGCTGTTGAGTTAAGAAATAATACCAGAAGTAAACTCACCTCGGCCATTGTACAATATCTCCGCCTAAGCGTGAAGACTGCACGCGAGTAGAAGGAAATTGGATGTGAACATTCCGGTTTCCTTCCTTCTGTAGGCGATCTTTGGGACGGGCAACGTACCCCAGTATGCCCTAGCTCGAAGAGATCTGAGAACTAGCCAGGGCAGGAGACAGCCAGCCCTACCGACCCGAAGAGTAATCGATTCATATGGGGATATCCAGATTCCCCTTGGTCGCATCTGATGATTGCGTCCAAGAAACAAGAAGGCCGCCCTGTTACCACGGCTCGACTGGACAGGAGATTCCGCTTTCAAAGTATTACAACTGGTTCACCGTCTGGTCCGTGGGCTGGGGCTGAGGGTGTCGTTCCTGGTTCCGAGCCAAGAGCGATACCCCGGACCATCAACGGAGAGAGCAGAGTAAGCACAACCCAAGTTCAATCGACGGAAGTAACGTTTCCGGGAGTACTACCTCGGTCCTGCAACAAAAGGCCTTGCCTCGTGAACATGTGCCAAGGGTTCCATCCGTCTCACCTCTCACGAGAACCCTGATGAAGTCGGGATTGAAATTGCGTTGATCTGAGATGTGACCGCTAGTAGCGACCATGGAGGCCTGAGACGCGACGCATGCCCCTTGGCGGTAACTCTCGAGCTATCTATGAGCGGGCAGAAGCTGCGTGGGCGTGTGCGTGGGGAGGATATACACTATCTGTCAGGTGGGCCAAGCGCGTGCGTCCACGCGTCCTCTGAGCAAAAACTTCGTATTGAATATGCTCGACCGAAAACGTCTTGTATTCCCCGTATTCCCCGATGCTTCCGGAGCCTTCAGCGGCCCCGGGAAGCCTCGACTGTCCGGCTTTTGAAAAAAAAAAAAAAGATGCATGTCGGACGACCCTAGCATTCCCACTGCAGATGAGAGCTCGATACTCAGATTCGTCTACCGTCCGAGGTCAATTCCGCCAACTCTAACAAGAGATCCCAATTGGAAGCCCAATTCCCATATAAGTTCTCAATGATGCTGCCGTCCGGATCCATGCTCGAGAGCGTTAGCATCAGCCGCAACTGCACGAGGTTAAATAACAACTTCAACCCACCAACCCACACTTGTTGCATTCAATGGAAATGGAAAGATTCGCTCCGTAGTGGAGAAACCCTGCAGGATGTTTTGCCAAATGGGGTTGTTCGCCGGAAAGAGTTTAGGGGACCGCTGGCTTTGATTCCGCAGTCCGCCAAGCAACCTTCACCAATGATCACCAATGATCACCCATGATGCCCCATGATCCCCCCAGTCTTCGGGGAAACGAACGAATCCCCTTCCGCGAAAGCGACCCCTCCACGGAGGAAATCCGCGTTCTTGCGAATGTCACTGGTCCCCCTCAGGTAGCGAATGTCTGGAAAACCTCAGGGCTTCATGACGTTACCCGCTGGGTCATGCCACTAGCCGGACATGGTTAGATATCGGAATTCTAGCGCCCCCCTTGCCAATTTAAATGCTTCGAGAGCTCCCTTTGACGATTCTGACCAGGGGAGGAGGGGTTGATGATGGTTACTTCGTGTGTTCGGCGTTCCATGATTGCGGGACGATGCGCTTGAGGTAAATACTTCGTGATCATTCGGATATAAATGACAGGTGTTTTTTCTTTGGTTGAACATGGGAACATTGGATTGAGGCAATGGAAGGCTTTTCCTTGACAATGGCCGGTCTAAGTCCGTCCTTGCGTCGTCATCTCGCCTGTGATCCATTCAAAGTAGTTGGTCCTCTTCCGCTTCTCTATCTCCTACTTCATAGAGTTCCATCGAGGAGGTCTCCTTTACCGGCTACTTCGTACACTACCTTCGTACACTAGTGTAGTGTATAGACTCCTTGGCGAAACCAACCCTAACAACAAAGACCCTTGTAAATCCGTTCGTGCTTTAAATGGGGCGAGTTAACCTTCCCGACGGACTAACATGAAGTGACCAAACACTCAGCCGCCCTCAGTCCAATCTTCATTGATGTCTTATATTCCTCAAAGCCGGTGATTCGCATTGCACTTCTAACGTACTCCAATATCACCTGCTTCATTTCGAACTACTCAATCGATACCGGGAATCGAAGCCGCAAACGTGAACAAGAAGCATCATCCATTCGTGGGGCCACCAAGGTTGACAACCCCGCCAAGTGTAGACATGGAAGACTCCCCGATCCTATCTCTCGCAAGGAAGATCACAGCCGATGCCGAGATTCTAGACAGTTACCTGAAGGAAAATGACCTGGCGATACCCGGACTCGGCTCCGATAGCCCTTCCGACTTCCCGGATCTACCTCCCGAAATCCAGGAAAGTCGGCAGAGGATTCAAAGAAACTCGAGCAAGCTGCAGTGGCTCGCTCGCGGCCCAGTAGAGACGATCCGATGGGCGACCTGGGGTGTAAGTGTTCCCTTCGCGATGCCCCATAGGCTCTATACAAGGGATGTCCGCTAATTCGAATCTCAGTTCTTGGACTCGATGAGCGTTCAGATAATAAACCACTTTGGAATCGGTACGGCACAGTCCTCAAATCCATCGGTTTAACCCCTCCTAACTCTAGCCCAGCATCCCTCGTCCCCCTCGACGGAACCATCACCCTAGAAGAACTCGGTACAAAAACAACCCTAGACCCCATCAACCTCGCCCGAGTCCTCCGCCACGCCATGACCAACGGCTTCTTCCGGGAGCCAACCCCCGGCGTCATCGCCCACACACCCACCTCGCGCCTTCTCGCCCAAGATACGAACCTCACGGCCTGGCTGGGCTTCCAGCTCGAGGACATCTTCCCCGCGGGCGCGCACGTCCTGGAAGCCCTTAAGAAACACCCCGAAGCCACGTCGCTGACCCGGACCGGCTTTAACTTTGCGAACGGAACCGTTGACAAGGAGCCGATGTTTGTGACTTTTGCAAAGGACCCCCCGCGGGCTAAGAGGATGGCTCTCGCTATGGCTAGTTTGTCTGGAGGGAAGGGCTATGAAGTATCTCACCTTGTGAACAGCTACGACTTTAGCGACGTTGACTCGAGAGGAGGTACTCTCGTTGATCTTGGTGGTAGCCACGGGTTCGCTTGCGTCGAGATTGGCCAGAGATGGCGAAACATGAAGTTTGTCGTGCAAGATCTCCAGAGGACTATCGACACTGCGCCCAAGCCAATCTGTGACGATGAGCAAGTTGCAGAGAGGATCACGCTCCAGGCACACGATTTCTTTACCGATCAAGTCGTCAAGGATGCTGATGGTTCGTTAAACTCTCTCTCCTCTCTCTCCCCTTGACCTTTTCCCCCTGCTTCTCCTCCTCTCCTCTCTCCTTTCCCTTCTAACCGTGTTAGTCTACTTCCTCCGCTGGATCTTCCACAACTACTCCGACCCCTACGCCATCAAGATCCTCAAATCCCTCATCCCCGCCCTGAAACCCGGCGCCAAGATCATCATCAATGACCACTGCTTCCGCGAACCGGGCACCGAAACCCCATTCGACGAAAAGGTGATGCGCAGCATGGATCTGGTCATGTTGGCTATTCTCAACGCGCACGAGCGGACGGAGAAGCAATTTGAGGCTCTGTTCCGAGCTGCGAGTGACGGGTTTGTTTTCAAGGCAAGTCCGACGTGTGGTTTTCCCCTTGAAAAGGTGTGTGAGCTTTTACTAATTCGTGGGGCCTTTAGGGTGTTACGAGAACGGAAGGGTGTAGGATGAGTGTTATTGAGGCTGTTTGGGAGCCGAAGGAAGGTGACCGGTGACGAAACGAACGAGCCGGATATCTAGGAGCCGCGAAGAGGATCCCGGTTAAGGAGGTGAAATGGTTTATGTGATGGGTCTCAGATTGCTTTTATGCCCCCTCGGAGTTTCAAGAGCCTCTCTGCACATGGCCATGCAGAGAAATGCAAGTCTCATTTCATACAATAACCTTCGTCATGTCATCAGAACCCGTGACTCTCTCCATCTCCGTATGCCAACCATGCCATCTATCATCATAGTATGATGTATCGTCAAGCTTAAGCCATTTAACCTGTATGCTCTTATGCGTCTATGCAACTCCTTCACTTTTTCTTACCTCCCCTGCCTCCCTTCGCTTGCTGTCCTCCTTTCCCACCCTTACCACCCGCAGCACCACCCCCGCCAGGAGCCATGATGCTCACCTTACCAACCGGCACAACATTAACCACCTCCTCCGCCCTCAGCGCCTTGATCAACTCCACCTCCCTCGGCCACATCTTCTCCATGTCCTCAGCCCTGGGATCCAAGCTCCCCTTCCTCTCGCTATCATGCCTCCACCGTTCCAGCATATCCTTGACGGCGCGTCCCTTCTTGAGACTCCCCGGCTGCAGCTTGATCTTGTACTTCATCTTCCCCATCGCCGCCCACGGAGCGCAGACGGCCACCGCCTCGAGGATCTCGTCTCCCGGTAGGGGTGTCCCCACGAAATCCTCTACCGCCGCTAGATCTTCCGGCTCGCCGGCTCCGACGACATCTAGCCCTTCCTCCAGCAGGCGCTTCCTCCTGGCCTCGTGCTCCGCGGCGTCCTGTTGTTGTTTCTGATGCTGAGCCCTCCTCCTCTCCCTCTGTGCTTCGAGCTCGGCCTCCCGTTGGGCTTTCGCCTTCGCTTCGGCTTCGGCTCGCTGCCGACCTGCCGCTGAGCCGAGGAGAGTGGCGATGGCTTGGCGATCTTCCTCGTCTTGGTACTTGTACTTTGCGGCAATCTTCTTAGCCTTGCCGCGTTGCCCACGTTTAGAAGCTTGTTTCTTTTCGGACGTCACTGTACTGGCCGCATAGGTTGAGGGTGCTGCGGTGGACTCTGCTTCTGGGTCTGGCGTTGTGTCCTCGAGGGTTCTCTCGTCCTCGTTTTGCTCTCCGGCATTCCCGATTTCGGAACTCTCCTCTAGAGTGAGCGCCTGGGTGTTTTTAGCGATTTCGGTTTCCTCCGTTTCACCTCCCTCCTCCTCCTCCCCGTGGCCGGATGACTGAAGAGGGTTGGTAGGAGGTCGCTGATCCTGGTCCTCGGCATCAGACTCATCTTCTATCTCTTCACGGTTTTCCTGCACCGTAGCGTCTGCTACATCTGCGCCGGTCTCCTTCTCACGGGAAGGAAGTAGATCAGGAGCTGAGACGCCTTCACTCACTGCATTTCCAGATCCTTCGTAAATTCTGTGCTTCGTATGTTTGGCCTTGCTCTCCTCGCCAACACGGAACAAAACTCCAAATCCTAGTAACAACGGGGCTGGGGGCAAATAGTTCTTCTCTCCGCTAACGGTGAAGTTACCTGGCGGCAGAACGTGCCCTCCGGACAAGGTCTTGGAGACTTGCTCTGCCTTAACCCACCACGCCGCCATCAACGCCTTAGAGTCCCACGCATTAGACATGGAGACGGATAGTATCCCGGCCTGGGAGAGTGTCGAAGGCGGGATTGGCGCCTCAGGTGTAGATGGGTTATTCTTGATCACCACGTGCGAAGCGTTGGCAACGTCGGCATGGCAGTAAATGTCGCCCTTCCTCAGGTGCCTCTTATACAGGATTTCGCTTTGAGAGGCATCCTTTCCGGCTAGCACGAGATATCCATCCGACGATATGAACCAGATGAACTTCTCGAACCAGGACTGCTGGCGAAGGAGCTGTAACACAGGCTTCTCCTGTTTCAGACCCTTCTTTAGATCCTGCTTGATCTTCTGCTCGGCGCTCTTCATTGCCCGGTCAGCTTGAAGAGCCGTCTTCTGGGCTTTATCGGCAGCGGTGCGCTTCTGGTCGTAGTATTCTCTGGCATTGGCCCAGGGACTCAAGCCGAGGTTGATATCGATTGCAAGCTTTTCCGCCCCCGACGCCGCAGCATTCGCTTTACCTTCCCCCTCAGAGTCGGAGGCAGACGAATCCGTAGAGTATCCCGCGTCGGATTCTGCATCTTCCTCCTCTTCACCAAGTAGAAGGGTAATGGTGTTCTCTGACAGTTTCAGGGGAAGCTTGATAATCTCTGCCACGGGGTTCCCGTGCTTTTGCTCTCGAGCTACCAGCTTGCCGACGTCCACCCAATCCATGCCGCTGTCAAGAAGGCCGCTCACAGCATCCATAGCCTCTTGGACCCGTTCAATATTGGCCTCAATGGCCGCCGCCTTCCGGTTGCTAAGTGTCTGGGCTTCTTGCAAACCCTCTAATCTCTTGGCCTGGTCCTTTCTTGCGGCATCGAGTTTCTTCTTCGCCGTAGCCTCGCGCTCATGGAGTCTAGATTCCAGCTTCTGACCCTCGATAGACGAATAGAACTCGTCAACCGTCTTGTTGAAACTGTCGTAGGTGAGAATCGTGTAAGACAGGTTGCCGATGAATTTATGAGGCACGAAGGGATGGAAATCTTCGTATATTAAATTCTCTCGTTTCGCTGGGGGTGCGTCAGGTTCTGTGCTTGGGGTGTATCCGGGCTTGTGCCTGGCAATTATGTACCCCTTGCAGGTTGCGGTGCTGGGAGACTCATCGACCAAGCGCCGAGCATCTTGGAGTGCGTTGAATAGGAGATCGGTTTGCTGCTTGCTGGCTAGAATCTCGGTAGGGGAAGCGTCGGCGTTGAACTCGCTTGCACGAAGGACATGTTCTACCAATACAGGCGGAATCTCAGTTATCGTTGTGGCCAAACCCTTGCGCAATGCCTCTCCGGGTTTCGATTTTTTCTTCTTCCCACCAGCATCCCCACTCTTCCCAGCCTTCTCAGCCATCGTATGGAGAGCATCGCGGAGACGTTCCAGGGTAAGAGGCGGAACCTCGTTGTAGTTTTGTCTCTGCTCAATCGCATAGGTTAACCCGATTTTCTGCGGCTCCTGACCTTCCCCCTCGTGGACAATCCTCAGTAGAGCTAGGATTTTTAGATTGTGATCGGTGAGAATAACGTTGCCGCCCTAGAGTCGCAGTCATCAGCCCATTTGCTCGTAAAACTTTGGCTGTGTATTCCCCCATTGAACGAACCGCAAAGAACTCGAGGAACAATCGATAACTCCCATCGCTGAACACAAACTCGATAACCCTGTCCGTGCCAACCTGCCTGACCTCGGTCACCCTCCTCGTCTTCAGGAACTTCCTCAAGCGTGCGACAAAGCCCGACGGAGCGGCAGCTGTCGTGCGGGAAAAGTCGGTAAGGTGGCAGCGAAAGCCGGCATCGACGACGAGTTGTTTCTTGCTATCGGGTTTCGCGAACTTGAAGAGCATAATCTTGGAGGAAAGGTCGTAGACGTTGGCGAGTCGCAGCGTCACGAGGCTTTGGGAGAGCTCATGCGCGATGGCCTGCAGGGCTTGTATTAGCACAGGGAGAGAGGACGGGCAATTTCGATGCGCACCTTGACATCGAGAGAGGAGAATCTTTGCTTCATCTTCGGACTGTGCGCTTTTCTCTTTCTCTCTTCAGCTCTAGCTCTGCGTCCAGTTTGAGCTTCAATTGATGTCTTGCGAGGTGGACGTTTCCGGCACACAGCTTATGAATCAGTTCAGTGCTTGAACCTCAGTAAATTTTGGCGGGGCAGTTCTGAAAGCCCCCGCCACCTTCGGCCAAGGACGTCATTTCCCGAATCTCAGGCAGAGGCAGTGCAGGAGTCATTATGAGTCACACCTGCCGCCAACTGTCACTCCAGGACATCGCCTCATAATACCCTCAAAACAGAAGTGAGAAGCTTCATCTGAAGCTGGTCTTTCACAGATAGCGGGTTGGATTCATTATGTTAGGCCCTTGGCGATGAGAAAAGAAATGTTTTGGCTAGACGCATGTCAAGACGGCTTCGTGGGTCGCTCCGTTCGAGGGTGGGGGATGACACCCTCAGACTCTGAGACGCCTTGCATCAATCCGGCTATCTCGTCTCCCTTCACCCTTCTTTTGGCCAACAGCAGTACAAAGGGAGTGCAGGCTCCCAGCACAGGTCTCAGGGATACAACGGCCTTTGACAGCAGTTCACAATGCCTCGATCCTTTTCAATTTCTAACCATATCTTGGATCCACTGAAATGCGCTGTCTGACCCATTGGGTTCTCATATACCAACCCCCGGCTGGGTACGGGGCATAAAAAGGGCTGAAAGATTATTACTATTACTATTATTGTCTGTCGAAATACCGGAGAACGGGGGAGCGAGAATTAAGATGAGTCTGACGAGCACCGTTGCGTCATAAACATGCAAGGACCCGGAGTCCACTGAATCCCTAGAAGAGACCTTCCTCCAAAGAGAATAGAAAAATGGACGAGGAAGGGGGTGGATAGTACACAGAGGGATATCTTAACCTTCCCTTAATATTGGCCTATTCCTTGCCAAATGCGATCCACCTTAGGCCACAAGCACAACCACAACAGCTCCAACCGCAGGGAGGACATTCCCAATTCCCAACTTCGGAGCCCCCCCAGGGACCGAAGTCTGCGCGGCAAGATTGCGGCGAGTCGTCGTGATAGTTCTCGTAGTAGTCCTCTCGCCTACGGTAACAGTGACAGTACCCTCGCGGGAAGCAGTAGGAGATGGAGAAAGGGACCCCGTCCCAGACACATCCGTGCGACCGTCGTCTCTCTCGTCGTGGTCCTGGACGTCACCGTCGCGGCCCTGATCCTGGCTCTCATTGTTGTTCTGATTGCCGGTGCTCTTATTGCGTGCCTTGGTTGTAGTTGTGGCGGGTTTGACTGTGTGCGAGGTAGTCGCGGGGGTGGGCGCAACTGTTATGGAGGCTGCGGGCTCGTCGACGGCCGTTTGCGCCAGAGTTCCGGCGAGGAGCGTGGAGAGGAGGAATATGACAGGCTTCATTTTGATCAAGTTTGGGGTGAAAGCTAGTGTATCGAAGAGTGCGGGAATCAGATCGGAGCCGGGGATGTTGTTTATATTAATCTATCAGTTAACCTTCAGCAAGCTTCATCGTTGCTTGGCAACTCTCCTCAACGTTTACGGCGAAGAAGCTACCAGAGTTACGAAGCTTTTAAAACCGAGGAATCCTAGCCACTTTGAGTTTTATACGAGTAAACAACCTCCCTTGGACCATCCCGGACGCCTGTCCTATCACCGTGGAAAGGCAATCCCCATAGTTCGGTGACGACGATCGGGGCGGTTTCCCTTCTTAACGTCCGATTCGTATCTGGGAAAAGGGGAGAGAGGACCTAAACAGGCGCCAATAGAAACAAAGCCAAATCTTCACCCTGATGGTGCTCGGAGTTGGCGGCTTTACACCTACACACACGTACAAGTCCGTGAGATAAGTTGTGCTTGTCTAAGTTGTACATTTCGCCAGTCCTGGTGTTCGGCGGTTCGAACGGAGGAGACCCAGTCTCGATGTACTGTTTGTTTACCCCTTCTGGTGCGTCAATATGTTCTAATATGCAAAATATGTATATTCCTATAAGAATACTGCTGTACAAAACTGGTTGTCCTACAGTCTAAGTCTACTTTTTTATTTCTGTTTCTTAGGTGATGTCCGTTCAACCGGCGCCTGACTTATCCCGACTCCGGTTCCCTCGGCCCCGCTCCGCGTCACCACGCCACCCAGAGCCTTCCCAGCCGCGACTTGTATTCCCCGACCGCCCTTCATGTTATTGAGGCTAAGGACGCTGCTTGCGCTACCTCTCCGAGCTTCCGCCGCCTCGACGGCCCTGGCAGCTGGTGTCTGAGGCCGGCTTCCGTCGCGCTGTTCGCTAGGTTGATCCTGTTCTGCAGCTCCTGCTGGCGATGATGCTTCGGCCTTGTCTGACGATGACGCCCATGTCTCATCGCTAGAGGACTGTCCACCTTGGGGTGTGCGTAGCCGCGCCCCTAGAGTTGGAAGATCGGGAAATCGTTCTCTCGCGCGGTGTCTATGGGTGTAAGGAAGGGTATCCCTGGCACTGTGGCTGTTATCCGTGGGAACAACTGTTTCTTCGCTATCCGTGGCGTCGCTAGCCTTTCGAGAGTGGTCGAATTTTGACTGGAGTAGGCTCTCCTTCCTCACAATCCGATATCTATCGTATTCCTCCTGGCTGTGTGCCGCGTCGGTGAAGCTGTCAAGAGCGTCGAAAACGTGCGGGAACACCTGCCTGTCGGCATCTCGAGCCCAGAGGAAATCCAAATGTTCATAGTGCGGGATCTCTGTCGCCACGGTTTGAGGTGGTAACTGCTTCAGCATGACCTTAATATCGACTAGAGAGTCGCATCCGCCGTAGACGAGAACAATTGGCGTCTTGATATTTCGCGTCGGGTACCTGGCAACCTTGGTGTACTTGTTCTGAGCACTAAGGGAAATGCCCGGCCGATCGTCATCGTACATTTGGAAGCTTTGATTTCTTATGATCTGGAACCAATGTACCACACTCTTGGTACTGGTGAAAGAGTAGAGGTGAGAATACGCCGCCAGCTTCTGGCTTATAGAAATGTTCTTCGTCTTCCAGCCGAACAGGAAATTCAGACTCATGTCGATAACACGGACGAAGATGGGTGGGTACAGGATAGATTGCCACATTGTTGTCGAGCTAAGGATAGACCGCCGACCAAAGAGGAGGTAAATGACTTGGGGTGATGCCTTGACGAGCGCATCGACGATGCCGTTTGAAAGGCCAGCTGGGGCCATCGCCGGAGCGAGTGCGATAAAGACGTTGATCTTGCAGTTCAGCTTGGGATGAATGGAGAGCGTTGCGAAGGCCTGGGCTGTTCCTTGGGAAAAGCCGATATATGAGAGGCTTTCCACACCAGTCGTGTCGAGAATGTACGAAATGGAGTCGGGAATATCGTGCAAGGCAAACTCGTCCATGGAAAAGTTCCAAAACTGAAGGCTCGAAGGCGAGGAGTTGACTGACTTCTTGGAGTATTTGTTGCCTCGATTATTTCCCAGCTGTGCCCGCTTAGTTTATAAGTCCCTCAGAGGGGTTACGGAGCGCACTTACCCATACGTCGAATCCTCGCTCCACTAAAACTAATGGGAGGCTCCTCTCGGCATCTGTGAGAGACACCCAGACCTCGCTGTTCATTAGGAGGCCGTGGTGGAGGTAAACCACTCTCTTCTTCAAACTGTTGGGACCTGCATTCACCGCTTTCCCTTCTTCGCCTTTCCTCCACGCCAGCCGATGCAAGCCCAATAGGTACCCATCTTTAGTGAGTATTATATGCTCTTCAGCCTCGTATCCAAATAGGCTGCACAGCTCGATGAAGTCCGACGCATCGCGGATCGAGGTCGATTTGGCTGGAGAAGAGTGTCAGTTGGCGCACCGGGTGGGGGGCTGTCCGAAGCATATAAGACGAACATTGATTGCGTTGCGCCGCTCTCTTTTGTGCCGGAGACGTCCACCGAATAAAGAGCCGGCGAGAAGCTCGATAGCAAAGGGATATTATAGAGTCGGCTGCCAGGAGGAAGCGGTTAGATATGATTCCCAGGGGTCAAGTGGGGCAACTCGCAAATGTCGTGTACTCACGTAGCGCTAATGTAAGGACTCGAATGAAGGCTTCAAGTGCCACGAGACAAAAGGATCCAACTAGAGCGAGATATTCGGTCCTGCGCCTTGTTAGATAAAGCTGCAGCAACCGCGCCGCCGCGAACAAAGATCGTTGGCAAGGGCGGTGTAGCTTACAGGTGTAACCGGCCAATGAACGGAAAAGGCATTTTAGGTTATTAGGATAAGCGATTCGGGAAAAGAGGCATTTCCTAGGTTTTGACGGATACGAGAAATTTAGGTTGCTAAGGATGGAAGAGAGGCTTAGGAATCGCAGCGTGAGGATGATATGAATGACAGTATTGGAGGAGGTTTGGGAACTAGAGTGCTGGTACTGCGTCACATGTCAATTGGGCCCATGTGATGAGAGGCAGGAACAGGACAAAAGAGCTGCAGGCGCGAGGCGATATGACGAAACAAGTCGTGGAAGGTGCAGGCAGTAAACTAGGAAGCGCCCCAGAAAGCCGTAGTCCCGGTGAAGTTTTCTGGCCCGGACAGCACAGGAGATGGAGATGGATAAGCCAGGACTTGATTAGATCGCGATATGCGAAAAGGGTGCGATCCGGCCGAACAGGGGGTAGAATGAAATCGGTCTAGCAAATGGGCTACGTTGTAGGGTAGGGGGTTATTGTCGGTTGATACTCGGTCCCATCATTGCTCCCCGAACCCGCCTCACGACTTCACTTCATTTAGGTTTGTGTTTGTGCCCCTTTACGAGGAACCGTCTAACTATGAGACGGCATGTGTTCCTGTTTAAGGAAATCCATGAGGACCTGGGAGATACGATTCAAATCCTGAACAAACCGCCCAACTTATCTTGGAAGCGACAGCCCAACAGCGAACAAAACTGGCAAGTGTATTAGTAAGACAACATGGAAGTAGGTTTCCCGACGACCCGGATATCTCGGTGAGTAGCCAATCATATAAATTATATTCCAAGTGGCTCTGGTATCCACAGAGGTGCTCGAGGACACTGGACCAATCATGGAGCTTTCAACTTTTGGCTCTCCTGATTTTTAAAGATCGTTCTAACCTTCCAACTTTGCTTTCCTTCCTTGCGCATTCCACCCCAACGTACCTCGTGTCATACCCATACCTTCACAATGCCGAGTTCTTGCAAGGAGTTGAGTAAGTCGCACAGTTACCCCTACCCTCTCCTCGCCAACGCTGTTGAAGGTGGTGGCTCTCCTCCCAACCAGGTCCCAGTTTAGTGGCGCTAACGCGCAATGCGCCCCTTCTTCGCAGGAGCCGCTCTGGCGCAATGCCTCCAGGAGTCGGAATGCGTCATGGTCCAACGAAACTCGGCGGCCGACTGCCTCCGCCCACCCCTCGTCGACACGCTCCCGCCGAAATGCCAACAGCTCAAGAAAGGTTTCGGCGAGTGCAGACGCGGGCTGGTCGACATGCGCAAGCGATTCCGCGGCAACGTTCCCGTATCGTACCAGACGATCCAGAAGGCCGATGAAGAGGGCAAGGGATACCAGCTCTATGCCGGAAAGTCTGCTTTCGGTGGCGGGGTCAAGATCACGAGCGGCGACGAGCAGGAGCAAGATTGGAGGGAGGTGGCGAACGAAAAGTACCGCGCCGAGGCGGCGGCAGCAGCTAAATCTGACGCGCCCACTAAGTCGTGATTTCGCTTGGTCGTGGGCTTTTTATAAAATCTCATCACACATCTACCTACTTGCAGTCTCGAGAATGCTGCTCGCTGCGGGGGCAAAAGGATCGTTGCATCGGTGGCGTTGGTAATAGAGCTTCGGCCAAAGGCGTTTCTGGGTTTCGACACTATACTTCACTCCACTTCACACGCGTCAATGTATACTACAAAATATATAGCTGAGTTATGGGTTTTTGGACAGATCCTTCGACTCGTCTTCGGGTGGCGGCGGCTTCTTCCTCCGCGCCTTCACAGTTTAGAGCGGCTGGGAACTTTCGGCTGTGGGCTGTGGGCTGTCAGAGCTGTCAGAGTCCCATAGAAGGCGACGGCTTGGATATAATTCAATGGTGAGCGGGTGTGTACGATGACACCGATTTTATTTCCCAAGGGTCCGTCCTAACTGATGTTTTAGTGAAATGTTGTCCTTTACGATAGCAGGTTGGTAGAGGCATTGGCGTATTTGGCTTGTATACAAACTTCGTACGGCTCGCCTCGACCAAGGCTGAAGTGAGTGGCTGACGTGCAATTGATCTCGAATGTACCTTGGTAAGGCAGGATACCTTTAGGCCAGCCAAAGCTGGCCGGGGCCTGTGCCATTCTGTTTGCTAATACCTCGTACTCCATGAGACGGCCTTATCAAGTAAGATTCAATGTCAATCGCTGCAGGTGTTCACTTATCCCTGCGACGCTGCGCACAACGGAATTTCGGCAACCACGCCAAGAGTCGAGGTCAGTAGATTCACACGAAAAAGAAGGAGAACCACGGCGCTAAAAGTACAAGATAATACGGTGTCCGTCTTCCAAGAAATGGGTGCTCCCGTATTCGTGCTCAAGTGGTGCAATCCAATCCATCAATAGCGATGAATACGCAGCTCGCAGGATCAATTGATCTCTTTGCCACTTCTCCGTAAGTTTGTTTTATTCCAAGAGAGATCGGCCAACATCGCCGTGCCAATACGACGGTTGCCAGCTTTGAGAGATCTAGACCCAGGAGGGGGAACTGTGTGGCAATCTCTCCTTCGCACTTGAGCACCATCCCCCCGTTCGTTTTTGCGCTGGTGGCGCCCAAGGATCAGTGGCCTCATTCTGGTTCCCAAGGCCAACAACTGCGATAACGTTGGCGCATTCCATTTCACATCCCACCTGATACCAGTATGTAAGGGTGGCTTATCAGTCTATGCGCCAAGAGCCAAGAACATCATGGGAGATTTAAAGCATAACAATCACTACTTCGTCAGAAACGTTGCCCAGCCTATTTCTCCCTCAGTAGGAAGATTTGATAATATTGAGATCAACTGCCAGAAGCGAAAGTCTAAATGGGTGACCCCCTGACTACACTTTAAGCTCTGAACTAGCGGGTTTTGGATCTGGTACATGGCTTGTCTCCTGTCCTGCTTCTGTTGCCTCACTTCTCCCAGCACAAACTCTGCCTCACGAGACAATTGCGGTGTACCAGGTACTTCCACCTGGAAACCAGCATGAGGCGGTAAACGTCCAAAGTACAGTGTACAGTAGCAGCGACCTAAACCCTGTTCAGCAAATCCGCACGCGGGAACCTTCCCCATCCGTAAATTAATACGGTCATAAAACAAGACACAAATGCAGAGAAGAGTCGCTCTTCTCGCGCCGTCCGTCACTCGGACTGGAGATACCACCGTCGGATGCATTGGAAAGGGAGGTCATGAAATTGATGGGAAAGTCTTGGCTTTTTTCTTTCCAAGGCCCCCTTTCCCGACCCTCCCTATTAGACTCCACCGGTCCCTGGATCCCCCCATTTTTCAATGGGGAACGTTGTGAAATGCTAAATATCATTCTTCATCCACTCCTTCGGTGCCCCTTGACCCGGATGGGCGATTCTAGACTCCCTACCAGAATTCCTTCACTTCGGCGTCATCGAGACAAAAAAAGAAAAAATTCTTATCCCGACGGATCAGTGTCGCGTGCCATGACCACTGTGTTCGGCCATGGATTAGCGGCATCTTCTGGGGGTTGAACAAAAAGGCATATGACGTATCGTAGTTTGCTCGTGAGACGAGCAGACGAACCACTCCCTGGCTAGGAAAACCTGTTACCTACCTAGCGTTACGCCAACATAAGAAAAAGAGAAACAGGAGGAAAATTTTCAAAATTCGAGCAACCAGTTTCCCTTTCTCCCAGCAACTTCGCCCTCGGTTTATTCGACCTCGAAAGGGGACGAGGGTGGTTTAATTCTCGGGAAGGAGAGATCCAGAACCCGCTTCAGGATGAATTTGCGATCTCCAATCCACCCGCGGCGGCGGAGGCATACCGTCCTCATCATCGTCATATTAGTCGTCATAACCTTCATCTACACCTCGGACCACCTCTTCAGTAACGCAATATTACGCACCGACCAACCCCCAACACCCCAACGCCCCGAGGCCAACGCAGATTCGAAACCAGAATCGGAGACACAGACACCACCACCCCAACCCGACGGCACCACCGACGACCACCAGGCTGAGCAGAAATCCGATCAGCAGAATGACAAACTTGAGGAGGAGGAAAACCATGAGAACGAAGAAGAGGAGGAGACCAAGGAACCTGATCCGGCGGATGATATCACGTCCTATGCCGCGAAATCGCGACCAGACTTCACCGGCTCCGGCCTTGTAAAGAGGATACAGAAACTCCCCGCTAAGCTCCTCCCATCTAAGGGCAACGACAAGCGGCTCATTATCATCGGCGATGTCCACGGCATGATCGACCCCCTACAACAACTCCTAGGCAAGGTCGGCTTCGACGCCGAGAGCGGCCGTGACCAGATCATCTTCGTCGGCAACCTAGTCAGCAAGGGCACTGACAGTGCAGCCGTGGTCGAGCTAGCCATAATGCTCAACGCCACATCCGTGCGGGGCGTCGAGGAAGACCGAATCCTCCTAGTGCGAGAGCTGATGAACTCCAAGAAGAATGCGACCAATACGATCCACGGCCTAGGTGGTGACGAGGATCACCTCGAGCAGGAACATCTCTCGCGCGGAGATTACGCCGAGCGTGTCGTAGCCGATTCCCTAACGACCGAGCACGTCGAGTGGCTCGCGAAGCTCCCCGCCATACTAGACGTCGGCTTCATCCCGGGCCTGCAGAACATCTACGTCTCCCACGCGGGCCTCGTGCCCGGTATCGAAATGGACAAGCAGGACTCGTGGCCCGCCATGAACATGCGCAGCATCGTGTATCCGCGCGAGCAAGTCCGCCGCGAGACGGCCAAGAAGACCGTCGAAGAGCGACTGAAGAAACAGGAGGAAGAGCTAGGGAGGAAGAAGTTTGTTGGCCGGAAGGTGAGAGAGGCGCTCATCCAGGCAGAGCTTCAGGAAATTTCGAAACCCACAGATAGGGACGTTATTGTTCCCATCGATGATTATTCGGGTGACGAATGGTTCCCTGTGTGGAACCGGATCGAATCCGAGAAGAATGACGAGGAGCGGCGGACTGTCATATATGGTCGCGACACCAAGAAGGGTCTGAACCTCGGCAAGAATACCTTTGGGCTGAATACGAAATGCGTGGATGGAGAGCAACTTACCGCCCTTGTCATTGCCGGCTCCTCATCTGGTGTCACTCACAAGACCGTGTCTGTCGACTGTCAACAAGATTTCGAGAAGGAGTGAGGTTGGGATAACCTCGATATTTACTGAGCTATCTTCGACTCACTCCCGCCTCACCATCATTAACCCTCTTTTTCTCTTTTTCTCCTTTCTTTTTTAATCCCAGTCATTGACCACCGCTTCACACATCCCCACTTATATCATCCACCGCCTGGCCGGCAGCGATCTTCTTTCCGTTCTTCTTTCTAAAACACTTCACCTCTTGTCCTTTCTAGCCAGATTTGCATACATAACAACTATTTTAATCGTCCTGTCTAAGAGGCCAAGCATTTGATGCTGTACCGGTGGGATGAACGGTGGACAGGGGGGATACATAACTAGAGATAAGTAGAGAAAAGGGGGGAAACTCGGGGAGCTTTCCCTCTCAATATCTACAATCATAAAGAGAGCGCGCATAATGGGGAGGCGACGAGTACTGCATACCAACTAAGGTTTATTTCTTTTTTCTGACGAGGAATTATTTTGGAGTTTGTATTACTTCGAAGAGGTCTGGGGGGAGAATTTTAGTTCGACATTGTAACATGATACCTGGTTTCTTCTAATCTTGGTTCTCCCGCCCGGTGAGTGTAGAGGAGAGAGCGGATTGGTATTGGGGACCTTAGCTCGGCTTAACATAACATAGAGGAAATCAAACGAATTGCCTCAAATCTCATGCAATAATTTCGCGATCAGAAAGCCATACGAAGTACGAGGTAGACGTGTCTATTTAAGTTTCACTATGTCTTGTATTGAGTTGTATTTAACTTCTATGGGAGACGATAGTAATGACCGTGCTGTTAATGCGCACCATCAACGAATGCCCCCGGACCGAATGTATATGACTTCTGTTGGCCCAATTATCGTTCATCCGCCTCCCAATTCTTAATGTCCACCTGCCAATTGATATACCAATCTCCTGTATCCATCCAATGCGGACTGGCCCTGAAGTTGTAGAAGTGGCAATGGCCATATATCAAAGAGACAACGCCAAAAAGCCCCGATACACACGAGACGGGCTCTCACACCAAGGGTCTGCCACAGCATCCGGTGAATTCTCTCATCCTGTTATCCCCTAGCTCCTTAGCGGAGGAGAAAGAGTCTAAAACGTGTCCTCGTAATTTAAGCAGCAACCTTGGCCTTGATGATGTCCTTGAGGACGACGGCGTCGGCAGCGAACTTGCTGATGCCCTCACGGAGCTTCTCGACGGCCATCTGCTCCTCGTTGAAATCGAATCGGAAGACGGCTTCGTTGTTGATGTAAGTCTTCTTCTCGATGTTGAGGGCAGAGGCGGCGGCAGCGTCGAGCTTCTTGGGGACAGCCTCCTGGGAGGTGCTGAGCGTCTCAAGAAGGGCAGGCTAGAAGGAAGCGATAGTTAGCAAATCTGTTCCCCTCTGTTTATGTACAACCCTCCAAATCTTTAACATTTGCACGCGGTAGCTGAAGTACCAGATCGGCGAGTGCTGGGTGCTGGGAACGGAAGCCACTTACAGAAATAGTGAGGTAGTCGCAGCCAGCGAGCTCGGTAATCTCACCAGTGTTACGGAAAGAGGCACCCATGACGATGGTCTTGTAGCCGAACTTCTTGTAGTAGTTGTAGATGCTCTTGACGGAGGCGACACCGGGATCCTCCTCCTTAGTGTACTCCTTCTTGGTCGCGGCCTTGTACCAGTCGAGGATACGTCCGACGAAGGGGGAGATGAGGAAGGCGCCAGCCTCGGCGGCGGCGATGGCCTGAACGAGGGAGAACATGAGGGTGAG
Source organism: Scedosporium apiospermum (assembly GCF_000732125.1). Taxonomy (NCBI): domain Eukaryota; kingdom Fungi; phylum Ascomycota; class Sordariomycetes; order Microascales; family Microascaceae; genus Scedosporium; species Scedosporium apiospermum. The sequence continues at coordinate 1,809,536 of NW_015971811.1, read as the reverse complement.
GTTGCAGTTTACGCCGTGGTCGCGCTGGAGGATCTCGGCGGCCTTGATGCCCTCCCAGGTGGAGGCAACCTTGATGAGGATACGGTCCTTGGAGATGCCCTCCTCCTCGTAAAGCTATAGGTGCAAGTGGTAGCAAACCAGTCAGTCTCTCTAGAGCCTACAGGAGGTTGGGAAAAGCAAATTGGCGACTGTCAGTGTGGCCTACCTTGATGATCTTGAGGGCCTTGGCAACGGAAGCCTGGGTATCGAAGGAAAGGCTGGCATCGACCTCGGTGGAGACCTTGCCGGGGATGATCTTGAGAATCTCGGTACCGAACTCAACGAGAAGACGGTCAAGAGCCAGCTCGACCTGGTCGTTGGCAGAACCGCCCTTGGCCTTGGCGTAGGCAACGGCCTTGTCGATCAGAGCGACGTACTCGGGCTTCTTGGAAGCGGCCAAGATGAGAGAGGGGTTGGTCGTGGCATCCTGGGGCTTGTACTTGCCGATGGCTGTAGTTGATATGTGTAAGTTGGGTGTTCAATCAAGTTCAAGGGTGGTCAAGGTATCTCTCGTGATATGATTTCTTTGTTCTCTTTTTTTTCTCCCACTAAGAGACGGGAAGGGATAACTCACAAGCGAAGTCACCTAGAAGCTAGTTAGCAAGAGCGAATTTTGTAGAGTCATCAGAAGGTCATCGGAAGGATATCGGAGGAGCTTACCAGTATCACTGACGACAACCTATGCACCGGGAAAAAGCAAGAGGTCAGCAAATAGATGTTGGAAAAGCACAAGAGTATAGTTAAGTAGCAGAATCCCCATCGGCATTCTAGCACCATCCGAATTGACCTATGCAACGGACGGCGAGGTCCTCGTTGGAGCCGTGGACAATGAAGCTCGAATGCGACGATGGGCCCCGGACTGAGGGGTCCTCAATGGGCAGCGCGGGGTAAAGAAGGAACTCACGGTGCCAGTGGCCTTTAGTTGTTCAAGAGCGCTCGACATTGTGGCTGTGGATGTGAATAGGGAAAAATCAAGAAACGAGGTTTATTCGGGGGGATAATGAACGAATTCTAGCAATGATAGGATAGAGAGGATGGACGATAGAAGGAAGAAAATAAATGTCAAATAAATGTCAAGAGGTTTAAAATTTTTGCGGGTTCTTGAGTCTAAATGGAAGAAGTTGGAAGGAAGGAGGGGTCATGCACTGTTCATATCCCCGTCGAAACGAAGCAAAGCTGGCGGCGAAGCTGGACCTGGCAAGCGGAAGAACTTCACGCTGGAGGCTAAAATTGATCGGACCTCAGGTCTCATGTGGCAATAACAAAAGCTCAACTGAGGTACAAAGTGTATCGGAACAGCATCGATCAGATCAATGTAACCAATACCTTGTGTTTACCTGGGGGCTTGACCACAGCTAGCAGCACAGGCCTGATCAATTGCTCAACGTCTCGTCTGCCGTGCTCGGTTAGTGTTTCGGAGCGCTGGGGCTACTTCGGCGTTTGGAGCACTTGAGGAGTCGCCGTCTCTCAAAGTTGCTTCTGTCTCTGTCTCTGGACCCTGACCTGGTTGATGATGTGACGTATCAAATCCAAATCGGTAGGCGGCTGGGTTCGCTGGATATTGCCGGTGTATCAAGTCTGGCACCTGCCCTGTCCTGTATCGCCTCGAGCTCGCCGATGCTGGCTGCCTCGTCTCTAAGATAGATCAATTGGTAGCTACGAAGTAAGAGCGGGTAGTGTGTACAATCGGACGCAGCATGAGGTCAACATTGAGTGATCAATTTGTAAGTGGGAAGGAGTCGCCGGACAAGGAGTGAACCACTGGGGAGCTAAGGCTAGCGCGGGTTGAGGAACTTGCTAGAGTGCTACTGTACTTCCCACACTCCACTACACTCAGTCGCTGCAATTGTGCCCCCAATCGTCGTGGTGGTGTGTTAGTCATAACGTCTGGCCAAAAGTCTATCAATCTTACAAAATAATTGTCATTGAGGTTCGGGCGCTGCAACGTCCGGTCTTGCCGCCCGCATTCCCCGGCCTCTCCATCCTCTCGCCAAGATAACCAACCATGATTGTAGTCAAGGTGTATACAAAGAATTCCAAGGAATAACCTCGAAATGGGAGCCGATACTTGTATACTGCTTCCGTTGTCCACTGCTTAGCATATACTCGCCAGGCTACGAAGGCGGATGAGGCGAGCCCCGCGGGGGCCAAAGCTGGTTGACGATGACGCCGCGGAAAAATAAAATTGGTAGAGAAGTAGAATTGCACGTTGTTCAGATTGGCAGTGAGATTGGCGGTGGCTCAACCGATGACAAATCAATAACACATCAAATCAATTGATACCGTTATATGAGAGTATTTACCAAGTAGCTGCCGCGCAACAGCAACCTGATGGGTGCTCTTGGGCTCTAAACAGGGCGAGAATAGGAACGACGGAGGGGATATCAAACAGCCGTCCTCAGGCATTTGAGTCGGTGATTGGAGCGCACCTACACCTCTTGGCCTGGGCCCACCCCGGACAGGGTAGCAAGATTGAGGTAGGGAAACCATATTGACCACCTTGATGTTTGGGACATGCAATGGTGTGAGCTTTCGAAGACAGACCGAAACGCCAAGGAGCTGTTGAGGCACTGGCCTTGCCCTCGAACTTGCACTTTGATCTCCGTTCATTGTGAACACTCCTGTTTACAGCTTCAAGTCTTGAACAGCTTCCCAAGGTGTACGATGCCATTCGAGCTTTGTCAATTGTTATCAATTGCTGCTAAAGTGGAGCCGGCAGTAGCACTGAGGTCTTGAAGCTGGCATTTCATTGCTGGGCCATTTCTCAAAGCTGTTGGCTCTTCAAATTCTGCCCCTCTTCCAGCCCCTCCATTCAACCCCGCCTCGATTACCTGTACAGCACGGAGGGAATTCAATCAATTGATGTTGAAGGATACTACCACTGTTCAATTGATCAATGTCTACAGATTCCTCCTGTAACTGAATTGATCAACTCTTTTCGTCCCCCAAGGCAAGCCCCGCCAACCCGTAAAGTCCAGCAGTGGTGTAATCGCCTCAACGGTCGTCACGACCCCCACCCCCAAGACTCCGGGGAGAAGCGGCACGCTAGGACATGCCAGAGTGGGCTCGTCGAGGGGACGTCGGGGATCTTGGATTGATCAATGTATGCGTGCTTGCTGTATCAATTACGTTACCGGTCCTTTAGATACCTTTCACTCTTCGGAATCGTGATCAACAGATGATGTGATGGTAGCATTTCGCGTCCCCCTTCGAGCTACGATACGACGCAAAAAGGCTGTCCTTAGCTCCTGGCTCGAGGTGCACTCAACTATAACTTCGTATAGCCCCTTCTGGTTCAACGAGCCATTCATTCTTCCTTAGCTTAGTATACACTATACTAGTTGTACACGTTGAAGCAAGCGAGACACGCTAGAGGGAGCTTTACCCGAGACAGCCGCTGGGAGTTGAACAGCTTCCAGAGACGAGCTCGACATGGTCCAGCCGACTCTGTTGCGTCTTCATCGTCAAACCACAACGTAAAGCGCACTTCTACAATGTTCTTGAAAGGAAGTGAATTCATTGCTCTAGTTGTTTTGATGCTATACCAGTGATCATCATGAAACCATTGCTTTTGTTTTCGCTCATCAATGTCGTATGCCACCCAACTTCGCTTTCCTATATACTAAATGCATCTAACCCAACCGCTCATGTGTCATTGCGACCTTTTCGTCATTAATTTTTTTCCTCTTTTATAGTTTTCAAAAGCTCTTCATACCTTGTGGACCTTGATGCGAAAATTAGAGGCTAGATTTAGTCCTCGGTGATATCGCCATACTCCCACATTCCGAGCCTCTCCTTCTTAGCATCGTCTTCAACCTCGCGCAGGTTCTTCAGGATGCCCTCAAACGCTTTGTTGCGCTCCCAAGCCTTCAACTTCCTTGCCACCATGCCGTAACCACCCGCGACGACGTCTCGGTTGATCGACTCGAAAGGTCCAGGGAGCTCGTTGGAAGACTTGGGGTCGTAGAGCGTAACGTAGCTCACGCCCTCCTTGGAATCGACATAATCGAAGCTGCCGACCAGCCTCTTGCCCTCCGTGATCTCGTTAATAAAGCCGAGGGCGTCGGCGAAGTAGTGCGGCGCCGTGGGTAGCTGGACAAAGGACAGCGACGCGTCAATGGCCTGCGCCTTGAGCTTCTGCGTGTTGAACTCTGGCTGCGAGAGGGGCCTCAGGTTCGACCAGGGGATCTTCTCGCTGTTGCCGTAATCGATGTAGACGACCTCGGCTACCTTGGCGGTCCTGTCGTTCGATCGGATACGGGCGCGGTACCACTGTCCGTCCGCGGAGAACTTGGCCGCGACGTAATCGCCGCGGTTGGGAGCGTCCTTGATGGGAGCGTTGTTCTTGGGGTCGAGGTGGAACTTCTTGAAGGCAGACATGAGGGTCTCAAGAGCGGCAGTTCCCTGTCCGATTTCTTGAAGCTTCAGCTTGCCGTTCTCGTCAATGCTGGTGACGATAACGTCGCGATAGTCTGTGGGTTTCTTAGCACCAGTATCTTCCGCTCCGTTAGATGCTTCCGCGGGTGCTTCCTCCTCTTCACCTTCCTCCTGCGAGGGGTCCCAGTCATGCCACATGCCCTTCCTGCCCTCCTTGGCTTTCTTCTCGGCCGCGAACAGCTCGGCCGCATTGCCGGATCTCTCGGCCGAATAAGCGTGGACCGAAGCGAGACCCTCCTCGACCAACAGCTTGGCAAAGTTCTCGCGGTTGATGTAGAGCGCGCCAATGAACCCACCGACCTTGTCGATGTCGTGAATGTCTACCTCACAGTCTCGCTGATTGCAGCGGCGGTTGGCAAGGTCAAGGGCTTCCTGGCCAAAAGGCTCACCCTTGTCATTAGGTAGACGAGGAGCTCTGGGCGCGCGGATTCCGCCGAGAACCAAGGTAATCTTGATGCTTTCCTTGGGGATGAGGATGACAAACCTCGACCCGGACCTGCAGAAATCAACCACACCGGGAATCTTGCGTTGCCGTTGAAGGGATGCGAGCTGGACCTTGGCCTTTTGAGCTGACTCCGATGCGTCGGCATACTGCTTCACCTTGGATGGCTTTCCGGACCACATTCCCTTCTTCTCCGTCTTCGCTGTTTCTTGAGCAGCCAGGAGTTCATCGTAGTTAGGGGCACGGTCCGTGTCATCCTTTCGATGCCTGATTACGGATGCCCATCCCTCCTGTACTAGGAGAAGACCCACGTTCTTTCCCTTCTCAGTTATGGTAGCAACATCGCGAGATTCGAAATCATCCGTTGCAGGTTTCGATCCGTCGATGCTGATGTGGACGTGCTTGCCGATCACACGCTTGCGGAGGAACTCCTTGGCCTCGTCCCTGAAAGGGGCCTCGCTCGCTTCATTGGTCCGTGGGCCCCTCACGCTGCTAATACTGATTCGCTTCTCGACATCGCCAACCTTGTTTCGCACGACAATGGTGTCGGCGCTGATGACCTTGGCGACAATCATATCCATGGCTCCGGCACCACCTTCCTTGCTGACGTGGTTCTTATGCAACCGAAGCTTCTTGGACTGGGCCTGCTTCTCTGCCGCCCGAAGGGCAGCCATCTTGGGACCGAGCATTGTGGAATGGAAGTCGTTACACCTCGCAAGGCCATCCTGCAGGAGGAACTCGGCAATGTTACCTCGGGGGTGGATGATCTCGGCAACGAGTTGGCCCTGAGGGCTAGCTCCGACAATGTGAACCTTGATTTGCCTCTGAAGAAGACGGGACTCAACGTAAGCCTTGGCCTCGTTGCCGAACTCCTCAGCTGGTTGGACCTGTCCTGTGGATGGGATCGTTCGCTGAGTAGAGGGGGTGCGGATACCGGCAACAAGGGTCATGACTTGCAGGTGCTTCTTATCAGATAGCAGGATACGCGTCAGAAGACGATCACCTCCTAGGACACGCTCAACAATGCCCTCGACCGTCTTTCCGGACCATTCCTTCAGGAAGCTAGGATCTCCAAGATCGTTCTGAACCTCAATCACGCCGCTGGCGCCCGACCACAGCCCCTTGCCCTGGGTCTTGGCATCGGATTCGAGGGAGCGGAGGCTATCCAATCGCTCAAGGATCTCTTCAGAGGATTCCTTCCTGCCGGCATCCTCCCTGACCTTGACCCAGCCTTCCTTGATAAGTTCATCAGGCAAATCGGGGCCATCCTTGACCTTGACAACGCCGAACTCGCGGCCCGTGGCAGGAATCGTATAGAGTACGGTGAAAAGGACGGGCTTTCCCAAGGCAATGTTCCTGATGAACTCGCGAGACTGGAAGGCGAAGGGCTCGTCGCCCTCCTTCTTCAGGTGGGGTGCGCTGACGTAGGCGAGGGACAGCGTGCGTTCGGCGGCGGCATTGTTTGGGTTCCCAATGATGAGAGTGTCGCCGCTAAGCACGCTTTTGCAGTAACCGAGAAGCTGTTTACCGGTAGCCATTGCGGTATCCGTGGAGAGGGGTAGGCCGTGGAGAAGAAGGGTCCTAGACAGAGCACGGCCAACCAGTTAGCTACTTGGTAAGCCTATCATAGTAGTTGAAAGACTGGACATGTAGGAGAAAAGTGTAGCTTGCACTTCAAAGCTCAATGCCAAGGGATTGGGGTTCAAGACAATGACGTTCAATGGAATCATGGAGAAGCTTAGAAGATCAGGCGAGCACTCTGGAGCAGGGTTGACAGAGGCGCAAAAGCTCTGGGGGGGTACATACCTAACAGACTGGGGAATTTGCTTATATATCAGAAGTATACTCTAGGGATAGCAGCAGACCAGAGAGGTCTTGAAGGGGAGAAGATGATTGAGAGGTGAGGCGATGAACTAAGGGACAGGTAATAGTATTGATCAACAGAGACGGTGAAGGGTTGACGTGTTAATATTGAACTCCACATCGACGATAATGGGAGCATGAACTCTTCACCCACTGGGGCAGGCGATTAATTGGCCGTTTCAGGGACCAGAGCACCCCTAGCCTCCAGTGCTCCAGGGCCAGGCCAGGCCAAGTGGCGCAATTGTTGCGGCCAGCTGATGGGGATTGCGGGGTCGATGAAACCGCCCTCGCCTGGCTGCCCCAGTCCTCGTTGCGTCACTCCGTGGCACAAAACCCAAGCGTTCTTAAAGTACACTGTATTTTTCAAGACCATTGATGCTCCTTTTGTTCACATTGTTCAATGTCGAATCAGAATAATCTATTAATGTCCCGAGAATCGATCAGCTCTGCAGAGCTGCTCAAAAGTGTTTTGAGTCTAATTTCTTGCGAATTTCCGCAATTTGAAAACTACACTCAATTCCGGTTCCAAAGGGATTGAGAAGGGCGCTGGGCATTTAAGAACGCCGCCGTTTTGTGGCATTGACCCTGGTCAGCTTGGAGCAGGTCACGATTTATGAAGGACGATGACATTCACAACGTCTCACAGTAAGAAATTTCATACTGTGTTGCCCAAAGCTCTAGAGCTTAGCTTAGCTTCGATTCTCCTGAAGCAACCACCAACATTTCCCCAGCTATCGGGATCAGCTCGCACTTCGAAACTTAACGCCATCGAAGGGACTGTCAACGAATTAAGCCATTGGCAATACTATTTTCTGGTCTGCACTAGACTATCATAGCTGGCATTCAAGATACAATGGCTGTATTTACCAAATTGGTGGAACCCTTTCTGTTGACTACGGCGCCGTCCCGTCAGGGAGCTTCCAACGACAGCTTAAGCGGAGATACCAATGACACCTATGCATCCCAGTTAGTTGCGGTCATACATAGATGCAACGCATAGCATGTCAGAACTTACCGCAGGCGGGGCGGGGGCCGGCGTTGCCAGTCTTCAGACTCTCCTCGTTTCCTCCCTTGCCGAGGTCATCAGTACCAGCGTGGACAACAATGGTGCGCTAGGCAAACCGTTAGCATCTATGTGAGTCGCAGGAACAAATTGGGATTAATCATACGCCGACGACGCTCTCGGGGCCAATCAGCTTGACAAGGCTATCGGTGACGGAGCCCTTGGAGTTACCCTGGGCATCAGTCTCGATGTTGCCGAGATCTCCGACGTGACGGTCCGAGTCCTGAGGAGCACCGTGGTTCTTGCTATGGGGGTTGACTGATAGCAATGACGTTAGCAACCGTCCCTTCAGTCATGGTATAATGACACCTGTGCCGATAGCATGGTCTAAGCGTGTCGAACGGGCACTTACAGTGAGGACCGGCAGAAGTGCAGCCGTTGGTGTTGTCGCCGAAGGTGTGGATGTGCATGCCACGCTTGGCGTTGGGATCGTGGCCAGAGATGTCCCAGGAGATCTTGGTGGGGGCGGACTCGGACTCCTGCTCGAAGACAATAGTGCCCTTGATATTCGAGTCGCCTCGAACGACGCAGACTAGTTAATCCATTCCGTTAGCGAATAATGGCCCGACATGGAGGATCGATTTAAGCTTCCCGGGGCTCGCCACGTCGTGCCTTGCAGAAAGGCCCGCAAATGTGCTCATAGAAAGTAGGACGAACACCACCCTCCAAAACACCTTGATAGATGGCATGGTGGGGTTGGATGTACAAATAGAGCTAACTTACCAGCCTTGACCATTTTGAATTAGATTTGTACTACCTGGTTGATGATTGGAGTGTATTTCCGAGATGGAAAGTTGGCGGATGTTGATGGATTTGACGTGAAGACTAGAGGGAATCTTTGGGAATTAAAGGAAATGAAGAGATTCAGGAACTGCTCCAGATGCAGAGAACCAAGAAGAAGGAAAGAGTCGGAGATCCGATGTCTGTCCGGCAGCGGGGAAACGAGTGCCCCGCTCCAGTCCACAAGCTTCCAATTGTCCAATGTACGTTTCTAACAACGGTATTTAACATGCGTCATAGTAACTGAACCGGTACGTAAGAAGATCTCGGAGTTGCTGCTTACAAACCCAGCTTTCGTGGTCGTTACCATTACAAGGGCACTCTTCTACTAGTATGTAACTTCGCTGGGGAGGTGATGCAATTGGGCCATCATTGATAGTCTGGTGCTGGTTGAGGGGAGAGGGGCAACTCCACTTTAGGTGATGTTTGGGTGATTGATCAAGGTGATTGATGGAGCCCCATTGTCTAACCTACTTCGTAGAGTCCGGCAATAAGGGCGGGGATATGGTAACACATGGAATTCATGGAAGTGAGCACGAGCTCGGAAGTTTTTCCGTTCCAGTACAGTGTAGCTCGGGAAGTAAACTAGCTTTGGCGGCTCTCACGTATCAAAACAATTTGAACAGTTTGAACACACCTTCTTCAGATGTGGGATCTACTGTTTGGTTTCATACATGTCGTGGAAGGAGCTCCTGGCACTTGAAAGAAGGTACTCGGGAACGTCAGCAATTGGGGTTGGCTTAACACAAAGAGAAGGTGCATGGTACTAGACATGTTCAATCTGTCATGATCCTGTTGCTAATATTGCGTCTGCAATACGAAATAGAGTTGTGCCCGAAGCAGCTTGCTGTGATAAAGGTTCATGGGCATTGATGAGTTCGGGGATGGCTGGCAAGCCTCTCATTGGGGGTTGGAGTGTGTGGGGTGGGTCACTTTCTGCCAGCTAGAAACATAAATAACTTCCCCCTCCCTGGTGGGGTGCCCACTGCATGGATGGACTTGGGATTGTCTCTTGAATGGATCATCCCACCATGGGACTTCGAGGACTAGTGTAGGAGATGGCGTTCTCGAAGTGCTCGTGAAACCATCTCCACGATTTTTATCAGTCCAGTGAGTGGAGATAACGGGTTCGGCACTTCGTTTCTTTTGTACTCAGTTATCGTCGCGGATAGAGAAGGCCCGAAGCTTGTGAAGAGAGAATTCGCAGAACAACGCGTTCGATTAGTTTCACAGCATCTGGGGTAACCGACCACCAACTCCGAGTACTTTTAAGTGCCGAAGGAGTGATGGTGTGACTGGCTGATATAAACTGCCAGGTGATAGCGCTTGAGGCCTGGAAACAGAATGGCTAAAAGTCCAGGTGATGGAGACTTGGAACACGACTGGCACTTGGGGAGTCCTCTTTAAGACCTTTCAGCAGGAGAAAGGCCTGCGCTGTAGCCAGGCTGTGTCTTAGATGGTGTTCCGTTTTGTCCAACCCCAGTGTCATCTGGAAGGCGTTCATCTGTCCGTCGTTCGAGGACGCATATTTTTCATGGATGTCGAGCGTGGGTGGGGCGTATTCAGCCTTATGACATCCCTGGCTTGCACCTTGCACGTACATGCGAGATTTTGCTGGCGTGGGCATGCAAGTTTTCCTTGTTGAGACTGGCCAAGTGAGGGTAGGCGTATTGCAAACCGATAATTACGTGTTAGGAAAGCCATACTGAGATGGATGGTTGGTGACTAGGATAGGAAACGACGGGGCTGGCTGTCGCCTCATGATGCGATAAGGTGATGGCTAAAGGAGAATAACTATTGATGCAGTTGAGAAATGCCAAAAGATTACCTGAATGTCAGTATTTCACACGATATACTGACAAGATAGTCTCATCTACCCCTCCAACAGATATGCAAAGCGAAATCCAATATCCAGCAGACATGAGGCCTATCAAAAGGAATTCCGGACATTACCTGGAAAATAGCCTAGTGGTGAAACATTGAAGCTTATTGGCTAAGAAAACGATTTTATACACTTTGGGGTCGCTGTGCTGTCTTGACTGCGCTCATGTTGTCTGACTGCATCGCGTCTTGGTTAGGACCTCCGTATGAGCCGGGGATATCTGACCTGGAACGTCTTGGCAGAAGTGTGCGAACACGTAAGTCGTAAACTATACCCGTGTATTGATGCAGGACTCCAACGTTGCAGTTGCTCCTCCATGACAGGGGCATTTTGTTAATGTGCCTCCGTCCTTTAATATCAATTCGAGTGTTGTTCCCTTGTCGCTGGGCCTGGAGAATATTGTGCCTCGGACTCGGGACGACTCTCCCGCTTGGGTGGTGAGGTAGCCAGGAAAAGATATCGCCTCTGACGCGTCCAAAGGAGTTGCTCTGGATTCGATGCTTGCTTGGCTTGGAATACGATCATGGGCGTTGTTCCAACTCTTGGTGGATACACCACGCTGTAGGACTTTTTCACACGAGAGTCGCTGGGTACATGTGCGTCCAATACGAGCACCATGAATTAGCATCGATCGATCAGATTGTTTGATCTGAAGCGCAAAAAAAAAAAATCACAGCACGTGGATAACGGGTATTAATGATATCTCCATGAGCGTCAAGACTCGGAGAAAGAACGTGCTGGCAACATGAGTAATAAATGGGTTCAACGTTCCTTCCCTGGGTAAGACACAATTACTGAGGCAATTACACGACGAAGTACGAAGTACAATCGTTGTTGTGACTCGTGACTTGTCCCTGCCTTTTGGCGTGTAATGCCCTCCTTCCGTCCCCACCCAAGTCCCCAAAAGAACATTGAACGGTTTTTTTTAGCTTTGGTTCTACCTACTATAATTGCCGCCCACCCTAAGCTAGTTACTTCGTAGTGTACTTCGTAGTGAAGTTTTAGGTACGGCGTACTTCAAATCTTGCTTCTCTGAGAACAACGCTCGCACCGCACAAGCGGGCATTCGACGCACATACCTCCACGCCTGGTCCAGGACACCACCTCGATTGGCCTGGCTCTCCTACCACTCGTCTTGAACCCATCCTCTACCCCAGCCTGCCTGCAGACACACGAAACAACAGCTTCCACTTCAAAATTGTTGTGGTCAGCGGGAGAGCCAAAAACACCTACATCGGCCGATAAAATCTATCTCTTTGCTGGGTCGTCTTCGATCCCGCAGCATCGAGGATAATCCCTCTTGAGATACTTTGCGAACGTCTGCATCTGCCTGCCCTGTCTCATACACACCCCGCCCACGCCGACGCCTACCTCCGACAGTGCCCCAGTCCTTCCAGTCGTCCTAATTGTGGCTGGCGAGCCGTCTCTGCCTTGCGGCATCCTGACGAGCCCTTCAACACAACCCGTCCTGCGCAAGTCGTTTCGTGGTGATTTTCCTTCACGGAAGGACCGATGGAGTGACTACCATTCGACCTGCTGCCTACAACAAAGTGTGCTTACACACGGAAAACTCCCCCAAACCAACACCATCCACGAACACAATCTCCTCTCGCCCGACCTAGCAACGGAGTGAACGAGCGACTCATCTTTTGATTACTCTTGGAGCCGCTGGCTTGGCTCGCCATTTCATCGACAAACAACGGACCGAGGAGAGTCTATCGAGGACACAGATAACTATGTCGTTCCGAGGGGATGATCAGCGCCGCTACGGCCATGTTCCACCTGTTCAGTATCCGGTCGCAAACCAGTCGAATGACCATGCTTCCTATCCAACGCGACGGCCTAGTTTCAATCAAGGTGATGATGCCGCTCTGTTTGGATCGGCACAGTCGTCATCTCAAGTCTTTCAGAATGCGCCATTACTGCCACCGCCGCCACCCGCACGAGGGGAGGAAGAGCTGTTTCTGACGAGCCCAACTGAACCTTCCTCCTCGATCAGCAACTTCGCGCCGTCCTACCAAAACCAATATCAGCCGTCCTCCCCCTACCAGCTCTCATCCCCGTCGTCCTACAATCCGCAGCATTTTGCAAGGTCGCAGTCGACGTCTTTACCATATCATCCTGCCCAGCAGCCTCAATATTCCAATCTCATCCAACCTAGCAGCTCCCTGACCCAACAGGCTCTGCGGCAGTCCACGACCAACTACACCCCCCAAGCATATAATCCAGCCGCCTATGCGAGCACAGCGGTTCCCCAAAGGAATGCGACATACCACGGTTACAACAACTACTCTTCGCATTACGCGCCGTCGCAGGCGGCATATGGCTCGCCCAGTACTGCATACTCACCTGCCTTTCCAAGTTCAAGCCAAGCGACTACGCCTGCCACACCCCAGTACGAGAACCCATTGCCGAGCCCACCGCTCCACAATGTGTCGTCATCTTCCCAAGTTTCGAGTTACGATCCGTCTGCCTACTCCCCCTCTTACAATAGCACTCCCTACGGCACGTATTCACCGAACACCAACAGTCCCGCCCTCACCACCCCTTACTCTGCAGCGAGCGATTCCGCGCCGTATCCCCACGTCTCACAAATGCCTGCTGGACCCGGTTATTCTGTGAACGATCCAACTTCGTTTTACAATAGGACTTCTCGATCAAACTCCCGCACCTCGCAGCTGCCATCTCCGCCGCCGCAATCATCTTCGGGCATCCAGCGACATCCCACAAATGCTCCCCTTCCAAGCCGGCCCATCGACGCGCATCAGGATGGGCTGCTCTGGAATTCAAATGGTGCTGCGAGAGATGACGATTTAACTGATGAACTACTAGCCCAAGATACGATTATCCAGGACATTGAGGCAGAATTGGGGGGATCTGTACGTCGCGACCGGCCTACGCCAATTAACGGAGCCCAATTATCAGACGAAGATATAGAACACCTTCGGCAATACGATCCCAATACTCCCACATCTGATCCAACCCGGGCATCAACTTCCGTTCAGGTACAATCTTCGGCATCGAATGTTCGCTACCCGTATCGACTCGAGGAAGAAAGTGATCCTGAGGGGACGGCAGGTGTGTTGGCTATGCAGCAAGCCGAGATGGAAGACCGAAGGTTTAGTGGTGCTCCATACCCGCATGCGGACCTGATACCGGTACCCTCGGATCACGGTGGGAGGAGGCAGGATGACGAAGAAAGTAGCGACAGTGATTTTGGAGGCATGGACCTTGGCTTGTTCAGTGGGGGCTATGCAGGCAACCTCACGTACGGAAACGATGTTGGCTTGACAGACGATAGACCATTACCTGCTCTTCCCTCGTATGGCTTGTTCGGAGGCTATGAAGGCCAGGGGGGCCCTGCCCAGGCTTTGCCACAGGCAGATATGGACTACCCCGGAGCCGGCGGGCTCCAGCCTGCCAGCTCGTACCGTCCGCCAGCGGAAGATGGAGAGGAACAGGCCTCGCTGCATTCAAGGCAGAGCGGGAGCGAATCGCCATACAAGGACGACTATCCCGATATCTTCTACCACCCTGGTTTATCAAACCGGCCATTACCCGCTTTGCCGATGCTTGACACACTATCACTTCAGCCAGCCGCGACCACTAGCCAAGGCCAATATCAGCAGGATCAATCATGGGGTTTGGACTCCCGTGGACAAGGCCAGGAGGGTCTGGAGGTATATAATGCTCTATCCGGACCGGCGCACACCCAGGTCGAAAGATCCATCTCACTCACTAGCCACACCACCACCCCACCCGTCCAGACTCCATCTCGTTCTAGGACCGATGCCGCAGAGGAAAGAAGGCGACAGTATCGCCAAGCCCAACACGGGAAACAAAACTCGGCCTCTTTCGACTACGAAACCGGTTCTGCTGTTACTTACGACATGATAACACTACCCACGGGCCGCAAACGCAAGTTCCTCCCCTCGAAGCTGACCTCTCAGGATCTCAAGCGATGCGCCGAACCCTGGGCTCTTAGCAGCATTGCCAATTGGATGCGGGAAATGACAGAAGGCGAGCCTGACCTGAAAAAGAAGACGATTGAGGAAGGCCTTATCAAGTTGTTCACGAGCAAAGTTCCAACAATGAATGTTGCCGATGCCGAGACACTCTCTGCTCGAGTGGTGACCATGATGCTGGAATCCGGTATCCTGGTGCCCGAGGAGGAATGGGTGAAGTTCGCACCGGGGTCGATATCTGGTGTTCTGTGGCAGCTGTCAGCCTCAGGTTGCTATGCGCCTAAACTACACGAGTGTGAATCTCCGGGCCGTTGCTATTCGTACCATTGCACTCGCACGTTAAAGAAGGCGAATCTCGATGATCTGTTGGCCGAGGACTCGGTGAAACAAGAAGATTGGGCGACGTTCTTTAAGCTCACTAAGGAAAGCATCGAGGGCAAACACAAGAAGGAGATTGAACGGCAGAATGTGCTTCACGAGATCGTCACGAGTGAGGAGGGCTACATGAACCAACTCGAAGTGTTGAGGGTACTCTATAGAGATCGTCTGCGCACTCTTCAGCCGCCCATCATTGCACCTGCCAAGATCGACAAGTTCCTCAAGACCGTTTTCGGGAAAGTCGATGGTGTCCAAGAAACCAACAAAGACCACTTACTTGCACAGCTTAAATACCGTCAACAAGAGCAGGGCCCATGGATTGTCGGTTTTAGTGATCTATTCCGCGAGTGGATTCGAAAAGCACGGGATGTCTATATCGAATACGCATCATCCTACCCGTACGCAACGTTCTTGGTTAGGCGGGAAGCCGACCGTAACATTCTCTTCAGGCAGTTCCTTGAGCAAGTACGAAATCATAAACGCTCAGAACGCCTGGACTGGACCCATTTCCTCAAGACTCCCATTACGCGCCTGCAGCGGTACAGTTTCCTTCTCACTACTGTGGAGAAGAACATGCTGCAGGATAGTGAAGAAAAGACGAATCTCACCAAGGCCATTCAAGAGATTCACGCAGTAACACTGGAATGCGATCAGAGGGTGGCAGAGATGCAAAAGAAGGTTGAGATGATGGAGCTTAGCTCGATGCTCGTGCTTAGGCCAGGTTTCCAAGCTATGCTTCACCTCGATCACTTGGGACGGGAGCTATTATTCCAGGGCGATCTTCAACGGATGGGCTCCAAGGGTGTCAGATGGGTAGAGACGCATGCTCTCCTGTTTGACCATTACCTCATCCTGGCAAAGACTGTTAGTCTGAAGGACGGACGAGGGGAGAAGAAATATGACGTTTCAAAAGAGGTAAGCCCCCGCCCCGCCTTGTATTTCTGGTCCGATGGAAGATAATATTTGGCTGACATCTAACCTCCCTAAATTTAGCCCATACCGATGCCTCTCCTGTGTCTTGAAAGCACCAACGACGATGCTGTGGCGAAGCAAAACCGTATTGCGGCCCCACTAGGTCGAACTACAACCTCCGTCTCCGACACCAAGCTCAACAAGATAGCCACCAATGGCAGTGACAGGCCTGGCCTCGAACCGACCTCTTCGGCGACGACCGTGCCTCGACTAGGTCAGCCTCTGGCGACTGACCCCGAGGGCCGTATCATGTATCCTTTCCGAATCAAGCATCTGGGCCACGACATGTACACTCTGTACGCGCCCACGCCCCAGGTCAGACAGGATTGGTGCAACAAGATCATAGAGGCAAAGACCCGTCATGCAAAGGCGCTATTCTCGCAGAACG
Organism: Scedosporium apiospermum; assembly: GCF_000732125.1. Taxonomy (NCBI): domain Eukaryota; kingdom Fungi; phylum Ascomycota; class Sordariomycetes; order Microascales; family Microascaceae; genus Scedosporium; species Scedosporium apiospermum. The sequence goes on along the minus strand of NW_015971811.1, from coordinate 1,793,327 downwards.
CCGAACCGTTCAGGCTGCGCGTGCTCGCTGACAGCGCGTTCGCGTACGATGGAATAGCAGCCATAGGGAAGCAACCAGGCGTCCCCATCGAGGGAACTCCACTTGACCGGGCGATAAGAGACCTCGAGTCGGTGTATGGCCCAGGGCGAGGCCCACCTCCCGTTTGCCGAGCCCAGGTGAATTGTGCGACCGGATTCTCGGCGTATGGAAAGTCCATTATCGCGATCGGTACAGATTACGGCGTGTTTATATCCGATGCTACGGATCCCCGTGGCTGGCAGAGAGTCTGTCTCCCTCACTTTCGGCTTTTTTCTTTTCTTTCTTTTTTTCTTTTAGTACTAACATGTTGCAATTACAGACTGTACCCGCTCAGCGCGTCACACAAATCGCTGTGCTAGAAGAGTTCTCTGTATGTTTAATCATCGCCGACCGATCCCTGATCTCTTATCCACTGGATGTTGTTGCTCCCGTGTCCAACTTCCCGGCGCCACTGCATGACAATCCTCGTCGGGCGCCTCAGCGCCTTGCCAAGGATGTCTCCTTCTTTGCGGCTGCACGCATGAAGGAGCGTATGCTTGTCTTTTACAAGAGAAAAGAAGGTGTCCACAATACCTTCTTCAAGGTTCTAGAGCCCGTCTTCCACCGGACCACGGAGAAGAAGTCTAGGTGGCTTGGCAGCAGCCGGAAGTCGGGATCTACGGAGTCATTCCGCGACTACGACGAGTTCTTCTTCCCAACTGAGTGTTATTCTTTGAACCTGTTCCAGACGTACATTGCGGTGGCCACCTCCAAGGGCTTCGAGCTTTTGACGCTCGACAAGAAGCAACCGATGTCCATCCCCGACGTCAAGCAACCCTCCATCGCCAACATCGCCAGCCGCATCCGCGACCAGAAGCCGCTGGGCATGTTCCGTCTCAACGACCAAGAGTTCCTCCTCGCATATGAGGACTGCGCCGTCTACGTAGACAAGCATGGCGACGTCAGCCGCACGCTCATCATGGAATACTCGGGCAAGCAGAAGAAGGCGAAGGGCGCCACGCTCTGCGGGCAGTACCTCGTCCTTTTCAACGACGACTACGTCGAGGTCCGCAACGCCGAGAATGGACGTTTGAGGCAGATCATTGCGGGCCGCGATGTTAGGTGTTTGGATTACGGCGCGCGGGGTCCTACTGGAACGACCTCTGCGCTGGGCGGGATCCCTTCCTCTTCGTCTGGGCAGATTGATTCGAAGACGACGGTAAAGATTGGGATGACCCATCCCGAGATTCCGGGGATGCAAATCGTGTTGGAGATGCTGCTCAACGACGGACATCTTGAGAAGTAGATTCGGTTTTGTAGGAGTTTCAGGTAGGGGCGGGCAAGATACGAGAGTGAGGAATGGATATCTTAGGTGTTATGGAAGCGAGGGAAGGGAGAGGGCGGTGTATGTGTGTGTGTGTGTGTGTGAACAGGTGATACTTGTACTTCTTTTCTTTTTTTCTTTCTTTCCTATCTGCTTTGGGATATGGAAGGAGGAGGGATGGTGACTTTATGGTTGATATGATACCACGCGGATTTCAAAGTTGCCTTGCTCTTGGACATTGCTTCTCTGTTATGTTGTCTAATGTTTTTGTTCTCGGAGATATCTTGACTGAGATGTTCGTTTTGCGTTTTTCCGATGACTGTTTCTCAGATGGTGCCATGGATGTATGAATGAAATGTTTTCGATGCCCATCGATTCGTTCTAATGATGGCCTACTACCCAGAAACTGATCTTGTGATGGCTTGTAAAGAAATGAAAACTTTGAGCTCACAATCCGGGAGAAATCGATCCCGCGATTCTGTGATCTCATTTCGATATCATCAAAATCCGACTCTGAAAAATAAAACAAAAGAAATAGCTCTGATGCTTGCTTTTCATTTTATAATTCGAAGCTCACTTCCCCTCACCAAAATGCGTAGAATCTAAAATCTACCAGCAGTTATAACTTCCAAGCACATGTCTCTCCTCCAGGCAATATAACCATACAGCGCCATCCCAAGTAGATAGAGAGACAAAAAGGCAGAAACAACTCACTACGCCGAAACATGCAAAAGAAAGAGTGGAGGGCCAAGAAAAGGCAGGGAAGGATTAGGACAAGATATAGCAACACATCACATCATCCTGGTAATGATTCCTAACTCTTTTCAATTCCTCCCGTCAAACTCCACCAAGCCCTTCCCCGCAGAACCCGACCCGCTAAGTCCCGGATCCGTATCTAATAAGGACAGCACGCCTGCAGCCTTAGATCCCTCGCCTTCGCTAGCCGCCTCGGCGTCCGCTCCCGAGAGCAAATCCCGATCCGAACTCCTCACGGACCTCCTCTCAAAGTCTAGCGTCGAACCGACCGTTCCACGACGAGCGTTAGCACCGGCACCAGCACCAGCACCAGCACCAGCACCCCCATCCTCCTCATCCTCCTCGTCGTCATCGGCGTATGGCCGTTGACCAGGTTGGGCGTTCTTCTCCAGCTCGCGTTGTGCCTCCTCCATCCTTCTCCTGACTTCCGTAGCAACCCTCATGCCGTCCGTCACGATATTGTCCAGTACACCACGTAGTCCGCGGCCGGCTCCGCCAAGGGCGGGTGCACTGGTACCAGGAGCGCGGGCTCCGAAGCCCAGGCTGGCAAATGTGGTCAATCCTCCAGAGGAGGAAGCCTGGCTCGGGAGACCCTCGATGATGTGGAAGGAGGTCGGGAAAGATGACTCGAAGAACTGCTCGAGTAGCTCATCCGCGAGGACGACCATGCGGAATGTGGGGAGAGTAATATGTAAGGGATTGGCCGGATCAAGTGCCGCATTTGCAGCCTCGGAATGTGCTTTGGAAGCCCTTCGTTCAATATGCGGTTCCGCGTCGGTTGTGATTGATAGCGCAGGCGGCTTCTTTGCAGGTTGCGGGGCGCCTGTCGGGGAAGCTGGTCGAGACGAAACGAGGAGGTCATCATCATCATCCTCATCGTCGTCATCGCCGATAGAGAAGGTATTGTCAATCTCAGGAGTTTCTGGAACCTCGTCGGTTGCTTCTAGGTTCTTCGGATGATCCGGATCGGCATACTCGAAGCAGCGCCGTATGAAGGCGCTGACGCTACCTAGAAATTTTTCATTGTTCGAGATCCCGGGGAGACTGAGCTGCGACGTGCTCGGGTTGCCGCCTGCCTCCCCGTTCGGGCTAACAGCAGAAACGCTCAGCGAGCCCTCGAGCCCTCGCCGAGAGAGGAAGAGCAGTGCCTCGGACATTCGCAAGATCCCCTCCCTATCCACCTTGCCGTCGCCATCGTCATCGTAGAGATCAAAGAAGTAGTTGATCGTGGCCATGATATCGCGCTTGGACTTTATCTTTGCGAGCCCGGTTACCACATTCTGGAGCGTCAGTGCCGAGTTGTTGTCCACGTCCCATTTCCGGAACAGCAATTGCAGGAATTCGTGGTCGGCCGGCTCTGGGCCGCTACCCCATGGGCCTAAAAGGGCTTCAGAAGGTCTCCTTGAACGCTGGTAGTACGAGTTCTTATCTCGGTCAGCGAAAGTGTCCCTTCTCGGGGTTGGAGGGGTATCTGCGATGGCCCATTTCGAGATGCCGGCGAGGAACTCGCGGAAGGCGTCGTAGTCCATGAGACTTGTGCTAGGGCCGAGGCCGACTCTACCCTTTTCTATACTGTGATCTTGCGTGTGCGCACCGGGAAACAGATCTGTGACTCGCCCGCGATTCGATTTAGCTTTGCGACGCTGTTCCTCTTGGACAATCCTTATCCGCTGCTGGCGTTCGTAGAGTACACCGTAGAACCTATCATATAGCGCACCGAGTTCTTCCGTGCTAAGCAGCTTGCTGTCAGGACCGAGGTTGCGAATGGCTGTGCGCTTGGCGAAATTCTCAATATTATTGAGAACGGCATCCTTGTTCTTTAACCGAAGGTCGGTAATGGTGCTGTGCGTGATGCCGGAAAACTCCTTAAAGGCGACAACCAGGAGCTCCTGGAACCGAGTAACGGCCCTGAGTTTGGGATTCTCCGACTTGGGGTGAGCCGACTCATGGAGACGAGAGAAGTAGGACTTGAGAACAGAGATAAAAGCGCCATCATCCGTCGCATCCAAGAGCTCCTCGCCATTTATCCTCAATATCGCAAGGCCAACTTGGAAGAGGACTTTGGGTCCTTCAATAAAGAACACGTCCAAGACACGAGTGGCAAAGTAAAGAGGCATGGAGTTGATGTAGAGCGACAAGAACCAGGGTAGGGAGACCACGGATAGCTGGACGTCGCTCTTTACAAGATGTTCCCAGAGAATGGGCATGGTCTTCTCGACAAGAGACTCGAATACCTTCTGGTCGAGAAGGGTGCCGTACATGGTAGTCGAGTAGTAACCCGGGACGAGCCGATCGCACAGGGCGGAGAGCAGGAAGAAGGCCTGGGCCTCAGACATGTAAATAAGTAGCGCGGCCACAACAATATTCATGGCCTGGCAATACCCAACGTCAGAGTTGACCCAGCTGTAGGCGGTCAGGACTCTCCGTAGCCGGCCAATACCCTCTTCACTCTGAAAGCCAGGGTATTCCGGCAAGCTACGGTTCAAGTCCTTTTCGATCTCGTCAATCGCGAGCGATTCCTTTCCAGAAAATTTCGTTAGAGTATCGGTATAAAGGGTGGGGTTCTCCAGTCTTAGATAGATGGATCCAGACGTCAACTCCCAGGTTTCTCCTCGAAGGCGGTTCGGCAGACCGACACGGATGAGCTTGTGAAAGGTGGGTTGTCGGATCAGAGTAAGGTTCCTTCCGTTGTCCCTTAGATACTCGCCCCAAAGACGCATTTTGGCTCGATCCCGCATCTTTTTCGGATCGCCTGGGTAGCGAAATATCATACCAAGGCCTGCGTCGGGAGGGTCGGCATTCTTCCTATCCTCGGTACGTAGTAAATATTCGGAGTAGCACTGGGTGGACACCCGCTTCATCTTCGCGACATTGACGACGTTGGCACGCAGGCCCCTTTTGAGGCCATCGCAGAACCTCTCGCAAGCCTGGCGAGTACTGGCCAGATGTATGGTTATCCGTTGTTCCCTTACATTCGAAGTGTCCTTGGTCCCGTCTTTTGCCTTCGGTGGGTCGTGCATGAAGCCGTTCCAGGTAGTTATCGCGAGGGCGAACTGGGTGAGTGATGGAGAGTCAGCAAACGAGGGAGTTGGTGCCTAGCTATGGCGTAGGCAAGGGTGCCGAGAGTAGAGAGAGAGAAAAAGGGGGGGAAGAGGAGAATATGCCCACCTGGAAGTTCTGACTATTAAGCCTCTCTACCCGGCGTATCGCACATAGAGGAAATGTGAATCCGTTGCCACTAGGGCCGCCGCCGTATGTCTGGGCGGTGAAAAGCGATGACGTTGTCGTGCTGGCGCTGTGAACGAAGCTGCTCGGGGTGGTGGAGAAGCACATGAACGATTCGGAGAGGTGAAGCTTTCCAGCGTAGTGCCAGCCAGCATCTTGGGCCTTGTCCCCGTGGGTGACATTGGAGGCAGGTATAGTCAACTCGGCATTGATTTCGTGGAGCGGCGTTTGGGACGAAGGGAGACGGAACTGGCTCTGGAAGAGGACGGCCTTGGACGGATTTCGGTCCGGGTCGGAAAGATTCAACCCTTGGGTGGAATCGATCAGCTGCTGAGCCTTTTGAACGAAATTCGTGAAGTTGTTCAACATGACTCGCAGTGGGCTCGGCCCGCGGTCATCACGGTGAAGGATGTAAGGAGGGGGAGGATGTTGAGCAACCTGAGCTGCTGGCTCCTTGGGGCGAACGAATCACGACAGTAATTGTGATGGGTAGCTAAGCCAAGAGCGACAGGTCCGGGAACAGGCGAATGCGGTTGAAACAAAAAGAATGAAATGGAAAAAGGAGAAATGGACACTTTGGAAAATAGGTATGAAAGTCGAGATGATCTCGGAGGGGCAGCAAACGGTCGAATGCTGGCATTCGCAATACCTACAGCTGGAATTGGTCAAGGGAGCATTGAGGATGCGGCAGAGGCAGCCTTGTGGCAGGAGCAGCCAGAGCCAACCCACCGGATAGTTCATTCGCTCAGTGGGTGGGGCTAGGCGGTAAGAACGCATCAAGAACAGCGGAGCACTAATGACCTGGGGTCTAGTGCAGCAAGGCGGATTGAGGTACCTCTATATCTGTGGTACCTGTCTATACGGAATATCTTACAGGTGCTATAGGTACACATTGCTAGCCGTGACTGCACAATATTAGACTGCACATGGATTTGATCCTGCTGATGACCTGTGTCTGTGCTTACTTCGTGCGCTCTAACATCAATCAATCCCCCTCAGTTTCTAGCCCCTGGAGATGTTGAACAATCAACAACACACTGAAGCGTCCCGGCATCTCCCCTCCAAGAACAAGAGTGTACCACTGTTAATGGTCTCTCAGCTTGAACAGTGGATGATTCTGGCTTGATAGCGGCGGGACTCTCAGCCAGCTACCTCAGACTTTGATTTGATAGATATCGTAATACAGGATTGATCCCCCGTGAAATAAGGATGCCATTTGCATCTCTCATCTGCCTGCCTCCTGGGGCGCCAGGCCATCCGATGCCATCCTCGGTCAGCCACCAGGGGAATCAGTGTTTGCTCGACGACGCGATGTCTCATGTCCCCCCGCCCCAGTCCAGAAGCTCATGTCCTGGTCAATTTGACGATAGCAAATGGCCATGATATGATTTTCATCCGAAAACAATTCGTTTCCTATTCCAGTGTAGCTCCCAATCTCTTCTCCCCTGGTCGGCAATCGCCAATAGGGCAAATAGGGGCGGCGAAGGTGCCGACCCGTTTGCTTGGTAAACCGCATCATAGTGACAGTTGCAGCTCTTATCAGTCGGTCCGTTGAGCTCTATTCGCAGGCCAGACTTGACAACAACAGATTTACCCATTGGGTAACATTACGCGGGCGCTCTTTATTCGTGCATGGACAGGCATGGATTCCCTTTCGAGGCTCTCGGTTTGTGTTAGCAGGGTGGTACAACGACGTCGACATCTTGTTGCAATGCATCGGTTCGTAGCCTGGAAGGGCAGGAGAATCTAAACTCCCGAAGTATGGGCGTGACAGACGTCATGCACTTCGAAATCGGTCGGGATCCCCGAGTATCGCCCGCCGTCTTATTATTTGGAACGCCGCGTGCTCGGCCTCATTTGATCTGATCCATCCGGGGATTCCCCCTTCCGGCCTCACAGCATCAACATCAACCGACGCTCCATCTGCGCGGCAGAAGATAGAAGCGAAGTGCCGCCTGCAAGCGCTTGCTTCCTCTGAGCTATTGACCGAGATCTTTTTCAGCGGAACATGAGGTGACCAGGGGACATATTCCGATCGGTAACTCTACAAAGCACGCGAAAAAGACCTTAAGCAGCCGCTAGCAGGATCAATTCACTTTATCAGAAGGCTCGGGTGCGGAACAAGCAGGAGAGGATGCGATCACGCCTCGAGCTGTTGCGTCATATCTCTTGGCTGCGCACCAAGCCAATCATGGCTGGCATCGAGTTCTATCGGGTGCTGAAGGGCGCATACGAAGGTAAGCAATTGCACCAACAGAAACTGTTGTCCCGATTTTGATTGACACTTTGGGGGGGTTTACCTCGTAGTTCGTACTCTGACTTGTCGTGAGAATGAGCATTTGATGAGTACCCCGCTGTGCCATTGCGAACCCCCGCGAACACTGATGGGGCTCGGGGCATGGAACCTAACCTTGATCGGACGCAGCCGCAGAGGCACGAAGGAGACATTAGAGAGGTGGCAGTCTGCCTCTGCACCATTACTTAAATATCTCCAATGCCCGGCCCGATTCGAAACCACTCTTCTGCAGTCCCAACGCTCATTGTCAATCCAACCTTACTCTCCTTGGATTGGCCGAGCGGTGGGCTCCGTCCCTTCCATCGTCTTGTCTCCCATCCTAAGTGTAATTCCTCTAGCCGCTGAAGCTACCATGCCACCCCTTACCGAAGTCACCCCTCTAATGCTCGAGTCCCGCGCCAGCTGGAGAGCCTAGTCGAGAGACCCCTCCATCAAATCACATCACATCACATTCGCAATTGACGCAGCCGAACCCGAATGAAGGGAAACCTTGATCTTTTTTGACGCATTGCATTGGGTTTCAATTGTGCTATCAATCCGACGTGTTAAAACTCTCCCACTCCCCTTAAACCTCTGGCTCGGCCATCACTTTCGCAGCGCCCAAGGTATTCGCAGGAGACTCCTGTAATGGGTCCCTGTCGAGCCTGAGCGCCCGAATCCTCAACCCGCCACCACGACGTCTCGAAGCTCGAACCCCTTTCGGCTTTCTGCCGGCTCCATTCGTTCCAAGTTCGATAAAACCTTCGGCCGTCTTCGAATGCCAAGCGACGTCGCTGCTGCCGCTCCCGTCCTCGCGGCGCTAGCGCAGCCCTTCGGAGCTGGTGCAGTTAGCGATGCGCATCAAAACGGAGTCGGATCGGCGTCACGATCGAGTGACGGCCAGCCCAAGGTGTCTCTGAAGGATTTCCGCCTCATAAGGACTCTGGGAACGGGTTCGCGATCTCCTCATTTCACAAAAAGGTGCCTGTCTCCAAGGATCAGCTAACCACCATCGGTACCTAGGCACCTTTGCTCGAGTATGTCTCGTGAAGCCCGCCGACGCCCCCGAAGACGACCATGACAGCGTATATGCCCTAAAAATACTCCGCAAATCTGAAGGTAACTCGATCCTTTGATGTCACCGCTCGTCGCCCTATCCCCAGGCTTTATGGCTGCGGCTGCCCGTTGCCCATTGTCAGTCCAACCACCAAGTTTCCTCTCTGACCTCTCTCTGCGCAGTTATCCGGTTAAAACAGCTGGACCATGTCCGCAACGAACGTGCTGTCCTGAGCGACGTGAGCGGACACCCTTTCATTACGCGACTTATAGCCTCGTTTTCCGACCGCGACAGCGTCTACATGTTACTCGACTATATTCCCGGCGGAGAGGTTTTCACATACTTGAGGAGGATGCGGCGTTTCGATGAACCTACTGCTCGATTTTATATAGCCGAGCTCGTCCTCGTTTTGGAGTACCTCCACGAAACGCAAGGCGGGGTCGCCTACCGAGATCTGAAGCCCGAAAACCTCTTGCTCGATAAGGATGGCCATATTAAGCTGGTAGACTTTGGCTTCGCGAAGCGCCTCGGCCGTGAAGGCGACAGGCCCGGCGAGACATACACGCTCTGCGGTACGCCGGAGTATCTTGCACCAGAGGTGATCCAGAACAAGGGGCATACGACAGCAGTTGACTGGTGGGCGCTGGGGATCTTACTATACGAGTTCTTGACGGGGTATCCGCCATTCTGGCACCAGAATCCCATCGAGATCTACAAACAGTGAGTTGTATTTCCCCTCTTCCGCTGGACCTAGCCTAGAAGCTATCGAAATGCTGCATGGAGTCATCTCGTCAGCTACTGCAGGGTGTGAGTGGGCTGTGCTAACCACCAGCGTCACACCGCTCCGACGAAACTAGGATCGTGGATAAGGCTGTTGTCTTTCCCAGCGAACCGGCCTTGTCGGCGGAAGCCAAAGATCTCATCCGACAGTTCTGCACAGTGGACCGATCCAAGAGGTTAGGCAACATAAGCGGAGGCGCAGCAAGGATTAAAGAACACCCGTTCTTCCGTGACGTGAATTGGGACGATGTCTACCATCGGCGGACCAATGGTCCAATCATCCCTCCGATCAAGGCGCCGGACGACACGCAGTGTTTTGATCGATACCCGGAAGACGACGGGCGACGCGTCGTTTATACCGACGAGATGGCGGCGAAATATGACCATTATTTTAGAGATTTTTAGACCTACTTCTGCCTCTGATCTGGGTCCCGAGTCAGAGAGGAATATTATAAACCGTCGATGGGTTCAAGTCTCAGATTAGGTCTGGGAGATGAGACCGTTTGGCTGGAACCTGCAGATATCGAAGGACTCGGTGAATGGTGGCTGTCCTCGCGTCATGGGCTGGCGAGGGACAGAGCTACGGACCCCTGTAGATAATTTCTAGAGCTTGATGCAAAGCTAACAGAAAATATAATAATCCATTTTGAAAGCAACAGTCATAGCTTATAAGCCAGCCTCTTCGAGAAGTGGTTCCCCGCAGAAGCGTGGCTGTGAATGCCCAAGGGTCTTTCTAGTCGTTGTCGTTTATTAGCCAGGCTCTGGTCCGGATGCCAGGCTAGCGCAGCCTCCTACATATGGATTCAGCTCCCTCCCCCTCCTCTCCTCTCCCAGCCTACCGGACATACAGTTGAGGCAAGGGGCAGGGTCAACAGGGTCAGCAGGGTCCATTGCAATTCCAACCCCCTCCTAAATCGTGGATATCGAGAACGAGCTTTCGTGGCTGTACACCCGAATATCATCAATCCATCAATCCATCAATCGATGCATTGGGACAAGTCATCACGCGGCTTTCTAGCTTGAGGCTCCCTCCTTCCACAAGTGGAGGCAGCTTAGTCGAGGGCACCTGCTGCCTGCATCGACTTGGAGGCGGAAGGAGGGAACGCGTGAACAGTGAACAGGAAGGAGCTACTGCATAAGGAGGATTCAGGCGTGAAGCTTGACACCTTCGTCTATATAATTACAATGATCCGCCGCTCGTGCCATCTTCCCCCTTTGAGATCCGTGCAACCACAAACCTGACGAGAGGAGATTGACAACAAGTACTTTGCTCTCTCCAAGCTGGGCTAAACCCCAATCGAACAATTACACAGAGAAAGGCCTGGAAATTCTCACTTTGTTGGGCAGTAGCGCCTATAATCGAAAGACACCAGAACTGAAAATCCACGCCAGTCAGGCTGCTGAACCGGAATGTTCCGCCGCACAAAAGCGCCCCACCCCCAAGAAACTCCAAGTCTCGCCCAACCAGCGCCAGCGACCGCAGACAAGATCGCCTCCGTTTCCGTCCCAGTGTCTGCTACTGCTGGTGAAAGCCGGTCCTCGTCCGCCTCGACCATGACCCCCTCGACGGCCGTCGACGTGTTCTTCCTCACCTTCAACTGCGCGAAGAACTTTATCGACGTGCCCGTATTTGCGACCCATCTCCATACCGCACTGAAACAGCGGGCGGAGCTGCCGGATCTCGTAGTCTTGTGAGTCTTTCCTGCTTGCTTTGCACCCCGTGACACACCCACCCTCTTTCTAAGACAGAGAGTCCAACCCTTCAATCGTGTCACGCGATGGTGGTGGCGGGGTACTTTTAGGGAATGACGACGCTATCTTGGTCGTATTCGAGCACGGGATTACTGTGTTTCGCAAGCCGATTGTTCGCTAATCATTCGTATTCTTGGATTTAGCTCGCTTCAGGAAGTAGCCCCGATCGCGTATTCCTTCATCGGATCGTATTTTCTCAACCCCTACCTCACACGCTACGAAGAGGCCCTTAACCTCGCCGCCGATGTCCTGAACAACCCCGAGGCTCTGGAAGACGCTCCCGGCGGCGATGGGGCCATCTCGCCCCTCACCCGTGCGACCCTGGTGGCGCCGCCGGTGTATACGCTCGTGCGATCGAAGAATGTCGGTATGACCGCCATACTCCTTTTTGCGCGGGATCCGAAAACCGTGGCGGACGTGCAGGAGGCAGAAGTCGGCTTCGGCGCCGCGGAGATGGGAAACAAGGGTGCGGTTGGTCTGCGGATCGTGTATGAGGGAGTTGGAAGCGACAAGAGTTCAGAGATGACTTTTGTCGCGACGCATCTTGCTGCCATGGAGTGGAACCTTGCGAGGCGGAACGCGAACTGGGCGGCAATCATGCGAAGCATGACCTTTGACAACCCAGAGAAGATCCTTCAGCCTAGGAAGCCAAGTGGCTCCTCGTCCGGCGGCGCTTCGTCCTCCGCCGACGCCCAAGAGGCCGGGAATGGACGTGCTAGTGTTGAAGAGGCTGTACGTCTTTTGCACAATCAAGTTAATGAGGAGAGTATCTTGATGCAGCAGCGACTGCATGACATCTCGGTCTTCAAACCCACGTCGCATCTCTTCGTCGGTGGAGATTTGAACTACCGGATATCTGCCACATCACCCCCGCCAGATGCGGACTTCCCAAGCCTGGACCCGGAGTCTGAGCACTATTACCCGCAGTTCTTGCCCTTGGACCAGCTCACTCGGGAGCGCCTTTCTGGTCGGACCCTTCACGGACTCTCGGAGCACAGGATCGAGTTTCCCCCAACGTACAAGTATGACATTTTGCCCGCCGAGTCGTCCACCTTAAGAGACCCTCTCAATGTCCGCTGGAAATTTGCCCCGCATAGGTATCCTTCCTGGACCGATCGGATTCTTTACCTCGACATTGCTCCGTGGACGAAGGCTCGGCTGTCCAAGGCGACCCCCGAGATGAAGGTTCACAGCTATGACTGCATGCCAGTTGTGTCATCAAGCGACCATCGGCCCGTTTTCCTGCGAGTGGAGGTTCCTGTCATCGACAAGGTAGACCTGATCCCGCCGAAGGAACTCGAGGATGGGGTCAGCGCAGCAACGGTGGCAGAATGGAACTTGGATCCTCGCATGAAGTTGCCTGTGACAATCGACCCGGAGGCCTGGGAGCGACGAGCAGCAGCAAGGAAGAAGGAAGTAATGGCCGGATGGAGTATGTTTCTGTGGAGTACTCAAGAGGGGGCGTTGATCCTTGGTACGTTTATGGTAGCCATCGTCTTAGGATGGTGGCTGTATCAGGGATGGTGAGGAGTCGCTTTTTTCCCTCTCTGTCTTCATTTTCTTTTTTTTCTCTTCCTACATTTCTTCTTATAAACGAGTGATATTGAAGGGAAAACATCACGTTATGATACCCATCATGAAACTTTATTTTTCCTTCCTTTTTCGGCGAGGGTTGAGGGGGTTCATCTCTTCTGAGTTTACATCCTTTGATTTGGGTTTGGGCAGATTATTTCTGGGGGCCAGCTCAGGCGGGCTGTTGCGAATGGCGTTTGAGCATCATTTCTACTCTGGAGGGATACTTGAGCCGTGTTATCATTCACTTCGAGATCTTGATATATACATATATACAGAATTAGACGGGGACAATACAGCGCTCAATGAATACATTTTTTATTTTCTTTTCTTTCTCATTTTATCTGACTGTGAATATCCTCTTCCGAGATCTAGCCTAGCCGTAACGACACTTGCATTTGCAGTATCCATAATTGCCAGCAGTTCCTGTAGCCACGCACTACACGCCCATGAGATGGATCCATTAGTACGGCGAGCCATGACGGGCCATTAACAAGATGTGAAGTGCCATGTGACATACGTAAGAACCGTAACAGTTGAGGTATGCACTTCCACCGGCGCAGCTGATGTAGCAGGCATCGCTGACGATGTTGCAAGAAGGGGCGCGTCGTTCGATGGTGTTTGGTTCGGCTTCGGGAGCCGGAGCCGCCAGGGCGGCCGTGAAGGAAGCGACGAGGACCCCGAGCGAGAGACGCATGGTGTTATGGAGCTGGTTTTTTTTTTTTTTTTTTTTTTTCCCGAGAAACAAAAATCTTCGAAACTGGGTTTGATGCTAATGACGAGTTTCCGGGTTGTAAGTGCCCCAAGCACGACTTTGCCGGTTCCTTTATACTTTGCGTCCTCTGGAGAATCTCTCCTTCTCTTGTTCGCTCTGCGCTCAAATAGGAGTCCTAAAGATGTCCAAAACCTCGACCATCAAGTCGGTCATCTAATCAGACCGGGCTTATGCTCTTCCACCCCCGCGAAGAGCGGCATCTCCTTCGCCGAGAGTTGCATTTGTTCTGCGGGAGGACCGTCTTCGTCATCCGGCTACTTTCCCGGGAGGTTTGATTATATATTCGAGCGCATTTTATGGTTCGCTTCCGTCTTCATGCGTCCGTGAGGTTGATGGGAGGCACTTTGGGAGGGTTGGGTCGTACTTATACGAGACCAATGTGGTGTTGCGGTTCTCTTTTGGGGAAGCTTTGGGTGGTGGGAATAATTTGGCCCGGCAGGGATGCTGGCCTAGTCTATTCCCATTCTTTGGTTCCAAATCGTCATTATCCGGGGAAAGAGATGCAAGCTGACTCGTGAATATGCTTGAAGACGCATGCAATAGATCGAGGTCTGAAGAGTCGGATGCGGATACAATTGGAGGTTTGGCTGGCGGGATCGAGGGTTGGGGACCATCGCTGGTCGTGGTTCTGTGGAAAGGGAAAAGGGAGCTTTGCTTGGTCCAGGCCGGACCCTCCCCACTGCTTCCGCCCAATTATTCACTCCGAGAGAACAAGATCGGAAGAATTCCCGCAGCTGCTATTAGAGCTGCTATTCATCAAAGAGTCACACCGCGAGATCACGGCCAAGACGCTCGCGTTTCTCGACGATTGACAGGCTGCAGATGAAGGGAATAAGAGCCGTTCCTGGATCGACGACGTGTCGTACATGAAGGCGTCCAGCATGCCACTAGCGCCGCCATCTACGGGTCTGCTGCTGCTACTGGACACTTAGGGTTAGCAATCTGTACGTGGCAGACCAGTGATCGGGGCGTTGGACCAGGTTGCATACGTTGATGTGCAGCCGCTGGACAGCGGCATTGAGTCGCGACGATCAGCCATTTGTGCGCGCAAGATGGTTTCGTTTTTATCGAAGACAGTGATACAGGAAACTTTGTTTAGATTTCTCTTCCATCATTTGCTTCCAATCAGAAGAGATTCATTTCTCCTTTATATCCCGAACAGTCCCTATACGACTCGATGGACTTCACCATCAGACCGCACTCACGATCAAATTCAAGAACGATTGCCACCCATGCAGTCAGTGCTTCATGAACAATTGCACCAAGAGACAAGTCTTCTGGGATGCCGACCCGGGAAGAAGGGGTCGGGGGTGGGGAGCGACAACCCCTGCAGCCCTGTGAACTGTCATGGAACATCTCATGAACACAATGTTTCCACCAAGCGAAGTAATTTCGAGTTTCGAAAACCCTTGATTTCGCCGACTGGTTGTCTTTTGATCTAGGGCCTGCCCTCCAAGGAGCCAACCGGGCCCTCCCATCATCTTCTTAATGTCCCCTGAAACGGGAGAGCCATCTACTGCAGGGGTTTGTCAGGAGGGCCAATGAAAGACACAGCCAACCCGCCATCAGCAGCTCATGGTGATCTCCATAAGCGAATCAGCGATCTTCAATCGCTGCAGGATCTGGGCTGCAGGGCTAATAATGGGTGAGAGGGAAGAAGGCAGCCTGCGCCAGTTCTTCCACTTCTTACCATGACGTTGGCTGCCTGCCGACAGACGGGATGCGAACCACGGCGCAGGTGGAGAGCCCGCCTTCATTGACTTCTTGAGGGACGTCGGGAGGAACCGTCCTTCTTGTCATTCTTGCAACCTGATTTCCGTTGATCTCTTGTGATCCATCGACACTTTCGAACTACTTGCTGCCTTGAACCAAACGCCAATCAATTAGCAACCTCATTATTACTTCAAAGCTTCATTCAACATATCCTATACCCACTTCAAGTCATCTCTACTGCTGCCGCTTTATCCACATGTCTGCGCATCTGGCCCATCCTACGGAAGATGAGGAGCTTCCTTATTCCCACACCATTCCCTTCTCGTGGCTCGATTCCCCCAAACGTCTAGCAATGCCGTTTCACAAAAGGACAAGAAGCTCAAGCCTAGCAGCTTCTGTTAGCGAGATAGAAGAGCTCCCATCACCAAGTGCGGGGTTCGGCCACGATGCGCTGGGTCACTGTCGGAGCCCGTCCTCAACAAGCTCTTGCGCGGAGTCGCTCACTTACTCTGCCTCGAGCATCGCGTCCACTCCGAGTACCCCAGGAACATTTCCGGGGAGCCCGTTAACCTTCTTGAGCGAACAGGAAGCCGGGCTCTACAAGGAATTTGATTTGCCCCAACCGCTGGATTCGGTCTATCCTGAGGCTGTCCCGCATCACCGCCGTCCATTCTCTCCCCAAATACATGTCATTATGGAGGAGTCTGACGGCGCCGAGGAGAGCTCAAGACCCATTTCACCTCAGCCCAATGAGTTTCAAACCCTGAGTCTCCCGATAAGGTTACGCCGCTCAAGGAAGAGAGGAATTAGACCCCGCGGGGGGTCCGACCCATCTCACTTGAGTACATCTCCTACTTCTTCCGCACCTCTTACCTTCGCCCAGTTCCGAGAGATACGAGCGGAAGCTCGCGCCAAAGTGCACAACCGAACAAAATCCCTTCCGACCTTCCCCAGCCATCGAAGCTTGATCTTATTCCCACGCCGGTCATCACTTTCGGATACGCAAGAGGCTGCTGACAAGTCCCTACATCGTCGTCTCAGGGGTTCTCGGAGTCCGCCTCACGAGGAAATATCTTCGGAACAGGAGAGCTGTGTCCGCCCTCGACAAGAGTGCCTTCGCGAACCATGGTGTGCTCCGCCTGAAGTTAACAGCTACGATCCAGCTGTTGTCGAAAGGATAGGCCATTCCATTTTGCGAGAAGCGTATGGTGTCGGTTCCTCGAATGCGCAAGTACCTCTTAAGATTCTGGATGCTGTCATTAGATGCCTAGAGGATGTCGATGTTGTTGCCCGCCAGCTCGGCTGGACTTCGAATAATGTTTATTACCAAGCCTCTCCTGGAGATAATTCATCATGGGATAATTCGGGCACAACTTCCATGAGCTCATCAGAACAGAGAGGAGCTGGAGGGTCAAATAGCCGCAAACGCACTTCCCAACAAGCCGGGGATGGTGGCGACGATTTTACGAGCGATCAGCCAGGCGGGAATGGCGGGGACGACCTGCTCTCACCCGACGATATGAGCCGGAAGAGGGCCAAGACAGCCACCCAGCAGTCTGCGTTCAGTTGCCCATACAGGAAGCGCAATCCACTGCGCTTCAATATCCGCGACTATGAGAATTGCTGCCGAAAGCCCATCATCGGCATTCCCGAGCTCAAGTAAGGAGACGGTAACAATATTCGTGTCTTCGTATAATTTTACTGACCGTGAAACTCCCAGGCGCCACATCCAGACATGGCATCGCCGAGGAGGCGCCGTGATGCATCAGTGTCGCCGGTGTAAGAAGGGATTTCCTTCCGAAGAGGCTCTCGATAGACATTCAGAATTGCCGAAGGACCAGATGTGCGAACCTGAGGGCCGTAATAAGCCAACGCAAGATCCTGAGGATGGGATTACGGACGAGATGAGCAAGACTCTCGTCGACAGGAAGGCAAATGGCAAGATCCAAACCTGGGAGCAGATTTGCAGGCTTATCTTTCCGACAGATCCCGACGTCCCTCAACCAGGTATGTGCTTGTTAAACATTTTATCAATGCTTGGTATTTCTCCCACTTACAATTATTTAGAATTCGAGCCCGTTATTGAACACCACGAAGTCAAAGATGAGTTAAAGAAAGCCACTGGGATCCTTTGCGACGGGCTTCAAAGGGAACTCTCCCATGTGCCTGATCTCGATCCTGGCCGGCGCTTCCAGATCCTCCGAGCGCTAGAAACCGTCGTCGACGTCTACGTAGCCTTCGCCTTGAGAAACTGCAAAGGCAGATTTGGGTCCTCGTCTCTCTCGGTGGCCAGGCGGCCTCAAAACATCCCCACTCGACGATCCTCTTCCGCAAGACCACCATCCCTCGAACCCACCGCCCAAACGGGCTCCAGCTCTAGAACTAATACCGCACCGGGGGCACCCATCCCTTTACGCAGGCTCGCCCCCCAGCGGAACCGAGTTTCCTCCCAGACTCGGGTCCAGCCGTCCCCTTCACTACCTCCCATGAGCGAGTCCGGTGATACCTCATCGCTGGCGGATGCACAGCCCGAGTCCTATATCCCGAGCCCGGAAGCCGGCTTCCGCGATTCGGGAATTTCTCTGCATTGCGATGCGGATCATAATTGCACGGCAGACGCAGGCGGATGCATTTGTCAACTTGATGCCTCGTCTGGTAACAAGGCTCACGAAGACATTTCGAACTACTACTTGCCAGACTTCTCCCAGCAAGCGTACCCTGGATGGGAGTTTTGGCCCTTGCCAAACGCTGACCTCGGCGCTGGCTTCCCATCACAGATGACCGCAGGCGGTCCACAGCTTGGCGAATACAACGCATTCGACAGGGAAGGTCAGAGTTAACCTGGCTCTGTCTCCAGGCTATTCACCGTTCATGGTAATCTTGAATAGGAATTGTACATAGCTTCAGTCATATTCAAATAAAAATAATAATAATCACAGAACCGTAAAGACAGGACGGCATCCCATAGGGTGATTGATGAGATGCCAGAAATGAGACCCCCTCTCCGCCCCCTCGTTCTCCGTCTCCCTCTCTCTCTCTCTCTCTCTCGCTCTCCCCTCCCTCCCCCCTCCTTCCCACCATCCCATTTTTTAAGACAAGCACTATGCGCCTGTCCGGCTGTTTATTTTCAGCCTGCTCTTAAGCTCCTAAGCTACACGAGCAGTGCGCAGTCGAGGGAATTTGAGCAATCGCTGCTGGGCGCATGCGATGTTCTAGTAGTTTACGCATGCGTCCCAATCAGCGATCAGCGGGCTCAAATTCCCTCGACTGCGCAATGCGTACTACCGGTAGGGCCACCGGTGTGACAGGTGCAGCTGTAAGGCTCTTATCTTTCTGCTAGAAAGACTAGAAAGAAAGGAAGCCTAAGCATTGGCTTATTGAAAGGTCGTGAGTGCAACACGCTCCATTCCGTCACCCTCGCTATTTTTGATCACCTAAAGGGTGATGAAAGGTGATGGAATAATAGCGAGGGTGACGGAATAAAAGGCGTAGCGTTCACGATCCGCGGGTCGAAAATGACGTAGATCTCAACCCGGCTAGAGAGAGCGGAATACCATTCCTTCGACCGCTATCGGACTCTGCTTCGGTCTCGGTGGCGAGTATGTCTTCGCCATCCGCAGATGTAGATGAAGCCAGTTGGGATGCCGGAAGCTGAGATGTCGAGGGTGTGTCCGTATCCGAACCTCTGCGATCCCAGCTACCAGCTACGTCGTCCGTCTCGACGGCGGGCTCACCAGAAAGACTCAGGTTATCCATGGTATCCGAGATGAATTCCAAATATCTCGCAATGGTATCTGCCTCGGAAAGAGGTGGAGGGCCAACCGTTTCTTGCGGTATCGAAAGTCGAGTTTGTGAAGGCGTGTCTGTATTATTCGAGCCTCTTTCTTGCCGTCTTGGCGTTGAGTGGGTTGTATCAATATCGGGCTCACCAGCAAGACTCAGATTATCCATTGTATCGGACATGAAGTCCAAATAGTCTGACATGATATCTGTGTTGACACGAGGTGGGAGCCGAACGCTTTCCTGCCATTGGTCGGTCGAGTCGTGGGCCCTGCGATGTCCAACCCTCTCCGTCAACAGACGGAAGATGTCGGCCACAATTCTCTTTTTCATGCTGTGCATCACCCTTAGGCGAGTTTTCTGGCCTCTTTCGCCTTGGTCCATGTAGACCGGCGGGTATGCCCACGCCGAATAGACATTCCCGTGTGAAGTTCGAACCTTGACATCGGTGGGGTGCTCATCGAAGTAGTACGCACACAGCTTGCAGGTGGGCTTGCTTGAGCCGATGTACGTGTACATGTTGAAGAACCGATGAGGGGCAGTCCCACCGTTATTTTCAAGCCAGTGGTGCAGCTGAATCTCTGCATGAACGATAGGCTTGATGTTGCTGTTCCACTTTTCCTCAAGCTGGCCGTCGAAGTCTCCGACAGTGTTGAGTCTATCCACCTCGTCTCTGGATCTTGCCAGCGCTGCTTCATCTGAGGTGAGCACTCGGATAAACTGCTGGGCAGTCTTCGCGGCGCCCAATAGTGGACACGGGCCTTTCGGGATAGAGTCGAGGAACTGAACATCAAACTGGTCAAAGAGGCTGGGCCACAGTTCCCGTGCGAGCAGGAATGTCTCGGCCGCCTTTCTGTAAGCACTCAGCCGTTCCGAGACGTGACAGACCTCGTACCAACATCCAGAGTTGTGGAGACGCTCCTCATTAACAAGCCAGAGGCGGATTCTATAAAAGACTTGACTCGAGGAGTAGATTCCATCAATGGATTCAATTACTGCCTTGATGGCAGAGAGGTAATTGTTTTTGGATACCTCTGATTAGGTTGGGTTAGGAAAACATCGTCAGCTTCGATGAATGAAACTACTTGTCTTGCTGGATCTTGTTAGGTGCGACCTACCAGAGTCGAGATTGGCCTTAGCCCTTTCCAGAGCAGTCGAGGCCAAGACCGTCAAGTTTTCAAGGAGAGGTATGAGAAGACGATCTACAAGGGTTAGTTGGCCCTCTAAGTGGATAGGAAAAGAGTATATATTATCTTACCACCTTCTGTACTCTTTCCACCTTTCTCGCTGTTCCTCAATGCCTGGATGCAGTCCTTCAGATGCTCCCCAAGACAGCTCAGGTATGACCTGATCCTTAAATGATTAAGTACGAGGACAAGGTTCAGAACAAGGTTCAGAACAAGGCCTTCATTTCCACTTTGTCCTGATCGCCCCGACTGCGTCCAGGAGCTCAAAAGCCTAAGGATCAACCACACAGATTCCCGTAGCTTTCGGTGCTTCGATTTGGGCCTGGCGTTTGAGGCGAATACATACAGCACCTTGTCTGGTTCCTGTAAAATTGCCGCCGCCGTCACGGTGTTTCCGCTGGGTTCATTCTGGCAAATCAGCGCCAGCCGATTGACAAATCCGCGGAAGATCTGCTCGGGGTCTAGAGATCTTTCCAGCGATACGTCGGAATCCAAACGTATGCTGCGTTGGTTCGATGAGCCGGCCCTTTCGAGGACGTCTAGAAAGACCACCGGTGGGTAGAACTGTCTTCTCAGAGGAGAAGGTAGCTCACTAATCCTCCTCGGCGCTTCTAAAGGTTGCATATGTTAGCTTGCATTGGTACACACACACTGGGTCAGGAAGGTAAGTCCTTGATCACGCCATGAATCGCAAGAGGGCATACCTCGACTAGCAGGACCTAGAGCTCCGATACTCCCCATGGCCAATTTTGGAAGGAGAGTTCTCTAGAGATATCAAATTTGAAGGACAGGAGATTCGGGATAGGTGCCAGGTGATGGGAACTTATGAGGAACAAGATGTATCTCATGAATGCTTCAATCTCATCTAATGCTGTCAGTGTGACGGTTGAGATGAGGAAATTTATGTCGAAAACAAGGGAGTTATTTTGTGATTTATATATTATGTCTTTCGCAGACTCGGGAATCCGGGATGTGAACTGTGATATAATTCAACATCACTCGAAAAGGCCACACAAGCAACCGAGACAGGGGAGCCTGTCTGTCTTCGGAGGCCCATCACTTGAGCCAACAGTGGACTCAACCTGCGCAACAGCGTGTAGACAAACCATCATATGATAATTCCCATTTCAGAAACCCGTACGGATCTTCTACCAGTTTCCAAACGAGTCGGTATCTGCGCATATACGGCCGTCGTGACAAAACGGAATGTCTCCATTGGGTGAATCTGCATAGATATATGCCGAGTTGAAGCCAGCATTCGAATGCGCAATTGGGAATTTTCGTAGACATTTTTGATCCTGGTGGTTGCGCCTTTGACGGAATTGGGCAATCACCGCCTCAATTCGCTGCGAGATACATGCGCCTGGGAGCCCCAGTTGGAGGCCCAGCGAGATGGCGCGGTTCGCCAACAGCGCACCATGGCCGGGCTCTACGCAATTCAAGACATTCAGGTAGCAATATCTGAGCTAATGCTGGGCCTCTTTCAAATGACGACTGTTTGTACCGGGAGGGGGGGAGGAAGGAGGGGGGTCCGGCTGGTTGAGTAGCCAATCCCACACGGAGGACATCCGGCCCCCATCTGCGAAACCAGGCTGGCTTGCAGAACATGGCGTTAAGAGCCAACTGGAGTCCTGTTGTTATTATCTGTATCGCCAATGGTTTTCACACAAGTTGCGAAGATTGTAGGAGGAGTGGGAACTCTGTGGCCAGGCATCAGCACTACTTGCAGGCGAACCGCGGTCGCCTGGAGGCCGAGCACAACAACCAAGTTAACGCCAAGGAAGATGCCTACAGAAGCATTGAGAAGAGGGGAGGGGAAAAGAGGGGAAGGATTGAGTCTACCATGTTTTATTGAGCACGTAAATGGGGAGTGTGGGTGAAGTATTAAAGCTGATGAATCCGGCAGTCCTCGTTCGTGACTGAGGCATTCCTCGCCGCGCCAGCGCGCTTCACGAATATGGCAGTTACCGCTTAGCGGAAAGTAAGTCACCTCACCTATTGGTGAAACTTCCTCCTATTATCGCATTGCTAACACTTTACTTAGGAAGGGGTGTGTACCATATCGGGGATTTAAGTGGTGATTGATTAGACGGTGCCATTGATGCGTTGCACTGATCCGTCTCTTGAGTCCTGGCTGTCTTTGATATTAATACTTCACTTGTTCGGTTTTTGGGCCTTCCGAAAGGCTCGCGTCTATTTGTGCGTCCTGACATATTGTGCAACACTACCTTACATCTCTACTGTTCCCTTGAATGTTCTAACGATATGAAGCATCCAACGGCCTTGACTTGGACCTCTTCCATTAATCCACCCACTCAGTCTGGAAAATGAATGATCCGTGGGCCATCAACGGAGACTGGGATGACATCGATTTCGATGACCTGTCGCTGTTAGACCAGTACCTCCCACCAGAGCTGGAAGTTGATGTTTCAACACCGGCGAGTTACTTCGACATCCTGACTGTGCCTACCAGCCCGTCTGACTGCGCCGAGTCATACGAGGCCGCCGGAGCTAGCCCTAGTTCCAATATCAACATCTCCAACTCCCCTTCCGAGGTCGTTGCCGCCCATCATTAGGCGGGTGATAGCGAGGACTTGGAAGACAATGTTGGCGATCGGTATTGGGATGATGGCTCGACTCCGGACGGTGTGCTGGTGGTTCCACAGAGGGGAAAGCATAAATACGAGGAAGTTCCCATGCCTGGGCCGGCGGAATGGACCCATAAAGTTCATGAAAATGGGAAAGTGTTCTATAGCTGCAAGTTCGCAAGGGTCGAGGGCGGGCGATTCTCTTGTTCAAATACGAAAAAGTATAAGCAGCTGTGCAAACTTAGGTAAGTCTCTTCCTTCGTGCAATCTCATCTCACTTCTCTAAAACATGCTACTTCATCCACGAGATGCACAATCTCTACACATACTAAGAACTTCAGGTCTCATGTGCGAACACACTATAAACCGACGAAATGCCCCATGTGTCACTACCAAGCGGCAAATAACAGGGGTATTAAATATCATCTTAAAACGAACCACGGTCAGGATAAGGAGATATTTCCTTGCGAGCATTGTGGCGAGAAGATCAAAAACAAGCGGAGTAACTTCAATCGGCATCTTCAGACTTGTCGCAAGGCGCCTCGGCCTCATGCGATGCCAAACTATTCATGGAGTGAGTCTGCATAGGTTTGAAATCCTCTCCCGACCCCCCTTGTCTGCATCACATCGTTCGTTAGTGAGTTGATACTCCAAGAATCTTTCGCTCATGTCATTCATTTGAAGTACTCAGCAGCCGAAGTTTTTCTTATCCCGTCAATGGTCATGTTTATATTCTGCAGCTGCGCTGAAATTTCCTGTCTCCTATCGTCTAATAATGCAGATACCGGGTACCTGCTCTTTGTTCCGTCTGTTATCATTATTTTCTCTTTTTCATTTTTTCCTACCCTTTCTTCTTTCGTCTCTTCTTTTCTATATGATGTTCTATTTTACGATATTTTCCTCCTTGGACTGTATTGTTAGGGTTACGGTTTGCAATGTCGGTGTGTGTCAATTTGAAGATGGAATAGCAACCTCCCAGGCGCGTGCCTTTGTTCGGACGAGAAACGTGAAAGCCCATTCTAGTCGGGCCTTGGACTATGTCCTATTCCCGTGAAATGCCAAAGAGTGAACGAAAGGAGTAAAGACAGTCCACTGGATAAAATTGCTTTCTGGTCTGGAATAGCCCAATTACCCGACGTGTATTATTATTTGATCCGAGGCATATAGCCTCAAATATGTATGGATCAAACTCGAT
Organism: Scedosporium apiospermum; assembly: GCF_000732125.1. Taxonomy (NCBI): domain Eukaryota; kingdom Fungi; phylum Ascomycota; class Sordariomycetes; order Microascales; family Microascaceae; genus Scedosporium; species Scedosporium apiospermum. Next base: position 1,769,330 of record NW_015971811.1, on the reverse strand, counting down.
TCAACATTGTTTCAACTCTCCTCAGCTTTCTTACATAAGTAACACGGTACCTGAGATTTCTGGTCCTTCTGGCCACGTCGTTTCGCCTGGTTGGAACCACTTCTCTGGGTTTGGCGTCCACTTCGACTTCGCAATGGACCTTCACTCCACCTTATTAGGGTTAATCCTCCTCTCTGCACCTACACTAGCAGTGGCGCTAACTTCCTCCCGATGTCCGGCAGACCACGGCCAGGCGCTCAGCGGTACGGCTGTCCGCCGTAGCACCTGTCCTCTGCCAGTCGACGACTACACTGCGTCTCGCACCGGCGAATGGAGCCCATGGACAGAAGAACCGCAATGTGTCTATCCTGAAGTCGAGGACTGGGATGAAGACGTCAAATTCTGCGTCTACACTTTTGGGACGTACAATCTCGGTGATGGAATAAGCTTGCTCACGACCCCAGAGGCGGCGGCGAATATCGCCGGGGCTCTCTGGAACCCGGAGCCAGCTTGGAGAGCTCGAAAGCATCGCCGACGGAATACTAACTCTGAAGCTTCCGGGGAGATAAAGTACAGGTTGGAAGAGATTCCCGGGAAGGGTATTGGCGCCGTGGCCACTCAAAAAATCTTGCGTAAGGAAGTCTTTATAACCGATCTTCCTTCCCTTCTCATTGATGCCAGGCTGGAGACTCTCTCGGAGCGCCCCATAGAAGAGTTTGAGGAAGAAAGAAAGGAAATTTACGAGAAGGCCGTGGCGAATCTTCTGGGGAAAGATAGGGTGTTGCGGCTTGCGTCGAGCAGAGGCGATAGCACTGTCGATGACATTTTCAAGACCAACTCTTTTCTGGTGGCTATGGATGAAGGCGGCAACCACAACGGCCTCTTCCCCGAGATAGCGGTAGGTGGTTGTGGGTTTGGACAACATTAAGAAAGTGTGCTGACCATGATATTATAGCGAATCAATCACGATTGTGATCCTAAGTAAGATGATGGGGGCAACAGGTGCGAAGCATTTCTGAGGGAATACTGACATTCTTCTGTAGCGCCTCTGCTCGGTTTTCAAACGAAAAGTTTACGATGACAGCCATGGCTCTAAGAGATATTGAGCCAGGCGAGGAAATTTCTTTTAATTGTACGAGGATGAATTCAACGCAGTCTTCGCCAAGACGAGTTCCTTAGATACGCACGCTAACACGGGCCTAGATATTCCCTGGGGTCTCGCATCCGACCACCGGGATTATATGACCACCCACTTCTTCGGTTTCAAATGCCGATGCTCGTTATGTACGGCCCCACCCGAGGACATCAAACTATCGGACACCCGTCGGCGACGAATCCAGGAGCTGGAAGTCTCACTCCACAGCGGCAACGAACCCTACGAAAGTGCTGTCGACAAGACCCAAGAACTTCTCAATCTGGCCAACGAGGAGGGTCTCCATGGCAAGATGCAAGAGTTCTACCTCGATCTTATGGGGGTCTTTTACGACTACGGCGACTACCAAAATGCTCTCGTCTTCGCGGAGATGGCGTTGAACCTGGCAAAAGACTTCGAGGAACCCGGTGGAAGCGTCATATCTGGGATAAGGGCCAATATCGGGGTCCTGAGGGGTTTGGTCGAAACAAGCTAGTGGATTGTCGTCGAGGCCGAAGGGAGCGAAGATGGCGAAATCCCCGAATCTAAGCTTGCCAAGCTCGCCTAATCCCTTCATATGTCGTATTTAACCACTCTAACCTACATGAAAATGCAACTCTAAAAGAATTAAGTTATCTCACTATTAACGCCATGACCTACAAGTCAAGACTATCAACACCGCTAACCTAGAATTGGGAGGTGGGTGTGGGTCGTCGGTGTACCAACGACTCGGTTATGGTTGAGAATACGACGGGTCTCCCTCTTCTGGCTTCCGGCATCATCGGAATTTGATCTAGGGATCTATGTAAATGCTCTGGTGTGAGCAGGGTGATAGTCCCAATTTCAGTAGTGCGTCTTGAGCATTGACCTCAACCTGGCAGTTGATATCGGGTCCGTCGATCTCCCCCCGGATGTCTGCGCTAGACTGGGCAAGAGCACGTCCGTCTAGCAGGGCTCATGTTGATAAGAGAAAGGAGGCAGGGAGTGCACGAAGTAGGCCTTATCGGAAACATGTAGGCCAAGACCTATTGAGGTCACTTGCACATATGACATATCAAAGCTAGAGGTGGTACCGAAAAGTAGTTCATTTATTAACCAGTTTAACACTATGTCGCCTTGAGCACAGCCAATTTATAGCAACACGACGCCGAATGAAAACATAATCCGTAACAAATCCAAACTCCGCCGATCCCTGTTAGTAGTACTAGTGATAGTGGAGAGATTTCCCATGCGTTCACCCAAAATCAAAAATCATTAATGCGCCCCCTCACCAACCGAAAGTTCCTTCATAGCCTTTGCCATTCCGGTAAACGGGCAGGCCGGCGCCGCGGTGGAAGGCGCGTGCTGCTTCAAGTTGGGCTGGCTGCTGCTGTTGAGCTTCTCGACGGTGGTGGCAGCCGACTCGGCGGCCTCCTCGGAGAACTCCTCGCCGTCACGGACGTACCACTTGGCGAAGAGGTCGTTCTGGATCCAGATCACCTTGTTGATGGCCTTGACCATGGCTATCCTCTTGGACATGGGGAATCCATGGTGGGAGAGGATGCCCTCGACGAGGACGGACTGGATGAGGCAGAGCGTGGCGCTGATGTGGATGTATTCGACGTGAAGGGGGTTCTTCCTTCGTAGGCCGACGTGCATGGCGCTGTTGTCATTAAGTTAGATGTTAGTCCCTTGGGGAAACGGTAGAGATATCATGATGAAGGTCATTTTACTTACCCGACCTGATCAAGCCACTGCCAGAAAGCCAATTGGGACTGATCGGAGCAGATTTTGTGAAGGTAGGAGTTGAGGAAGGTCTTGCGTCGTTGAAGCTCGGGGCTTCCATCCTCTAATATCGTTTGAAGAGGCTCCTCGGATCGGGTGTCCCTGATTTCAAAGGCGCGGGCTGTGATATCGAACTGAAGGAGCTTCCTGTAGACGATATGTACGACAGCAGGTATAATGTCCTTGACGAACTTGGAGCCGAAGGCGAGAGCAGCAACATCAGCTGTGATGGGGGTGTTAGAGGACGTTACTCAATGAGAGGCTTGGGTGTTGAGTTGCTGGTACGCACAATCGTTAAAGTCTAAGAAGCGATGGAGGTAATCGATACGCGCCTCAAGGCTCGTGTAGAGGGACTTGCGATCGATATGTTCCGTCGTCGTCGTCATATTGTCTGAGCGTGTGTGTGGTGTGTGGTGAGGTATGTGTGTGTCTGTGTGGGTGCTGTCCGTAAGAGAGGAAAGTCGCAATCGATGAAGATGTACCAGGGGTGAGATTTAAAGTTTTTGCGAGGTGCAGCGTGGGATTATGTATGACGAAAGGGATGATCCGTCCAGAAGAAAGAAAAAAGCAAGGTGTACTTCGTAGATCGGAAGGAATGTTCGGTCTCAAGGGAGGGTCGGGGATGGCTCCTCTATGTATAGGCCGTCGACGGATGCAGAGCTTACTACTTGTAGGTGATGACAGACTCACTCCTCCTCCTTCACCTGCGGTGGAATTTGGGTAGTACTTTTATATTAACACCCCGGTCTCTTGGATTGCACTAGGACACACATCCATCCACGTAGGAAAGTGGACTGCGTACTCTCCCAGTCTCCATAGACTCGAGGAAGACCCTGCTCTCGGAATTCCGACCAGTTGACACAACTGTGCCGTCTACTGGCATGGAGGGACTTCCCCTCGTGGGCCAAGAACACATGCCTGCGACAGGGGGCTCAAGCTGTGCAGTAGTGTGTTGGTCCCAACGCCAATTGGTAATAATCTTCTCCTCTCTAAGCCGGAGCAGGAGCTGATTCGACGGGGGAGATGAAGGCGTCTCCCTAGATAGGGAGCGAGTGTCACCCCCCTCTTTGGGCGGCAGTGTTGCTTTGGGAGCCGTGCCTCTCGGTGTCTCGGTGTCAAAGCCGGAGAGGGGAAGGTGTCTGTCTACAAAGTAATAGTGCATCACCAGCCGAAGTGCCGTTTCAGTATCTCCTGTCTTGGCATCGGTAGTCTATTTGGTACAGGGAGAGGGCAATAACAAAGCATGGCTAATATCTGAATAAAGCATTGTGCAGTTGGTTTACGTGCCAGACCGGTCAAACTGCCTGGGCTCTCAGCTCGGTTGGGAGCTCCGACACAGGGAATCCCATGCTCCATCTTTCGCAGCCAACAGACCCGGAAAAAGGCATCCGTGCGCCGCCGTAATACAAATAGTGCATTTGATCTGCTTGCTGGAGGATCCGCTAGCAAGCAATCCTAATAAAGGGTCTTTCATGTACCGAGGTACTTGCATTGATATTGGCTCAAACCAAACTGTACTTGGTCCAAGCATTAGTTTCAGTGCACTGCGTTAGGTCTGGCCCCCTGAAAAAGGTCCGCTCTTCTTCGTGCTTGACGCCACTAACGCTGCTCGGGAAGGAGCAGTAGCCCAGCTCCGGCCCTGGCTCATGGAAATGCATCCTTCAGAGGCGATAGCGGATGCAGATGGCAGGAGCCAGGAGCCAGGAGCCAGGAAGTTGTGTTGTTGGGAGAGTCTGACCGGGTTGCATTTAAGCCGTGCTAGGCCCTGGGTACTATTGGCCGGCACAGACATACATGTAGAGGTTCCAGGGGATTGGTAGGCATACGAGTAGTCTTTCGAGTCCCCTACACACTTGTACGTGCTTCATGTAGGGTCGTGCTTGAGCATAATCCTTTCGTGCTTCGTAATACTACTGTAGAAGCCAGGCAGAAGGAGGGGTAGAACGGTGATCTCCCTCTAGCCCAAAAGGAGCCTTCTAAAGGCGAAAGGGCCAAAGAGCGCATAGAATGGAAGATGCAGTAGTGCGGGAGTCCGCCAAGGCCGTCTAACATTGCAAGCAGTGCAGCATACATGCGACATTTGAAAGGACAAATGGGGGGAAGATTGGCGTTTGCTGGAGCAAAGTTTCGCGGAACATCCTAACCCTCGCCACAACGGCTCCCCAATTCCCAGAATGGGGGTATTTAGCAAGTGCAGGAAGATGGACGATGTGAACCCAAGGATCTGGGTTTGGTTATCCTTTGGTACGGAACTAAAATTCCGCTCTGTGGGTCAGGTTAAGCTGATGTTCGCTAGCGAGACACTACTGAGGCTCAGGGCGTGGGCGGGTTGGGAAAGCAATCAATCCAATGGTGCCGACGATCCATTGATCGATACTAATGACAGCCCATAGCACAGCGCAACATCAGCAACATCAGGCTCTCGTGGACCCTGTGGATCTCCCGCCACCAATCTCCACCCTTGCGAATGTCCAGTGCTCTCTTGATAGCGTGAGAAGCTGGGGCCTAGGGCGGGCGCAGACCAGCGGAGACACCAACTGTCAAACTGCGTTCATCCTGTACTGGTAGGAGAAGCAACGAGCCCGCCCAGATTTCCGATTCGGCGATTGATTGCACTGATTGCTGGTTCCCCCGTCTCACGATATCCTAGGCCGGGCTAGACACAATCCATTCGTCCTCCTTGTGATGCTGCGGAGTCTATGAGGAGGAAGCAGATGAGGAGATTACTAGGACTGGGGGATACGAGATACGCAAAAGCAGCGCAGCACGGACATTGATTGTCAGCACAGCCCAGGGATGTGCCGAGTCGCCGGGCTTTTTGAAATTACACTACACATTGCCAGTGCGAAGTCTTATTGCCAGGACTTCCGCTCCGAAGGAACGAGCTATTTTTATTTTCATTGTTATTACTTGGACTTCGTATGTGTACATACTTCGCAGTAGGAGGCACGAGGGATCAAATGCGAGGACAAAGTGTTATTGATGCGACGAAGTACTTCATACATCAATCGCTCGTGTTCTCAATATTATTGGGGCATCTAGACCAATAAACGGCGTTCTATTCGCATCCATTACCCCAGAGAAGCACTGGACACAACGCAGTAGCTATCACGGAGTGGGTCGTGGCTGCTCACATTGCAAGTGGATTGCCCCCCTCCCCTGCCCATGTGTCGCTCACCTACATGCATGGAGCATTGGAGATATATTATCATATTACTTCAATGCAGCTAGTAGGAGTGATGGCAGGGAATACTGCAGCAGACTGGGTAGTAGGTGGGTGGTAAGATGGCGAGGAAAAAAATCCTCCCAGCTCCGAGCAGACGATCTCCTCCCCAATGAGAATGTTGCAGGCATAAAGTGCAACTTGGCAAGTTCACGGTGGGCTTGGCTGATTGAGGGATCAATTTGAGGGGTTTGGCTAAGGGGCTTTCTGTGTCTAGTCCACCCAGTCCATCTCGTCCATCCAGTCCCATCCTCACCTCCGGAGTACACGTGTGCGTTCTCGTTGACGGATTTACTCACACACTACGACTCCTGTGGATCAAGTCGGCTCGATCAGGCGTCATAGCTGTAACGGACTATTGACATTTGACATTGACATTGATCGATTTGATGTCCACATCGCAGACTAGTGTACTTTAGTTACGAATGCGCCCTTCATCTAGTGCAGTGGAACCAGCCGCAGTCCCGCCAAGGACTTTGAAGCGACCAGGACCAGGAGTCCAGGACTGATCATGACGACGTATTCGCAAGGACCCCTACAATTTTACTAACAAAATCGCAGAGTATCATACATCAATGGACGCCTGAAGCTCAAGGGTTATCCACGGTTCTGGACAGTTGAGGCACGTTCCAACCCCGCAAATCTGGCTGGCTGGCTGGCCTGGGGGCCTGGTCCTGGCTCGCCAGGCGCCTGTACCTTCGTAGTGGTACACTAACTGGGCGATCTTCCCTCCCAAATCATCAGTGAATTTGTAGCATCTCCAATTGGGCAATCGGCAAGAAGCCCTGCGCTCCCTCCGATCGAAACCCCTAAAAACGACACATCACTTCGCAAAAATAATCCCGTTCCCGTCCTCCGTCGCTCCCGCACTACCGAGGTAGTGGGTGGGTGGTCTGACCCTCGAATATCAAACGACAAAGATAGTCTCGAGCCCATCTCCAAGCCTTACAGCTCAAGCACGCCGATACCGTCTTTTTTTTTTTGTCCCCTAACAGAGTTCAGGAGGCACTCAGCGGCATCAATTTCGCAGCACCCGCATCAGATCCACTCAACAAATCCGGGATGCCATGCTCCCTGGTCATCCTAGTACTACAAAGTAGCATCCCTTGAAGTAGTAGTAGCAGCACGTGGGGGCTGGCTGGCACCAATCCAGCTAGCAGGCTGACGCAATCTCACTAAAGGCCGTCGCTCTGCTGTGTAATAAGTATCGATCATTGATCAATTCAATCAATGTCGTACTCGACGGTTGCAACCTTGCCTAGTGGGTAATTACTAGTAGTGTAGTGTACATAACTTTGGGGTGGTGTTTTTGGCGATTTGGGGTTTTAGTCTTGCAAATAATCCGAAGTGGATGGTTGACGGATCGAGAATGACGGGCCAATCGCTCCATCTCATGGGCCCCCTTTCCTTGCCCGCCACCCCCCAACAAAGGTGGGTTTGGTTTATCGGTTCGTGTGTCCAGAACTTCCAGCAAACGAGATCCGGAGCGTGCCAGCGGGAGTCACTAGTGGGATACCCTTTCAACTGCTCCATTGCTGAAGGGGGCTTGTGTATGTGTATTGTGTATTAGTGTGCTAAGAAGTACGATTAGATTACGCTACGTAGCAGTCGAGTCGACTGAAGTCCTGTCACATGGCTGGAGTGGAGCAGGCTGAGGTCGATATGGAGATTCAGCTGGTCCCGGTTGCCACGCTTTTAGGCCTAGACTTGTCCTAGTTTACTTCGCACTGGCGTTCTCATTGTCTTCATTCCCTACTTCAGACACATCGATCGAGACATGACCAAGAACTAGCGTGCGCCCGGTCCTTCTCTCATGGATTTACTTGACCCACCTCCTCCCCTTACCTCCGAAGTGCTACTGAGAAGTACATATATACACTACTTCGCATGATAAGTACTTCGTACACTGCACAAGTCCATCCACATGCGCCCTCCTCGTCTGAGTCGAACGCCACTATTCGTCCCTTGCAGAGGCATGGGCATGGGTACCCCTATCATTCTTGCCATGAGTGGGGGAGCCACGAGCCTGTTCAAAAAGCAAGTTGCTGCGGTTGCCGGGGATTATTACACAGTATGAAGCACGAGTTAGAAGCCACCAGAAGAGATTCTAGCTCGAAGATCGAGATCCTTCGACTTCACTCCAAGAGTGAGTGCTTGCAGCCAGAATCTCTGTCACAGTTGAGACCGGTAAGTGAAGGATGGGCTGGCCATTCTTCTACGGAGCACGAGGTAAATAGCGGATGGCCAAATTCAGTACAAAGCACGAAGGAGTGTGATGCATGTCGGATATATAAAAAGAACTGGTCTCCTGATATGAAAAATCCAGTCCCCTGCAGACTTCATCAGTTTTTTTGCAGGCCATTTTCAGCCCCATCCTAAGATTGCTTGTCTCAACGCCTGTTAATAAGCTAATTAATCAAATCATCACGCCAAGTACCGGCTCGTTATCGCCCTTTTCTGCATTTCGTAGAAATACAGATCTCTCTTGCAAAAATTTGCCATGGTGGAATTAACGACGTGTCCTGCTCTCTCAGGATTATATCGAAGCCATTGGGTGCGACTTCGTCATCACCTTTAGCCGGGGAACGTTGTGACTTGTCATACCCTAAGGTATGGAAAATGCTTAAATTTGACCCATACTAGGCTCCTAGCTCATAGATCCTTGCTTCGGCATGTTGGGGGGGGGGGGGAATTTCTCCCCAAGCTTTCGAACACTGCTGTAATCTACTGCCCCCTGCTCGAGCTGAACCTCTCGATGTCCTGTTTATCTCGTCCCTGAGATCCCAGGGCACACCAGAAGAGCAGTCCCATTTTCCCTATAGCCCTGGCATATCTATGCGGGCATCCTTAACGCCTCCTCTCTTTGCGAGAACTATCTCAAACGTGGCTCGCCCTGTGTTTGAGGTCGATAGCAGGCCTCTCTTCGGTCAATTTGCGAAGGTTGTACCATCTAGCAGTGACATGGTGGCTCTCATAAGTTCCAGAACTCTTGGAAGACGGTCTGATTGTTGTTGCTAGGTGCACATCACGACATTTACCCACCAGCGGACCCCTCCGGCGCAGCTTACCCGTTCTTGAACAGGAGCCTGGACTCAACAGATATCACCCTCCTTGATGGGGATGACGACGGTGCAACGCCGCCTCAGAGGCACCGGACCCTGAGCAACCTACTAGACGTGATACAGCAACTTGTCTCGTCCCAAGTAAAGATTACCTTTCGTAGCAAGATGTCCTGTATCACACCCGGCTAATTAAGAATTGGCAGCCTTCTTAGCAAGGCGGTCCTCAGGTTGATGTCAAGCACGGCCTCCTAGAGATCGAATACTTGCACAGTTGGCAATTCGAAATTACGGAGAGCATTGTCGCCATCGATATGTAGCCTCAGCAGCCGTTTCTCTGGCGGTTCTCAAGGGAATAGACACCTCGCTAACCCTAGGCTGGCAGACTCGTTCACACATAGACAAAAATTTCCTACTGTCTCCATCCTCGCCCTCCAATCTATGTAGACGGCATCCGGACCGTCTGAGGGCTGTCGAGGAAACAGGTGAATATGGACATGGGGGACGCTCTGACTATTAGCATCAAAGACGTCCTGAAGGGGAATAACCAGGGCAGATGCCTTGTAGACTCTCTCTAACATGCGTACTCCGCGCTTGACGATCAGGAAAAGGTCGGCAGCTTCGGCATCTACTAGCTCTGAGAGACGCGCGACAGGACGTATCGGCGAAACGAGGACGCGGCCAGGGAGGAGAGGCCGAATGTTGACGAAGGTGAAAGACAAGGCCGTGTAGTGGACCACAAACCTACTGCTGACGACGAAAGTGTAGAAACGGAATACTGCAGAGGAAGTATCAGATGCCATCTTTTGACACGAGTCTGTGATATCGCAAAAGCCAGCTTGGCTGTTGGTTGCTGCTTGTCAGTGAGGCCAAGAATTAGACGTGCGAGTCTGATCAGCGAAACCTATTAACTGCCTAATCATAGAGGCCAACTTGAGTCAATATGAATTGGAGACATCTAATCCGGCGGCGGATCTCCACACGGGCCTTTAAACCCCCACGTGGGCTGCCGCCTGCAGAGTCGTGGAGTCATTTTCTTCACTATCGAACAGATGAGCCCAACGGCATCACAGCACCTGGTCGAACTACTACGTCCCAATTCGACGACGGAAGAGTGTCAAGTGGGATAAGAAACGGATCATGGATTAGCCCGAATTCCGATATTAGGTCCCTATCAAAGGCCAGACTTGGTCGAAACAATTGTATTTGGAGCGAGGCGATGTTACTGCCCTCTCTTTGATCTGGGCCGGATGACTAGTGATGGAATAACCCTAGGCTTGACCTGGAAGAAGACTGAACTTGGGCATCTTTAGCTGCCGCCTTCATGGCCCTTGGCATCTGATATCGGCCTATTACTCTTGCGTTCGTTTAGACGCTCTTTCAAAGCGATGTCCGTGCGGGGTGGCTAGTAAGGAAGAATCCCGGCTTGGCTACCTACTGCGTGTGTTCACATCGTAGATGGTGACGAGAGAGTGACGAGAGACATGTTGAAGACGCCCCCATAACTGGTCTTGGAACTCCAAGATCTCTGTAGGGTGATGCACTCAAGGGCGTGTATCATATAGAAGGATATACTGACAGGGTAACCAAGCTGCCCGGCCATCATCCGATTTTAAATGATTGCCCCATTCTCCATTCCCTAGCTAGGTCCTCATCACCCGAATCTATGACCTACCCAGCGGATCTTTTCCATCCGTAAAGGGTTGATATCAAGATGGGATGGGTCCTACATCCGATACCCTTTCCAGCACTGGAAGTCGTAGACTCGTAGTTCTGCACATGCCGTCGTAAGATAACTACATATCGAATGCGGCGTTAGACTCCCCCAGGATACGTCTGACCCTAGAATTGTCGGTCTGGATAGGAGTTGTGTGTATGGAGGTTGAACTATGCCCAGAGCATGACTTTATTTTCAAGGTCCGACCGGTGCGTTATTAGGGCCATCAAGGCCGACAAGTAATCCTCAAACGGCTTCCCACGAAGAATTAAGGCCCATGCGTTTCACATTGCTGATGGCAATTGGACGAGGTTCAGTTAAAGTGCTGACATTGCCGCTTCTTACAATGCTATTGATGCATCAATTCAATACTACACTGACGTACATACATTTGTTGGAACAATGTCGATCATCCGCAACTGCACTGCCTCTTTGGACCACGACCATACCTTGCGAAAATAATGCTCCTTTGGCAACGTAATACTTCGATAGACTCGTTTTCGACATTTTTCAAGCCTACCCAAGTCGTTAGGTGGACCAATTAGATAGTGTAGCTTTCCAACTCCTTCTCCGTCCAGTCCCAAAGTTTCTTCGCCAGCTCATCGTTCTTGCCATACGAACTAGCCCGGCCGGGAATGCCAATTGGTTCGTAATACTCTCCATTCTTGACATCCTTGGCTACAGAGGCCCAAAGCTGATTCTTGGCGCCGTCCTCAGGAGTCACCAAGAAGTAATCCCAGAGAGGCATAGTAAGCCTGAGGATGGCTGGCGAGTCTGTGGCAGCATGGAACAAATTCGTCCTCACAAGGCCGGGGTGGAGAGAAACCGAGGTGAACTGAGGGTACTCCTTGGCGAGTTGGCGGGCGAAGAGGATACAGGCCAGTTTGCTTTGGCCATACCTTGCAGAGGAGGACATATTCTCGGATTTCGACTTGAGTGACTTAAAATCAATTCCTCCCGTCGCCGTGTAGTTGTGAGCGTATGAGCCGAGAGAAACGATTCGAACCCCGGCATCGGAGCTCTTGGCAGTCTTGTCAAGGACAGGAACCAGGAGCTTTGTGAGGAGGGCGTGGCCGACGTGATTGGTTCCGAATTGGATTTCGTAGCCCTCCTCTGTGACGGCGGGCGGGATGGCCATAACTCCCGCATTCAGGAGAAGAATATCCAGGCGGTCGGATTCTGCCGAAAACTTCGCCGCCGCGTCCTTGACGGATTGGAGAGAGGCGAGGTCCAATTTCAGAACAGTAATTGGCGCATCTGGGACCTCCTTCTTGATGTCTTCTACCGCCGCCTGGGCCTTTTCGAGATTCCGTGCCGCGAGCCAGATCTGGGCGGGATTGTGTCGGGCATATTCTAGCACCGATTGCTTTCCGAGACCATTTGAGCCCCCTGTCACAAGGATTACCTTACCCTCAAGAGAGGGAATGTCTTTCGCTGCCTTGAACGGGACGGATTTGCTCCAAAACATGTTGATCAAATGGATTTTGGGCTCGTATTGAGAGGCGAAATAAAATGAAGAGCCAGATATTTAGACGTCAAAACAGGTCCTGGATCGAGATAACGGGGTGGCACCATCGACGACGCAAGAGTGGTCCAGCATGGTTCCATATATATTGACTTCCTAAGACCAGGAACATGCGTCCAGCCACAGACCCATCAGGAGATTTAGGCCAATCATTACGCTGCGACGAGGAAGGTAAATTGGTTGACCCGGTAAGAGTCTTGGTCCGTGCCAGCGGAGTCGGAAAATCGGTCGTTGCCGGCTTCGGACCATCTGGAGAATCCCAACCACTTGAACCTCAAGTCGGGCGATAGGAGTGAGGTAGCACATGAAATAACTATAATTACGAGAGATCTTCTGGTTTAGCTTCAACATCAACCCGGTATTCTAAACTGTCACTGTGATATATGGGTCTGGCATTGCACCACTATGCTATCTAAAAGTACAAAGGAAAATAACTAATGAAATGATTATAGTCTTCAGTCTATTCGCCCCCGCAGGCTTCTAGAACCCCCTTCTCCCTCTTCCCCTCTAGCCTGGCTGCTGTTCAGGGTCTCTGGGCATAAAAGAAACCCGTTGCTCTCTCCAGGGCCCAGAAGGCCTTCCCACTTTCTAGTGCTGTCAAGAATGTTAACCCTGGTCCCATTCTATCCATCTGGTTCCTATCCCTATCGTGGTTCCAGAATTCCTCTAGCTATACAAAGCGTTCCCTGGTCTTCTCATGCCTGCAGCTGCAGTATGGGTCATAGTTCTCATGCTGGCAAGCCTTGTGGTAGTCCACGAAGTCCCCAAGCCCTGTCCTTACTTGTATAAGCCTAGACAGTATCTGTCTAAGGAGCTTTAGGTCCTCATATATTCCCACATTGTAGCCTAGGCTTCTCCAGATGTTTTCTAGGTACCGCCCAGGCCTTGCCTTGCTATGCCATACTAGTTGCTACCTGCATCTGATTTCCCGGGCTCTAGCCTTCACCCCTGCTAGTGTCGGTCTGTCCTCCTTGTTGTCTGTTGGGAGTTTGTAGGTCTCCCCGTCTGAGTATAGCTTATCTGCCCTCTCATTCTCTTTGATTTATGTGTCCTGGTGACCACCTGATCTGTACCCGGCCCTTGCTCTGCTCCGCCAGTTCCTGGTAGCGTAGGAAATCCCTTTGGGATGACTTTGGGGCTATGTTTGCAAGCCCTTGGATGACCGCCTGGTTGTCTATATAGCAGGTGATGTGGGTAGTGCCCGCCATTCTCATTGCCACCTCTAGGCCTTGCCTCGCTCCCTTGGCCTCCCCATCAAAGGCCACTGCTGTGTGTAGATGTCCCTTTCCCCATGTCGTTCCTTTCCCCCTCTCCATATTGAGTACGCCCATGTTGCTCTGTCCTCCCTCTGTGACCCGTCTGAGAAAACCAGAGTATGTCTATCTGGCAGCTGTGCCACCCATTCCTTGAAGGCTTTAGCAGCCTTACCTTTCCCCTCGTCTATGTGCGTCCTGGTTCTTCCGAACCTCCTGGCCTGGTGTCAATACTATGGTAGGCAAGGTAGCCTATGTAAAATCCCGCTTAGATCCCAACCTGCCAATCCGTCACCGTTAATCTTCTCCATGAGACCCTGGCCCTCCTACCCCCGACTACGTCGCGTCCTTCGCTTTTTGGTCACTCCCTGGGGTTTTGCTGATGGCGATTCCAGGCTACCGGCACTGGCGTTCGCCGGTTTCGATTTGGGGCGGCCGCGCCGCGCCGGAGCAGCAATATCTTCAATATCCGCAGTTGTCTTGTCCTCAGCGGCTTCTTGCAAGCGCCTACTCCTTCGGGGCTGTGCAGGGGCAGTCTTAGCAGGGGCCCTTGGAACATCTCGTCCGGCCGAGGATTCTTGGGCTTCCGAGGGCCGTTTGGGGGCCTTCGGTCGTCCCCGAGTGCCTTTTGGCCCACTCCTTCTGATAACCTTGGCCACTTTCGATGGATGAACTGGACCGAGAGCATTGTGCGCAGCATGTTGGGAATTTCCACCTTCAACGGATGGCTCTCTTCGAGAAATCGACGCGGCGGGAGATTGATTGGCCTGATCATTTCGCGGGGGACATGTATTCCCCGAACCAGACAACGAGTTTTGATTCGATGCCCCTGGCGAGCAGGACCTGGATGGACGTTGACTGGACGATACTCCTTCCATTGCGTTTCCGCCCTCTTCGAGCGATGCCGGAATAATGTCCGCCGGCGGGTCTTGCGGGGATTGGATCAAGTTGCCGGACGGTTGGTTTGATTCGTGGGGGGCGGGGGCGAATATATTCCAGGTCCTAGGTGCTTCTCCTGTTCCACAGCCGTTGCCCCTGGGCGCATCCGCTTGGATTGGGGGAGGATCATCGCCCATCTCTTCGCGAAGCATCTCCTCAAGAGGTTGCTCATGCTTCCACGACATCCCGGGCAGTACGCCCCAATTTCTATTCCAAATCCCTCTCTTAACCCAGGCCGCTTTCACCCTTTCGTAGGCTCTTGAATTTATATCAGCAGATTCCGGGACAATGGCGTCGTTAGCCCGTAACTCGAGTTGGATCCGCTCTCGTTCTATTGACACCTGGTAAACGAACTGATGGAAGGGGCGAGATGCCTCGCGCTCTCGTTCTCGTGCAGCCAGTCGCTCTGCGACTGACCGCTCGCTGTTGACTTCGGGCTGTTTTGGTTTCACCCGTTCTTCCTTCTTGGGGTCGCGGAATAGAGATGGTCTTGAGTTCGCCTCCGAAGGCATTTCGGATTCAGACTCCAGCTCAAGCGGCTCTTCATGCCTCCAAGGGCCTTCAGGCCGACCGTTCCATGAGTGGGTCCACTTCTTCCTCCAGATACCCTGATCAATCCAGCGTTTCTTGACCTTCTCCTCCGCAAAGCTAAGGTAATTGGTGCCGCGAGGCACACTATATATCCCATCTTCCCTTGCCTTGATGATCCAATTACTCTCATCGATCCTCTGGGCTTCGAATTGTTCATAAGGAGTCGATGCGCGATGTTCACGCTTAAGCTGCCATTTTCGTTCTTCGCGGCGTTGCTGTTCATCGCTAGGCGGGTTAGGACTTTGGGACAGAGTTGAGTTGTGCGAAACGCAAGCCGAGTATGGTGGCGGAGACTCTTCGAACCGTCTTCGAGCATGGTCCAGTCGCTGAGGGTCTTGGGCGAGTGTCGCTAGGGCTCTATGAGCCACAAATAGCCCTTCCCCCCGGATTGAGTCCGCCATGGAGAAACTGTAAATTGGGGTGGTAGGCCGGGGGCCGTGGTGGGTAGTAAAGATGATGGAGAAGGAGAGATGAGAGATGAGATGAGGTGGAAAAGGCGAAAGCCGAAATTGGGCGTGCGACGTCACGGATGTTGCCGTGTCTAAATTTGGCGTGTCGAATCACTGCCCTTAGGCGCCAAGAAGTGGCATCATTTGCGGGAACACCACCATTCATTGGCTGCGCATCGCCCTGCACCAACAGATAACCGCCCGCTTCTCGAATCCGAAACCTCACTGCCTACCTCACAGCAAGAGAGACCACTCGAGATGCGAAAATGCAAAGACTGGCGTTAAAACGTCTTGGGGCCAAAGGCCTGGGCAATCATGCCCTCCCGCTACTTGCTCCGGTCTCTTTTTCTCTTAGATTCTCTCCTCATTTCCACTCGCCGTTCCTCGTCCTCGTTCACCCCCTTACTTCGACAGTTCATTACTAGTGTTTCCATTCAAACGATGCCTCGTCCTGAACCTCATCCACTAGCATTATTCTCCCTTAAACCCTGCAACCCGCGGGCGGAAGAAGTCCTCGCTCATCAATGCAATAAGCACCTCATTTCGTGGTTGAACGGAGAACTCGTTCTCGATATCGGCCACGTCCAGTCCAAGTCTGGCAATACTACTCTCGCAACGATAGGACGCGGTGGTGATGCTGATATCTTCGTGGAAGGCTCCAGTATTTCAAAGATCCAATGCTCGTTCGAGATCGAGTGGGTTACTGGTATTGTTATGTTCTACGACAGATCCCACAGTCAGACGAGCCAAGTTTTTGGCCAGATCGTTTTTCCGTTCGAGTATGGTCGTCCTCGAAAAGTCGTCGTGCATGATCGTGCCAATACTGCCATTGGATTTGGTGGCGTGAACCGGAACCTCGTCCAGTTTGAATTAAAATGGCACAATAGCTCGTCTAAAGTGACGGAGATGGTCAAGAATCGGAAGAGCATTGCTCTTAGTTATGAAGAGAACCCCCGCCTTGCTCAAACGATCGACGAAGCCGACACCGTCCTGCCCTCTCAACGAGAGACCAGAGTTCACACCGCGGGACGCCGACAGCCGCAGCTGAGATATGCGAAAATCGACGATCTTGGATCTGGGCAGTTTGGAGATGTATTCAAAGCAGTGGACGTAGACGCGGGCAAGCTTTTAGCTGTCAAAATATTGAAGCGGCCGACGGGAACAACAGAACAAGATTGGAAGGCATTACTACACGATTCGCTCAGACGTGAGGTAGAGATCCTTTCGAGGATCAGCCATGTGAGTTTTGCTACTTGAAAACCTAATGTACATGAACTAATATCAATACTAGCCGCATGTTGTAGACTATATCGGTTCGCGGGGCTGGGAGGCAGGCAATGTGGAGATATTCATGGGTTTAATGGAGGGGACCCTGCAATCATTAGTCGCAGGCGGGTGCTCTACCCATATTAATGACCTGGGCGGTACCGTCCTTCACCACATGCTTCAAGCAATCGATTGTCTTGCTGTGGAGGGCATCATTCACCGGGATGTGAAACCAGAAAACATCCTCTACATTTCACGGATGGGCGAATACCATTTCC
The DNA here is from genome assembly GCF_000732125.1 of Scedosporium apiospermum. Taxonomy (NCBI): domain Eukaryota; kingdom Fungi; phylum Ascomycota; class Sordariomycetes; order Microascales; family Microascaceae; genus Scedosporium; species Scedosporium apiospermum. The sequence continues at coordinate 1,752,155 of NW_015971811.1, read as the reverse complement.
AGCTGGGGGACTTCGGTCTCAGCAACCGCCAAGGCATTGCGTCAACTTTTGCTGGTAGCCCGTTGTTTATGGCTCCAGAGATGTTTCAAGGCGGGAAGCAGACCCACAAAGCTGATGTATGGTCACTCTATGTCACGATGTTGTGGACATTGGATGCGGAAGGGTTCCGTGAGGCCTCGAAGAGGTTTAAGACTCATGAGGAGGTTCGACAAGCAGTTCTATTACTAGCTTCCAAGGCCGACTCTGTCTCGGTCATCCGAGAGATGGCGAGGATTGACCCACAGGATCGCGCTTCAGCGGCACAGATGCTCGTCAAATGCTTCAGTGGAAAAGGACTCACCACTCCGCAAAACCAAGTTCCGCCCCTCACGAGTCCGAGAGTTCACGATAAAAGTCCTGCCCCGGCCCTGGCTAGCCCTGCACCAGCGAATACCGCGCAACCAAAGCCAAGACATGTCCGAAGGAGGCCCAATCCAGTCTTGGCCACGGGCCAATTCCGCGTCGACAAGGCTCGGCATCCCCAAGCACAGGTGAGACAACCGTTTGGGCCGACTAAAAGGGGCCTCGATCAAGCGCTCGATCGAGTGTACCGGCTTACTCCTGGCGGCTTTCTTGACGACAATGCCGACGCTTTCGGTGAGATTTACCGCCAGCTCAATCACCCTTGATTATCGCGGGGCATGTAGATATCGATGCGCTTAGGCAGCATATAGTGTATTATGTTAACTTTGTCTCTTGTTTGTACGGAACGCGAGCGAAGCATGCTCCTTAAGTGGGCATAATTAGTACACAAATCTTCTCCTCTCATCGCCGACAAGCCTTGGATATTATCTCGAGCCATCTTACATGTAATTAATGAGATGGATGAAGAGGCTTCTACTGTAATCCCGCATAAGCTCCTCGACTCTGCTTCTCCCTCAGCCTACTACAGTGACGCACCTGCGAAGTGGCCAAGCTCGTTGAGAGTCCTCCTTGAACAGCTTATGGATCTCCTACGAGTTCAATAGACTACCTTGAGTTTGGTAGGCACACACCTAGACCCGGACTTAGTTGTTACTGAGGATCTCCACGCCCTCACTTCGTGTTGCCCTATCCAAGTTGACCGCTAATTTTCTAGCGGATAGGCATTACTATATTCAGGACTATGTAAAATGAATTCATTTTGACTAGGGAATACAATGGTACGCTTTATGATATTGTTTCAGATAAGAAGCTTTTGAAACTATTTCAAACGATTTTTCTCCCGCTCTTTTGTTCTCTAAGTTGGGCCAAGATGTTTGCTCGTTTAGCACCAAAAACTTTGGACTAACGTAGATATGCCATTTCCACTAGAGAGCCTCTGTACATTCGTAACTCTTCTAACTAAACTAACTATACAACTGCTCTTGCTGTAAGCACTTAACTGCTAACGTACGGCCCTGACCGTGCTGGAAGTCAGCATATTGTTGAACGAGAATCTGAAATGGAGGAGGGTAAATGGACAGAACATCATACGGTTCTGCTACTATTTCGGCCGCGAAGATATTCATCAACTACCTTGATTGGGGGGCACGCCTGACGACCATTTGAGCATGCACCCGATGCGCTAAGTGCTGCTATCCTGGAGGGCCCTATACACTGATCAAACATGCGTTCTATGTAACATATTACCCAAATAGCAGGTGCGTGAGCTAGTTGGTATAGTTACACGTCAGGAACCGCGGCGCTCCACACGACATTCTCCCACCCCGGTCTTCTACTAATCCTTGCTCTCAAGTCTGCCGTCTTGTCTGGTCTCATGGTGCCCGTGGTCAGCCTCGGCTTGGCTACCTTTGGCAAGGGAAATGTGCTACCATCAGGAGCTAGAATGTCAAATCCGCTGAGCAGCACCACCATGATGCCCATGACCTCAGCTATCGCAAAATTCCGTCCGGGACACAGGTCTTTCCCTCCACCGAAGGGGAAGTAAGCTCTCTTTCGGAGGTTAGAAACAGGATCAATGCTAGTTTGTGAAAGAAAGCGCTCAGGATCGAACTCCTCCGCTGCTTCACCGCCCCATGCCTCGGGACTTCGGAGAGAAACTGTGGTCGGAATCATGCAGGTGACTCCTTTCTTCAGGAGATAAGTGCGGCCATTGACGTCGCCTCCATCTGAGAGATATGTGTCCTCGACGACACGGCGATGTAATGTTGCTGTCGTCGCTAGACGATGGGCCTCTCGGAAGGCTGACACTAGTCTCGGGCAGAGACTATCTAGTCGGCTGACTTCGACAATAACCTTGAGGATCCCGGTGTTGCTGTCCACGTTCTCCTCCTTAATGGCGCCGATGACCTCTTCTCGTAAACTGGCGAGCAGATCTGGCCTGCTGAAAATCTGGACCAGGGCCCAGAAAGTAGTCGGGACCACATTCATTACGGATGCGTGGATGACTTGGGTGTACGCAGCTGCCATATCGCTCGCACTGAAGTCGTACTGCTTCTGCATTGCAGCCGTTTCTTGTGTCATTCGCGAAATCTTATGCATGCCGCTCCTCGAGAAATCTTCTTGAGCAAAATAAGCAGTCAAAGCCTTTTCGATGGCGACACGACCCTGATGAGACGTGCGGTCCTTGATGGCTGCCAATGGGGTTCGGCGAGAGATATCTCCGGCCTCCCAGTCCCTGAATATTATGGATTCAGTCTATCGCGAGTGCCACAAAGGATAGCGGGGGGAGAACAGACCAGTAAGATTGAATCAGAGACGGGTCCTTCTTCCACGGATTACATCCTGGACCGAGAAGAGTTGAGGTTGTTACTGTTGTCATTATGTTCCGCATCCAAACCCAGAGGCTGTCGACTTCAATCAACGTTTTACCCTGCGGTTGCGTAGGCTGCCGAAAGATTGAGCTTATTTCTTCCATGGCAATAGTGTTCATCTGCTTCAGTGGTGTGCCTGCCATCTGCTGCTGAAAGAGCAGCATCATGCGCTCGTGCATGCCCTCTTTGGCGTAGATGTGCCGGGCCCTCAGAGACAGCTCATCCATCCGGCCCACATACTCGGCCACCAGCGGCGCGAAACTGAGGTTTTTGCTTTTGAAAGCTGCCTGGACAAGGTATGGCGAGTTGAGCACATAGACTTTGCCGTTGAACATGCGAAGGGTGCTAACGGGATGGTGTGTCTTTTTACTAGACGATTCAGTTAGCAACGTAACACTATCTTACTTCACAAGACACAGATAGCGTACTGGAGTTCAAAGAGGTATCGATGTGGTTGTTGCATCAATCCAATAAGATGACCAATGTAGGGAATTTTAGACCGAACTAGGGGTGGCTCTTGAGGGTCGAGCTGGAATCTTGATGAGAGACGCCATAGCTTCCCAACCACAAGGGCAATGACAATGAAGGATACGGGAACGAGATAATTGTGAAGAAGAGTGAGGAGATCCTCGACCATCTTGGTGATGCTTCACTGGATAAACTTAAAGCTCATTAGGGGGTTGGTAGATGCTGCTTGTAGCTACGACTAATCCCCCAGGTCGAACGAAGAAAAGAGAAATTCGTTTTTCTTATCTCAGCCTTCAACAGCAAGGGTAGTTTAGAATCATATATGCTTGTCTATGTATATATCAGGTATCCCTCCAGAATGAAGTCATTCACATTATCAAAATCGCAATGGCCCATCAAGCGGGAGGTGTGGGAGTAAGCCAACCTTATCGTAAGCCTCATCCCTCCCTTACATCAAATGCAAGGAGTAAGCCAACACACATCAATAACATGCTGTAAGCCTGCAATTGTACCCGTCGATCTTAACTAAGCAATCGGCTGTGGATGCCGATTTCCTACCTTAACGCCTTAAGCAATCCATTGTAACTATCCTTACAGATTGAATCCAATGGTTAATTCGGTCTTTCAGTGTCTCTATCCCTCCTTGCTTCGTATTGTTTGTTCACTACGACCTCCCTTACCTCTGCAGTGTCGCCTATTCCCTTACTTGCCCCGCGGTGTTGTGTTTCACCCTATTGGCAAGTTATCTCTATTCGCGGAAACAAACTTCTACAATGATGATCATCAAGGGAGCCCTGCTACTATGGTTTCTGATGGCGGCTCGGGTAGCGAGAGCGGGGTACGGTACGGGTTCCGCAAATATCTTTAGCACTGGCACATCGTGGGCAGAAACCTCTACGTGCGCCGGCAATCTCGACGCCCCAAAATTTACACCGAGGGCAGCAAATGAGGCCACTTATGATTGGTATATGACTACTACTTCTGCTGGTGGTGGTCGTCGTCTTCCTCTAGCTAACATCGGCTTTGAAAATGTGTTAGGTGGTACTTCAGCGCTGTGTCCGACTCGACAAATGCTTCTTTTGTCCTGATATTCTGGGACAATGGCCCAAAGGCCACTCGGAATCCTTACCTCTGAGGCCCATACTCCATCACAATGAATGGATGTTTGCCAATGGGTCGGTCTATTGCTTGGAGGCTGTAGCCACCGGTGGTGCGACCATCGTGGTGGATGAGAATGGCATATACGCGAACTGGGAAGGAACGGGCTTCAGCTACACGGAAACGAGACTCGACAAACCCGGTGCCGAGTACCTTGTCACGATAGGTAATGCCGACATTGACGTCCACGACACCATCCATCTGAAATCAGTACGTTTTGAAGCGAATGCCACTCTGCCGCCTTCTCATCTTATCACTAATAGAATACGATATCAGCGAGCACCGACGCATATACCGTGTTCCCTCAACAAGCCGGGCCAGACGCTACAGATGATGCCAAACGTCTTCTGGGCCAATGCTCTGCCAGATGCCGACGTTACCACCGACCTAACAATCCATGGTTCGCCCTTGACCACAACCGATGGCGTGGGTTACTACGAAGAGACATGGGGTGATGCGCCGTTGCTAGGTAGCGTCTACACCTGGTGCTGGGGACACGGCAGTGTAGGACCCAATTCAATCACCCTGGTTCGATGCCGTCGATCCTGCCATGACCGAGCATGTCTCGGGCTATGTGGCCAAAGAAGGCCAAGTACTGGAGATTAGATGTGCGCCGGGAGCCCTCTCCGTGCGGCCCTGGGGCGCCAATTCGGAATATCCGCCCGTTGCATCGACGGGCTTGATGCAAGGTCTATAGGCTCGCTACCGGTTGGACGACGGGTCCGTTCTCGGCGTAAACATTACAACGGGAATAGTTGTGTTCTACTAGGGAGGCTTCTCTGCGCGTATGCTTGGGACTCTTGAGGGCGGTATCGAGGGGTCAAACGAGACTTTTCGAGGTGCAACTTATACGAGTTGTTGAAGTTGGAAGGTTCTCCAGTCTGCACCTTCTGTGATACATAGATTTATTCATCATTTTTCTTCCTCAAATTGAGTCCGATCACATGACTCGCACGGACCCGAGAAGATCTGGCAAGTCCTTCCGATGCAACATTATTTTTGGCTTCGGAACCTTGACTCCAACTTCCGCAACTAGTTAGCAAGCTAGTGCCCACTAATGCCCGCCAAAGCGCCGGTTCCTTAATACCCACAATGGCCTCCCTGAGCCCAATCCTTGTCGTCGGGGGCTGCGGCTTCGTCGGTCACCACATAATCCGCGAGGTCTTTGAGCAGGACTCCTCGGCATCGATCTCGGTCCTGGATCTGCGTACCGACGCGAATCGTGACCCACGTGTCACCTACTATAGCGGAGACATCACTCAGAAATCCCAAGTTGAGATGGTCTTCGCCAAGGTCAAACCCAAGACTGTCTTCCATACCGTGTCGCCGCACCCGCTTCAGGTCAACCATGATCTCCTGGACAAGGTCAACATCACTGGGACGCAGAATCTCGTCGAGTGCGCCCAGCGGGCCGGCACCGTAGCCTTCGTGTACACGTCCAGCACGTCCATCATACACGACCACTATGTTCCGTTGCGTGACGCCAATGAAGAGGCCCCCGTCATCTACCGCCCACAACAGCCGGAACACTACGCGCATACGAAAGCCGTCGCCGAGACGCTTGTGCTGAATGCAAACCGCGTTGGCGGCTTGCTGACGGCTTCTATTCGCCCGACGACAATTCATGGGGAGGGAGACCTACTCGTGACGGCGAACTTGTGCCGCAATGCCTACACGAGAAAAGCCCGGTTTCAGTTCGGCGACGGCAAGAACCTGATGGATATCACATACGTGGGGAACGTCGCGTATGCCGAGGTCCTGGCCGCTAAGGCCCTGGTCGCCGCATCATCCTCTCCGCCGCTTCCTGAATCGCAGCGTGTAGAAGGCGAGGCGTTTTTCGTGCGTAACGATGAGCGGTATCCGTTCTGGGAGATCAACCGGATGGCTGCGAGGATGGCCGGGTATCCCGTGGCGGAGGAGGATATCTGGGCCATTCCGCTGTGGCTCGTTATGGCTGGCGCATTCTTGGTGCAGTGGCTTGTCTGGGGGCTCACCCTTGGAAAGAAGGAACCGCTATTGACGACCAGGGTTGTGAGGCTCATCACGATCGAGCGGACGTTTTCGATTGACAAGATCAAGGAGAGATTGGGGTACCGGCCGCGAGTCAGCACGGAGGAGGGGTTGCAGAGAGCAGTTAATTGGTATATGCAGGAGGTATATGCGAAGAAGGACAAGACAAAATGAAATAATCTAATCCGGGTTTCATCTGCGAGGCCGTTCCGAGGGTACCAAGGGGCAGTTAGAGCGAGCGAGGTGGATCTGGAGGGCCATTGTGTTAATTACCTCCAAATGGCACTTCACCTTGCAATTCTGTTATAATCGACAATAGATCTTTTTTAGACGACGTCTCACCAGAATATAGATAGAATATAGGAACATTTATGAGTTGCATACCCGAGGATTATCCTGTCCCATGCTGGAGCCTCGCCCTGTCCAGCGGTGGACTCCGTGATGAGTGTAAGACCAACACGTGCAACTGTATAAGTGGCTGAGTTTTACATCACACATCAATTATTTTATTTTTCACCTGGCGTTCATGTCTTGTCGACCCCGCTAACCCCATACCCCGCTGCCATACACCTACTTGCTCGTAGTATATTTATTGTTATTTTATTGTTATTTTTGTTGTTACTTTATATTTTTGCCGTCTTCTGCTCCCGGGCCCCTGACACACGTTTGGTTTTCTTCAACGGCTACTAGGAACCCGCTAAAATGGACCCACTCTCCGTTCTCGCATCGGTCACCGGGCTAGTAATGTTCGTCTCGAGCACTTACAAATATGGCTCGGGTGTGAAAGGCGCATGCAAGGCCCAGGATGACTTGAGAAACGAGCTGACGGCCCTGTTCACGGTCCTGACTGGGATGACCGCCACCATCGCGAACGACGACGCCTCATCCCCCGAGCACCCCCGGATATTTACCCAGCTCCAGCTGTCGTTGGAAGCGTGCCAGAGAGACATTCAAGAGCTGCAGGAAAAGCTTGAGAAGATGTCAAGCGCCGGGAAGATTAAAACAGCAGTGAACCGTCTCAAGTGGCCTTTGGCCGAAGATGACACGACCAAAATTGTGCAGAAACTGTCGAGATATCGTGGCCTCTTCCACAATGCGCTGGCCGTGGATGCCTCGTGAGACGCCCCGTTTGTTCTCTTCCGAAGCTGTTCGGCGCTAAGCCGGTTTCCTACAGGACTGTGTTAAGCAGCACCCATTCTAAAGTGGTGACGATGGAGGAGAATCAAGAGAACACTCGGCGAGGTAGGTGCGAGTCTAGCGCGGATCAAACAATTCACGAATATTAACGTTAGTCTAGAATTGGAAAGACAGAAAACGCTCCAATGGCTGGCGTCCTTTGCGGACGAGCCCGAAAAGAAACTAGACCTTCTGCTCCGACGCACGATTCCCAGCACGGGGGAGTGGCTCCTGGAGTCGCCGGAGTTTGTCGAGTTTACCAACGGCAGCGAAGGGGCCCGGTCGCTTTGGTGCCATGGGCTTCCGGGGGCAGGAAAAACATACCTCTCGTGAGTCTAGTGACGGATAAAGGCGCGGCATCAGTAGCTGACTCTGCCAGTTCGACGGTGATCAACCATCTTGCGTCCAAGGCCGCGAATGGCACAGCAGCTGTCGCCTACTGGTACTTTGACTATGCGCGGGAAAAGGAGTTAGATCAACAAATGTTCTGTGCCACATTGCTGAAGCAACTAGCAGGCTCCCTTCCGCAGCTTCCATTGGAAGTCAAAGATCTGCACCAACGACACAGCGCCAACATCGCCAAAACACGCCCTCATCTCTCCGACGGCCTTTCGGAGACGTTGTTCTCTCTACTGATCCAGGTCGAAATGCCGTTTATCATCATTGACGCCCTCGACGAGTGTCGCGGACAATATTTAATGCCAATTTTGGACATTATCACCAACCTCCAAGACCACGGAGCGCGAGTTTTTGTGACCAGCCGGCCTTCGATCGATTGCCCGTCTAGCACAGCATCTGTTTGGCACAAAATCGAAATCCATGCACACGCCGATGATCTCCGCCGTCTTGTCGCCCATAAGATCAAGGGCAGGAAAAACAGTACTACCATGCAGCGAATCATGACACCAGAGCTGAGAGAAGAAATTGTCGAGGCCGTTGTCGCCCAGGCCCAAGGCATGTTTCTGTGGGCTACGCTGCAACTGGACGAGATCCTCAAGGGGTGGAAGAAGGCCCAAATTATCAGGGCACTGAAAAGCATGCCCAAAAGCATATACGGGGTATTCGACCAGACTCTGCACCGCATCGTAGACACCGATCTCGCCATGCCGACGCTGCTCTGGCTGGCCTATGCAAAGGAACCATTGGACTTTCGCGCCATTTCTCACGCCGTCACCATGGAGGTCTACTACACCGAGGAGGAAGATGAAGACGACACATTTGGCGCCGACGACATTCCCCACATTGAGGAGCTGGTCGAGGCCTGTTGCGGACTCGTCATTATGGACGGGGACAAGAACCTCCGACTCGCCCACTTTTCCATCCAGGAATACTTTTCCCAGAACCCTGACAAATTTGCGCCACTGACGGAAGAACACGTCGCCAGGGCATGCCTGGCATATCTGTCACTCCCAGTGTTTAGGGACGGGTGGCTGGACAGCGAGCGGAAGATGCAACAGCGGCTGCAGAGGTACCCCCTTTATTCATATGCCGCGAGAAAATGGCATACCCACTTGCCACCGAGCCCGGCGTCGCCGGAAATCGAGCGCGCTGCATGGAAAGTGTATTCGCACCCGGGTCTCTTTAGCAGCTACAGCCAAGTCTTCTACTCTCAAGATTATCGTGTTTACACAAACCGCAGATTAGGAGGTCATGATATGTTTTCATTCCAGGAAGGGTTCACCCCACTCCACCATGCAGTAGAGCTAAATCTGCCTGGAGTTGTTCGCCGTCTGCTCGAACACGACTTGGATCCTTCTTCTGAAACTCACCAAAAAACAACTCCGCTACATCTCGCCGTACGCGATGAGAGAAAGGATCTGGTAGAGATGCTGGTTTCTGCCGGAGCAAACCGCTCTGCTTGTGGTCTGATCCCATTCCCTCGGCTGCGAGAAGTGTCTACGGATGACTGGGAGAAATTCTGGCACAACCAGTACGGCGCGTTTCCCCCCTCAAGTGACCGTTATTACTATCCAGTGGAGTTCGCCTTCATCATGGGGCTTGGCGACATCACCGACATACTGCTGAATGATGCCAAGCTGGACCTCGAGGTGGCCGGGGCGATCTTACGAACCGCATCTACGTTGCCCAACCATGAAATCGTAAGAAGGGTGCTAACAGACTATCCCGAGCTCGACTATTGGTGTCCAGCCTTCGTCCAAGCAGTCAAGGCCATTTGCAAGAACACCGGCCGCAGTTGTGTAGAGTTGGAAGATAATGCCATTCGGATCATCCTCCAGTCTCGGCCGCCGATCGGTGATCAAGAGGGAGTGCTGACAGCGATGCTGGCTGCTGCGGTCTCGGCTGCTCCTGAGTTCGTTGCCAATTTGCTAGACAAGGGAGCCAATCCCAACGGCGATACCGACGCGAGCCCACTTCAGATCGCAATGCTAGGTGGCCGTGATGCCGCCGCCATGTTGTTGATCGAGAAAGGTGCCGACTTCTCCAATCCCCAGATTTTGGCCAGCGCCGTGCGTTCCGGCATGACTCATCTGGTTGAATTTCTGCTCGATCACGGTAGCGATCCTAATGGCCGCGACGAAAATTCGAGAGATGGCTTTCCGGTTGCCATTGCTGCGGGTAGAGGGCATGCAGACACTCTTGCTTTGCTGTTAAGTCGTGGCGGCGAAGTAGATGGCGTTAATGAGTATGGTCTCACGGCACTCGGAGATATTGCATTCGACGGCGATGACAATTTTGAAATAGCCAAAATTCTGCTGGACTATGGGGCTGATCCTAATGCGGACGGATTCAACGGCACGCCTTTGATGCGCGCGGCGATTCATGCCCAGCAAAAGTTCATCGCACTACTCATCGATCGCGGAGCCAATGTCAACCTCGTCAGCGAAGGGAGAGATGGCACGATTCTAAGTGTGGCTGCTACGTATGGGCATGAGGACCTATGCCGGCTTCTTCTTCGTTCGGGGGCAGACCCGAACCTTGGAAAAGACGTTCTACCGCTAATGGAAGCCCTGTCGTATAAATTCAGCATAGAGATATTCGAGCTGCTGCTTCAGAACGAAGCGGACCCGTTGCGTCGAACAAGCGACGGACGTTACGCTTTGGAGATTGCAGTAGGACGGGGACTGCAGGACGCCGTGCGTGTGCTGCTCGAGCACGGAGCTGATATTCACATGCGAGGAGGCCGATACGGCAGCATTATGCACGCCGCGGCAGCAAGTAACGACGATGCCATAATCAAGATGATGCTGGATTTGGGGGCGGAGGTTGTTGAAGATGACAAGTACGATGGGCTGCTGCACCGAACTGAACGTCATCACCAACTACTTATTAACCTCGGTGCCGACGTCAACGCCTTAGGACACTTTGGCACGCCTCTGCAAGATGTCATTCAAAAGTTTCACGACAAGAATGAGACTCTTCTTCAGGTCTTCGAACTCCTTATCAACTCTGGGGCCGATGTCAACAAGAGCGGTGGCTACTTTGGATGTCCTCTGCAGGCCGCTGCTCGCTTTGGGCTGGAAGCAATCGTCAACAAACTGCTTGAACTTGGTGCTCGGCCGGAAACTGCCGGTGGCCGTTACAGCACGGCTCTGCAGGCTGCTGCGCGCTTTGGACACGAGACAATCGTTGACAAGCTGCTGGAGCACGGTGCCTCGCCTGGCGGCGACGGTGGCCGCTACGGATCGGCCCTCCAAGCCGCAGCCTATCATGGAAATGAGGCCGTGGTCAGCACCTTGCTCGAGCACGGAGCCGAGGTGAACAAGACCGGGGGCATCTATGGCACGGCCCTGCAGGCGGCAGCGTTCCGAGGCCACCAGGTCATTGTGCGGCAGCTGGTGGAAAGCGGTGCTGACCTGACCCTCCGCGGTGGCAGATATCATAATCCACTAAAGGCAGCCAGGGAGGAAAAGTCGATACGGAATAGGGTTACGGCTCAGATTCTGTTGGAATATGGCGCTGTGGATGATTTTGTGCCACCCGAGCACCCTGCGGAGAAACACTGGCGCGGTTCTAGAAGTGGGGACGAAAGCGAGTGTGACGACGATTACTGAAGATTAGTGATAGGGTGCCAAAATGGATCAGAGGGAAATCAATCATGATTGCTTCACTGCCCCATCAGCTCCAAAGATGACAGAGCTTGGTCTGCAACCGGTTATAACTGTAGGCCATTGGCTTTCTCACTTGTGTCTATAGTTTTTTTTTGATGCTATCCCTGACGCACTGGTTATGCCAAGGATGCTTTCACGTTCATACCCCCTTTCTAGATTGCCATGTATAGTCAGACACGATGTCGGCCTCAGCTGGGAAAGCATTGGTGGAATAGTGCAGACTCGACGGTAAATGATACGGAGCATAGGGCGCGCCGTCTCTGCGGTTTGCCTCCGCTAGATTTAGCTTATCAAATGCAATGGCTAGGCGCAGGCTGACGGTGACATCCATGTGGTGGACAAGGAGGTCTTCTACGCAAATGGGTCGACGCATCACGCTCAACAAGCCTCCACTATTAACAAAGCCCAGTTGGGAAATAATGTCTTGTGAGGAACTTTTTAACTGACTTGTCACCTACTAACACGAGAAAATCCACTAGGCAAAACAATGCCAAAGTCCGGCTCCGGTAAAACTTTGGGCATAAGTGACAAAAAAACCCAAAGTAAAGAAGCGACCTTGATATTGTTGACCTGTATTAGAAATGTAGTATAGCAGCCACATGAAGCTGTGATGTACGCCCCAGCAACATAGGACTGCTCATCAGACACCGCCGGCAAACGCCATACTGAACGTACTCATTACGGGCGCTTTGGGCTATCTTGGCGGCTCGTTTCTCGCCGACCTGCACCCGACGCCCCCCAGGACCTCCACGTCCTCGACAACGACCCGGACCTCTACCGCATCCAGCAGCACCAGAAACCAGATGCTGTCGGGCCTTCGCGACCAACAACCAGGTGATTTCCTCGCGCGGGGCGGCCGGGGTCCCTACATATCTCTAATATATAGCTTCTGGGTCATCATAGCTTAGAGGTAGTAATGAGGAATGATTTAGTGATGGCAGTGCCTATATAAATAGGTGATGGGTGAATAGTTAGCATATGTGATTAAGTAGAATACTCAGTCATAGGCTGTATTAATTGAGATATATCCTCAAATGAAGCTAGGGCTCTTTTCCCATTGAAGTTCTCAAGAATAGGAATGCTTTCAGTCTCTTAACTCTAGCAAATGCCTATAGAGCGGTGGGGAAAGACCAATCAGATTCCCCAGGGAACTGCACTGAAGGTATTTAGCGAATCTCAGCTTACGGCGATGACTTAGCGTGGTTTGGCGGCGATCGGCTATCTTGCATCCCTTGACAAACCTCAGCTCCTCCTTTTCATAAGCAACGCCTGACTTACTTCTGGTCCAAGGCCACTCGGCATGATGACAGTCCCCAGTCTGCCCTTTCCCTCGGGCATTTTCAAGTTATACTGTTGCAAGACATGTGTGACGATCACCCTGAGTTGCGTGTTGGCGAAGAACCGCCCGGGACAGGCATGAGGACCATATCCCCAGTTCATATTGTCGATGCTCACGGACACGAAATGATGCAGGTTTCTTTCTTCGGATCGCGATCGCAGATTAAAGTAGCGATAACGGTCGAAAGTATCCGGGTTGGAATAGAACTCCGGGTCTCTCATGACCTCCGCCGAGGGGCACACAATGTGGGTTCCTGCAGGGATCATCTCGCCGTCGTGGAGGATCATGTCCTGCATAGCTTTGCGATTGAACCCTGTGATGCTAAGAGGATTCAGGCGCTGCGATTCTTTAAAGAAGGAATCGAGGAGCTTGAGCCTTGGAATGCTGCTCTTATCGAGACATAGGTCAAACTAGGTGGAGAGGACGGAATCGAGCTCGGTGCGAAAGGGCCCGATGTACTCCGGGTGGGCCGCGAGGTCGTAGAGGATATGAGACGCGGTCAATGAGGATGTGTGGATTGCCGCCATGGATAGGACTAGCTAGGCATGTGCCTGAACTCTAAATGGAGCTTCTCTTTCCACGCTCAGAATTCAGTATATTCCAAGTCACCATGTCTTGGGTAGGGTTTCCAGCTTCGATGTCGGCTAGACGGGCAGGACCACTCTAGTCATAATCTTTATCATTGTCTCGTACGAGTTCCAGACGGCTCGGACTTCGGGGATGAATCTATAAACTACAGGTCGAAGCCATGGGTTCCACCGACCTATTCAATATTGGCAAATTAGTACAAGGATATCTAATGAGTAACGGGCTATTGCGACATATTTGACTTACGCAGGGCTCCCGCCGCCTGAAAGACCTGGGATGCGAATTGAATGATACAGCGAATGTACTCCGGATCGTGGCAATGCTCCGGTCCTATGAAAACCCGACTGGATGTCTGCGCGATAATAGGGACAAGTTTGTGCCAAATATTGACACCGGTCCAGTCCTCGCAGGGTCCGATGGCGTGTTTGAAAGCAAGCTCGCACTCCTCGGCAATGTCTTTCATGAGGGGACATAGGCAGGTTCAAGAAGAACGACAGTTGGGCTTCTGTCAAGGAGCCTCTCTTTCAGCGCATTAAGGGACATGGAGGTCCCAACACCAGACACTCAGGAATGGGATCTGCAGTTTCCCGAGACCGACGAGCTGCAAAAGCTACTTCATAGGGCGGGATCATCCACACCGTTGACACTGATGGATGACGCCGGGGGTCATGCCGATACCGGTCTCGAATTACTGCAGAACATGTGCGTAAGTAGCCCGGTCAAACCACCTAATATCATCGACACTTTGTCAATTGAACTAAACAACCTAATCCCAGGACAGTTACCTCCAGTCAATGAAGCTCAAGAGTCCGGATCACCGGGCCAAGATAAGCCCCTCCATGCGATGGAGGAAGACGGACTACTGTCATGTCCAGATTCGAGCCCGGAACGGGGTCCTAACTCGATACTTCATTTGGCCGTCCAGTCTCGGCGACCGGCGTCCGTTACACTACTTTTGCGTTACGGGTTCGATATTGATGCCAGGAACACCCAAGGCCGGACGCCCTTACTAATCGCGATCGAGAACGATGACCATGAGACCGTGAAGACGCTTCTTGCGCACGGCGCCGACCCAAATGTGCGGGATAATAGACAGTGAACGGCGCTAGAGGTCGCAATAATGGATGGAAAAACCAGATAATGGAGATCTTATTAAGTTTTGGGGTGCGAGAATGATGGCTGCTTCGAGAGCAAATGCCACCAAGGTAAAGGCAGCACTCTCTTGTATTGGCTTTTGCATATATGTAGGCTGTTGAGAAAATGACTAGCTGGCTAGGTTGGGATATTCCATAGGCATGTTAGGGTTAAGGTCAGGGTCAGGTTGATAAGAATCACTAAAGGGTCTAAAAGATACGGGCTCTCGTTGTTCAGTGAGCTCTTGCTTTTTTTTTTTTTTTTTTTTTTTTTTTTTTTTTAACTTATTTTTGACGTATATAGACTCTAATATTTAAAGATGGAGTACTAACTCTGCTAAATAAGCTACGCCTACGCAACCGTATGGTTCTATTTGCAAAATATGATACAAACGTCGTTGAGTTTGCTTGTAACTTCGTAGGATTGGCTTAAACAGGGTCCTCGATATGTGTATGCCGCATCCGACAAGTCACAACATTTCATGTTCAGAAAGCAAAACGAAATCCTCTAGATACTCCATATACACAACGCCCCCGGCTAACTATTTTCCTTCCAGAAAATCACACTCAGATCCCAATGTTGGGTGATGATTCCCTCCCACTGTCCCGAAGAAACTCGGCGGAAACTCGGCTCATCGGATGCACCTGTGCGTGAGCCTTTCAATATCGAGTTAATATCGAGAAGCATCGACACACACCACCCTTCCCCAATGCCGGTACCCGGTAACAAGAACCACAGCCTGTACCAAGGCACGCGGCATGTGGAGGTAATATGGAGTGAGCAAGTATTTGATCACAAGCCAAAACCCGCTCACGTCCTTCGGACCTGGACGGAGGCGATGTTAGTGGATGAATGGCTAGGTTTACCACCGTGATGGTTGCGTCCGCGAGGTTGGAGTAGTCTTCAATGACGTGGATTTCGGATATGGTGCCAAGCGATTGTGGCTATATAAGTAGGATAGCTGCAGTCCTACTGACGGCGCTGGGCCCATGTAGACGGCGTCCCAAAGGCCGAACTTCGAGGAAGAATCCAGACGAAAGGCGAACAAAACCACACATAAGATCTCAAAGATTAAGATGAAATTTACCTTGGGCATCCTATTCTTGGCCCTGGGCTATGCCCACTGTGAGTCCCTCTCTACCTCTACCAACGAAGACCGAGCTGTGATACTGGCCCTAATGCTCCCCACCAAGATGTCTTCGACAGTCTCGTCCTGCATGGACAACCGACTACGCAATGGGGATACGTCCGCATCACCGAAAACCACTATAGTAACGCTCCAGTCGTCGACGTAACTTCGCCCGAGATCCGATGCTATCAAGCCACAGACGACGGCTCATCCACCGAAATCGCCAACGTCACAGCCGGAGACACCGTTGGCTTCACTTCAAGCCCGGCCGCATATCATCCAGGTCCCCTGAGCTTCTACATGGCCAAAGCTCCCGATGGTGTGTCCGCTGCCGAATTTAACGGCACGGGAAACGTCTGGTTCAAAATCTCTCAGGATAAGCCCGCCATTACTGCGTCCAGTATCACATGGCCAAACACTGGTGAGGAATAAAGAGCCGTTTGGGCATTTTGAAATTGTTTTCTTAAGTTTGCTAGCCTCTAATGTAAAGGGCACGCCGCTAATTCTAGTGATAAAAAAATAGGGAAAGCCCAACTCCAAGTTACCATACCCAAATGCATCCCAGACGGCGACTACCTCCTCCGGATAGAACAAATAGGTCTCCACACAGCCTCTTCCCCTGGAGGTGCCCAGTTCTACATCTCATGCGCCCAGCTGCACGTAACTGGAGGAGGGAAAGGAAACCCCCAGCCCCTCGTCTCTTTGCCTGGGGCGTATACGGCGAACGACCCGGGCCTGGTCATCAATATCTACTACCCGATCCCTCAATCCTACGCTGTTCCTGGACCAGAGGTTTGGTCTTGCTGAGAGCCGCCACGACTCGAGCTAAGAGAATGCCAGTCACACAACGCCGCTCAATAACTAACAAGAGTGAGTCTGTACTTTAGAAAAGTGCCGACACGTTATGTAACGAGGTATTTGGTACTGAGGGAAATTGAAGCGAAGGAATACATCTACCTAGTGAAGGCATAACAGCATTGCATTCTCGCTTGGGAGGATGGAATGTAGTCGTGCGCGGATGGAGGGCATTGCTTGGATCCGATCTATGACGTCACGAATTACAGAGGAGAATTTGATATAAGGAGAGCGCACTTGAATTTCGATGCTAGTTAAGAGAATTAAATACTACCCGCTGTGTAATGTGCCTGGCTTCCCTCGACGTCGCGAAGTTCATGATTGAACTACGCTGGGGCGAAAGCATGAGAGTCGGACGGTCGTGAATTTGTGAAGGCCGGGTCTGCGAGTCGAGGAACTAGGAGAAACCATCGCCGGGAACGAGATCGAGGAAGAATCTCACTGGCTCGGGGACAGAGCCCTTGAAGCAGTAGAGAAACATTCCGCTAAATTAAAGACTGGCCGAGGCCATTTCCAGATCGCAAGCAATAAACATCCACAAAACCAAAAGGAGAACAAAATAGCGTTGACGCCCGAGGGAAAACGGTCATGTCCAGTCCGCATGCTTTGTTAACGCAAAACGTTCTCCCACAAAACCAGCGAGGAGGTGGCCTTCTTAACATTAACGGATGGTATTGACGGGTGTCAGAACGATGAGACGGACGGACATTCGGCACGACGCTTCGCTGCAAAGGAAATAACATCAACGAGAAAACAAATTGGGGAAATTGGGGAAATTGGGGAAATTAGGAAATAGAAAGATGGGGTTCGAGGATCACTGTCCATCTGGTCATCTGGATTGGATCAGGATGGGGTATCGACGGTCTCCGCTGTTCGAGAAGGACTTGTACTAGGAGATGCCCGAAACAACAGCCAATCTTCTCCCCCCTCTCAGCGTAGTACCTTCCGAAAAAGGCACCGGACATGCCGTTCGAGCGAGATCCAAGCCGTCAAAGCACAGTGCTACACACCATCGCTATTGACGACGGTGGAGAACCGGGCTTCTAGACTGAATATCATCCCGAGCCATGTAGTAACAATCCCAAACCACGACAGAACGAAAAAGGAAACGACGCAAAAAGGAAAACCCATGCTATATGAGATGCATCGTGACTAGGGTCTAGCACGCGACACGCCATGCAGATGTTGCTCCAAGGCAGGCCAGGGCCGACGAATCAGCAGTCCGCTCCGAGCTACAAACTGCATTTGGTGGCATTGGGGGTCGCGGATCCGGTCGAAAGAGCCGGTATACACCTGGTCCACGGGTTCAAACTATGATCATGGGAAAAACGGTTGTATGTACAGCAGCGGGCGGGACGGGATTTTGAGGGAAATCTCGCGGGCCACCGTACTAGAGGCACAATCCTTCGGGGGCTCTCATCATAGTCCGCTTATCGTCCACTAATTGATATTAGCGGAATGTAATTGATAGAGCACTAATCCGCTCTAGGGTCAAAAGGTAATATTGAATTGACAACATAAAGGCGTCCGGCTTAGCACTTACAGTCGGTCAACTCCGTGTTCGCCCTCAGGATCCTGAGGTCGTCGGCGGGACGAAGTGGGATTCGGCTTCGCGGCACCACCGCCCTGAGCAGCAGCGTTGGCATTGGCAGCCTGGGACGAAGAGCTGGTATTCAAGTTTCGCTGGTACTTATAGACGGTCCAGTCGAAGACATAGTCGTACTGGAAGCCCTCACGGACGAAGAGATCACGGAAGATCTTACGGAGGTAGCTGTAGTCAGGCTTGTCGTCGAAACGGAGCGAACGAGTGTAGTTAAGGTAAATGGCGAACTCGTTAGGGAAGCCACGGCAAAGAACCTCGGTCGGGGTGGTCATCTTCTTCTCCATGATGCGGTCGTACTTCTGCTTCTTGGTAGCAGCCTTCAGACCCTGCCAGGGAAGCGAACCGCGGCAGAAGTAAAGCATGACGTAACCAAGAGATTCCATGTCATCACGTCGAGATTGTTCTAGAAAACAGGTATTAGCAACAGCGTGGATGTAGAGGGGAAACGGGGGAGGGAGAGATAATAGATGGCAACGTACCGACACCAAGGTGAGTATTGATGGAGGCGTATCGAGCGGTGCCAGTGAGGTTCTTGTTCTCGCGGTAGGGGATATGGAAATGAGTCTTGGGATCCCGATATTTCTTGGCCAGGCCGAAGTCAATGACGTTGACCTGATTGCCACGTTTACCGATGCCCATGAGGAAGTTATCGGGCTTGATGTCGCGGTGGATGAAGGACTTAGCATGGATGTACTCGATGCGGGAGATGAGCTGGTCGGCGAGGAGGAGGACCGTCTTCAGGGTGAACTTCCGGTTACAGAAGTTGAAAAGATCCTCCAAGCTGGGGCCCAAAAGGTCCAAGACCATGGCATTGTAGTCACACTCGGTGCCAAACCAGCGGACGAAAGGGATGCCGACACCGCCGGCCAGGGACTTGTAGACTCGGGCTTCATACTCAAGCTGGGGATGCTTGGCCTTGACGCTCTCAAGCTTAATGGCAATTTCCTCCCCAGAGATAATATTAGTGCCCAGGTAAATATCGCCGAAAGAGCCCGAACCGATCTTTCGACCGATGCGGTACTTGTTACCGACACGTAGATCCTGTGGATGACAAGAATGTTAGCACTGGTGACCGTAACACGGACAAGAGCTAGCTGATCGTTCCCCGCAAGGGTCGAGAGATGTCTAGTCACATACCATGGTGGTCATGGCGGTGGTATTTGAGGTGCGACCGTTCCTGAGAGACGGAAGCAGACGATGGTGATTCGGTTAAGTCGAGTCGATGATACGGGTAGGGGACGTGGAGGCGTCAACCTGATTCACCGAATTGGTTAGTTGGGTACCTGCGTGAGGATATGGGGTATAAATCGATGTATAGACCCCAAAGGAAAGAAAAGAAATGTCATGGAGGCTGAATGGGAAATAGACGAGAAAGGACAGAGGCAACGCTGCGTAACAGTGAGGGGTTCGACGTTGGGGATATTTGACGGGAGAGAGATGAGGAGGAAACGTAGGAAAGAGACGCGTGGCAGAAGAAGATGAGTCGAGTTCGGATGATGATAACGCGGGAAAGTCGGGGAATACACACCTAAGCCCTAATAATGTTGAGTCAGAAATGAAAGACCAAAGATGCTTGATTGACGTTGGGAGCCCGGGGGACTTGAGGGGGAGAAAGATTAGGGTAAATTCCGGACAGGAAGTGGGAAATAAATAGATCGGGAAGGGTGGAAATGGGTTGAAAGGGGTAAGGAGCAAAATAAAATTCTTACCGAGAGTATGTCGCCAGGTGGAAAGCGTAGGAGAGGAGGCGAAAAAGGTCGGTGAGGAGGAGAGCGATGATGGTGATTATGTGAGGGGAGGAGAAGGGAGGAGAGAGATGGAATTAGGATGTGGAAGAGGAGGCGAGTTTTGGTCTAGTGACCCACGCTGTGGTCTGACCCTTTTGCAACCAGTTGTCAGTCGCGGCTGGACAGGTTGGATTGCAATTGGGGGCCGCCCATTTTTGAAGGAAATAGCAGCCCAAAGTGGAGCAGAGTGAGGAAAGGGCGCCCCTGACTGGTGCACGGTAACCTCCTGGAACGTCCCTGGCTCGTTCTTGATTCAGCAACAACTTGGTACAGGTAGCAACTCATCAAGCGCCTATTATGCCTACATCGATCCAGAGCGTTGGACGCGAACCCTTTATGCAATAATACCATATCGGCTTCGCCTACGAAGGAAACTTCTTTCGCCTTTTGCTCTTTGATGGAGTGGCGATTCCAGGGCAAAAAATAGAAGCCAATCCGGTCCAGCCTATGGTGGAAATGTCCGAGATCCATCATGCTCATTGCCCTCGTACTGCTCTTGGAGATTATTCTATTTTTAAATTTTAATTCTGAATATTCCAGAGCCGCTTTATCCTTATCACGGCCTGGTCCTCATTACCGAAGCAGTGGAGACTTGATGTGAACCAACCCCACCAGACACCCCCCAGTGCCTGCTCCCAAGGAGGCACAAAGACCTGCATTTTAAGAATCAAGAATCGTAAGGTATAGAAGAGGCAGTCGGAACGCGGCAGTACAGTGATGGGAGGCACTACATATACCGGCTGCGTTATATTTGACTGGAATGACCTCGCAAGCCTTTACGATCGAGACACGTAAGAAACCGATTGGGGGAAGGGTTTGCGCAGCATATCCGTGAGACGCGGGTCGCAATTGGGCAGCAACAGTGCGTCAGGTGACACTCGAATGGGGTACGAAGCGATCGGACGGCCAGCAAGCAGCACCCAGTGTTGGCATGGCTCGCGGCCAAGGCAATTGGAAAAACAGCACAGCAGGCTGGACGCCTCAACTCTGTACGTTACGGGTTTACCAATTGCGTCGACGCCCTTCATGTCAGGACCTCCTTGCCAGCGCCAAGAAGGGCGGGCGGTATTTTGAGGGATAAATCTGGCGAGTGGGTGGATGGCCTGGTCTTCCTTCGGCACTAGCCAAAGCGTCAGCAGTGCGTCGTGGGAAATGGAGATCAAAGGAAATGGAGAATGGATTGGTTTGATGTGTGAAATGCGGACACGCGTATCGAGAAACCAGATTGGGGCGACACACGCGACCATTACTTCCAAATCTTCGATGTCGGTGCCGAAGTACAAGGAGCAGGAGATTTCCAGCTGAGGGACACCAACAATTTTAACTCGCACCATTGCGCGCTACGAAACTGAACTCCCGCGCTGAGAAATAAACCCACACCTTCAACATTGGAGAAATTGAGATGAGAGCTCAGGCTTCCTCGGTTGTTGGATCAAAAGCCACCCCCCTCCCCCCTTTCAACCTCTGATCAATTCACCCCTCCGACGGGATATTCCAAAAAAAAAAAAAAAGACCTTCACAGAGAACCGTTAGAAAATACTTCGTGGGTACGTCCGCGAATCCGACCCGAGGCAACGGATTCAGCCAACAGTAACGATCCTCCGAGGAACTAGGACACAGATGCCCCGATTATTCGCAGACAAAAGACCAGCTTCCTTTCTTGGAAGTACGAAGTACGAAGTAAGCTTGAGATATCTGCTTGAATGATCTCCTCAGCCGGAAGAAATCCAAGTCCAGAGTAATATCGCACGGATGGTGCAAGGTAAATTGACGAGGACCCCGAATTCCAGTCTGGGTTCCGGATTTATGCGTATCCGCTTAATTCATCCAGACTGGGGCTGGACTGGACATTGGACCAGCCCCTTTATGATCTCCACCATGTCATTCACATTTGATCTTACTGCTCGACGCTGTCCCCCCTCAAATCTCGCGTCGGGTCCGTTGCGACCGAACAACATCACCATCAAACCACTTGAAGGCTTGCCCAACCCCCGCGAGCCAAACGTCGATCCGGTATCTGGTCAGGATCGAGTCATTTAGCGCCCAGTAACGCATCCTCCCAACGCGATGCCGATTTAAGCATGTTGTTTAGGAATGATTTCCTTCAAAGTCCCCTGCATGAAGCTGGACTATCAATCACATGGTCAGTGTTTCTGATGGTCCAAGGGCGTATTGATTTCTCCGAATTGGTGAAACATTTCTCTTGGCCCAATTGCTGTCATTACTATCCTTGTTTCTCACCGCTAAAATTTCAAATACCACCACTGACGAGGCGAGACAAAAAATGGTGAGGCAACATGCTACCTCGATAATTTACAAGTACATTCCTCGTCTGATCAGGAAAGCTCGTTTAACTCGATATCTAGGACTAAGCCAGAATCAGCTTCAAAGCGCACAACAAAGTCCAGGCACTCACCGCCCCAATGCGTCTTCACTAATGCAAGGATTCAGATGATCGAGTTTTGACTGCCACACCTGCAGAATCTGACATACTCCATGACGTCGCAGACCCTTTCGAATATCCTACTCTATCTTATCAGCATTGAATTGTAGACAAATCCAAGACCACAAGCTCGGCGGCGAGCGTTTCGCTCCAACGATGCAAAACAATTCGTTCTAGAATTAATGATGCTGCACAAAATTGGTTTATGTCAAGATCAATTGATGCGAAATCTAGGCCACTGACACATCAATGTAGAACAGGCCCTTTTTCGGATTGATCGATTGAGACTCGGTAGCAGGCTTGATGGCAGCACAGCTCTCTTGACGACCAACCCTTTTCGCTTCGGTCAGGAGCCTTCTCTAGACAGCGCACCATTTCCCACAATGAATCACCGAAACTCCGCTTTGTCCCTGAGGGTTTTCCATTTTATTCCGACCACCGATGCCGAGATATCCCTTCATACATCACCCTCCCATCACACTCGCGGGGGTTTCCACGTTGAAAGGAAAACATGATTGCCAAAACAAAGGTCCTATTTCCTTTCTCAAGAGCAGCGCGAGTTTTCCTGCTTCCCATCATCACCACAGCCGATAAATAACCTATCAAATGACGAGCTGGACTCCTCACGTTCAAACTCCGTGCACCTCCACCCGACGCTCTTGGATGTGCCCTGACAGAACGTGACGCAGCAGCCAGAACCCTTTGGATCCCACTTGTAGCTTGTCGAACTGAAAGGAAGGTCTACGAAACCGGGCTTTCCCTGGACTTCGGTTGACTTCCCAGAGAACTTGTCGCCGGAATATGCCTTGAATCTGAAGCCCACATCGATAATTTCCTGCCGGGTGGTGGTAGGACGAGGCGAGGCGGATGAGGAACGCGTGGATGAGGTGGGGGCGGAGGTAGGGGAGGGGGAGGATGTCTCAGAGGCTGTCGAGGATACGGATGGTGTTGTTTCGTCAGTGGGCGATGGGGTTCCTGCTGAAGATGGTGCATCAGCAGTAGGTGTTGGCGTTCTAGACTTCGCGTCAGTTATGGCTTTCCGGGAAAAGAGGAGGACATTAGGGAGCAAAAAGGGACGAGAGGCATCTTACGATGATTGATCCGCGGCCTCGGCCTTCTCTGATGCCTTTTGCCGGGCGGCGATGGCCCCCACACCCCCTCCTACTCCTGCCACGATCATTATCAGGGCAAGCGCCAGAATAATAAGGAAAACCTTCTTCATGCCACATATCCTCCGGTCGTCCTTCTTGGGTGGTTCGGAGGTCCAGTCTCGTTGGACCGTGCTTTCCTTCCTCGAGACATTCTCCCAACCGGCGACGCCCGTGCTAGCGGCATAGTTGGGGTATGACGGATCGCCTGCTGTCGATGGTCTATAGGGCGGGGCCGGAGTCAATGGCGAGACAGCGTAGTAAGGCACGGGTGTTCCATTCGGAGCATAGTGGCCGGGTCTGGGATCTTCAACGACAGTGAATTTCTGATCACGGATATCCGCCCCTGCTCTATCGTACGCCTCCGCCTGTGAGAGTGCCTGCGGTGCCGGGTCCGGCACAACCTCTGGTAACGTCGAGTAGCTCATCTTGGGGACTGTGATCTTAAAGAAGTGGAAAAGAAGGCACTCGTATTATCTTTGTATTTGGGGGATTTAAGTATATAATACTCTCATAGTAAAATAATAAAAGACGCATGGAAAGGGAGGCACGATTTGGGTGATTCTAATTTCATCTTGCACATAATTGACAGGGTATGGAGCAACTTTCCCCAGAGTCTTACGCTGATGTGCAGTCCAGAGTGGATACTAGGACACTCCTAAGGTAATCTTGCCGAGAAGTTGAGGGACGAGGGTTTCATTTGCTGCTTGCCTGCTTATTTTTGCCAGAACCCTGGTTTATTTTAAGATTCTTTGCAACGAGAGTGGCTGTGAATTGCTGGAAATCGAACAACCAAAACCTATTAGCTAACTCCCATCCGATGCAGGTCCACTCTCCAGATTGCTAGGATGTACGAAGTACTAGTCTACCAGATGCACGAAACGCAGCACTTCCCACATGTAGGTATTTTCGTTTCACCTTCTAAGTACATCATATACTGAACTTCTCATCCGAACTTCGTGGAACAAGACAGCCGCACAGGTCTTCCTCTTCAGGAGAGCACAGATACTTATCGTACTCTCCCGCTTGTGCCACAATGCGGGACACAAAGTGCATGCTAATGCCCAAGGGCATCAGGCAACACTTACGCTAGGATCCCAGGGCCCCCCAGATCTCCGAACCTCGTCATGATTGGTGGTCAGTGCGTCCCGGCCCAAGCCGCACGTTTTGCAGCACGTTTGCATCTAGAAATAGGAATTCGCAGAGGGCAACATATCTCTGCGGTTGGAGCCACCAGCCTTGCAACAAGCGACAAAAAGGATTCTTTCAAATTGATTGAGTTATATTCCGTTCTCCCTCGTCACTAGACGCGATTTACTATTACTCGTGAGTAACCAGGTGCATACAGAACCTGAGTAACCAGGGTCTATCCGTGACGAAGACCGAACTGCCAAAACTCGCGAGCCACGCTCACCTGGTCACCTCCATCTTTGCAGTGCCCCTATGTGTTATGATGGCAGGTCAAGAAGCAAGCCACTGATACGGAAATTGTCTTCGTTCATCAATGAAAGCCCAGGCATCCACCATCCATAGGCCCAATTTCGCCACCCATACACAGGTAGACAGGGGTGTTCTTGCCCGACCTTCGATGAAGTCAACACTGTCACTGTCACGGCGGCCATCCAGTGCACACTTGAGCATGAGCCCAACAGAGTTTCGCTGCGTATGTAGCCCTGCAATGTAAGAGCTTAGGTTCTGCGATGAAGGCACTGAGAAGATAGTCAATGAATTCCATATAGTGCGGCTCCATCATGAGACTGATGCGGGAGTCTGATTGGGGGAGAGGAGCTAATAGCCTAGTGTTCAGTAGCCTATGTATTCCAGTTTTAGTTAGCTGCAATTCTCCTTGTTTTGGTGAGATAACTGTTAGGGCGGAGGTGACCATTTAGTACCTAGACGCTGAACCACCACGCGCCAGCGCCCGAGGAACGCCCGAGGAAGAGGCATCAAATGTGACCGTTAAAAGAATCGAGACAAGAAAATGTACAACAGCATGGAGTGCCTGCCATTACTATTATGTGATTGTTAGAAAATCTCCGATATATATCACAAAACTTATATTTATGGAGAGAAGAGAGCCTAGCTCACAGGGTCCCGATGTCGAATTTATGGGGCTATTTCCGCCGAACTCAACCGACTTAGCTGAGCAAAACCCATCACAGCTAGAAATAGTAAATTACTTTTCACAGCCAGTCTTTGACCTCTGTTTTTCCATGAAGGCCATGTCTTCTGGTGACAGTAATATTCGACAGGGATCTTGTCGAGAGGAGGGAAATTGTGGCATGCCGAATCGTGCAGGTTGATCAAGGACGGATTTCAATCGCCCAGGGTTGACGCTGTCAGAACTGTAGATCGGCCTTTGACCCGCAATTTCCTCCGAGACTGACCGAAGGGAGGATAAAAACTCATTGGGACTTTCACATATGGTACTAGGGGAATTTGGAAGCAAACCACCACGAGTCTTGACCATATTACTCCAGAATAATCCAAGAAATCGGAAATCTGGAGAATTATTCTTGAGGATGGGGGTAATGATATTGCTCACGTCACGCCAGATCTCGGCGATTCGTCTCCTTCTAATTTCTCGTATAGATTCTACTGAAATGGTCAGTTGTCGCATTGAGCCCTAGAAACGAAGATTGAACTTAACCTTACCTTCGATACGAAATGGGCCGAAGCAGGAAAACCCACCAAACTGCCGGCCTCCCCCAATCAGCAAGCGTCCTTGACCATCCAATACAGCATCCAGCGCAAGATCAGTCGCCAGTTTGAGGCAGAGAGCAGCTGCACCTAGGATCAAGGCGATGTACAAGGCTTTGGCGCGATCATCCAACTTCTTAGAGCTAGATGCCGTCTCGGCAATAGCTCGCCAGGCGGTTGCCCAAGGCCTCACAACACCGGCCATATCATACTTATTGACGAGGAGCATGATCTGGTATACTACATTCACGTCCGGTGCTGCTGGAACATGCTCGAAGATGGAGTGGGCGATACCGAGTAAAACAAGCAGGGCGGTAGGGTCATCCTCTGGCAAAACAACTACCCACTCCTCTCCAGTCTGTTTAGCCCTTTCTCCACGTTGAGCTTCTCCATAGGCGCCGAACAGCATCCGTTTAAAGACGGGAGATACGCGACGTAGCGTGGAGGAGCAAACAAGAAATTCCATTGCTGGTTCCCCCAATTCTTCCCCAACGCGAAACACGAGGTCTCCATCGTGATCGATAGAAATCCTGGTGATTTCTGGGGTGTGATGGGTGTTGTTGTCATCTATTGGGTTAGCGGTGGCGGAATGTGTGCTCATTGCGTGAAAAGCGTTTGTTTGGGCGTGATATGATTATTGAACTCTCCAGATTAGCCGGTGATGTGTGGCCAGAGGTTAGTATTGGTTTACTTCGAGGAGAGGATTTGATGCTTTCAGTTTGCAGAACAGGAGCGAGTTGACGAGGCTTGCCCAAGGTAACCATGGTCGTCGTCGCAGCCCAATATGAAGTCACGTGGAATCAGGTCCCACTTTCTAAGTGTGGATTTGTTGGCGACCAACCATCGAAGAAAGAACAGGAGCGAGATTGAATTGAATCAGGTCAAGCCAAGCCAAGCCACCGAAGAAGAAGAAGAAAAAAAAAAAAAAAAAAAAAAAAAAAAAAAAAAAGTGAGAAAGAGAAGGCACTAACCAGTAATGCCTTTCTCTGCGGTTTCCAGCCGCGCTCGCTAGGAACCATTCGCGCGGGGCTTTCGAAGAAGACTACCCGTTTTATTACTTGACAAGATGCATCGAATGAGTCTCAGCTGGTGGTACCACAAGGAACACGGATCGTGGGTTAATCACGACATTGGAGTGCTTCTCTACATCGCCCTAACTACTTCAGCAAGTCATCCGTGGACTTTTGGAGCTGGGGCGGAGTGACGGAGTGGGGTGTGTGGTTGGTGTCCGAGTCTGTGATATCCCACTCAATCCCGCAACGAAGTGCTGTCCAAGAAACCCGATCGAACGACCTTACTTCGCAGCGATCAGATCCTGTCTTGGGGTTACTTTCCAGGTGGGCATTTGATCCATGGATGTCGAGGCAATGGCCTACCCGAGTCACAACTGAGTGGGAGACTGTCAGTCAACGCGCCTTTGACGTTTCCTAATCCAGCTCCTTACACGTCCTAGTAGTAATACGCTAATGGGTCAGTTGATTCTGAGAATTGTTTTTTTTGTGGAGCGATTCCTCGGAAATGCTCATCCTTCGCTCAAGAATATTGCAGATTCCCCCGCACAGTTGCCTCATCTGGTTGGTTTCTGTACCACGGCCCGCATGCGCAGCCAAGGGTCTAGATAGAAAATAGCACAACACGCCGATAAGTAATCATCAAAAACCGTTCAGTCACTGCAAATGTCCAAAGCATCGTCCAATTGACTTGGACGTTGCCTAAGAACCCCCCACTTATCAATCAGTGACTGGTTCCTTGCCTCCTTGCTAAGATAAATATGGGACTGATAAGCCCCGAAATTCTCGAGCTATTAAGTTGCCTGCTTCCTCTGCTGCTCTGTCAAGTTTGGTTAAAGCCGAATTTCACTCGTGGGGACTGAAGTTTACCTTCCTACAAAACGCACGCCCTTGGACCAACTACCGGAGTCTCTCAAAGCTTTCCTACCATTCCGCGTCCCCTATCATCCACACTATGGCTGGAAAGGTCGCCCTTGTTTTGAGCAGCTTGCTGGCTTCTGTCGTCTCCGAGACAGTTCATGGCGTTGTCGTCTACTCTCGCCATGGAGATCGTAAGTCCATGCTCCATTGTAGCCCCCACTCACGCACGATGTGTATGGGATGAATAATAACGAAATCCCTCAGGTACTACGAAGCATTACAAGAACCAGCAATTGACCAGCCTCGGAGCTCAGCAGAATTTTGCCCAGGGCAATCAGTTCCGGGCTCGTTATCTTGATGCAGATTCGCCTCAGCGCATCCTGGATATTTCCGAGGACAAATATGTCTCGTCCCAGGTCTACGCCAGTTCGCCGGACCAGGCCATCTTGCTAAACACAGCTACGGCCTTTTTGCAAGGCCTGTACCCCCCTCTCGAGGGTCTTGATCCCGAGCTCGCTACCAGCCAGCTCAACAATGGAAGCGAGTCGGTTAGCCCCTTGAATGGCTACCAGTACGTCCTGCTCCATGGCCAGAGCGCAGACGCTCCCGATGCCATCTGGATCAAGGGCGACGACAGCTGTCCCACTGCGGATAAGGCTCAAAAGAGCTTCGAGAGCAGCACCGAGTTCCGCGACCGATCAGACCAAACCAAATCCTTCTACGAAAAGTTCCAGTCTACCCTTGCGGATGTGTATGACTACACCAGCCCCGCGAACTTCTCGTATAAAAATGCCTACGACATTTTCGACTTGATCAACGTTGCCCGTATCCACAACAAGTCCTCTCCTGCTCTTGATGTCTCTGACGAAGACCTCTTCCAGCTGCGGACTCTCTCTGATAGCTCCGAGTTTGGCTATAACTACAACGTCAGCCAGCCGAGTGGGTCAATCCATGCTAAGACCCTTAACGCGGGCCTGCTCAGTCAGCTTCAGAAGATCGTTACTACCAAGGCCAAGCTCAAGTTTTCTCTCTTTGCTGGAAGCTACGACACTATGCTTGCCTTCTTTGGTGTCAACGGTTTGATTCAGTTGTCCGACAACTTCAGGGGCCTCCCAGATTACGCCTCCACTCTGAGTTTCGAGCTCTTCACGGAGGAGGACATGACGAGCTTCCCCGACAACACGGACTCATTACGTGTCCGCTTCTTCTTGAAGAACGGCACCACCAGTGAATTCACTTCGTATCCCCTCTTTGGAAGTGGCGAGGACAGCCTCTCGTGGTCCAAATTCCAGTCCGAGATGAGCGACCGCTCGCTTTCCGATGTCGGTACCTGGTGCAGCGCTTGTCAGAGCAAGCTTCCCTTTTGCGCCGCTTACATCGACGACGCGTCTGCTGACACAAATAGCAAGAAGGACGGCGGCCTATCTCCTCTCGCCAAGGGTGGTATCGCCATGATTGTGATTGGTTCTGTCTTCCTTATTGCTGGACTGGCCCTGTTCTTGCTGTCTAGGAGGAAGAGGGCCCAGGCTCCTGCTGCGGCTCCTATGGCTACTGCTGATCAGAAGAGCATCAACAGCGACAGCACACCAAGCCAGGTTTGAAAGTTTTAACTTTTGAGTATTTTCAACATTTTAATACCCATGATATATATTGTGAGGAGGATGGAAATGTGAATGATGAATGTGAAAAGAGATGTATTTTCTTCCTAGCTCCGCCTATGAAGTCCCCGATAACTCTATGAAGATATTGCAAGATATTTGTTTGGCGAAACTGTGTAGTAGCTTTTGACTGTGACGCCTTGCCAAGCTCTTTTCATTCAATGGTCGATAAGTCGTCCGAATTATGGATTCAGCGAACTACGATTTAACTTCTCACTTTACCGTAATATCTGCAGCACATTAGTCTTCTCTAAGCTAATAGTTGCTTCGACGCAACTGAAATTTCTTGAATTATCCTGGTTGGCACTGTGATTTCCATATATCCTGTGAAACACAACTCCGTCATATATTGCAGATTCCTTCCAAAGCGTAAGAAGTCATCAGCCTTGCATCAACTACGGACAGTGGCTTTTTCTCTTTTTACAAGTCGCCTAAAACGGCGTGTTGATAAGTGCAATATATTTACCTTCGTAGTTTTACATTATATAAACCTGTCCAACTTTGACAGGCTTTTTCAAAGTCTAGGACCATTCCCACTAGTAGACCGCGTATATGTGGACTTGATATTGTCCAGGAGCAACTGGGTTTTAGGAAGTATTTATTGGCAGGGCTGACTTATCGCAAGTGCCAGACCTCCGATAGCCTAGAAAATCTCAAACAACATGGAATGGACACGCATGGAGACGCGAATGCCTCCTCAACAATAGAGGACGAGCCAGAGTCCAGCATCCCAAACACTGCACTATTAGGCCGTCATCGTTGGCGCTATGAAACTTACAGCACGGAGGCTTTCTTTCCTGACGAAGACGATCACGTAAACGAATCTCATCCGGGAATCACGGATGAAGACTGATTGCCCTCATTTACTGAAATGTGTAGTATCAGTAGCAGCTGGGCTGCTAAATCCTGTCCTTTTTGGTCTTGGACTAATGACCCGGGGGAGGCTCCCAAGCAATCATCCCTTCTGAATCACAATCGGGCAGCATATCCACTTGTTCTCTCTTTACTCTCTGCCTTGGGCTACAGAGGGGAGTGCGGATTCAGGGGATGTGTTCCTAGCAGAGCAATTTGGTGAAGGCGAGTACTTATAACGAAACCTCCAGGGGCGCTCGAGTGGATAGTAAATCGATCGCGAAAGTTTTGTTGTCGACGCTGGCAGGCTTAGTACTAGGTCATAGTAGAATCGAGTACCCCAGTGCAGGGCGCTCGGAGTGGACAGTAATACTACCCTAAAATCTCATAGGAACAGCCTGTAAAGAGTTCTCAATGGAAGATAGGACGAAGTTGCCTTGCGTACGGGCTGGTTGATGAAATGGCTCGAGACCACGTGGGCAATTATCGTATGTAGAGTGGTATTAACTGGAATTCTAGACGAAGTAGCTAGAGCTGGACGATTGGAGGAATATTGTGTAGAGAAGAGTCCTGCTGCCTAATATGCTAGCACGGATGCCGATTACCGCTATTTTCCGACCATATGGTTTAAAGCAACACAGCCATGCTACTCCCATATATAGAAAGGAAGCAACGTCTTACTAGGCAATGGTTAAACGTGGGGAGCTGCCGCAAAGCTCCTGTAAGAATTGACAGACGTCGGATCGGTTTGATACTAATACTCGATGAGCTGCAAAACCTATGAAAAGGAAAATTAGAAAGGATAACCGGAAAAGAAGTTCCTATCCGACGGGCCGAGAAGCTGGTTCTTCTGTCCGATCCGAGAGAGAACCAGCTCGGGAGAAAACTATTTACTCGACCCATTACCAGCCTATCGGGAGATCAACCCAGACATGAGAAAGGGTCAATCTGTTTTACGTTTCTTTCCTCGCAATAACTCCCCGAAGTGACCAAATACGCCAATCCAAACACACTCAGGGGCAACCGGCTTAGAGTCTCGCCGGATCTGCATAAGCGGCGGGCAGCTCTTTCAATAGGTTTATCCATACTTGACTTCACCGAACGACTTTCCAAGCTTCTCCGTCTGAGGCACATGATGGCTCGCCCTCCATGAGGTCGGATACATTCCAGATTCAGCTTGCAGCGCGAATCAGGCACTACCCAACATCCAATGGTTGAATGTTCAACTGTGGTTCTGAGCAGTCGCCGGCTATGAACGAATATCCAGCTTCCATAGAAAAGAGTGACGCGTTCTTGCAAAGGATATCGTCATCTGCAGGAAATGAGTAAGCAATATGTCATTCCGCTTGTTGAATGGCTCGTTTGAAGAGTACGAGGAATACGGGAGTACAGGAATACCAGTCCTCGGGTTTGACATGTTATAAATAGTTCTACCGGAGCCCGAGGAGGTTGTCATCTCAAGCACGGTTTTTTAATAGACTAGGTTTTACCAACCATCTCACTCTTCTACCCAGCAGCCTATCACACACAGCTCGAAATGAAGCCATCTCTGGTCGGCATCTCACTTTGCCTCCTCCATGGCCTCGGCAAGGCTGCACCCACCGCGAATACTGAACTCGACGGACAAAATTGGAACTCCAAAGGGAACCAGAACTTGGCGATCGCTGGACAGCATGAAAATCGGCGAGATAGTCACAATAACGGAGAGAGAAAAGCTAGGGGCCATTTTGAAGGGGGTAGCATCGGCACGGATGGGACACGGGTGACCGGCGTTGAACCCGATGGCACTCGGGTCACTAAGCGGGACCCAGGAGCGTGGGATCCTAACAGCGCCGGCACCGATGGCGCAGCGGACCCGCCGTTGGATCCGGATGGCACCCGGGTCACTAAGCGGGACTCAGGCAAGCGTGGGTCGGAACCTTACAGTGTCGACGAGAATGCGGCGGACCCGCCATCGAATCCAGACGGGACCCGGGTTACTAGGAGGGAGGTTGATTGAGAATGGTAAGAAGCAATAACACGAGCTCTGTAGAGCAACTGATTCTGATACTTGACAGTGTCGAGACTCGAGAGCACGTATGGGCCTGCCTCCCAGGGCAGGTCTTATCGGAATCGAAGGCTTTATGTTAAGACTGGAGACGTCACAAGCCTAGCCTACCAACTCCAGGACTATCCTTGTGAATTATATGGAAATGTTAAAGGGGGGTGAATTACCCGAAAGCTTGATGAACTATTGTCTTGTCCGGAGAAACTAACCGACCATCTTCTGTCGCTCTCTCGCCGATTGTAATTGAGCTAGTATAAGTTTCCTATTTGTTCTGCATCAACAAACTATATAAAATATATGTTAGTCAGTATTAATGCGAGTTCCTTGAATCTGTTGAGAAGTAGAATTCCCTTTCGAATGCAACAGGAGTCATTGTCGAGGTGAAGATCTCGTTCTTAGGGCTGATCTAGACACTAAGCCACTTACGTAATGTGGGGCATTCTCTCTTGATACAGCACAGCAACTCCACATGCAACATTCATCTCGAATAGAAGGTGATTTCCTATATTCTTAGATAGATTCTAACATGATACTGGAAATTAAGTGGATATCGTCGTATGGAGATCTTGATAGAAGCTCTATGAGGCACAATTTTTGGGAGAAAAGTTGGAGCCTCAGCTCCAATTAGGAGCCGCGCATTAGCGAAGCTTCGATAGCCCGAGTATGTTGAATGTGGGGTCGCAAACGTGACAATTTGCCCCAACGTCACTTCTCTTTTCCCCTCATATATGAGCCATCTTCTCAACCAGCACCTCGCATTCAACACCACCAATTAAGTTTTCTAGAGCACCGCGCCCTTGGATATTGCTATTTTGTCAATTCCAACTGCTCATACTTTAACACCATGGCTTGCATCACTGTTGCCGCTGCAACTCTCCCGAGTGTCCCACTGGACTTCGCCGGGAACCGAGATCGGATCCTTCAGTCGATAAAGATCGCCAAGGAAAAGGGTGCAACTATCCGAACGGGTCCCGAGGTGTGCTTTGAATCTCTTATTTTCATTGAGTAGGGACTAACGTGCCGAAGCTTGAAATTCCCGGATATGGATGTCTGGACCATCATCTAGGTATGTCCATGTTGAGCCACTTTTTCTGGCCATGTCCGCTGATAACCTGAGCAGAAGGTGATACCTTTCTTCACAGCTGGGAGGTTCTGGCCGAAATTATCTCAAATCCTGTTTGTGAGGGCATGCTCGTGGATCTAGGTATGGGAGTTCGGCATCGCAATGTTAGATACAACTGCCGAGTTCTTTGCACATACAAACGGGTTCTTTTCATTCGGTATGTTTTCGTCCAAAATTTATGGAATCCAGCACTGGAGCTCGGTTATCCCCGAGGGAATCAACATCAGCATTTTTGTCGTGTATACGATCTGGTTGTTGATTCTCTGCTGTCTATAGCCCTAAGATGTCCCTTGCGAACGATGGCTTATATCGTGAAGCCCGACATTTTACTGCCTGGCCCAAAAAGATGCAAACGGAACCCTACTACCTGGAGTCTATTATCGAGCGAATTACTGGTCAGCATACTGTCCCTTTCGGCGACGCAATCCTCTCCACGCTTGATACCGCCATCGGATGTGAAACTTGCGAGGAGCTCTTTACCCCTTCAAATCCCTCGACCTATATGGGTCTAAATGGCTGTGAAATCATCCTCAACAGCAGCGCTTCTCACGCCGAGCTTCGAAAGCTGAGGACTAGGCTCGATCTTATTGCCAACTCTACGAGGAAGTTGGGAGGTATTTACGTTTATGCCAATGCTACCGGGTACGGAGAGTTATTCTATCATTACGTTGTACTATTTCTAACGCCACACCCGTAGTGTCGATGGCGAGGCTCGCATGATGTTTGACGGCTCCTCGATGATCCTAGTAGGCTTCATCCCGATCTTTTATGTTGCCAGTTTTCTAATTTCCTTTCCAGGTCAATGGTAGAGTCTTAGAGCAGGGATCTCAGTTTTCCTTGAATCCCGTTGAAGTCACAGTAGCGACAATTGATATTGAACAAGTTCGGAGCTTCCGCTCCAGCATCTCGAGAAACGTCCAAGGGGCTGCTCAGCCGGACTACCCCCGAGTTGAATTTCCCATACGACTATCCCGACCGGCCGACGAAGTGTACTTTTCCGACGTGTTGAAGATGTCCAAGGACAAGGAACTCCGAATCCTTGACCCCATGGAGGAGATTTGGCTGAGTACTTCAGTATAGTATGTATCGAGTGAAAGCCTAGTGTCGCCATTCTCTTTGTCTTAAGGCGTCGATGAGTTTCTGTTCTCAAATCTTCGTTACGTTACATCTAAAGCGAGGGCTAACTTATCTACACAGTCTCTGGCAATGTGAGTGTTTGAGACTATTACGAGGCGACTATCTGTCGAGGTATCCGCTTCGAAGTGAATTGCTGGGTTGTAAACTAAACTCGATGGTCATTTAGATCTTGTTCGAACAAACGCTGGGGGGTTCTTCCTCAGTCTTTCTGGAGGTAATTCACTGTCGCTCCGAATTGTGCATCTGAAATTTGATCTGACCATCCCTAGGCTTGGATAGCTCAACAGTCGCGCTCTTCGTTTACGGAATGGCCAGGCTCGTCATGCATTCCATCGCAGCAGGAGAGACCACAACTCTCTCAGACCTCAGGCGCGTCACTGGCATAAAGGACTTCTCACCCAAGAAACCCGAAGAGATTGTCAACCTCCTACTCACAACCTGCTATATGGGAACTGTAAACTCCTCCGAAGACACCAAGTCACGGGCTAAGAAGCTGTCCGAGAAGCTAGGCGGTCATCACTTGGATATTTCCATCGACAATGCCGTTGGTGCCCACAACGATCTTATCAAAACGGCCTTGAATTTTACGCCGCGGTATAGCGTCCATGGCGGTAGCCGTGCAGAAAACCTAGCGTTGCAGAACATCCAGGCTAGAAATCGTATGGTGGTCCAGTACTCGCTTGCACAACTAGCGACGACGGCCCGGAACCTGCCCAGGGCTGGTACACCACTACTTGTGCTATCAAGCGGTAACGTGGTAAGTTCTACTCAGTACATGCGCCGACTGAGTTTTCCATGAGTTTCCTCGGAGCGCATACTTACTTCTCTAGGATGAAAACCTTCGCGGATACTACACGAAGTACGATGCCTCGAGCGGTGATCTAGCGCCATTGGGCAGCATCTCCAAGACTGATGCCCGTCGTTTCCAGAGGTTAGTCGCGGGCGCTGAAGAACGAGGCTTAATCGATACTAACAATGATTACTCTAGCTGGGCACGCGATGAGTGGGATCTCCCAATCATGACTGTAAGCTGCTACCCTCCTTGATCTCCAACCCCAACGCCTTCTACAAAGACATTGGCTAATATAAAGCAGGACTTCCTCGAGGCAACGCCCACCGCCGAGCTCCTTCCTCTCGAGGCAGGTGTACAAGACGACGAGTCTGAGAACGAGATGGGCATGACCTATGAGGGTAAGTATTATTTCCCGTGCAGACAGAATCACTGTTGTTATGCATCACGGCACTGACATTGGCGGATAGAACTCTCCGTGTTTGGAATCCTGCGCAAAGTGGATAAGCTTGGCCCTTGGTCCATGTACCAACGGCTGCTCACACAATGGGGCGACCGCCCTGGCATGACGCCGCGAAAAGTTGCGGAGAAGGTTATGCGATTCTTTAGATTTTATGGCAAGTCAAGAATTCTTCCGTTTCCACCTTGATCCCCATTCCCAAGCTACCAGGAACCGGAAGCTAGGTTCTAACTATGATATACCCTACAGCGATCAATCGTCACAAGGCCACCATCATCACTCCCTCGATTCACTTGTCCGGATACAGTAGGTGTTAACGTAGATTCTGACAGGTCACGGACATGGCTAACGCTTTCGGTAGATCCCGATGACAACAGGCACGACCTGCGGCCGTTCCTGTACGTCGTAGACTTCCCGTGGCAATTCAACAAGATCAAGGCACATGTGGAGAAGTTAGAAGCACGGCTCCAGAAGCGTGCCTAAGCAGCGGCCAAGCCGGGGTGGGGGCAATGCTCCTTTTTTTTAGATTCTCGAGGGTCAGCCCGAGGAGTTATAGGCTGGTAGACAAAATAGAGTGAGATAAGGAAGAGAGGAAAAGGAAGAAGAAGAAGGAAAAAAGTTCAAAAACAGTAAGAAAAAGGAAGGATTAGAAAAAGAAAGGGAAGAAAAGGGAAATGGGCTCTGTTGGATTCCTCCCTGTCTATTCCTGCACCTAACCCCTCTCTTTCTTTGAGACAAGGACAGGTGGCTGGTGGATATCTATTTAACCCTGAAATATACCTGGATATTCCACTTTAAATCGAGGAAAGTCGAGAATAATGAGAGAAATTACTCGGGCGAAGAAAACTCGAGTCTCTCGGTCAAAAGGTCCCGCGCCAGACCTGCTCTGTGACAGTTTGGCCGAGAGAGACCGACGCCACGTCGTGACTCCACCGATCAAAATTTTCTCGGTGATTGATCTCATCGTTATGGGGTTGATCCTTTGCTCTTTGATCGAATTAATGGAAGCCGTTTTTATGACAATCATTCAGTATTTTCATGTCCAGGCTGTTGTTCGTGCAAACGCCAAGTCCTCGGCTCGTTCTCTTTCCCTGTTGTTCTCGTCAACGTCTTGAGGCTCAAACAACACTGGGGTTGAGCTCTATCGGGGCTACGTCGGTAGTTGGCTTACAGTGGTTCGGAAGAAAAAGAGCCGCCCGACATGGCCCTATAGGGCAGTGGGGGCAGCTCAAGCTTCCCGGTGGGGAACGCCACACAACAATCGATTGATCAATGGATCAAATTTGATTGATCAATCCATTTTTTTTCCATTTTCCAGATTCTTCTGGCAGGCGATGTGGTGTCGCACGATGGTTTTGGAGAAACGCAATCTACTCGGGCCTTTTTTGGAGCAGAGGGAGGTAGGTACTCCCAGCAACACACCGCGTCGATGACCAACCGAACAAGCGACATCAAATCCGAGATCACTACTTCATCGAACTTGGAGGCTGCCAAAGACGAATTAATTCAACGGAGGCGCGAAACATTTCCAGATGCGGTCTAAAGGGAAGAACGTAAAGGGCCAGAGACTCGGGCTGATCTCCGGTGGCAATTCTAATCCCCGGTAATCAATCGGTCAGCTTTGATCAATCAGGCTACTGGAGTTTGAGTTGAAAAATCTCGTGGTACAGTAAAGATCTTCAAATCAATTAAAAACAAACATCGATGTAAACGTACGAAGTACACGAGGACTCTCCAGCCTCGGCCTCGGACCACTCTCCGGCTGACAGCATGATTACCTCGTACAATGTAAAGTCGCCCCAGTTCCCAGGACAAGCAGACACTAAACTCTTGACACGACATCAACAGAACTCGCTCCCACAACCGGAGATTGACGTCACTGGCCACCTACGCGACCGAATTCGCCGAAAGTTTAGCTAGCCGGCCTGCCGATACGCTCACAGTTCCTCACTAACACTGATCCGGCAGCCCGGACTACCCCATTTGACATCTCCACATTCAAAGAAGGAGAAGGAGAAAGAAGAAAAAGAAAACGGACTACGAAGTAAGACACAACATTAAGTGCCTCGTAGTAAATGCTTGATTCAGAGAAAAGTCAGCTCGCAACCCCCACATGGGCTCGCGGAGGGTCCTAACAGAGACACATGACCCCGTGGGTCCCCCGAAGTCTCGGTGGAGACGATCGTGGCTCTCTTTTCCACTCCGACTAACAAGATCGGCCCTTTTCAACGAAGTGGACTCGCCATTGGCCCTCCCTCCTTTCTTCGGATTGCCTCTGCTTCCAGCCGGTTTTCACGCCTTCCCCAGGAGATTACATCACGATCTGTGGGGGAGGCCACTGACATCACGGAGCATGGCGGAAATAGAGGACGAAATTCTTTATCCGTTACCCCAGGATTCTGGAAACCCCGGCGGGTTATTAAACTCGGCGCTGCCCCCGGATGCTGTCGCGTGTTGATATCCTTCCAGGTTCACCACCTGTTTTCTCTTCTGTTATACAAGTCTCTTTTCACAATGCTTGGGCAAAGGTAGGCACTTTGACGGATCTTCTTATCAGATCTTCTTCGCTGGTGTTGCCTTTTCTTAACAGGTTGCTTTACTAACATGGATGTTGCAGAAAAATCCGCATCAATGGCGCCTATTGCGGCATGGAGGCTATCCTCCTGGGAATCATCTCCTCGGTCGGAGGCTTCCTCTTCGGCTACGATACCGGCCAGATATCCGGCATACTGCTTTTCAGTGATTTCATTCACCGATTCGGACAGCACCAACCCGATGGCACGAAGGAGTTCAAGCCCATCATCGAGTCGCTCGTCGTCTCCCTCATGAGCATTGGCACCTTGGTCGGATCTCTCACCTCATCTTAGTACGTACACTTTAAGCCGGCAAGTATGTTCCATATTTTTCTTTTCCAAATAGCTAACTCCATTCTAGTACCGCCGACTGGTTCGGTCGTCGAAAGAGCCTGAGCTTTGGCGTCATCATCTTCCTCATCGGCTCCGTCATCCAAATAACCGCCATGGAGAGCTGGGTCCACATCATGATGGGCCGTTTCGTCACCGGTTTAGGCATCGGCAACCTCTCCGTCGGCGTCCCCATGTTCCAATCCGAGTGCGCGCCGCGCCAGATCCGCGGTGCCGTCGTTGCCTCCTACCAGCTCATGATCACCCTCGGCATCCTCGTCTCCAACTGCGTTAACTATGGCATGCGCGAGATTCAAGACTCTTCTGCGTCATGGCGCGTTGTCATCGGCCTTGGCATGGTCTTCTCCCTTCCTCTCGGTATCGGAATCCTCGCCGTGCCCGAGTCACCTAGATGGCTTGCCGCTCGGTCGGACTGGGATGCCGCGCGCATGTCTCTGGCTAGGCTCCGGGGTCTGAAGTATGACCCGCACAATGAACTCGTCGAGGCGGACTTCATCGAAATGCGGGACATTCTCGAGAAGGAAAAGGCCGTCGGTGTTGGTGGGTGGAAGGAGTGCGTCATCCCGAGGGCGAACGGTATCCCGAAGCAGGTGTACCGAACGTTTTTGGGTGTCTCGTTGCACTTCTTGCAGCAGTGGACTGGCGTCAACTACTTCTTTTACTACGGCGCGACCATCTTCCAGTCGGCCGGCATCGATGACCCCATCCGGACGCAGCTCATCCTCGGAGCCATCAACGTCGGCATGACCTTCTTCGGGCTGTACGTTGTCGAGAAATTCGGACGGCGGTGGCCGTTGTTCATCGGTGCTATCTGGCAGGCCGTGTGGTTGACCATCTTTGCGTCCATGGGTACTGCACTCAACCCCGAGAATAACTCGGCGTCGGGCATTGTCATGATTGTTTCCGCCTCTATGTTCATTGCCTCTTTCGCTTCGTAAGTTCCTTTTTGCTGCGGAACCACATGTATGGTATTGAAGGACTTCCATTGCTAACGTTCCATCCTTTTTTTTCCTAGCACCTGGGGTCCCATCTGCTGGGTCGTCATCGGCGAGACTTTCCCCCTTCGAACTCGTGCAAAGCAGGCGTCCCTGGCGACATCCTTCAATTGGCTTGGAAACTGTACGTCCACCAACCTCCCTCAAACAATCCCGAAGTTCATTTCAAAACTAACAAAGCCCTGGCAGTCATGATCTCATTCCTCACCCCTCTCGCCACCGATGGCATCTCCTACGCCTACGGATACGTCTTCGTCGGCATGAACCTAGTCGGCGCCCTCGTCGTCTGGTTCTTCCTCTACGAGTCTGTCAGTCTCAGCCTCGAGAACGTCGACCTCATGCACAGTCAGCCTGGCGTCAAGCCTTGGAAGTCGCGAAGTTGGGTTCCCCCGGGCTACGTCACTCGCCTTCTCAAGGAGGACGAGTCCGAAACGGGAGGGGCGAGGAGTGGTTCGGAAAATGGAATTCTTGAGGCGCAGGATAAGACGAGGTCTAGCGATGTGCCGGGCGTTGAATATAAGGCGTAGTTTCGGAGGACGGGGGGGAAGGGTTAGGTTGTATTGGTGGTGTCCGTTGTCCTTTGAAGAAGGGAAAAGTGATGGTGGGCTGTTGTTTGTTGCATATTGGCGATGCATTGCGGTTCTTCTTACCAGTATGAGTTGTACGATTTCGTAGATGACTTAATGACTTCAGCGATTTGCTTCCAAAAGGACCAAGTGCGGCCATCCATGATGAGATGGGCTAACAGGTAGTGCAACAAATGGGTATCAAAAACATTTGTAAAAAGTACAGAAAATACATTCCCCATATCCCCGAGAAGAACCACCCCTCTACCCCTTCGAATAAGGCGGCGGTCTCTCCTCTCCCTGCTGCGGTGGCAAGCTCCCCAACAACATAGCCTCCTGCTGCGGCGTCTCCTGCCCACCCTCACTCGCTTGCCCTTGCTTCCCCTTGACGCGAATGAACCAGACAACCGCGATCAAGATGGCAACCGCACCCACGCCGACGCCGACTCCGATGCCGACTTTCGCACCGGTGCTAAGGCCTTTTCGGACGGGCGGCAGGTTGAAGGAGTCGGTGGGGATGGGGACGACGGAGGAGTCGGTCGCCTTGAAGCGGATTTGAATCGGGGTTGCGATGACGGAGCGAATTGTCGCGGAGAAGGTTTCGGTTTTGTAGGCGTATTCGGTTTCGACGGGGGTGTTTAAGAGGGAACTGCATTCTGCGTAGTCGACGACGGTTGGACAGTCAAAGTTGCTGGGTGGAGGTGTTAGTCCGGAGTCTTTTCTCTGCTTACATTGGATCATTGTCCAGAAGAGACCAAGGAGTGCGGTCCGGGGAAAAAGCAGCGGGTATTGATTTGAGTTGAGAATAAAAGTATAAATACCTCGGACAGCACAGATTCGTCGTCTCCTCTCGCTGCCTCGTAGTCGGGAGTGTGCAGGCCTGATATCCAGACGGGCAAACACCCGGGCTAAAGTAGCGGTTCGAGGCCCAACCTTTGGGACAGCACTCATCGCCAGCAGGACCTTGGCAGCCGACCTCGAGAGAGGGATACCTTCCCGAGGACGCGGAGGTGCGAATGTCCATGCATGATGACGGCGGCGTGAAAGTGGTCGTCAGGGGTCCAGTGTATGTCCTCCGAGTGTCGGAGGAAATCTCGGTGGCCTTTTTAGCGGCTGTTGAAGAGAGGAGGAGGAAGGAGATGGCAACATGTAGGAGAGGTTGTAAGGGGGCCATTTTGGTGTTGTTCTGTTGGCCGAGTCGACGCGCATCAATTGATCTCAAATTCAGGTCTACGATAAAAAGGGGGGACTCGCTAATTCTTATCTGATTTCCTGCCAAGAAAAATATCGATTGGGATCCTAATATCTTCGTACAGCCCTACATGTCAGAATCGGAGGAACGCTCGTCCAGACCCAGACGCAGAGGGGAAATGACAAGGATCGGCCCTGTCGCGACGTTGCAATCGGGGCTCAGTATTCTTCACAAAAATCCAATTACCAAGGCGAAGTTCTTCATGCTGCAAGGGTAATTTTAATAGCGTAATTACACTCCTTGGACACCAGCGCAGTGTCAGTGCGGTTGACGAATTCAGCCCCATTGCGCCTTAATCCACTTTAATCGGGCAGTTAAGACATCAGCGGATCCATGGCGCAACGGTAGCGCGTCTGATTCCAGCAAAAGTTGGAGTGTCCAATCTCCTGCGGAGGTTCCAGAAGGTTGAGCGTTCAAATCGCTCTGGGTTCACAAATCTTTTTTTTTTCTTCTTCTTTTCTTTCCTTCTTCCCGCCTCATATTCACAGAAGCCCTTCTCAGAAATAATCCCTACTGGGATCATTTGATTGACCCGAGAAACCCAAACCACACCTGGGTTATTGTCTTAAACTTCACTTAGACGAACCGAGCAAGTTAACAGAATCAAGTGTTCAATTTTATTCACGAAGCAAAAGCTGCCAATGCCTGGATGCCTCCATATATTATGACGTTGATAAAGGACATTGCCGAAGACTGCACCTGGCTTCATGGAATTTGAGCGGCCCAGAACTCAGCTCGTCCCCCATCAATTCTCGAATTTACCTGAGCTCCCTCTACATAGGGGGTTCAACGCTCCATGGGTTCATCATGGTTCAATCCGACGTGGTCCAACTCCATCCACGACGGAAAGTCTGCCAGCCGCTGTAACTTGAAAAGGAATTGAACTAGATATCAATTGATAGATGAAGGATTTCGATTTTATTTGGGAACGAGCTGCCTCGATAAAGTATCTGAACGAACGACTCAAGAATCAGTTCAAATGCAATGTGGCGAGCAACCACCACCAATCTTCGAAAGGCGGGAGATTGCGAGACCAGGTCCTCCGGAGTTTACAATCCCGGTGGCGGTGGTGGTGGCATTTTGCTATTACTCATGTTGATTGCGTGTGGTATCGTTGCCGTCCAAATACGAAGGAGGAACATACAAAGGTATCATTTGCATAAATACCCCAAGCCGTTCATGATCTGTGCCACCCTTCGAAGCGGGGGGAGGCAGAACCACGCCGGATCATATTCTTGTTCCCACCACTGTCGTTCCCCCGACTGCGAACTGCGCGGTCATGCTGTCGACTCATCGACCCCAAGACATCTAGATAATAGGGCCCTATCTACAAAGGCAGCGCCTAGCGCTTTAAAACAATGAAAATCGTCGTTGGTGGCGCCAGCGGCTTTGTCGGCACCGAGGTCTTGCGCCAGAGCCTGGCCAGGCCCGAGATCACCTCCGTCGTCGCTCTAAGCCGAAGACCCATCACTGTCCCCGAAGGCTCGGATGCCTCGAAATTCAAGAATCTAGTTCTCAAGGATTTTGGAAACTATTCCGAAGAAGACAAGAAGGAGCTGGCTGGTGCGAGTGGGTGCATCTGGTAAGTCCAGCAGCGCGCAGCGGAGCAACGGGCTCATTCCTTACCACGATCGAACTGGTGGCGAGCGAGGCACCCGGCATATTTTCCATGATGGGCCTCAAAATATGGAGCAACCCAACGTCTAATCCACATTCTTACCCTTGACCACAGGACCATCGGTCTTGTCCCCAACAAGCTTCTCGGCCACAGCAAGGCGGACGCTCGGCGAATTTGTCTCGATTACACCGTGAGCGGCATCAAGGCAATTCATGAAGCTGGTCCGGCAAAACCCTTCCGCTTCGTCTACGTCAGTGGCGCTCCGATTTCGCGAGACCCAAACAAATGGCAACCTTTCATGGGAGATTATTTTCGACTGAGGGTAAGATTGGATAACCCGCTTTCCCCAATAGTTTTACTCCTCAATACTTCAAAAGGTCTTTCCAAGTTA
The DNA here is from genome assembly GCF_000732125.1 of Scedosporium apiospermum. NCBI lineage: Eukaryota > Fungi > Ascomycota > Sordariomycetes > Microascales > Microascaceae > Scedosporium > Scedosporium apiospermum. Next base: position 1,708,089 of record NW_015971811.1, on the reverse strand, counting down.
TCTGACGATGGAATCAAATAGGGAGAGGTTGAGAGAGCTGTAATCAAGTACGCCGCCGACAGCAACGGCGAGGTCGAGGCTACCGTAGTTAAGCCGTCGTACATTGGTCCGACTCACGCGAGTGTCATCAAGTCCATCATGAACGTGTTTGGGACTCTCCATCTGGCCAAGACCGTTGGCGTCGACGAGATCGCCGCGACGATGCTGAGCCAGATCATAGATGGGATTGAGAAAGATCCGTTGGAGAACGAGGATCTTGTTAGAATTGGGCGAAAAACTCTGGGCGAGTGGAAGAAATAAGCCAAACGGTGCGGGATGTTTGTATGCTTTTTGAGTGATGCGTCGTAATGTCTGTTCTGGTCTTGTAACGTCTATTTCTGAGACAGTCTGCTTCGGTCTGTCTCAATACCAGCGAACTCTACAAGGTACCTTGGTTGGAGTGAGTTAGGTATAGCTTCTTACCCATAATTAATCGATGAATGAGGTGCGGTGTTACTGCAAACGATGATTAGAGTTGAGACATGGCGCTGGCTTCGAGCAGTTGTCCTCTTAGGCTCAAAGGCTCCTTTCATTGGCATCATTGAGGCATCTGGACCCATTCAGTCAACGTGGCCCAAATCTCCGCGGCAGTCTCTAAACTGCCCTAGACATCATCCACCGACTCTGTAGATCACTTGTCCTCCCTCCCCCTCACTCTCCAACTTAGATCGACACACGTGCATCGACGCAGGTATGCACGAACTATGTCTCCGGCACCGAAGCCGAGTCTAAGTCGCCCTCTTCATGATGAGTTGACCCAATGAATACGATCCTTGCCCAACTCTTAACGCCGCTATGCGGGTTTCAGCTTAGCCAGAGCACTCTCTTACGCATACCAATGCGTGCTTTTTCCAATATTGTCCGCGAAAAGTGGGGGAACGACGTTACTCCATTCAAACTCGTGTGGAAAAAGCACATTGGCTTCACCCAAACAGACCAGGTCATCTACAGAGCTTCCAGATAAATACCAAGCATTGACGAGGCCTGCCTCGCTGGCTACGTTTCCTATAAATCCGCTACCAGTAATTTTTCCTTTATTTAGAGGGCGTCCCCGTCTGAAGTCTTATCAATACACTTTCCAAATCGCTGTTCTCATCTACTTACACTCTTAGTCTTCCTTTGGCCACCCAAGCAATGCCTCTCACCGGAAAAGTAGCTCTCATCACCGGCGGCACGAAGAACCTCGGTGCCGAAATCGCCCGCCAGCTTGCTGGCCAGGGAGCTCACCTCGCCCTACACTACAACAGCCAAGGTTCTAAGATCGACGGCGACAAGCTGAAAGCCGAGCTTCAAAAGTCGTCTCCCAAGTCCAAGGTCGCTCTGTACCAGGGCGACCTGACGACGAAGGCGGCCGTCGATGGCTTGTTCGCGGCTGTGCTGAAAGACTTCGGGGGGTTGGATATCGTCGTTAACACTGTGGGCAAGGTCTTGAAGAAGCCTATTACGGAGATTTCCGAGGCCGAGTACGATGAGATGTTTGCGTAAGTTTCATGCCGTTCCCGGAGTCGTTATGGACAATGATGTTAATTTTTGGTGTGCCCGGTGGAATTTTAGGGTCAATTCCAAGGCTGCGTTCTTCATTCTCCAAGCCGGAGCCAAGAACGTCTCGGATGGTGGCAAGTTGATCACCATTGTTACTTCGCTCTTGGCTGCCTTTACCGGATTTTACACATCCTATGCCGGTTCGAAAGCCCCTGTCGAACATTTTACAAGGGGAGTCGCCAAGGAGCTTCAAAGCCGCAAAATCAGCGTGAATGCCATTGCCCCCGGTCCTATGGACACTCGTAAGCGCTTTAGTCCTTTTGCTCTTTGTTTCTCATGCCATTTAATTCACCACCGTTGGCCGGTTAGACTAACATTCTCGGACACTTAAGCATTCTTCTATCCCCAAGAATCGGAGGAAGCCGTAGCGTACCACAAGAGCCAGGGGATGGGAGGCCGCTTGACGGAGGTTGAAGACATTGCTCCTATTGTCAAGTTCTTGTGTACCGAGGGCCAGTGGATAACTGGTCAGACAATCTTTGCCAATGGTGGATACACCACCCGGTAAGGGGTTGGGAGGGTGAGGGCTTCCACGAGAAGGTATTGATCGAGCCTACTTGCATCTTGGTCGGAGCTGTTGGACTTCTACTTGATGTAAACTGGAACATGTTGATCAAGAAATAAACCGCGAAGTCCAGAACATAGGCCATAAACAGACACAATTCATAAATTCATGAATCCTTGATGGGTGAATCGATTGTTCAATTCTTAAGTATCGAGTCGATTTCTGCATTCCAGCCCAGTTGCCATTCCCCGCCTGCATTACAATCCTTCCACAGTCCCGGGCAAAAGAGGATCTCACGATGGATATTTCTATTGTCACGTCACCCTAGCAAGATGTGCTCTAAAAGTAAGCCGCTTCCTACACTCAATCTCACCTCTTAGGTTGCAAATCTAGGTCAACAGGACTATCAACACCAACGAGATTCTCGCACCACCCCAAAACCAAGAGCCAGACGCGCCTGAATATCAAAACAATAGAAGACCGAAGGATGACACTGAAGCGCAAAGCCTCTATTTCTACAACAGATGTGAGCGCGAGTCCTCTTCCTCCATCAAAAAGAGTCCGAGCGGAAGGCCAAGACATGGAGAGCGGACACAACTCGAGAAGACAGGAAGATGCCGAGAGTTCAAACAGCTTTGGTCAACCATACAGCGTAGTATTCAGCGCTGTGATCAAAGGTGGTGGTGTGGAAACCCGGCCGGATGGATCCTCAGCATCAAAAGATGGCGAAAAAGAAGAAGAGGAGGAGAGGGAAGAAGAAGATGAAGATGAAGAGGAAGAAGAAGAGGAAGAAGAAGAGGAAGAAGAAGAGGAAGAAGAAGAGGAAGAAGAAGACATAAATCCGTGGGCAGATGAATTCCCAGAAGGGCAAGGAGTATGGGAGCAAAAACAGAAAGAAAGAGAAGAGGAAGAGGCAGCAGCAAGGAAGGAAGAGGAGGAGTCGGAAGAAGAAGAAGAGGAAGAGGAAGAGGAAGAAGAGGATAGCGATGATGATGACGGGGAGGAAAGACCTACCATCGCACCATGGATACAAAGAGTCTTGGATAGCACCCCCTCTCCCGAATCTGAGTGGGCACAGGAAGGCCCATCAGAGCCAGAATCAGAATCGGAATCGGAAGCAGAATCGGAAGCAGAATCGGACGTAGAACTCGAATCGGAAGACAACAGACTGCCGAGCGATTCGGACTCCAATTTTACATCTGACTCTGGAGACGACAAACCAAACACAGGCTTTTACGGAGAGCTCGTCGACTTCGGCTTCCTCCTCGGCGTTGCCCGGAAAAGAAAGCTCATCGTCTGCGAGAGGCTCAAATCGGGCGGATATCCCGCCAAGCAAGGCTGGCAGATTGTCGACTGGCTACAGCAGAGAGGCAACATCAGGAAGCTGCATTACGGGATCAAGTTCGTCAGCCCGCCGCGAAGCCCGCCGGGACGGAACAAACAGGAGCGGGAGATAAGAGACGAAGGACAATGGGCGCCAGCAGTCCTCGACAGGATCGCCAATGCGACAAACAGGAATAGGTTTTACCATACGTTGAAGACGCGCCTGGCGCAGTCGAATTCAGTGACCTGGGCGTGGATCATTAACATTATGTCCCGCGAGGCGGTGACGCTGGAGGTGTACGGCCCGCCGAAACAAGACTTTATTCGCGACGTGGAGTATCACTACTTCGATAAAGTTGACCCAGAGGACGGCTGGGGCATGATGACAACTAGACCGGCTCGGCTCCGCAGGTACCTGCATGAAGAGATAATGGAGATGAAGAACTTCCTCGAGCTGCAGATAAGCGTCTTCTCCGCCATTACTTTAGTCCCAGGTAGTGATAGATTCCAACTCTTGGACGTGGCACCTCTTGAGGGTCTACACCGTCTCTACGTCAACACTTGGGATAACGATAGCCATTTATTCGAGCCAATCGAAGCTGGCGATGGGGTCATTGGCTACGCGGGACAGGTTCTCACTCCCATTGGCAGTCCACCCCCGACCGATATCCGATGGCCCCCGAAGTTCCTGGACTTAGACCTCGCTTCGGAAGACGAAAGTGATTTGAGTTACGCCACGGGTTCTGAGTCTGATGACACGGAAGGTACCTCCACGGGGCCGACTCCCGACTCGCCCGATGCGGGAAATACGGATGACAGTTTGATGCGATCGGCTCGGCCTGACGAGTCCGATTCGGACATGAGCGGATAGTATCGCTTAAGACCCTTTGAGAAAAGTATCCAACCCACGGTGATTCCTGGTGTGGGTAGTTAGCCCAGGGAAAGCACCGGTCCCTAATTTCCGTTACGCCCAGTCCTTGAACACCTGTTCTCCTGTGAGGCCTCCCAGTACCCACCATATCAAGAACTCGCCACACCCGACACCAAATCAACAAGTTAACCGATACAGAGGCAAAAGGGATACATAACATAGAGACAGCCATTTTAGCCCACAGGATCCCAGGGGAAGTAACAACACGCGCTCCATTGAGCCCGCGTCTTCACTCTCGGTATTCCCAGTCCCCCATGTCTTGCAATTGGGCTGCGGGGAGAATATGGAATTATGGTCCTATAGGAGGCGGCAATTAAACACCCATTAAATTTCGTGCACTTACTCGAGAGCGTAAGTGGAAAGAAGGCGGAAAATTGAGCGCTTGTGGTTGTTTTGGTGATAGGAAAGAGGCAATGGCATACTCGACGGCGATTCGGACGTCATGGGACTGAGGAGTCGCAAGGCAGGTGGTCTACAAAATACATTCCACTCGAGAAATCGAAAAACCTATCTTCGGTCGCAGTATCTTCCGCTGTAGCTAGTTCATAAAGTCTTCCTTATCTGTCCGTCATAAGGGATGAGGAGGTGTGTTATCGATGGGTGCACCATGAAGTCGGCCGGGTGGGCCGGAAATGTGAAAAATGTGAGTGACAGAGGAGGAAAGTACCATGTCGCCTTCTGATTATCCCGGCGATGAGATGGTAATGGGTATCGAAGCCGAGGACGTCTAGCCTTGGAACAATAAGAAGAAACAACTCGAACGGGGGGCGAAGCCTGGTCAATTCGTGGACTTCCACTCCCATACGAAATGGGCCTCGTTCTCCCCAATCCATGCAAAGTAGAATCAAAGCAAGCATCCCCATTTTCCCTTAAACAACATCCAAGCCATCATGACAAGACAGGAGAGAAAAGAAATCAACAGAGAGAAACGAAATCATTTATTCTGGGTATCCGGATCCACAACCACTTTTCCTTCCACCTCGCCGCTCTCCAGGGCATCGCTGTTCCCCGAAGACACCACCGCCTCGAAGGCGACCCCAGGAGCATACGGGACCCTGCCTTCTCCACGCCGGGATGGCGAGATGATAACATCATACCAGCGCGGTACGATGAAGCCAAAAGCAATGATTAACAGGGCGATGTGGCCTATGGCAAAACCGAGGATGTGGAGAGGATCTATCCGGAGTTTGTAGAAAGCGGGATATGAGAATCCAAAGACAATGGCGAGAATCGGACCGGCGACGTATCGGAGAAGGGGACTCCAGAAAGCTGGTATCTCCCAGTTGTTTCCGCGACCGACGATAACATTCAGGTCACGGCGCAGTTGGTTACCCTGGGCAGAGAGGAGGTTTGTTAGTTCTATGATACGGTCCATCTTCCACTGGCTGGCGGGGGCTGATCTGATATCATACCGAGTAAAAGGCCAACCAATAGAACCGGCGAAAGATTGCATTTCCGTTGAAGAGCTTAGGGGTCTCCGCATCCGGTGTTTTGGCAATGAATGTCGAGATGGCAGACCCAGCAACGTAGAGACCGAAGCCGACTCCAGCGCCAACCGGAGGTCTCACAGCATGGGCGATGCCCACACCAAGAACCATACCGCCAAAGTAACCACAGTTATAAACAATGAACGCGGGACGACCAACTTGGCCGACAACGTCCTTCCATCGGTAAACGGTCGTAGAACTCACGCATTCGGAAAAGACGACAAATACAAGAGCGATATCGTTGATCCACCGGTCGATACCATCGAGAAGATAATAGCCGAATTGGGTGCAATACGGCAGTGACAGGAGGAAGGAAATGACCACGAGGGTGGTTACGACAAGCGGGCGGGGGTACTTGATGCCGGTATCCATGACAAGAGTAACCACGGCGTCCAACATAGCGAAAGCCGAACTGTATCCCAGGACCATGAGCGTGAAGAACAGGGCGAAAGCCCAGAAGTTCGCACCAGGCATCTCAGTAATGGCCAAGGGAAGCGTCAGGAAACCAACGGTGAAGCTACCCAGCCGCGTTCCGTCTTGGGGGAAGAGGCGAAGAAACCCAACCACGCCAAACACGGCAAAGGCGGCAATGTTTTCGAACAAGACGTTGCTGGTAACGATGAGGATGGAATCCACGACTGCATTTGAATGTTTGCTGTTGTAGGACGCGTATGAGGTGAAGTAACCGAAGCCAACGCCGGTGGAGAAGAAGACCTGGCCGCAGGCCGTTTGCCAGATCTGGCCGTTGGCAAGCTTATCTCCGTTCCAAGTCGCGAAATACAGCTTGATGCCCTCTTTGGCATTGTCGAGAGAGACAGCACGGCCAATGAGGACGATGGTCATGATAACAGGCAAACCCATTGTGAAGTATACAACGCGCCCGGTCAACCCCACACCCCTGAAGATGCAGAGCCAGACAAGAAACCAAGTGAAGGCGGTCCAGCCAACCGTCTCTCCGACGAGGCCAACACCAGGGTACTTTGTATAGTTGAGAACTTTGGTGCCATCCTCAGTCAAGTTGCCGGTAATGGGTGGGATGTTAGCGACCACATCCTTCATGTAGAATTCCTCTCCCCGACCGGTCCAAGGAAGTGGACTAATAAAAGAGTTTCGGAAGTAGTTCATAATCCACGCAAGGATGACCACGAAGTAGGGTCCGACGACGAAGCCGACATAGAGCAGACTGAGACCGACACCCTTCAGGCGGCGGTTTATATTGTTGAAAGCCACAACGGAACCGCCGCGGTAGGCTTGGCCGATGGCGATTTCAAGGACGAGGACCGGAATAGCAATCAGGAAGACGCACATAAGGTACGGAATGTACCACTGTAATCCATGGTTGTTGTATACTTGCGACGGGTAGCGCAGGAGGTTTCCCATGCCCGCGCAGCCACCCATGGACGCGAGAAGGAAAGCAGCACGCGATGGCCACTGATCTCTGCCATCTTCAGCTTTGCCGGGGGGCGGCGCAAACCAGCCGCCGACCTTCTTCAACACGTTTTTGACAGACATTTCGACGAGAACTGGCGGGGACTAACCCCGGTGAACCGGGTGTATGAGAAAGGGAGCTTCGTCTATTGCAGCAGTATTCAGCTGTCACCACTGGGGAGTGGGGGATAACTGAATACTTCGTATCTGGGAAAAGGTTAATAGCTTGAGAAGAAGAAGAGGAGGAGTGCCGAGCATAAGCATGGACCAAGGTTTAGACGAAACAAGAATCGTTGACATGGTCTCCCGCATGGCATGAGCTTCCTTTAAGAGAAGTTGAGTCCAGTATACACAACGAGGATCTGGTCAACATGTACGTAATTAACAAGATCATTCCTTTTCCTCCGGTCCCCATGGAAATTTGACCCAAGATCAGCGCGAGGCCCTCTCACGCTCGACCATCTCGCCAAGCCTAGCCCCATAGCAGTAAATGATCCGGATTTTTTTCTATCCTCCGAGGTGGATTCTGGATAGTAAACAGCCAGCAAGCTTGGCCGGACTTGTACTATCAAAGTATTTTAAGCTTCCAGCTCAACAAAGCTTAGATACTAGAAACCGGGGGTGATACTTCCTAATACCAGGCACGAGGAATTGAGGGCCGATGCACCTCCCACGCCAATCTGTCTTGGCACAGGATGATGGCGCATCTTTTTCACCGACTGCGATGTCCGCTGACGCGGGTAGGATCGAGTGGAGGCGAAAATTCTCCTACAAACTGCTGGTTCAGGGTCTCTTCGCCTGCATCAACAGGTTCGAAATCCTCGATATAGCAGGGTCCACTCGATAGAGTCGCACTGCCAAGCATTCCAATTTTCGGGAGTCTCAAATCCAAGAGGTTAAATATTCCTTCCAAGTTTCCTGGGCGGGGCAAGCTCCTCCACCTCCTCCACATTGGCTTCGGATGCGGCGTTCAGATGTTGCATTGCTTGATGTCGTCATCGCCATATTTGGGGGCTCGCGGGTGGACGAATCTCGGACCGGCTGCAAAGGAGTCGGCTAGTCCGTCCCTTCATGAACCAGCCGAGCGACGCCAAATCGACTAAGGCCCCGATGTTCCCACCTCCGTCTTCTTTCTTTTTACTTCGCACTTCTCCGGTGGAAATCCGGCACATGGTTGGGAGCCTCGCGAACATGAGGCCCAGGCTGCCTTAGCTCATGGCAATCACAAGCACGTCTAGTCGTGGGTGAGAACAATCAGAGGGCACCTCGAAAATTATAAGCAGTAGAAGCCGTGGATAAGTTTACCAAAACATGTGCCAATCTAGCAAGGAAGGGGTATCCTCTAATAATACCAAATCGGTTCCTCTCCAGTGTCAGGTCTGCTTCTCGTGCGAGAGTAAGCTGGCTGGGTTACCATCATTCATCAATTGATGTCTGGGGCAACTCTCACAGTCTCCCAGCTCGTGAGGATAACGTTGCACTCATTTACAGCGGTGGGGGGATCCCCAAACCTGCTCTCTGGAGTGAGTGCAGAAGGATCGATGCAACAGCAATTGAAGCCTGGATCGATGGGTATGACAAGGCTATATTATCCACCTGCCACCCACTTTTGGCGATGGCGCAATCGCTCCAAGCCTCCCCCCTTCGGGGTCAATTGGAAGGCTCGTACCCTTCGATCGGAGTTAAACTTGCAAATTCAATCTGATTACCCAATTCAATCTCGTTGGTCACCACTCTGGGAACGATTCTAGTCGGTCCTACCTCTTTCTCATCAGGCAGGCAAGCCTTGGCATCAGTTCAGAGCTGAAGGCAACTGCTACAGAGTGTCGGGAAGAGCGAGCGATGTTGCGTTTGCGTTACCAGGCATCCCACGCATGCAAGGCAGATGTCACATCACAAGAGCTGGATCCTTCCTGGCTCGCTCGCATCGCATCCTCGAGAGGTTGGAGTCTTCGATCTCGCCAGGCCTGCATGTTGGGGCGGGCTCGGGACCCTTCATATCAGTATGCATTCAACAAAAGACATACCTGGGCTTTCACTCCATGTATCGTTTGGAGGACCTGGCCACTCCTTGGCTGTCGATTCCACGAGAGGCTCAGGCTGAGACTCCACGGCGATCAGGTGCCATCGGATGCACTTGAGTCCTTAGCTCTTGGCTACTAACCGCTCATTGATACTAACGAGGTCACCACTGCTGTCCGGCTTGGCCTTGACAGAAATTCCACGTCCCAATAGTTGATAGCAAAAAAAAAAAAAAAAAAAAAAAAAAAAAAAAAGACCCTACAAACAGTCCCCGTCGTCAAACAAAACCAGGTGCATGCCTCGCCAGGCTCTCGTATCCTAGACATTGACAACATTGGTTGGGACTCTTTTCCGCCATCCACCAGTCTGCCAACCGTCGACCTGATAAGAGAACCAAAATCCCCCCAGAGATAATACTCGGTACATCATTTTTATGACTCGAGTTACCCTACCGCATCGACCGGGAAAAGTTGGCATGGAGTTAGGATGTTGACGCTCCATTGATCCAGGCAGACGCGATGGCCCTCGACAAGAACCGAAGGAGCGACTTCAGGCTGGGTGTTGGTGGACCAAATCATCAATGCCTGGCGGATTCTGCCGCCAGTGTCGGCAGCCATGGTAGTGCATTGTGAGGGGGATGAGTACACAGCCTGGCCAGGTGTGTCCCAAACATGGCTGGCGCAGACGCCGCCCAACGCTACAAACCATCAGCCGGGACAAGCAGCATTGCTCTTGGAACTTATCGTGTTTCTGCCAGGTTGGAGCTTATGGGTGGATATGCATGTGCAGTGAGTTGAGGATATTCGTTAGTGTAGACTTAGGTGATTCCGACCACGTTTTTGATGCAGACGCAGCAGTGATATGCACACAGGCAGCCCCCAGATGCAGCCAGTCAGCTACTCAACCTCCAACAAGCACCCAGGCGGCTGAGTTACTGTTTTTGTAAAAGAAATCCCCCTCTTTCTCTCCCAGGTGCCAGCTCTTCAGCCAAACTCAGCCGCTAAGCTCCCAAGTAGAATATGGGGCGAGCAGCTCCTCGGTGAACAAAGTCTCGAGTAGCCCAATGTCGCCCTCTATCCGCCCTTGACACAAAGCATCGCGCCATCATAAGTTTTGGTTACAGCGTCGGCGATTTTCTCGCTGTCTTGAAACTAGCAAATCAAATCCGGAAGCAGTTTGTCCAGGCGCCACAGCAGTTTCAGGCCATCAGCATCGAACTCCGCAGCCTGACCATCGTGCTCCAGGATGCCGAGGTCAGAAGCGACACGCTCTCCCAAGAACAAGCCAAAAGGTTGTGTGTTGTTCTAGGTAACTGCAAAGCGCTTCTCTCCGAGCTAGAGACGACCTTAAACAAATATACCGATCTCGAGAAGCCGATAAAAGGCCGCGCCTTGAAGCGCTTTTGGAAGAGACTCCAATGGGAGCCTGACGACATACGCGACTTGCGATGTCGCATTACGGCACAGATATCAATTCTCAACACCTTCGAAGTCCAAGTCATCGCAAATTCAGTCGCAAAGTTGAGTATACGTCAAGAATCCGACACAAACTCCGCGATGCTGGAATGGATAAGCCCCGTCGATTACATCTCTCAGCACAATGACTACGAGGCTCGTGGTGAGCCTAGGTCGCGCAAGTGGCTTTTCGAATCTTCAGAGTATACGCAATGGGTCAACAAGAAAGGTGGCATTCTACTGTGTCCTGGGACCCCCGGTAGTGGCAAGACAATTACAACGGCAATGATAACCAAAGACATACAAACCATGATCGGGAACGACAAGGACAGACGCGTTGTGAATGTGTACTGCACCTACTGTATCAGCGTCGCGATCAGGAGACCAACGAACTTCTTCGCAGCTTCCTCCGTGCCTCTTTGGAACGTGGCGCCCGTGCTCCCTTGGAAATCTCGCAAGCGTTCGAGGCAAGTCAGTCACAACGCAGGCCATTCGACCGTGGAAAAGTAATCGACTTCTTGTCGCTATCACTGTCGGGTCTATCGAGAGCATACATCCTTGTCGACGGGCTGGACGAGCTGGAGGCTCACGTTATGCGAGATTTCCTACGAGTTCTCGTCAAACTCCATGGCAAATGCGAGTCTAATCTTTTACTCACCACGCGCCATTACGTCGATGTTTAACCCTATTTCCAGGGGAAGAGGACAACGACCATTGAAATTAGGGCTAGTGACCAGGACGTTCGACTGTATCTGTCCCGGAACCTGTCCCAATTTCCCAGGTTTGTGGCCACAGATAATACCCTTAAAAATAAGATCATAGACAGAATTGTGAATGCAAGCTCGGGCATGTGAGTACTATATCTTCTTCACCCTCCCGGAACCGTGCTTCTAACATTATGGGTGTAGGTTTCTCCTTGCCGAACTTCACCTGAAGTGTTTAAGATCGAAGACCACACGAAAGGCGCTCCGCGTGTCCCTTCAAAGCCTCGCTACCGGTTCCACGGCATACGACAAGGCATATGAGAAGGCCATAAACATGATCGAGTCGCAAAGCCACGACTGGAAACGGCTGGCTATGCAAGCGGTTTTGATCATCGCATGCGCAAGACGGCCTCTCGCCGTAGAGGAATTAACATATGCATTGTCACTCGATGACGACAGCGATACCATTGATGTTGATAACGTCCCGGATATCAATGACGTCGTCACAGCCTGTTCCGGTCTGATCACTGTTGATGTCGAGCGACGCGTTGTACGCCTCATGCACAAGTCCACGCGGGAATACATCGACGCAAGAAAGGCGTCTCTGTTTCCAGATGCTGATACGATTATGGCCATAACTTGCAGCCGTTATCTGAACCTTGTTGCTGCCTCAACCGATTCTCCTGGCGCTACAGATGCGCCTCTACCTTTCACTCAGTACGCCAAAAATTACTGGGCCTACCACACTTACAAAGCTGAGACCCAGCGCTAAAACGGCCGTCCCGAAGCTGAGCTCTCTAGCAACAGCCAGCCCAAGTGACATAATGCCATCAACAGCCTCTTCCATCGAGGCTGCCTCAAATCTAGGTCTCATCCAGATGGTTAGGGGACTCCCTGATATCAAATCAAAGCTTATTGAAGCATGTCGTCATGGAAATTGTGGCATGGTTGATTTGATACTTCGTGTCCACAACTACGATCTAAACTCTGCGCCGAACTACCTTGGTGCTCCCAGCACTGATAAGGGGCCTATGCCTGCCAACGACTGGAAACGCAGCTATCGAGTAGATCTCAAGCTCTATGACAATGTCGAGGATGTTGTCCTACTCACGATTGCCACCGCTTCCGGGGACATCCCAATGATTGAACTTCTCCTAGCTTCAGGTGCAGAACTTCTCAAACAGTTAACAAACAACGGATTAGATGTGGATTACGGCGGACCACACAACTACACCCCTCTGATGGCAGCCATTGCCAAGGGAGACATTGATGCTACCAAAGTTCTCCTCTCACGCGCCGACATTACGAAGCAACATGGGCCTACGGGCTACTACCCTATTCACTTTGCGGTGACCCTCCCCAGTCCCGCCCTCATCCCAGTCCTCCTGGCTGTGGATGGTATCGAGCCCAATGTACTTGACGAGAAGGGACGCAGTGCGTTTCGATTGGCGGCTAAGCTAGGCCACAGTGAGGTGATGGAGGAGCTTGGAAAGGACCCAAGAGTTCAACTCCACCTCCCTTGTGCTGAAGGACGGACAGCCTATGACATGATTATCCGACCGCCCATCGGTGATGAAGGTGTCTTCCGCGCGATGCTGTCGCTGGACCCGGTTCACGTTCATGCCGATGTGACCAGCCCTGAACTCTCCCTACTTCACAGGGCATGTTCGGTATTGCCTATAATGAATCTCGAACATGGTAACGTGGGAGCATGGGATTTCGAGGAGCTGAGGAGTGAAGAGGCCGATGTCGCCCGGCTTGTGACGGCCATGTTAGACTTGCCGACAATCGACGTAAACCTCCGCGACCGCGAAGGGAACACTCCACTCACTCTAGTCATTCGTTCTTGCCAAGTTGATACAGTACGGGCTCTCCTACAGCACAAGGATATCCTTCCAAATATCGGATTTGAAGCGCGCAACAGTAGTGACCCTACAATGGAAAGGGCATCCCCTTTGTTAATGGCCTCGTCCCTTTTTAACGTTCTCTCTATTCCAAAGCCCCATTGTTGCGTCACGATAAGTACAGTCACGGTAGAGGAAAAGTACTACAGGTTCCGAAGCAAAATCCTAAACCTCCTACTTGACTGTCCAAAGGTATTGACAGGGTACACCAACTCGAAGGGATGGACAGCCCTCCACGTAGCAGCGGCTCATGGGAACGGGGACATGATTCGATCGATTCTTGACAAAACATCTCTTTCGACTCATCTCGGAAAACTACTTCCCGATGGTCAGAGTATTTTGTCTCTTGCCATGGGCAACAAGATGGTGGGCGACGAAACTTTGGGGCTGTTATTTGCTAACACTCCGCGTCGACTCCGTCCAGACAAAGAGAAAGACCTACAGAAGGACCTACGGAAGAAGTTCAAGGATTTCGAGAAAGGACCTTTAACTATGTACTTGCGTACGCTAATACTCCAGAAGATGAAATGGACTGGTGGTAGTGTAGCATCAATGACATAGAAATTGCCTCCTGCTGAGAGTGCTTTTCACAAATGGAAAACGTTGGAGTTGAAAAAATAAACTCATGCTTAAGATGGAAGTACTAATTGATGCCTCGAGCTGTTCTTCGAGTTTTGACGGATGCTGGACATGGGAGCTAGGCCAGAAAATCACTGCTCGCCAATCACGTAGGTGCATCCTTCTTTCCCAATCCAAACCTCGTGGGTTCTCCCCGCCTCGACATCGATCCTCTCTCCGACCCCGTGCGTGGTTTTCTCGGGACTCTTGTCCGCAGGGTACGTGATGGTCAGTTCTCCCTGGATGATGAGGTGAGTTGTCAAGCCGTCATGAGAATGGGGCCGATAATAAGCATTCCTATCAAACTCGGACACCGTTAGCTTGTGATTCTCGTGATTGGATTCCGAACCACCTCTTGCCACCATTAGGCTAGAATCAATATAGGAAAGCAGGTAGATCCGATTGCAACTGGGTGTTTTGCAGAGGTACCATGAACGATGGAGAGCCCCCGTTTGAAGCCAAGATAGCGACTTCAATGATGGAATTTGGATTGGAGGCCAACGGAGGTTATTAAGTCGACCTAAGCCAGCTTGACAAGATTCAATCTATCAACGTACGGTTGATCAGTCCAGGTAAACACATGGGGGAACCCCCAGGATCGGACTTCAGCTTCGTGATCGGAATTCGAGTCGGGCATGGTATGGGATCAGTTCCATCTATCTGGCGCAGTTGTGTTGAAGCTGCCGATGCGGACGCGGGCGCAGAACAGCTCGCTGAAGCGCAGATGTTATGCGTACTGCCCAACGAAGTTAGTTTCACAGAGCAATACGTAAGCTGGGCTATTCTTTTATCTCTCAGATCTACTTCGATTACTTTTGGTGACATCAATGACGATGCAACAAGCAGTTCGATACAACAGCAGACAAGCCTCGCCTCTGCCAATCCCATAGAGGCAGGCATCGAAGATTGAACACCGTCCTTTGTCAACCCGGGTGCCTGACCCACATATTTAGGTCTCTTTAAATGCCCACATGGCATCATGTGCTAGCCGAGGGCGGGCGGCATCACATTATTTATGCAGAGCCTCTCACCCTATCTCTCCAACGAGATCACAATCCCGCAGGTTCATTTATAACGCAATATGCTCGCCATCGCTGGAACGCAGCCGCACGCATTCGCTTGGCTGCGACTTAATATATTCGTTCCCCCGCTATCCATGCCTCCCCCAACGGACACCTGGGGCTTCATTTCCACGCATGAGCTAGCCTGCGCCCGGTGGATACCTCCAGCGCTTGGAGTGGGTGTGGTGAAGGTGAACAGTGAACGCTGATCGTCGCGGCGTGGGGAGATGGTTGTCAATGCGGACTCGTAATGGAGGTGTGGTCATGGAGCTGACGCTCTTCAAGCTATTTGGACCTCACACAGTTGGTTGGGCACACGCATGGACAAGTAAACACATGAGGGTGAGCAACGCTGATCGAGGCACAATGTGCCAACTAGCCATGCACGGTGTTGGCGGTTCTCACTTTACCTTCCGATCCTAAAAACCTTTTGACCAGATAGCGACGAGTATACCTATGAGGGAAAAGACGGCAGCTCGCTGGGTCCGACACTAACTCGACACCTATGACCGTCATGGCCAATCAAATAGACCTCTAGATGTATGGAAAGAACCGCGCCGGATCGAAAATGAACCAAGTTATGAACCGGCGATCACCACCTTCTGGAGGGAAGCAGCCGTTCTCTACTGCTGTCATCTGAAGTTTCACTCAGGGATCAGAAAACTGTCTCGAGAACCCCGTAGATGTCACTATCGTGTGGATGTGATCTCTGTATATCTCGATGGCGTGGATGAAATGACCCAGGACTTCCAGTGGAGACCGGCCTGGCGCCCAAATACGCCTGCTTGTTCCGACGAACCGTACGGAGTAAGAGGCGCAATATTAGCGAGGCTTTCTGGCGTGCGTCGGGACTAAGCTTCGCCCTTCTGCCCGCTGCGTGGAAAATCCCCACAGCTAACAAGGGGATTTGAGGGGATGCGTGCCCCGTACCAACTCGAAATTGATTATATGAAGGATGACCAAGAACGGGAGTGAGAATGGCGATTGGCTCGGCAGATAGTGAGAACAATATTACCCAGCCTCACCCGTCGAGGTACGCACGCTCCAGAGAAGAGCAATGATGCTTGCTTCGTCAGAGTTAATGTGTGGATTAGGTACATGAAAGCACCAAGGGGAAGGCCACGGAATCAAAAGGCATCACTATGGTACGTGGGATCTACATCTTGGCACACGTGGGACCAGTCGCTTTGGAGCATTGCGTCTCAATTGATATTAACCGCGCATATCTTAAGGTCTCTGTGACACTTCATGCGGCGAGGCGAGAGCTTCAATCGCTCATGGCCGGCTGGGTCGAAAGTTTCGCCGGATGACTAAACAAACACCTTTCCAAGGACTTTATCAGCACGATTCGGAGAGCAGGAAAGTCCAAGTCTAGACTCGAGGAGCGGTGACCATCTGGTGTTGGTGAGAATGGGATATACTCATAGCAGGCGGGTAATATCCGCATGGAATACGGATCTGGTGGCGTCCAACTGCGATGATCTTTAATCCTCTTCTAATGAATCGTCGGACTACAATGGTTTGTATTTTCAGCAGAGCTCAAACAGAAGAGCGACCAGGCAAAAGCGTTGAAACCCCCAGACTCTTGTGGGGACAGACATGCTCTGGAATCTTTCAAGAATTCTTCATGTGTACGCACTGGA
The DNA here is from genome assembly GCF_000732125.1 of Scedosporium apiospermum. NCBI lineage: Eukaryota > Fungi > Ascomycota > Sordariomycetes > Microascales > Microascaceae > Scedosporium > Scedosporium apiospermum. The sequence continues at coordinate 1,691,428 of NW_015971811.1, read as the reverse complement.
AATCAATCGGGCACAGGGACAGGCGAGCTTCTGAAAGAGACCCATCCTTGCTTATGGGTCCAGGGAAGGTCATATGGCTTCAGGTGCAAATTCTTCGCTGGATTAGGGCAGTTGCTTGGCTTGGGGTACGCTCAAGCTTGAAGGGAAGGGGTGGGGCCGAAGGAGGTGTTGTGTAGCATGATCGTCACAGGGAGCAAAGAGCTTAATCCTGATAACTGCAGGCCTTTACGAAGTAGAGAAGTGCCTCTAAATATTATGTTCTGGTAGACTTTGATTATTTCTTTATAAGTAATCCGAGATCTGATCCCTGCTGGTGATGGGAAACACCTATGCGGTCGATGAGGAGATCGATTGACGATTGACGGTCTGTTCTTTCACTCATCGACTGCGAGAAATAGGGGCAAAGTAGCTGGTGGGCTCAGTAGTGGTCTGGCTGCCTCAGACTTATTCCCTCTTTGACGATGCCATCTTCTCGGGGCTATTTGAAGCTCCAGAAGCTCCAGTAAGGCTCGATACAACATCGGATTCTGACCTAGTACCCGTAGACCGGGCAGTGCTAAACCGAGTCGTCGGCCGAACCCCGAGTGCAGATGTAGGCATTGGGCCAGAGCCAATTCATCCAATATATCCACCGTCCTTGAGCATCGTTGATCTTGTCCCGGAAAGGCATTGGTTGGTGAATGTTCGTCGACAGCAGAAATCTGAGACAAAAAGCGAGCCCGGAAATTTCACGGGGTGCAGAGACACGGGGTTCTGGAGGGGACTCTCCGCATCGTTTCCTGCGCAGTCCGCACTTGCACTTGTGGATAGGGAAGCGTAATAGGGATATCCTTCCGGGTTTGAGGATCCAGAACTTCTAGCCCGGGCGGTTAGCCTGCAGAGAATTGACGGCGGGTCAAAGTTGCCCGAACCCTTTGAAGGAATGATAATACGAGGGTTTGAAATGTTAAACTGGTGCCGCATTTAACCAGGATTAGGGAAAACCCTTCCAGAACAGGAATTAGACCGGTGTGTAAAAACATGTACTCGTTTGTATTAAAAAAATGCTTCTTGTGGAGTCCATGGCCTTGCTTTTACTCGACTCTCTAGACCTAGTATAATCCTTCAAGGATTCATATCGAGATGTAAGTAGCATTGATGCATATGGATTATGTGGAGAACACTTTGTGACTGGCACGCAGCTTGAGCATTAAAAGGGGCCGAATACTAATCTACACCATACTGCCGTAAAAGAAGCTGGGCGGTATGCATTGGTGTGGTCAAGGAGGATCAATTGATGCTATCAAATGTATCGAACGTTGATGATCCCCGATTTCCCCGTGCATATGGTTCCACGACGTCGTGTCAAAGAACTTGCCAAGAAACCATCAATCTCTGTAAACATACGCACAGAAGGTCCAGTTATAAACAACTACCCTAGTCTCTCATGCCATCGAGAACCGTCGAGGTGATCGTGACGGGAAACAGGACTCCTCCGGAATCATGGCACTGCATCCCGCAGATCTGATGGAAACAATTGTGAAAGGCTACCCCTCGTCAGGGCGACGATGCTAGAAAAGATGCAGTATGGTTGATTAAGCTTGATAGACTTCTGAAACGAGTCTGTGTGGTGGTGGTAATGGCGTTTCCGATCCGAAGTAGCCGATACCTGAGGTATGATAGATGTAACCTCAACAGACTATGTAACCAATACCGAGGGATGCCCCTGCCACACGCGGAGAATAGGCCGGATAGGTAAGACTAGGGTACATCGAATGGAACAGTGGCAGTCATCTCGATCAGTTCTCTTGTTTCAATTTCAGCATCTCCGCTCGAGCTGGCTCCTGGAATCATCAAAAAGAAGACGGTTTGTTACGAGTGGATATTGCTCGAGCCATATTATGTTGCGCAAGTGCTGGTGCCGGTGCTGGTGCTCGTGTCCCTTCTGTCTCCTCCGGTGTTCGGATAAGAGAATCAATCATCGTTGTCACAATCTCTCTTGAAGAGGTGGTTAGTATTGGCGGTGGAGGATTGTTGATTTCAAGAGGCTGATCGGCCTCGACATTGGGCCAACCATGCTGACCCAATGCAGGCGTTCAGCACTCAAGGTTGGATCATTAGTTGCGCTGTTTTACTGAGTACTTGATTGAAAAGAAAAGGCCTCAAGAATAACGCCAGAGTCCTCGTAAACTCTGGTCAGAGTACGAAGCCCGGTGATTTAACTACCGTGCCCTTTTCTAGTCAGGGGAGCGTGTGCGTCAAGATCTGTACATGTGGTGCCAATCCAGCCATCCATTTGAGTAGATCTGTTCCCGGCATCGACACTAATGTTAACCCTGCATGCCAGTCCAACCTCCTTTCCACAGATCGAGCGATGTAATATCCTCTCAACCCCGCCATTTACACCGCATTCAAGTACGCGTCCAGCTTGAAGGGCGATGGCGGAGAAGAGAATGTGGCAACACAACTTCGTGGAGGCTCCCCATCATCATCTCCTCCACATCCGGCAGGTCAGCTGAGCTCGACCGGATCAGAGCTGTCCACGTTGAACGCCCGAGTCAATGGGGAGGTGTATCATCCACCAACATCCCTTCGTAAGCAACTTGCAATTGGGCGAGAGGAGAGCAAATGTTGGTGCACACAGGATGGTTGAAGGCCTTGACCGCTCGCCAGCCAGCCAGCCAGCCAGCTGTCCAGCTGTCCAGTCGAGGGCCGCTGCCCGAATTCGCGACCCCTGTTCGCCTGCTCTCCTGCTCTCCTGCTCCCCGTCTCCAACCCCTGGAAACCAGCAACTGAATCAACAATGTATCAATTTCCGTCGAGTACCTTCACGTCCACTTGCTTAAGTACGAAGTACATATTTGCGCTTCATACCTCGTTCCTTCGCAGCTGTGATCTTGCGCTGCACTTCGTCGGCACACGTTCGATTTGGCACATTTCGGCATTCGCTAACACGAGAATGGGGGGATTCAAATGAAACCATATGTTGTCATTTCACTAGTTCCGCAAATTCAAGATTGGAGCTGCAACACGTTTTCGGCGCTAGTACGAAGTAAGTTGCCAATGACACCTCACGCGAAGGGAGATCGTAGATGTACAGCAGTGCACTCACTACTCTGCAGTACCTGATCTTGACCCCGGTGCGGCGGCCGGGAACGGAATCAACCATCGGGGTCCCAATCAAGGCCGGGGTCTCTGTCACTCTCTGTCACTCTCGGTCACCGAGTACTTTAATCTGCTGCTCATCCGTGCCCAATTGCTGCGTACATGTCCATTTCCCGTGTACCAACTGTCAATTTAATCCCATGCAAGAGAATAAATCCCGATCTGCTTGTAATTGATGACTTGTAACGCGTTGACCATGGCGCTTTTCCCAGAGTGCAGGATTCCCTGGCGGACAAGGTTCCCACCCCAGAGCCAAGAAACCCAACGAGAGGAGGGGGAAATAAGAAAGACAAACAAGAAAAGTCAGCTAAATGGGGATAGATGTAGACGATACTCCCCCAGCCTTGACCTGAGCTCGAGCTCCCATTCTCCACCTTCCCTTGCTCACCCTGGTGACATTGGACTTTCCCCAAGTCTTCTGTTGCACCTTCCCTCGCTCCTCCTAAACTTACTTGTGCTTCGGAGAGGGAAGGTGTCTTTTTGTTGCTCTTGCTCGCTCCTTCTGGGACTACTCTGGGATTTGGGCCGCTCCTGCTGCTCTTTGGATTGCCTTGATCTGCGTCCGCCCCGAGCCTCAGCTGCTCCCACCTCAAACTTTCCCTACTTATCCCTCACATTCCTCACACACCCCCGTCCCACTCCCATATACTTGACGCCGCCCCTCGCTTCGAATTTTAAACAGGAAAAAAAAAGTAAGGGTGGATTTGCGGCATGGAAGTTTCAATATCCGCTTAACCCTTACAAAGCCGGCTAAGTAGACAGCGAGCCTAACTTGTCGAACGCTGCCTTGGCTCGCCTTGTGCCATAGACGCTCTTCCCGCCTACCGGATCTTTCGCCAAAATTGCCTTTATCCAACACGCTGGACTGTGAAAGGAACATTGAAGCCTTCGGCCACCGCTCAATTCCGAATCGGGAGCCCCGTTGTCTGTTACTCCTCGCACCCCCTTGCATTCCCGCCCGTCTCCGGAAGGACCATAGTCAGTTAGATACTGTGAGAGGCCGACAGAAGGGAGGGGGTGTACACGCGGGTTCTAAGGGAGGCGAGCACGAGTTGGCTCGATCCAACGAGCATCCCTTGGACGTACAAAGGGGGCGGTACCACCCGTCCCCAGGGTCCCGATGGGCAATGCTAGTAGTTCATCCATTGAGGCGACACCGCCGCCGAGAAAGACTCCTCATAAGCTGTCCAAACCTCAAGTCGGCAACCATGCCTCTACTACAGCTGGCCTGTTAAGCTCTCATGGACGCTTGGCTCCCAGCATTGCCCGACCCCTCAACTCCTCCCACGACGACGGCGAGCAACGACGCTCACGACGCTCTTCTTTCCTCTTCTCTCCTCGATTGTCCTCTCGCCCTTTCTCCGTCTCCGGTCCCGCCTCAGAGCCTGCTCAGCGTCACCACATTGAGCCCGTCGTGACTCCGTCAGCACTAGACTACGATCGTGTCGAGCAGCCTCACGAGACGCCATTGAAGAACAGCTTCGGGCGGAGAAGTTTCTTACGATCCAAGACGTCGAGTCGCTTGTCCGGCGAACAGTGGCTGGCTAGCACTGGTTTCACAGTCCCCCGAAAAGACGACGGCCTCCCTCGCGTTCAGTCCATGATCCATGACCCACCTCCTAATCAAAATTATTCTAGACCTTTAACCGGAAGGTTAGCTGACTCCAATCTCTTACCATCCTCTCCCTGTCTCAGTATAGACTTTGGCCCCCTCTTTTTGTTAAAGACGAAAGTCTGACTTGACTTGCCTTGAACCCTAGCTGGCATATGCCTGAGAGCAGTACCTATGACTCCTATGACCTCGAAACCTACCAAAGCAGTCGACTATCCCACCTTACTTCAACTGTGAATATGCCTGACTACGAATCAGCAGTCTCCGAGTCCAAGCATTCCTTATTAGAGAATACCTGGAAAAACTCACACCCCGCCACCGGACCACCGAGCGTCGGGTTATCGCGAACAAACTCGGACGTCTCCTTATACGCTCCCGTTCGCCGTCGTTCAGTCATCCGGACCCCTGGCGTGGCCACTCGTGCAGAAACAGCGCAGGAGGTGTCAAGGAGGACCAGCCTTCGAAGTAGGCAGGAACCAGCGGCGTCGGCTCGTCAGTCGAGAAGGAATTCGATCGAGCCTACCCCTCCACGAATACTATCGGTGCCGGTGAAACTCGCGGATCTAAGCGTCGAGAGAGCCGTTACACCCAGCGAAACCGAGTATAAACAGCTAGGAGCCATGAAATTTGGCTCCTTACGAATCACGAATGGGGCACCTAGCCCAAGCAGCGAGAAGAGACGAAGGAAGCGAGGGTCCGGAAGCCATGTCTTTGTCTTGACAAATGACTCAGATTCAAGTCTTGAATCAAATCAAAAACCGAAGAAAAACCCGGAGCCGAAGATCGTGGAACCCCAGCCGACTCTGAGTAATCTGAGCCCAATCACAGCGACGTTCCTGAAACTAGAATCTAGAGTTGAAACCCAACCGACAAACATCACCAAGACCGAGACCGAAACATTCGCTGGATTTCTCCCGGGGATGAACTTTGGTTCATTTTCTCTGATGGACAGTCGGCCGGCTTCACCAGAACTCCAGACTACATCAAAGCATACCGCCGTTGAAGACGACCTTTTCGAAGATGATGCACAGCAACCTGCGCCCTCTGAAACGAAGAAGGAAACCCAGCCAAAGCGACGCGGGAATCGACCTCGCGCCGACGTAACCTCCAAGACCCTCCAGATTCTCTCAAGACAAGACCGAGATAGCGGTATTGTGTCGAGTCCAACCTCTGATTATTCTCAGAAGCCTTTCTCAAAGACGGATTCCGGATACAGCTCAAATGTCTCCATACGATCTCTTCGCATCTCAAATGGCTCGGCGGCAGATAAGGATCTTCCTCCCTGTCCTGGTGAGACACAGTCTCCCCGTCCAGCACTCACGGAAACCCTGAGCCCACCTGCTTCCTTCCTCGGCGATTTTCGCCTACCCAGTCCAAGGTTGATCTCCTTGGCGAACGAGATACCAGCTCCGCCAGACCGGGAGGCTCCACCACCACCACCTCCTCCCAAAGACTTTCCCGCTTCCCGGGCAAACTCAACCGCCGGCACCAGGGCACCCGAAGTGCCCGTCAGACACATCGCAGACCTTGTCGCAGCGAGACCTAGGAGAACCCGCCGTGTTCCGGTTTCGCTGCTAACCAGCAAGAGCCGGGCATCCGGGCCTAGGTCTCCAGATTCCATTCAGCTAAGCCCTCCTCTCTCCGATTCTTCCAACGCTGCTGCGCTTGCCGACCGCGCCCGAAAGCCGGGGCCGCTGAAGAGGCTTCTTAGCGTTACCTCTAGGAGGAGTTCTCGTGATAGCGGTGGTCTTCGTCGTTCGTTCCGAAATTCTGGATCATCGACAGCTTCCTCTTCTCGGGATTCAGCCTCCACCCCGGACCTTCGCGCCAGAGCCAGCAGGGAGGCCCGACCTTCTAACTTGGCAAATGTGGAGTCCACTCAACCTGAGGAAAACGATCAGATCCCTGCGACGAGGACCGAAACCCCTGAAGAGATCACTGTCCGAAGACGCCGCTCGTTGCAGGCAATTTCAAACTCGGTCGTAAACGCTGCTGTCGCTGTATTTCCTTCTAGAAAGTCTCTGCGGAGGTCAATATCACCGAACACTAGCAACGATGATGAACAAAGGGTCCAAGACCAGGAGTCGCAGCAGGATCAAGAACAGAGACCCGCGGCCCCTTATAACGAGAGATGGAGTGGAAGTAGTTCGGCAGAAAGCGACACCACATCGACATCAGATTATACCCGTGATGCTTTGAGCCGAAATGGATACGACCCGTCATTCGTGGCTATGACAAGCGCTCGAGATGCGTATTTCTCTCCTGCGCCGTCTAGAGCACCCTCCAGGGCAGGGTCAGTTGCTTCACGTTCGGAGCGTGAGCTGGATATCCGACTAGCTGCTCTCAAAGCTCGGTCTAATGCGGGCAGCCCAGCGTCCTTTGACACTGGATCTCCCCATCAGTCCTACGTTGGAGATCATCCCTACATAAATGGTCCGTCACATGGTCTTACGCGCACTCGAAGTGTCATTCAACTTCGCGTGCCGCCACCGCTTCGCCCGCAGTCGAACTCCGCCAATTTACACAGGGCGAGGAGTCAATCGAGCCTTACTCGACAGCTCAGTAGCGAAAATTTGTACAGCTTTCCACCTACAACAGCATCAAGCCAGTCAAGCCAAGACGGTACGATGACACCACCGGAGACTCGCATGCATCAGCAGCAATACCTGCAACGGACTATGAGCGACTCTGGGAAGCGGAGCTGGTCATCCTCCAATGACTGGGAGAGCCACCCCTGGCAACCACGGATCTTGAACAAGCCACATAGCCGAGCCGAGTCGACCTCCAGCCAAGGTAGTAGTGGGGCACCATACCCACGGTCGGCGAGCGCGAACCCTTATTCGGAGCAGCAGAGACAGATTCCACGGCGACCATCCAGTGCAAATCCTTACTCGGATATGCAGCAGCACATCTCTCAGCAGTTACGACACCGATCCAGCTACGAATCTCAAAACAATACCAAGCCCCGCAGCAGCCATGGTTACTTCCGGCAGAGCCCTGACCTATGGACCTCGACGCACTATCAACAGCTCCAGATGCAATATGGAGGGACCGCATTTGACCCCAGAGGCGGGTGGTATCCGCCCTACGTACCTCGATCGGGCCACGCCAGGAACAGGAGTTCCTCGTCGAATGGGTATCCCGGATACTATCCTCCGCATGCCCCTTTCAGGGTTCTTCACAGTTATAATTCCCCGGCATATCGGCATGCGCCGATTTGGGGATGAATTGGGTAATGTTTGAACGGGTTCGAAGGGGTTCGAAGGTGTTCAATGAGGCCGTCCTCGCTATGTTATACTCGATGCCAACCCGAAGCCTCAAGTAACCTCATTCTTTTCATAAACGATTTCTTTTCTCGACCTAATTCTCGGGGCCAAACCAACCTCGATGAACGATATAGATTATCAGCTTGCATGAGTGGCGTTTACTCTTGTTTTTTTTTTTTTTTTTTTTTTTTTTTTTTTTATTACTTTTCTCGACCGCCCACCATTCTGGTACTTTGCCGGTCTCCGAATCTACCGGCCGACCTAACACTCGCTTAAGAAACAGCCATGATGAAACGATGATCCCGGGTGTTCGAGTTTTCACCACCCCCATCCAGCTGCTACGTGCTGGCACAGATCTCGCATCCATGGGTAACGAGGTACCCAAGCAGCCACGGCATTTTTGCATGCCACGATTTTCCTTTGTTCTCGTTTCTTACCTGGCGATTATGGTATCTCTAAAAAATATACGCACACGATTCGGGTTGGGTTTGAAGGAGGGAAAGCGACGTCGAATATTGTTGGGTTTGTTTTGTCTTGGGATGCATCTAGTGCAACGATTTCATAATGGTGTCGAGAAGCAGTGGATTTCTTCTTTATTATACCCCGTAAATTGGATATTTGATTGATGGGTTCGATACGACCCAGGAGGAAAGAAATGGAAAATCGGGCCAAGACCAGAGATATGAGGTCTTTGTCTTTGTACGATAGAAATGATAGAGGGGAATGAGGTTACTTTTAACATTGAATCGTCCGCTTCTGGCATGAAATGATTTTGATAAATCTTACGCGTAGATATAAACATTGAGGCCGGATGGCTCGACAATACGAAGTAGATTGAATATAATTCTTGTATATCTTGAAAACATGATTACTAGCCGACATGGAGGACCTAATTAGCAGCATATTGATCCTCAATACAAAGGTACTGGCCCTTTGGTTCTCAAGCGGCGGCGTAGAAACAGTTCATATCAAGAACAGAAAATAGGGAGAAGTAATTTGGATTTTTGGCTCTGCCAGTCTCTGAGGAAAAGGTACTTCGTGATGCTCCGTTCAAAGGCAGCTTATGTAAACGGAGTCTAGAGACGATGGAGGTTTGGAGCCTGTGTTCGAACCCGGCTCAGGGCTCTCTTTTTATTTCTTCCTTTTCCCCTCCTCCGACCCTTTCCTCGGTGACCCGCAATCTCGGGTATCGAGCTTCCTCGTCCGAGGAACACTTATCAGTTCATTGCAGGCCGCCAGGCTACCAATAGAAACCGCGTGGTCCCCAATGCAACGGGTACTTCGTATTACGCGCACTTTGGTGGGTTCCGCACGTGGGGAAGAGAGCTGTCCCCTGTGGGGGTCAGGATAAGGCGTGCTCACACCTCCTGCGCGATGACGGGAACGAGGAACTTCTTCTGCTATTTCCTCACTTTCAATTTCGTCATTGTCGTCGAGAGAGTCTTCGTATCGAAAGAAATCTTCGCGTGGCTCAGGTTTGCAATCAATCAATTGAGAAAAAATTACGACCCGGCGTTATCCTAGACGAAGACTTACACGTGTCGAAAATGGGCTCCGTGGAAGTACTCACCGCCACCACCTCCCGAACGAGCGCGCCGCTCTTATCCGACGTGGTCTTCGACGAAGCGACCCCCGAACAGCGCAAGCGAACCTGGGAGGACAACGGCATCGTCTGGGCCCGTCCGCTCTCCCTCGAGAACTACATCGCGCGAGAGGCGGCCCTCACGGAGACACCCCTATGCCGCGACGGGAACTGCCACTACTGGATCCTGTACAGGCGGGACGATCCGCTGGACATCATCTCGAGCTGCGAGACGCCGCGCAAGAAAATGTTCGTGCGGCGGGGCAGGTCCGGGGGCAGGGTGGACGAGGTGGAAGCGTACTCGGTGGGCAGCGTGCATACGCACCCTAGGTATAGGGCGCGGGGCATGGCGGGGTATTTGCTTGGCAAAGTGCAAGAGTTCCTCGACGAGAGGGTCCAGTGGAGTTTTCTTTACAGCGACATCGGGAGGCAGTATTACGCTCAGAGGGGTTGGAACGTCTTCAAGGCCGACCAGATGACCATGTCCCTCGTCGAACCAGGGTTCGTCGTCCCCAAGGGGATTAGGTTACTTCAGAGCGGAGCGGAGATAAAAGAGCTTTGCGAGAGGGATACGAGCGCGTTGAGGAGTCGGCTTGCCGCGCTTCCGGAGGATGGGAAGACTCACGTCGCTGTTGTCCCTACGTATGAGCACATCTCATGGCAACATACGAACGCAAGCCTCTCGGCAAAATATGCCACTGGTCGTCCTGTCACGAACGTCGGTGCTGTCGCGGCCGGAGGGACGAGCTGGATACTCTGGTTCCACGACATACGCGAGCGCGAGCTCAAGATCCAGCGCATCGTGGCGGAAGGGGAAACATCGGTAGAGGACGTCCGAGACCTCCTCGAGGCGGCGTTTGCGGAAGCCGAGGCGTGGGGGTTCAAGACCGTGATCGTTTGGGCTCCTGGCGACACGGTGTCTCTCGGGGCCAAGGCTGTGGCGAACGGGGGGAGAGGTTATGTCAAGATTGTGTGGAGTGAGAGGGGAGATACTGGGTTGCCGAGCTTGAGGTGGAGGAGGGATGTCCATCCTGGGGAAGTGGTGTGGCATGATAGCGAGTTCTACGCCTGGTGTTAGTCGCTTGGTTCCTTTTTTTAGGGTTTATAGCGAGGGTTGCTTCTATGCACATAGTATGTCTCGAAGGAGTTGGCAAGGACCCGCGTGTCAAATATATTGATGATGCAAAGCAAAGCGCCAAGTGCGAGCAGGACTTGCATTCACATGAGCAGCCTTGAACGAGGTAAGAGAGGAGGAGGATTCCTCGAACCTGTCATCCTCCTTTCAGTCGTGAGTATTGCTCGCCACCGTTAATGTAGATGGACAACATAACTGGGGATGCCCGTAGAATAATATTATCATACAGGTCGTGTTTGACTCCAGGGAATTTTACTGGGTTGAAGGAGGATGACGAACCAGGAGGCTTAAAAAAAAGAAAGAAAAAATAAATAATAAAAGAAGAAAAAGGGGGGGAAAAAGGGCAGAACCACAGCAATCCATACCACTCCGCCCTGCCCATTAAGACGATTTCAACGACGACAATCGGGCTCTGGGCGTAGGGACTGCTGCACCATGTGGTTCGTTGCTGATTTGATTGTGTTGATTTTTCGTGACTGGAACAGTGCAGCACTCAAACTCGGAGATTTTAGTGAGCAGTTGAGCACCCTATATCCATGACTCGGATGAGCAATCAGCCACGTCTTTCGGAGAGATATGTCGGCGAAATAGAACAGTAGACTCCATTTCGTAGAACAGAGGAGAAGCCGTGGTGATCCCTACTGCTTAAAAGCAACTTGAAGGAGGCTCCTGCGTATTTATAGTCCTCCTGAAGTCTCCCATCCATCTTACAAGTTTATTTTTCTTACGGGCTCAAATTAAAATTATTCCATTTTATATCGAAAATATTCATTGTGATTTTGATTCTGTCAAGCACAGAACTGTTGTCAAGATAATCAGAGGCCATCGCCTTTCACGCTTTCCCCCTCAAGAAATAGGAAGAATCGGCAGTTCCATATCTACAGCTGTCGCCGGCTGTCTTCATCATCAACCTGCGACACATTGACACACGTTGCCTTGGATTGATCCCTTGTTGGCGCACTCGGCCAGAAGAGTGTAATAGCGCAGGGGAGCTGAACATCGACCAAAGAAATTTATTACTGACTGCGCTACCTCCACGCGTACCCTGACGGCTACACCGTCCATCTTAATCTGTCGGCCTTCCACGGTCTGTCGGGCAAATCATCAAATGAAAACCCCGTATCGTTATTCCTTTTGAGACGCCAGCCCGCGATGGCACCTACGCGGAACGTGCTGCACAAGTCCGGCCCGACCGAAGCGGACACCGGATCTCTGCTCTCACCGATCAACTACGACGACGATGCCAGGTCACTGCACAGCCGCAGCGACCAGGACACCGACAGCGAAGATGACGAGCTGCAAATGAACGCGAGGAACAGCCGAGAGCTCCGCGCTCACGACCGGATAATGCTGATGGAGGAGGAGGAAGTCGAGCACTTGGTGACCAAGTCTCGGAAAGAGAAGGAGTCGGGACTCGGCATAGGAAATCCGTTTGCGATATTTGGGAGGAAAACCCAGGACCACGATGAATCTCCGAACACTTCCACCGAGAACTTTGCCGAGAGGAGACGCCGGCGTCGCGCTCGAAGGCGAGAGAAGAAACGGCGATTGAAGGAACAGGCCGCGCACGGCGAAGATGGCGAATTGATGTACGAGATGGAGGAGGGCGGTATGAAGGACGGCAGCTCCACCGGCGAGAGCAGCGAAGACAGCGATGTCATGGACCAGAAAGAGAAGCACATGAATACCATCGCACACGCAAAGGCCGAGCGGAAGCGAAGCTGCTGTCGCTGGATCCTCATCAATATCATTGTCGTCATCGCCCTCGCCGTCCTTGTATTTGTCGCCTGGAGACTCACCATCGACCGCAAACGAGTTAGTATTGCGTCGAGGGTATTTAGTAATGGGACGGCGCTTTTCGGACCAACCACCCTCATCATCAGTCTCGACGGGTTCCGTCCCGACTTCCTTCAGAGAGGGCTTACACCTCGACTGAACGCCTTTATCAAGGAGGGCGTTTCGCCGAAGTACATGCTTCCCTCCTTTCCCTCCGTTACTTTCCCTGTAAGTATTCCGCCGATATCTTTGGCACGCAAAGGCGAGAACAAACTTGGTCTAACGCAATAGCCTAGAACCACTATACTATTGCTACTGGCCTCTACCCCGAGAGCCATGGTATCGTGGGAAATACATTCTACGACCCCGCCCTCGGTACAGACTTCCATTACACGGACCCGGAGCGCAGCCTCGACCCCAAGTGGTGGAAAGGAGAGCCTTTCTGGGTGACGGCGGAGAAGCAGGGTGTGCGCACAGCTATCCACATGTGGCCCGGAAGCGAGGCTCACATTCTCGGCATCGAGCCAAGTTTCTTGGATCAATTCAACGGAAAGGAGGCGCTTCCCAAGAAGGTGGCGCGTGTCTTCGAGTTCCTTGACCTGCCTGGGAAGGAAAGGAGGGACGTCGACATCAAGGATACCCGACCCCAGCTCATTGCCATGTACGTCCCCAATGTCGACTCAGACGGGCACAAGTATGGCCCCAACAGCACCGAGGTCAACAGGACGATCAAGGACGTCGACAACATGCTGGAGGACATCTTTCGAGGTCTCGAGCAGCGAAACTTGACCCAGATTGTCAACGTCATCGTCGTCTCCGACCACGGAATGGCGACCACAGACGTCACCCGTCTCACCCAACTGGACGACCTTGTTGATCTCGACAGGGTTTCACACATTGACGGATGGCCGCTTGTTGGTCTCCGGCCCAAAGACCCTAATGATCTCCGATCGCTCTACGAGCAGGCACTCAACAACACCAAGGACAACCCTAACATTGAGGTCTATCTCCGCGACGAGAACATGCCTAAACGCTACCACTTTTCTGACAACGAGCGTATTGCGCCTCTTTGGCTCGTCCCCAAGACCGGATGGGGAATTGTCGAGAAGTTGGAAATAAATGTCGCCGATGCCGTAGCTAAAGGCGAGGTTTACCATCCTCGAGGCCTTCATGGTTATGATAACTTGCATCCTCTCATGCGAGCTATCTTTGTCGCTCGTGGCCCGGCATTCCCGCACCCACCAAACAGCCAAATTGATGTCTTCCGTAAGTTCTTTCGCTTCTTTTTTTAAATACCCGGTTTACGAAGCTAACGCTGTGTGGTAGAAAACATTAACGTCTACAACATGCTGTGCGACTCTTTGGGCCTTCGCCCTGTACGCAACAATGGCACTCTCCATCTGCCGCTCCACACTGTCGGTTTGCATGCCGACGAGGACTTTTCCGAACCGCTTTCTGACCCCGAAATCACCCCATCGCCGTCCAAGAGCATCGGCGTTGATCCCGTCTCCGTATCCACCTCGCCGACAGCCGAGGTCGGCGCTCCAACCAAGGAGAAGCCGCCGCAACCGCCTCCGTCCGAGGAAGGGGATGAAGACCCGACTGAGGAAGAGGATGAGTCGCAGATTGAAAAGGCCGAGTCTGCTATCAAAGACTTGTGGGATTGGCTCACGGAGAAGATTGGAGGCATCTGGGACAGTGTTACTGGTTCCAGCTAATGCGGTGGTGGTGGCGTCTTCTTGTTATTCTTCTTCTTCTTTTCCTTTACTCTCCTTTTTACGTTTATTCTTTTGAGGTTCTAGGGTTGTCTTGGTCGATGTTGGCCCAAGGGCGAGTCTGTAGGTTGACAATGGAATTTCGCAAACGGTAGTATCAGGTACTTGGGTCATTGGATGGCGTTCTGGGTCTTAAACACTACTTTTTAAGATTTTTTTTTAATACCGCAGATGACAGACTCTATCATTTATTTGTCCTTCTTCCCCTCCTTTAAACCTGTTTATTGTGCTCTTTTTCCCTTTCGAAGGCCAACGTTAGTTCAAGGCAAGTCAATCAATGTGCCAAGCTGAGTGTAAGACTCAATCACAATGCCGTGTGCCTCCTGTGCCAACAAATAGCACTGGAGGTGGTACAGCAAATCAAATTAGACAGGGCAGGTAGCTCAGTGGTAGAGCGGAAGATTGCAGTTCGAAGCACAACTGCAGACATCTTTAGGTCGCGTGTTCGATCCACGCCCGGCCCTTCAACTTTTCGTTTTCCTTTTTTTTTTTTTTTTTTTTTTTTTTTTTTTTTTTGGGTTTTCGTTTTTCCTTTTCCTTTTTTTTTCTTCTGTTATCATTATTACCATTATTTTCTCTCTTGTCTTTTCTGGCCCTTTTAGCAGACTCTCCCTGGCCTATCGAGTGCGCTACTACAAGATAAGAATACGAAGGAGACTTGGGGAACCGCGGACATTGGCGAGGGAGACATAAGGAGAATGACAGAGTATTCGCGGCGCTAGAAAAATGCCCCGACTATTTATTAAAGTGAATTTACTTAGTTCTTCTCTAGAGGTTTCTCAGCGTGCGTGGGAGGCGGAAAGTCAGTCGGATCACCATCGGTGCTATGCGTGCGACTACGCTAGAGGGAGGAGGCGCGGGAACGTGTCGATGGCATGTCGATGTCCATGCCGTGGATGTCCATAAGCATTTCAATCTGCTGCTTGAGCCGATTGATGTTACGTCCCAGCTCGGCTTGCCTTATTTCCCATGCGTTAACTTCCGTCCGCAGTTCGTGGAAGTCTCCTCGGAGCTTGGTGAGACGTCTCTCCAGCTTCTTAGCGTACTCCATCCACACGTTGGTAAGGTGGCGGCTCATGACTAGAGGGTCGATAGCGTTGGTGACAGCGGTAGCGGTAGTGGTGCCTACTCCACCGTCGCCCTCCTCAGCAGGCATCTCGTCATACCCGCTAGCATCGCCGTCAAGTTGGGCTGCGGCCAAGCCGCTATAGCCAGCGCGAGCTCGACCCTCCGTAGAGGTGTTGCCGGGAACTGGACCGGCCGTGTCATCGCCAGCCGCGGAATCGTGTTGGGTAATAGTGGCCTGGGGAGACTCATTGGCGGTGCCCACGTACGTGCGAGACGATGCATGTGAGAAAGCATAAGCCTGAGCTCCCTCTTCATCCTCATTCGGTGCGAGGCCTGCGCCCTGGACCGTCGCAGCTGACGACGTTCCACCAACAGGGTTGCGACGTCCTCCCTCTAGGGACTGCAGCTCAACTCCATGCTCGTCAGTTTCGCGAACAGTCACACGGGGACCCTCCCTCTCCCTCAGGGTAGGATCAGTTGCAGCAGCATAGAGAGTGATGTATTGGAAATGACGCATTTCTCGCTCGCGTGTGCGATTGTCCCGCCACCGGCGGAACAAAGGTACAATGCAACCGAATGTAGTCAATCCAATGACGAGAATTCCGCCGAAGACGCTACCGATGATGATGACAGTTTTGTTGTCGTCCACGGAGGCGCCGGTGGGAAAGGTAGTCGCCGATGTGATTGAGTCAAGGGTTGTAAGTGAGGGCTCAGTGGTGGGCGAAACGGTCGCCACCATGTCGACAATCTCCTGGTCCGGGGTAACTCCGATGAACACAGCGCGCTTTGGGGGCTGCTGGCCTTGGCCGATGCTGGTGAGAATAGTTGGCTTCGAGTTCGGAGCATTGGCGAGGGTCATGGTGGGCATCTCGGAGTCCTGGGCACCGAATCCCATGCTTGCCTGGTCCTTCTCCTCGCCAAGGAGATAAGCCTCGAGACCGCGGCAAATCTGGCTTACGACGGATTGAGTCGAATTTACTGGTGGCATTTTGGCGCGATAGTATCAAGTCGAAATAATCGGGTGCCGGAATTGTGTCTGGAAAGGATGATATCAGTATCCATATGCCAACGGCGGGCCTAGGATGAGGAATACTCACAGGGAATGGTATTCAGGGGGAGAGTGAAGTTTGAGAAAGGAAAACGGGGTTGTACGGGAACTGAATGAATTCAGTGTTTGTGCCTCTGAGACTTCAAGTCAGAGGGTAAGGGCCGACCGGAAGACCGCACCGAGTCCTGTTGCCGAGGACGGAGTGAAAAGCGGCGAAGTGGGGCCGTGAATATCGGCAGGCCAACCCTAGGTAACAAAAAGTCACAGGCCAACCAAGCACAATACCTCTAAGGTGCCAAAAATAATAGGGAATGCCTTGGGAATGAATTTCAGAGGTGAGTTAGGTGAAACTGATGGGTCAAAGGGTAAGAGTGAATGGGCTGATACATGTAAGGTGCGGAATGATATCAAAAACAGAGACCAGAGGTATCAGGACTCCTTTGTGTTGGGAGGATAGAGTCCAGGAGGAACAAAGGATGTGTGAGAAAGGTGGAAAATTAGAATTCAAAAGCAGAGTAGAAGGAAATGATCTTTGGGCAGGGAGGTGGTCTTTTCTTTTGAGAAGGTAGGTGCAGAGTAGTGAGTGATCTGCCCTCGCTTGAACAATCGCCTGACCCTCATCGCGAGACCAGCTCTGATGGACTCAATGTTTGACTTTGCTATGCCAGTCAAACATGAAGAGACCTAGTAAGGTATCTAGAAATGAGACAAGACTACTCCAAGTAAAGGGACCATGTTTGCAAGACGGGCTACCATGACATTCGGACTGGACTCCATGTCAGCAGATGGCAGGTATAAAGTGAAAGAATAGAGTTAATTGCAAAACTACAGATGGGTATTGCGTAAAGAATACAGCCGCGACGCCGTAGAACTGATTATCAAACTAAACTCCTGAAATGCATGCGTTATGCTTCTTCGAGCCACATCCCAAGAGGGCGAGATCCCTCTAGGCGCCTTCAACCAGGATCCCTTCACGGCCGCGCCAGCACCAGACTCCTAGTTGGAGCTCGCCGCCTCCCTGATTCCCTCGGCAGCGGTCTCGACGACCTTATAACCGACCGCATTGCCGTCGCCCTTAGCGGCCTTTGCGTAGGCCTCGTCGCTCCTGTGACCCCCAAGTCAGTTAACATCCTCATCGAGGTCTAAGAGAAACATAAGAGAAACATACCGGTCAAGTAGGGCCGCGAGATCCTTGTCACTCAGAATCTCCTCGCCTCCGGAATACTTGTATACCTTACCATCCTTCAAGAGCAGTCCACGTAGTGTCTCCCTGTCGAGGTCGCTCATGGCATCCGTGAGTTTTCTGCCCATGGTCTTCAGCGTTCCCTTCCGAATGACAAGCTTCTCAAGCCGACGCTTGGCTTGAGCGCTGAAAAGAAGATCCTCTTCGACCGTGCCCTTCGTAGCGAAGCGATATACTATTACGGGTCGCGTTTGGCCAATTCGGTGGCAGCGATCCTGCGCTTGGAGATCCTGTTGAGGATTCCAGTCACTAGTTGACAGTTAGCAGAGCCACTTTGTTTGCCTAAAGGCTTTAGAGAACAACACTGAAAGGGAAAAAAAAAAGGGGGGGGAAGGGTTTAAATACCTGTCGAATAGAATAACAGTGTCAGCTGCCATAAGGTTGATGCCTTGACCACCCGCCCTTGTGGACAGAAGAAATACTTTCGTATCCTCGTCAGTGTTGAATTGAGAGATCATATCTCGGCGCGCTTCGTGGGAGACCGAGCCATCAAGGCGACAGAAGTTGTATTCCCTGAGATTGCAATAATCCTCGAGGATGTCAAGTTGTGTCTTGAACTGGGAAAAGATCAAGACCTTATGACCGCCTTTGAACAGAGCTGGGAGAAGTCTGTCCAGGAGAAGCATCTTGCCCGACTTGGTAACCACAGTCTCGTCAACCGGATCGTCGCTATAGGTCCAAGGATTGTAGAAATTGTGTGGACTATTGCACACCAGGCGAAGCTGCATGATGGGATTTCCCAGCTTCTTCCTGGCCACTTCCTTTTCTGTTTCAGGTGAGAGCAAGTTAGATGAATTTTTCAATGAATTGGAGATGCAAAAAGGGATACACGTACTGGCCAGCTCAAATGAGCTTGCGAGGGCAAAGTCCTTAGCCGTTTGCGCCTCTTCCAGGTTTGAGAGCTCCTGGCTTTCGTACTCTCGGATAAGACGTGCCTCAAACTCGTCGTCATCAAGCTTATCTTCGTCGACATTAGCAAAGGCGTCGATCTTGACGCCAGGATGCGCACGGGTCCGTCGAGATGACCCCGGAGTACTCTCTCTGCTAGATCGGTAGCTCTTTGGCTCGGGAACGGGGAGTGTAGCAGGGCCCTTCCTCTTCCTCGACGACTCCGTTTTGTCTTTCATCACCTCCTCCTTCACAGCCGGTGCCTCGGATATCTTCTTAGGCCGACCCCGGCCCCTTTTACCCATCATAAGGGCGAAAGCATCCGTTGCGGATGGCTTCGCGGCCTCTGGTTCCATAGTAGATTTCTTCTTTCGAGGCGACTCTCGTGTAGGCAGTTTAGAAAGTTTGTCGCTGGCACCCTTGCGAGAAGCGCCGCTTGTGACGGAAGGTGAAACGCTGCCTTGTCGGGAGGACAAAGGAGTGAGCAAGTCGGGAGGTGAAAGAGATTCGGACCGCTCGCTGATATCTCTGGCAACCATATCGCTGAGATACGCACGAGTATCAACGCCTCTATCGCTGATGGCCTTGTACAAGTCGGTCTGCTCCTTAGTGAGGGGGGCATAAAGGATGTACTCCCGCTTCGGGGGCAAGTGGCTAGCCACATCGGCCTTGACGCGGCGAAGCATCAAGGGCTGCAGAACAATGTGAATCTTACGCATGAGCTCTTGCTTTTCTTCATCCGTAATGAAGCTCTCCGTTCCCTCTTCGTCCTCTAGCCCAGTAAAATCGAAATAGGAGTCGAAAGCCTCCCAATCCTTGAAGACAGAAGGCAGGAGAAAGTGAAGCAAAGACCAAAGCTCTTTCATCTCGTTCTGGAGGGGCGTTCCGGTGATGAGAAATCGTGTGGCAGAGGTGAAAACTTTCAGCTCTTGGTAGAGCCTCGCATCGGAGTTTTTCATACAATGGCCTTCGTCCTGCAATAGCAAAATCGTTAGTACAGAAAACAGAAAACAATGTAGCGGCCACCGGTTGGGTCAAACTTACAATGATGATGAATTCCCAACCGATCCGAGCCAGAGTTGTCCTATCTCGAAGGACAATCTGAGGGCTGGTAAGTACGACGGGGAACTTGTTCGTCGCACGGGAATCCTTATAATGTCGGAGGATCTTGTTTTGCCAAATATTCTCTCTCTCACCGGGCGTCCCATGATAAACGACGACCGGAATAGACGGAGTCCACTTGTGAAACTCATCCAACCAGTTAGAGAGGGTGCTCAATGGTGCGACGATGAGAAAAGGTCCGTAGAATTCATCCGTCTCTCGAAGGGACGCTACAAGAGAAATCATCTGAATTGTTTTGCCTACAAGGCATGTCAGTATCGACGCCAAAGAGTTATGACGTCCATCAGAACAGGGGACATACCGAGACCCATTTCGTCAGCCAAGATACCACTAAGCCCTTGGACAGCAATCTCTCTCATCCACGTCAAGCCCTCTAATTGGTAATCTCGCATAGTACCGCCAACCATACACTTCGGCTGCTTAGCAAGCTCCAGGTTATGCTCGCCAAGGGAGGCACCGGACATAGAGGTGCCCATTCGACCAAGAGCTCGAGTCTTGCCTGTAATGATGTCGCTGAAGGCCGCGGTCTGTCGGAGAAGGCTGTCTAGCTCGAGGGCTTTTTGCTTCTTCTCTTCGGGGGTGAGAAGTGGCCTCCTCTTACGCTTATTCTTAGCTCTTGCAGCAGCCCTTCTCTTGGCATAGTCCTTCTCGTATTCAGCCAAGGCATTGGCCTCGGCTGTTACGAGTCGGGATTCCATTTTCGGCGGCGACGAAGAGTCGAGACTCGGCGGAGATGAAGGTGGTGTGTTGGGACTCGGGGAAGAAGAAAAGATGGATTTGGCAGTCGAGGGAGATGTGGGAGCAGACATATTAGGCATATATAAAACAACTCATAGCACAATGAGAAGAACAAGAAGTTTTTGCGTTGCTCTATCGCTGGAGATCCAGGTATCAAGAGGGTAGTTCCAAGAAAGACAATGAATAGACAGCAATCGTTTCCTGAATGAAAGAACCAAGAAAAATTCGTAAAAAAAAATCTATAAGTGATATAATGAAAAGGCCACTATATCCAGTGTTGGAATTCACTTCCAATCCGGAATTGGTGATGTGTGAGGAGCGCAGAATGTTGGAATGTGAAGATACTCAGCTATAATGTCAGTGGGAGGGCGCGTCCCACGCGTAATGGAACAGGTGAAAGTGATTTCCCACGCGTGACGCAAAAGGTGCGATGTCACGTTTTTGCGTTTTGCTAAATTGTCTAGATAAAGACATATTGCAGGCTTCCTTATCTTCTAATTGAAAAGTATTCAATTATGCGCCCAAAATTCATCTCTTGAAGTTCTGCCCCGCCTGTCCCCGCCATCCTCGATGACTGGAATTGAATTGAGACCAGAATAGATTTTCATCTACGAAGGAGAGTTGAAAAAGTTTCTAAAGACCACAACTCAATTCCCCGACACACCCTACACCCTCAACCCCCAAATCCGACAAACTGTTGCCCCTACGAGCTCTCCGTCCCACCATCCGGGCGCTTTCTCCTTTCCGCCAATTCGTCAACATGGCCGCTATTTCCTCGCAGACCTACACTCCCGAGGAGGAGACCGAAATTAAGCAATGGCTCACCACCTCGGATCGATTGAAGTCCGGCGCTGAGGACAAGAAGTCCATCCTCGACGCTCTCGACGCCCATCTCTCCAGCCGAACCACCCTCCTCGGTACCAAGCCCAGCAAGGCCGACGTCGCCATCTATGAGACCCTCGCGCCCGTCGTTGCCCAATGGTCGCCTGATGAGCGGACAGGCCAGAACGGCCACCCCAACATTGTCCGCCTCGTAGACTTTGTCCAGAACTCTACTCTCTTCGGTCTCGATATCAAGGCCGAGGACAAGGTCAAGGTCGACCTCGACGATGTCCGATACGTCAAGTCTCCCGAAGATCTCAAGGCTGAGAAGGAGCGCCAGAAGAAGGAGAAGGCCGCCGCCGCCGCTGCTGCCGCTGCTGGTGGTAACAAGGCTGAGCTCGCTGACAGGACCAAGAAGGAGGGCGCTGCGGCGGGTGAGGGCAAGGGCAAGGGTGAAGCCAAGCCCAAGAAGGAGAAGAAGGAGAAGCAGCCAAAGCCGCAAAAGGCCCCCGCGACCCCCGCAGTCCTTTCTCCCTGCCTCATCG
This sequence comes from Scedosporium apiospermum, assembly GCF_000732125.1. NCBI lineage: Eukaryota > Fungi > Ascomycota > Sordariomycetes > Microascales > Microascaceae > Scedosporium > Scedosporium apiospermum. The sequence goes on along the minus strand of NW_015971811.1, from coordinate 1,669,664 downwards.
ACCTCCGAGTCGGACACATCCTCAAGGCCGTCAAGCACCCCGAGGCCGACTCCCTTTACGTCTCCACCATTGCCATGGGTGACCCCGCCGGCACTGCCGATACCGAAGAGTTCGAGGGCCAGGTGTGCCGAACCGTCTGCTCTGGCCTTAATGGCCTTGTACCTCTCGAGGAGATGCAGGGTCGCAAGGTTGTCGTTGTCTGCAACCTCAAGCCCGTGAAGATGCGAGGCATCAAGTCTTGCGCCATGGTGCTGGCGGCGTCACCCAAATTGAAGGAGGGCGAGACCGACGACCACAAGGGACCTGTCGAGCTCGTTAACCCGCCCGCCGATGCCAAGGCGGGCGACAGGGTATTCTTCGAGGGATGGAAGGGTGAGCCCGAGGGTGTGTTGAACCCCAAGAAGAAGATCTGGGAGACTTTCCAGCCTGGATTCACCACTACGGACAACCTTGAAGTTGCGTTCAACGCGTCGGTGGTAGAGGCCCTTGGGAAGAAGGAGACTGGTAAGCTCGTGACGGAGAGTGGTGCCGTATGCACCGTTCCCACGTTGAAGGATGCCCAAGTGCGGTAAGACCATTTACTTTATGGAATAGCCGTACACCACCATAGATGATTCGTTCATGCCCGCGATGAGATATAAACAACAGAAGAGATTCAAAGTCTTCGATTAAGGTATCAATTTGGCCAAAGTTCGCCATAGATCTCGTAGAAGTGAATGGAAAAAAAAAACCAAAGTAAGCGCCACTTCTGTCTCTATCATTCATCCCCAACATCACGTACATTAAGTTACCAGCACCAGAACCTCGGAGTAACGCCATCACATCCTTCCTTCCCTATCCTACGCCTCCCTCTCACTCCCGCAATCCCAACGAAACCGGGTCAGGGTACCCATCCGTCTCCCGCCTCGTCATCCAACTCATCGGTTTCCTCAGCCGCCTCGGCCGTAGTAGTAGTGGTCGATGGATCTCTCGTCACAGTCCTCGTGATTTTTGGACCTGTCTGCACAATCGGAGTCGCCGCACACTCCTCGTATCGATAGACCGTTTGCGTATTCTTGCACGCCACGCATTCGGGGCATACCGGATCGACAGTCGCTGTGCTGGGACAGCAATCAGTCCTTGAGATCCCACCCCCTTGTTAGTATAAGCGAAGCAAAAGAGGCAGCTACTCTCAGTAATAGATCGCAAAAGGAAGCACGCACTGGCAGGGAATATCAATGGTCTTCATGACGATGTACATAGGGCACATAATGCTCCTGTCTGAGGGGCATGGACACCTCACATTGTCTGTTTTTGCGTTCTCGTCAGTGCAACTGTTTTCTTCGGAAAAAGAATATATACGACGTCCACTTGAACTAGGCGTTCAGTCTGGCAATGAGAGAGCAGAGAGCCACTCACCGGCCGGGAGAGTATGTGTATAACACCATTGTTGAGAGACTTCCCATGTTGTCTCTAGAATGGTATTGACGAATACCGTCGTGCAATGCTCTGGTAGCACAACTGCGTCCTCGAGTGACGGTGGAGACGTGACGTGAGGTGCTGGCACGCTCGCGCTGAAGAAGAATTTCGAGTAAGTCAAGGAGTACAATCGAGTTTGGCTCTGGTAAGCCTTTCTGAGGACATGAAGGTATATACATACCCGATCCGGGCAAGGGTAGCAACGATCAAACCCGTGTAGATCATAGCTCTTCACTTGATATCTCTTGGCTCGTACCACAAGAAGTGCTAGTTTATATGTTTTTGGCTGTTTTTGCAAATCGCTTTTCTCGTATTGCTGTTCTGAGTAGATTCTATTTTGCATCAATCAAGACGAACCTCGCCAAGCAACAGGATTGAGAACCATCTAGATCTTATATACACCCGGGTCATTGTCCATCCATCCATCACATCATGCCCGTGGCCTAGAATGTTCAGGAAAGACTGCCATGCCCGAGTACGCCCTAGCACGCGGAAGATATATTAATTCAAATTGGACCCTCGCCTCAGTGAGCCTACAATAACCAGGTACGCGCCCCCGGTTCCGAGCCCAAAATACCCGGACAATCTAATATCCAGCGGAGTAGACCGGGCACACCACCTTAAGCAGACCGTTATAGCCTAGCCCTCCGTGCATGGTCTTCTCCTCTTGTTTAATTATCACCTGGGTTTCTCATCTCCTGGTCAGTGGCTCTTGGCAGAATGACGTATAGCGATATTATCCCTGGTACATCAATCTAAACTACACGACTATATGCCAGCCGAATCCTTTGATCCTAGCCTACAGCCAAGAGAGCAAAACGTAGATGAGCCGGGGACTTCCAACGGCCAGGGTTCTCGGGTATGGTGATGCATCCCGGAAGTGATCTGATCGGGTATATCGACCATGGATGTTGCCTCTCTATATATAGCCCGGCATCATCATCCCGGGCTATTGAGAAAGTCGATAAATGAATCTAACCACGGAGGGACGTGGGTACAATCACTCCATCGAGGGTGTGTCGTCCAGTCCCCCTTTTCCTTTTCCAAGTGTCCAGAGAAGAATCGCCCTCCCTCAGTCACTCCTTCGCCCTCGCCCTCATATCGTGGGCTGTTGCTCTCCTTCATCCCCTCTTTGGTATCATAGCTTGTCGGCCAGGAAAAGAACCACACGGATTCTCTTGCCAGCTAGGAGCTATATAGTAGGGTCGGTCATACGTGGAAAGTTGATCCAATCCTAAGAAGAATCCGGTGCTGGTATGGTCCCGAGATTTTCTGAAATTTGACTTCTTTTCTTTCTACATGCTTTCTGGTTTAAATCCTCTATGCGTCGCCCCTGACCTTTTCTCCTTTTGTTTTGTTTTACCCCTCTCGCTCAGAATGTTTGTACAAAAGTATATATGATACAGGATGGCTGTCCCTGGCATGAAATATCGTACACTCCACATTGCCTCCTAGAGCGCATCCATCTGAGACAGCCCCAATCCTCCAAGTCTATACATAAAGGGGTACATGCAATGTAATACAAAGCTAAGAATAAAAAAAGAAAGAATGAAAAGAATGGTATCCATAAAACGCCTGCCACCCACGCGTAGTTGATGCATCACGAGAAGAAATACTGGCTCGACTTGAGCTTCTGCACATCAAAGTCACCCTACGAAATTTTAGTTAGTATTCGTATACGCGAGGCCAGCAGGACGAAGGAAAACGAAAGACATACCTTTTCAGGAACCGGAGGGAACGTCAGCGGCAGCCAGACCTGGATAGTCTTGGGCGCCGCCTTTCGCTTCTTAGGAGCTTCCTCCGTCACCGCCTGGAAGTGCGGCTTCTTCATGCTGTGCAGAACGCGGTCGACCCAGTCAGACGTCGTGTCCTCATCCGCCTCGGACTCCTCGGAAGCTTCGAGGGCCTCCATCTTCTCGGCAGTTCCCTCGTTTCCATCCGCGAGAACGTCCTCCACCTCGGTATCGCTTATCTTTCCGAGGCCGACTTCCTCGGCACCCTCGGGTGGCACGAGAGCGTCGGACTCAGCCGCGGAGTACTCTTCGAAAATGCTCCCTGCCGTAACCATGGCCTTGCCCTTTTCAACCTCGGCGGGGTCCGATGAATTGAGGAGCTGTTGACGCTTGTGTTCGAGGACAAGCTCATCCCTCGCCGACCTGCGCTCCTCCTTCCGCCACTTTAGAAGCCTCTTGCCCAATTTCGAGTCCTGTCGAATCTTGGCAAGATAGATCGAGCCCTTGTACCTCGCCTCAAACTCGGCACCGAGACGTCCGATGACATCTTCGCTGTGGATGCGAATAAAGCAGTCACGAAGGATGCTGTTCATCGAGTCCACGTCCGCCGCATGAGTCCAGAAGGAGTCGTGGACGGCAGCGAATGAGAGGCCGTCGTCGTGGCACTGAAGAGCCGACAACATCATGTGAGACGCATCCAAGGAGTGGATAAAGTTGGGAGGGAAAGCCTGGAGCTGCTTGCGACGGTTGACAGGATCGGCCAAATCGGGGACGGTAAGCGACAGATCTTGGATGCAGGTAGGGATAACTCGTGTGACGCTCTTTCGGTACGGCTGAGCGACGGGCATGCGGAGGGGCGTCGTCCAGACAATGGTATTCTTAAATTGATCGCTCAGTTCGTCAAGCGCAGACCGCGGCGTCTTCCGGCCTCGCGATCGTGCTTTGGTGGCCTTGGAAGAATCCTCGTTGGCTGCGATACGTTCGAGCTGCTCCGGCATAAGAGCATTGCAAACTCGACCGCCGACTTCTCCGAGCCAGGTCTGGATCTCGTGCGCTCCCTTGAACATAGTGGACATGGCCTTGAAGATGTGGTGCGCGATGTAGCTGGCGAGTAGGATGGCAGGGAATCCGCTGTCGGCTTCCAAGGTAGGGTAGGCGGCATCCAACTGCTTGCATACCTGCTTCTTAGCGCCAGCAAAAGTAACACCGTAGACATTGGTCATGACCGTCTGCTTGACAACCTTGCGGGTGATCTTCCCGCGCACCGCTTTGGCGAAGGGGTTGTCCTGCTGACAGTCCTTCTCAATCAAGTCGATGACGAGGTTGGCCACGGCCGAGTACACATCGGCTGGTCGTTCACCTGGCTCGAGATTGACTTGCTGCGCACCCCAGGTATCACCTCCAAGGGCGGCATAGTGCTGAAGACCATTGCAGGTGCCGTCCTGGTGGACTGGGAGAGTAGAAACGAACTTCTTGGGATCGGGCGACTCCAAAGCGGCCTTGAGCTCGAAACAAGCTGCGAGACACTGCCACGGGTCTTCGCCCTCGAGCCACCACCGCGAGCCGTTGAGCGGGTTTGTGGCCGAATCAAACACGTTCCTCAGATGCTGTTCCGTGAAGGCCTCTCGCTCGTTTAGGCTTGCCTTGCTGAAACCATACACGTTGGCAAGGTGTATCTTGAGCCAACGAAGACCATGCTCACCAAGCTCCTTGCCTTTGCCGAACCGAAGAAGTCCACGGACGTGGTCGGCACCCATGTGGTTGAGGTAGGTAGGTAGGGGATAAGCTCGGCCGCGGAAATCGATGTTGTGGGGGAAGTAGAAGGTTTGGTTGCGGTAAGCTCGTGCAACCTCGAGCTGCAGGTTAGTAAAGCAGCGGACCGAGTGGAAACCGGACTTCTTGTTCTCGGCGGCGACAACAGCACGGTGCCATGCGGTGCGAGCCTGACGGTCATCAGTCTCGGGTTCGGCGGGAACCGAGACGTCGGGGTTGAGGGCGGGAATGCTAGCAATCTCATCTCCCTGGTTCCATGCCTGGAGCATGACGTTGAGGACGGGGTTGTTGATCCGCCACGCGGTCTTGCCTAGTACGTCCAGGCCCTTCAGCATTTGGTCCAGATCACCCCTAGCAATGGCAGCCTCGGTATACATTCGCTGATCCTTCTCTCCCAACTTTAGTCGGACAAGGTTGGCGGAAGTCTCCAAGAAAGCGCCCTTCAAAAACTTAGACCAGGGCTCAGGCTCGACAACCATAGGAAGATGCTTAGCCAAGAAGTTTCCCTTGGGTTCTTTCTTCAACAGTTCCACAAGATCATCATGCACGAAGAGCATGCCGACCTTCTTTCCCTTGCTAAGCTTCTTAGTATGGTGGAACGCGCGCTGGTATTGGCTAATCGTTTCCTTGGTCTCGGGGTGCTTCCGGTAAACTTTGATCTTGGCCGTATCGATCAGGGCGGATAGCAGCGCAGCACCGACTTTGGCACGGATAGAGGTCGGCCACGGTTTGGCACTGGGGCTTTCAACATTTGTCGGCGTAGGCGATACTATCGCCTCCGGTGGCTCAATAGCGTCCGTGGCTTCGGTTGACTCGGCGGTTCGAAGGACAGCCTGGACATGTCGTAAACGCCTCTTCTGACTCGACGAAGTATTATCCTTCCTTGCTGTCTGCTCGCGGATGTCTTCTTCAACAAGTTTTGCGATGCCGTTGATGGTCGCGGCAAGCTTCGCTCCCTTTTCCACGCCCATAATAGACACGGCGTTCAGCGTTCCAAGGATGGTAACCGCAGCAAGTCGCGACGGGGTAGATTGTCGGAGGAAGGGCCCGTAGAGACACCTATCAAAATCCTCTTCACGCTTCTTCTCCGTCTTCGTTTCCGCAATCTCAACCTTGACGAGCTCTTCCTTCAGCCTATCCTCAAGCGCGCACTGCCAATCATACATGCGAGAACCTAAGCTCTCGCGTCCGATGATGGAATTAAGGCCCATCTTCTGGAGCGATTCGTTCTCCTCTCTCCATCGCTGAACTGCCGCATCAACGCAGTCACGTTCTAGCCTGCTTTGGATTTCTTTGCGCTCTTTGACACTCAAGCTAGAGATATCGCAACCCTGAGGAATCTCATCAAATAAAGAAAGAGTCTGTTGGACAAGTTTGAGACTGAGACCTTTCTGAGGTGTAGGCATAACGTCGGGCATCTCGCTCGCCGCGATGTCGTTGGAAGATTGGTGTTGGTGTATGGCCGCATCCGCCTCAACAGCTGTAGCGTCTTCTTCAACCACCACGTTATAAGTCGGGCAAATGTCTGTAATAACGGCGAGATCTTGATCGGACAGGATGTCCGCCATCGAAAGCACCTCCAGTCCCGCATCGCCTGGAGCCATCCCCATGTATCGTGCGACTGACCGGCTCAACCTAGCACCTCGCTGAGACAAGATGGACGCCTTGAGCATGCAAGCAATCGTTTCGGCAGTCTGAGGAAGTCCCGATCGTCGAATTTGAAGTTCGTACCACTTATGGAGCTCCTCTAATGCGGTCTTATCGGGGGACATACGCATCTGGTCGAGAGACGTCCGTAGATAAAGGTTATGGAGCATGATTAGTTGCTCTTGGGGGAATTCATCGAATTGGCCGAGTCGCTTGAGGACTAGTTGCGCCCGGTCGAGCTTATGGACCTGAAGACACGCATTGAATACCGCAATCAGCTCTTCAACATCTCCGGAGATGCCTTGCCGATTCATCCGCAACCTTTGTATGCTGGGCGCAGGATCATCGATTTTGAGAGGTTGAGAGACATTGAAGGGACGGAGTTCGTAGTAAGGACTGGAAGCAGGTGTGTCGAAACTAGATAGAGGCGAATGGGATGAGGATATCGGTTCGAATGGACCTTGGGCGAAGAGGCTGCTACCATCAACTGCGGTGGCTAGAGTCCTCGCGCCATTATTGGAGCCACTCCAGGGTTGGCCATCTTGCCTTGCTGGCAAAGCGGTCCTCGCCGGGCCTAAAGTGTGGTAAATTGCAGAGGAGCGTCGTGCAGTGGTCGGCGATACATATCGCAGGTTCCTTATCCGATTGAGGGAAGGCCGAGGGCCGTGTCGGAGAAGCATCTTGCCTCACGCGATCAACCGCGTGAACACGCGAGGGAAAAGGAACAGGAGAGGTTTGGCGGTCGCCAGATTAGAGTAATTAAAGTACCAATTAATAAAAGAACATGGCTATGGGTAAAAGTAAAACAAGTCGGTCTTCCCTAAAGGAGCGTTGAGAAGAAAGACGATGGCGGAAGGATGGGTATTGTTGAAGACGTTCCCCCGAGAATTGAGGTACTTGGGGATAGAGGCGATTCTTCTAGCACGACTCGACTGAGGATTTCCAAAAATTTTCCCTTCGATTCAATCTTCAATCTTCTGTCACTGCGCAAATCTCGAGATTCTCATTCGCGGATTGTCACGTGTCAGTTGAGTAATTTACTCCACAGCTGGCAGCTGGCATGGTGGTCAAAGCTCCTTCCCCGTCGGCCGAAGTGGAATTTTCGTGGATGGATCAATTGATGGATCAAATGATGGGGGGCGGGTTTTATCTTGGGTGTCTTGAGACTTGAGAGAGGAGCGTGCCGAAACCCATCGCCACTTCACTCGGTCGACGGCCCTGTTATTCATTCCACCATGGCTGCTCGACCGTTTTCGACCTCTCTGGGGTCTTTACAGACCCGGCTATGCTCGAGAGCTATCCTAAGCTCCTCAATGCGCTTCGCTAGCCGCCATCCAACAATCCAGGCCTCGTGCACACCTTCCAAATTGACGGCGACACGGTCCTTGAGCTCCTCGCTCCCGACGAGGACATCGAATCCCAAAGACACACCGACCGAGGACGCCGAGCTCCAGAAACCAACCACGGGCAATGCTCCCCCTGAGTCTACTGCAGGATCGACAGACACCCCGTGGTATCTCCAGGTCGAGCCTCCAAGCCATCCTCCCGTGCAAGAAGCAGCACCACTACCGCCCCTACCCGCCGATTCTCCTCCGCTCCTCCAACCATTGATGAAATATATATACGAAGAGATGGGCCTAGACGATTTGAACCTGCTAGACCTGCGAGACTTTGATCCTCCGCCCGCAATTGGCCACAATCTGCTCATGCTTTTCGGCACCGCTCGAAGCGAGAGGCACCTACACGTTGCGTCGGCCCGCCTAGTGCGATGGCTGCGATACAACTACAAACTGGAAGCGGAAGCAGACGGCCTCATCGGTCCGGGTGAACTCAGGACGAAGCTCCGCCGGATGCGGCGCAAAGCGAAGCTACTCGGGACTAATACGATTTCGAGAGCTGGGGCCGACGACGGTATCACGACTGGCTGGATCTGCGTTAACCTCGGCATGGTTGGCGCCGAAGTCAACGAGACTGCGCGTTTCGATGAATCCGGTCAGTTATCCGGCTTCGGGAATAGCGCCGTGGAGACAGGGTGTACAATTGTTCTACAAGTCATGACGGAGTCGCGTCGTACGGAGCTGAATCTCGAGAAACTCTGGCTCGACAGCTTGGCGAGGAATCAAAGGCAGAGACAGTCTTTTACATCGGCGCCGCCAAAGGGCATGGCGACTGCTGCAAAGCCGCACCCGTCGGAGTCGCTCCCCGGGCAGAAGCGGTCCTATTCTACTCAACGCCTTGTTCACGGTGAATCCTCAGACGAGAGTCTTCTTACGCCGTTCAGCCCTCTAAATGAGGCTCGGCGCAAGGTCTTGTCTTTCCAGCTCGATCCGAGCGATGCGCAATATCCCGCTGTCCTCCGCTCCATCTTCTCGCCGTCCCTCGGCGAAGCTCATGCTAAGGAGCAAGTCAGTCTCGCAGCAGATGTCATCCGAATCGTGTCCGATCAGAACAAGGATATTCTCAACAACGAGATTCTCATCACCCTCATCGAGTCCATCGCTCGCTCCGGGTCTAAGAGCCCGATCCTCGCCAAAGCCCAGGAGAACGTCGAGTCGCTCCTGATCATCAAGCGTCTCCCTTGCCCCGAGGAACCCCAACTCATACGACTCATGCAAGCCTACGCCATCCAGGGTAACTGGAGTCGCTTCTGGGACACGTGGCGTCTCCCACCACGATTTCGACGTGCCCGCTCCGAGAGCCTCTACGCTGCCTTATTCGAGATTGCGGCGTCGTCGAAAAACATAGCTGTGTGTCTGGAGGCGCTCCGAACCTGCGTTCACGATATGCAGTTCGAGGACCCGGCGGTGTTCCCAACGGATCCCGTGTATAACGCCATTCTCAAATGTGTATCAGTCGCCGACGCCACGGCTATCGAGACGGCTGACAGGGTCTTGAGCGGTGAAGCTCAGTGGCTCAGCTCGAACTATATCGGGCCTCCTAACGAATGGAAGCAGAGCAGGGCGCAGATCTTGTACGAGAGACATCGGGATAGAGAGCTTGTCACCTTAGTTAACACGCTGCGGTATGTGAGGGAGCAGCATACCCTGACTGGCAAAATGACAAGAATGGAGGAGAATGTCAACAGCGAATAAACTTGCTGGCAGAAATATTGTATTAGTAGACTGTATAACTCAGATTAAATTAGACAGAGAGACATTGATCCCCTGTATTTCCAATAATAAACAGCTTATTAGGCCTCAACTCGGGTTTTCTCTATACCTGCGTTGGACTACCGTCCTTTCTAGGTGGGTTTTCCCCTTCTCTTTTCTCTTTATATTTTTTTTCTCACGCTCTTCTCATCGCGTCGCGGATCATAGGTGCAACCTGCTTGCGACTATGCTTTAAATTCCCCTGCTTCCATGCTTTCCCCCATTGACCATGCGCATCAAGATCCAGCAGCCCGTCCCTAAACGAATGCAAGTCAAGTTCCGCCTGTTCAGCCTTTTCAAAGTCTCTCGAAGCCTCAACGGCCTTCTCATTCCGTCCCCAGAGCAACACCTCCCTCTCATACCGTCCGTCGTGCGTGGCCAACGTCATTACGGACACGAGATCGAGACCCTTTTCCTCAGCCCATTTACCGAGCTCTCCCATCAGGACATCGGCCGAACCACCGGCCCTACCGAGCAGGTAATCAAAATTTTGAACGACAGCAGATGTCCCCAGCTTCATGCCACCTTCGACCCACTCCTTGTAATCCTTCCTAAAGATGTCTCTTAAAGATAGCCCGTCGAGATCCCTCCTCACCCTATGTATCTCATCACAGTACTTCTCCCTGTCATAGCCGGTCCCACCGAGCTTCTCCTCGAGGTACTCCACGGCGCGGACGTCCCAAGGCGTAACCCTGTCCTTTGCGCGAAGATTGACCGTGTCGGAGAAGATGACGCCCAGGGCCATGAGTGCCATGCTCTTATCGGCCTCGGCGGCGTCTTGTGACACCTTCGCCTCTCGAGCCAGAGAATCCCAAGCTTCGCGGCAATGCTCGACGATGAGACTCACGCAGCTCCCGCTCGTCTCGATGACACGGGGTTGCACGTCCTTGGACACGAAGTTCTCGTCGGCGTGGTGGTCGACGCATCCGACGATGCGCGTGCCGTAGCGTTCCTTGATAATACCCGTGGGGCTGTTGTGGTCGACGAGATACAAAGATAAGTCGTCGGACGAAGCGGCGTTCTGGCCGCCCTGGGGTAAATCGTCCAGGGTGAGAAGGTCGCGGGGCTCAAGGCCGGCACGGGCCAACACGGCGGTCATCTCGGATCGGAGAGGGAGGTCATCACGAGGAAGATTGGAGATGGGAATGTAGATTTTTCGGGTTTGGGCGTTTATTGTGTGGAGATAGGCGAAGATGACGGCCGAGCACAGCGAGTCGAGATCTAGAAGGGTGAGAAAAAATGAGAATAAAATAAAAAGAGAAAGAGGAAAAGTAGTGAGATTTCTCGATCTCTTGTAAGTGAGAAAATTCGGCACTCTTCATGTTTACTTACCTGCCGATTCGTTCCCGGCTACCAGGGTCAAAGGCAACTCTCGCTGGGTTGGGGAAGCGTAGAGCTTCGCACGAGCGAGAGAGAGGAAAGCTCGCAGGCTCGGTTTTGGCGACATTGTTGTGTGAATCGATGTAGATGGTTGGGAAAGAAGAATAGATTTGCTCATCAAAGTCTCAGGTCCAGCTTGAAGTTAATCGAGCTTCTTAGATTTGGACTGACTCAGTCATGGCGGGGTTGCTCCGCTCATCTCATCAATCGATCTCAATTCAATTCGACCCCGCCACCATCACATCCACATCCACATCCACATCCATCCTCATTTCATCGCATCAATAATCTTAAACTCTCAACACCCTTGACCATTCGCTGAGCCATCAATCTGAATCCTTCTCAATACCATCGCCCCTATCCTCAAAAACCACCAACCCCCCCGTCCTAAACCCACCCCCACCATCCCCCAAAATGGCCCCCATCCGCCTTGCCATTCTTGAGGCCGACATGCCCCAACCCCAAACAGCCGCCCGCTACTCCCACTACACCGGCCTCTTCACCTCCCTCCTCACCTCCGCCACGTCCCCCACGCCCGTAGCAGCCCGCTTCACCATCACCCGCCACCACATCGTCAACGACGCCTCCGCCTACCCCTCCCTCTCCGACATCGACGCCATCCTCATTACGGGATCTAAGCACTCAGCGTACCTAGACGACGAATGGATCCGAGATTTGGTGGATTATACTCGCAAGGCTCTCGAGACGAATAGGGTGAGAGTCGTAGGGGTGTGTTTCGGTCATCAGATTCTGGGAAGGGCCTTGGGTGTCGGTGTGGGGCAGAGTGAGAAGGGGTGGGAGGTGGCCGTTACGGATGTTGAGTTGAGTGAGGAAGGGAAGAAGCTCTTTGGCTTGGGGAAGATGGTGAGTTTGGATATGTCTGTTATACTTGGAAGAGAGGAAGAATGGCGAAAACGTGAAAGACAAAGGAAAAAGACGAAATGCTAATGAGGGGATGATAATAAACACAGAGAATCCAGCAAATGCACCGCGATGAGGTAAAGGCCTTCCCGGCCGATGCCATCCAACTCGCTTCTACGGCTTTTTGCCCCGTACAAGCTATGTATGTGCCCAAGCGGTACATCTCGGTCCAGGGCCATCCTGAGTTTAACGAGGAGATCGTCCGAGAAATTTGCGAGAGGAGACATGACGCCGGCGCTTTCTCGGATGAGCTTTATGGGGACGCCATGAAGAGGGTGGGTAATGAGCATGATGGGGTTGCGATAGCGAAGGCGTTTGTGCGATTCCTGGAAGAGGAATAAGTAAAACTGGAAAGATAAGTTTTTTTTTTTTTTGTTTCTTTCTTGGATATAGAGGGGATATAATTAGAAGTACGATACTTGAATTTTCCGATCCCTTTTATTTATGAGGCTGATCGTTGTTGCACGAGAAGATAGTGGAAGAGACATCTATGATAGAGCTACAGCATTTGATAGAAAATGTATATAACATGAAGGGGACATCCCTCGCCAAAGTGCTCCTTAACTGCAGAATATCCACGGATATATCAATGCTCCGAGTTGGTTATACAAACCTTGTACTATGCCATGCTCGTTCTCCCCCCCCAAAACGCCGTGGTTATTGTATGCCAACATGATTACCGTTCCTTATCCAATACCGAGAGCCGAGTTATCCCCTTCCCATCAAAAAGAAAGAAAGAAAAGAGAAAAAAAGGGTAGTGATGCCATGAAATAAAAATGTTCACAAAAAACGCCCCTGCCCAATGCTGATGATGCCCAGAGTCTAGCGACGATCCTCCTTTGGTCGTCCTTGGTGTCATAGATGCCCCCAAACCTGCCAAATTCTGTGTTCCCCGTCCCGATGTGATCCCGCCGAACCCGCCCCAGCCCGCCCCTGTGTTCTCCAATGGGTATAGTTTAGCGTCCATGCCTTGAGATGCAAGCCCATAATGCGGGATCCCCAGTCTTGGTGAACTCTCCAAGTGTCTCCCGGGAATGGATATTGTAACAATAACAAAAGAAAACCCCGGTATGGTAGTATACAGGGGGAAAATAGAATAGAACGCCAGTCCACAATCACCTTCCAACCAACGCCTCCTCATCATAGGACCCCATATCCTTGGGGGGCTCCACATCCACCACATCCCACCACTGCCGACTCCTCCTCTTCCCCAACGGCATCTTCAACCTCCTCTCCGCAATCTCCACATCAAGCCTCCGCCGCGCAATCCGCCCATCAACAAGCATCTCCTCCCTCGTCCTCCCCACAGTGGGTTGCCTCCTCCTCGGAGCAGCCCCAAACTTCCACGACGACGTCCCGGACCCCGTCAGCTTCGTCTTGTTCACATGCCTCCACGGCTTCTCTCGGATCGAAAACAGCAGCGCGTTCACGGCACCCTGGATGCACAAGCTCATGAGGCTGAGCACGAGCACCCCGAACGGCACCAGGTCGTCGTCGTCTTCCCACGTGAGGATGTGCGAGATGAAGGGGACGAGCCAGACGACCATGTATACGAGAGGGTAGATGAAGAGGAGGCGGAGTTGGTGGCGGATCTTTTCGCGCGTCTTGGCCATGCCGGATACGTCGGCATCGGTTTCGGCGAAGAGGGCCGACGAGGATGTCGTCGAGCTGTAGGATGCGCGGCCCGCGGCGGCGCCGTCGCGTGTGGTTGTGGATATGTTTCCGACGGACATGATTCGGGCGGGTTGTTGGTTGAGGGCGGCGGTCGACGTATTATCTGCCGCAAATATCGAAAGAGGGAGTCCGTCTCCATCGCGCGATAGTAAAGTGTCGGGGGTCCGTGGAGAATTGATGCCTCCACCTTCGAAGTCGACGATCGTTGTGGGTGAGACAGACTCAATGTCGGATAAATTGTCGGCGGGTCTCGATGCCGGCCGAGTCGGTGGATCGGTGGCGTTGGAGTTCGGCCATTTCCACTTTGTTGGGAATTGGTGCCGCTGAGTTGGGGCCGGCGCGTCATACTGAACTCTTGCTAGGTCGAACTTTACCGAGCTAAAGGTGGATACCGAGTTTTGTCGATCTCGGCAAGTGTGATCAAAGGCCGACCCCCTCCTTGAGGACGGCAGTGAGGAGATCTGATATGTCGTCGCCGGCGGGGTCGGAGCCGGCGATTCGGGTTCGCGTAATTGCGTAAATGCGTAGTTCGCTTGGTTCCTCTTTAGGTTGATGCGGTTGAACCGCCTCATAAGAAACGAAACATATAAATATATACAAGCGTATATGAAGAGGATCGCGAGGAAGATGACATAACGGGGAACCCAGCTCAGCACGGTCCGCGGCCAAGAAGGTTCGATAGGTAAGAAGCAGTTCTCGCCGAGGTTCACGTAGCCGTAGGGCTTGTGAATAAAAGCAAGAGATGCCATGAGGACGGGGAAGCAGAAGAAGGCGGCATAAGCGTAGGGGCGGTACGGGTATAAGCCATATTCGCCGTTGGCGCGTTTTGGCCTAAAGATGTAGAGGGCGGTGTGAATGGCGATAAGGAGCACAGCAACATCTGACGCCTCGACACCGACGGTTAGGAAGAAGCCGCTGGCTTGGCAAAACGCCGACGAGGATTGTACGGGGCCATGTACGAAATCGACGACGGCGAATATCATAAACCAGAGTGACTTGAACATGTCGCTCTGTATAAGAAGCATGATGAGGCTGTGACGGAAAAAAAAAAAAAGGTTAGAAGCTCAAGCTTGGCATGCTCGTCATAACCGTGCTGCACCTCACGCAACACAGCGTAACACGCAACCAAACACACAAACTTACTCGTGACGGAAGCTGCGTCTCATTCGCGTAAACCAGTAGAATGCCACCAGAGCAAACACGACACTGACGGACGAGCAAGTCAGCGACGTCAGCTTGAGAAAGAAGACATCGTTGTCGTCTAGCCACCTGGGAACGTCGGTGCCGTCGGTATTGCGCGGGAAGATGTCATGGCTACTACTGCTGCTACCGCCGGGAGGAATGGCCAGGCTTGCGGCCATCGTACTGGGAGCTTCGCTGGCCCGCACGAGGGCCAGGTGTTGGGAGGATGAAGTCGGCGGTGGGCGAGGGGTGATTATCATAAAACCATGCGAGTTGAGCCCATGATGCGAGTGGAAATAGGGCCGCCTTGTTCAATCTTTAACCGCCCAGAGATAAGTGGTGAAAGTCGAGAAGCGCAGTTGAGGATTCGAATGGCGGGCTTCTGGTGCGACATTCAAGATGCGGATGTAAGTCGTCGAGAGGAGCGGTCGTATTCTAGGCTCTTTTGCTGTGTTGTTTCCTCATTCATTCCTTAATTCGCATGTAGGATCCCCAGGACAGGTCTAATCACAATTCGTCAAGCTTTTTCGACAGAGCCGAGGAGCATTCCAGGAGAGAGATCTGGGAAATGAGTGTAAGGTCTGAGGGACGAAGAAAGCGGTTGAGAAGAGAAACAGGATGCAAGTCCGTGAGCGAGCGAGTGACGGAGTGTCGGAGTGAGCGAGTACGTATAAGTGGGTTGGAGGAGGGAGGTGGTTTAGGTTGAGACTAGTAGGGCACGCCAGACGAGGGTAGGGTGGGTAATGGGCACATCCCGACTGCAAGTAGGGGCAAGGGCAGGGTTGAAAGGCGGTATTTAGACTAAGGCGACCATGGTTGGTCTCGCTGGTCTCGCTGGTCGGCGTGGTCCCGGAGGGCACAACAGGGCAGAACAGGGGACAGGGATTGTCTTGGAAAAGCATGGGTGGCGGTGACCAGCGGAGCACAGACTTTCCTGGTGATCGGTACCGCACAACTGACTCCGTTGAGAGCGGAACAGGGAGCCGAGATGATAATAATAGTTGGGGGAGGCGATAGTGCTACGACAGAGGCTAAACCACTTTGTCGTACCAGTATTACTACTTAGTGCACAAAGCTCAAGCTACAAGTACATTGATGGATCGTTTTGACAGGACCTCGACATTGGACGGGACCTTGATGGATCCCAGACGGAAACCGGAACCGGCTGGCCTTGGAATGAAGGGGCAACATCTCAAGAGAGATGAGGATGAGAAGAGAGCGTGTGAGAGCAAAAAGGAAGGGAACCGGGTCCTTTTGGTTGCAGATCTCGTACGAAGTATGAGCCCCCAAATAACGTTTGAAGGGTCTGGCTGGAGCTGTTTTAGCAACAGGGAGAGGATTTGCATCCATGGATCACTGGTACAATTGTATCAATGGGGATCATGTCAAACCAGATTTACACAGCTTGAAGTCACTTTCGGCGCGGTAGTCGGATCACATTAATACGTGGTCCGTATGCGTGCGCTGGTGCTTCGTACGAAGCCCAAAGTCGTGGGGAGCACTGAAGCTCCAGTATTTCGCCGCGTACACAGGTACGGAGGTACCTCTGACTGTCTGACTGGGGGCATTACCAACCAGCTGGCAGCACTCCACTCCACCTTAAACTTCGTCCCTGAACAGAGTAGTGTCGCAGTGGATGTACTCCGCAGCTCTCCTTGGTCGGCAGTCAAGGTGACAGGAGCTCGCATTTACGCGTACCTCGGAGTCGTACCTTCGTACCTGTGCACAAGGGGCCAGCCAGCCATTGTAATCTTAATGCCTCTGGGAAGTACTTTTCAATCCAGCTCGTTGGCTTCGTCACCGTCATCGTCACCGCCGAAAATAGATGGCGCGTAAGTGTACCAAAACTAAACAAAAAAATCGTGATTTTGTTTAGGTTGTATTCCTGACGTACCCTCCTGCATCAACTCTCTCCATTGGCTGTAGGGTTAATCCAACAAACGACCTCGGGGATACCCTCATTGTGCGAATCGTCGCATTGCATTGGTGTCCCAAAATTTCCTCTTCTCAAACCTTTTTAACCACTTTACAAATATCCCAAGCACCGCCCGAGGCGTTTCCGCTCCCTTTCGAGGATCACCGGTAATACAGAGCAAGGGAAAAGCCAAGCGCCTCGGTGTTATGAGTACGAAGGATACAAGGTTGGAAACTAGGAACACATTTGGAGCGTCCTCCGAGCTCTACTTGTAAACTACGTTTCGCGTGATCAAAGGAAAAGAGAGACAGATCATTGATGGCTATTATCACAGGGGTCGACGTTGGCAGGATGAGCAGATCCCGGGACCGCCCCCCTTTGTCAGGAAGCAAGGGAGCGTGACGATCAGAGATCAAATCGGTCGTGGCGGCGGTAACAGAGCTGGACGGAGTGGGCGCCGACGCATCTGGACACACCAGCAGTAGCGTGGGGAGTATGAAGTTACAGAAGTGTGAAGCAAGGTACGGGGTACCCCGGAAGATGACGGAGTATGGGATGGCTTGGTGAGAGCAAGTTTTTTTTCCCTCCTCCTACGCCGAAAAAAAGGAATGGGGGCGTTTCTTCCTCTCCCCTCCCCCCAAATCTTTCTCACTTGTTGGTGACGAAAAGACAGTGGCAGGGGACGGAACAGAAATAGGAGAGACATTTTGACCAAAATTATCTCAGCATTTGAGCAAATCTCTCCGAATGGCGGAATTATATCGAGAGCGAAGCCAGGAGAGGACTCTCCAAGACAGGATCGACAGCTTGGGCTTAAAAAAAAAAAAATCTAAACTGGGAAAGGAATGGGCACACGTTGAAACATGGTGGCTCCAGAAAAAGTATCGAGATTGCGGTGACGACTCCAGCGTCCAGGATGCCTGGCTGGCTGTGACCGCATCGTACATCACCAGACATGAACTAGCAATCAAAGCATGACTCTCTGCTTGTAAACTACGAAGTTCGAAGGAGAGCTTGCATAGTCCCGCATCAATTCCGATAAAATACGAGACTCGATTTTCCTCGATTTCTCTTTACATTTACTTCTTCTCCTTCTCTCTTTCAGCCCGTTCTGGTAAAGAGCACTGTGAACGACTGGCCTTAGCTGTGCTGAAGCTCTGCAGTGGGGATGCAACAGATTCAAAGTTGTACAGCTAGCTGGCTTTTTCGTGAAGACTATCGTCCAAGGATGTAGAGGTGGTCGTGGAAGTTACGTCAAATTTATTATGCTGTACGAAGTAGTGTATCATTGGGGTTTTAACTGTTTGCCCCGAATAATCACTATCCACAAGGAAACTAGTACTTCGTACTTCGTAGTGTGAACTAGTAAAAATCAGAGGAAGGGGAAAAAGGAAAATGGGGAATCGAATCACCTCAAATATGACCACTTGTGAGGGGCCAGAAAAAGGATCAACTTACTCGTTGCTTCGTCTCAGTTCCACCTTCGTGGCGGGAGGGACGCCACTTAATTTGGACCATGTTTGTCCATCGTTCACTGCCGATGACAGCAGCACAATGGCATGGCTCCGAGGCAGCAAAAAATAGGCAGACCTCGGAACCATTATTTGTCCGTCCAACGGCAGATTCATTGATTCGTGGCTCGTCCTTTAACCGTGGTCGATTGATGGTCGCTGTGAACTCAGGAGGGTCGTGCTCGGCTCATTGTCGCCATCCGACCCGACCGTCTCATGTTCCCAACTTTGTTCATGTTGTCACGGACTCAGGTTCCTACTAAGATTATTCCATGCCATTGGTGGCATCATTATTGCATCTGATTCCAAATCGGCGATGTCTACCTGTGTACGAAGGTAAGTTTTAATGTATTTCAGGATCGGGGTCCTGGGCCCGAACGTCTGGACACACCAGGCCAGCGAGCATATCCCCAGATGAGGTGTCGATCGAGATCGCCGAAAATCGGACGGTCCAGCAACAGCAGCCGGGAAAGCTCTCAGCAGACAGTCTTGTCTCATACGAAGCCTGGACAAAAGGCATTATATACCGAACAACATCTCACGTACGCGGTTGATGCGGTTACCGAAGCCTGGCATTGATGCATCTCATTCCCTGATCTGCGCCTTTTGATGGGAGAAGGGGCTACTGTGGGTGTATGAGAGGATCTGTCGATCGACGCACAGTATTTTCGGATACGCTACTGCCGACTCCTGCCTGCTGCACCTTGATAAAAGTGAGATGGAGAAGAAAAACGGGGGAAACCAGCTAGTCTTTCCTGATGCTGTAACATGCAACGACCATCCGCCTGGCGAGCTGTGATGCATGAGTGAGTATATGCACGATAGGTGCAAGTGTTTATTAGTTTACTATGTATATTTCAGGACTGCCTGTCACTACTCAAGAACTTGTTGATGTGACAGACAGAGAGAGGCAGAGACGGAAGGTCGTCAAATGCCCCATTCGGCATTTGCCTGTCACTGCCACTGAGTAGTTTGCTCTCATCCTACGACCTTCAGTGGACTTGGTGTGAAGCTGCCCAGTCTGGCTATTTTGGACCATGGACCATGCACGTCAGCCAAGCTCGACCCGACTATTCACTCCGCTTGGGGACTAGCCTGGCCTGACCTGCGGACCAGCTCGCCCTTTGCCTGGCCTGGTCGTACGCCGAGCGGAGATTAGACCGGTGAATGTGAAAGGGCGTGAATTGAGGAAATCCAATAGTGTAGTCACTGTTGTGGCCAAAGTTCAATGCATTGGCCCCTAATGTTGACGCGAAGAAGAGTACGAAGTATGCGTACGCATACATAATCGACAATGTGATTGCTGGCGCCAGACTCGACGAGATTCACCTAAGACCTAAAGCTAGTTTAATATCGGATCCGCCCATCCGTTATCCATCATCACATCAAGTCTTGATCAATGCTTCAATGTTGATCAAGGATTGATGGTTGATCCCAGGCCAGCCTGGTTTGCCACTGCCATCAATTTGCAACCCGCCCCCTCCCCGTACCCATCCGTCCCCCTTCCCCTTTGCCATGCAGCCACCCCAGACCATTAAAAGACCAGTGCAGAACCAAACGACCGGCAGATTGCCGATCAACGAAGTTGATTCGTTGGAGCTTGTCCAGCATGGGACACAAAGGGACACAGGGCAGAGGCCGCATGCAGCGGTGTGAGCTCCGAGACCAGACAACACGGGGTTGGAGTGAATCACTTCGTACCTCATACATTTGTTGATTCTTCATCAATCGATCTGTGCTTCGCCAAATGTTAGCACTTGTCGCCTATTAATGTGGACGGATTCCTGTCCTCCCAAAAGGGGTCCCCTTGCAAAATACTGTATGATTCGGTACGCCATAACCGATCAACTTCCAGGCTGGCTTTGCTTTTCCTTCCGCAACCTCGACGCGTGAATCAACCACTGGACCTTTACCTCGTAGCCGGCAGAGTGATTGGGTCTTGACCAGCCACCCTCAGACCCTCATCTCTCTCATCTTTGTATTATTAGACTGTGCCTCCTTTCAACCCGAACTCTCCACTACTTCGTACCTCCACATGCCGAACGGAAACCCCCGCGCGATGGGCATAAAATCTGAGCCTTCATCAGCAGATCAACATTGCGGTTGTTTTCCACTTGTCCACTAGTAGCGTATAGTTAGTCCACCTTAGGCCGTTGAGACCCAAACTTGTCTCAGCGGAGTTCAAGTTGCGTTCCTTTGAGCTAATAACGAAAGCGCGATCGGCAGGAAAGACCCATCCGAAGTAGTGTATGGGGGTACCAGTCTCCCAGAGATGGGGAACACCTAACCCCCCGTTCCCGTCCTTGATCCACACGATCCACATTGCTAGAGGTGGTGGCTAGAGGTGGTGGCTAGAGGTGGTGGGATACACCTTTGTATCAAGTAAAGAAAAAAGTAATCATAAAATAAGACCCAACAGCAACAGGAGGAAACTGATCGTCGGCGGGTATTACGTAGTGGAGTCGCTTGCCAGAAGTCGACAAACTCCTGAAGAGCGGCGGACTGTGTACGATTGCCCTTGTCCCTTTCAGCGCGAGAGCTCAGAACGCGCCGCAGTTCGAGGTCAGGTGGGTGAGGCAAAACTGACACTATCTGGTAACGAGTAATGTTAGTTTATTACCATCCCTTTCGTAAAAGCCTTAATGATTTGCAGACCGCTACTCTCCTAGCAGAGGTGAAGAGCTAGAACTACACTAAACTACTTGATCGATAGATGACGTTTTGGACATCCCAGGGAAATAGTTCCGATTCTTAGCTGGGGGATTAGCACTACCATAAACCAGCTACTACAAGAGCGGATACAAGAACCGACGTTCATGCATTTCTCGCATCGCATCTCCACTAATACTTTGTGCTTTGATCTCACTTCAGGCGGCGGAGTACATACATACGGTTTAATACGTACATGCTTCATCTATGACATTTAATGCATTTTAATCCTCTCATCAAAAGATATCACGCAGGCGCCTGCCATGTGAAGTAGTTTATAATGCAGTAATACGCGTTTCCCTGTTTCGTGGGACGGGACTCGTTCAAATCTCCCAGTTGGAGGGAGGCTCAGCCCCACGACCGCGAAATCCCCCTCGCTTCCCCTGCTGGCGTGGGAGAATCGGATTGGTACAGACAGACAGTCACTTGAGAATGGGCGCACAATCGGTCTGATACGACCTGCAAGATAGGTTGGGCAAAACACATCACATTCCCTCACCTTTGTCACATCAACCTCGGGAGCGCTAACTTTTGTGTGAAGATATCTAAGAATAGCTGTGGGAGGTACGAAGTACGAGGTCGCAGCGCTTCGTTTCCGACTTCTGTCTGAGAAGAAAGTGCAGAAAGAAACAAAGATTTACTTCATGTTATTCTTACTTCCTGGGGGCTGTTGCCAGTTCGACAACCAGGAGCGGGCACCAAAAAGAAGAAAAAGAAAAAAAAATCAACCTGTTCATGTTCTCTTTTCAGAAAAAGCATCAATAGCTAAAGCACTGGCGACATCTCTGCCTGGCGGCGTGCTGTCTCTCATCATCTCATGGCGTTGCTTTTTGAGAACTCAGCCCTTGCTCTCAGTTTAATTGCGACTTTGTCGCTCTCTTGTCTTGTCGTATCTCGACGCATATCGAGCGGCGCTCCTTGCATTCGTCGCATAACGAAGGAGGAACTATTTGTGATTCAATGGCCCGCATCGAATCGATTTAATAAAGAACGTGGCTGATGGGCTTTTTGCGATACAGATGGACTCCAGCACGAGACCCCAAACACGAGGTTTGACTCTTCACCAACGAAGCCGTTATAGCCCCCACCCCCATCCCCCATCACTCATCACCCCAACCTCTCTTGCTTCTAGTTCGGCAGTTTGTCTTCACAATTTGCTGCTTCCTGTATGTACGAAGTACACCAACAATGAGAGATGACGCTGGGCTGGGGGCACAGGCCATGAGCTATCAATAGATCAGGGTTGATGTCCAGCCGTCGTCAACTATCCCGCCCAGCACTTTCATGCTGGAACATCAAAGTACGGATTCTATAGATTGTGCTCACCTGCCCTCCAACGCCTTACCAAACGCCTCACCCAAAGTTGATGCCTGAGGTGAGCCGAGAGCCAATTTTAATTCTCCGCCACACGAAACGGCAGGAACAGGGAAAACCAGCACACGCCGCAGTACTTTCGTATCACAGCACCTTGAGCGCACCTTCAAAACCCTGTCTCTCCCAGCACGTCAATTCCGCCAACATGTTCTCCCACGTTACCCCAAAGTTCTCCTTCCCTTGCTTAGTTCGTGATGTCACTTCCCATTCTCCATTTCTAGACATCGGAAGTTGTTGCTAGACCTGACCGTTTTGCTCGCCACCCAACTTCACGGCGATCTTGGGGGGCAGAGCTCGTCCTCCCCTGACGGTCTCTAGACCTTCGGTCCCGGTATCTTGTGCGCCAGCTTGTATCTGATGTGTGTACTATCCGAAGCGGCGCCAGACCTTGTCCGGGCTACCGTTGGTGGGCGATGGAAGATGTCGAACTCCTAGCGTTAGTTGGAACCTTAAACTTTCGAGTTACTCCGCAGGGCCAATCTAGGGGGTAAGGCTCTCGACGCCCAGCATGTCACTATAGGGAAATTATCTGAGAATTTAGGGAGACGATCGCCGATGGTCTTACTCCTCAGGGTGGTGAAGATGTATTGCCATCAAAAACGGCCGGTGCACGAGTCAAGATGATTTGTCAATGGTCCTAAACCCTGAAGACATGCCTCGTATGGTAGCCACGAGGAAAGGATACACTTCACACAAGTAGAATAATGAATAGTAATCTACATCCTCAGAACCCATAGCTAGAACCTTAAAAGGAAAGCTTACCATCAAGGTGTTTAGGATCACGATAACCTGTTCCTTGTCGCAGCTGCTTCTTCATCCACCATCCTATTCGGTACCTAGATAGCTACGGCCGAACCCCGAGAGTCATGTACGGCTGGCTTGGGCTTCTTGGCCATGATAACCGCTTGACCAAACTTGGTGAACACCCTGATTTCCGTCAACTCCAAGCCAGCACGCTCCAGCAGATGGCGATAATCGGCGCCGGACCGACCTTTAGCATCGTGGCACGCACGTGCGGCGAGGGCTGCCGCAGGAGTCCACAGATCCGGTTCTGGCAGGTTGCCCTTGGTCTCCCACCTGTGCCCTTGCACGTAGTCAACAATCATCAGCAAGCTGTCGGGGGACATGGATTTAGACTGGGATGCGAGGATGCGCACACAGTCGTCGTCAGCCCAGTTGAGAAGGACAAACTGGATGAAGTATGCCCGCGCCCCTTTGACTGGCTGCTCAGTGAAGAAGTCGTACACCATGGTCTCAACACCGGCCTCGCGGGCCTTTTCCGCCTTCTCGACGACAGCGGCGCGATCCTGCATGATGATCCTGCCGCCGAGCTTGTGGACCTTCTGCACCTCGATGGACTGCGAGCCGTCGCCGCCGCCGACATCGACGAAGACCACCTCGTTCTCATGCGCATTATATGCAATTTCCTCGTCAAAGTGCACCACGTCGACCCATTTCGCCGTGACAGCGTGGACCGCGGCCATGTACCCATAAAAGCTCGCATGCCTCTCAGGACGTGATTCAAGCCAGTCGTAAAAGCTATCTGTGGTGTTGTGGGCGACCTGGAAGGCCGTCCTCTTGCCGCTTCCGTCAGGCCTCTTGGCACCGCTGGTAAGGACCTGATGGAGCGAGCCATAAGCAGGTCCGACTATGTCGTGCCAGCAGGTGAGGGTTGTCATGACCTTGGGGTCCAGCAGGTTGTGAGTGAGCTTTGTGGGCGCGTAATATCCCTGCTGAGGTTCGACGGCGGAGCCGTGGTAGCAGTGATAGTCCATAATGGCGCTGACGAGGCTCTTATCCAGGTTGCTCGCCTTCATGAGGTCAGCAAGCGCAATGGGGCAGGCGTCGTCACCCTTGGTCAAGGCGGTCAACAGGCCGAACTCATTGCTGAGGCGGGCTACGACGAGAGGAAGGTTCGCGAACATGATGCGTTGCATCGACTCTTGTGGCGTCTCCAAGGCCACTGACACCTGACGAGTGAGGCGTTGAATCTCTGAACGGTACAACTCGTCATGGCTCAGAATTTCCGGGTGCTTGATCAGCAGCTTGAGCTGGTCGATGAGATATGTCGTATCTCCTATCACTAAGCCCATGACGCGAAGTTTTGTTTGTGGCTCCGCACAAACGGAAGCTGTAATACTGGTTGGGCAAGGGGACAAGAAAGAAGCTTAGGATGTGCAACGGTCCTGTGATTGGATCAAGGTTTCAGTTGTGAAGAAGCACTAAACGGGATGGCGCAAAGAATAACCCTATAGAATAGCCGGTAGGAGAATTCCTGTCTTTCCAACTATGTATTCACTCATATAGGCACCAGGCTGCTGTGGCAGAGGCAAGGTCTATAATAATGAAAGAAGCCCCTACTCAGGGTATGCTCGACTAGAGGCGGTTCATGTTGAACTTGCAACACTATTGTGAACCAGACAGCATTATCGCCCTCTATTTTACCGATAGTACCGATGGTATCGATAACATGTCTACTCCTTGGCAGGATTCAGGACCGGTCGGACCGGAGCATCGGAGCATGAACCGGAGTGCCGACCGGAACGCCCGCCGAGGTGACCGCCGAGACGTGCGCAGGAGAGGTGAGCGACGATACTTGGCTCACAAGTGGCGATTGAATGGATAGAAAAAATTGTACTGGCAGTGCCAAAATGGTCAGCCATTGAAGAATGTTCGGGCAAGGACACTCCTGAGTTTAAGGACCTGCTCACGGCGGCGTACGTTGGTGACAAACCGATTCGCCTATAGTTGTATTCGAATTTGTATTTTCATATCTTTGGTTCAGAGGTCAAGGAGGCCCATTAAGACCCCCCTCCTTTGGGGGCGCTGGATGGGTCGAGCTGAACCATCCAGAGTTGCTGTCGTGTTCAACCTCGTCTCTCGGAATACCATCAACCAGCAACAGCCTCACAGTAGTTTCAAGCCCATCACCCAGGACGTCAAGACAGGTAATCCATGCCAAGTCACCATACAACTTCCTTTTCATCTAGTCCATCCAGCATGTTGTCGCTCAAAGACGCATTATTTCACGAGGGCACCCCTGCAGTGGAAACTGCCCCTCCCCTCACCGAGAATTATCTTATACAGATATTCCGAGGGCCTTTCGACACCCCAAGGCAGGGACTTCATGTCCTCCGAGCTCACCAGCAGCTTCGATAAAGGCTATGCCTTCATGGGGAAAATCCTCACAGGAGAAAGCCCCAAAGAGACAGGATCTGCTCTGTGGAGGTGGCAATTATGGCCTTTAACGGTCTATAGGGTAATTCTAAAACATCCGCAGACATACCCTCTCCCGCTACTCTCTTACATCAGACTCGCAGATATCACATAAACGGCAGTCAAGTTGGCCCTGTGGCTTGGGAATTAGAGCCCTTGGTCCTCTCTCTGTCCGTCCTCTTGCAACACCAGGCTCAAAACGCGTCTGATGTTGATCTTTCTTTTCCTACTGATCCGCCTCTCCTAGAACAGCAGCTTGGCAAGCTGCAAGTCGGCGAATTTGCTCCCACGATGAAATTAGCATGTGGGGAGTGCAACTCTGTCTACAACCAAAGCATATATGAGTGCTTATAAAGTAGCATGTTTGTGTTATTCTGTTAGGCAACCTACGCGTAAGGATGGTTGTGCCCTAAAACGTAGCTTCATCTTTCGTTTACTATTGCTACCTCCCGCAAACACCGACAGCTCTGTTAAGGAAAACTAGTTTCAATGGTGTACTAGATCTACAGTTTACTATTAATGCTGCTACTCACTAGAAGTTCGCCCAAGATGCTTAATCCCACGTCATTTTCTTATGACGAAGAGGCAGCGAGCCCTTGACAGCCGCCCTTTTGTTAATTTTCTCTTAAGAGCCTAGGCTCCTCATGAGCTCTTTGAACGGAATAAAGGTTGTAGTTAAGGACTAGGTTTTACTTGTACTATATCCAGATATATGGACCATGCTTTTGATGTAAAGAGTAAATAGATAATTCCTATATAATAACACCCAAACCCCCGAGGGGAAAGACCGCCCGAATCTCACACTAACACTTCAATGTTAATCCCAGTCCCCATCCAAGACAATCTCCCTGCCTGTTTCCTTGGCCTTCAGGATTTCATCAATGGTCCACGGCTGGTATACATGTCCAGGAGGGACATTAGTATTGAGAAATTCACTCCCACTCGTCAGGTGCCTTAACGCCTTCTCGTAGTTTTCGATTGCATAATGCTCTGGATCGTGTTTCCAAATCCAGCTGCCAAGTATGCCGATGGGCTTCGTCTGTGAAGCATCCGCATTGGCAGAGCGATTGCGCATCTCATGGTTGAGGACGCCCAGCATTTGCAGACAGGATACCCGCTCAAACCTGTAACAAAAGAGAGGACGTTAGATTACATTTATAACTTCTCAGACTGAGGGTGGCCAACCTCAGTTTGTTATGAACACGGGTTGCCCAGGGCACATTGTCTTTCCCAGCAAGTCGCAAGCAAGCTGCCAGAGAGACGGCGTCTTCCATACCCTGCGTGGCACCGTTCCCGGAGGATGGAAGAAAACTGTGCGCCGCATCACCGATCTGCACAACTCGGCCGCCTGGGGAAACCCAGCAAGGTTGAGGCTCACGCCACATGAGTTTGAAGTCGTGGATCTGATCCTTGGCTGTTGCCTTGATCAATCGATCCGCGAAGTCGGGCCAACCGTCAATCGTGGCCGTGGTTTGAAGCACGACCTCGGGTCCAACCTTGTTAGACCAGGACTCAATGCTACTTCCACGGTTCTAGCGGAACATTAGTGATTTATATGTTTGGCAAGGGAGATGTTATTGAACAATACCGGGTATGTGAGGTACCATATCATATCATGTTTTGTTCTCCCAAAAAGCGCGTACACGTCTTCTCTAGAGTGCTATCAGCAAAGAGGTCTGAGAAAGGTGGTAATAAGACCTGGTAGAACGAACCCCATCCAGAGTTGGGTGGAGGACATCCCATTCTCTAACAGAGGGAACTTCTCATCGATAACGGGATCTACAAGAGCCTGATCGATAGGCAGCAACGCTCGATAGATTGAAAACCCTGTGGGGCGGGCCGGGACTTGACGGCCCAAAGTGATACTATAAGACTTGCTGCCAATTCCGTCAGCTGCGACAACCAAGTCCGCCTCGATCTTTTCGTTATTTTCCAAAATCACATAAGCCTTGGAAGAATCAGGGTCCTCTTGGTATTGAGTAACGTGTTTGCCGTATTCCACCGTGAGTCCAACTCTCTCAACCTGATCGGCGAGCATCTTGTGCATGGTCGGACGACTGTGTCTATATATCTTGGCGGTTTGCAGAGTATTTGGACCTTCAGGGCCATCTTTCTTTTGAGCATTGGGACGGAAAGGAGCCGGACCGGAAATCAGGTCCCCATTGATTTTATGCCATGAAATCCACATCTCGTATGAAATGCGGTCGTTCTCCTTGGCCATGTCTGGCCACCGCTGCAAAGCGCGGACCGCGCTGGTTCCTATAGTGAGTACATCACCTGCAGAGAATTTTATCATTAGTTACGACGACGGTAGGTCGACTTTCTCAGGACAGCAGTTAACTGGCATGATGGATGATTTACCTGATAGAACCCGGGAGGAGCTTTTTTCAAGAATCCGTACCTCGTGGCCCTGACGCCAGCACTCGAGACCGGCCAGTAAGCCGGCTACTCCTCCGCCAACAATCAAAACAGCGATTCCAGTTGGTGATGATCTCTCAGGCAGTGTGCCAGATGAGCCGTTTGTGTGCGGCAGATGCGCAGAGTCGGGTTGTTTCAGCTCGATGCCCATCACGGATTAATTTGGTTAATGAGACAGGTAGGAATGATACGAAGTGTGGTTGGCAATCTCTTGGAGTCTACGCATGTTTTCCCCCTTTAATGTTTCAATGTTACGGCACAAATCTATGCGAATCGTCCGAGGTCAGCCAAATTTCTTCGGGACGGTGATGTCAAACACAGACAAGGAGGTGCTTCAGCCCATTCCATAATCCGTTTCTCTTCTGAACTCTCCGCGCTGCTAGATTCCGACCACTGCAGAGTCCATCCGTTATCTCGGAGTCGGAATCGGAGTCGGTGGAGGTGTCGGTGCAACATGGGTCGAGGATTGAGTCCTCGGCAGGTCAGATCGGGAGTTCGGCGCCGATAGCCTTCTGATCTCCGATGCTTATCCATGGGTTAGCCAGGGTTACCAAGTGCTTATACCGCGCTGATCTCTTGGCGCAGTAAGGTATCGAGCGACACGCCTGTCTCTCACAGCCGGGTATTGGTGCTCTGAGCGCAAACCAATCCGATCCTGGCGATCTTCCATGCCACAAGTACACAGGTACTACTTCGTAAACCCCCTTCTATTTCGAGGTCTGCCAGCAGGTGAAAGCTGTTGACGGACGGATGGATGCGCAATCGGAAATAACGCATGCGCTCGTTCTGTCGGATATGATAGGATGTTGAGCCAGATTAAATAATTGTCAAATCCTTCCTCCGGCCGAATTGAGCGTGGGCTTGATATGCAGCGCTAAGACGGAGAGTATATTACTGTCACATTAAATAGAGACGGAAATGGGATTTCTTAGCTGCTTCTGATTGGGGAAAATCACTGTCGAGAACCGTCTCTATCCTCCTTCCCAGAATTCCTCCGTTTCCAATTCAGGTTCCGCTGGAATTACGGTTCAACAAGGACACACTCTACGGTCCTGGGGAGTCCGCAAGATGAGGCGGTAATCGTATTAGTACTGAGACTGAGACCCTTGCTTTGCCATTCAAGGGCTTCGCATGTCGGCGAAATGTGCCGCGAAGAGTCTGGAGATGATCATTAGCCATGAATGTGATGCTAGGCACTCCGAGAGCGATGCAATAACTCAATCTCGCAAAGGTGCTCCAAGAGACAAAACGTACACTCTGGGACTGGATGGACCTGGATCCTTGCCGAGGTGGAAATTAGCTACATGCATCCTTGTGTTTATCCACTTGGCGGCGTTTTTAGCGCAGGACAACCAACACTCTCCAAAGGCGCCGCCTCCTCAGATCTCGCCCTATCCGGGCCGGCCCGCAAAACCGCTTGATTCGGCCTTTGGGGCAACGGACTTAAGGATTTAGGGCTCGCGCCAACCCCCTTTGGGGGCCAAGGACTTAAGGATGTAGGGCGCGAACCCGCTTGATTCGGCCTTTGGGGGCCAAGGACTTAAGGGTGTAGGGCGCGAACCCCGATCCTCGTGTCAGATTTGGTCGTCCTCTCAGCTTCTTGAAGTGAGATGGACGTCTTCTTATCACAGGCCGCACTCCCAAGTCATGATTGACCAGCACCAGTCGCATCGCACCCATTTCACTTTTCTGAGGCACACAGAGCCTCATCTCAAGCCCTCCCTCCCCGAATGAATTGAGCTAGACGACATCCGCCATGTCTCCATCAACGGCTTCCCACGATCTCAAGTCCAAAAAGGACAAGTTGGATGTTGAGTTTAACGAACAATCCACGGCGACATCTTCGACTGTCGAGGTAGAGACCGAGAAGAAGCGAGATACTGGTACCGATGAAGAAGTTGCCGTTGCAGAATCTGTGCCGCAGGATTCCGGCGACTACCCATCAGGTCTCAAGCTCACATTCATCGTGGTTGCGCTTGTACTCAGTGTCTTTCTCTTTTCTCTGGATCAGGTAAGTTTAATTATTACCGGCTTGCAGTTCTCCCGTGGTCATGTCCTAATGCTGACTCTCAATCCAGACCATCGTTGCAACCGCCATTCCAAGGATTACTGACGAGTTCAAAAGCATCGACGACATCTCGTGGTATGGTTCGTCCTTCTTCATGACACTTGGGGGATTCCAATCTATGTGGGGGAAAGTGTACAAATATTTCCCCCTTAAGATCAGCTTCCTGATGGCCATTTTCATCTTTGAACTTGGGAGCTTGATCTGCGGTGTCGCTCCAAACTCTCCCGCCCTGATTGTTGGGCGTGCTATTGCTGGCGTTGGCGCCGCGGGCGTCGGGTCCGGAGCGTACACAATTATTGCTTTCGCTGCTGAGCCCAAGAAGAGAGCCACCTTAACCGGGGTTATTGGCGCCTCATATGGCCTCGCCGCTGTTACTGGGCCACTCATTGGCGGAGCGTTTACGAATACGGTCTCCTGGCGGTGGTAAGTCGTGGAATCTTCCATGTTCTTTTTTTGTTTTATTCCTACTTGTGCTCTTCTTGCCTAACCCTTGGCGCTTAGGTGTTTCTATATCAATCTCCCGATCGGTGGTCTCGCCGCTTCCATCATCTTACTTTCCTTCAAAGCTCCTCCGGCGGCGAAACCGGCTGAGGCTACGCTCCGGGAGAAGTTTCTGCAAATGGACCCCCTGGGGACCGCGCTCATTATGGGCGCCGTCATATCCTTCCTCGTTGGTCTTCATTACGCTGGTTTAGGGAAGCCGTGGAATTCCAGCACCGTCATCGGCTTACTCGTCGGCTGTGGTCTCATGGCCATTGCCTTTGGGTTTCTCGAGTCCGTCCAAGGCGAACGCGCGATGTTGACACCGCGTCTTATGCGCATGAGAAACGTCTGGGTCAACGGCATATACGGGGCCTTCTTCGCTGGTTCGTACTTCGTTCCGTTGTACTATCTACCCATTTACTTCCAGAGCATCGACAACGCGACGCCCATTGGCTCAGGTGTGCGCAATTTGCCGCTCATCATTGCCTTTACAATTGCCACCATTGGCTCGGGTGGAAGCATCTCGAAGACGGGCATTGCAACCCCCATACTGCCAGTCGGCTCTGCTATCGCCACCATCGCGGCCGGTCTTCTCTATACTCTCGACATCGGGACTGGGGCAGGCAAATGGATTGGCTACCAGATTCTTGCCGGCTTTGGATACGGCCTGTCGTTCCAAGTCCCGATCATCGTGAGCCAGGGAACTGCTGACCCTAGCGACTTGGCTTCTGTGACAGCTATTATCCTATGTGAGTGCTCGTCAATCCTCTTTATCCCCCGTCATCCCGGGCTATCGTCTAACGATATCACCTCGTACCAGTCTTCCAAACCATCGGCGGTGCAGCTCTGATTGGGGCCGCGCAATCCGGCTTCGTCAACCAGCTCTTGAACAAGCTTCCCAGCACCGCGCCGGGCGTCAATCCCGCTCTAGTCGTGGCCGCTGGCGCCACTGAGCTGCGCGAGGTATTTTCGGCAGACGATCTGGATGGTATCCTTGTTGCGTACATGGCAGGTATCAAGGTTGCTTTTGCAATTACTATCGGGGCCGTGGGCTTCTCGTTCCCAATAAGCTTGCTTAGCAAGTGGAAGAGAATCTCAACAGCAGCTTAGGCCACCGAAAAACAAAAGCAACACTTGAAGGTTTCCACGGCTAGAAAGGGCGTCACACTTAAAAAAAAAAAAAAAAAAAAAAAAAAAAAAAAAAGGGAATATATAAGTTCGAGTACTAAGGTACCCCCTTTCCAGCATCCCATCTCAAATCCACATCTCTCCAATCCAACCCGCATACTAAGAACACATATCCCAGTCTACTTTTAAGCTTCTAGAATACAAGAACATGTTTCACTGGTGATTTCGGGATCGCTGGGTTCATCTACATTATTACTTCTTCCTTCCACTTCCATTTGAGTCTTCTGAATTTCTTCGATATTTGCGAACTTTGAATTTGGGCTCAATTCAACCTTCTTCCTTTTAGTTGGCCTTACAGCCTCAAGCTGCTGTTCTAGTAACCTAATCCTCTGCTGAGCGGGAGCCAGCTCGAATGTGTTCTCTTCAAAGGCTTTCTGAGCTTTTTGAAAGAGAAGCCGCTGTGTGGTAGTATCGTGATGGGGGAAAAGGTGACTACAGTGAAAAGGTGTAAACAGGTACCTCTCCTTAGTTCAGTAGTGTCGGGGATGGTATAAGTTGTATTGGAAGCCAAGGGGAGCAGAGAACTGTTATTCCATATCACAGGACCTAGCATCACTATTTCTTTTCCTTCCGGGAACACAACAAGTTCAAAAAGTCTCATTATCATAGTTATCTTTATCGTGATACATTTACAGCTTAATACCTACTGAGATCGAAGGCCGTCAAGAAGTATTACCTCGAACCTGACCCCTTCCGCAATACTGGCGATACGAAGACTTCGTCATGGCCAGTAAACGTCGCCACTACTCCCTTCGGCATCCCCATGGCCGTCGCTCTCCGCATCCACTCGGCCGTCGGCAAGACTTTAATGTGGCCGCCGAGCTTTTTCTCATACATGCCCGCCAGGTCCGACAGCCAGTACTCGTTACTGCTGCAATAGTTGTGCACGGCAAAACCCTTCTGGGGATCGTGCCCATATGCGTTTGCCAAAAACTCGGGCACGACATCACTGACCTCGATGATATCCAGTTGTCCTACCCACTGCTGCGGATCCAACGCCGGCACGGCTCGCATCCGGGTGCAGAAGCGGTCCAGCGCAACTAGCGGGATCTCATCGGGAGCATCGGGCCCCATGATGTTGGGGAAGCGGTGCACAACCGCAGGCGGCGCGGCGTGTTCTAGCAGCATCTCGCCCATCCACTTACTGGCAGCGTAGCCTATGGCATTCTTCATCAGGGACTCGGCATCGGTCGGAGGGGAGATGGCTGACGGGGGTATCTCGGGCAGCTCATGGGTCCCCTTCTGCAGCATGGCGACCGATGATGACGATACGAAATGGACGGGGACACCGCGCGGCGTGGCCATGGCGAGGAGAACTTGTGTCGAGACAACATTGGCGGTGCGTACAGCCTCGTACGACTTGAGATGGTTGACCTCGGCGCCCAAGTGGATGATCAAGTCGGCAGTCTGGCTGAGGCGGATGAAGTCGTCGTTAGAAAGCCCCAACAGGGGCTTCATCAGGTCGCCTTTGTACTCTCGAATCCTGGGGTCCCGGACGCGAACACGGCGTGAGCGAATGCAGAGACAGTGCAGCTCAGCAACGTTGTCATCTGCGACCAGGTTGCGAAGCATGTGCGTACCCAAGAAGCCTGTGCACCCTGTGAGAACGATGCGCCGTGCACTTCTCCGAGGCGCATCCTTGACCGACTCGGCTCCTTGCGGGATAAGAGCAGGGATTCCGTCAATAAGTCCGGTCAATTCCTTTGTCCAGTCCATCTCTGGGTCCTGACGAGCTGTGCCGGAAGAGGATGTTGCCGCCGCCATATCGGACCCTGCCTGAAGCCTTCGCCAGCCTGTCAGAGCGTCCTCACACAGTCGAGATACAGTGTGGTTCGTGGACATAATTTTCAGGATGGGTACGTCGACGCCGAGCTCCTTCAGGAACCACTCACGAATCCGGACCGAGACGAGGGAGTCGACTCCAAGGTTGACTGCAGGAACATCGCCCGATATTTGCGCTGGGTCGAGCTGGAGCATGTTGCCCAAAGCCTGGGAAAAGCACTTCTCCAAGACTGTCAGCCCGTCTTTGGGATCCTCCACCGCCGCCAGCTGAACCTCGACTTTAACGTTCCCGTTGACCTCCTCTGGTCCACCGCCGCTCTCTCGAACTCCTTCTTGGACGAGATAGCACGAAAGCCGCGGGTCTTGGTGCCATGCCTCTTGGAAGGACGTCCTTATACCTGTGATTAGCTCGGGTGGCTGGTCTGAGTTGGGTCGTCCGCACACAATGGCCTCGGCCAGCATCTCGCACAGATCTGTCTCGGATTGTCTATCCAGCCGTGGCAGAAGTGACTTTTCAATCGTCGCGAGGTGTTCCTTGTCTGAACGATGGAAGATGTAGCCCAGCCCCGTCAGGAACCCAATGACGATGACAGAACCCGCCAGGCCACGACTGCGACGCTGGCGCACCAGGCTGGCCGCGAAGTGGTTCGCAGCACTGTAGGCGGATTGGCCGATAATGCCGACCAGCGAAGTCGCCGACGAGAGGACGATGAAGAAGTCCAGAGTCTCATCCTCTTCACCGTCGCCAAAGAGTTCATCAATATTCTGAGTTCCCACAACCTTGGGCGCCAGCACGGCCTCAAAGTCGGGCCAGGACATGTCGACAAAGAGACGGTCCCGAAGCACCATCGCACCATTGATGACGCCGCCGACCGGCGGCATGCTGGACTTGATGTCGGCATAAAAGGTTCTCAGAGCATCTCTGTTCGTAATGTCAACGGCCATGACACGCAGGTCTGCCCCCTTTTGCGACATATGCTCAACCACACTGGCTGGCACACTGGGCTTACGGCTGGCCAGGACGACGCTCCGAGCTCCGTGATCCACCATCCATAGAGCAATTGAAATGCCTACATCTCCCGTCATGCCGAAGAGAAGATATGTCTTGTTAGCGGCAAAGAGCCCGTTGTGCTCGACAGGATGGACCACGGTGGTGACTTTGTCGGTAGCGGACCAGTCAATCACCGTTGCAGGGCCCAACCCCTTGACTACCTCCGTTGTTACGTTTTCGATGGGCAGGATCTGGTCTAGGTTATCCGGGCCCCTCCGGATGTTGTCATGGTCTTCAAAGTGCTGTCTGGCCAGCCTGCATAGGTCCTCGCGGCTCAATCCAATAATCAGATCATTCAGATCTTCGATGTCGATGGTAACGAGCCTGGAACGTGGAGACGAGGCACGCAGCAGCGCCGAAATACTGTTGCTCTTCCAGGGCTTCAAGTCGATGAACGTTTTCACGTCTCTCATGCGCATGCGTAGTGATTGAAGATTTCGCTTGCTGATGTAGGGATGGATGAAACCCCAGTCGCCAGCTCTCTCCATATCCGACGTCGTCTCGAACACGGTGAGACACTGCTCTGCAGCAACACGGGAAATTGCCTTGCTGAGATGATTTGGGGCGCCGTGAATCCAGACGGGGCCCTCCAAGTCGCGAAGGAGATGCTTCACTAGCGCCTGAGCTGTGAAATGGTGGAGCTGTTGCGCGGCGTCGACCGACTCCTCGGCGGCGGTGTTGGCGGCACTGCGTTGGCGATACAAGACGCAATCCTCAGCAACCGTGACGATGGAGCTGCTTGCGTGTGAAAGGCCGACGAGTTTATCCCCTGATACCATGTCGTGGCCCACCCACAGATGAGCAGGCCTCGAAGATGCAGATGCAGACATCTTGGACGAACCTTCGCAGCAGACAAGGGAGTAAAGAGACGATGCCGTGACCTTCACACGCACCTCGCCTGGCTTAACATTGTGGACATGCTCATGGTGATGGCGATACAGCAGTTCGAGTGCTCCGTGTCGCTTCGTGACCTCGATGACTATATCTGGAAGCTCAAAGCTGGTCAGCTGGGTGACTTGTCGGTGCCTCGCCGTGGACCGAAGATTGATAGCATCCAGAGCCAGAACCCTGGGTATATATATAGCACCGTCCCTTAGTGTAAGCTGGGGCTCAGGGGTCCAGAGGATCTCGTCCGAATTGTAGTCTGAATTCATCCCGGTAAGTCGGAGGAGAAGAGTTGCTAGTAAAGACGGTTCAAGGGTTGCGGGCGCATCGACGTCGAGGAACTGAAGCCTCAGGTCACTACGTTCGGCCAGAAGAGTCCGTCCCAATCCCACGGTCACGTTGGCCAGGGGATTCTTGCCAGAAGTCGCCCCTGAACTCACCCATAGAACAGTACTGGCGTTTCGGAAGACGGCCTGCACGGCTTCGAACCTCGACTGGCTCATGGAGTTAAAGACCGGGCTGTCCAGGTCACAAAGGCAGAGCACAACGGCACCGCTGGGAATCTCAATGCCCTCAAGGTTACGTCTGATGACAGCCCCGGCAGAAGCGAGGAGTGTTTGCGACCTGGATGCGAGTTCAGAACCGCCGACGACCAGGACTTGTTGGTCGAGAGGCGGCATTGGCGACTGAGAATTGGTGGAAAGGGGCTGACGGAGCATCTGGATGGTTTCGTCGGTTGCCTGGGATAAGATGACCGAACAGAAGGAAGGCGTCGAGCTTGTGTCCACCCCTGAAAACCCGGTGACCTTCAGTAAAGCATCCCACTCGTCGAGGCCGATCGTGGGAGCCCAGACTCGTCCCTCATCGGCGCCCAGGAACCACCCAGGAAGCGTACCCATGATGAGCTGGATTGGAAGATGGTCGCGTGTGATCTCCAGCAGCACCAAGTACCCCCCAGGTCGAAGTAAGCGGCGACAGTGGCGGACGGTATCCTTCAGGCTCCGTGTTGCGTGGAGGCAGTTCGAGGCAACGACCATATCGAACGAGCCCTCCTCGAATCCTTGCTCTACCGGGTCCTTTTCGATGTTGAGCATCTTGAACGACAGCTGACTCAGATGCTGGCTGAACTTTGCTTTCGCAGGCTCAAAGAAGCCGGCCGAGATATCCGTGTACGTATATGATGTGTATTTGCCGTCCAAAGCCGAAAGCACCGCTCGAGTAGTACCACCCGTCCCAGCACCGACTTCGAGCACCTTCATACGAGGGTACCGATGTGCAAGCTGCTTAACCAAGGACTCGAGATCGAGGTTGCCGTCAGCAAACCCGACTCCCTCCACATACAAACGGTCGAGCATACCGTCCTTCATCAGTACCTGGAGAGGAGGAATAGTTCCGCGAGCTATGGCTGGCAGCTTACCACCCACGGCATGTAGTAGCTGCATATCATTGTTTCCTGAAGCCAAATAGCTGGCGCTCCATTGCTCCACGTCCTCGAGAGTGTCGTTGGACCACTCTGCTTGAATATCGGGGTGCTTGCCGGCTTCGATCTGGGGAAATAGATGCTCCCTGACCCACTTCATCATGTGCCGCCGATGTTTGCTCATAAGTAAAAGCTCAGAGGGTTTGATCTGGTCTCGAAGACTCCGCAGGTAGAAGTAAGCGGTTCGCACAAGAAGCGTGCGTAACAAACTATTCTCTGGAGAGAGTTTGGTCTTGAGCCTGGGCTCAATCCCGTAAGCCGCATCTCGCACCCATGTCTCGGCTGCATAGAGCCAGCGATCTTCCTCCTGGTTCAGGGCGGTCCAGTGGACTCCGCGCAGTTGGACATGGATGGTGGCATCTTTTGAGTCGAAAACATCTACGTCGCCTTCAAGTGACTTTGCATCCGCCAAGGTCAGAAAGCTATCTGCCATGAGGACGCCGGGAGACGCAGGTGGTGCCACCATGTTGATACGGATGCAGTCAATGGCGGTTGGCAGATACACCGTCCTGAGACGACCGTCTTCTGGATATGAAAACCCGGCCAAGAGGCCTTGGATGGCAGTGTCGAGGACCGTGGGGTGCATAGAAGACCGAATTGTAGTCGGCTCAGGGGGAGCCGGGACGGTTACCACGGCCTGGTTAAGGCGGCGGTCCACTGAGCTGGCTCTGAAAGCATCTGAGTAGTTGTAGCCCACTTTGGACAAATACCAGTAGAACTGCTCCAGGTCCAACGTGTTCATGGGCAGCAGAGGCTCCGTCCGGGGAGGCAGGGCGTTTTTCAGGGGCAGGCCAAGCCAAATCCGCACGCTGCCGCTGAAATGGGCTGTAAGCCCTGTCAAAGGGCCGTCCAGTTTCGTCACGTTGATATCGCCGCTGTAGCAGGCCACCTCGGCGGCAATGCAGCTGTCGGACTGGCTCGTAACACGTATGGTAAAGAGAACCTCAAGACCCGGGGAATCTTCCTGCAAGCTCATGGCACGCACCATCTCAATGTCATGCAGCTCGACAAGACGCAGTGCCTGATGGTCATTGACGAGACGCACAGCAGCCTCATACGCCATGGTCAGGTACCCCGTTGCCGGGAAAAGAACTTCGCCCTGGATGGCATGGCCCTTCACCCATTGCAGTTCACTTAGTTTGAAGACCTGTCGCCAATGAACCTCGCGCCGGCCATGCTCACCGAGTGTGACCGGAAAGCCGAGGAGTTCGCGAGGCTGGCTCTGAGTGCGGAAGATGCAAGATGCTCTGGACTCACGCCAGATGAGGCTATCATGATCCCAGGGGTAAGGCGGCAGGTCCTTGAGAAT
Source organism: Scedosporium apiospermum (assembly GCF_000732125.1). Classification (NCBI taxonomy): domain Eukaryota; kingdom Fungi; phylum Ascomycota; class Sordariomycetes; order Microascales; family Microascaceae; genus Scedosporium; species Scedosporium apiospermum. The sequence continues at coordinate 1,631,358 of NW_015971811.1, read as the reverse complement.
TACAGGATACTTTGGGCTGGCTTGGGGGAAGGCTCGGTGTAAGCCGTCAAAGGTGATGATAGGGCGCATCGACGGGAACAACGACCAGATGAGTCCTAAACCAGCGGCAAAGGCCTCAACAGCACCCTCTCCGCGTTTAAGGACACCAGAATACGGAACAGCTACACCCGTCAACGACTTGATCACCTCGGAGGCTGGACCCCTGAGAGCCGGGTGCGGTCCAATTTCAAGGGCGAGATCCAAGACGTAGGATTCTTCAGACACTGCTCTGCTTACTGCCTGGGAGAACTGCACCGTACTGGTCAGATTATCGACCCAGTACTGTCCCCCGAGCAACTCAAGACCATGATGGTCGTCGAAGGAGCGACTGCGGCCATTTGCACCCCAAACACTCGAGTACCACACGCATTTTTTGCGACCCTTCAGAACGCTGATCCCACAACTGCGTAGCGATTCGAGATAGGGTGAGGCGCATGGCCGCATGTGGTGAGAATGATATGCTGTGTCGACCGCCAGCACGCGGGCAAAAGTGTTGCTCTGGTCCAGCAGTGCCTTGGCCTCATCGATAGCATCGGCGTCTCCCGCCAGCGTGCAACTCGTTGGAGAGTTGTTAGCAGCCACCTTGAGTGCCGAACTAAACTCGTTGCAAAATGCCAATGCCTCATCCAAGCTCATGCCAACAGCCATCATCTTGCCACGCTTTCCTCCGGGCCCCTGTGCCAGATGAGAATGAAACCCTCGATAATAAGCCACACGAATAGCATCCCGGGCATCCAGGTATCCCGCAGCATAGGCGGCACCAATCTCACCCGACGAGTGTCCAACAACGGCAGAAAACTCAACGCCAGCCGTGCGGAGGACGTCTACGAGCGCCACTTGGAGAGCAGTGCAGAGAGGCTGGGAGATGGCTGCGATACCGACGCGGGAGGTCTCCTTTGGTGCCGAGAGCTCGTCGATCAGGGACCAGTCCGGGCGATCGCCGTCGGGGAGCGTATCGAGGCTTCGCTGCTGCCGGTCCAACGACGTGCGGAACACGGCGGATGCTTGGTAGAGCTCCCAACCCATAGTAGCCCACTGAGCACCTTGCCCAGTGAAGACACCGAGTATCCGGGGCGGTAGTGAATTGGGAATGGTTGCGATGCGTGACGTCTTGCTGAGTGCTTCTGTGCCTGTTTCGAGCTTATCGGCAAGCTGGGTGGCCGACGTGGCTGAGAAGGAGGCCCGGAACGGGAATTCCGACCTCTGGAACAGGGTGCGAGAAAGCCTACCAAGATCTGTGTCGGGATGATCTCGTAGATAGTTGGCTAACTCTGCAGCCTTTGCTGCCAGGGCCTGGGCCGAGTTAGCAGATAGGACGAAGAGTCCAGCCGGACGCGATTCCGACACATGATAGCGCTCGTAGCCCCCATCCCAGCTTTCGATGATAGCGTGCGCATTGGTCCCGCCAAAGCCGAAACTATTCACACTTGCACGACGCGGTTGGCCCTCTGGAAGCGCGGGCCAGGGGGTTAACTCTGTCGGGATGCGGAGGTGGTTGAAGAATGGTCGAATTTTGGGGTTCAGCTCCCGAAGATGTAGGTTACCTGGAATCTGGCCGTGCTGGACCGCCAACGACGCCTTGAGCACGCCAGCCAGTCCTGCACTGCCCTCTGTGTGACCAATGACGGTTTTGATCGATCCAACATAGAGCTGGCCATGATTCTGGTCTGGATGCCCCGGGAAGAAAGCGTCGTGTATTGCCCGCGCCTCGATAGCTAGAGTTCGTCAGCGTCCCAGCATATGTATGGGGTTCACAGTGGTTCTATTACGGTCACCCACCGGCGTTCCGGTGCCATGTGCTTCGAAGTATTGTGGACGGTCTCTTGGGTTCGTCGGGTCTAGCCCGCACTTGGTGTATGTGTCTCGGATAAGTCGAGCTTGTGCCTCAGAGTTCGGCATTGTGATGCCTATATACGTACGTTATGATCAGTAACAGGGAGCCACAGAGTGCAACTGGAACAGCGTGGGAGCTCAAACCTGGTGTCCGGCCATCGGAATTCACACCCGTTTCACGGATAATACACTCGATGTGGTCACCATCAGCCACAGCTTGGCTAAGAGTCTTGAGAATAATGGCAGCGAATCCCTCGCCGCGCGTATATCCATCGGCAGAAGAATCCCACATGTATGATCGCCCGTTGGGGGACAGCATATTTAGCTTGAATTCCACCTGTTAGCTTGACTGCAAGTCTGCAATGAGCCTTGACATACATTTGAATAAGCAATAAATGGCTCAGGTCCAAGGATGAGATTCGCCCCTGCTGCAACCGCCATGTCTACTTCTCCGCTTCGCAGAGCAAGGACCGCCTGGTGTAGGGCAACGAGCGATGACGAGCAGGCTGTATCAAAGGCAACCGATGCGCCTTTCCAGTCATAGAAGTACGACACACGGTTGGCCAGGATTGCCATCGAACCGCCGGTTGCATGGTACTGCGGCAGGCTGTCGAGGCCACGCATGGCAACGAGCTGGTAGTCGAAGCTCATGGCTCCCACAAAGACGCCAGTGGATGATCCCCGAAGCTGGGGGATGGAGTAGCCGGCCGATTCAATACCTTCGTAAACGGTCTCGAGGAGGCATCGCTGTTGGGGGTCCATTGCCTCGGCCTCCTTTGGGCTGATGTTAAAGAAATCGCGGTCGAAAGCCCGGGGGTCATCCTGCAGGAGGTAGGCATACTTTGCGTTTGTACTCTAATGCGTCCAGCGGGTGATTAGACTTCGAGGCTTGAATTCACGATTGTAGGATGGGGCAATGTTGTCTTACCCCATGGTGTTGGCTGTCTTGGTGATAAAATGCCTTGGTATCAAATCGACTGGGTGGGATTTCTTGCACGATATCCCGAGGATCCTTGAGAAGCACCCAAAGCTTTGAGGGGGAACTAGCGCCGCCTGGAAAACGACACGAGCTTCCCACTATCGCGATAGGCTCCTTCGCGAGCCAGTTGGGGTTGGCATTACTACCCATGATAATGATTGTGTTGAACTCAAATCAGACGGCACAGGAGGAAAAGATAGTCCTGTTCAGTAGAGACGTGAAGTCAAGTGAAATTCTGTGTCTTTATTGTTCAATTTGACTAGGTTCTGGTTTCTGGAGTCGTCAGTCTTTCTGCTTCCCGGGCAGAGGTGTGAGATATTCGAGCCATAAGCTCACAAAGTACACCACCACAGTCGGTCTCTGTTCGCCCTTTGGAAATCTCTCCTGTCGGGGGCGTGAATCCCGGAAGCCAAACATCGGAAGTACGAGAATCTCGCCGAGTCCAGCCATATTGAGGTTGTGTGGGCTCCGCTCTATCTCATCACACACGATGGGCTGGATGCCACTCGGTGTTTTCTTTTTTCAATTAGGTGCTCCGGCTCAGTTCCACAATGAGCTGCAGGATTGCGGCAAATCTATTTCCCGTCATTCATCACAGAGTCGGGGCAATACGCGTACTCGACTATCAGCACCGGCGGCATTCCCGGCTCCTCCGATCCACCTCCGGCCGCCTCCGGTCGGCCTCCGATACTCTACCGGCTAAGCTGAAATGTGGCGGCTCGTCGTTATCGCTGCTATCTGGATCGATAATGCGCCTCCGACGGCCTGGAATGACATACACCGCAATACTCTGGCAAAGAGGTGACCGAAGACAACCAAGCAACAGGCATAACTCCATATCTCCAGTGCCCTACGTATCCAGTGGATTCGTGATTCTTTGACTTCCGTGTACGCGCTATCACAGCATCCACCAGAAAGCACACATCTCAAGTCGACAATGAAGGCTCACACGGCAATGAAGGCTCTTGTTGGCGGGGAGTCTGGTAATTACCGGCTCGCGGACGACATCGATATCCCTGCCCCCAAGCCAGGCACGATGCTGTGTCGTGTGCATTCCGTCGCCTTGAGCCCATACGACGCAAAGATTGTAGACTATTCCAACACACCTGGCGCTGTGGGCGGCTGTGACTTTTCCGGCGTCGTCGTTGCGGTGGGCGAAGGAGTGGTGCGGTTCAAGGCAGGTGATCGTGTCCTCGCTGTGACTTTTGGACTCAGCGCCTTAGACAAGACGGCGGGTGCCTTTGCTGAGTATGCTCTGGCAATCGAAGACCTGAGTTGCCATGTTCCGGACAGCTTGTCCTTGACGCAGGCGTGCTCAATGGGTCTTGGGATTGCTACTGCTGGCCTGGCACTCTTCCAAGCACCTGGGCTACAGCTAAGAATGCCACGCTCCAACCACGCCGATCAAGAGACGGGTGCTTTTGTTCTTATCTCAGGGGGTGCAACGGGCACGGGGACCATGGCAACCCAGCTTCTGAAGAGGTGAGTTGAAGGTCTCGCCCCGTTGTGGGCTAGTGTCCTCGGCCAGAACCCAGAAAACTGGATCGTGGAAACTACCTCATTCACTCACTCACTCACTCACTCTCTTTCTTTTACAGTGCTGGTTACATACCCATCGTTACCTGTTCGCCCGCTAACAATTCCCTATGCGAGTCCTACGGCGCCGCGGCTTGCTTCGATTACAACTCAGCCACGTGCGGTGCTGATATCCGCGAGTACACGGCCAACAGTTTGACCTCTGTCTTTGACTGCGTCACTGACGCAACGACTATGAGGATGTGCTACGCGGCCATTGGCTCTTCCGGTGGTCAATACGTCGCTCTAGAGCCCATTTCTCCTATTATCAAGTACACGCGGAGGGATGTCCGCGCTGACTGGCTGATGGCTCCCACCGTTCTGGGGACCCCCGTGGAGCTTCCGGGCTCGTATGGACGCCCGAGAACTCCAGAGCACAGAAGATTTGCATCAGAGTTGTTTCTGCTGGCTGAGAAGCTACTTCAGGAGGGCGAAATTAGGAATCATCCTCTAGAGATTCGGGACGGAGGCCTGGCGAGCATCCCCAGATATGTGAACGATTTGCGGGTTGGGAAAGTGCGGGCAAAGAGACAGGTTGTGCCATTACTGGCAGGGTAGACAGCGTCGAAGTACCTCTGACAGGGACGCTCATGCCGAAAAGTTCGAATCCATTTGTAACGAAGAGTTCGTAAAGGACTGATTCCAGGCTAATACTATGATTGGAAAAAGCCCTCCATGTTGAGCGAATCTCGGAATTACTTGCTGTTTAGAATCTAGGAGAAACTGTGCCACCTAGGCTGTAGGCTCTACCAGGTTTGGCCATCAAATACTGAGACGAAATGAACGTCCTCGAGACTAGAACATGATTTCCGTGTTGGGTAGGTCTCTGGAATTCTAGAGGCTAGTACGGGAGAAGGACGGCGCTTTGCTTTACGATAGCGGTCAAGACATTCTCGGTTCAGTTGGTTCCACGTTCTTCTATTGTTTGCGATAGCTTTCCGCTGCCCTACGGAAGCGTTGGTTTCAATCTCTTAGGTATGTTATCGACTGATCAATCGTCCACGCCGCCCGCCTGCATAGGTGGGCCGGGCCTGTTAGTTGAGGTGGTTCGAAGGATTGTGCGAAGCTGCAGATGGTGGTTGGAAGGATTTTGAGAAGCTGGAGATTGTGGTAATTCCGACTAAGCTCCGTGCCTTCTGTCGGAAACAAGAACATGATGTGAGCCCGACGCCGACTCGTGAGGTCGGGGGTCGGATCGGCAGCCGAGGGTGGCAGCCGAGGGCGGCAACATGAAGTTCCACGTACTCTCCTCCATAGCGGGACTGCTGGTCCCTAGCGGCCCACATGGGGCTGGCTTATAGACCTGACTAGGACTTTAAATGCTCGCTGTCTTGCTTTAATCGGAACAGGACATATCCAGACAGCCCCTTTTCTTCAGCCAACCGACACGATCACGCAATAACCACAATAACCACAACCACCAATGGCGTTATCTTCCCGCGAAGACATCGAGTTTAAGACCCTCAGCGGTGTCACATTGCGTGGGTGGCTGTACCCTGCCGATAAGCGCGGGCCGGGAATTATTCTTTCTGCAGGAGTACGTGAGCCGTCCACACCCACCCAGACTTTGGAGGATGAGGTGAGATTGTCCGGCTGACAATAGACCGTCTAGTTCAACATGCCCAAAGACGTAGTCTTACCAGAAATCGCCGAGTGGTATCGCAAACGTGGCTTTACGGCACTCATCTTCGACACATACGGCATCGGCGCCAGCGACGGTGAGCCCAGATGTGATGTAAGCTTACTGCTTCTAGGTGTTGAGGCCGCCCTCCTCCCCCCCCCCCCCCCCCCCCCCAAATTGCCATGTCAACGCGCACTGACCTCGGAGCTACGCCGCAGACAGACATGCATAGGCGGGTTGAGGACTTCATCGATTCCGTCACTTGGCTTTCTCAGAACCCCCTAGTAGACCCGGAGAAGATTGTGCTCTGGGGTCTCTGCTTTGACGGCAACATCATGCTCGCCACGGCAGCTTCAGACCGCCGGGTAGCCGGCGTCGTGGCTGTGGCGCCCATGATTGACGTGACCGGCGACCCCGAGCGCCGTGAGGCCGTCCTCGAGCTTGCCCTAGCAGACCGAGCCGGACAGCTCGCTGGCGAGGAGCCCATGTACCTGCCTCTGGTCGACGAGGACGGCGTCATGCCTCTCGGCCAGGTGTCGGGCCTCGGCTTCTTCTCCGCCATGGAGGACATGAACCTGCCCGTCGAGAACCGCGTCACCGTCCAGAGCTACATGAGGGCCCTCGGCTGGAGCATCTTGCATTTACTGCCCAAAATTAGCCCCACGCCCGTCATCATGGTAACACCTGAGCTGGACCAGGTGTTCCCCGCGGAGAGGCAAAAGGCCGCATTTGACATGTTGGGAGAGCCTAAGGAACATTGCGTTATTGCTGGAAGGAATCACTTTGACTGGATGTTTGGGGACATGGATGGCGTTTTCAACAAGCAGCTCGACTTTTTGCAGAAGTACTTGAAGGCTTAAGAGAGTCACCTTTTTCTTCTTTTTTTTTTTTGGTTGTTGTTTTTCATTCGCGTCTATTTTTCCCTTTGACTTCCGTCAATTTTTTTTTAATTTTTTTTGTTTGTTTTCTTTTTCTTACCAAGTGTTGAGTCTCTCCTCCATGAGAGTTTGCAGCCCCTGAATGACCTGTCTGAGCTTCACATGCTCCTCGGGAAGTCGTCTAAGCATATCTTGGGCAAGGTCGACAATCCCTGGCGAGTCGCCTGCTTCTTCTCCGCCCTCGAGCCCAGGGATCGGCTCGTGGGGATGGAAGAGGGCGATGCCAGTGACTTGATCATCTGCACCCGAGGCCGCAGTATTCCGGCTGTCCATGCGGAGGCTCCGGCCTAGGCGATTGATCAGGTGCACGATGAGTTGCAGGACCATGACGAACTGCGCAGAAGATGCTCCATCGCCGTGCAAAGCCTGCTGTTGCTGGTCGCTCCCCACGGCCATAGACCCTAGGGACCGCTGGATCGAGCCACAGATGGCCCTGAACAGGGCCAGGACGTGCTGGTGAGAGGCGAGGGCCAGGAACATCAGGCCATAGTCGGGGGTTGGCCGTGGATCATTTTCATCGCGGAACACGGGTTGCGGGGCGGAAGATGTGGACTTGGCGAGCGTGATGCTGTTGATGATGCGCACCAGGGCATTTGCAGCCTCGAACGCGTCATTAACCACAGGCGAGTTTACCGTCAGGGGTGTATTAGTATTACCCACGCGTTCAAGTTGACGTGCGGCGCGCCTGGCCCCGCTGCTTAAGGCCATTACTTGTCCAGTCAGGTCATCAATCGTGCCCCTGGTTTCGCTTCGAGAGAGTGTTGAGTTTCCTCCTAAGGCCTCCTGGGTCCCGACGTCACAGACTCCATTTGGCAGTCCTGATAGTGCCCCGGGGATGGACAAGAGGCTGGGGTTGTTGGTGCTCTGGCCGTCTTGATCGCCGTCACCCAAGCCGGCCATGGTCGTCTCGGTAATATCGAGCAACGGCATTCCCATGTCGCCGAATACAGATGCTGACCTATCACTCCATGAAAGCATGGCGGCAAGGTCTTGGCTAAACCGCATGGTTCTCATAGGCGACGTCGCGTTCGCATCCCCGAGCTGGCGAGAGGCTCGCTTATTTTTCTGCTTCACTGCGGCCCTCGTGGTCAATCCATGTACTTAACAAAGTGAGAGTGAGCATGCACAAGGAGAAGGGGCACACGAGGTACACGACATACAGGTATACACACATGGCACGTCCGCCTTTGCGCATCGCTCGCAAGTGGCAAGCTGGTCGCTGCCGGTCGCTTGTAGATCCCAGTTCTTCAGGCATCGCACCTTTTGTTGGCGGCAGCGGTCGCACGAGTGTCGCTGGGAGTGCATTTCGTGAATAGAGAGTCGTGTGATGCGTGCGGAGCTCTGTAGCCCTTGCAAGGCATGTCGAGCGGAGAAGAGGATGCTTTACCGTTGACGGTAACAGCAATAGCAGGATAATTCAGCGCATCTCATCCGATTTCTTACCCTCAATTTTATTTATATACACTTTATCATTACGACACATAATCAACAGATCCTTCAGAGCTGACCCCTGTCAAAACCATCCAAACCATCAACGATGTTTATCATGTAGACCTTTGTAACTACGAAGTAGAACCGAAGCACATCAGCAGCGTACCACGGTAGGGGTAGTGTACTTTTGCCCTAGCGGTAAGTCGGTTACACTAAGATTAAGCTATGTTATGGGGACTAATGCCAAGAATGGCCGTCTCTCGGCCCGCACCGCCTTGTTCGTTAGCAGTGTAAGATGGTGTAAGATAGTGTAGGATTCTAGTTTAGATGACTAGGATCAGGGTGGCATTCAGCCGTTTATCGTGGAATCCACCTTGGGGGCAGTGTAAACTACACTGCACTACAAAGAATGAGAATGTTGGGGGTCGGGACAACACGGGTGCCAAGTCGGCCACGAGGATGATGTTTTCTTCATGTGAGCGGCCAATCCGGCTTGTTCTAATCCCTTCTTCGGGAAATGCGTACGCACGAAAGGCAGCCTTGTTGTACCTCTAGTCAAGTCGATTGGCTCCATTTGAGCGAGAGGTTCGCGTTCCCCTTCCCGTTGCAACCTCGACAGAGCGGGGATCTGACCCTGAGCAATCCGGTTCCAATCGGGGCTGTTTTCTTCATGCGGCTAAATCTGCTAGGCAAGGTAAGCGTGAGATGCATCATCGGAGATAGCGCCAACATTCGTTCCATAGAGTCGTTCCATAGAGCATGCCAATTTCCCATGAGGGTTTAGTCTACTTCGTATGGGCGCGCCCCGTGTTGCTCTCCTATATTCTCCATAAGGTGGTGTAGTGACCAGCTAGATTACATAGCTCATTAGTAGTAATGACAGATCGGCAAACCATCCGGAGATAACGGTGTCGATCATGTTGATTCACAGGAGAGAAGCTTTTTTTTTTTTTTTTTTGGGGGGGGGGGGGGGGGTTTTCACTACCAGACGTGAGACTGAGCCAGACCAAGCAATAGACAATAGAGGCAGCTAGCTTGGCATCTTGAGGCGTTTTTGCTTGTACAATACCTACTCCGTATACACTACAACCATCACACATCAATTGATCATTGATGAATCTTGCCCCTTCGGCCCGCGTTAGCTTCATTCCGGGCGGGCCAGCAACAACAAACGGTTTGCCAGGCTAAAACAAGGGACGGCGGCCGCCAAACCCTGCTGTGCCGGGTGCCTCCGTTCTATATATAATTGATTCTAAAGCCCTTCTAGCCATTCCATTTTGGCTTCTGTCTTACAATCATTTCTGCTGCTGTCGCATCACGCATTCGCTCTCACGACCGTCACAATGGCTGCCGCTCCTGCTGCGGCCGCAGCTACCATCCCAGCTCCCAAGAGCAGGCCGGAGGGCATCGATCTCTATGCTCGCTTCGCTCTCGCTGGTGCTCTGGGCTGCTCTGTCACTCACAGCGCCGTCACCCCGATCGACGTGTACGTGTTCTCGATTCTTCATTGGGTCTCGCTCTAGCTCCAAACCCCCAGCTCCATCTCCGCTATGGACTGACATACAAAAACCTGCCACACAGGGTCAAGACGAGGATCCAGCTTGACCCCGTCACCTACAACAGTGGCATGATTGGTAGTTTTCGCCAGGTCATCCGCAATGAAGGCGTTGGGGCCCTCGCGACGGGCGTAGGGCCGACTTTTGCGGGCTACTTCTTGCAAGGCGCCTTCAAATTCGGCGGCTACGAATTCTTCCAGCAGAAGCTCACTGATACCTTCGATGCGGAAACCGTCAAGCAGAATCGCACCGCCGTTTACGTTGTTTCCTCTGGCAGCGCTGAGTTCTTCGCCTCCATCGTCCTGTGTCCCCTGGAAGCGACGCGTATTCGCCTTGTTTCGACACCCGACTTTGCCAATGGTCTGGTCGGTGGTTTCAGCAAGATTCTGAAGAACGAGGGCATTGCCGCCTTTTATTCTGGTTTCGGTCCCATCCTCTTCAAGCAGTATGTTCATTGGATCGAAGCAACATGATACAGAGCGCTATGAAAAAATAGAACAAAAAAAAAAACTAACCCCGCGTACATGGTTCCTTACACAATAACCAAGTTTGTCGTTTTCGAAAAGGTTTCCGAGGCCATCCTGAGCCAGTTTGACAAGTCGCAAAGGTCGGCCGGTGCATCGACCGCTGTGAACTTGGGATCTGGTCTGATGAGCGGTTTTGCGGCTGCCATTGTGTCTCAGCCTGCCGACACCATGCTGTCCAAGATCAACAAGACGAAGGGTCTGCCTGGTGAGAGCACCGCCTCTCGGTTGATCAAGATTGCTGGCGAGCTTGGTCTTCGCGGATCTTTCGCTGGTCTCCCGACGCGTCTGTTCATGGTCGGTGGCCTCACTGCGGGCCAATTCGCCATCTACGGCGATATCAAGAAGTTCCTCGGTAAGTGTGCTTCTTTTCGCTCTTGCTCGTCATTTTCGTCCCGTCCACCGGGTACGGGGCACGAACTAACTCTTGTCTACAGGCGCTACAAAGTAGATGTATAGAACGTTGGACACGATTCCTAGAAATGATTCCCCAGCTTGACGCGGTTGAGGCCAATCGTTTTAGATTTGTCAGTATTGAGGTATTTAGACTAGACCTGCTTGTATCTACCCACGTGTTCGATAGAAGAACCTCGAGTTCATTAGATAGAATTCCGTTAGAGTCACCGTCCGACGACATCGTTCCTACATCCGCCGCACGCGCAACAAGCAGGCACCAAGCAAACACATAACTTGATGTCCCGCACCTTAAATTCTTCATCTCATTCTCTTTTCTTGCTAGCCTATTTTCTTGTTTAAGCAAATGCCGAGCCTAACGTAGCTCAGAACTTCATCACCTCCTTGAGGAACGCTAGCTGGCCGCCCAAGAGCTCATCAAAGTTTACATCCTTCAAAAAGTTCATGTGACCTCTGCCCTTTACAATCTCATACCTCTTCTGTGGCGACTGCAGGCTATCAAAAATGCGCCGTTGGAATGCGGGCGGCACGATCTCGTCGTCCTCAGGCGTCAGAATCATGACCGGGGTTGGGTTGACGGCCGCGAAGAGATTCATTGGCTTCCACTTAGCATGGCGGTAGAAGCTCTGGATCGTCATGTGGTCGTTGAAGCTCGGGGCGTTTTTCTTGGCCCCGTGGACCCAGGCGGGGAGATGGTGCTTCTGCTCGGGGGTCATCTCGGCCAGATACTTGAAGTGCATCAGGTGCTCGCCCTTGTCGTTGAGAAGGGGGATGTACTGAGGCGGGTTGCCACGAAGCTGGCTAGCCCGATCTGCGACCGCACTCGCAACTATGGCAGCCTCGTCCGGCGGGTTGAGGCACCAGTCCGGCATCAGACCTTGTGCGATGACCGCCTTGACGCGCTTGTCAAAAGCAGCAGCCTCGAGCGCAATGCCGGAGCTATAGAAGAAGCCCCAGATGGCGATACGGTCTGGGTCGACCCATCCCCCATCTTGCAGGAACTGTTTGACCCCATTGATGTTGATTAGCATACTCGGACCCTGAGGGCACCGGCGAAAGGTAACTAGACAAACTTACAGTGACAGCGTCGTGGTTGTCCTCCGCCATCTTTTGCGGGTCGAGGTCGTTTCGAGGCAGGCCATCGCTCTGGCCCAGCGTGCGGGCGTCGTAAACGAGAGCCGTCACGCCGTTCTTCCCGAACCATTCGGCGACGCTGGCTACAAAGATCTCTTTTGGGCTGTTAAACTAGAAGAGGGAAGCATTAGTCTTGGTAAAGCGCGAGCTTGAAAACATATCGGCGAGGAGCTCATCTTACTGCACCATTGACAACTACTGCAGGACCGCCCTTGGGTCCCTGAAACAACCAGCCGCGCAGGGTCAAGCCATCCAGAGTTTTGAACTCAACATCTTTACGCTCCCCACTCATGATGGTGATGTTTCGATTCGATTCTTACTTACGGGGAACGCAAGATAAGTTCACGCACTTTGGTTATCCATGCAACTCCCAGATGGCGCTTTCGAAGCATGGCGGAGAGAATTTACGTTGATACAAATTCTATCGACTGGACAGCAGTTTTGGGGGGCCAGGAGAGGACTGATTCCGACTGCGACACGATTGACTCGCCATCTCGCCATTGCCCGGGCATCCACAACCTTCCAGTCTGTTGAGCAGATTTGAAACCGTTATTCCAAGTTTCGGGCCCGACTCGGTAGACGGATCGGGCGTCGGCGGCGCCGGTGGGCTCGGAAACGTTCCGATGCTCACCGGTCCGACTCACCGCCGACCTCAAAGTAACTCGGTATGTAGTAAGACTGGAATGCTCCGGCAGAGTACGGAGTATAGTTTGCCCGTTCTCGTGCTGCTAGGATTCTCTCAACGCAAGAAGCAAAGGAACATTTGACACACCCACTTGCCTAGCATCGTCGTGTGAGCTCAGGCGCTGTACGAAACAGGTAACCAACCCGAAAGCAACTTTTACAAACCGAATTACGAGTTGAGGCGAAATTGTGCAAGTGAAATAATGAGCAAGAAAATTTGTTGTTCTTAGTGTCACTGGCAGCGATTTCTGCTTGGCCTTCAATAGAGGCAAAGTGCTTGATTGTGCCAGCTGCCATATTTCCCCTGAAGGTTCCTTTTCCTTTTACTCAGTGTCAATCTCAGGAATCTTGGACTTCAGGAAGCCATTTCATCAAAAGTTAAGACCAAGAAAGTTTGCAGGATTGGGTAAAGTGTGATCTGTTCGTTCTCCAGCTTAAAAGTCTACTTAAAAGTCTCGGTGATGCTACTTCATGTGTTGCGATTGAGACAGACCCCAGCCAGAACCGATGAGCACCTCCGTGTTGAAGGGGTTGTGATCTGCTGGCATTGAAGCTATGCGATTTCCTTCATGCAAGGACGGCTTGGACAGCACCGTGGTTAGTGCCAGGGGAAGTATAGATCTTCTCCAGCTTGAGACCTGCGGCACTGAGTAATTCTTGCCAGTCTTTTGCGCTGCGCTCGACACCAGTGACAGTCATTAGAACTAGATCCATCCACCCAGTTTCCGAATCCCCTCCAGTTGGGGGAACAACGATTTCTGCGATGACCAAACGCGACTTTCCGCGCTCCATCGCATTGGCAATGTTCTTCAGGATGTCGACGCAAAGATGATTCGGCCAGTCATGCAAGACGCGACGGATGTAGTATATATGCGCGCCTAGTCGTCAAAAGTTAGCATATGTTTATTGTCGTAGAATGTAATGTGAGGCAGGCGACAGGAAATGCGCTTACCCTGGATTGGCTGAGGTTCAAAGAAGTTGTACTCGTACTTCTCGATCCGCGAAGAATCCAAGTCGTACGTATCGCTAATCACCTCTGGACGATCTTGCAGGACCAGGCGGCCCTCGATGTCCGAGATAGCCTTGTTGATCCTCTGAAGGCAGTGTCCCTTCCCACCTCCAACGTCGACTACCAACACGTCATCCTTGTTTGTCTTCTTGGATGCCAGCAGGGCCCTGAAGTCGACAATGTCCACGGACCACATGGTTGTAGCAGTCTGTGCTCCCATACCGAGGTTGAGAGCCTCCACACGCTTTGGATACTGCTTCAGATGCTCCCAGAAGCTCTTGCCGCCGGTTTGATGCGCATACGTGTATGCATTATCTCTCTCCTCCCCATCACTCTTCCAACCGCGAGAGGCGAGAAACTCGTGCATTTTGACCCACGGGGGGTACATTTCGTCGAATCTAAAATATGGTATTAGATACGAAATAAGGGCTCCCCGGCAGGGATTTACCTGACTTACATCAGAGTATACATTCCTCGGACTTCTGGGATCAGATAAGCCTTGGAGAAAGCAGTATGGGCATACTCATCCTCTCGCACTTGTTGGAAGGGTCCGGTGACGCTCACAACTCTCATCAAACGGGCTAGGAAACGGGTGAGTTCTGGATGCCTTGATGCCTTCAAACTGGCTCATTGAATGGTGACTAACTTACTGAGCAGGTTCTGGTCAACACCGAGCTCGGATGCCAGCTTGGCTACAGTGATGCTGCCTTCAGTGGGAATCTTGTCAAACGCTCCCATTGCAATGAGGCAGCGAATAGCCGATGCTTGGGATCCCTAGGAACGTTAACCAATAATCAATATTGAGAGTCAGAATCCAATGCAGGGAGTCTTCGGTCCTACCATTTCGAAGAATCCATAAACGGTATCAATGGGCCCACGAATTTCTTGGAGAAGCTGGATAGCATCCTTGGTCATGGCATTGCGTGCAACTGCAATCTCGCCCTTATGGGCAACTTCTTCACTACCACCGTACTTCCTCGTTACCCGCTCGTAGGCGGCCAGAGAGGACGTGACATGACCGATGGCATCAAGGATCGCTGATATTGGTTCTGAGTTATTCGGCATGGAGCCCATGACGCAGATACGTTGGGATCAAGGGAAGAAGCGTGGGTTGACTGGATTCAAGATAGGCACCTAATCTTGCTGCTTGACCTAACCGTGGGCGAAAGGGGAGTTAAGCACAAGTGAATGCTTAACATGGACAGAATCTCTAAGTTAAGAAGAGAATTTAAGTTACCAAACTTCAACCATCCCTCCGTCTTCCAATCAGTTGACGGATTATCATCCAAGGGGCACTTTGCAAACAATGATAGAGGTCCGATACTCCGTGGCATAATTCCTGTGCTACTCCTTTGCCGACAAGGTATCGCGACTAAGCTTCTAGAACTAAGCGGCGTTCACTAAAACATGGCTAAAGGTAGACGACTCTGTGTATGCGACCGTGTTTCCGAACCTCCGGCGGTGCGTCGGTGGCATGTCGGCGGCCGATCGGAGCGGGTCACTCCGCGGCTGCTACAGGCGGTGCTGGCATACGGAGCTAAAGCTCCTAACCACCTCTAGAACCTAATCCGTTAGTTCAGTTCACTTCTAGACTTGATACCGGGTAAGCAATATAGATAAGCATCAATTGATACCTTTGCATCCTTGTCTATTTTTGATATAATCTTGCGGTAAAGAAGCAGACGGTTACTACAGGGTAATATGTGGTTAGGAGCCCTATGGATTGCATGAAGCCGGCGGTAGAGAAATGGAGGCCCCACGGAGCAATACTACACAACACAATTGCAACAGGACTGGGGAGTAGCAATGGTGGGCAGTGGTGGACATTGATCATTGATCTCGGTATGCAGAGGGGTCAATGCTGGACGCGGGAGTTGTATTCTGTACTTCGTACATACTTTGTTACCATACTGTGCAATTATCGTAATAATACACTGTTTTTTCAGTTTCTGATGTAAGCTCGAGGGTGAATTTCCTCCTTCACCGCTTTGGAGGGACCAATTCTGCCGTGGGAAATTTTTTGCCCCACTAAAATTTTGGTTGCACCTACGCTTCATCTCTGTGCTCTAGAAGGCCATCTTCGAGTCTCAAAACCCACGCCGCACCAATCGATTGCAACCAACATGGTCGCAAAGAAGAAGTCAAGTAAGGGCTCGGGGGCCTCTTCGGCCCCTAGCCGAATCACCGACTCTCGCTTCGCCAGTTTCGAGACCGATCCCAGGTTCCGCCTCCCTTCGTCGAAGAAGACCAAAACGACCATCGACAAGCGTTTCGCGCATATGCTCAAGAGTGAGGATTTCTTATCCAGTGCCAAAGTGGATAGGTACGGCAGGAAGCTAAAGTCCGACGCCGGAAAGAAGGCGTTGCAAAACCTATACCGCCAAGAAGAGGAAGACGAAGAGGAGGATGAGGATGAAGACGAGAAAGAGGGCGTCGAGGAAGCCGGATCTGAGTCACAATCGGGAGGCGAGGGCGAAGAGGATGAGGAAAGCAAGACTACTGGTCGGCCTTACGATCCCGCCCGAGATGGCGGGTTCTCATCTTCTGAGTCTGATTCCGAGAGCGAAGATGAAGAGGCCGTGAAAGAGGTAGAACTCGATACCTCCGCTAGCATGCAGAGGTTTGCAGACGAGCAGGCCGATGTCGAAGAGGGAGAGGTCACAAACAGGATAGCCATCGTCAACCTGGACTGGGACTACATCAAATCCCACGACCTCATGGCGTTATTCACCAGCTTCCTTCCCCCGAACGGCAAGGGCAAAATCGAACGGATATCCATATACCCCAGCGAATTCGGAAAGGAGCGCATGCAGCGGGAAGAGCTCGAGGGCCCTCCCCGAGAGATTTTCCGCAACTCCAAGAAGCTAAAGGATGAATCGGACGACGACGACTCTGACAGTGACGCGGCGGATGAGAGGATAAAACAGGAACTGCTCAAGGAAGAAGACGACAAGGATTTTGACAGCGATGCTCTTCGCGCGTACCAGCTAGATCGCCTAAGGTATTACTATGCGGTCATGACGTGCTCCGACCCGAAGACGGCGCACACACTTTACGAGGCTACGGATGGTACAGAATATCTCTCGTCGTCCAACTTTATCGATCTGCGATTCATTCCCGATGACGTTACTTTCGATGACAAGCCTCGAGACGAGTGCACCTCCGTTCCCGACGGATACGAGCCTGTCGAGTTTGTCACTAATGCCCTGCAGAGTTCTAAGGTAAAGCTTACCTGGGACATCCACCCCGAGGAGGCCGCCCGGAAACAGTCGATGAAGAAGGCCTTTAGCGGGAGCCGGGCCGAGATGCAAGATAACGATTTACGCGCCTATCTTGCGAGCGATACCGAGGACGAAGCGGGTTCCGAAGAAGAGGGAGAGGAAGAGGGCGGCTTGTCCAAGAAGGAGCTAGCGAAAAAGAAGCTAAGAGAGGCGCTTGGGCTCGGAGACGAATCAACAAACAAGTCGCCTAAGGACGGACCCGTCGGTGACATGCAAATCACCTTCACTTCCGCCCTCATAGAAGATCCCAAGAAGAAGGCCGGAAAGGAAGAGGTAGAGGAAACGACGATAGAAAAGTATGTCCGCAAGGAACGCGAGAGGAAGCAAAAGAAGAAGGAAAAGGCCGTCGCGAAGCGCGGGGCTGACGGCTCTGGGGACGAGGAGGAGATGGTGTTCCAAGACAACGAAGCTGCCGGCGAGACAGAAGATCTTGGCTTCGACGATCCGTTCTTCACGACCGAGGAGCCAGCCGTTACCAAATCCCAGCTCCGGAAAGAAGAGCGTCGCAAGAAGCGCGAAGCAAGAGAAGCCGAGAACGCCCAGAACGCCGCTGAGAAGGAGAAGCTGCAGCGTATTATGGACGACGGCGCTGAGGAGGACGGCATGTCGCGCTTCCAGCACTTCGACATGAAGGAGATTATCCGGGCCGAGAAGGACAAGAACAAGAAGAAGAAGAAGAAGGGTAAGGGCAAGCACGGCGAGGAGACCTCTTCGAATAACCTCCAGGAGGGGCAGAAGTTGCAGCTTGACGATCGATTCAAGTCGTTGTTTGAGAGCCACGAATATGCCATCGATACGTCGAATCCCGCATATACTCGCACGGAGACGATGCAGAAGATGTTGGACGAAGGGAGGAAGAGGAAGGGCAGTGACCGTGATGGAGAATCGAGGGACAGGAAGAAGAAGAAGGCGAGGAGGGATGTGGGCGGGGATGATAATGTTGATTTGAGCGGGCTTGTGGCCTCGGTGAAGGAGAAGACGAAGAGGAAATCCAGGACGTAAGCAAGTTCTGTTGTCCTGGGGCATGTTTGAGTTTTTTTGGTAGAAGAAAAGCTCTTCGTGAGCAAGTATGTATATGGCACCATCACTGGAGTTACTGGGCTCTTTTGTTTCATAAAAGTGTGGAAGGTATCGAGTCTGAGCTTAAAAAAGCATTCGCTACTTGTTTTGGAGTCCTCTAGATCTCTAGATATTCTTTGCAAATCATTCCGCTTTTTGGGGTTTGTCCATCCCATTGCTTTCCACATAATATATGCAACCGTAAAAATATACATGATAGATCCACGTCTTCTAACCCCAAGTACCTCCACCACCACCAGACCTTCCAACCCTCCTCTGCGCACTAAGCCTCCAATCATCCGGTCCCTCAAACCTATTAAACAACGGCTGGATCCTCTCAGCCTGCTTCCTCTTTGACAGCCTATCCGTCGGCGCAACCTTGAAAAACGTCGGCGCCGCCTCCACCAACCACTTGGGCTCGATGACCGTCGTCCAATGCATGTACTCCTTCGTTGTCAGCACGAGCTCATGGTAGATGACCCACTCGGCCTGCTTGCCGAACAGCGCCGAGCTGGGATGCAGGTACACGGGGGTGCCCTCGATGAGGGTCTTGTAGCCTTCCTGGGGGTCCTTACGCGCCGAGTGGCGGAAGAAGCCGGAGCAGAGAGCCTGCCGCACCTTGTGTGTGTCGCGGCCGCACGAGACGATGGGATGGCGGTAGCGCTCCATGATTTTGACGAGCTGGTCGCGCACGTCCTTGGAGCGCTTCATGGACCGGTGCTGGATGTAGTTCTCGAAGCACCAGGCGTTCTGATACCCGCTGCGCTTCCAGCTGTTGTAGACGTTGAGCAGGGTCAGGTGGTCGCCGTGCGGATCGTGGAACTTGGCCTTCTTCTGGTCGGCCTGGGTCTGCTTCTCCTTGGGCCGGTAGAAGACGTTCATGCCGAGCATCGCTACTATGCTGAGCATTTCGTCGGAGCAGCCCAGATCGACCGAGGCGATTAGGACTTTGGCGAGTGACGGCTCCATAGGAAAGTCGGCCATCTTGCGTCCGAGGCGGGTAAGCAGGCCCTCGTCGTCGAGAGCGCTGAGCGCATACAGCTCCTCGAGGGCTGTAAGCATAGTGTTAACGGGAGGCGGGTCCATGAAGTCAAAGTTGATAAGATCGTTGATGCCCATGGCTTTGAGCATGAGAATAGTTAACGACAAGTTCTGCCGCTGGATTTCTGGGATCGTCGTCGGCAGCATCTCGGTTTGGTACGCTGCCTCGGTGTATAACCTGAAGCATTTTCCGGGCCCAGTTCGGCCGGCTCGACCTGCTCGCTGGTTTGCCTGGGCCTGTGAAATTGGTGTGACAACAAGCGAGTCCATACCGAGCTTTGGATCATACGCGTTTTGTTTGACGAAGCCTGGATCTACGACAAAGTAGATGTCGTCAATGGTAATGGAGGTCTCGGCGATATTTGTCGCAATGACGACTTTTCTGGTTCCCGGCGGCGCTGGTTCGAAGATTCGACTCTGCATTTCGCTCGGCAGGGCCGAATAAACGGGGAGAATAAGGAGTTCTGGCACATCAGGACCCAGAGCTTTCATACGTTCATATAAAATTTCGCATGAGGTGTCAATCTCCTCCTGGCCCGTTAAGAAGAGAAGAATATCTCCTTTGGGTTCTGTCAAGTGAATCTGCATAACAGTAAGAAGGGCAGCCTCGAGGTAGTCGCTCTCGGGCTCTCTCGAATATAAGATTTCCACGGGGTACGTTCGTCCAGGAATCGTAAAGATAGGGCATTCGTTAAAATAGCTCGAGAATTTATCTGCGTCGAGGGTCGCAGAGGTGACGATAATCTTGAGGTCCGGCCGACGCTTGACCGTCTTCTTCAAAAGGGCGAAAAGAACATCTGTGGCGATGGTTCGCTCGTGGGCCTCGTCCAACATGATGACGGAGTAGCGCTTCAGATCGCCATCCATGAGGATCTCTCTTTGTAACATACCATCCGTCATGTACTTGATCCTGGTCGAAGGAGTGGTAGTGTCGTCGAAACGAACCGTGTATCCGACCTCCTCGCCAAGCTTACAGCCAACTTCCTCGGAGACACGCTTGGCGACAGACATGGCCGCGACACGACGCGGCTGTGTACACCCAATCATGCCACTATTTGCAAAGCCTGCTTCAGCAAGATACTGGGTGAGCTGCGTGGTTTTGCCGGATCCCGTCTCACCAACAACGATAAGAATCTGGTTCTCCTTCACCGCACTGATGAGCTGTGACCTAAAGGCGAATATGGGGAGGCCCTCTCGCTGTTCCTTGATGCTAAGGTTGGTTCGCTTTCCGAAAGACTGGTCCCTATTCTGGACGGTCTTCTTCCACTCCGGCACAACATCCGACTTTGCGTTTATCCGGGCCTTTCGGAGCTCGCTCGCAAATGTTCGCTTATCCGGGTCTGCCATAGGGTCATGCCACTGCGCGGATAAGTCATCCTTGGGCGCTGCATGCGCTTCCGCATCTGCCTCTTGCTGGCGAGCTTCCTTCCTGTCCCTCACGAGCGCCGATCCCGTTACGGCCGCTCGGTTCATCGAACCATCAGGAGCCTTGACAACGCGGATCGGGGAAAGTTCCAGAGACTGCTTTGTTTGGCCAACCAAGAATGGGGGTTCCTCCTCTCGAACTTCAATATCGACATCCTCCTCCAGCTCCATGCCACCGTCTTCCTTATGGACTGCTTTCGTCTCCTCCTCAAGTTCGGGAAAGTCCGATGCCTTCGCTACTCCGGAGCGGATGAGCTGTCGTATCTCCCATCTGTCCGAATCTGTCAATTGCTTCTTGTGCCTCGGCGGCTGTGGATTGCGGAATGATGTGGGCTGGTCGACGAAGCCATGTCGGCTTCCCAAGGCCTCCATGTTGGCACCGGATCCAAAGGCGGGAGCCGGGGCCGCGAGATCCTCACCGGTGTGTTGGTCGACATCCTTGAGCGACAGGCCTATCCTGTTTCCTTCGATGCTGACGACTTTGACCTTGACGGGCTCACCCATAGATACTACCTCAGAAGGGTGGCCAATGCGTCGGCCTTCGGCCAGCCTCGATATATGTATTAGGCCAGTACATCGCCCCTTGATACCTTCTAGGGACACAAATGCGCCAAAATCCTTGACGCCCGTGACCTTTCCGTCATAGATCTTGTCGATAATCGGCGCGGGGTCCAGTTCTCCTTGGTACCTCGGTGGTGATCTCGACCTTGATCTATATCTCTTCCTCCGCGAATCTCGGTCTCGCGATCTGTCGCGTGACCGATCTCGTTCTCTATGGTTTCGTCTCCTCGAATCTCTGTCGCCGTCTTCGGGGGACCGTGAACGTTTTCGCGACTCTTTCGGCTTGCGCGGCCTCCCTCCTAAACTCTCCAACTGCGCCAGGGTATCATCTATCGCATCGCCATTCGACTCAGGCGGGACTTCCTTGTCAGGAAGCGCCAACCCTGAAAATATTTTTGCCTTCTCCTCATTACTTCGCGTCGGATGCTCTTCCTCTTCGATCTTGTTCGCGGCGCCTTGCTTCTTCTTGAGCTTCGGGTGTAGTGACCTGCACAGCCGGTCTATACTCTCGACCAAACTCGTAGGGAAATCGGCGCCGATAGATTTTAGCCTCTGCTTGAAAGCGGCAAGGTCTTCGCATTCGAGCCGCTGGGCGATGATGAATTCGGCAAGGGTCTTGTCGGAGACGCCTGTGTGGTTGTTAATTTCGGCTTGTACTTTGGAAGCCAGAGCAAACTGCTCCAGCTGTAAGAGGTCGTCCATCTTAGAGCGCCCGACCACGTCTATCGGGAGGCGATGAACTAGATTTCTGTGTTGATGGTTGCATGGTATTAGAAAGCGAAGACTAAATAATGCTGCTGAATATAATACCCAGCCTTGGCTGGATTCGCGACAAGAAAAAAATCCGATGACTAAGCAACTATTTTGGCGTGGCTTATCACTCACAATCGGACCTTGGGGGTGGCGACATCCACCAAAGCCACCAGTCTAGAGAAGGTTCTCGGCCAGATCCATCTCGACCTAGGGTTACATAGGCCTCGCTCACCTTCGGCCAAACCAAGAAACCAGAGTAATGGAAAAGAATTTGTCCAAAAATGGGAATAATAAAATAGGAAGAGGACAGAAGTTTAGGGCGGTGCCAACACGGACCGCCTCCTTCCCCAACTCGAAATTGAGGATGCACCACTGGGTTTTTTCCAG
The DNA here is from genome assembly GCF_000732125.1 of Scedosporium apiospermum. Lineage (NCBI taxonomy): Eukaryota > Fungi > Ascomycota > Sordariomycetes > Microascales > Microascaceae > Scedosporium > Scedosporium apiospermum. The sequence goes on along the minus strand of NW_015971811.1, from coordinate 1,609,114 downwards.
ATTTGAAGCGCTGGACGCTTCGCCTAGCTATTATCATCCAGCGGCCCTCGCTTAGGGTAGCCAAACTTCGGTCGATTCCGGTGATGGTTGTGAGATGCTGTTTCTCTTCCACTGATCCATGGCTCCTTTCCCTCACAAGGAGAGCCACACGTTCTCGTTTTTCATTCACCACTTATTAGAATCTCCACAAGAAGCAGATTTCGCCCCTTTTTGAATATATATATATATATATATATATATGCAATATAAATACTGCTGGATGGCATGATTTCCCCAGAAGTGGAATTCCTAGGCCGCGGGCTTGACTAGTTCTCCCCATACTCTGGGAAGCATACTCCATGGCTTTTGGTCGCCTTGAATACTATCGATATTCTCCCATTCTCCAGCTGCCGCCACGATCGCTCTCATATCTCGCGTTAGATTGCAGCCGCCAATAAGCTTTCTCCAGCTTGGATTCCAGAAGTCTAGACGCCGTTAACAGCTGTCTTTGTAATATAAAGAGGTCTCACGGCAGCACTTACATTGGATTGCGGCAGTAGTACGGTCCGAGTTACGGTGATGCTCCCAGAATATGAACTTCCCACCAGGCTTAAGCAGCCGGTAAAGCTCCTTGATAACGGCTTCCGGGTTGTCCACCGAGCACAGAACCTGGATGCTCAGGACAGTATCCACACTCTCGGCAACAACACCATGCGTTTCTAGCACGTCGCTATCTTCCACACGGCATGTAACGAGCTCGTAAATGTCTTCAAGACCGTTTTTCTTGACCTGTGTCTCAATATCTCGTGTGAAGTGCGAGTTGCTCTCCACGCCCACGACACGAGTCACCTTTGTCCTGTCGAAGCGGTGCAGTTGGTTACCCATTCCGGGACCGAGCTCAAGTACCACACCAGTAGAAGCTGGGACAAGAACTGGGATAGTGGTTTGATTTTGCTCAAAGCGGCAAAAATGCTCATCTATTTAGCATTCAGTGTTAACCAGGCAAAGAACCTCCCCGGATAACTGTATTTGAGAATCCGAAAACACACTCAGAACTTTAAACCACAAATAAAACCCCGAGTCTAGGAGATATTTGAGGTTAAAAAGATCGGGGTATCTGCCACTGAAAAAGGCCTCTTTTGATTGGGCATAGATGGCTACGGAAACAGCGTCAGCGTAAACTTCGCTTCGTCAATGTTGCAATAAAATCTGCCGCCATACCCCAGATGCCATATCGGATGGGGTCCCATGGCTCGGTATAGCTGCGAAAGCGATCCATGAGGTTCCAAGGCATCGTGGAGCCTTAGAGTCAAGATAAGCATCGATAGAGTGGCAAACCTGACGTTATTTGGCAGGGTGAAAAGGAACAGTTCACATTCCGCAACAGTCAAAGGCTCCAGGCCTCTATATACCATTCGCCAATACAGAAGGCAGGATTTGAAATCTCGCGTAACACCACGAGAGTCGACCCGGTCGGTTAAAATCCTTCATTACAACACCGAATCATGAATATACCCGGCAAGGCGAGCTCTCGCTACTCAGTCAAGTGGATGGATATTTATAAATATGGCAGTGAAATGCTTTGTCGGGTCACCGTCTTGAGTATACGCCCACGCATATCGGCACTCATTTCCAATTGTGTCGATCTAGCATCGAAATCAAAAAGGGATTGATGCACGAGACGAACATATCAATCCGCCTACCACTCTAATAGCACTTAGGACCTAGGCTACTCATTACTCCGAGCCGAACTTCTAAAATATTGCCGGGAGGAAGTAATACAGCATGAAACTCGGGAGTTCAATCATGCATCTAACCTTTGCCCCTGGGCCTGCAAGGCACAAGTGGGGCGGCTCCGTTCCGGACTCGGCAGACACATCCTCTCACCAGCCCGCATCGGGCTGCGGAGGCATGCCGAGGCGGAATGAGAGGATTTAAGGTCCAAAGTTGGCCTTCTTACAGGAAGATTGGGGAACGTGCTAAAATATGCCTGTACTTTTTGCGTCATACTTATTAGGGAAGGACCTCGTAGGTGAGAAAGTCGATGCTCCTATAAATCGGCATAATCTGACAACCAGTACGCACAAGATGCTTGCCATCACTTTTCAGAGACCACCTAGTAAGATCCTAATTCTTTTTATTTCCCGATAACTCTCTCGTAAGCGGGTCGGGGGTGGGCTCAGTTGCAAAATTAATAGAAGCATTTAAAATCGAAAGTTAGCATTTAAGGGTGTTCTGACCCATTTCAGCCAGCCATCTTGTCTCCGACACTTGGGTATTGACTATTTTGGGATATCCGGGGCTTATTCTACTTTTATTACTATAGTTGAGGTGTTCTGTAATTGTGAACTACGATTGTAGTCAAACCGTAATGGGGCTCCACAAGCTGAAGCTGCTACACATCTCTTAGTCGAGGCCCAGACACTTGATCTTGCATCGTCATGTTGGATGTGGTCTCGACACGTAACACAACACGGCAGGCTATCCCCCAAACACCTCCGGAAACGTCAGCCGTTCATCAGAGAGAAGTTACCAAACCAAGAAGGCCAATATACCTCTTTTCATCGTAAGAATTCCGCGCCTGATCACCGCGCCACCCCCAAATGCATACTACCGCCCCATTCACCCAGGGTTTGGGCCAGAAATCATTCCTCCCTTCTCTGCTATTCCAAAAACTCTCTCCATCTCCTGAACAACACGATCCTAGGGAGATATCGAGTGTCAGTGATGAGCGGGGTGTTCCTGTACTGCGCCCCCAACTAGCGGTGGGTTAGATTGCGAGATGCCCTTGCGTGGATGAGCCGCATTTCAAGGATTGTGAGAATCCCTGTCGACTATCCCGCGTATGGAATGACGAGAGGGGATTATCTAGGCAACAATTGGCAAGAAAAATGTCTCTGCTTTTCGAAGTGATGGGGCTATACAGGTTCATCTTCCGAGACGAGAGCAAGAGCCATGTGGTTGGTATCCTAAACAGGCCCCTCCACCCTATGTGCATCACGTCAGCACCGAAGGTGTAAGATAAGCCCGGCAAACGTCTTGTTCTCCGCCTTGGATAGTAAGTCTCGTGAAATGCGTATCATGAGTTGCCAACTAGGGGGCCGTCTCGTTCATCTCGGAAGAATAGCGAGGCCAAAGGCAACTTTATCACCGAATATCCTTGGCGTGACTGGGGCCATCCTGAAGGGTTAGGACTTGCAGCGAGCTGGGTTATTGGGGCGAAGCTAAAGGCATCGAGTTGCAGTTTGAGGGTTGATTTGACCAACCGACGTCTCCATAGCACTTGCATCTGATCAATTGAGAAGGACGCGGGTCGGAACGTTGAAAGGGGATTCTGAGATGTATGAAGTGAGATAAGATTTGATGGCTTCAGTCCAAGTCAAGGTTGGACTCAGCTTGATGCGTGATGAGTGTGGGGTTGAGACTCCCTGACTAATTTCTGGAAGCCCAAATCTTCGCTGTCGGCGAAGTCAGTACTGCCTCGTTAGTGGCGGGGGCGGAGTGAATGCGTCACCAACGGCTCGAATAAGTGTACATTGGGGATCACAAGTGGTACGAGAACTAGTGAGTGGTTCCCTCCTCATTCTGCGCTAGGACAATGTACCACAAATTGATGGTCGAGGTCCATGCTTCAGCTGAGTAAATTGGAGCATTCCGACTTGCCCTTGTCCAATCAATCCTTCGGAAGAATCTCTCTCGTGCCAGGAATCACAATCTCTCTTCTTGGATGTAAACTACGAAAGAGGCACCAGGCGGGAACGGAGTGGCTGAGATGCCTGAGCAGCCTGAGCAGCCCGAATAACACTTCGTTGTGGAGTGTACCGCCGCCACACAGAGATTGTACATCGCCTTGCTGGACTTTTTCAACTTTCCAATTTGGGGCATTTGACACTGTTTCATCCATCTGCGATTTCTGTCGCTCCCGCCAGATCCCTTGCCTTGGTCCGGGCTGCTGGGGGATCCGCGTCGCCACTCATCGCGCCAAGAAATTCCTTCTCGTCACCACTTGTTGCCGTTGCTTCCTGGCGGCCTCGCACTCTCAATCTTCTCGCCCTTGCACCTTCCTGCTCTGAGGCAATTCACCAAGCACATGCCGGGAGGTCCAGTCTGGTCCCACAAACAATAGAATGAAGGTCGCTGTTTCCCATTTTAAACCGCTCTCGTCCCCTCCCTTTCGCCTTCCCCATCAATCCGACCCGGGCCACTCGACCTCTTCTTGACCTTGTTCCAATTGTCCAGTTTGTTTCATACGAAGTACTTGGAGTCACCCACACGTCACTCAACCTCGATCTTCGTCCTTTATTCCATTTTCTCTCTCTCTCTCTCCCCTATTTCCCCACGTGGATATAGGGCATCGGCGTTTTACTTTACCCACTCGACAATTCCATCGCAAGACTCCGAACAATCCGTCCAAAAGAGGCAACTTAAACATCTTCCACCTCCTGCACTCTTTTACACCACATCCACAACCACATCCACCACGCCCCACCTTCCCACATCTCTTCTTCCCAGCCTGGAAAGGCCCCTTCACCTTAAATGAACAGCACACGTCAACGTTGTCAAACAATGAGCAATAAAGAAATTCCTCATCGAGACGACCTTGTCGACTATGGCCATGCTGTGGCTGGACAGTAAGTTAATTTTCTCTCCCCTCCCTTTCTGCTACAGTCTACGATATCGACAACAATCATGGTTGGCAAAGGCATCCGACAAGCTATTTTCAAAAACCATTACTGACCGCTCCTGGCAGTGCTGGTGTCCTTTCAGATGCTGATGGGGAGCTTTTTATTAAACCCTGCACTCAGAAAGAAATTGATTTTTATCAGTCGGCAAGCGAGAAGTTTATAGAGTTTACTGAAATTATGCCTCTCTTCATGGGAACACTCTCACTTTCTGATCCTGCTGAGGTCAGCTCGGCCGAGGAAGATGTCCCGACCGGCGATGTCGCAGCCGCTCTACTGCAAGTGGCAGAGACTACATCTGCAGTTGCAGTACCACCAGTTGTCACTTGTTCTGCTGCTCAGGAAGCCACAGTGCCATCCACCTCGCAAGAAGGCGCTGCCAAGGACAACGTGACTTGGAAACCCAACAAGGACAAGCGCATCAAGACTACTCAAGCTATCGTGCTCGAAAACTGTACCCACGGCTACAAGAAGCCAAATGTCCTCGACGCGAAGCTCGGCGTCCGCCTCTGGGCCGACGATGCCCCGCTCCAAAAGAGGCAGAGGTTCGATGCTATTGCCGCGGAGACAACGCATGCGAACTACGGATGTCGCATTGCCGGTATGAGGGTTTACCAGGGTTCCCATGATAAGACCGAACTCAACGAGGATGATTATCGGGTATATGACAGGGACTACGGCAGGACACAAGTGAACAACGATACCTTTGTCGATGCTGTTCGGAAGTTCGTCTTCAACAACGCAGCGGGCATCGACGATGCCCTTGGCAAGGCTGTTTGCGGCGGATTCGCGCAGGACCTCAAGCGCATTGAGGAAATCCTTGAGAAGCATGAGAGTAGGATGTATTCTGCTAGCATTCTATTCGTCTACGAGGGCCATGGCGAGACGCTGGAAGCCGCAATCGAGAAAAACAATACCCTAGTGGAACGGATCGAGACTTTTGAGTTCAAGACATCCCGGATTGACAGCGGGATCGTGATGACAGAGTATTCCGAGGAAGAGGAAGAAATCACCATCACTTTCCCCAAGGTATACACCGTGAAGCTCATCGATTTTGCCCATGCCAAGTGGGTACCGGGTGAGGGCCCAGATGAGAACACCCTTACAGGCGTCCGAAGCCTCCGTCGCATATTCGAGGAGTTGGCCGCGTAAGATGGTTCGCGGCTTGAAGGGAAAAAGGAAAAAAGGCACAGGGCGAAGCTTAGACTCGAGCGTGTTTCTCAGTTTTCTTTGCATTTTTGTTTTTTACGTTTGCATGTAACAAGCGGTGACTTGGCATTCGCAAATACCCAACTGGATGATAAGGGCAGAGGGAGAGAGGAAAAAGCAGAAAAAGTGAAAGGAAAAAGAGAAGCGGGATAAAAGGCGGCATGGAAGCCTTCGATGGCATGTCCATAGAGATCCAGCCCAATGGAATGAATATATGAATGACGGCACTTACTCCATCTAGTATTCTACTCACCGCTCGCCCCATTATTGAGGCGAGGCTTCTCGAACTTACCAAAAGGAGTAGTGATATCGAGTCGGAACCCAGAGCCTCTCATCGATCTACTAAATTTCCCGCTGGAGAGAGACAAGCTTGTCAAGGCGAACTGCATCTTGGCCGCCATCTGCCATCTGAGTTGTTCGCTGACCGAACTTCTCTGCCGAGTATCTCCCTCCAGCACGGTATGACTGTGGCTTGACTCGGCTGCCTGCAGCACATTTCGTGCCCGTAACACCAAGACATCCTAAACTTGCGAATTATACATGGCCATCATAGCAGTGCCTGCATTTCTCGCCTCGCAAGTGCAGCCCCAAAACCTGAGGTGTCTCTCGAGTTCAGGTTTCTTCCTGTTTAACTAATTCCAGTGTCTGTACCGAGGTAACATAAACGGATTGTTTGCCTGACCTCCATTGAAGATATCCGAGACGTCAATAACTAGACTCTCCGGGTTCCTGGAGCAAGCTTGACATTGTTGTGGCTCTCATTCTCAGTTACTAACTATTTTCGGGACTTCCAAGCCTCTCACAGAAGAGTGGTAAAATGTAGACTCATTCTAATGGGAGCCGCTTAGAGTTGAATCAGGAGGGAGTTGTAGATCGTTTGCTCCTTCCATATATTGGAATCCGTTTGCTCAAGACGCAGACATCATTACCTCCACATATGGATGATGGCCTATAATGACCTACTTGTTTGCCCTTCTTACTATGAGCAAACATCAATTCCTTTTTTCCATCTTCTTTGGAGGCCAGTTCTATACCTCTTCTTTTACCAGATGAGTCTGTGATTTCTATTGCAATTGGCGAATTCAGGGCAGCTTATCCTCCTCCTTCCCAGTACACCCTCTCTGCCTCTCTCCTCGTCATAAGAGAGGAAGGTACAACTCTCAGAGCCATCAAGAAAACCCCCTACAGGTCTGTATTCGGCGCAGATCTAGTGGGCACTTTCTTGGCTTGTCCTCATCTCTCCCCTCTTCTTCTCCTACCATTGTCATCTAATTCCTCACAAAAGACCTCATCTAACATCTCACAAGCTCATCATGCAGCTCACCTTTCCAGACGATAGGGTCAAAAAGTCCCACCTACCCGATGGTGGTGATATAGGCTTGTGCTCTGGCTCTGGCTCCAACAACGTGGATCCTACCCCCCAGTCCACAAATGAACCTGTTGAGAGCCATGCTCCTACGACCTCTTCCACCACTGTCGGAAATAATCCCAGCATTGAAACCATCACTGAACCCATTACTTCCACCGACACTGGTGGCTCCCTTGCTGTTGGCACCAGTGAAGCCCTTGAGACCAACGAAGTTGATGATGATCGCCAAGCTCGAGTAAGGGCCAAAAGGGCTCGATACAGAGCCAGAGCCAAGGCTCGAAAGGCTAGCGAGTCTGAAGATACTGCCAATGGCGGTGGTGAGATTGTTGGAGGTGCCGAAGTTGATGCAATTGATAGGTCTCCGGTTGAAGGCACTAAGAAAAAGAAGAAGCGTGCGAAGCGCAGGAAGGCGTCGTCCGGCACTGACGGGATGGATGAGATCAATGTGGAGGAACTGGCCATCAATGATGGTACTACTGATGGTTTGTATTTTGCATCACTCATCCATCTCCAATACCATCTGCCACTGCTACATTTTCCGAGATCAACGCCTGGCTAACTAACCTACAGACGAAGGAGATATGGGCAAGATGGATACTCAGTCGACCTCGACCATCGCCTCTGACGTCCGGGAAAAGAATGAGCCTGGACTCTATAGCCCGTAAGTTGTCTTGCTGGACTCAATCGCCCTTGTTCGATTCTTTGAAATGCTAACGCTCTTTTCCCAGGGACCTTCCCTTTCCTCAGTGCGTTTCCACCGCTTAGTGATACCGTTGGCTTTAGAGAATATCATGGGCTAACGACAGGAAATGAAGGCGCCTCGAGATTTGCATCATGCGCTTCCGCGAGCAGGCAAAGCTTGATCAAAAGAAATCCAAGTTCTTCAACGAGTATTTATTCCTGGGAGGCGTCAACGCCCACGTCCCTCTCAGCTATGGCAGTGACAGCAAGGCTATGGATGAGGGAGACGTTGTCCAGGCCCATCTCGTCGCCTCAGAGGGCAAGCTTTACGGCTCGCCTGATGACCTCCAGTACTATGATCCCAATGACCCTGGTGACTGGTCTGTTGACTGGTATAGAGTGGTGGCCGGCTACATCTCCGAGGCCGTCCCTCGAATGATCTGGCAGACCGAGACCGATCCAAAGGACCAAATGCTTATCGCCATCGACGTTGTCGCGGACTTTTTGAAGTACGTGCTGAAGCACAAAGTTTGCGACGAATACAGCGACGACATCAAGAAGGCTCTCGGGCTTTGTGACGAAGGAAAGACTGACATGGCCACGATCTTTGACTGCACTCGAAAGCTACCCAGCTTCTTCAACGACGTTCTCCTGGGCCTCTTCGCTGGTGACGGCAACGACAATACCCCGTTCCAGATTAGCGATGCGACGAAGTGCAACGAGAGGGAGCTTCTTCTGATGGCGGCGGTCGGAGTTCACGCCCTGCCCCACGTATACGCCAACATGCGCAGCACCTCGGTCATCCAAATCACCAATGTCCAAGAATTCGATCTTCAGATCCTGGGTGTTCATCGATCGAATCACCAGCAGACCATGCTTTTCAACTCGCATCTCAAAATCCATGGAATCGACAGCGACCTTAACCTCGGATACGTCACCGTCAAACATGTTGTTCTCCCCAGCCTCGTGTTTGACGGAGAGCCTGCGCGAGTCCCCCGCAAGGGTGTTGACCGCATCATCATGGAGGACAGTATCCTCCAGCACTTGAAGCGGGGATTCTTCATCCGCGTGAGACTTGCCGAGCTCAACATTGGCCTCATGTTCATGGTTGAGTGTCCCACCATTCTTCCGTGCTTCCAGACCCTGTTGCCCCAGGTGCTTATGCGTCGCTATAAGCGAGGTCCTCCGCGCAAGGCCGCTCGTACCGTGAAGGATTTCTTTGACGAGGATTTGTACAAAAATTAGTTAACTAAATCCATTTGACCTACTCGATCTGGGCCGCAGGCGCCGGTCGGAGAAGATACGAATGAGAATCTTGAAAAGGGCGGAAGATTGGAGAATGTACATTAGTTCTGCGGTCCTTAAGGACACTGCCAATAAAAACTTCGTCAAAATTCAAATTCTGCGCAAAAAAAACTTGAAAATGATATACACTACCGGCGACCTTTGGAGCGTGATATAATGAATGACAATCCTAAGCGTAATACATACTCCAATTGATCGCGAAGTGACTGCGATACGGCAATCATATCCCAACCCTTAGAAGCCATGTAGTGTCGGTCGGCTAGGGATGGCGAATTGCACGCTCGCTGTTACCGTCCCAACACTTAGAAATGAGAAACAAAAACAAGTCCGTCCGTCCGCCCATGCTATAAAGCTCCGTGAAACGCCATATAATTCAAGGTTTGGAAGATCACACACAATGCCTCCTATAGAAGTAACTTTAGAGGCTAGAGGAAATCCCCATCCACTAGACAGCTAGGGCGGTCTAGAGCGGGTAGATCGATAGTTCGGTCAAGAGGCGCTTAAGGAGCCTGAATCTTGTTGTCTCCAGCTACAACCTCGGCGTAACTTGGAGGGCAGGGCGCATTGCTGCTAGAACCTTCAGCATTGGCATGGACATTGGGGCTCTGCTGAGGAGCAGAGTGTGGAGCAGACTGCGGTGCAGGGGCGACGGTTCCATAAGAGATGTGCGGCTGGCGAGGAGGCGGGCTTGTAGCGGGACTCTGGATGACGACGTATGTCACACGACTTCCGTCCTCCTGGTCTATGGTATCATATTCGAAGATCGGATCGGGGTATTTTGCGATGATGTACCACGCATGGAGGAGGCCGGGGATCTAGTTACTGGGTTAGCAAGGCTCGTCCCGCGAGGTTTGGCGTAATAGAAGGTCATTAACATACGTAGCCAAGGCAGAGGAGAAGGATGTTGATCAGGGAGTCGGTGGAGCAGATGCCACGCTTTACCCAGACTATATGATATTATTAGCGATCGCCGCAAAAAGCGCAGCGCCGGGGGAGGAGACGTAGGGGTTATCGCCTTGCCCGGCGTGCTGAAGGTGGCGGGGTTCCCGGATCGTGATAACTCATACCTGGTAGAGGAGGGAAGAGAATGGCGAGGATGCCGAGGAAGATGTCTGGGGTACACATGGCGGATATTGAGCGGAGGAGTTGAGGGACGAGGTTCGTAAATGGCTGTAAATCGATGTTTTCAAAGATCGGAAGAGCGATGGTGAGTAGGCAAGAATCATGAGAACATGAGGTTGGTCGGAGGGCTCCCAGCCGAATAAACGGGCGAATACGAATGACGAATGACGCAGCGCGGGGACCTGGAGGATTACGCCGGATTCAGGCCAGGTGATCAAGGCGAAGATAATAGCGTACTAACTTCCTAGTATGCCAACTACTGCTTAAGCTGTTAGCGACGGATCGTTTTGTTTTGAAGCATGCCACTTGGTTCAAGCAGCTGACGGACAACTGCCAACAGTCCTATCCAATTGAGTTCCAACCAGCCTTCAGCAAGCTTCGTTCCAAGAAAATGAACAAGAACGAGCAGAGCTCAGTCTAGACCGAGCATAAAGGAGGTTTTGGAACGGGGATTTAGCATCTAATTTTGGTTCTCATGTAATCTCACTCTCTGAAGCGATTCACTGCAGGCTTTAAATTAAGCATCCTATTTATGGTGGGATGGTCTTCCATCTCCTTCCTGGTTGCCTTTGTTCCGTCCCTGACATCTAGCCCAATCAACAGAGCTACCTGCAGTCGCGGAAGTATTCGAAAGCGGATTTGACCCCCTTTGAAAACTGGGCAAAGCTGGGATTCCAAGATGGCTGCTATTCCTGGGCTAGGGTTGATGGAGGAAGCGGTAAAGTCGACCCGATGATAACCAAATCGATTGTAGAGGATTAGAGCCTGACATCTTATCTCTAGGCCCCGGCCGTTTCCTCTACGCGAGAGATCGAGCTTCCGCCCTTTGGACAGTTCTGCTTCGAGGTTGGCTTTGGTAGCCCCGGTCTGACGGTGAAGCTCATCTCGGGAACCGCCGAAAAGGACGGTACCGAGCTGAACCTGAACCATCCGTACCACTTCTCCAGCATCAAGACCAACATCCTAACTCTCCAAGGATGCAAGTTAGAAGTCGACGGAACCTGCGACAAGGAATGGGTTATCAAGGATGTCCCGCCTGCCGAGAACGTTCCTAACATGTACGTCAACATACATTTTGGGCTTCACCACGAGCGGCTCAAGGCTGCCGCAACAGGTCGCACCGGCCCTAGGGTCTTGATCGCCGGCACACCGAATTCAGGAAAAACCACCTGTGTGAAGACACTGGCTTCCTATGCCACGAAGAGGGGAGATCAACCGTTGGTGGTTAACTTAAACCCCGACGAAGGCATGTTAACGCTGCCAGGGACCCTGAGCGCCGCCGTCTTTGCCTCGATGATGGATATCGAATCGCGACAGGGCTGGGGTGCAGCCCCGGCTAGCGGACCCGGATCTATCCCACCAAAGTTACCGATTGTCCACTTCTACGGACACCAGAATATCGAGGATGATGCTGGTCTTTATAGGGAGATAACGACGACAATGGCCGAGTCGGTATCGGCAAGGTTGTCTGAGGACCCGAACGTCAAGAGATCTGGTTTGATTATCGATACCGCAGGCATTCAACCCGATAGTATGGAAGGCCTGGATCTGTTGTCGCACATCATTTCCGAGTTCTCGGGTGAGTATTTATGTCCTAGCGCGAACGCTCCTGTCCCTGGCAATCTTGCTAACCTTGTTCTTAGTGAACATTGTAATCACTATTGACTCACAGGGCCTCGAGGAGCAGCTCAAGGAGATGCTAAAGGACGAAATGGCACATTCTGAAGAGCAAATACATATTGTAAACATCTTCAAATCTAAATCGATCCCCGAAAGGGATGAGCTATGGTTACTTCAAGAAAGAGAGGCGGATATCAAGGAATACTTCTTTGGCGATTCGAGAATGGTGCTGAGTCCTTCAACACAGCTTGTTGACTTTGACAGCCTGACAATATTCAAGCTCCCTGAGAGTAAGCTCCCCCCTTCCCCCCCCGAACACCCTGTAATGCATTGAAACGGACGAAAATGGAGCTGACCAAAATGGCGTCCTCAAGACGGCGAGTACACACCGGATGCTAAAGCACTGGAAAGAGTCAAGCCTACGGCCGACATGGTACACTGGACGCTAGCTATCATGCAGGCTTCGGTCAAGGATACCGCGGAGACGATCCGGACGTCTCTCGTTCTTGGATTCGTGTACGTCGCGCATGTCGATGTTGACAAGTCCAAGATAAAACTCTTAGCGCCGCTGCCCGGAAGGCTTGGAGATCGACCGCTCATCCTTGGGAAATGGCCGGAGCCTCATGTCAACCTCCTCGGCTGAACACCCTGCCTTTCCCCTCTCGCGACTAGATTCTAGATACCCAATGAAAGGAGAACAGAGGAGCGATGAAATTAAACTGATCATTATAAATGCGTCTATGAAAATTACACGCTGGCCAATGCATTCCTATTTACAAGATCTTCATGAAATCGTTCAACGTAATCGGCCGTCGCACCGCATTATTGAGTCCTTCGTTATACTTGACCCACACCTTCACTTTGCTCTGGCTACTGCCTGAGCTGCCGCGGTTCACGTCTCTCTCCTTTAGCGGCGCGGACTCCTTGATTATTCGACCGAAGAAGTCTCGCTTGACTTTAGCTTCAGGCACCGTGCTCTCTCCGGAATCTATGTTCTCCTTGTTACTCGAAGCAGTGATGAGAGGCGCTGGGGTTGTCGCGTTTTGTTGACCAGGCTGGGATGCATCTTGGAACCTGGCTTGCCTGGCGGCTTCGGCTCTCGCGACTGAGACTTTAAGAAGCTCTTGGTCAAGGACTTGACGGACGGCATATCGGGTGGGGACGTGGGATGTCAAGGAGGTTCGGGAAAGAGTCTCGAAGTCGGCAAGTTCATCCAAGTCTCTGCAATTCATATCTTAGCTTCTGTATGCGAGGTGCTCAAACGGTATCTGCGAAATGAACTTACGGTTCCATTCGGTAAACAAACTGCGGCCCGCGGCTTGACATTGCCTCGCCCTCGAGTCGACCCTTCTGCAAGGCAATGCCGACTTCTGCCATTACCTCAGCGGCGCGTCGGACCATCTTTTTCTCGCTATCCTTGCGGACACTGGCCGTGCTCGTTCCCTTGATGCCTCCGCCTCCCACAACGACAGGATTGACGGCTGGCGAAACCATCCGGACGAGGTAGGGGATGAACTCTGTAGCCATATCCTCAGGGCTTCGGAATAAGCGCGCCAAAGTGGGAGTGAACTCCCCTTGCATCGCTTGCAGCATGCTCCTGTTGTGTTTCTCCGACTCGTGGGCATTGTACGACGCACGCGGTCCTGAAAATCGTGACTGTGGTTCTTCTTTGTCATCGGCACCCCATTTGTGATCATATGTCGACCCATAGGCACGGATAGGGGATGCGAATAGGTTATGGCAAGCGAGCACGGGCTGACTGAGATACGGAGCAAGTTCCCATTCTTGGCCAGAGTAGAGCCTCGTCGAGCAAGAATCGAGGAAATGCAACCAATCGTACGCCTCGTTAGGCTTGGTGAGGTAACAGTCGTCATTAAACTCATGATTGGGATACTCGGAAATGATGTCCGACATGACGCGGTCAATATCTCCACTCGTCTCCACCATCTGCCGAAGCATTGCCATTCCGCTCCTCTTGTGAAGCTCGGAAAACCCGAGTTGTTCCTTTGGCTGCTCGTGGCGAAGGTGGGCGTCTTGGGTAGTCTTTAGGGCCTGGCGAGGGAAGCCTGCGCCTTCTTGAAATACCCTGGTAACGATATCCTTCACGCCGCCACGGCCCATCCCGCGTGCGCCGGCGCCGCCGTTCGTTAGATCTTGCAGGACGTGTTTCTCAACCCAGTGTCTTGTGAGCTTAGGACCGTCGTCGGGCATATTTCTGAACCTTCCAGCCACCCATTCCCCGACGACCATGACACCTCGCAAGTCACCTTGCACGGTACTCTCTGCGCCGCGTCTCGTATCGAGTCCACTGGACATACCCCAGGCGGCTTCACAAAGTTTCCTTGCTGCATCTTTTTCACAAGGGATACCCTCCTTCTCAAAAACTAGTGTCAAACGACCTACGACGGCATCAATAGAGGGCTTTCCGGCGTGGATAATCTCAGCTAGGCCCGATTGACGCAACGGTCGAAGAGAAGGATGATAGACATCGTTGCAAATTAGGATAAGAGGCCGTCTCTGCCGGAAATCATCACCCTTTTTTCGGCGTCGACTCGTAGTCTCCAATTTCTCCGTGGTCGAGGAGTTCTTCTGGTCAAGCAGGGCAAGGTCCACAAGGGCTTTGATGAAACCGCCTTCTCCAGAGGCGCCAGATCCGGTGGTCACCCCGTCAACCTCGTCGACAATGACGCAAACGGGTCGAGCAGGCCTCGACGGTTTATCCCCAGGCCGCTTGCTATTAGTAACAGTCTTCACGTTCTCCGTCCCCAGACTGGTGCGGATGCGGTTGTTAACCACGTTCTTGCTCCTGTCATCGCTTGCGTTGATTTCTACGACCTCGTAGCCGGCCTGCCTTGCGCAGACGTGAGCAAGTGTTGTCTTTCCAAGACCTGGAGGCCCCGTAAGAAGCAGAATTTTCTTGTGCGGCTTCTCATGCTCCGGTTCTTGATCTCCGGGCTTGTGTGACGCGAAGAGTGGCTTCTTGGGCTTGGGCTTGGCCGAGCCGGGGAAGACGATAGGGTCCCAACGCTTAATCCACCTCAGGACCAGGCGATTTGTCCCGTCATCGCCGCAGAGATCCGTGAACTTTCGGGCCCTGTATTTTTCAGTCCATAACAAAGTCTTCTTTGACTTCTTGCCCGTGGGTTGAGCAGTAGTGATGACAGATGTAGCGCAAGGGTGAGGTAGAGTGGGAGTGGGGCCCTTCTCCTGTTGGTTCTTGATCTCAAGGGATGCCAGTCGGACCAAATCATGAATCTCAATTCCATAATACGCGCGCTTTGCTCGCCCCTCCTTCGTCTTCGACCGCGCGGAGACCATGCTCTCGTATGAGACAGGCGCACTTTGTTTGCGCAATCCGATGGCTGCGGTTTGCCCGCCGCACGTCTTAAGCCTATATGTTCGCGTCGCGCTCATGAGGTTGGATCGAAACTGGGATATTTGGCTGAATTGAAGCCGATCGGTCTCACGTTGTGTCGGGAAATCGAGGGACTCTAGCTGTGCATCTTGCTGTTGCGAATCCCTGGCGAACGGACTCTGGAATTCTAACGTGTCTGTGGGCAGAGAAAAGGATATGGCATCTCTTGTCTTCCTCGGCGGCTCAACCATACGCTTCTTGGGTAAGGGCTGAGGATCCTCGATTTCGTCGTCAGAGTCGGCGTCCATCATGAAGCCACCAACCGTTCGCGGTGCAGCAGGTCTGGTCGAAGGTGCTTCATTCTGGCGGGCTCGCTTCATCCCCAGCGACGCGGGACTGCTCGGGGGGTATAGGATCGGCGATGAAGCCATTGCAGAATGGATAGAGAGAAATTTATAGACCTTCTAAAGGGAAGTTCTATGAGATTGACTCGCACCAGAAGAAAGACAGCCGAGTCAAACAAGCTGAGGTTTTTTGGATTGGTTTAACACGAGCAGATGAGGGTGGGCGACGCTGTGGGACGCGTTAATGGGATGAGGATGGACGCGTCCAGATGTGGATCACTGTGCATAATAGTTCGCACTGTCAATTGTCAATTGTCAATTGTTACTCGCATCAAACCACAAATCCGAAACCGAGAAGAGAAGACATCGGAAGCACTAATATCGGTAAGGCAAATAAAGTAGATATCTTTCGTTAATGTACATGTTCGTGGGGTATTCCTGTCTACCATTTTCACACTATATTTTGATACATTCGAATTTTTCCTCTAGGCTCCGTTTCTAACCCGTCACGCACTAAGAGGCGGGTGGGTGTGCCCGGCGAAGAACTTCTTCGACTCCGCGCACCTTTCGCTCTTGCATCCGGGGCAGTGCAGCACCATCTGAGGCGAGCAGACGTGGCCGCCATGAAGATGCTCCTTGGCAAGATCCGCAAGGGCCCTGATGAAGACGGGGCTTCCGTTGAGACTTTCCACTCGCTTCACAGTCTCCGGATGGCCCGAGTCTCCGATTACTTCATAATCAAGCTCATAAAGCGTCTCGATGTGATCCGAAGTAAAGGCAATAGGCACTAGGACGAGATCCTTCTTTCCCCTCTTTACGTATTCTTCTACAGTCGTTGCAGTTTGAGGCCCGAGCCATGGCTGGGGTCCAACTTGAGACTGCCAGCAGAGTCGATAGGGATTGGAGAAGTTCAGGCGTTGCATAACGTGGTAGACCGTGGCCGCAACCTCGGCCGGGTATGGGTCGCCTGCCACGGTAAGTTAGTTTCTTTGGTCCAATAAGAATGAGGAGAAAGACAAGCGCATACCTCGATTCACTACCGACATTGGCAAGCTGTGTGCAGAAAATAAAAGAACGACATGCTTTCGGCGCTCCTCTGGATATTCTGCTAGCTTGGCTTCAATGTTTTGCGCGAACGCCTCAACCAATCCAGAATGGGCGGGCCACCGGTCGATGACGCTCCATTGGATAGTCCCGCTTGTGTCCAAGCCCGCCTCCCTCGCGGGCTTGCCTTCTAGCCTCTGCCTCCACTTCCAAAGCTCATTCAAACTGCTTCCAGTCGTAGAGCAAGAGTATTGTGGATATTGCGTAAAGGCGACAGCGCGACCGCCTCGGCCATTACCGAACCCATCGTCAAGGAGTTTCTGATACATCTCCTCGGTCAATGGATCGGCATAGCGGAAAGCGACGTAAGGTTTGTGCGGTGCGGTTTCGGGAGATATCTCGTCTAGAATCTTGCACATTTCGGCATTCTGATGCTCGGACCATTTGCGAATTGGAGATCCGCCACCGATAGCGGCATATTGTTGTTGAATTTTCGGGGTCCGGCGTTTGGAGATGAGGGGTCCGAGATAGTTTTGTAATCGACCGAGAGGAATCAAATCGCCATCGGCCTAAGTCTGCCATTAGATCTTGGGCCACAAAAGCCAAGGGGGTCGGAGGAGGTGCGCCTACAAATAACCGACTGAGGAAGCTCTCAACTTCGTCAGTCGTCGATGGACCGCCCATGTTGAGGAAGACCATGGCAGTGGGGCCCTTGGACCCTGTCGCATCTTGTGTGACTGGGTGCGCATGGGTTGTCAAAGAACGGGAGCGTGCCGGCGTCCGCTTTGTGAGGGTCAATGAGGCTGAGGCTTGCGGCAATCGAGTCGAGGATAGGTTTCGAGCAATGCTCTCCGGGAGCTTGCTTAAGGGCTGGCGGAAGGCCATTGTGACGGCGGAGAAAACGAGTGGAGAGTGGGAGAAGGGAATGAGAAATATCGAAGAACGGGGTAATTAATGTGTTAAGGATGAATTCTGGCTTTCATTGGCAGTTAAGTCGATGCCAAGGTTAGTTTCGAAGTCGCCCGAGAGTGGATGGTCCGAAAAATTATAAGGCCGCCCATGACTCTCCAAATTGGCCACCGCCGCAAGCTCAACAACGGTAGTTCAGGATCTGGAGGCAAAAAGCCGAGTCGCTTGCATGAGAACTCCGGAGATACCGTATCCGGGGGCAATTGTTAGTGCACTAACAGAATAAGTTTGAGTGTCAAGAAATTTCCGCGGAGATGCTGCCTGCTTTGTTAAAATCCTTCTCCGCCAATTGAGGCCAATCATTGCTGGCCAATTCAACGGAGGTAGTAAGCTAAATTTCACGTGCCTTCGCGTTGGCAGGCAGGCGCAGGGCGCTGAGGTCAATCGCGATGGTCCAGGCAGTCATCGCGTAGAGCTAGAAAAGACACCGTCATCCAGGGTCAGTTTCTTCTTCTTTTTCAACCAATTCTCAAGGTCACAGCTCCAAACCATCGAAACAATGAGTGAACGCGAGCCATGGCAGCGTGGCGATGATGATGAGATTGATGAGGAGGTTGATGAGAGCGTGGGTCTAAGTTATAACACCAATCACACCCTAACGACGATCTACTTACGATAAGCTAGAATTACAAAACGCAAAAAGATGCAGTACTCATCGCAATTGAAGTGAGCGAGTCTATGCTCACTCCTCCTCCAGCTTCTACGAAGAAGAAGGCCGACCGAGATAGCCCCCTGACTGCTGCTTTGAAATGCGCCTATCATCTCATGCAGAAGCGCATCATCTCTAATCCTAAGGATATGATAGGCGT
This sequence comes from Scedosporium apiospermum, assembly GCF_000732125.1. Classification (NCBI taxonomy): domain Eukaryota; kingdom Fungi; phylum Ascomycota; class Sordariomycetes; order Microascales; family Microascaceae; genus Scedosporium; species Scedosporium apiospermum. Next base: position 1,590,626 of record NW_015971811.1, on the reverse strand, counting down.
CTTATTATACGGCACAGAGAAGTCGAAGTATCAGGATGAAGATGGCGATTCAAATGCGCCTGTCTATCCCCATTGCTACCTTTTCACCGATCTCGATATTCCCGCCGCAGAGGACGTCAAGGCCTTACAGTCTCTGGTTGAGGATGACGAGAGTGACGAGGGGATTCTAGTGCCTAGCAAGGAACCCGCCGCCATGGCCAATGTTTTGTTCTGCGCGAATCAGATATTTACCACCAAAGCTGCGAATTTCGGGAGCCGCAGATTGTTCATCATCACCGACAACGATGACCCTCACGCCACAGACAAGCAGGCCAAGTCCGCTGCCGCGGTAAGAGCCAAGGATCTGTACGACTTGGGTGTGGTTATAGAGCTATTTCCAATTATTCGCGGAGATAGCGAATTTGACATGGCAAAATTCTACGACGTAGGTCTCAGAACTTCACTTTCGGTTAATAAGAGAGTTCATTAACAACTAACTCACTCCATCCAGGACATCATTTACAGAGATGCTGCCGCGGAGGCGAACATGTCGGAAGTCTTGAAATCCAAGTCCGGAGGCGGACTGAGTCTTCTAAACTCCCTAATTGCCAATATCAATTTTAAACAAACAGCAAAGCGGGCTCTCTTTTCTGGTGTAGCATTCGAGGTTGCTCCGGGTCTCACGATATCCGTCAAAGGCTACAATGTGATCAGCCGCCAGAAAGAGGAACGCAGTTGTTATATCTGGCTGGATGGTGAAGTACCCCAGATAGCTGTCGGAGAGACTACCAAGGTGTCAGAGGACACCGCCAGGACTGTCGAGAAAGCAGAGATGAAAAAAGCCTACAAATTTGGTGGCGAATACGTCTATTTTACACCAGAGGAGCAGAAATCATTGAAGGACTTTGGCCCAACCACGATCAGAATAATTGGCTTTAAACCACGGTCAAGTCTCCCCTTCTGGGCCAGCGTTCACAAGTCCTCTTTCATCTTTCCGAGTGAGGAGCACTACGTGGGATCTACCCGAGTCTTCACGGCCTTGTGGAAGAAGCTCCTGAAGGATGACAAGATGGCTGTTGCGTGGACCATTACGCGGTCCAATGCCAAGCCTGCCCTAGTCGCCATAATTCCCTCTCGAGATCGAGCGGATGAGGAATCGGGTACGCCTTTCCTCCCCGCTGGGCTGTGGCTCTACCCCTTACCTTTCGTCGACGATATCCGCAACCCGCCAGACATGCCAGATCCGGTGCAAGCCTCGGATGCTCTCGTGGATAAGATGCAAATCATTGCCGAGAACTTGTGGCTCCCTAACCGCATGTACAACCCGTCCAAGTATCCCAACCCCCAACTTCAGTGGCACTACAAGATCCTCCAAGCCTTAGCTCTCCAAGAAGAGGTCCCCGAGACGCCCGAGGACCTCACGATCCCAAAGTACTCTGCAATCGCGAAGCGAGTCGGTGGACATATCAAGGATTGGCAGGCACTCGTCAACGAGGAGGTCGCGCATGTGAAAAAGCTAAGCGCAATCAAACGCAGTGCTGATGACGACGAGGTTGAGAAGCCGAGAAAGAGGACAAAAGCCGAGAGCAAGCCCTCGTCTTCCGGGATGAGCGATGCGCAGGTCAAAGCGGCTAGCGAAGCTGGGAAGTTATCAAAGATGACGATGGCGGAGCTAAAGGATGTTCTTGCCTGCAGGGGCTTGCCGATACTCGGCAGGAAAGCTGAGCTCGTCGAGAGGTTGGAGGAATGGGCTGATGGGAATGCCTAGTCTAAAGGCACAGGCTGGAACTTCCTCGAGCTTAGGGCTCTGTATAACGTGTATGAAAAACTGTATTATTATGTTTCCTTAATTATGAAACTTCTCTTTGGGTCTTTTAACTTTGAAAAATGGAACAGTAGCTCCATCATTTTGTGTGCAGGTCGTCGCAACAACTTAACGACTTGCTTGTGACGAGAGAGAGAGATGCGTATCCTCACAGAGAAGTGTGGGTTCACAACAAAACTCCAAGTTTATTGATTTGAGCTCATTCTTATCTCCATGATCTCTTTGCTTGAAACAATCAAAACAGAAGTCAAATTTCTAAAATAAATTCGGCAACCTTGTCCGAGTCCATCTCTTCCATCATTCGGAAAATTAACCTCGCGGAGTCAAGAATATTGACAGCTGTCAACACCTGTATGAAGGTACCGTTCCCACTTTCCTATTTAGCTCGATACAGAGTACGCGCTCCACGACAAACCGCCAACGTCGACGCTCACGACGGACGCCACCTTCTGACGAAGGACCCGACCATTGCTCATCGCCCGCCCAGTGCGCTCCTCGGGGGCATGGCCAGCCAAAGATGGCGGATATATTCAGCATCTTGGGTCAGTCGTTGAAGCAGACTGCTAACGGCTCGTCGCTCTCCGGCTCCTCTATCGACGACCTCCAGGCGCATCTACGCAAGGCCCTCGAGACAAAAGTATCGGCGGCGAAAGCCGAGCATATTTCATTTACTTACGAGCTTCACTCCGCGACGCGCTTCACCATCCCGAGTTCCCAGAACGAAAATGAGCCCTTCAGCGCGCTCGACGGGGGCGTCACTCCGATGTCCATACCTGACGGTTCCAACTGGCCGTCGCGCATTATTTCGGCGAACGAAACGATTATGAACCAGCCGCAGGATGACCCCGTGTTGCAGAAGCTTGTCGCGAGGCATATTGCTACAGCGGTTGGTGCGTGTGACGGCGGCTCTTGGGTTGTGAGGGAAGTGTCGAGAAAGCCCCATGGATGGACGTTCACCTATATCTGCAAGCACTCGACACAGGCGTGGCTTCGCCAGAACGCAAAGAGTGTGCAGAATATCATTGTCTGCGACTATAGCGCGAAGGAATTAGACCCTATCTCTGCAAGTACGTACGCATACAGAGGAAGAGGGTGGGAGTGTGAAGGCGGGTGTGATGATGCTAACTTCTAGATCCAGGTCGGCCCGCATTTGACTGCCGAGGGGCTTTGATTATCTCGTTTTCTAGAAGTTCTCGAAATATCACGATTAAATACAATCATACTCCCTTCCATAAGACTGTCGCCGAACTTCTCGTACTCTTCGCGCCGCCGCCTCGACCCACTGCTCCCGCTGTCGTTCCAACACCAAAGAGCGCCAAACCTAGCCGCAAGAGAGATGCTCCTAACGGTTCCGAGGATGGAAGCGCAAGGAAGAGGCCCCGGACAAAGAAGAGTAACGGCACTGCAGCTAGTGGTGAGCAAGGGTTACCCGATGCGGATGGCTCTACGCTGGAGATCACCATGCTTGATGCATCGACGCTCAGTACTCCTGGAGGTGAAGCCGCTGGTGAGGGTTCTGCGAGGCCAAGGCCAAAGAAGAAGAGAGCCCCGAGGCCCTCGAAGAAGAAGGTGAATGAGCAGTCCGGTGATACAGCATCCGCAGCCAATGATCAGACTCCAAATGAAACGGTGCCCGGGGCGGCGACTACGATGATGACACAGATCAACGTTGATCCGGAGGAGGCAGAACGAAGACATCAGAGGGCCATTGAGCTTCTACAGGGTGCTGGAATTGATCCCAATACACTATCGTCCGATCAGTTCAATATCTTTGCGAACCAATCTCCCGCACTGCAGCAGGAGTCGCTAACGATGTTGATCCAATATGGTGCCGAGAGATTAAGAATCGTGCATCCGAATAAGGATTCCTCAGCGGCGACCCAGAATTCTCCAGCTGCTGAGCCAGCAGCCCAAGCTAGCGAAGCTGATGAATCCGCGTTGGGGGATACTTCCTTGCCTCAAGAAACTCAATCGACTCCCGGCGCTAAGACAGCCGGCAAACAGCGGTTGACGCGTGGGTCTTGCTCAAATTGCAAGGGCAAAAACAAAGTAAAGGTATTGTTGCTTTCTATCCTCATCGCTCGAAGTTCTGCCTCTAACTTGCTTGATTATGCAGTGCGGCAAAGAAAAGCCGGCATGCCGAAACTGCATCGATGCAGGTGACGAATGTGTCTACCCCCTTCAGAAGGCCAGACCCGCGAAGCCGAAGTCGGCTGCCACCATGATCGAGGACGCAGATGTGGAGGTGGAGGCGGACATAGACGCAGAAGTTGAAGCCGAGACTTCGCATGTGCCTGGGGAGGATGTCATGACGCCCCATGACCTGGACAACGACCCGCAAGCCATCATTACTGATACTCCTCAGCCTCATTTTATCCAGCCTTCGAATAGCTTAGGCGTTGGCTCGACCACTCAACAGGACGGTCAGAATGTCCCAGTCCATCCATATCCCGAGTTCGTTTCTCAACTGTCCCAGCCTCCTGAACCAACTTCAACTCCAGCACCAGTTGTTGCCCCATCGATGGCCCAAGAGCCCACCGAGGCTAAGAAGAAGAAGAGGCGCCGTACCTTACCCTCGGCGCCCATAAACAAGAGGAAGAACGACCACATTCCCCTCGCTCTCCCAGAATCTCCAGCCACCAGCGCTTGGGGAACGGCCACCGTCAATCCCTCAACGTTGATGAATCCGTCCGGCGGAACCAATCAAACGACCACGACCACGACTCCGACCAGCACGTCGCAATCCTATCTGAACACCCAACATGTAGCTGCGGCTACGCATGCCATTCTCCAAGAAGAGAACAGAAGGTCGTCGACCCATGCAGCCCAGAAATCTCAGACCGGACGATCTCCGTACCAAGTTACAGCACCAGCTCCTAGGGCCAAGTCACGGCAAAGCAACCGCGCTCAGAGCCGTACTCCCGTTCCGGAGAGAGCGCCATCCCGCGCGTCCAATACATCTGCCCTGCAGTATCAACAGCAAACGCAGCCGCGAGCACAGCAGCAAGCTGTGACGGGAGCGACTGCAATAATGGGAGTAGGTGTAGATTCTTCCGCGCGCCAGAACAGTGGTAGTTCTCGTACGGCGCAAACGACTACGAGGAGTCCAGATGTTGCGACGTATAATGCGGCTCCCTCAATGAGTGGGCTGGGAAACTTTAACTATACGGAATTTCCTTCGCAGACGCAGAACGAAAGCGACCAGACGAGTCACCGCATCGCCTACGAGCCGTACTCTAATCATCCTACGGCGGCTTCAGCGAATAACCAGTCGTACACGTATGATAATTCCAATCGCTCGTCGACATCCAACGCCACCGGACTGTCCTCGTCTGCAACCCAGTCGAGGACGACGGGCTACTCCGCCTCCACTTCTACCTCAGCATCACATTGGGGTCAACAGCAAATGACCAACACGAACAGCACAGTCCCATCCACCCCTTCGACCTCATCGTACTCCCAACCCTCTCTTACCGCCCCAGTCTCGTCGTACTCTCAACCATCTCTCACTACCTCGGCGTCGTCGCAGAATTACTTTAACCTCCGTGACAGTAGTAGCACGACCACCACTACCACTACACATGGACCCTCGAACCCCTATACCCAGAAAGCCCCGCAGCAGTCGCGGCAACAATACCCAACATACAATCCCCAACCAGCAAAACAAGCGCAGATGGCGAAGCAGTCCGTGCAGCAGCAGCGTCGCCAAAACACACACCAACAACAACACCAGCAACTACAGACGCAGACACAGACCCAAAACCACCATCAGCAGCGGACCCAACAGAACTGGTACGGCTTCGACTCCTCCGCCACGACATCGTCGGCGCAGAACAACTATCGATCAGCCCGCGATAGCCACTCGGGTTACGTCGGCGCCGGGTCATACCAGCACCACCATAATTCCCTCAACCTGCCGAACCATGGGGGTTCGTACGGGGGTGCTGATAACGATCCGCTTATTGATTTGCTGGGCGCGTCCGTTCACCACCGCCACTAGCTGAAGCTCCTTTCTCCATTTTTGGGGGGGTTGATTCTCTTTTTTCGTCATTTTTATTTTCTATTATCCTGCTTTTCTCTAATCTCAGGAGGCGTGGCGTTTTATCACTGGAATTTCCTTTTTCCCTCTAGATTTCGTGGCTAAGGGGGGTTGTGATATCCTGTCTGTTTTCTCGGCAAGGCAAAAGAAATGCTAGGTAGCATGATTTCTTCTGGGGAAAGTTGTTTTCACTATTCGGCTCTTTTCTCTTTTTATCCTCGGGTAGCTCGCAAGCAGTTGATGACATGAGGCTTCAAGTCTCAGCTAATGATGAATGGTTCTATGTTCCTTATCCTGCCTATTTCTATACAAAAGTTGCGTTTTGCAATCGTCCCTCGAGACGAGTTCAACGTAGATGCTAATCTGACACTATCTTACCAACTTTTCCTTCTTTCCTTTTTGCTGTGTCTAATGCGAAACCGTGCAAATGCCAAGTGTCCCCGTCCCTGAAGCTACTGATGATGATGACAAGAAAAGAGAGAGAAACAAAGAGGCAATCCGGGTATCAAAACAACATCACGCAACAGAGCAAACCCCCCGACTCTTCTCAGCCCTATAATCCCATGTTAAGCACCCTCTACTTCCCCTGCAACGGCCTCGCCCACTCCTCTTCCCAATTCCCTAACCTCGGCAGCCAACTCAGGATTCCGCCTACTCATCTCCGACAAGAACTCCCAGGTCCTCGAATCTCTATGCCTCAGCATCTCCAGCGCGACGGCGCGCACGGCGTCGGCATAGAGTACCCATGCGTCCGTTCTCCTGCGCGCGTGGCTGCGATCGGGACGTGAGTTTGGTGACTTGTAGACGGCGTCTATTCGACGGAGGTATGCGAGGGCGCTGTCTAGAGAGGGGCGGGCGAGGTGGAGGGTGAGGTGGGCGAGGTTAGGGGGTGGTAGGGTAAGATTTGGAAATAGTTGTATAGCTTCTGTGCAGATGGATATTGGTGGATCGGGTGATACGAGGAAAGGATGGAAGGTCGTGACGGTTGGTGGATCGGTCGTGAGGGAGGGGAGAGTTTCGTAAAGGGCTTCGGCGGCAGGGAGGTTGTCCGAGAAGCAGAGGGCTTCTACGAGGACGTTGAATGCGGCGATTGGGACTCGGTATGATTCTCCGAGGTTTCGTAAAATATGAGTACATTCGTCGACTTTTTCTGGCGAATGTTTGAGGACGTCGAAGAGGCTCCTTGTCGCATCCCTTCCGGGCCGGACACCAGCGCTGTCCATGACGCAGAGAATTCGCAAAGCCCCCTCCAAATTCTGCACACCCATGTACGCCTCTATTATAGGTTCAAAGTGTTGAAAGGAGAGATTCACCCTGCGGTCGGCGGTTACTCGCAGGGCCTCAAGAGCAAGCTCGGGATCGGCATGCCGTGCGGCGGTGTTCATGATGTTGAGAACCATTCCGTCCGAGGGGACGATTCCGTTCTCTTTCGTGGCGACTTGCCAAAAGTGCTTCGTGCCTCGGTAGTGGTATGCGGTGCTGCAGGCGTCGAGGAGGTAATAAAGTAGATCGAGAGATATCGCCGGTGCGTCTTTCTGCTGGGATCTGTATTCTAACGCCAGCATGGCCTCGTCGAGAAAACCAAGCTTCCCAAAAGCAAAGACAAAGACTTCATAGAGCCAATAGGGTACGGATATACCTTCGGTCACTATATCCTCAAGTTCGTCAAAGGCTATCTCGTACTGGCCGTCCCGAAGTAGACCGAGCACGGTATTGACCCTATGGTCCGGCGTAAACTCAACCCAGTCCTTCCGCATCGCATCGAGGATCGTCGCCCGGAGGAGGTAATCAGGGTGAACAGCAAGGGCCTACAAGCGCGTAGTTAACACATCTGTTCCACTGGCCCCCAGCTAGAACACAGAGAACGGGTTCCAACTCGACACATACTGCAAGCGCCAGGCCATAAAACGCAGGACTAGGCCTAATCCCCAATGCGCGCATCTCCTTGAAAGCCTCGACCAACGTCCCTGCCCTCCCCCGTGTATCCGACTGCCTAGCCGCCAACTCTTCGAAACGAGCGAGAGCGGCCGCCGGGCCTTTATCGTCGAGGAAAGCTTGGAAGGCTTCCCTAGTCCACCCCAGATCTACCTCGCGCGACTTTGCTCCATCCTCGGCAACCTGAGCGTCTTTGTCGACCGTCGTTTCGAGCCTCGGGCGGGGTACAATCCGGGAATTTCCCCAGCGGCAGGGGGTCTGGGCATGGGCGGGCGATCTAGCCGACGGAGGCCCCGCGTAAGTCCAGTTTCGGCGGAGGAGAAGTGAGCTCGTGCCGGGGTTGGTGGTGGTGGCGGTTAACGGGTGGGCGTTGGGGAGGGGGGGAGCTCTGGATCGCCATTGCCTTGTCAGGACTATCCGCGAGCCTCTCATGGCGGATTTTCAGGCCATTGTCGAATTCGAGAGTGGGTGGAAGGTTCACGCGCGAGAGCTTGGAATAATATTCAGGTGAGTCTTGCCGCATCTTGCGTTTTTGGTGAAGGAATTGATTTAAAGGTGCTTAGTCAGCGCCAACGATGACCTCAAGTTTCCTGTTCACAACATCGAAAACATGCCGCCACAGCCCCTCGTCTTGTCCAGTCTCAACTATTTTTAACGACCCCAAAGTCTAACATGGGCGGGGAATATTCAGGTTTCTAAACGTGGCCATGGACCGAATTTACGCCTGGAACAGCCCTTCCCGCCTCATGCACCAAAGCGCCCTTCACCCAGACCTTCTTACAGTTCCTATCATCACCATTAAACAACCACTTCGCAATCTTCTCCTCCCAAGTCTCCCACCCAAAGATGTCCACGTTCCCTTCACCCTGCATGATACCGCCCTCATCAACAGTACCCAGCCCGACCTGGACAGCATCAAACTCCTTGCCGACCTCGAACCCGCCAATCTTATCCGCCATGCCGACAACTTCCGCCCCTCCCCTCGTCGCAAGATAAAGCACCTCCTCGACGGAAAGTTTCACCCTCTCCTTCTCCTCGCACTCACCCAGTCCCATAGCCACGTGCCGACTTACGAGGTGAGCCTGCCGCGCGTTCTCCAGCACCGACGGGCTGTAACCACCAGACATGTCCGTTCCTAAGCCAACATCAATGCCCCTGTCCCAGAGCCATCTCACTCGCGCCGCGCCGCTCGTAATGCACGAGTTACTTGTCGGACAATGCGACACTTTCGCTTGTCTCTCCGAAATAAGACTGGCCTCCTCCTCGGACAGGTGAACCGCGTGCGCCAGGATCGTCTTGTTCGTCAAGAGCCCGTGGGAATCGTAGACGTCCGTGTAGCTCCCGCTCTCGGGAAACATGGTCTTCACCAGCGCAATCTCGGAAACATTCTCCGAAATGTGCGTCTGCACGGGTAGATCCGTCTCCTTCTGGAGATCTCCCAGAAGCCTCATCGTCTCGCTCGTGCAGCTCGGCGCGAACCGCGGCGTGATGACGGGCTTCACGAGAGCGTACGATGGATCGATCTGCTTGACATGCGTGATGCATGCCTTCGTAGCTTCCAGCGCCGCCGAGGGCGATTCGTCGCGGTAGTTCGCCGGACACGTCGACTCCTGGTCCATGCATACTCTTCCTACGAGCGCTCGCTGGCCCAGCTCGAGGCAGAGGTCGGCAAGAACATTAGTAGACCCCACGTGGCGCGTGGCGTAGTAGGATGCCGTCGTGGTGCCGTGGGAGAGTGTTTTGCGGATGACAGCTGTGTAGACCCTCCGGGCGAGCTTCTCGTCGCCGAGCTTGGCTTCGAGAGGGAAGGTGTAGGTGTTTAGCCAGTCTAGTAGCGTAGATTTACCAAAGATACCCACGTTGGGATACTGGGGGGCATGGAGGTGTGTGTCTGTAGTTGTAGCATCTAGTCAGTAAGAGAAGAAAAAGGGCAAAGGAAAGGAAAAAAAGAAAAAAAAAAAAAAAAAAAAAAAAAAAAAAAGGCAAAGAAGGTGAAAATGTCCCCAGGAGAGCAGTATCGGGTCCAATCCCGAATCATCCGCTTCATTAGGCAAGGGATAGTAAAACTTACCAATGAAGCCTGGAAAGAAGAACTCTGTCTCCTTACAGACCCTCACATCCACACTCTCTGCAATCCAACCCAGCCGAGGATACAAGATCCTCTCGGCAGCATCCCGATCGCAGTCCTTCTCGACGGCGACGATAGTGCCCTCTTTATCAACACAGACCGCTGTATCGATAAGATATTCCAGCTGGTCCCGCGTCTTGGAATGGATAAAGGTGCCCAGAAAGAGCTGGTTCTTGGAGACGGTCATCCTTTCCCCTTATTTTTTCTTTTCTTTTCTAAATCCTGTCCTTTTCGAAAACTTAAGAGTATTGAAGAGGGATATAAGTAGAGAATTCAAAGCACCGGTTGAAGAAGGAGATAAGTGAAGTTGAGTCTTGTGGCGAGCTGAGGTTGGGGGTGGCAGGCGTGGGAGGTGGTCTATTAATGCATCAGACAATACTTCGTAGAGTGTGTCGATAAGCACTGATGTGGTCAAGAATCAGTTGTTGATCTCTCCTTGGCCTGCGGCTGCACCTAATCCGTTTTGGTTAGACCCGGAATCGCGGCCAACGCCGAAAATCAGGGCCCGGCGTTTGCCTCTCAGCTCGCAAACTTACCTAGCTTTGGGTTCCTGGATGTCGGTCCCTTCCCATCGGTATCTGCCGCCCGCCCACCAGGACAGTTCCGTCGCGGACTGAAGCTCTGCCTGGAAGATGACCTGCAGCACAACTCCCGCTCGGTCATAAAAGGCTCACCTAGGAAGTTGAAAAGAGAGCCAAGCTTGGCCACGGTAACATGGGCTTGGAATTGGTTAAGTTACGAGGTTGGGATTTAGTTCGTCGACTCAAACTTACGCCTAGTAGTGTCAGGGGCTTTCCTTACTATGTGCACGATGGTGGCCGGTCTGAAACGAGGCACAACCCAGGACAAACATGGAAACACTCAGTCTTCACCAAAGCAGCATCCGATCGCCACTTCATTGCAAGCCCAGAGAAATAATTCAACAATTGATTAAGCGAAGAACAGAGAACGAAATACAGTCATACATCAAACAAGTCTATCAATGCCAGATTAAACCAAGCCCACCCAAGAACCAAGCAAGAGAGAAAGAAAAAAAAAAAAACGAGACAGGAATAAACATGGCATGAAAACACTTGGTCGACCACAAGACAGACGGCTCCCTTTCAACCGCTGCCTGGGCACCAAGAGGAAAATAAAACTGTATATCCGTCTTTTTTTGACTCGAGTCCCCCAGATCCCCTTCCATTTTCGCGCTCCCAAATGCTTTTATCATTAAAAAGGGTGTGTTGAGAGAGGATAACCACACCCTTTAAGCGGCGGCCCCAGCACCGGCCTGCTCAACTTCCACTCCGTTAAGGGCCCGAGTCTCGGAACCACTGTTGGAGTCATCACTGTCCGCGTCATCTTGCGTATACTTGTCCCAGTTGGCCAGCACATGGCCGATGCGAGGAGAGTTGGTCAACTTGTAAACGTCCTCGAAGTATTCCTTGGTCAACTCGAATGGCCTGGCGGTCACGTTGGGGATGTACTTTCCGATAAGCTTGGCCGGGTCGATCGTGGTCTTGTTGATCTTCTTGAGGAGGAAAGACCTGAACGGCTTGACACCAGACCGCAAGAAGGTCGAGTGGAAGGGTACATCAATGCCCCGGAGGGGAATGGTGGCATAGCCTCGCTGGAGTTCGACGGGTTGAGGCTTGCGAAGAGTAGCGTCGGCGCATCCGCGGATAATCTTCCGGAGAGCATCCTTAGCCTCAGGGATATTGCCCTTCATCTCCTCGACATTGATTTGCTGCTGCTTGAGGAAGTTGGTCACGCCAGTAAGAGTGTCGAGGGCGCGAAGATCACCGGCACAGACGTATTGCATGTTGGCAATGTTGTAGTTGACAATCTCAACGAGCCATCCAGTCTCCTCAGCGATGTTGTCGACAACATACTGAAGTGCCTGCTCGTTGAACGTCTTGGAGATACGGCCAGGGTTAACGGCACACATCGAGTAGTTCGAGCGGCCCGCAGCGTCACGCTCGACCGCGACCTGCATTGTCAGACCACGGTAGAACACAACCGACACCAAGCTCTCAATCGGCATAACATCCGCAAGGGCAGTAAGGGCCGAGTATTCACCGAGCGAGTGTCCGGCGAAAGTGCTGTCACGAGGCACCAGACCCTTCGACTTCATGTCCTCGAAGCTGGCCTTCTCCATGAGCGTCAAGGCGGGCTGAGTGAACTGAGTGGCCGAGAGAAGACCGGTGGGCGAGCGGTAGGTGTACGAGGTGGTGGTCTCATCGATCTCCTTGAAGATGCGCTCAGACTTGACGGTGCCGTCGCTGGATACGCTCTCGAAGGTCATAGCCATGTAGTTCTGGCGGATGGCCTTTCCGCGAGGACCACCAAAGTGGATGGTGAGCTCCTTGGGGTTGTTCCTCACGATGTTGGTGATGGAGAAGCCTGAGCATTGAAGTTAGCGATGAGGTCACATACTAGAAGTGGACAAGTAAACATACCGTAGTTGTCGAGAAGGTACCTGTCAGCACGGTCCCAAATGTCCTTGGCGACGGGGCTGCTTGCGTACAAGTCCATACCCATACCCTGCTCCTGAGAGCCCTGGCCAGTGAAGACGTAGGCGGTGACGGGCTGCTCAACCTCGGCCTCACCCAACAAGACCTTCTCCTCAGTATCCTTGTTGCTGGCCTCGACCTTGATGATCTTGCGACCAGCTACCATACCAACGTGCTGAAGCTTGACCTGAATGTCATCGTTGGGAAGGACCATGCCGACCAGCGAGGCGTGGAAGCTCCTGACTCGGCCAATATTGTTATCAGCCGCCCAGGTTTCGACGAGACTACGCACGGCAGCGCTGGAGTACATTCCATGAGTGATGGTTCCAGGGAGATTGGCGTAGTTGGAGAAGACACGAGAAACGTGAATAGGGTTGTAGTCACCCGAGACACGAGCGTAATTCTCGTTCGAGGCGGGAGCGCGAAGCTGGAGAGGAGTCTTGCCACTCAGAGGAATAGGGTTCTCAAAATGAACCGGCTGGTCCAAGGGAACACCGTTGCGGCTGAGATAGTCGATGACGGGGTTGCCATGCGATAGGCCGGCCTCGTAGTCAACACTAGCCACTTGAATGATCTCCTTGGTAGGCAACTCAAGAAGGACAGGGCCTCGAGTCTCGACGCTGCTGTAGACATCCTTGTTCTTGAATCGCACCAAACTCTGCAGACGGAACGTCAGGGTCTGGCCGAGGAGCTCAATGTTCTGGGGCATCTCGTCGGCCATGAACCACTGCTTGGATCGGAGAACGGCGACATCCTTGGTGGTGGCGAGGTGAACCTTGACAGGAGTCTCAAGCTTGCGCTGGAAGGTATTCTCATAATCGGTGTAAGCGCCGCGGTACAAGAATTGCGAGGTCACTTCCATAACGGCCTCGCCATCACGAACAATGGTACCGCAGACCTCAACCATCTTGCCGGACTCTTGGTTGATGACGGCGTTGATTTGGGCAGTGGTAGACACTACGTCGCCCTTTTTAAGAGGCTCCGCACCAGGCTTCATCCTGAACTCGTTGGAGAGGTGGACGAGTTTGATCAGATCACCATCAATCTTGCGCGGGAAGATGGGTTTGGTGATGGCCTTCCATCCGACGACGATGGCAAAGTCCATGGGCGCGTACATGATCTTGCCGGGCCGATCAACGAAAGCCTCGCCCTTGTTGCCAACGGAATAGATGAAGTCGTTGATCGCCTCCCCGGTGATGGTAGCCTGGCCACCGTCAAACTTGGCGGTGACGAGCGCATCAAGATCCAAGGCTTCGTCGCCGAACCATGCCTTCCAGTAGAACTCCTTGATGCGGTCGTTACGGCCCTCCATAACCTCTCGGATGGGGGCATAGCCGGCATCAGGATGATACGTGAACTTCAGAGGCAAAGGAACCGGCTTGCCGAGGGCGGTGGTATCCTTAATCATGTTGACAACAATCTCGTTGGGACCATCAAGTTTGACCTCGATGACATCCACGTAATGGTTGTGCCTCGGCTGCTCCCTGACAATAATGACTGTCTTTTGGGGTTCGTTGGGGTATTGGATCTCGACGAAGAGGCCCTTGGTTGGGGAGAAAATCCTCTTGATGGGGTTGGTCTCGTACTTCTGACCCTGGACAATGACGTCGGAGAGCAGAAGGGCATGGCGCCAGCTGCGCTTGGGACCCGCTAGAAGGGCCAGCCAAGATTCCAACGGGGGCATAGCGGCCGTGGCCGATGAAGACAAGCGGTAAGTGTTCTTGTGCGTGTCATAGGACACCGTGAGGGAGTCCAAGTCAACGGGGATCTCGGCCTCCGTAACCCTACCACCGAAGTACTCTACGGTAGGGATTCGGCTAGCATCACCACCGTAGATGTCGCGCGTGAGACCGGCAATATGACCATTGTGGATGCCGTCAAGGATTTGCTTAATAGGCTCATCCATGACGGTCGAGTACTTGACGGCGACAGGGCCCTGAAGAATACAGGTTCTGCCAACATCCTGGCCCTGCACGGCCTGGACATCTTCGGATTGCCAGAGAGAATCCTTCTTGAAGTAAAACTCGAAGTTGTCGTCAAATACAGGGACGAAAGGTACGGGCTTCTGGATAGGCCGGAGACAGAGAAGAAGGAAGTGCTCGACATCATGGGCGTTGACGATCTGAGTCTCAGCCTCGGGATAAGCGGCCAGAACGCGCTCGACAGTCTCAAACGGCTCCTTCAAGTCTGCCATGTTCTGCAGGACAGACGGATTGCCCGTGGTCTGCGTGAAGCGCTCCTCAACGCGCTGGATCCAGTCGGCCGTGAGGCGGATATAAGTGGGATCGATCCAGCGGGATTCGTGCTTGACGTAGAGGAGCTCAACCATGCGACGGACAATCTCGGCGTAGGTCATCTCATCGACGTCGACCGCCTTTCCAGCCTTGTTGCGACCGAACCAGACCTTTTGGAAATCATCGTTGAGCTTCTGGATGATGTAGTCACGGTTCTTCTTCAGCTCAGCAACGCGCTTCTCCTTGGGAAGGCTGAAAATCTTCTGGTCCATCTCGGCCCAGAAGCGGACACCACGGGTCGCCAACTTGTGAATCGGCTCACCCATCTCAGAGCGCACGGTAAGGACACCTCCGGCCGGACCCTTGTAGGTCTTTTCCCATTCGGAGTCATCAACACCAGGAGCGGCAATGATGGCCTTCTTAGCATCAGGGCTTGTGTGTGCTTCCTTAGCGACCATCATGCGACTGCCAAACATGCAGCCATCGAAAGGCATGGGCGGATAGCCGAATTTCTTCGACCACTCGCCAGTGATGTAGGGGTAGGTGTCCTCAGCACCACCGAAACCAGAGCCGGCAATGAGAATGATGTTTTCAGCTCGGCGAATACGGGGATACATCTGAAGCATGGGCTGATGGAAATCCTCGAAAGAGTGATGACCACCACCACGGCCGCCAGTCCATTGCAGCATAACAGGGAAGGTAGGGTTGGCATTAGCAATGTTTACCACGGCCTGGATAGCATCGACGGAACCGGGCTTGAATGAGATGTGCTTGAGGCCAAGAGTCTGGATGTACTCGTTGGCAACTTCGATGGAAGGCACACCAGCTCCAATAGCCAGGCCCTGGATGGGTACACCTTCAGCTCGAAGACGACCAATCATAGGAATCTGCCAGGCCATCGCCATGGGGTTGACGTAGATGAGGTTAACGCCAATGCCACGGCCAGGAGGAATGGCTCCTTCGATCTTTCGGATGGCAGTGGTCATCATGCGAGGATCGAAGTAGCCACCACCAGCAAGCTCAATATGGTAGCCAGCGTTCATGGTAGCGGCGACGAAGTCCCACGGGACAGTCGCTGGGGTCATACCAGCCACCATCACAGGGGGGAGGCCAAGCAGTCGGCTCATCCTGGTGTCAACGTATGTGCGGCCACTCGCAGTCTTGACAAGCTTGGGACCGAACTCCTTGACCCAGTCAATAGCATACTTGACAGCATTCTCCTCGTCACGGTCGAACAGTTCCGACTTGTATCCGACCTCGGGGACAGTGCCCTGGACAGCTCCAGCGAGGATGACACGAACGCCGGTTCCGTCCTTGTTGCGACTCGTGAGGATACCAATGCCAGAGATGCCACCAGGTCCGAAGTCCAAAACGTGGGTAGCCTCGGGGAACGCTGTCGCCTTCTCCCAATGCACGGGATCCCGTGTGATAAGGCGAATCAAGGCGGGTACAATGTTGCCCTTGACGCCATCACGCACGTCCTTGCCAGTATGGGTATCGTACAGTGCGATATCAAGGGACGACGAGTCAATATCCACATCGCGCAAGTCGTTGTCGATCAGATCCGTGGCCGCCGCAAGGTACTTGCTGTGGAAAGGAGCGGTGATTGGCAAGAAACGGTTGGAGAACCGGACCTTGCGCTCAGTGTATGGAATCCTGTTCTGGTCGAGGCCAGTAGGCGCCTTGACTTTCCGTAGGCGCGAGTTGAGACCGTAGAGGGACATGGGAGGGCCCGTCACGACCATGTTTCGGGGACTGTTGATTAGAGAGATAGCGATGTGGCGATCGGCGGGGAGATAGTGGTTGGTCGCATCGACGTGCTTCTGGACTTCAGCTTGGGAGAGGTCTCGGATGCTAAGCATAGGAGACGGCGTACCCTCACCATTGTCGATAGAGTCTTGAAGCATGGACGGGGTAATAGAGGTTCTGGGGAAGGTCTGCTGGCTTCGTGCGCCAATCCAGAAGAGGATCGTCAGAGCCTTGGTGACAACTTCACGCCACGAATCCCAAGAGCTCGCAGCAGCGGTAGCCGCAGCAACAACGACACCCTGAGAGTGGCCAGTGGTGCCCTGGATCCTGTCACGCAACACACCAGGATGTACGCCGAGGACCTTGCAGGTCACTTCATAGTGGGCAAGTTGGAGCAGACCAATGAGCGGGAAGCTCACAGGCGCGGAGATGAGGTAGTCGACATCGGGTGTGGCATCAGGATTATGTAGCCAGGCCACAATATCGAGGCCCTTGGGGTAGAGCTTCTCAGCCTCGGGGTGCTTCGAAAGCGATTGAAGAAGCTCCGCCGACGCCGTGATCAGCTCGCCAACAAAGGTGGAGTACACCTTGTGAATTTCCCTCAGCTCCTCAAAGTACTCCTCAATGTTGCCCTGGCCACCGAAAATGGTATAAATCTGCGCCGAATTATCGTCGGCAGCCCTGAAAAGGGCGGACTGGTGGGGCTTCACGGGTCGGTTTGCGGCCGAGCGACCGGCGTAGTAGCAGCGGATGACTTCTAGCTTCTTGGAGTCGATGCCGGGAAGCGTAGAAGCGAGGGGGTGGACTTCATTCCCCTGGAGGAAGGCGCGCTCAAATTCGTTTAGCACAAGCTTGAGGACCTCCTCATAGGACCCCTGGGCGTCATCTTCTCCGGTCTCAATCTCGTTCGCGATGAATCCCATATACCTCGCTAGGAGTTCCGGCACGGATGATGGTTCGTCATCCTGTGCTAGCTCGTCTGTGGGTGCGGGGAGTGTGGCGGTAAACCTCTCCTTCAACTGAGAGGCGTGGAAATGGAGGCCAGTGGGGACGAGAAAGGAGGTCTCGAGCTTGCCGTGAGCGATGGTGAGGGGGCGGAGAGATGAGCTCGATCGCGGCGTAGATACGCCCGTCTGAGGGCCTGCTCCAGCGCCGTACATGTTGTATGATCAAGGTATGGGGTATCTAGAGTTCTGAGCTCGGGTGCGTGGTGGTCAGCTTGTTTCCTCTCTGTAAAGACTCGACGCTGCGGTACTTGTTCTTACATTGACGACAGTTGATGATCCTCAACACCAACCAGGCGAAAGAAAATTTATGGCAAGAGATCCGTGATCTCAAAAATTAAAAAGGCTAGGTCGCTACAGAAGCGAAAGTGGCGTTCGCTTGGTCTAGAGGCGAGGGGAAGGGCAGATGCTTCGCAGAACTGCTTTGGAAGGGGCAAAGCAGTCTATCGAAGGGGGTATGAATGTGGAGGGAGAGAATGAGGTTTGGAGGAATGAAGAGATAGGATGAAGACAAGACCAGGAGCGAATTGGTAAGTCTGGGTTATTAAAGAGGCAATGTAGACTAAACCTAGGCTTTCCCAAGCTTGAAGAGTCCGTAGGGAAGAAGAGAGAAAGCAGATCTCGACGCTGTGGTGGGGAGATGAGATGTACACTGGGGCCCAGGCACCTCAGATTTCAGAGGATAGACCGGACTAGCTGGCGGTACTTTTTTTTTTCTTCTTCTTCTTCTTCTCTCTTGCTTGCGGGCTCCCCAGGAAACCAGTGTTATTGACGCCGTTGCAAGAGCTAGAGGTACTTGGTCGAAGCTAGGTACCTGAATTTTCTTTTGAATATTTTTCTTCTTTCTTTTGTTGTCGCATTGCCGTTGCAACAGCTAGCTTTGGCGGGCCAAAGTTGGTGAAAGCACTACCATTGGCCATTGGCAGGTGTCTCTCCAAGTTGGGTCGCCTTCCTCGCCAAATTTTTTTTTCGTTGGGAAGTCCCACACCCTCACCACACGCCCCTTCCACCCGCTCCGACCGCGACAATATGTCATAAACTCAATGCTACATAGTGTACGAAGTACAAGTAAATAACAGCACAACAAGCCGAGTCCAAGGCGATCTGTCAGGGGTCCTCGGTACCTGGGTACCAATGCAGTCTCTGGATGCAGCCGAAGCCGTCGTACATAATTACCGAGTGACTTGATCAATCCATCCTCGACAATTGGAGTGTCCTGCCTTCTTTCAGGCTGTGCTTGCGGACGAAGTAAATAGACCAAGGTCTCGCCCAGCCTGTACCTGTGTTACCCGTGGCACTATGGACCAAGTACTCCATCCGTCTCCATTTTCTTGCGGGAACACCTGGCGTTAATGTTGTTCAATCGTTGAATTCCATGTTTCCCAATTGAACGTTGAAATGGTTTCTCAGAGACAAAAATGGATAGAATCCCTTCATCCGGTAGTTTCGTTGCCTGCCGGCACTTTGTAACTTGGGTCGGTCTCGAGCTTCACTGTTGGCCCAGAGTCAACAAACACCCAGACAAGAGAGCAAGAGCACGAGTTGCTCCAAGCTTCGGTTCTCTGAGGGCGCCTGCTGGTATTAGCAGGTCGTCATCTCACATGCCGTATTGTCCCGTGCCCATGATCCGCGAGAGACGGTCTATGAAGGGCAAGGAGATCACGAATTGAGGGTCCTCGATGGCATTGGATGCAAGAGCAGCCACCCGCTTGGTCCAAGGCACTGTACTTTTCAGGGGGGCATGTGGGCAAGGTACACAGTACTTCAAGTACGAGTCTGTCCGCTGATAGCCCTGTAAGGGCGTGCTGCTACACTACAACTTGGAGTGATCGTAATTACTTGGGAGCTGTGTGGGGACACTATTAATTCCGAGAGCTCGTAAGGAGTTAGTGCCGTGTGTTGATGGTTGCAGCGCGGGAGTCTGGGCCTGGGCAGACTGTATCTCATACTTCGTCATCACCGCCTACCGCTTCTGCGCAAATCCGTCGGCTTCCAAGGCACACCGGAGCGGCAAAACCGCGACAGGGCAGCCTAGCGGTTGGATTGGTGATGAAGTATCACTCTGACAGTGGTTCACTCGGAGTCTACGACATACAACGTAAAGAAAGAAGGACCATGACATCTCCTGGCAGCCACGCAACATTAAAACGTTCCACCGGGTGACAGACTGACAAGGCAAACTGGAATATTCGAATCATGTTCTAGTGATTCGGGAGAGGATATCTTTCGGTATCCGAGGTCAAGGCAGCAGATTATGTTGATAGGGGGGCTAAGGTCGTGCGATGTTCGTGAGACTGTGAAATTGAAGCTTTCCACAGGTTCCGGGGGAAAGGGTTGAGTCGAGCTACATTTGTCTACAACGGAGGGGTAGACAATACGTACGAAGCTGGCTGTATTTACTTGTACCGCGTACGGGACTGACGTATTCCTGCGTACTTCGGAATACCAACAATTCCGAGTTTTGGCTGGGTGATTTGCTGAGATCAATTGATCTGGATTGGAGTGTGGGTGGGAGTGTGGGAAATAGTGTATAGACCAACAAGCTTTAAATTGATGCTCTGGGGAACTAACCTCACACGAAGATGCTCGGTATCCTAACCAATGCTCGGCTGTAGTGACCGGACTATGGCGGAAACCGAGTGGTCGCCTTGAGACAGGAGGGACAAAATGATAGATAAGGTGTGCTGGTTGGGATATCAACCGTCGAGCCTTTAAGAACACGACGTGAAACTGCGCCATCATTCGGGTGGTAAAACTGTTCACAGAATCAAGGTTGAAATGGGTTGAATTGGCCATGGCAAAAATTGAGGTTCGAAACTGTTGATGGTGTCCCCAATGAATTGGGATGTGGTGGGGAGCTCACAGATGCATCGAAGTAACTCCGGATTGGGGCTAGCGCAGAAATATGGTTGAGGACTTGAGCAGCTTGTGTCTTTTCGAAGCTCTCACACACCCCACGGCAGGCCGCCGTGAAGTGTACCCCTCACTCTTGTACCCAGGTACATCTCCAATTGCCAGCAACAAGGACGAAGTACCCTAGTACCTCAGACTGCCAGGAACCGGCACCCGCCAACAGGGAAAGGAGTGAGGTGCGTGTTATGGGGCGTGCAAGATGGTCTGGACTTTTTTTTTTCTCTTCGATGCTCGGGTTCAACAACAACACCGGATTTTCTTGTTGGTACTATTACCACTCAACCCACCTTACCTCTTAGCTTTCTCCGCGAGCCAAGGTCCAACTTTTCTTCTGAGACCCAGCTCTTCGTGTTATTTTCATCATCTGTTTCTTTTCTCTCTATACCCCGCCAGCTTCATTCCTTAAGGTCGTTTACAAGGACCTCCATAGACCTTCTTGCCTCCTCACTCTAAGCACTTGGTTTGCGAGCTTCTAGGCGTCCAAGGAGCCGGAGCATCAAGAACAGCGCCTCCCATTCATTCAACGAGAGGCGGCTGGTGATTCCCATAATAACTTTTTAACTCATAGAAAGCCGTACAAGCGTCAATTGCCTAGGCACGGCTTCACTCTACGACTAGAACTAATACCTCCCCGGATACCCGCGATCCAACACCGCCCATCATGCGTCCCGAAGTCGAGCAGGAGCTTGCTCACACCCTTCTAATCGAACTTCTTGCCTACCAATTTGCGTCCCCGGTTCGGTGGATTGAGACCCAAGATGTCTTCCTCGCGGAGAAGACCGCCGAGCGCATCGTCGAGATTGGTCCCGCCGAGACCCTCGGTGTGATGGCCAAGCGAACCCTAGCATCCAAGTATGAAGCTTACGACGCCGCGAAGTCCGTTCAACGTCAGATTCTTTGCTACAACAAGGACGCAAAGGAAATTTACTACGATGTTGACCCTGTGGAGGAGGAGCCGGAACCCGCCGCTTCGTCTTCTACCCCCGCGGCCGCCGCCCCTGCTGCTGCGACTGCTGCTCCTATTGCCGTTGCCGCCGCCCCTGCTCCATCCGCAGGTCCCGCAGCCCAGGTGCCTGATGCGCCAGTACAAGCTCTAGATATTGTGAGGGCCCTCATTGCACAGAAGCTCAAGAAGCCCCTCCTAGAGGTGCCTCTGAACAAGGCGATCAAGGATCTAGTAGGAGGTATGGATATTCATCTCATTTCATCACTACATTGCTAGTAGCAGTGCTAACGACCCATGTAGGCAAGTCCACGCTTCAAAATGAAATTCTCGGAGACTTGGGCAAGGAGTTCGGTTCAACCCCTGAGAAGCCCGAGGATACCCCACTAGACGAGCTAGGTGCGGCGATGCAAGCTACATTCGACGGCCAGCTCGGCAAGCAGTCCCAAGGCCTGATCGCCAGGCTCATCTCTTCGAAAATGCCCGGTGGTTTCAACATCACCGCATCGCGCAAGTACCTCGAAACGCGCTGGGGTCTCGGTTCTGGCCGACAGGACGGCGCCCTACTACTCGCATTAACAATGGAGCCCGCGAGCCGTCTGGGATCGGAGGCCGATGCCAAGGCCTTCCTCGATGATGTGACCCAGAAGTACGCCGCGAACGCCGGTATCAGTCTATCCACAGCTGCCGCCGCCGGCCCGGCAGCGGGCGCCGGCCAAGGCATGATGATGGACCCCGCTGCCATCGATGCGCTCACCAAGGACCAGAGGGCCCTCTTCAAGCAGCAGCTTGAGCTGTTTGCGAGGTACCTCAAGATGGATCTTCGAGCCGGTGAAAAGGCCCACCTCAACTCCCAACAATCCGAGAAGGTCCTACAGGCCCAGCTCGACTTGTGGACCGCCGAGCATGGCGACTTCTATGCTGCTGGTATCGAGCCTGTCTTCAGCTCCCTGAAAGCCCGTGTCTACGATTCCGCCTGGAATTGGGCAAGGCAGGATGCCTTGAACATGTATTTCGATATCATCTTTGGCAGGCTCAAGGTTGTGGACCGCGAGATTGTGAGCCAGTGCATCCGCATCATGAACCGATCCAACCCCAAGCTTGTTGAGTTCATGCAGTACCACATGGATAATTGCCCAACTGACCGCGGCGAAACCTACAAGCTCGCGAAGGAACTGGGCCAACAGCTTATTGAGAACTGCAAGGAAGTCTTGGAGGCTGCACCCGCCTACAAGGACGTGTCTGTCCCGACGGGTCCTCGCACTACTGTCGACGCCAAGGGCAACCTGAACTACGAAGAGGTCCCTCGTACCAGCTGCCGCAAGTTGGAGCATTACGTCCAGCAGATGAGCGAGGGTGGCAAGATCTCCGAGTACGGTAACCGCACCAAGGTCCAAAACGATTTGCAACGCATGTACAAGCTCATCAAGCAGCAGCACAAATCTACCTTGACCAGCTCGCAGCTTGAGATTAGGAATCTGTACCGGGATGTCTGCCGCTCGCTAGCCATGAATGAGAGCCAGATTCTCCCCAAGGAGAACGGGTCGCCCGGTGCCAAGAAGCCTTCCGTAAAGGGGCCCACTCCCGGCAAGGGCAAGGTTGAGACCATTCCCTTCCTCCATCTCAAGCGCAAGAACCTCCACGGATGGGATTACAGCAAGCGACTTACCACGTTGTATCTCAGCTGTCTCGAGAAGGGCGCTCGTGATGGAATTTCCTTCCAAGGCAAATACGCCCTTATGACGGGTGCCGGTGCCGGTTCCATCGGCGCTGAGGTCCTTACTGGCCTCATCAGCGGTGGCGCCAAGGTCGTTGTCACCACGAGCCGTTTCTCCCGTGAGGTCACTGAGTACTACCAGTCACTCTATACCAAGTTCGGTTCTCGAGGCTCCCAACTTGTTGTTGTACCCTTCAACCAGGGTAGCAAGCAGGACGTTGAGGCTCTGGTCGACTATGTTTACGACCCTAAGAACGGTCTTGGATGGGATCTGGACTACGTTATTCCATTCGCTGCTATCTCTGAGAATGGCCGCCAGATCGACAACATTGACTCAAGGTCAGAGTTGGCTCACCGTATCATGTTGACCAACCTGCTTCGTCTGTTGGGCTGTGTCAAGGCTCAAAAGGCTGAGCGTGGCTTCGAGACTCGCCCTGCCCAAGTTGTCCTGCCCCTCTCCCCGAACCACGGTACCTTCGGCAACGATGGTCTTTACTCCGAGTCCAAGCTCGCCTTGGAGACCCTCTTCAACCGCTGGTACTCCGAGAGCTGGGCCCACTATCTCACCATCTGCGGCGCTGTTATCGGATGGACCCGTGGCACAGGCCTGATGTCAGGAAATAACGTGGTCGCTGAAGGCGTCGAGGCCTTTGGTGTCCGCACATTCTCTCAGCAGGAAATGGCCTTCAACCTCCTTGGTCTCATGACCCCCACCGTTGTTGACCTCTGCCAATCCGAGCCCGTCTTTGCTGACCTCAACGGTGGTCTTCAGTTCATCCCCAACTTGAACGAGACTATGACCAAGCTCCGAAAGGACATCATGGAGACCAGCGAGATCCGCAAGGCCGTCAGCAAGGAGACTGCCATCGAGAATACCATTGTTAACGGACCCGACTCCGAGGCTCTGTACAAGAAGAAGATGATCGAGCCTCGTGCCAACATTAAGTTTGAGTTCCCTACCGCTCTTGACTGGAAGAAGGACATCGCCCCTCTCAATGACAAGCTCAAGGGCATGGTCGACCTCGAGAAGGTTGTTGTCGTCACTGGTTTCGCCGAGGTTGGTCCCTGGGGTAACTCGCGCACTCGCTGGGAGATGGAGGCCTATGGCGAGTTCTCTCTCGAGGGTTGTGTTGAGATGGCCTGGATCATGGGTCTCATCAAGCATCACAACGGACCCATTAACCGCCGCCCCTACTCCGGCTGGGTTGACTCCAAGACTAATACCCCCGTCGACGAGAAGGATGTCAAGGCCAAGTATGAGAAGTTTATTCTCGAACACAGCGGCATCCGTCTCATCGAGCCTGAGCTCTTCGAAGGCTACGACCCCAACAAGAAGCAGCTTCTTCATGAGGTCGTCATCGAGCAAGATCTCGACCCCTTCGAGGCGTCCAAGGAAACTGCCGAAGAGTTCAAGCGAGAGCATGGAGATAAGGTTGAGATTTTCGAGATTCCAGAGTCTGGAGAGTACACTGTTCGCCTAAAGAAGGGCGCTGCTCTCTGGATCCCCAAAGCGCTCAGGTTCGACCGTCTCGTCGCTGGCCAGATCCCCACCGGCTGGGATGCCAAGCGCTATGGTGTTCCCGACGACATCATCTCCCAGGTCGACCCCGTCGCCCTCTTTGTACTGGTCTCGACGGCCGAGGCCCTCCTCTCGTCTGGTGTCACCGACCCCTACGAGTTCTACAAGTATGTTCACGTATCGGAAGTTGGTAACTGTGTCGGTTCCGGTATGGGTGGTGCTGCTGCGCTCCGTGGCATGCACCGTGACAGGTACCTCGACAAGCCACTCCAGAACGACATTCTTCAGGAGTCTTTCATCAACACTATGAGTGCCTGGGTTAACATGTTGTTGCTTTCGTCTTCCGGCCCCATCAAGACCCCCGTCGGTGCTTGCGCCACCGCTGTCGAGTCCGTGGACATTGGTTACGAGACCATCATGGAGGGCAAGGCTCGCGTCTGTATTGTCGGCGGTTTCGATGACTTCGGTGAGGAGGGCTCGTACGAGTTCGCCAACATGAAGGCCACCAGCAACGCCGTCGATGAGTTCGCTCACGGCCGAACTCCTCAGGAGATGTCTCGACCTACCACTACCACTCGTAACGGCTTTATGGAGTCCCAGGGATGTGGTGTGCAGATCATCATGACCGCCAAGCTTGCTCTAGAGATGGGTGTCCCCATTTACAGTATCCTTGCCTTGACCACCACTGCGTCTGACAAGATCGGCCGTTCCGTTCCCGCCCCCGGCCAGGGTGTCCTTACTACTGCCCGCGAGCACGCCGGCAAGTTCCCCTCGCCTCTCCTCGATATCAACTACCGTCGTCGCCAGATCGAGCGCCGCCGGAAGCAAATCAAGCAATGGAAGGAGTCCGAACTTGAGTTCCTGTATGATGAGATTGATGCTATGAAGTCTCAAGGCGAGAAGTTCGACGAGAAGGAGTACCTTCAGGACCGTACGGCTCATGTCGAGAAGGAGGCCGCCCGTCAAGAGAAGGAGATGCTCAGGAGCCTGGGCAACAACTTCTGGAAGAGCGATCCTTCCATCGCGCCCCTCCGAGGTGCGCTGGCTACCTGGGGTCTCACTATCGATGATCTCGGTGTTGCCTCCTTCCACGGTACATCTACCAAGGCCAACGACAAGAACGAGTCCTCCGTCATCTGCCAACAGCTCCGTCATCTCGGCCGCTCCAAGGGTAATGCCATCATGGGTGTCTTCCAGAAGTACCTTACTGGTCACCCCAAGGGCGCTGCTGGCGCCTGGATGATGAACGGCTGTCTTCAGGTCCTCAACACCGGCTTGGTGCCTGGCAACCGCAACGCGGACAACGTCGACTCCGTCATGGAGCAGTACGACCTGATTGTCTACCCCAGCCGTAGCATCCAGACCGATGGTATCAAGGCCTTCTCTGTCACCTCCTTCGGTTTCGGCCAGAAGGGTGCTCAGGCCATCGGTGTCCACCCCAAGTACCTCTTCGCCACCCTTGATGAGCAGACCTACAATGCTTACTACGCCAAGGTTGAGGCGCGCCAGAAGAAGGCGTACAGATACTTCCACAACGGCTTGATCCACAACAGCCTTTTCGTTGCCAAGTCCCACGCTCCTTACACCGACGAGCAGCTCAGCAATGTTCTCCTCAACCCTGACGCCCGCGTTGCCGAGGACAAGAAGTCTTCCGAGCTCGTTTACCCCTCCAACTTCATGGCTCTTTCCGAGAAGCCCGCCCCATCTTCCGCCGTTAAGGCGACACAAACGATGATGGAGGCCCTCGCCAAGAAGGTCGTTGCCAAGAACTCCAAGATCGGTGTTGACGTCGAGGACATCTCGGCCATCAACATCGAGAACGAGACCTTCATCTCGCGCAACTTCACCAAGGCCGAGATCGACTACTGCCGCCAAGCCCCCAGCCCCCAGAGCTCTTTCGCGGGTCGCTGGAGCGCCAAGGAGGCCGTCTTCAAGTCCCTCGGTGTCCCTAGCCAGGGTGCCGGTGCCGCGCTCAAGGATATTGAGATCGTGAGGAACGATGACGGTGTTCCCTCTGTCAAGGTATGTTCATGCACTCACTTATATTATGTTAACCCATCCCTTCCCTTTAGTTCATGGCTAACTCTTTTCCCAATAGCTCCACGGTGATGCTGCCACCGCCGCCAAGAAGGCCGGTATCAAGGACGTCAGCGTCTCTATCTCTCACTCAGACTCGCAGGCCATGGCCGTCGCCGTCGCTTCGCTTTAAGAAAACAAATATACCCTGTGAGGATGAGAAGAGTCTGGGAGGGTAGAGAGTGCAAAGACTAAAAAGAAGGCAATAACATGGTCCTGTGTGAAACCTTTGTATTCGCTCAATTTTTTGGGCTTAATCTGCGCTTTTTATGTTTCTCGCTCTTGTTTTTATATTTTACTTCACGGACCTGTTTGCCTGGGATTGGAGGAGGAAAACATTTCATAGAGTTTTCAAGTTTTAGCCAGTTGAGGGGATTAGAATAGAATCATTTCAAGTTCATCGTGTGTCTTATATACGCTCCATTCACCCTGTGATATCCTGGGCTTGAGCTGGAATCGGTTGCTCCGAAGCCCATGGGTTTAATGGTCTCATCCCTCCGGATCATGGATGAGCGGTCTTGGGATGTGGGAGACTCCGACGATATGAAGTCACAGAAGCACGTCATGTAGGGGACATCATCAAGTAAAATACCCCGATTGATTATTTCGTTTGTCAACAAGCTCTTCTCAGTCCCAGCCGTACATAGAGAACAGACACTCTCCCATTCTCCCATTCCCATTTCCCTCTCGCTTTTCAACCCAACTCAACCCCTCCACTCAACCCAGTAATCTCGGATGAAAAGATATCGACAATGTACGACATCGGGCGGTTTTCCAAACAAATTCTTCATCGGGCGCCTTCTCCCGGTTGAGCCTCTTTTGCCGTGTGTGTGTATTGTTTTGTGTCATTTGTGTGCTGTATCATTTGTGATCTCGTGGTTCGCCAGGGATTGTTCTTTTCGGTCAAAGTCGCCGTCTCATCTCCATTTGGTGGATTGTCCCAGAATAAGTAAGGGTGCGGAGTTGTTATCGCATTGCAGCTCGTCGCTTCTTTCGGGAGGAATTACGGCATTCTTGGTTGTTGGCATCACTCGCTGACATTCCCTCTGATAGTGGTCACCGTTAGCGCAAGTGCAAGTAATAACAGGAAGAAAGTTCCAGGAGGGAGACCAACGTACCTTTGGTAGATGTGTGTTGTATAAGGTGGCATACATGCCCACGGCAATGTTGGTTTTTTTCTTCATTTTTTTAGTGTCCAATACGAGCGGCGCATCGCCATTGCTTGCTTGCGTGTAGCGACGTCCATGTAGATTATCAAGTGTAAGGGAAGAAGTTTCGGACAGTATAGCAATGTCGACACGAGGAAATCTAGGGGGGAAATAGGACAATCAAAGTTAGAATACCTCACAAGATAAGACGAAGTGTGGAAGCTTGGTGAACACAAGGGAAAGGAACAGGGCAATGAGAAAAAAGGAACAAAAGATAAATGTAGGCACTTACCTTCCCAAAGAGTAGAAAGGCTCTCGTAAATACACGAGTAATTGTATCGAACGGGTAGGCGACCAAGGTCTGGTGGGCGTCGTTGTCGTCGACGGTGGAAACTTGAAAGACTTATAGCAAGGATGAACAGTAGACTGAGTGGTTGCAAAGAGTGGAAGAGTGTTTGACGACCGAAGAAGTGTAGAGACGGTTCGCGCTCAAGACGTAGACGAGGATGTGACCCGGGAAGGCTCTCTTGATAGATGAGATCTTCTCATCGTAGTTGTCGAAAGCCGAGTTTGCGTTGTTCGAAGCAGAGCAGCGTGGTCAAGGATGTGAAGTGGGTTGCCGCAACGAGTGTCTCGTCTCCACTCGACAAGGCAAAACCGAAAATTGGTATATCGGAAACACATCCCCTCTCCCAGCCAGAGGACCCGTATATAGGAAACAGAAATCCACCCCCAGAAGAGGTGGGAAAACAGACACACACAACACACACATAGAGTTGAAAGAAAAACACCCGTCCCCTCGCCCCCTCCACCCCTCACCCCGGATCACGAGACGGAGCGTCTTTTGATACCCAGATCTTCAGGGAGGTCCGGACAGGCAAGAATACGGCAGGGAAAACAAAAGTTATTCCCGTAACCATTACTCCTGCTCGCCGGTCCCCACCTGACCCTGCTGCTGGTTCCTCCTCGAGTTCTGGCCCACTCTTGCAGCCGTTGGCCGAACAGGAACCAGATACTCTTCCCGAGTGGTGGGATGTATCTCCCTCCACTCATCGGGATTCCCCCCCAGCAGGGCGACCTGGGCTCTCAGGTAAGCCGTCTCCGCCTCCAACTCCACGACCCTACGCATGCCGTAGTCGCGGTGCTCCGCCTTGCGTCGACGGGTATTCTCCGCCGACAGACGATTGAGCGCGCGACTACGCTCACCCGCAGACATCTGGTCTAGCTCCGCCTGCGGAATCTGCAGCTGTCCAGCGCCTTGCTGATTCCGCTGAGACGGGTAAAAGTTTGGATCTGAGCGAGGCATGCTCAAGAGCAGCCCCGCCCGCTGAACCCGCACCCCCGAGCGTCCTCAGGGACACTGGACAGGTCATTCTCGGACACCATGTGCCCGAGGAGACCACCCATGTTAGAGTACGGCCCAAGGTTCGCCCCACGATGCCACGTGGGGTTTTCCATGGGCCACTCATAGGGCGCCGCAGCGTCCCCGACGGCAGCTTCAGCCGGATCTGGAACGGCCGTCGTCTGAGCAGCGCCCCCGTCATTAGAGGCAGCTGCCTGGGCCCCAACTCCAGGATGACCAACTGCCAACGAGAGGGTGGAGGGCATACCCCCCACTGCACTCTCATTGACACATGGGTCCCAAGAGGGCCCCGCGTTGACAATGGACAGCTGTCCAAAGTCCAGACTGCCAGATGTCGGGAGTAGGTCCATCAAATCCCCCATCACTTCCGGAGGGATATCACTAAAGTGATCCCCGGGTTGATGAGGGTTGACTCCCTCTCCCGCTAAAACCGAAATCACTAGGTGTCAGCTCGGCCGTAAGTGCAAAAAAATCAGGAAGTAGGGATCGACTCACAGTCATGGAGCGGATCCTCCACGCCGCCAGAGCCAGGGCCTTCAGTTGCCGTCGGCTCGGCACCCTATGCCTCACCGAGGAAACTGAAGGCCTGGTTGGCGGCATGTCCTTCCACCCCAAAGCCCTGCCCGTTGTGGGCCATTTTTTATCTATATATATCACCGGTTAGGCATGATGTATATAACAGAGGGCCTCCGGAGCACTCTGGCGTATATAAAAAAAAGAAAAGAAAAAAGAAAACAAGAGAAGACATGAACGGAATGGATATGAGAAGAAGAGAACCCGAAGCCCAAGAGACAACCGTTGCGAGCCAAGGAGGGATGATGAGGGATGATGAGGGATGATGGAGGGGGTAGAAAAAGTGGCATCCAGTTGGAGGGAATGGGCGTTTTTATACTCGACCACCGAGCACCTCTGAATCACCAATGACGCCACAGAGCCCCGAGATTGGTGACTCAAAGGCTGTTTGGCAGGTGAAGTGGGTTGAATAGGCTGGAGAATAGATTAATGGAATCAACGCAAGGGAATTAGGAAGGTAGTGAAACAGGATGATTTGTAGCAAGCAGGTGTGATTCCCAACGAGGGAGTCATTGGGAGGGGAAACAGGGTCAGTGATTGCCTTCCAAGTGAGGAAGTCTTTAGAGGATGGGCAGGAGATGTGAAAATGGCTTCGTGACACAGAGACGAGATGTGCAGGGAAGCGATCAATATCTTAGGAATATAGTGTCAGACAGGAACAGCCAACTTTGGTGAAATGAAGCAGAAATCAAGAGCAAATGAATCTGAAAGGAGATATAACCACTTACTATATTGGATGGGTAAAAAAAAGGCACCTTGCCAGAAAAATAGTGTCTTTGTTGAAGCTTTTGAGCTTTGATTGAGAATGTTGAAGAGGAGAAGAAATCGTCAGGGTTCTCTCGATTCAGAGTAAATGGGTGTTTATATAGTTGATTCTGGCTCCTTCCCTGGCCCCCCAATCACTGGAGCAGGGCAACTGGAGCAAACTGGAGCAGTGAACTGGAGCAAGGAGAAACTATAATCTTGATTGCTTCACAAGGTGAGGTGAGGAAGGAGCAATACATAATAGGCACAGGCAAAAGCAAAGGGCAAAAGGTAATAGGCAACAGCTCTCCGAGTCGGATCCTTCCCAAGTCGGTATCGCCATCAATCCTTCAATCAGACGACGGGGAGGGTCGATAGGTTAATATGCCATTGTCCCTTAATCAATCGATCTCTACAATCGTAACCGCCAAGTCCACGGTCCAGAACACCTAGAAGGAGAAAGGGGCCCCCGATTTAGAGAGATCTCAGCGTACCAGCTAATCATTGATATGAGTCAAGCAGTTGGCTGTTCTGGTACTAGAAAGATCCCCTACATGAGCCACCAGTTCAAGGAAGGGGAA
Source organism: Scedosporium apiospermum (assembly GCF_000732125.1). Taxonomy (NCBI): domain Eukaryota; kingdom Fungi; phylum Ascomycota; class Sordariomycetes; order Microascales; family Microascaceae; genus Scedosporium; species Scedosporium apiospermum. The sequence goes on along the minus strand of NW_015971811.1, from coordinate 1,559,661 downwards.
TTCAGATAACGTTTGCTGGTTTTTAAACTGTGATACATGACCTCCACACTAACCCCGGTTCAAGGTATTGCCCGCTCCCCTTGGGTTGTCCTCTTTGAATTCATCCCACTGCCTCGCCTTGTACGTCTCTTCGTCTGCCTTTTCTATGTTATCCTCGTCTGGCTCCGGCCTGTTAAAGCTCGCCTCGCCACCTCCTTCGATGATATTGCCTCGCCTCCTCTCCTCCTCCAAGTACTCATCGATCGACATCGTAGGCAGGTTGTGGCCAGGACGAAACACGTCCTTCTTCAAGTCTTGCCTCGTCCCCACAATCGTGAAGGGCTTCAGCGGTTTTCCATCCTTGGAGAGTAGCGGGCCTTTTTGCCCCAGGAGGGACGTTAGTGGCGCATCCAGCCGTTCGGAATAACCATCGGCGTGCTGACCGGGCGCCCTACGGCGGAGATCATCGGGAAGAGTGGTTTGAGGTGGAGGAGCTGGAGGCGCGAGGGCGAGCATCTCAAGTTCTCTATTCAAGCTCTCGAGATCCTGGAAGGCCATGTGCGTGCAGAATTCGACGTTGGTGAGATAAACCTGGCGAACAAGTTCTTCGTCGCCATGCTCTAAATACCTTGGGTTTCTTTTGAGTGAAGCGAGCTTCTCCTTGAGCGCCTTTTCCGCCTTGAAGTTCTGAATCTTCGAATTCCTCTTGGCTGCTGCATCCGCGCCTACCACCGTAGTAAAATGATCTGCATCCTCATTGTACCTCTCGTAGAGCTTAGCGTACTCTCCATGGAGCAGCTCATATCTGTCTAGAAGTCCTAAAAAGGACTCATATGCAGCCTTTGCCTTTTTCACGATGCCCAGTCGCTCTGCCGGCGAAGTGGTTGGCGTTTTTTGAATTACTTCTGCAAGGTGGTAGCTTATGAGAAGATAGGGCAGGGATGTCGTCGCAATGTCGTCGGCCGACTCGTTAGGGCTGAAGATGGACAGCTCCGATACAAGGCGGAGACATTCTTCGTAGGATTTTATGGCTGATGAAAGCTTTTCACGGAACTCTGCAGAAGTCGAGTCGTATGTGCTTGCAAGGGCGGCTTGTCTCTCTTCTGCCTGTTCAAAGAGGGTCTTGAGAGACTGTGGCTGATCCTCTTCGGACATGGTGGATTGAATGTGAAATTGAAAGGGGGAACGAGATAGAGGTGTCAAAAACTGCGGACTATGGGGATGATGTAGCTTAATTCTTAATATGGGGGCGATTTGGTCTTCTCGACGGGTTTGAGGGTTTCACAGAAGCATTTGCATTCGAATGTGGTCGGGAATAAGTTGAGGCAGTGATGATGATAAATGGTGGGGTTGTTCTAGTCGCGACAAGAGAAGAAGCAGCATTTGCCCCGCGCTGCCACCTCGATCTACTCGTCGCTCGCGTCAACTCATACAACCCGGCCGAGGTTAGGTGTATTTCAAAAGCCAGTGGCAAGCTCAAAAGCATGTATGTATACCATCTATATGAAGAAATTTCTCTAAATATCCGATCCGATATTCGCTTTAAATCTCGCCTCGAAACCCTTCACTGAAGCTCGTTCACTGTTTCCAACATTCACTGTTCCCATCTCAGAGGGGTGAAGTTGAGAGATCCAACGCCGAAAATTAGCCGACTCAGAGAGCACAGTGCACAAGCTCGCCCCTTCTAATTACGTCGCCCCTGTTGATACGCCCATCGTTGAAGCCGCAATCGAGCTAGACTTGGGACTTATTCTCCAGCAACGTCTCAAACGTCTCTCTCTCTCCATCCGATCATCAGTCGCATGCAGCTACGGCCCTCCCGGCCAACCGATCTCTCCCCCTTCCGCACCCGTCCCGGTCTTCGACGTTTCCCTATCACGACCGCAGCCCACCGTCCCGACTCTCCCTCATCCAGATCCAAGCGTATATAAGCTCGCGCAGGGCAACGTCGGTTCCCCCCTTTGCTTTCACCATGCCTCCGAAAATCGAGCAACAAGAGATCGAAACCTACTGGAACATTTTCGCCACCAGAACAGGAGGCCAGAAATATCTTACCGGCGAGCAGGCTGCGCCCGTCCTCAAGAACAGTGGTTTACGAGATGACCAGTTGGAGCGGGTGTGGGACCTCGCCGACGTTGACAACGATGGCAACCTCGACTTTGAGGAGTTTTGCGTCGCCATGAGGCTAATCTTCGATATCCTCAATGGGGTGGGTCAAATTCAAAACTCTAGGACGCTCAAAATAACTCTCTAACTAATTCCGCTTCATAATAACAGGAATACGCCGACGTCCCTTCGACACTCCCAGACTGGATGGTGCCCGAGTCCAAGTCGCATCTCGTCCAAGCTACCCGCGCGATTACCGGAAAGCAAGTTCAATTCGAGAGAGTCGAGGATGAGCCGGATTCTCCAGGGCTCAAGGATGGGTTTGACTGGTACATGAAGCCCGCGGACAAGTCCAAATACGAGCAAATCTACCAAGAAAACAGAGATATGCGAGGCGAAATAGCTTGTATGTTGCTGCAAATGCGTCCCATTCCTGTACTAGGTGTGGTTATCAAACCTCCATGTTAACAATTCTGTTGGAATGCAGTCAATTCCCTCGAAGACCTCTACGAATCCCTTGATGTACCTGATACAGACATCCGCTCTGCTTGGAATCTGGTCAACCCGGCGGCCCACTCCACGATAAACAAAGATGCCTGTCTCGCTTTCCTACACATGCTCAACTACCGACACGAAGGCTACCGCATTCCCCGCAACATTCCCGCCTCTCTCCGGTCATCCTTCGAACGCAACAATATCGACTACCAGGTCGACAACCAACGCACCGCGGCGGCATCTCGCTGGGCGACCAAGGCTGACGATAATACCTCTACGGGCCGCAAGGCCAAGTTCGGCGAACAGTACCTTACTCGGCTGGGCCACTCCGGGTTCAAGACAGCGGGGACCGACTTCTCGACCGAGAAGACGGAAGACTGGGAGGAAGTCCGCCTCAGGAGGCAACTCCAGGATCTCGAGGAGAAGATACAAAAAGTGGAAGCAGACGTGGAGAGGAAGAAGGGCGGCAAGCGAGACTCCAAGCCGGCACTCGTGAAGAGGGAGCTCGAACAATTGCTAGACTACAAGAGGAAGCAGCTTAGGGACCTAGAAGAAGGCAATAATAAGGGGGCTGGCGGCGGTTCGAACTTGAAGTCCATCTCCGATGACTTGCAGACGATCAGGGAGCAGGTTGATGGGCTGGAGAGCCATCTGCGTTCGAGGCAATCGGTTCTAGACCAGTTGAGGCGGGAGATTGAAGACGAGAAGGCGAGCAGATGAGGGGCCTTTTTCATTTTATCGTTTATCTTAGCGTTACATTGTAATCTGTATATTTCTTCTTGGTTTTGGGTTTCGCGAGCGTTTTTGGGAATATTCATGGTGTTTGAAGTTGCACTTCATCGCGGAAGGCCTGGATCTCATTTCTCGGTACTGAGCAAGCGTTCGCATCTCAAACTCACCATCAAAAAACTACAGGCCCTATTGCTGTGTCCGGAGCGGCTCCTTCCCACGTTGGATACACCCACTAAGCAAGAAGCACAAAATAGAGGTTACAAGCAATACAAGTCCAGAAATGTTTTCCATGTAGCTGCTAACCTGGTAAGACTGATACAGAAACCAATCGTTCTCTAAAAGAAAAAGGGGGAAGACAGAAGAATAAAAAGAAAAAGGAAAAAAGGAAAAGGAGAAGAAAAAAAAAAAAAATTACACAATCCCCTTGGCCTAACTACTTCTTTACCACTGAGTACCGTCAACATATTTGGGCGCCCAGGGGAGGCCCAGAGTGCGGCCCTTAAGAGCCCACGCCATGATAGAGAAGACCTTGACGCTTCCGATCCGGCCTACACCGCGATCGCGGCCAGCAGCGCACATGATGGCGTCGAATGGCAAAAGCTTCACAGGAATCTGTGGCTTGCCCTGGATGGCGAGCTCAATGTTCTTGGCAACACCAGCGGCCTATTTGCCGTTGTTAGTCTTACCTCCGCTTTTACAAAAGTCTATTTAGTCAAACCCGGAGAAGGGTCAAGGGGGAAGCTCACCTGCTTATCAGCAATCATGAAGCCGGCACGGGGCTTGGAGACGATATCTCCGCATGCCCAGACATTCTCGGCATTCTTGACCTGGTAGAATTCATCCACCTCTGCGTACTTTCGCTCGTTGAGGTGCTTCGCATCAAGGAACCCAGTGTTAGGTCTGAGGCCCATGGTGGGAAGGTACAGATCGGTGGTAATAGTCGTGCCATCCTCCAGCGTGACTTCGGTCTTCCCGCTAGGCAGGACCTTGGATCCCTCAACCCTTGAGTTCTTCCTCACATCCACGCCAAGCTTCTTCATCTCATATTCCATGTTCGAGCCGATAGAATCCCCGCCCATAAGCGCCGCATCGGCAGACAAAAGAACAACACTCTTGTCAGCCCCATACTGATACTTAATCTCACTCGAGGTCTCACACCCCGTCGGTCCAGCCCCCGCAATAACAATGTGCTTCGCCGCCCGCACCTTCTCCGCCGTGTCGTGGAGCTGCTTGATCGTGGCCTCGGTGTTAGAAAGCCCCTTCCACGGCACGTTATCGTTGGCCGAGTGGGCGCCCGTCGCGAGGACGAGGTAGTCGTAGTTGAGGGTAGTCTCGCCGGAGCCGTCGGCGGCCTTGACCCGGGCCGTCTTGGCGTCCGTGTTGACGGCGGTGGCGGAGCCGAGGACGAATTGGAAGTTTTCTTTGGGGTATTGGGAGAAGCCGGGTTCGATGGCGTGGAAGATCTGGTCGTCTTTGACGAGGCCGGGGATGACGGCGCGGATGGTGGCTACGTTCCAGTAGAAGTGTGTGTTCTAAAAGTAAATGTTAATCCCGTGTCGACACAATTGCAAAGCCACCAGCTCCATTGAACGGCTTGCAAAGTCCGAAGCTATTTTTGCCCCCGGTGTGATGTAAATGGCCAATCGCCAAGTGCTGGCGACGTTAATATGCGGAGTTTTGGGTTTCCCCAACCCACATCGCCGGAGCTCCGAAGGTCTCAGCCCCGTGGAACCTGTCAGGAACGGCCCAAGCGGCAATTGATAAAAAAGAAGAGAACAAAAAAAAAAAAAATCGGGTGAGAAACCATACCGGGGAGACGAGGACGACTCGAACATTCTTTTCCGTTTGCCTCGTGTATTTCAGCAGGCGATGGGAAACGGCCAGGCCGGCAAAGGAAGCGCCGAGAATGACGACGGTCTTGGACATTTTGGCTAAGCTGATCTTAGGAGGGAGATGGAAGGTACAGGCGGAGAGTCTGGTGAACAGCCGTCGAGGATCAGAATGCACAGTAGCAGGAAAGTACAGGGCTCAGTTAAAGATGCGGAAAGGTTCGAAGGGCTTGAGGACTATCTAAGCGGGTCGCAACGAGAGGAGGGCCAAGTCGATATTTATACTTGGCGGAAGAAGCAGAAAATATGTCCGGATGTACTTGATCTTGGGGCAAAGTACCGTCTTACAAGATATCATCATTGCTCGGAGACGGAACGGGGGTTGGCCGGGCTAAGCCCGCAGGGACTCGTACGCATGAAAGTCTCCGTGCGACCTGGTTGCTACACGCGTTCGCCAGGGCTCTGTAGTAGGGTACTATTATGGGCGCAGAATGTGAGACAAACATTGCTTATTGTGTACAACTTATGATACTCTCAGACGGAGGACTAAATGTGTTGTCTACTAATGTCTGGTTTCCCAGGGCGAGTTGAACGTTGCACCCTTGTGGGATCTTTATGGAACTTGTTCTACCATGGTCCTCCGGGTTATCAAAGGGATGTCTAGGCCAAACTCTCCTTTAACATGCGAGATGGGACTACCCAGTTGAGGCTTGAGAGGTTTCTTGGTGTGCGCGTAAATTATCTTCGAAGAGGTCATGTTCCTAATCCAGTGCCCCAGCTGAGCTCCGACTTACACACGCAGAAACATTGGCGAGTTGTGCAGAAGGCGGCGTGGATGTCAGGGCGAATCCGGCATTTCCATAGGTCACTACCAAGTTTGACAAACTCGAGATGATTCGGTTAGATGGTGCATATATCTATAAAAATGCTAAATGTTTGACGAGAATCAAAAGGAACCGAGAGGCATAGATGGCGTTGATGAATCCGGTCGAGAAGTGGGGATACTCGGATCACACATGTTGTGTAACTGGAAGGACGCCTCTCTCTGAGGCACGGGGGACTTGTGGTAACGGATCCGAGATTTGAGATGTTGCAAGGGCCTAGTTTTCCTTAGTTCTAGTTGTTATCGATGTGGGAATTGAAGCCTTGCGACACTAGATTTTATGTGGTTCAGGTGACGAGGTATGGACTGCAGCGGTCATGCCAATGAGAAAGCTCAGGTTCTAAATCAACGGGCGCGAGAGGGCAAAGAAGCTCGAATGCGGCTACATGAAGGTTGGAATGTAGGTTGGAAGTACTCCGTAGCGTAGCCGCTTGAGGTTAAAATTACAGCGAGAGGATATCTTGGCTACCTACCATCTCCCAATCACGAACGATCAGATTGGTTCGGCCCATCAATGCCCGTTCGAGTTCCTGTCTCCGTTGTTGAGGTAACTTGCTTGGTAGCTTGTCGTCTTCGCCAGCTGGCTTTCACATGGCGCAAACAGGTCGAACCCCACTGGAGATGCTCCATTCTGGGCCTCCATTCTGGGCAATTCTGGATAGTGCAACTTGGAATGATAACCCGAGGCCCAGCGCTGTAGTAGTTTACTTTCGTACAGCTTCACTCGGAAGGGATCTTGTTTCTTTCATTCATGGCATGGACAACCTTGATACTTCCCCAGTTTTTCTTTGGAGGAACCGCGCCGTTCATCTCGCAACATTCATCTTCGTATCAGATCCTTTGGACGCGGAACCAATAACGCTCCGGCCAAATAACACACTTGTCTCTTCCTTGTTTCTTGGCCATTGGCAACAAGCTTGGTTGGAATTCGATGAGTTCGATGAGTTCGATGCGCGGAGGAAACTCAGCTCGTTCTGTCACCGCTAAAGGTGTGATGAGGTCAAACAAAGTAGAGAGGGGCAAAAGAGCGAGACGAATCCGTAATATTGGTCAATGAATAATACTTGCTTGGTACCTTTGTACTTGACTGCCACTAACACTACTGTACCGCTGTACCGCCGTACTGCTGTACTACTGTACTATTACTTCGTACTTTGTCCATCATCAATGGTGCGAGGCACGAGGACGAGGGGTCCGACTTGGACTCGGCTTTCTTTGTCTTGTACCCCGCCATAGCCAAACCCACCAAGCCCGCCCCCCGCCATCAAATACAACCCTCCTCAACAAACCCATCGACTTTGCTCTTCCCCTTTCTACCCGAGGACTTTCAAGGTTCCACATTTCGAAAGTATATTATCGGCTTTCCCCCTTTGCTCTAGAACCCTTGTGCCTGTCAGAAACACTCCTCATACAGCCTCGCGCCTCGAACCCTTCCAAACACAACCCTTTATCTGCCCCACCACCGAATCTGCCCACCATGGTCTCCAAGGAAGACTTCCTCAAGGCTGCTGAAGACTCGAAGAAGCTCACCAGCAAGCCCTCCAACGAGGAGCTCCTTGAGCTTTACGGTACGTGCATTGTCAATACTTTCTGTCACCTTTCAACTCTCTGAACCTCACCTTCCCGGGGGTCACCTGCCCCACCTCCGTCTCCCCTCTTCGAACCCCTCGGCGACCGCAACATGAACCGAGCAAGTAAAGCTGACCATACGTCATCTCTCTAGCCCTCTACAAGGTCGGTAACGGCGAGGACATCACCAAGGCTCCTGCCCCCGGCATGTTCGATCTCAAGGTCCGTTTTACCACGCATTCTGATACCCCGTTTCGCTTTCGGAGTTCAACCACCGTACCCGCCGTGGGGGTCTCTTTAACCAGCGCTAGTCTTCTGTCGAGTTCACGCTTCAGCTAACACATAGCTTCCACAATACAGGGCAAGGCCAAGAAGAACGCCTGGCAGAAGCTTGTCGACGAGGGTGTCACCACCGAGCAGGCCCAGGAGAGGTACGTTGCTCTCGTTGAGCAACTCAAGGAGAAGTACGGCTACGACGCCGACAAGGTCCCCGAGGCCGTTGGATCGTAAACTACTGGTTGAAATATCGAATACGAAGGCATTTATTTGGCGCGATGAATTGCTTTTATGAGAAAGAGATCTAGCAACTTTACGAATTCTGAGAAAATAATCACATTTCTGAATATCGACGTATATAAGGTGCTGGGTATTTCCACGCACCAACCCGGTGTCATGCTCGAAGTGAAGATGTGATATGCCCCGCTGCACCGCCGGGCAGCGAGCAGGCTTCTGAACCGGCCTAATCCGTCCAAAATTCCCCCAAGCAGTCGGGTTCTGGGTAAGACATGGTGGCAACCCATGGTATCTCATCCTTGCCATACTTCTGTAGGGGGAGACTATAGGGCATCCGAAGGCCGACCACCGCCGTTTTCCCGCCGTTCTCCGTCACCTCTTTTGACGGTGTGTCGTTTTGAAAAGCCCCAATCATGATAGAATCCTTTACTAGTAACTCTGGCCAAACCAACACCCCAATTTCCCATGAAGCGATGCGGACCTCATGTGCAGCGTTGGGAGCCTCACCCCACGCCTGCTTTGATAGGTTTGCCGAAGTAATCAACGCCCAGTCGATGGAATCTTCGCCATGGCGAATATAAGTCTTGATGTGTGGGGCTGCCCGGTTCCTCCCGCTGTTATGAATCTCTGCCTCACCTAAATCTATGCTCCAATGTTAATGTCTTGTAGGACCTCTACTGTCCAGGAACGAGTAAACTGACCTTTGCCTTTAGGGGCATCGTTCGCCCAGTGGTAGAACATGGGTTTCATGTACTCCAACTGTTTGGCCTGCTGCTTGGATTGGATCCGCATGTGTATGGAACCGCCCGATCGATAGCCGGCGACTGACCGTCGAATTTCATCAACGGTGGGAAACATCACCTTGAAGTTTGGTCGACCCGCGGATGCTGACTTCGAGGCGGACAGCGCTTGGAAAAAGGTGCCTTTCAACCATGTATCTTTGGGCCCGAGAGTTGCTATGGATGATATCTGCACAGCAACGTCAGAAGCACCGTGCTGGACGGGCACCTCGGCTAGAGCTTTCTTCAGCGCAACCCATCCCCACGGTTGAGAAGACCGCACAGGATGGCGTCCGGGGACACTCGCTATGAGAACTGCTCTTACGGCGGAGAAGTCATACTTGGATAATTCTTCGACAAGAGGTTTACAAGTGGGCCTTCGTGCGTCATAAGCTCGTAGATATGCTAAAAGATCTTCCTTGAACCGCTCTCCGCTGCCTAGAGGGTGGGCTTGCTTGCTGCCAGTTTTCTTTGGGTCCTTTAGAAGCGGTAGTAGCGGCGATAGCCAAGCGCCATTGGTTAGCACTGTCCAGTCCTGGACGATGCTGTTTGCTGTGTGAATGATGACTTGGGCGGTATCATCATGCCTAAGCAGGATCATCATCTTTGAGTGATGCGTGCCAAACATCTCGGGCATGGGGGCAACATGGAGGCTGACATTGGCATACTTCGCTGCCTCTGCCTACACTTTGCTTAGCTTCATCAGAAAAGATAAGCGACTAGGTAAGATGGGCTCCTTTTTACCTCGAGTCTGATTTTGCCGGGGTCTTCTCTCTTCCAGTTTCCGTGGACGATGTGAAGCTTCACTAGGTTTCTGACGTCCTCATCAAAGGCATCGAGAATATACGCGATGTCGTGCATGTAGTTAAAATTCCAACATTCCTTGATCAGAGGGTCACCGAGGAGAGTTTTAAGGGTGACTGTCCCCTGATTGTAATGGTCTGGCAGATCGTCAATTCGTGTGAGCTTGATGGGGGAACTCATCACTACCGGGCCATTGCGGGTAGTCCGCTTTCTCGCTGGGGGGCTGATCGAACGCGTCAATGAGGTTGGAGCTTCGACTGTGTCCTCGTGAGACTTGACGCCTGAGTCGTATCGGGCCCGCTTGGGAGGAGGTTCCATCATGAAAGCTCGTCGATAGAAAGTCAATTGTGGATTAGGTAGTGGTTGTCGGAGGCATTGGACAGTCTTTGAGACCTGTGATGTGATGGACAACAGTCTGGGAAGAGTTGCGGCTGCTGACCCTGAATAAGAGTTCATCAAGGCTAAGGTCTGAGGAGGAGCCGCAACCTACAATTGTAACTCCCCAGTCTGGAACCAGAGCAGTCGATGAGATGGTTCTTTCTCAAAAACGCCTTGTCACCAATCCACGACGGATTTAAGTCATCAAATACAATCCAATGTCGTAGCTCAAGTTAATTGTCAAGTTAGTTGTTGTCTTGGGTAATTCAATCCAGCTCGTCCGCGCATGTCGAATTGAGAATCAGTCAAAATGCATGTACCTCTGCGACTCGATGTATCTTTTTCGTGCAGTTTTGGAGTGATTCGTTCAACCAATCTGTACTATTGATATTCTCTTAAGAAATTCAAGAAACACATCAGTATTGGGATATTACGAAGTAAGAGGAAACCAATCCCGGGCCCATTTTCATGGTAATTTCTGTTCTAGATTATCTGTCAAGATGCGCTCTCTCCCATGGTGGTAGCCCAGCGTGTGATTGATCAAATGGTTCCTGAACTATTAACACTGCCTGGCGTGTTCGGGCGAGTCTTAAGAGGCGCCGCCTGCGCCCAAAAGAAGGATCAAGTACCTGTGCACGCGGAACTTCAATACACCACTGCTCGTCATCATTGCCAACCACTTCAAAACAGCTTGGCCACAGACCCCGGTCGAAGATTGTCGACTGCTAGGTTTATTGTGAACCCTCTGAGACTGAGTATGATGTGACAACCTGCTCTACCCGTTATCCATACTCTGTGGGCTTGTCCGAGCTTGAGATGTTGAATCAAACAAGTCGGCGGAGATAGCCTGGCTCTTGTTTCAAGGTGTCTTGCCTGCAGGAGCTAAATTCTTCGATTCGCAGTCTAAATTTACTGCAGCTCTTTGCACATTCAAGGATAAGGAAATACGAAGTACTTGGGGGCGCGGACTTCTGACATGTATGCCATCGGTCTGTTCAATCCAACAGGGCCTATGAAGTAATACGCCTCCTTTCCCTTCACATTCCCTATCTGCCACTACTCCTTCAAATGCAGCGGAATGCACAATCGTGGTGTGTGTGGCGAACGGAGGTACATCCGAATTGTATCGATTTGCCTGTGTAAACTTAGTTTACTTCGAAATGTGTCCCCGTCCGCACTGCCGCCTGAGATGTTAGGCCTTGAACTATTTTTCGATCCATCGGTGGGTCTGCAATTGCTTGTTGAAGCTTAGTGGAGAGCCGACAGCGGTTTTATCCAATAAGCTTCGAGCATCGCGCCATTTTTAGCGATAGGGAGGATATCAAATGAATTGATGTTCATTGAGTAGTCCATCGTCTTGTACTTGTACCTGTACCTGAACATTGGTGGACATCCGCCTGTTCTTGATGTATCCTGCCGTTCTCCTGATTTTTCCACCCCCTGTGTGGTTTCTGTCCCGTCTTCTATCATCCCCGTGTTCCTCCTTAATTTTTCCAGGACACCAAGTTCTCTTCGCGATCTCCAAGGTTGGCAGATTCCTAGCCACGATTTTGTATTTCTTGGCTCCTTCTTTCCTTTCTTTATCTCACCATCGCCCAATCATCATCGTTTGGCCCTGACGACTTTCCTTTCTCTCTTTATTTGCTCCTCCGATTTCGAGGAGATTCCGGTCTGGCGAACATTTTTTGACATCTCCTGTCTTTTTTGTTCTCGCGATCCCTCATCAGATTGCCTCCTGATTTGCCAGCTCAGCAATCCGGCGACTTGGCCTCCAGAGGCGCCTTCACAACCCACCCACATCCCGTTTCCAGATGATAGCCGTGACCGAATCATAGACGACGAGTCGACGTTACGGACCACCTGTAGCCTTTCGTTTGTCTCTTTCTATCTTGAAGCGACCGAGACGAATTTCATCGTCACGACCGGAATAATCCTCCCTGAACTACCAAGCTCTCGTGACGATATCATCACCGATCAAGCGCCTTGTCTCCGCATCACTCGTTTGCCCCCCGCGCGTTTCTCAGCACCTTTTAGGTGCCCCCTTTAGAATATGAAGCTTGCTTCAATGCTAACGCTCCTCGGAGCGACGGCTCTGGTTCAAGGCAAGGGAAAGAAGGACCCTGAGCCAACTACATTCAATGGTGTCGAGGTTCCCCCGTTATTAGAACTCACTCCCGATAGCTATGACAAGGAGTTAAAATCTTCGACCTTTGTCATGGTCAAGCACCACAGGTAGATCCATCTCCCTCACTCAGTCTCCTTAAAAATGGCGTCAATTCTTTCTAACGGCATCATCTTGCAGCCCTTATTGTCAATTCTGTCTCGAGTTCGTCCCCACCTACCAAACCGCCTACGAATTCTATTACACCTCGCAACCGGAGGGCACCGACAAGAGCTTCAGCGAGTTTTACGACTTCAAGTTCGCGTCGATAAATTGCGTCGCGTACTATGATTTCTGCGCAGATCATAATGTGACGTCGTGGCCAACAACTGTTCTGTTCAAGAACGGAGAAGTGGACGGCAAGATTCGCGGCGCCAAGAACATGACTGTTGTGACCAACGTCATCGAGAAAGCCCTTGAGAAGGCCAAGCCTGGTTCCAGGCCAAAGAAGCGAATAATCCCCAAGCCTGGTGTTGATCACGTCGACTCTGCCGAGACCCCGAAGTCCGACAAGACGGAGGATGTAGATGAGCAGCCGGCCACGACGGGCTCCAGCGCTAAGGTGAAGGCCGATAAGGTACCTGCTGAAGAGGTCGAGAAAAAGACGGCCGAAGAAGATGACACCGAAGAGATCGAGGAGAAGAGGGCTGAAGAGGACGTTGTCGAAGTCGCCAAGGAGACAAAAGCAGCTAATGACGTTCCCGTCTTCCCTACCCCGAATATCCCCTTCCCGACCCGGGCCAAGTCAACGGCAACTCCTAACAAGGAAGGAATCTCGACCCCCCTTACCGCCGAGTCGTTCCATGACAAGGTTACGATGACCCAAGACCCTTGGTTCATCAAGTTCTACGCCCCCTGGTGTCATCACTGCAAGGCTCTTGCTCCCACTTGGGATCAGGTTTCCAAGGACATGAAGGGTCGTCTCAATATTGGCGAAGTCAACTGCGATAAGGAAGCTCGTCTCTGCAAGGACGTCGGTGTCCGAGGCTATCCTACAATTATCCTTTTCCGCGGTGCGGAGCGTGTTGAGTACGACGGTCTGAGGGGCCTCGGCGATTTGCTTCACTTCGCTGAGGGCGCCGTAGACCTGACTAACGGTGTTCCCGAGGTCGACGCCGAGTCTTTTAAGGCCCTGGAGCAGAAGGAGGAGGTGATTTTCGTCTATTTCTATGACCATGGTGCTACGAGCGAGGATTTTATGGCCCTCGAGCGTATTCCCATCCACCTTGCTGGTCGTGCCAAGCTCGTCAGGACCCGCGACCCCGAGATGTTCAAGCGCTTCAAGATTACTACGTGGCCGAGACTCATGGTCTCTAGGGAAGGACGTCCCACTTACTACACTCCCATCATGCCCAAGGACATGAGGGATGTTAATCAAATGCTTCAGTGGATGAAGTTCGTCTGGCTCCCCATTGTTCCGGAGTTGACCGCAGCCAACGCGCGTGAGATCATGGATGGCAAGATCGTCGTCTTGGGCATCCTCAACAGGAACAACGAGGAGTCCTTCCGAGATGCCCAACGTGAAATGAAGAGCGCCGCCAACGAGTGGATGGACAAGCAGATTCAACTCTTCCAGCTTGAGCGACAGGAGCTTCGTGATGCTAAGCAGCTGCGTCTCGAGGAGGCGAAGGACCGGAATGACGAACGAGGAATCCGACAGGCCAAGGCTATCCGGATCAACATGTCCATGTCGGATAAGAAGCAGGTCACCTTTGCCTGGGTTGACTCCGTCTTTTGGCAACGCTGGATTAGGACCACCTATGGCATTGATGTTAAGGACGGCGATCGTGTTATTATCAATGATGAAGACGTAAGTTTCCCTACCAGCAGCAGCTTTTGTTTGCGGCGAACGGATCTAGCTAACTTGTGCTCTCTATAGAACCGTCGATACTGGGACACTACCATCACGGGTAACCTCATTACTCCTTCGCGCACCTCGATCATGGAGACAATCAGCAAAGTCACCGCGTCACCGCCCAAGATCAAGGCCAAGCTGACCATTTCGAGCTTCGAGAAGGTCTTCTTCGACTTCCGCATGGCCTTCGTCGAACACCCCTGGCTCTCCCTCGGCTGCACCTTTAGCATTGCCCTTGCCGCACTATCCTGGTTCCGTGGCCGGCTACGAAGGACTCGTCCCAACTTCAGACTCGAAGACGCCATGGGCATCAAGGAGTTGAAGGAGGGTCTGCTCGGGGGCGGAAGCTCTAACAGCAACGGCAAAGTGGACTAAAAGAAAGAGGGAAGAGATGTGACGATGAAATGACTTTATTACATTGGGATTATTACTAGCAGTTCATCTTTTTTGACTCTTTCCTTCTTCCATTTTCGCCCGCCGTTCTTATAGGGCTTCTTCTATAACTTCTCTGCTTCTAGCCGAAGTTCCCAGGGTTTCCGCGTCTTTGTCATTCCGTTTATTCGTCTGACTCTCAAACATCTGTCATAGAGATATCATATTTATTTATCAGGTCGCCAAGGAAGGAGTTGTCTCTTTTTTTTTTTTTTTGTCTTTTTTTCTTTTCTTGTTTACCCATACTTCCAGGCGGGGAATGGATACGAAGGGGGTGTTTTTTTTTTGCCCTTTCTTCTTTTTTTATTCATGGTCAACATAAAAAGGAAGGCGAGGGAGCGAAGCTTAATTCACATGGACGCTTTTTTGTAACTTCTTCTCACTTTGGTTGGCTGCTGCTTTGTTTGCTTTGGCTAGGACTTGGACGTTTTCTCACCCCCCTTCTCTGCTGTACTAATGTTCCATAAGATAAACAAAAAAACACGTTGTACTTCAAGACTTGGTTCGTGGTCGACTGATGTGAAGAAGTAATGGAATTGACTTGATGTTCTAGTCCCATTGAGATGTCAAGTCTCACCCTCTTTCCAACGAGGCTAGCGCCTATGCCTGAAAGAAACTGCACACGCATGATATCCTAGGTTCGGCAGGGTTCTCCTGTTCAAGTATACAACTCCGCCGTCAAGGTATTCAACTCCAGACCCTCCTTCGCGATATCCGGCTCATCCACCAAAAAGTCCAAAGGCATCTCCACAAGGGTTCCTCGCACGCGGCTCAACCACTCCTTCACCTCGCCCACACCACCAGGGAACTCCGACTTGACAACGTGGCCGTAGCCAATTTTGCCAGCTGCATTCTGAGCCTGCTGCGCCTGCTGTTGTTGTTGCTGCTGCTGCTGCTGGTTGTTATTGCCGCCCTTTTCGGGCTTCTCGGCGGCACCGGGTATGACGAAGTGCTTCGAGAAGAACTCGTCGTAAGCCTTCCACGTGCGAACGTGATTATTCGGCACATTGTGGAAGACCTTGCTAAAGACCTCGGTATTCACGCGGGCCGTGGTATTCCACAAATTCCGGAAATCGGGGTGCAGCGGATCGCGGACGAGCTGGTCAGCGTGCGAGTTCCAGTCATACCAGTTGGGGCCCTTGTCGACGCCGGACCAGTTAACGTTGGGCTTGTCCCACTTTTCGTCGGGAATGAGGCCGAGGTGCTTGCGGAAGATGAAGCGTCGGAGGGAGGCGGCGAAAACGCTGGCCTGGTAAGGGCGGCCGTTCATGTACGAGTCGACAGGGGTAGGGTCCTCGATGACGACGGCGATTTCGGAGTCGTGGAAGCCGAGCTGGGATCGGTCGTTGATGTTGGCCGAGCCGCAGATGACGAGTTTGTCGTCGGCGATGAGGAGCTTGCTGTGGATGTAGAGCTGCTCGCTCACGAAGGAGTCGATCTCGGCCTCTGGGGGACCATACCAGGGGACAGATCGGATATCAGCACCACCCGCCATGTAACAGGATGCCACGGTGTCCCAGGTAGAATCCGGGCCTCTGGACGGGCCGTTGATGCGGTCGTAGTTTCGAAGGTTGTAGAATGCAATATATCGACTGACATCCTGGATACCGTTATTTCGCAGCGTCTCGAGAATACTATGCCCACCACGAGAAATGGAGAAGTACTGGAATTCCATAATCGCTCGCGTGCCGAGTGCACTGTCAGCCTTCAGGTCACCGGGGAATCCAGGGACAGCGGGCATGATGACAATGATCAGGAACTCTTCGTTGGCGTGATAGGCTTTGAGAATACGGTTCACGATTGCAGTTCCCAGCTTGTTGCAAACTGGTTTCTGAGCATCGCTTGTAGCAGTGATGAAAAACTATCGTCCAGTGTTAGACAGCCTGCCTTCATCTATCAAGCTTTCTCTCTTCAAAAAGGCAATTACCTGGTTCTCAATATAGATAAAGTGCTTCGCATTGGTGATGGCGTCTATGTAGGCGTTGGCAATGGAATGCTCGGTGGGAAGCCCAGAGGACCATTGAGTAGCGCTTTACAATAGTTAGATGTTTAGGTCGACCATGACCAACTGAGTGCGGAAGGCCCGGTCTAATCACTTACCTGCGCACTAGCTGGATGCTGCTTCCGGCGCCGCTATGCCTGGATGGTGGCCTTTGGTGGGTGCGGTCATCGTGGCCGGTGAGATGGCTCAATCCTCGGTTGAATCGACTGTGCATGTCACCCAGGAGTCGCTGGCCAGACTGACTCCAATCGCCGCCCAGGCCCCGATCTAGTCCTTGGGGACTAGGGTTGCCTGGCACGGTGGCCTCAAGCTTCGCATACTTGCCAGCATTCTTGTGTCCATACTTCTGGTCGTAAAGATAGTTCCTACAAAGATGTCAGCAAGACGGACCCGATGGGGACTGCATACTCGGAGAAAACTGACCACCGGTCCTTAAAGTGATGGATTAGACTCCCGACAATTGGGCCGTTCAGGCTGATAGTAACATCGGTCCATCCCATCCTGCTACTCTGACCTCGGTCGAGCTTGTTCTGCTCCCACTTATCCACGTCGTGGAAGTCATAGATTCGGGCATTATTGTAGTCTTGCCCAGGAAAGACAACGGCCTCGAGGTTTCCAGGGTGAGCATCAGCAATTGGGTGACCTGAGAAATAGAATTAGTATCTAGAATGGTTCCCGACTGCATGCAGTCGGCTACGGATTTGGGTTCATATTACTCGTGGTGTCCCATCGTCCGAAACCTAGAAAACGTGTTAGCTCCTCACCCAGACCTCGACGGTTATCTCAACCTACACATATCAAGCCCGCCCATAAAAACAATCTTCTCATCGACAAGGCAAAGCTTCTCATGATGAGCCCAAAACAGCACCATACCATCGCTAGTACCGTAGAGGGCCTTTAAGGCGTCGACAGAGGTCTTTGCAATGCCTGAACCACCGAGGTTGAGGCCGGAGAAAGTTTTGTTCAAACTGTATCCAGTAGGCGTGTGGTCAGGGTGCCTAAAAACCTGAATATTCGGATGGAGAGACTCGAGTCGCTTTCGAGTATGCTATACGTTTACTCGTCAACAAAAAAAGGACATGGGAATTTATACGATGAACCTAGTTCTCAGACTTACTGCAGAGTTTACTTGTAACCAGTGACGAGATGTGAGTGGCGGCTCGGGTTAATTAGAATATCAAGTGGTAAGTAACTTACAGGCCAATGCTGCTTGAACCTCCTTGTAGACGATGATGTGAACTTTCACTCCGCGATCGGCAGCAGCATGGAGCAGCTTATCGAGACGATATCTCTCGTTGGCAGAGGGAGGTCGACGCAGATACAGCTCGGGACTGAGCCACCAATCGAGGATGTAAATGCTCTTTTGAGCAGCTAACGACGAGCTTTCAGCACTGCGATGCCCCGCGTAAAATCTTGGGTTCTCTTCTCACACATATACGTAGCGCCTCATCTTACCTTCAATAGCCTCGGATGCGGCCCAGAAATAGGAGCAGCCATCGACATACCACTTGGCGTTTCCGACAGTCTGGGGTGCGAAGGAGGTGTACCGGTTGTCTCTATGATGGTCAGGATGAATATGGGTGCATTCATGACCGAGGTGAGTGTGGGAATGGCGCTCATCATCCCCACTCAGGAGACTCTCGATGCGAGCCCCCGCCTTGCGGAAGAGATCCATATCGAAGGAGGGTCACGCAGGAGGTAATCACGGTCAACAGCAATGAGAAGGATAATAATTGCAGATGTTTCCGCTAGGGAAATCCGGAGGTGGCCGCGCTAAGGTTCGGGAACTAGGAGGGAGAAGAACAAGACAGAAAAATGCACGAGGCAAAAGACGAGGCTTTCATCAACCGCGGAGCACCGCAGAACGTCTTCAAATTGGTGGGACAGATAAGTGCTTCATGTGGCGGGGGTGAGCTGAACAGCCTAAGACGGTAGGGTCTAGGCGCATAGGCTTGGCCCCGACCTGACCGAATTGCCGTGGCACTAGACCTGCAGCATAGATTGGCGGATGTGACCTTGGATAAGACGTAGAAAGATGTCAGCTGAATCTACTTCATACAGCGTCCGGTATCATCGGACCTGGAGGCCTCTAGTGGAGAGAGAGCCGTTGCAGGAGTGTAAAATCCAGCCAGTGGATTGTCGCTGAGCGAGAGCTCGCGTGCGATGCTGGTCCGATCCACACAGGGAACTTAGCTTTCAACATCCTGGTCTTGGTGGAGAGTATCAGAGCATCACCACGAACCTCGAGCCATCCTCGCTTCTTCCCCTCTTCGGCCCCCTCTTTTTGTGGTTATGGATTTCTCGAGGAATGATATAAATCTGGAGGCACGTCTCTTGCAGCTGTCAATCTCGCACCAGGGCCTAGTAATTTGCTATCCAAGTCGCAATCTATAGAGGATGAACTTGGATGGTGTAGAACCGTCTCTCGCTCTGTCGGGACACCCCCAACTTGGCCGTCTGCATGAATGATTGGGATGCGAATCGAATTTGACAGGCTGGCAATGCGTGTGAAAGGGCATCCTGTACAGGCTCAACAATTTCTCACAACTACGGCCACGGTCCGGCGTTTGCTTCGGGATGCGCAACTCGACGTTGTACGAGGTCAGAAAGGTTTTTGTCTTGCTTTTCATTCCGATGTAAATTTCACACTGGAAGAAACTCGCCGGTGTGATCTTGTTTTGCTGTCCGTGGCTGCTCCTCCGCGCTTCGTACATCTCGAATGCATGGTTGTTACCGGTGTCAGGTCCTCAAGGCGTTCCTCAAGCCCTAGGATTTGGTGTCTCCTCATGGATCGAGACTTTATTTTATGTCCTGTTGCCCACGTGCCGCTGCGGTTTCTCTCCATGAAGAGAGATCCTCGAGTAGAGTTTAGTCGCTATTAAATCTTCTGGGCACAGCGAAATTTGACTGATGAGGACCATCGATTCGATGTCAAAGTCACTTGCAGCTTCTTTACGAAGGAGCGTACCTGTGTCCTACAATTGCAATGCCTGTGCTGATTAATACAAAGTAAGGACTTGGAGGCTTCAATTGAGCGCTCCTGCTTCTATACCCAACTAAAAGAGTCGTCTGTGACTCGTGACAGTAACACTAGACCGACACTGAACATTTCAATGGAGAAGGAAGGAGGACAAGAAGTAACTTTACATGTATCACCCACTGGCTTCTTGAATGCCGACATGCGAGGAAGGAAGGCTGATCCAGTCGGGAAATTGTTGATCCAGACATACGGAGAGAAGGAACGAGAGAGGTGGATTTTGTTGCGGAAGGAGACGGTAACGGGAGACGCTCTCTTTGGTAAAAACACAATGTGGCGTTCCTTCCGCGACCGCGATGCGTCCTTCTATCGCGCATCATCTAACGTAGACTGAGAATTCTACAGAAAATCATACTCGTCCAAAGTAGGTTTCCTGAATTGCATGTAACTGGAGTCCTTCTTGTCATATTAATCTTAGTGCCCCTTGCCCCCTTTCCCCCTTGCAAGCCCGACATCACACCTCCGTTTCCTCATGTGCCTCGCCTCAGCACAGGGTTTTCTCCTGCAGGTGCAACGCTTTCTCCCTTTCTGCTGCATTCTCCTAGCTTTGCCGATCCCACCATCGCCATCAACACTGACCAGGACCATGGTCGAGGGAGAGTCTCGGGAGCCGGGAGAGAAATGGAATCGATTGGTCTACGAAGTACAAAGGAAGTCAATTGACAATTGATATCGATGACGGGGATTATTAGTGACGTGTGGTGTGTGCCCCTGCATTTTCCATCCTTTACCTCTTCCGAATTGTGACATGGCGATATCCTGCTTGGAACGCCGCCCCAAGGAGCGCAGTAACAGTTTGCAACGAATGTATTAGCATTCGCCCGGCCAGATACTCGACAGAGCGAGTGTGACTGCCGACTGGAGGTTGAGACTCCGTGCCTCCCCCGCCATCCGTCGAGTCTGTCGTCAGATGCACAGCGTCGTAGTTGGTAAACCTTCAGAACAAGATCAAGGTGAGGGAGGAAGAGAGGAAGACAAGGGGTGAGAGACAAACTCTTTAGTCTCTCCACGCGTGAAGTAAGGGCACCTTTTCTCTTGGTCAATGGCTTGCCTTGAGGCAATATATGTCCCATCCTGGTCTTTGCCCATTGTGGACGAACCAAAACCTCGGCCAGTCCGCATCTCAACACTGCAACCGGTCTCTCGGTGTGTGTATGTGTGCGTTTGTGTGTCTGCCACCACTCTCGCCTCTTGCTTGCATTGATCCTTGCTGCAGAAAAGTGAGCGTATTTCTATAGATCCTGGCACTTTCTAACTCTCAAAACGGCAAAATCCTCGGTAAACCAACATAATATCCTGATATGACCATCTAAGTCCGATATACTAACATCTGCTCATAAGCCCAAGTCTGCTACTTAACATCTTACATTTCCACCCTCGATCCTCCAGAGGTCAGAGGTCAGCAAAGGGGCTCGCATTAGCATAAGACCACGGTCCTTCCTACTTTTACCAATCTCACGGTCCTTTTGGTCTCAACAACAATACATACAAGCGCTGTATGCACCGGATCAGTTGACATCTCGAGGACGCCAAGTGTGACATCTCGAGTGAAAATTTTTTTCTCCTTCCTTCCCAGCTGCTGCCAGACTCGAGAGGAAAGATGCTATCTCCCGACTTCACCGAGGCCACACGGCCGGGCGTCTCGACTCGGCTTTTTACCGAGAATGAGACCCACCTCATTCCGTATCTCGCTGCCATCCATGCCAACTGCATCACTTCCGACCATAGCATAGTCACCTTTCTTCCGCCCTTGGATCAAGATAAGCTGCTCAAGTTCTGGAAGGATGTCATTGCCGATATCCGCGAAGGCAAGCGCTTCATGGTTCTCCTCTTTGATGAGTCCGAGCCTCAGCCTACCCAGTCTGGGCTACAGCTGATGGGGGCTGTGACTCTCTCCATACCCTACTCCGAGACCGGGCCTTTCCGAGGCTGGGTTGAGAAGCTTATCGTGAGCCCGAAATTTCGAAGGAGAGGCGGCGCGACAGCCCTTATGAAGACCCTGGAAGTTGAAGCTCTTCGAAGGGGGAGGACACTCCTGGTACGCTCAGATCCATTCACGCCTACGTAGACGACTCACTCCCAGGCACACTGAATATCCCTCAAGCGAAATCATAGATCTTCTACTAATAACTTGCGAAATTTGATAGATGACTGATACTGAAACTGGAACTGTGGCCGAAGCCTTATATAGGAAGTTGGGATACGTTGAAGTAGGCAAGATTCCCGACTTTGCTATAAGTCCTGGAGGTGGTTTGAGAGCAGAGACATTCTTCTATAAACAACTGCTGTAGAGGCAGCTCCGTGATATGCTCCACAGAGACAATGGTTGTCTACGAATACACGGTTAGGGCATGCATGTGTGTGTGTGTGTGTGTGTGTGTCTCTTTCGGTTTCTCGTCTTGAGGGTATTCGGTCTTCGGCGTCCCCCAAGTTTCATGGTATTGATGGTTTACTGGTTACTATGGCCCTCGATCGAGCCAGGCTTTTTCACTTCCGAACAGGGTTGAGGGTTTCATTTGGTTCTGGGCAGGCAAAAAGTTATGAAAGGGCATCAATTATTTGCCACTCTGTGCGCACACACAAAATCGAGAGCAACATTTTGATCCATCCTCCTTCTCCTGCCCACGGGGTTTCAAACAACTGGCAGAGAGGCACACGAGTGAAAATTTTCATTTTTTACATCCGCTTTCTTCAAGATCCCCACGCTAAGACCCGCCTCCCACACCCCAAGTTGAGCCACCCCATTCGAACCCGACGTCTGGATCGCTTCACCCCCTGCACCGAACCACCAACCAAGTCTTGCGGCAACCCACCCATCCGGCGTTGCCCTTTCGGAGTTTGCACCACACCGCCCTTGCTAGACCAACGCTTTTTGTCCTTTCTGGCTCCTGTATCTCGAAGTGTGGGATGAAACCAATGCGCCAGATACGTACTTTGGTTGCCTACCACTTAGTGTGTCACCCCTTTCCTTCATACATACTTTAGTTGCTAGTGAATATCCTGCTTCCGTCCCGAGTGGGAAAAGAGAAAAAAAAAAAAAAAAAAAAAAAAATTGTTCATGTATGAGCAGGAGAGGCCAGGCCGAATCCGGCAGGTGAGAATGGCTTGTCGGGAGATTGCCAAATAAAAAAGAGGCCCTCGAGTTGCACGCCAGTAAGTACACGCGAGCAATCGGCAGCAGAAACCTGCTCGGTACCCGAATTTGTCGTGCGTGACGAAGGTTCGGCACGCCGGAACGGAAGGACTTGCCCGGTCCAGCCTGACGATGGGGCGAGCCGAGAGACAAGGGTCGGGAGAATGCATCTTTAAGGTGCGAGGCTCTCTAAACAGAAGGTGGAAAAGGCTTATTTTGTTCCTCGGACCTTTTTTCCCTCCCCACGTGCTGTGTGAAGGACCGTGGAGAAGAGGACAGCAATCGTTCCATTGTACAACTTTGGAAGTCTGTGCCGGGAGTGAAGATGGATCGTCAATTGCAAGATTACACTGAACCACCATGGGCGAACTGCAGCTTCCCAGTCGCAGCAAACGAATCATTCCATTTTTCGGGCCGCCATTGGCTTGTAGTATAAATAAATGAGTTAAATGCTTCCTTCTCGCCGTACTAATACATATGATGCCAAGGCCATGGATGGCGAGGGAAACCGAAAAAAAAGGCGCAAGAAATTCTTCATTCCCTTCTCTCCCCAAGGAGAATGCCGATTAACCCCGCGAGAATCGCCAAAATAACCCTTCGTACCTTCATTCCACCAGTTTTTCCGACTCGAGGAGGACGTACTCAACCCCCATATTCTAAGAGTCAACGGGGTCGTCGGGAAAGGTACACACAAAAAAAAAGAAAAACAACAGAAAATCCTTCATTCCTCTACTCGTCATCCGCAAGCTCTTCTACCTTGGGAGCAACATAGGAACGCTGCCTGGGCTCGGTATTGATCTGCGTGTCGGTGGCGGGGGGCGCGTTGCCCGTTGTACCACTGATATGGGATTGTGCCTCCATGTTGGACAGGCCGTGTGACTTGGTCTTCTTCTTCTTCTTCTTTTGGGGTTCGGTCTAACGAGAGTGTGTTAGTTTTATTAGTCGGCTGGAATCACAAAACGGGATGATTGAGCATGATTTACCTCGTGCCACGCCCACACGGGTCGGAAACTATCCATAAATGAAACATCTTCCCAGAGATTGGGATAGAGCCAAAGACCAGGTGGGACGACAAAGTATGTGACGCAAAACAGAATAACTCGGAAGATGGCCATGAGGAAGAAGAGGCCGAGCAGACCAAGGAATCCCCAGCTGAGGTAGTACACGCCTTGTCGTAGCTTGACGGGCCAGAGAGGGTAGAGCACGATGAGGAAGATGAGGATGAGCGCAAGTACGGCGTAGACCTTTCGCTTGATCTGGGCACCCTCCCAGAGCCAGGCGTAGTACATGTCATCATGCGCGTCCTGCTGGGGCTCAATCTTGACTGTCCATAGACCCTTGACTCGCTTGGGCTTCTTGCCGTGGTTGTGGCCCTCATGGGGATCGATCTTGGTCACACGAAGAGCGAGCATGGACATTGGGAGAAGTTTGAAAGTGTTTTCGAGGGACGCGCGATCCGTAATCTCGGGTAGAAGAGGGTTCTTCTTCCTCGCCTTCTCGTAGGCGGGGGACTGAAGGGCGCGGAGAGCTCGCTTGACTGTGACATGCCGCAAAACGTTAGTTGCCGTCACTCACTCTAAAGAGGGTATGCCGCTTCTCCAATTGAATAGGCACAATCGACATGTATGTCCTATGTGAACTCACCTCTAAACATGTCTTTGCGCTCGCCATTTAGAATACACGTTCGTGGCTTAAGGTCCTGGCCCTTCAAGAACTTGGCGAGGGCAAGCGCCCGCGGGTTGGGGGGACCGGGGGTAATCGGCTGAGGCTGCCCTTGGGGGCGGGCATTCCCTTGAGGGCCATGCTGATGTTGAGGTCCTGGGCCACCACCAGCACGCTGCTGCTGCTGAGCTGCTTGCTGCATCCTCATCTGTTGCTCACGAGCCTGCTTCTTGAGGTGCTCGACGAATTCGGGGACGGTCATACCGGCCTTTTGCGCCTCCATAGCTAGCTGCCGCTGCATGATTTGGATCTGCTCGGGTGTTGGCATCTGGCCCGGTCCAAAAGGGCCCATGGGAATGGGGATGCCAGGGCCGCCAGGTCCTCCAGGACCACCAGCGCCCGCAGGGCCACCCGGGCCAGGCATAGGCATCGACATGATTCGGCTTAAGGTTGGCGATGCGAGGGTGGTGTCGAGAGGGAACGGACAAGGTTTAGATGAAGCTTGTCTGTCTGAAGGGGGGTAGCCGCCAAAAGTAAGGAGAGGGAGGGACGAAGAATTGAATGAATCTCAAAGAAATTATTATTTAGTCAAAAAAGGACCGAAAAGAAGTGGCCAAGAAGCCTTGACCAAGCCGTGAATGGTCCAAGAGAGGAATCGAATGTTTTGCCTCCGATTGAGGATGAAGCTTCGAAAGTCGAAGTGACCAGCCGATGTGGATGTGGAAGTGGATGTGGCCTTAGCAAAAGCCCAAGCCAGAAGTTATTCTTAGCGCATCCATCAAACAGTAACTGTGTTCACTTCTGAAATTTCCCGTTCCTGGTTGCATCACCAAAAGCGGGTCGGTTAATATTCGGCAAATAAAGTGGACCAAAGCCTGGTGAGTAATCAGTCCCTTTATCGGTCCTTATCTTTATCACTAGGCACCCCACTTCATCCAAGCGCCTCTTGTTCTGCACAAGCTTGTCCGGATCCATATCCGCCACCAAGTCTATCAACGCCAGAAAACCAACTTCACGAACAGTGATCTCATATTCAGGTAATAATCGTTATACAACAACCGAGAAGAAAATATGGGTTCCGTTTTCCTACCCCATCTTCGAAGCGGCTGGCACGTCGACCAAGCCATCCTCAGCGAGGAGGAGCGTCTAGTCGTCATCCTCTTCGGTCGTGACTCTGATCCCGACTGCATGAGAATGGGAGAAGTATGTCCACCTCTCTTTCCGGACAACCCCTAATGTACCGCATGCTAACCATTGCTACTTTTAGGTCCTTTATAAGATCTCTGAACTAGTCCGCAACTTCGCCGTCATCTACGTCTGTGATATCGACCAGGTGCCCGACTTCAACGAGATGTACGAGCTCTACGATCCTTGCACCATCCTCTTCTTCTGGCGCAACAAACACATGCTCTGCGATTTCGGCACCGGTAACAACAACAAGCTTAACTGGGTTCTCGAGGATAAGCAAGAGCTTATCGACATCATCGAGACCATCTACCGCGGCGCGAAGAAGGGCCGTGGTCTCGTGGTCAGCCCCAAAGGTAAGACTGCATTACTCCAACCCTCTTTCTAATGCGAGGGGATCCATCTCATCTCATGATCGACTGTACTGACATGTGTTTGACTTAGATTACTCCACGCGACATCGGTATTAAGCATTGGCTCTTCCGACATCCACAGGACGGAATCTTGGTTTATTCTAGCTGCCCGGCCGAAAGCGTAGGCCAACATATCCTCCAACGAGAGCAAGGGCGGCGTCTTGGGCGGAATGATATTGCATTGTGTTTTTTTCTCTATTAGGGTTCGTCTCACATATCTCAATACCACTAAGCGATTTTTTTCTTCTTTCCCCCTCACTTCCTCACCTCGATGTCGTCAATATTGCTAATGCTCTGAAGAAACGGAACGAGCAAGAAAAAAACCCCAAGGTAAGGAAGAAAAGGTGGGGGAACAAAAAAAGCTCTAATCATCGTGACGCTCTCTGTCCTATGTCACCCCAGGACACTGAGGACGGCATCCTAAGCAAAAAAGGTACGCCGTTTCGCCCACCAAACTAACACCTATGTAAACAAAAGCACATGTAACTCTCCCCCCTTTCCGCCGGAACATAGAATGTTTTCGTACCAACATTAAGGCAATGGCCTTAACGCTTTTTCAAATCATATTGAAATAGCGTAGAGGATATCCAGACAGGCCGTAGTACTTCTTTCATGTGTCGCAAGTGAAAAGGGGGAAAGGGGCCAGGTATCAACCACATGTAGCACCAATATTTCGTAGTCCTCATCTCAATATATACACAGCATTGAGAAATTAAAAAGGAAAAAAAATAAAGATTTAAACAGTAAAAAGTCGTGTCTCGAATGAAGACATCCGGGATGGAGTGCACGGAGATATGTAGGCAAGGGGTAAGAGAATAGCAGCTAACGCACGCAGTCTCGCTAAAGCATATCAGCTGGGGGCGGTTGTTGCGATTTTGGTGGAAACAAGTTTGTGCCAGACGGCGCTTTAGGCATATGAGGCGGCCCTGCTCGGTCCAGCCGGAACCGGTCCAAATCTCTTGTTCTGCTTCCCGTTAGCCGCCGCACCCCAGCCCTCGACGATTGCGTGAGTGGCCGTATCATGTTCTCGAGAAAGAACGAGCCTTCAGCGCTCCCTGCACCTGGCCGCTCATCGTCCGCATCGGAAAAAACGTCCTCGTTGAGTTCGTCATCGGAGGCTAGTTCGCCTATCTGCGCCGGATACTGAGAGGGAGTGGAAGGGGACATCTCGGATCTGGAAGGGACATTTTGGCGATGCATCGATGAGGATGCCGTGAATGCACCAGGGTTCATGGTATTGGAGCTGGCCTCACGCGACATAGCCGGAGGCCGTTCGGCGAACCCATTCTGGAATGAAGTGTTGCTAGAAGCCTGGTGTAGGATGGGGAGGATCTGGTCATCGTAGAGTTGCACACTCGACTGCGAATTATCGGGATCATATTCGGTAATCGTCCTTGATGACCGCCCCTCACTAGGCGCGCTCTGTGACAAGTCATCGAAAAAGTCGTCGAGGCTATCAAGCTTGCTCACTAAATCTCCCATAGTGCTGTCGGCACGGAGATCGTCAGACATCATTGTGTCGGTTCGATCAGCCAGCGGGAAATATCCGTATGCGAAGTCATCAGTGTGGAACTCCACTTCAGGCGTTGGTGTGGGCTCATCCACTGCACCTTCAGGACTCTGGCACATGTAGAATGCCGCATGAATGTTTGCACGCGTCGAATCTGTCTTCTTTGCAGGTACTGGGATGGCCCATCCCGACTCTTCTGGTATACCGAAGAGGCTTTGCGTCCGTTCATATTCCTTACGAATGGCCTTCGACGTTGCTCTTGTCATGCTCATTCGAAGGTGATGCTTATCCATAGAGCTCCCCGACATAGTCATGACATTGTCTAATACCTCTAAGGCCTCCATGCAAAACTCCGTTTGCAACAACCGAAGCAATGGTGAGATTAGATCTGACCCATGACCCGCGAGCTCTGATTTGCGCATATCCATCTCGGGTATGACTACGCAGAGAATTTGCATAGTCTTAATCTTGACCCAGGAGATGGCATTGGTGAGCTGGCCCATACAGAATGTGACCATTTGGAAATCGAGGTGTGGGAGGAAGTATTCCTTGAGCGCTCCAAACATCTGAGTCAAGAGCTCCTTGCTTGAGCGATATTTGCGGGAAATGAATTTATCAAGAACAAGAGCAATGCTGGA
Source organism: Scedosporium apiospermum (assembly GCF_000732125.1). Lineage (NCBI taxonomy): Eukaryota > Fungi > Ascomycota > Sordariomycetes > Microascales > Microascaceae > Scedosporium > Scedosporium apiospermum. The sequence continues at coordinate 1,531,566 of NW_015971811.1, read as the reverse complement.
ATATCCCTCGCTCTCAGTCACACTCAAAAGTACCTGGGCGGACCGTATGATCTCTTCGTCTTGTTGACCCAAATCCAAGGCGTGAAGAAAGCCTGGCAGGTGGGCAAGGATGGCAAAGAAGACGCGACTGTCATCCCCAATAAGGTTATCGCTTGGCAGTGGCACGAGTTTGTCCATTGTTCGCAGGGTGGGTTCCATGCAAAGCGACGAGCGCAACCCCTTGTGGAGAAGAGGCTGAAGGCCCTCAAATGGCCCATCCCAGCGAGCAGGCTGCCCATCCAGTAGCATCCGCCGCACAGCATCGGCCCCAAAATCTAGCTTAGCAAGATACTCATTGAGCATCTCTACCGCCTCAAGGAATTCAAGTTCATTGATGGACTCGAGGCAGGCGCATGTTGTCCAGAATAACTGCGGGAACGTTGCCAGTTTGTCTGCGTCAAGTTTGACGATCAGGGTCTTTAGTGTTGTGAGGATCTCCATTGAGAAGGTGCGGATTTCGGGGTCCTCATCCGCAATAGTATTGGACAGCCGAACCAACATTCCGCCCAACATCGACTGATCCAGAGACGTGAGAATGCATCTGAATATCTGGAAGGATCGGCAGGCGAGGTGTCGTACAGGACAGGACGTAGCCCAGGTTAGGGAAAGCCGACCCCAACGCTCCTTAATTCCTGGGAACGTAAGTTCAAACGTCTTGACAACCTCTGCTGTGAGGTGTTCCATGCTCGGCGGGACATTGTTGTCTCTGTCATCAACCTTGCCGTTACTGTCCTCGTAACTCCAGACGACTGTCCTATCGTGTCGTCGGATCGAGTCTATTAAATCCTCGATCGACCTCTTTGCGGTGGCAGGAGTCTGCTCGGCTAGCCTCGAAATGACTAGTTCATGGATCAGATGGACGAGCATCTCTCGCGCCTGTTCTTGCACCAAAGGCGTGTAATGGTCCCAGAGAACCGTTACAACCTGCAACAGCACTGGGAGATCATCAGAGGTAAGGTGTACGGGGGAAACCATCAAGTCTACCAGGAGGATAAGGGAAAGCTGGCCGAGAGAGAATCCAGCTTGCTTAGTTCCGATAGGGAGAGCTTCAGCTAGATCCGCACAATAAGGTAGATTGCTGACATCAGGCGGGGCCGGGACGATCTCTCGCTTCTCGTTCGGGACCATGGCCTTAGGAGTAATTTGCATCATCAGGAAGTCGATGACCTTCATGCCAGGGGTGCTTGATAGGAAAACGACGATTTGCTTCGCATACTCAACAAAATTCTGCTCGCGGCGCTCGAGGCACAGGGAAATGATGAAATCGAGCACGACCCTAACATTTCCAGGATGTGGACCAGTTGCAAGCGCTTGCCAGAGCGCTTGAACCTCGTTATGAAGAGTGCCGCTGGCTTTGATTGTGATCTCCACAAGATTGGCCAGAAGGACATAGGATGGTGCCGTTGGGCCACCATTTGGATCAACCATCAGCTCGATGGACTGGATCCATGGTAATATAACGGCAACCATGTTCTGCTGAGCACCTGGTTGAAGGTCTTTGAAGTATAGTGTGAACTCGGAGAAGACGTGGAAGGCGAGGTCCGTATGCTGTTTCGAGAGGCGCTTCGAGATTTCAAATTGAGCAAGCTTATAGACCGCCTTAGTCTTGTCCGAGATACTGATATCGTAGTCCTGAATTTTGGAGCTTCTTCCCATTTGTTGGCGTTCATCTAAGGTCCTGAGTACGTGCGCCGATTTGGACCGAATTTCACTCTGGTCATTTCCCAAAGTAAAGAGGCAAAGGCTCAAGACTTTCCAAAACGCAGTTGGGTAATCAGCATGCTCCTTGAGCACCTGCGACACTACGGAGAAGTAACTCTCGAGCACCTTAGGAACTTCGGCGAGGTAACACCTGGCTATGCAGTGCTCAAGGAGGTACGGGTACTCCTTATTGTGAATAATGAGATTGTGGAGAGCACGTCTACCGGTCACATTCATCCGGTCACTTCCCGAGTTGAAGATGGCCTCGATCCAGGTCAACAGCCTTCTTGGGTCGAATTGTAGGATGACGCCACTCTCGGTTGTAATAAGGAGGGGTCCGCCGCAGAGGGCAGCCATGGAGCTAAGAGCAGCAGTCCGGAGGTTTCGCTTTTCGATCTCCATGGCAGCAGTAACAGTTCCTCGTTCGCCAAGTGCTTGCTGATCAATAAGAGATTGCCTCATAGTGTCTTCACGCGCCCGGATTTGGGTCTGATTTGGGGAAAAACCACACCAATCTTCCATGAGTGAAAAGGCGGACTTTCTCGACTCGAACGTCATCCACCGTGACGGATCTTTGGTTCGGTTGATACCCTCGAAGAGCTCTTCCATGAGACCGCAGTAGTGGCGCCGTAGTTTTTGAAACTCCCAATCGGTTTGCACTTCACCATCCATGAGGAACAGTTTCAGATCTTTGGTGTAATTGACGAGATTGTTGAGAATCCATTCATCCTGATAAACTTCTGGCTCCTTTAAGAAGTGTGAGGTCAGTTTATAAACGTGCGTAATCTCGGTCCGAAGCAGATCCATCTTCCGGTTCCGGCGAGGGTTGCTGTTCGAGCGCTGATGAATACGCGCCCGGGCCTCATTATTGCATTGAGATACCTGCGTCTGGAGTTCCTCGAGCAGGGTGCGATAAATATGAATATTGATGGATCCCATCGCGACAACAACAGCCTCCCTGACAGATGCGGACGAGGCCGAGAGCATGGGGATAAGAAATTTGAAGAGCGTCCTCGCGGAGACGATCTTGTCTGCAGAAGTGGACTTGGAGGATCCTTTCCTGCCGTGCTGGTGAGCGGTAGGCGTGGTCAGTGGCGCACTGCCTGGGTCGGCGAGTGTGGTACACGCAAATATAAGATACAACTTCCATTGCTCAATCAAGACCTCTGGTTGGGTGGCAGGTGCCCTTCCGATTAAGCGGCCGCTCCCGGGATCTGATCCGAAGTATGGACCCCTTGTAGGTTCGGATAGAATGGTCATGGACTTGTACATCTGCATTATTCGATTGCAAATCAGATCGCGGCCAATGGTGACAGTAAAGGGGCATTTATCAAAAGCCACCCGCATCAGGTTGGGGAGGATCTTGAACCAAAGCGTGGTATCATACGAAACGTCACTCGTACAGAGTTCCACGAGAGCACCTTTGTTGTTGTTGCTCAAGATGCCGCGTTGCAGACGGCTCCTTTCCGCGACTGAGAGTTGCTCGTGTTTCAAGTTAATGACCTGATCAGCGTCGTTTTCCAGAATATCAATAAGGCGCGGTGTATCTTTTTCCTTTCCTTGTGTTTTACCAAGTGCTGTATCAAACTCGGTAATGAGGCGCAAGACGGTGATAGCAAAGTGTCTCACTCTCCGTGACTGAGAACAGAGGAAGAACAGGCCATGAGCTTCAACATAGTCAACCTCCGCCCAAACACTAGACAGGTCAAGCTTCATGCCCCGTATATCGGTATTACTAGAGCTCGCATCGGTTGCTGTATTAGATGCATCCTTAGACTTTTGTCGAATCTCCTCGATCCATATCTGAAGCAACTCAACGTAGAGCCTCAGTGTGCTCTCAATGTGTCCTAGGCCAAGCATTCCCCCGTCTGACATTGTCGAATACCTGTCGTCGAAATTGAAGATGAATCTGGAGAAACCCATGGTGACCTGTTGCGAATGCGATTGCCTCGCAATTGCCTTGAGCGATTGCGCCGAAGACTCCGCAATATTCGACTGGACATGAGCAGTTCCGGTGCAGAGAAGGTTGATGAGTGAATTAAATGGTATTTCCACCGACAGGCACCTAGGGAGAGCCTGGACGGCAACATGAAGGAGCTCATAAAAAGCTTGCTTGTGATCGGACGGGCCTTGGTGATCGTCGCGCCGTGAAAAGTTGAACGTCTCCGCGATAGGGGTCTTTGGGCCAGGGCTGTTAAACTTCTCATCCAACGCGGCTTGGCCACCAAAGGTATTATCGCAGATTATAGTAATGGTACCGAGAATTTCGCAAAACTTAAGATAGTACTCCTTCACACTATCGCTAAGCGCATGGATAAGGACCGGTCGAGACACACCATCCTCCTTTGGGGGCGGCATTGGGATGGACAGTGGCGCGCTGCGAGGGGACATGATGCCGGGCGAAGTGGGAGTGCGTTCAGGGAGCGAGGAAGATGACGGGACGCTGTACTGAGGAAACGGGGGCTTCCCTTGCTCGCCTTTCTCAAGATCAGCAATAATAGCCAGAAACGCTCGGATGCCGATAACGACCCTGTCGGGGTCGAGTTGCTCGACACGAAGCTCCTTGTTAGACCTAAATAGTTCGGCATTGATAAGGGGGAAGATGATGTTCTTGAAGCAGTACTCGGGATGCTTATAGCCAATGATTCGAATAATCTGGATGAGGGGCTCTGCCACGCTGATATCGGAAGCCACCAAAGATCGCTTAGTTTGAGGAAGTACTAGCTTTATAACTTCATCCAACTTCCTCAGGGCGCTCGGCGTGGAATCACCTGCCCGGTAAAGATAGGTCCAGAGCAATCTTGAGATCACCTGCAGACCAAGAGACTTGGCATACCGGTCCTTAAATTTTGGTTGCAGAGGAAGAATCAGTTGCAGCCACTGAGAGTTGAAGGTGTCTGGAGTGGAAACGCATAGGAGTGTCGCCGTCAAGGGAAAGGCAAAGCTCCAGTGCCGCGGCTTCACAAACATCTGTGCAAGGCGCGGGCCAATGGTACTCCGTACCTCAGCCCACTTAGGATGCGAGAATTCGCTTGGAGAAGCCTTCGCGGCAACGGGAATCAGAAGCATGTCGAGAACTTGACAGAACGTCGTTTTCACCCGTTGGCCGTGCGACTTATTGAACAGTCGGCCGAGAGCGACGAGGAAGTCGCACGATTGTTCCCAGGCTTCGACAGGCGTAACTTTTATGCGCAATTGTTTCATGCCTCCCAAGACGAGTTCCATTTTCCCCTCTATATCGCGCCCAGCGGCTGAATTAGGGCCCTTGATAACGAGCTCCTGGAGCGAGTGTTCGATATCAGAGAGAAACCTCTTGGTAACAGTTGTAAAACTAATCTCGCTCATCGTTCCAAGAAGCTGGGCGAAAAGGTTCCAATTCGCTAGCTTGAGGGGGGACATCATCAGTTGCTCGGTATCTGCAATCTTCAACTGGCCAAAGATGATTCCTTCTAATTTCTCCTCCATCTCGGACGTAATGCAAGCCAGGCTACTCTGGCTGATAATTTCGATGAGGACCCTGCACAGGATGTATATAGACACGGTGGATCGACGTTCGGCCTGGGCAACATACTCCTGCCTGGATAAAGGCGAGTTTAGGAATGGCGGCAGTCCCGCATCGACAGATGACGAGGGCTGGTGGGGGTGAAGAGGTTCGGTATTTCGTCGTTGCAAGGGACTTAAAGGTAGATGGGCCTTAGATTGCTGAGCCTGTGTTCTGGCTTCGTTTGCAAGGTCGCTCTTACTCTTCCTCCACAGCATCATTAAGTCGATCAAAGGTTTCGGCTTTTGACTCGCAATGTGGCCAAGGGCGACTATTGACTGATCAAAGCTCGGGTCAACACCAGGACCACATATATGGTCGATCTGTGGCTCTGGGTCGAAGGGCACGGTGATGCAATCGTTCAACTTCTCCTCAGCTTGGGCAATGAACTACTCCAATGTCAGTGGCGAAGACTACCTAGGGAAAGGGATGTCCAGCAAGGCCTATCATTCGGGAAAAGGACGGAGCTTCACGTACGGAGGTAAACAAGACATGCAGGGCGTACTCGCCCACGGTTTTTTGTTCATCTCTATGGTGTCTAGAGGAGTGGGACGGATGGTGGGCATGATCGTGGCGAGATTTGACGCTTTGCATACGCTCGACCCGTCTAGTAGTTGCCGAATAACTAGTGCTTTCAGGGATCGAGGCGGGTTTCTCGGGGACTTGGGGTATAGAGGTAAGGGTAGGGGCATTTGAGAGAGAGGTTCCGGGTCTCGAAAGCGGAACGTCGTCATCTATCCGCAACATGCCATGGAACTCATGGCGGTCTGACAACATGGCGGCTCCGGCCGCGGCAATCATCTGCGGGCTCAGGGGACTAGATGACGAGCTGGCCAGGCTTCCATTTCTTGAGTGTTGAATCCCATGGACGATAGAGGTCTGGCGATGGTGCCCATACGAAGCGCTCTTCGGATCGATAGGTCGCTCAAGTACACCTCCAAGCCCTGTGCGAGATTGAGGCGTTTGAAGACGCGGGGAGGTCAAAGTTACGGGCGGTGCGGATGGGGATATTTTCTCGGCCGAGGATTCTCTCGAGTGGGCAATCGGTCGGGGAGCGTGGGGTTCTAAGGCATTCGGTCGAAGTGTTCGGTGCCAATCGTCTTCGGGCTCCTCGTCAAGCCTTGAGACGGATCTCGGGGAGAACTTGACGGGGTCGGGCGAATGGTCCGGCAGCGTCTGGGACGGAGCTTCTCGACGGAACAGAACGTTAGCACGGGAAAGCCTTATCAATGGGCGCTTGCAGTATTCTCCTATCCTTGTGGAACAAAGAGGTGTCTATATGTCGTGTACATGTATTATCCGAAGTGAATCCCCAAAATTGGTCAAGATGAATGGGAATGACATCAATGGGGCAGCAGTGAAGGGAAGCAAAAGATGCTCGAGACTGAAACTGGGTTCGCTAGGTCGAGACAAAAGACGCGGGAGGGGATGGGCAACGCAGGCACACAGTTCTTCTCGAGGGGTATGTGTAATATAAGACCTGGAAAACATCGACTCATAAAACACCGACTCAAGGGCATAAGAACAATACAGGGAAGAATGGAGAGGAGAGGTTGCACAAAGGAATGGGTGTGGCGGGCAAGAGGTGAGGGGCCCACGGAGAAGAGCATTAATACTGACCCATTTCGAGTTGGGCAGAGTCCCATGATCTGTTCTACCACATCTCTAGGCGGTGCGCCTTGCAAACAGTGGCACGCGGTCGGTCTGGTGTCAATCGAAAGGGTAAGGATCAAATCGACGAGGGTAGGGCGATATGTTGGTTGTGGTGAGCTCTCGCCGTTTGGGCATTTACAACAAGCTGGGTAATATTCCGCCCTCCAAAGAGCAAGGCCTGAGGTCGTTGAGCATTAATATGGGTGGTGCTAGAAACGGAAACGGAGGCAGGGATTGCTGGCTGAATGGGTTGGAAGAAGATTTTGACCGGCTGATACAATTTAGCACGCGAATCTGGGCGTCCTGCAAGGGGACGTTGAGTGAGGGGGCCTATTGTGGCATCTCTTATCACGGGAGGAGCATACCCGCCATAAACAGATGGTGTAAGAATGGATGGCACCTGGTGAGAATTGTCACGACGCGCATAATTATTGCTACACTAAATAGGGGTTTTTGGGGGAGATCTGGCATGAGGTCAGAGCTGTCTGCTTAATCATCAGGTTTGATAATTGTTCGGGCAGGTGTTGACATTTGGTGGCAATTGACATCACATGTCGCTTGAGTGTTGAGGCTCCGTTGTTGAACAAAAGTATAGGTATGTACGAAGTATTGTGCGAAGTACTTCAAAGAATTACTCGGTGCAATTTGTACAGAACATATAAATACTTAGGAAGAGCTGCGGAGAAAGAGAGCGATGCGAGGATTCGAAACAAGCAGAAGGAATCGGCGATGAGTATAAATTGGTCAAGATCCAATCCACATCTCCGCGGTGAAATATGCTTGTGCCGAGCCGCTAGCGAAGCGGTCGTACTTCGTAGCGTATTCGGAGCATCAATCAGTATCTCCAAGTATCCACAGCATTCCTCTCTCAGAAAGGCTACCAAACAGCCGAAAAGACACAGTTCGGTGAACCCAAATACGCCTCAATGGTGAACATCACGATACCATACTTAAACGCTACAGAGTCGAAAGTAGTTTAGTTCTAGGAGTGCAGATGTTCCCAATGGATAAAAAGAAAAGAAAAGAAAGGAAACGAGCATGACGAAATAATAGATAATGCAAAAGCAAAACGAAGGAAAGAAAAAGAAGAGGAAAGAAAAAAAGATGAGTGAGTGAGAGACGAAAAGTACAGCTGTCATCTCGATAATTGTATGAGAATCAATGTCGTAAGACTTCCAGGACCGTCCGTCATCGCGTCAATTCAAGTGGCCAGCGTAGCATTGTCGTTGCGATTCATTGCTGCCTCCAGAGTCCAGAGTCTAGGCCTCCCGTCGGAGAGGATTTCCATCCGCCAATCCCGCACTCCACTCAAATTCAAAGATCTCGCAGCCAACAATCAGTGTCGTTGCTATCCTGGTCTATTGTCGGCTCAAAGTGGGACGACCGGGCTTATCTCATCAGCGGGTGGGGCATGGACAGTTCAAATTGACCCGTGGGCTGTGGGCAAGACTTGGCTTGGGACTTCAAATTGTTCCTTGTCCTTTCCGTTGCCATTTTCGATGTACCCATACGAAGTCGGCGTACCAGGTATTTCCGACCGGAAATCTACAAAGTACATACAAAGGTACACCCAACCCGAACCCGAACTACCGTCCGGGCCACATCAACCTCCCTGGTCCTCCCATACCCTTTTTGCTTTCTCGTGGTGGACCCTCGTCTTCGCAGTCAACGGCAGATCACCGCCCCCAGCAAAAGAAGTACTGAGTAGCGCTCTCAACTGGCGTGGTGCCCCGCCCCGACTTCCCCAAGTTTCCAGGTACCAAGTAGTTGTACACGGCGTCCCAAAGCTAAAAAATCGGCAGACAGCGGACAGCCAGCCTCTGCTCTCCCACCAGCCAGCCCACGCTAGAAATATAATTCTTCTCATCCCCCTGGATGCTAATCCTCCTTCTCCTTCATACATTGGAACCTCGGCCCACATATCCATCAATCTTTCCTCTCTCTTCCTCCAGTTTCTCTCGGCCATTTCTCTCCCTTCCCTTTCCCACTCTCATCCTCCCTCCGCCTTCCGTCGGCCAAAGTGATAACAGAGATTGATCCTCGATCTCTTGCAGTGAGCCTCTCAACTCTCCAGCTCGCTCAACTCATCACGCAACGTCTTCGTCTCAATTTACCCCGAAGTCGGACCGCCCACACAAATCTCGAGGAACCTTTTTCTGTCGACCCAATTCGTCACGATGGCCGAACTCGACACTCTGGACGTTATCGTCCTATCTGCCCTTTTCGTTGGTACTGTAGCGTACTTCACGAAAGGAAAGTACTGGGCGGTAGCTAAGGACCCCTACGCCAATGCCTTCAGCAATACGGCAAAGGCCGGCAAGACGCGGAATATCCTGGAGAAGATGGAGGAGATGGGCAAGAACTGCATCATTCTCTACGGGTCGCAGACCGGCACCGCCGAGGACTATGCTTCCAGGCTTGCCAAGGAAGGGAAGAGTCGATTCGGCCTCGAGACCATGATCGCTGATCTCGAGGACTACGATTTTGACAATCTCGACACCATCCCCAGTGACAAGGTTGTCATGTTCGTTCTCGCGACTTACGGCGAGGGTGAGCCCACTGACAATGCCGTCGACTTCCACGAGTTCTTGACTGCCGACGATGTCCAGTTCTCCGAGGATCGCAGCCCTGCCCTCGACAACCTCAACTACGTCGCGTTCGGTCTCGGTAACAATACCTACGAGCACTACAACTACATGGTTAGGAATGTGGATAAGATCCTCCAGAAGCTCGGCGCCAACAGAATTGGCGAAGCTGGCGAAGGTGACGACGGCTCCGGTACCATGGAAGAGGACTTCCTTGCCTGGAAGGAGCCCATGTGGGCCGCTCTCGCCAAGAAGATGGGCCTCGAGGAGCGCGAGGCTGTCTATGAGCCTACCTTCGAGATCGTCGACCGGGACAGTCTTACCGTTGAGTCTCCTGAGGTATACGTTGGTGAGCCGAACAAGATCCACCTCGAAGGCAACGTCAAGGGACCCTTCAATGCGCACAACCCGTACATTGCCCCTATTGCCACCTCGCACGAGCTCTTTAATGCAAAGGACAGGAACTGCCTGCACATTGATGTTGACATTAGCGGATCCACTCTGACCTACCAGACTGGTGACCACATCGCCATTTGGCCAAGCAACGCTGGTGCCGAAGTCGATCGCTTCCTGGACATCCTTGGTCTCACCGAGAAGAGGCACGATGTTATCAACGTCAGGGCCCTCGAACCCACCGCCAAGGTTCCTTTCCCTACCCCGACTACTTATGATGCCATCGTGCGATACCACATGGAGATCGGCGCCCCCGTTTCCCGTCAGTTCTTGGCCACTCTTGCCGCTTTCGCCCCGAACAACGAGATCAAGGCCGAGATGACCAAGCTTGGTGGTGATAAGGATTACTTCCACGAGAAGACTAGCGATCAGTTCTACAACATCTCCCGGCTCCTCCACAACGTCAGCGGTGGACTCAAGTGGACCAATGTCCCCTTCTCGGCCTTCATTGAGGGTCTCACCAAGCTCCAGCCGCGATACTACTCGATCTCGTCTTCGTCCCTCGTTCAGCCAAAGACCATTTCCATCACTGCGGTCGTCGAGAGCCAGCAAGTCGCCAGCCGACCCAACGACCCCTTCCGTGGTGTGTCTACCAACTACCTTTTCGCCCTGAAGCAGAAGCAAAACAGCGATTCCAACCCATCCCCCTTCGGTCTAACCTACGAGATCGAGGGCCCCAGGAACAAGTACAACAATATCCGCGTACCTGTTCACGTCCGTCACTCCAACTTCAAGCTCCCCTCGGACCCTTCCAAGCCCATCATCCTCATTGGACCCGGAACCGGTGTTGCTCCTTTCCGAGGATTTGTTCAGGAACGCGCGAAGCAGGCGGAAGACGGCACCGAGGTCGGACACACTATTCTCTTCTTTGGATGCAGGAAACAAACCGAGGACTTTTTGTACAAGGAGGAGTGGGAGGTATGTTACCCAAGTTCCTTTCCGGTTCCTACCCATTCGCGGACACAAATACAAATACAAATACACATTATGTTGTTCATCACAGAGATGGCTATCTTCCTACCTACCTACCTACCTACCTACCTAACCCCCCCCCCCCCCCCCCCCCCCCCCCCCCCCCCCGGTTTCAGCACAACCACTTCATCAACAGCTCAACTAACATTTATTCCCTTTTTTCTAGGAACGCAAGAAGGTCCTCGGAGACAAGTTCGAATTGGTCACAGCCTTTTCTCGAGACGGACCTAAGAAGGTCTACGTACAGCACCGACTCAAGGAGCGATCGAAGGAGATCAATGATCTTCTTCTCAAGAAGGCCTACATTTACGTGTGCGGTGATGCTGCCAACATGGCCCGTGAAGTGCACGCCGGGCTTATCCAAATTATCGCTGAACAGCGTGGCATCTCAGAAGCTAAGGCGGAAGAAATCGTCAAGAACATGAGGTCCGCAAACCAGTACCAGGTATGTAACGACATCCCTCCCACCTCTACTACATTTCCCTTCCCGCCTAGTCTTTGGCCCGTAGCACACCTCTTGCTAACTTGTTTGTTTTTTTTCCCCACCGTGCAGGAGGATGTTTGGTCATAAAAGCATTGTGACATTAGGTGGGGGGCAGGCATTGTTTCTCTACCAGTTCTTCTCTTAATTGTTTTAGGATATACGGCATCGCAGGTGCATGATGATTAGCGGCACAGGTTCACGGGGTCGGAGGCTACAGGACTCACACTCCTCCCAACCGGGTACAAGCAGGCATGGCGATCGAGCATCAGATGGCAGGGGAGACGAGATATGACGTTTCTTTGGATTTTAGACTAATTTTGGGAGCGGTGCAGGCGCTACTGCTTTGGTCCATCACCAGTGGTCTTCATTCGTCACACGATGGAAGAAGGGGCTGCGTGGTTCTGGTTGTACTACTCTCATATACCTTGTTTCCCCCTATTTCCATTGTTTGTTCCACCGATCTTTCGCAGTTATAGTAATGCAAATAGAATTGATCCATTTCATCGTTTTCAGGCCACATTCGTGATTATTGGCCCGGGAATCCACATGCCGCATCGGAAACCCGAGGCTCCAAACACATCAAGGCTGCCTCCCACCCACCCACAAGATTGCGTGGGTTCCCAAAAGCTAAAGCGCAATTCGGGAAGTCAACCGGCTTCCCTCGCCATCAAGGAGAACCCTCAATTGACCCGCTTGTGCGAAATTCGAGTAATGTACTTGTACTTCGCACAGTTACAGCTTTGCAACGCGTTTATTCCCCCATCCCACACCCCACAGTGCCCACAGTGCCCACAGTGCCCACACCAAAGTCCGAACTTTCAATGTCCGTTCGCATTGTTTCCTCCCCACACACAGCAAGCTTCAATCTTGTTTTAATTGGGATGTCACTTGGCCCACGCGAGTAACAGAGCCACCTGCCTAGCCCCTAAAAGGAACCCCTCAGCTAGTTGTGAAGTAGCTTTCAGGGTATCAAGGACCCTGGCACAAGTACTCTGTACGCGACGTGGTTTACACCGTTTGGCGCTTGGGGGTTCTGGACCGAGTAATACCAGATCTCGCATTAAAATTTCCAAGTTCCGGGTAGGGCAGGTGGGGAATGGCACCCTTGAGTTGGAGATGCGACAAGCTCAATTTGTTCCTGCTAGTGCTTCAGGGTGAGGGGAAATGGGGTGATCGTGTGGACTTTACCGCTTTTCTGGGGCTGAAAAACTGACCCCGATAGGCTCGGCTTGATGTCCTGTGAGCACATTCCCCAGGAAGCCAGGCGAAAAAAGGTAAGGATACCACCCCCTCGGAATTTCGGAGAGTCAAATCCTGGGTAACCACGTCACGTGCTTCGGCAGCGGAATCGGTTACGGGAGTGTCCCCAACCTCGACCTCGACCTCGCTTCCCATCATCGGCCAAGAATGGGATTCCGGGTGATCAATGATGCCTTGGGCCAGGGTACTCACCAAAAATGCGAAATCCCGAGGACAAACAATCCCGTGCGTGTCTGTATTGTTTGCCTCGTAGAGAGTCGCGTTCTCGCAGATTTGATTCATGATGTTGGCAACAATGCTTGATGGCCGCGGTCCCGGGTTACACTTCCGAGCACAACAACACCGAAACAACATGAACTCCCCTTGTCGTGTCGCCGACTTGCGTTAGCGCCGATGCCATGTCGTTTGTTCGGAATCCCCACACCCCGGCTCTCACCTACGGCTACTCCTGTGCTGCGCGGGAATCCAAACCGGAAATACCTTGATGCATGCGTGAAGATCCGGAACCCGCCTCGCGTCTCTTCGATGCAGGACAACAATCATCCTCAAACGGTACAACTCATTGAGGAATTTTGTCACATTGTAGTAGAGGAATACGTTTGACGCACGCAAGGATCAGGTCGCATTGTGCACCTGTCCATCGGTTTTTCAGCGCTCATCGTCACCTGTTCATTCCTGTGTAAGTCTGTTCATTCCGCTATGGATCAATTGAGGGTTTTGGAAACGACAGTAATTCCTGAGCTGGAGTCTCGGATTGTACTCAAGATGTACCTCAGGTGAGTCTTTCCCGGTGTTGGTTAGACAACTATTCTAGAATAGTTCTTCAGGTGTCATCGATAGTATGGGGGAACCTTAAAAGATGTAGAGAACAGGCATCGGTGATCAATGTGCTTTGTATGATTTGTAACCACAACCTAATGTGGCTTATCTTCTGCGGAAGCCTAGTTGAGATGCTACGTGTATTCGACGTGAATTCCCGCCAGGACGTGAAGAAACCGCCGATTGTCACTCAGCGAGTCAGAGGTTGGACGTCATCAGGAGGAAGATGCCCTCTCTCAGATGGACAGGAAGTTAATAAGTTTCCTGAGAGCCCAGTACAACATGGTACCTCACTTGCTTCCTCTGTTTGTGCTTGCACATACCGCAGATCCGCAGGATCGGGCTTCCAGTCACTCCGCACTGCATCATGGCGTCCTATGCCTTGCTTATGGCGAATGCAATGGGCCGAGACTCAGCGGTCCTCGATGTGCGCCTTGCGTTCCCTAACAGGCGACGACCAGCGGCTACCCACGCTTAGCCGCCCGCTTGTTTATGGAGGTGGAGGGTACGCGAGCCGCCACTGGTGTTATCCTCCATCCATGCATTTGGTCACTAGCACGGGAGCATGCCGCTTTAGTTTGAAGGGGGCCAGAAACAAATGGGCAGGACGGATCGCCTTTTGCTATAACGGCGTGATTCCTCAACACCATTGGCATTTGCAACATGGGGCCCCGCCTCATGCGATAGACTCATAGCAGGTTATACTGTTCCCCGTTCCGTCAGGATAATCCGACCCTGATATCCTGAGCCTTATATTCAGTTCTTGTTTTATTATTGAATGGAGCCGGCTTGGCTAAGTTTAAGACAAGCCAGTAGGTGAAGTGTTACATTTGTTGTCCTTCTTAACTCCCGGAATCGTTTTCGGTCTGTCATAAGGACCGAGAGACGTCACGGACTTGAACAACACAAGCCAGGAGGCCATCTTAGCCTTCACACGCGACATCCCGTCTGACAGGAGCTCCTCAGTTGCATCGGTAAGTATGCCTAAGTTCACAAGTCTTCTCTCACGCCTATCGGATCATTATATGATGGTGGTCTAACTCTGGGCAAACTACAAGCTGGTATTTTTATTGAACTTTCCTACACTTTATTCCATCGTTATTTTCGAGATACAAATCGCAGACATAGATCGTTTCTGCCTCTTACCTTGTGAGAAGGGCCAGACCGGTGTCCATTGTCAACGCCACTAACACGAAAAGACTTATCAATCTCCCCAAGTGCATTGAGCTCACCAGGAGGTCTCGAAACACACCTGCCGTTTATCCTTACGACAAGGCAGACACGTTGACCTCAACATTTGAGGCGAGTGTTGCGTGAGAAGCTAAAAGTTTGAGCTGGTTAGGAAGGAAGAGCCCTCGTTGCTTCTTGCCCTCACCCCCATGTGACAGCTTTCCCACGAGGAAGTTGCCCTCTTGAAATCCCTTCCAAAGCTTATCCAAGCAGTCCTTGGACTTGGTGGGAGCTTCCACTGAATCATCATAATTCTTTCTTCTGTATTGATCCCTCTAACTTCAACACATCGTGTCTTTCCCATCTCGTTCTTTTTATCTTTCCTTTCGTCACTGCTCCGAACAAACCCATTCTTCTACTTATCTATACGCATCTATCCAGTAGCCGTCGATCCTTCTTTAGCGTCGATATATTTGGCCTCCCCTTCCCTCAATTCAAAGCTGCCTCGACTCGCGGCCCCTCGACCGCCCTCTACGTCAGTTCGTTTCTTTCGTTCTATTCGGTTCTCGACCTCCTTCACCTTTGAATCCGCGAATCTCGAAAAACCAGCAGAGCTATCTCAGAACCTGCAGCACTTTCCAAATAGTGGCATACTTTGGGCTGTAGCCATAGAAGAGGTAACTGCTCCCCAGCGCGGCCCCTGCCCCTGACTTCATCGTGACTCCCCGTCTGCACTTCCCCCCCATGCATTGGCTAAGACGGTCAGAGAGCGCCTGCAGTAGCGCGTGGCCTGGAGATATCGATGCGCCAGAGGTTGAAGCTGCCCATCTGGTCCTTCCCTTGATTGCCACTTCTCCACGCGCCTCCTTTCCTTCCCTCTCTACAATTGATACCCCTTGGGCGATTTTCATCGCCTTTCCCGAGACCATCGTCCTCGTTCTCCCTCCGCCTCTTTTCCTTTTTTCCCTTTCCTCTCCAAGCATCACCATCACCAACCGCACTCCCATCAATTCTTTTTCTCCATTTCTCTCGTTCCATAACTTCTCATCCAACTTCTTCTTCTTCAGTTTACTGTATTACTCACTCGCTTGATAACAGACACACAACTACTCTTGCCTCTACGACCTCTCGATCACTGGAAGAATCTTTTCGGTATCTCTCGCGAAAACACCAGCCAAGGTAGGTATCTCTTGTGACTCCTCGTTACCATCACCAATTTGCCCTCTATACACGCTCTCCCTACTCTGCACTGCATCTTCAAAACCACGCCCTCTCCTTAATCTCTCCCTCTCCTCCCCAACGCCTTAGCTATCCTTTGCGGGTGGTTCGGTCGTCGGCTTCAGACACTCCTAAGCCCGCAGCCTATGCACTCCCGGTTGTACTCCTTCATACACAGGACCCTCCATTCGATTTCCTATGGTGTTCTTTACAATTCTGTCCAGTCCCTCGTTTAACCCGTTGTTTGGGTTTCAAGCTCACAGTTTCTTGATTGCAGTTTCAACACCAGTTTTGATCCAACTATTAGAACGTGTAAAATGGCAGCACCGCGGTGTAAGTTCAATCACATTACGTCTGCTAGTTTGTTATATATACACACACTCTACCCTACCCCGTGTTTGAAGATCTATCTAGTTCTCAACTAATCCGACGCCGCATTTTACTTCTAGCTCCCATGAACCCGACGATGCCTGCGTATCACGGTGCCGGGTCAATTTTGGCCGACGCTCAGCATGGTCCCAATCCTGCCCTATCCGGCGGCCAGCAGTATCCTCTTCATGTGCCCATGGCTCCAGGCGATGCAACAATCGGAGGTGTTATGGGCCAAATGAATGCTATGTCCCTTGCCAGCCCCGTTGGAGCTGGATACCCGGGACCCATTGGTCCGGCTTACGTCTTCTCAGACGGCCAGTACATCTTGGCCCCGGTTGCCAATGGCCAGCAGCCAGTCGGCATGATGGACCCTTCCTTCGGAGGACCTGCGTACATCGCGGCTCACCACCCGGGCCAGTTCCCTCATACAGTCGTCACCTACCCCCCTGTCGTCCCTTTCACTCCAGCCAGACCTACTGGTTCAAACGCCCGTTCGGACCGTGCTCACGGAGAGGGACCCCCTCCCCTTGATAGCGGCCGTCGTGGCTCGTACTCGACGAACGAGTCCACTCCCGCTACACCCTACTACCCTGGCATGGCGAACCGGGACCATGGCAGAGTGTCCATCGTTGGACTGGACCGGTCCACTTACACGACTCCGTCGCCGCAGCAAGGTGCTCTTTTGTCACTCAATGCTGATCATTCTGTCATCGCTAAGCAGATCCCAACAGCAATTGATCAGAACATTGATGAGCTGCTTAAGCAGAGCCCAGCCATTCCCAAGGCAGTTCCTGCGGTCTTCACCCCCGCGAGCCAGATCAAGACCCTTGAGCAGAGCCTCGAGAATAGGATCCCCGGGAACCGCAATGTGTATATTCGCGGCCTTCACCCCACCACTGACGATGAGCTCTTGCTCAGATATACCCAGAGGTTTGGTGATGTTGAGACCTCTAAGGCCATCATCGACACCGGAAGCGGAGCATGCAAGGGGTATGTGCTGGCTCACAACAAGCGTTTCTTCCATTGCCCAAGGCACTAACCCGAAGAATTTAGTTTCGGTTTCGCTAAGTTCTATGACGTCCGAGATTCGGAGAAGTGCATTCGAGGCTTCCATCGCCTCGGCTATGAAGTTGGTTTTGCAAGGGTATGGTGAACCCTCGACTTTTACTCGCCAATAGGCATGGTGAGCTAATTATGATTAAAAGGAGTCGTTCAATTCTCGCCTCAAGGCTGAAGGCGATGACACCTCGACCAACCTATACATCTCGAATCTTCCCAAGCATATGACTGAGGTGGTGAGTATGACCGATTGATGCTAAGTCCCTAGGAGAGTGGAGCTGATACTGGAGGTGCCCCAGGAACTCGCTGCCATCTTCGCTGGATACACCATCATGTCCAGCAAGATTCTTCGGGACAGTATGGGAAACAGCCGAGGCGTCGGTTTTGCGCGGTAGGTGCCCCTGTTTCTATTAGTCCAATTTGACTGAACTAACTAGTACGCAGGTTCGAGAGCCGTGAAATCTGTGACCAGATCATCAAGAGTTTCAACGGCCTTCCCATTGTGACTGAAGGCAACAACTCGCCGATGGTTATGAATATCCGATATGCTGATACTCCCGCCCAGAAGGAATTGAAACGAGTGACCGCGGAGCGACGCCAATTCCGCACCAACGAGTACAACATCGGCGCCTATGGCACCGCCCATGTCGGCATGCCTGTCCAGGCATACGGAATTCCGACCTCTTATCGTCGACCCTACCCGGCCACTATCCCGTATGTTGTCTGTGCATCTCATAGTATCCCTGCTGCTAACCTCGTGCTTTCAGGGGAACTCCTCGTGCTTATGTCGGAGTTAACAATGGGGTTACTTATCGAAGCGAGCGAGGATCCGGCCAGGCTGGACACCAGTATGGCACACACTTTCTTCATGCCGGCAACTGGCTCTGACTACTAATGATGTTGCCTAGGTCGGAACGAAAAGCTCCTATCGCCGATTGTCCGTCGCCGAAGACTAGCGACGAGGTCAAAGAAGCAGACGATGACCAATCTATTTCTGAGGCAAGCACTTCGCCTTCCCCCTCGGTCAAGAAAGAAGATATTTGAGTGGGATTCACTCGTCAAGCAATGGGTGCGGCCGGCCATCGAATGAGTCTTCTGCTTGGGAGATATTCCGGTGATAGACAAAACGGCGGTTTAGATCGAGATGGGAGTTATGGCGTATGATTCATCGTATTCCGGTATTCGTTTTCATTTCGAACTTTTCGCAAGGCAAGATTACGGACTGCAATATCGTTTCGTTTCTGTTTTTCTGTTTCCTTTTCTTTTTCTTTCTTTTTATTATTTTTCTTCTTTTTATCACTGGGGGACCTGCAAGTTTCTAGATTCATTTATTTCTTAACATGTCAACCAGGAGAGGGGAGCGCGGAGCTCAAACATGTCTTTCCCTGGTCCTTATTTTACGACATCCGTACAGGGAAAACTAGATAGTGGCTAGCACGAACAAAAGGACAATAATATAAAGGGTATGTCAATCAACGACAAGATGGTGCTGTTTGTTGTGGCTTCAACTCACCACAATATCCTGATCTTCATCATTTTGTTTCCTTTCTTTTTCTTGCTTAGGCACAGGTTGTTGTTTTTACTTTTGCCTGTCCTTGTTCAGGCTGAGAGCTAAAAGCTGAAGCTGCAAGGTAGGGTGTGGCACGGACCAAGATTGCAACCATCTGAGCTGAAGATCTGCAGCTCACTGCTGAAGCTAGGTGTTGGTGACGTTTTTAGGACAAGTCGTACGTCTTTGTAGGCTTTAAGAGCTTCCTCAGGTTTGGATAGCACCACTCAGCTCCTCCCATTCTCTCCACCCTTTCCTCCATTGCCAGTATCACCAATTTTCCGCAGAGTGTTTTCATGCTCTCATCTGCACTCCAACAAAGCCCACAGGGTTGATAGTTAAACGACAGAATAATTACTCTTGAAAGAGTCCCTTAGACGTCGGAAGACAATACCTTGGTAGACGGAGATTCCCTTGGCTCTTCAGCGTCACACCATGGCGAGCCCAAAGGGTGCGAATGCGAGAGAGGATGATGAGCAACTGTCAAATTCGAACTTCAAGTATGCGAGGACACAACTCGCTCTCTTTCCGAGATCCTTTTCGGGCTAACTTCTGTGTTTGAAAAGTGTCGACTACATAATTCATTACAAGGTTCCTAAGAATGGTGCGTCCACGATACTCGGTGTGGCCTGGCTTTCGGTCTGGCCACCCTCTCTACCACATGTACTCGCTTGCATAAACCCCTTCTACCCGCCCTATCCACATATGCCTGCTCCTTTACTCTTTGACATGGGATTCTGATTTCAGTTATGGTGTGTTTTAGAAAGAATCGAAGCCGAAGCGGGATATGTACAGCTCATCGAGGCCCTTACGACCGTCGGCCTCGCCTCCGAAGTCCGACCGGGAGACGACTCGTCGATACTAGTTTTCGTCAAGATGGCGTCGGAGACGCTCCTCCGGCAGCAGGTTTTCCGGGCCCGACTACAAGACTGGCTTCAAGGCGTGCGGACGGCGGGACCCGGTGCCGACTTGTCCGGAGCGCTGATGGAGGAGCCGGTGAGCGAGGCGGAGCGGCTGAGGCTCATATACCTGGCGATAACGAAACCGAAGAACGAGGGGGGTGCGGGAATTACGCCTAAGAGCGGGCAGTGGAAATACGTCGACTCGGTGTTCCCGCTTCACGATCGACACTTCAACCGCGAGTGGATGAAGAGGCTGAGCACGAAGTATCTCCTCAACCAGGATGACCTCGACGAGATTCGCAACAAGTTCGGCGAGAGTGTCGCTCTCTATTTCGCCTTCGTCCAGAGCTATTTCCGGTTCTTGGTGTTCCCCGCGGCGTTCGGATTCGGTGCTTGGCTTCTCCTCGGGCGGTTCTCGTTCCTCTACGCTCTTGCGAGCTGTCTGTGGTCCGTGGTTTTCTTTGAGTTCTGGAAGAAGAAGGAGGTTGATCTCGCCGTGCAGTGGGGTGTTCGGGGAGTGTCCAAGATTCAACACCCACGACCGCAGTTCAAGTTTGATCATGAGACGGAGGACGTTGTTACGGGAGAGCCGATTAAGGTCTACTCGCCGTTTAAGCGACTCAGGACACAGCTGCTGCAGGTCCCATTCACGATTGCCTGTATCGTTGTTCTCGGAGGGTTTATTGTCATGTGCAATTCTCTCGAGATCTTCATCAACGAGGTGTACAGCGGACCTTTTAAGACCTACCTTGTCAGTAGCCGAACACCGCACCCTCTTCCCTTACCTCCAGGCCATGACAATTCCGAGGCGAGTTAAGGAATATTTGCTAATGTCGATGCTGTCTTATAGCCGTACTTGCCTACGATCCTTCTTGTTACTGTGCTGCCCGCGTTCTCTTCTGTTCTGACAAACTTCGCTAAGAAACTGACTGAAATGGAAAACTATGCAAATATCGATAGTACGAGCCCCATCGTTTCATATCTTGCTTGAGGATCGAAGAGCTAGCTAACAGAAAGCTTCCATAGCTCACCATGCCGCGCTGGTGCAGAAGGAATTTGTCCTTAACTTCATCACATCATATATGCCTCTCGCCTTTACCGCCTTTGTCTATCTCCCCTTCGGACATCTACTTACGCCCTACTTGCACATCTGGGGAAAACTAGCCCAGGGCCTTACATTCGGCCAGAAAGAGCTGAGCGTCCAGGAGTTCCAAATCAACCCCGCCCGCATCACAGGTCAGATGTTTTACTGCACTGTGACTGCGCAAATTGTCAACTTCGCCACCGAGGCTATTGTGCCGTATGTCAAGCACAAGGTGATGACCCAAGCCAAGGAGCAGGGCATTTTGGGTAAGGCGGCAAAAGTTGGCGCCAGTGATGCAAAGGAGGAGGCTGCGTTCCTTCGGAGAGTCCGACGGGAGACTGAGCTCGAGATTTACGATGTCACAACTGACTACCGAGAGATGGTTATTCAGTTCGGTAAGTTTAAAATGAGTGATGTAGCCGAACGTCGAATCGTTTCTCCCAAACGACATCATCATTATTATTACACGTGACTGACTAGAACACCTCGGCTGCCGTAGGTTACCTGTCACTCTACTCAGTAGCCTGGCCTCTTGCTGGATGTAGTTTCCTCATTAACAACTGGGTCGAGCTACGTTCAGACGCCTTCAAGATTGCGTCTGGATCTAGGCGTCCAATCCCGTGGAGGGCCGACTCGATTGGTCCTTGGCTCAACGCACTAGGCTTCCTGTCTTGGCTCGGAAGCTTGACCAGCTCGGCCATTGTCTTTCTGTGCCGGGATGGGGCCGACGGTTCGAGGGGCGCCGCGTCCAACGTGCAGGCCTGGGGTCTTCTCCTGACGATTCTACTGGCGGAGCACTTCTATCTAGTCGTACAGATAGCCGTGCGTTTCCTGATGGACAAGATCGATAGCCCCGGGCTACAACGAGAGAGGAAGGAGCGTTTCAACATGAAGAAGCGAATACTCGAGGAGAACCTTGGCGAGAATGCTGCTCTCGCGGCGTCGGTTGCTCCTGGGATCGAGATGAGTGAGAAGCTAACGCAGTCTGCGCTTCGAGAGGAAGCTCGACGGGCGGAACAGGGATCCGTCGAGGATATGTGAGTGGTTGCCGCAGACTATTGTCAAACATGCCCCTTGTTCGCCCTTGTAAGAGGGAAGGGGGGACTCTTCTTCGGTGGATTGTGGCGTCGGGACTAACATCATTGGTGCCGTCTAGGTTCTGGCAACGACAGCAAGGCATGGCTGGAACCATCGAGGCCGGTCGCACTCTTATCTCCCAGGTACGCGGAACCCCCCCCAAAGACACTTGATAAAACCTTCGTTTCGTACGAGTGTGCGATGGCGATATCCTTTCTTTCACAAGTCCACCGGATGCATATGCCGCTAGAACAATGAGAACTGACATATGGGGTTTGGCGCGATGCGGGGATTAGCTTGATGTCGCATCCCGAAAGCAGGAGTGAAATCCAAACAGGAAGGTGAGAGGAGAGTGCAGACGAACGATTCCTGATAATTTGAATGGCTCTATACTATACTACTACATACGCTACACGACCATTCCTTGTACGCTACCTATCAGGATGCTGGATTCATGGATTTGAATACCGTTCTTGGCATTAATTCAGGGGCAACGAGACATCAACATATACTTTGTACTTTATCGTGCAATCCATTGAAGCTCTGAAGCATTGGGCATTGGGGTGGAGACAGACCATCGCTCGCATCACTCCCATCGAATCGACTCGGAAACAAAGATCAGTAGGTTAGTTCCAGCGTAGTGTACGAAGTAGGGGCGCTAAGTTATACAAGTGCGCCTAAGGTTGCGCACTTTCCCTTGTTCGTATCGTAAACAGGGCCAAGATTCTGAGCGCATCGTTGAACGTTTCCAGTCTCATTTCGCATCAGATTACACGATCGCGCGGTACACGTCCGTGAGTATTTACGCAGATTGTTATGGAACCCCGTTCCTCGGTGCCGTCCTTGCGCATTCACGAAGGTGCACGGGCAGAGCTGTCAGGTTGTCAACGCATTAATTTACATAGTGGTGGAGAGATTCCTGCATGTGGGATCCGAAGCTTGGGTAGAGTAGTTACCGGCGGGCCTGCCGAGGAGCACAACATCCCGAGGGAATGAGGAGAAGAGTTGATCCTTCAATTTGCTCTCGAATATCAACAAAGTTTCTGGGGAGTGTAAAGGGACTGCGTGCGTATTTTGAAGGCCGATTATTCACCCGACAGAAAGCCAGGAACTAGGAAGAATAGCTCACCTCGCCGGCTGGGCTGTTGTGTTGACAATCCCTGTTTTCTCGCCTTGCTCGGCCCTGACGACAAGGCATGCACCAAGTAAAGCTCCGTAGTAGACGATTTTAGGACGGTGGATCCTCCCCCCCTCTTTCAGCTAATCTTGAATCGTCGAAAATAACCCAGGTTGAGATTTGGGCATTTTCCCTTGGCCGCCCTCGATATTCCTTCACTCGTGCCCTCTTACTCTATCTGGACATGTTTATCGAATAGGTATGGGATCGTCGGCCACGCTGGTCCAGGCGTTCTGGAAGCACAGGGCAGTTTGTATGCAGATGGCGTGGGCAGCAATTTCAACCTACAGGTCGGGAGCCTTGTTTGAGAAGGTCTTGGACGTGGGCGTCAAATTATGGTACCAACTACGAAGTACTTCGTACTTGATCGAGATGTCGAGATAATACAAAGTACCTCCTGGCCGCCGTCCTTCATAGTGATTATGCCTCGCGTTGTGTCAGACAGGTCAGACTGCACATGTGGTCTCATGCGGGCTTCTCGAAGGCATAATTTGGATGGCGCAGTTGACGCAGTTGACGCAAGTCGCTGCCTTCATACATTAAGGCGCACACACGCAAGTCCAGCCGTAGTTACGAGGTACGAAGTCAAACACCACACACCCTTCCTCTTGCCGGGTTGGACAGGGACAGCGCTTTTTTTCTGGCGCACCTGCCGGAAGAAGGCAGACCGGCCGGTTCTAGTGCACGTATATATTTTATCAGTTGCAGGGATGACGGAACGACGGAAGGTATCAATGATCGATATCACTTCTGGGATGGGTAGGACGAGGGAGGATGCAAGCTAAGCTGCAAGGACTAACTAATACTCCGTAAAATGGGAAGGTAGGGGGCCATCAATCTCAAGTTCATCGATAGCTTCGTACATCAATTTCATACAACATCGCCTACACGACTGTGCCAGGAGAGTCTCCCGAGTTCAAAGCTGCTTAGCTCAATGTCCAGGTAGGCACACCAATACGCCTCCAGCCAGCAACGGCTTAGTTCGTTCAAAGTTGCAATCTAGACCAGTGACAGAGACCTCCTGAGTCCCACACTCGTCTCGCTCAACATCATTGATCCATTTCGTTTTCCCCTGTTACGACCTAAGCTTGCGTCAATGTCAATTGAAACATTGCTTTTTCGACTTTCCTCCTTACTAGGACAAATACGAAGTATATAAAGTTTTGAGGCACTATTAAACGTTATTCTGTACCTGCGCCATATATTGGTAGCTATCCCGAAGAGCTTCACCGAGAGGGAGACGACACAGGTTTGGTGGAGAGTGTTTCGTCGACCCTAGTTCGTTGTTTAGCGATACCACGGTACCAGTGTAACAGTGAAGCTCACACAATCAGGCCCTGGCAGGCTGGTACGGGGCGATGCTGCGCTACTGTAAGTCATCAAATTATTACATCTCCTTGGAAACTGATTAAGGCTGGCGAACTGCACCTTGTAAATTACGAAGTAACTAGCTTTTGCCCACTACAAGGAGCCAACAGCTTGAGTGACTACATCAATGATATCAACTGTTGCCCTCCTTGACACACTCCCTACCTGGTTTCTGCCCCTGGCCAGTTGGTACCGTCACACTGAAACTTGCAAAGAGTGAGAAGTAGCATGACGAAGGAGAGTTCATCACTCGAGAGCAGGTGGCTGAGGTCGCATGAACATTTCTCAGTCTAAACTACACTACTTGTACGAAGTAGATCATGGATGCATTCGTCGAGGAGAGGAAACAGTTCCTCGCTCTCGAGTTACGAAATACAACGCACGTGTATTGGGTCTGGCTGAAGCTTCCTCAGATTAACCCTCCAGTCTCGGTTGTCCTAGGCGGACCCCACCTACCACATTGATCGTACACTAATACCTGCTCGCCTCCCAGGCCCTCAATCCTCACTTCTGGTCCCCCCCCCAAAAAAAAACTTCCCAGTCGTCCCTACCAAGACCACGTCGCCCCACCTAGCCTGCGCCCCCGAATCCACCCCCGGTCTGCCGTGCCTTCCCTCCATCCAGCCAGAGTTGTCCTAGCACCCACGCGCTCCTTCCACATCTGCCTAGGTCGATTCATGCTTGGCCGTTCTTGGTAACGACGTCTTGCCAATGGGTCCAATGTCGTGATGCTGAACCTCGGTGACCCTTGTGAGGGAAAGAACGCACGCTACGTTGAAGAAAAGGGACCAGGATGCCTGCCCTCTCTGCGGAAATAACGGCCTGGTCTCTAGCACACAATACAATTGATGCTACCATTTCTCGCGTAATAAACTACTAGTACGGAGTACGAGGAACTCGACCCTGACTTCCATATCGAATCAACGACGTATGCCCATGGATGTAGCCCATCAAATCAATCAATACTTCGGGCTTCGTACTCTTTCCTCACGCACCCCCTTCCCCTTCCTAGCTTCCCCCCCTTCTCCCCCCCACTAATCCAGAGTAACCCTACGCCGACGGGTGTGGACACTCCAGAAACGCTAGAAGTCGTAGAACACAATCTCTGGGTCAGTTTTCACATCCCAGAACACCGGGCAGCGGAAAGATCCTGAATCATTATAATTACCACTTTGGACTAGTACGAAGTCGTGAGGAGGAATACGCCAATGCAGCGCAGCTGCAGTCCGGTGCTCGTTTGTGCTGAGTTGTGTCTATATCCAGCCTTACCTCTCTCTATGCCTGGCCATCTCTGACGTTCCCCCCCTCTTCTCTTCTTCCCAGTCCTCCATCCTCCTCCATCCTCTTCCTCTCTCCATGTTTGTTTTGCTTTTCTATTGCCAGTTGTATTTGTGTGTCTTTTTTAAACTTAATCTGAGTATTCATTCGAGCTGCCTGTCATCGGGTCTTCTGCAGCGACCTTACTACCCATATATCATATTACCTTGGTCGCTTTTCTTATTTCTCCTGTTGGGCGCGAGCTTTGCGCGCTACTCCTTCTTTTCAACAGCATACGCCCGGGCGCACTTTAACACTCTGCGCCGACGAGGACGCGAAGATGGACCTCGTAAACGATCTCGTGCTGACTCCTTTCAAGGAGATTGTCGAGAAGGGAAAGACCGCGCGAGAAAATGCCGCCGACGATCATCCCGCCATGCACAAGGCCAGCCAGGCCCTCGTGAGGGAAGGCGAGCGCGCACTCAAGAAAATCGAGCCTTTGTGCAAGAAACATGTCGAGGAATATGGTTCCAATTTTTTGGACGCTTTAAAGGAGAATGGTATGTCTTACATGTCCATGGCGAAAGCTACCCGCCGTCGAGCAGACTTACACACAGATGCCCCCGGTGTAACACTTTCTTTGCTTGCCTCGTGGGCTGTATAATAACGCAACATGAATCTTTCCTTTAGATGAGATCGCCCAGTACCGCGCTGATCTCAATGATCTCCTATGGGAATTTGACGACTTTATCGAGATTGATGAGTTCGACCCCGAGAAGTTCTCTGAACTACAGGCCATGTCACGGAAAGCGGCGCCGCGCATCTACGACATCATCATGAGAATGAGGCTAGAGCCAGTGCCCAAGGACGAGAATACAGTGCAGACCCCGATATCTGAGAAAGAAGACGCCAGGGCAACCATCCCTACGCCGCCCCCTTCCGCCATAGGGTTTGCACCACCCCCACCGCCCATTCCTGTGAACACCGCCCTTAAACGAGGACGGTCGGCGGCATCCGCTCCCTCGGCCCCGACAACTCCGCTTCCCACACCCCCGCCGCGGAGATCCCTGCCCACCCCGATCACGAGTGACAGAGTTCAAATCCCGGTCCCACCATTGCCGCCGAATTTGAACCCGTGGGATGTCAAGACAAAGCCTCCGATGAACCACATCGCTCAAGCTATAAAGAATGGCGTCCAGGTCCCTGAGCGTAGGCGGCCTATTGTGACCAATTCTAGTGAGATAGTTCTCCCTCTCATGACGGATAATATTTCGAAACGTGAGAGTCAAAGAAGTTCCCAAGCGCTATCTCCGACCGATTCTCAATACTCGTTCCAACCGCCGAATGAATCTCCAACTCTGGGCACTGCATTGCCAGCGATACCTCTCCACGGGAGAGCGAGAGTTATGGGCTTTCCGCCCTCGGTCAACCGCGTCGTCACTCAATCCATCCCGGAGCACTCGCCTGTGAACGGGAATATGCACCACACACCACAGACTCAGGCCTGGGATAAACCATCCCACTTGAGCTTGTCATCCAATGCCGACCTACCACGGCAACAGTCGGTGGATTCATTCCGTAGCTCCTACGGCGCTGCTTCGTCCTCCGGCGGGGATAGTCGCGCTTCGGCGCTTTCTGCTAACGACGGTTCATCCATCGGAAGCCCCATTTTGGGGCAAGCCGGCGCTCCTGTGACACCCGCCACACCTCGAGACTCAGCGGTGGAATCTCTCCCAGTCATTACGCAAGATGACGATGGTCTCATCCCTGTTGAGACGGAAGGGCCGAACTCGAAGCCGGCGCTACCTGGCATTGCCAGACGTGACACCTCGGTTACACTTGCCAGCTCCTTCTATCAGCTCAAGGGATTCTGCGAGGGTGCCAAGGAGGTTCTTAGGGGCGAATTGGGTGTGAAAAAGGTCAAGAAGCCGTCATTTAGCGGATCGCAACTAACGGCCAAGTGCACACACTGTTTCTACGAGTTGGATTGGAAGGAAATCGAGATGGATATCAACCACAGTGGTAAGTGTCGTGTCTTTTATCCTCCTTCTGAATAGCCCCATCCGCACTGAAGCCTCAAGGCTAGGCTAGGCATCTGGTCAATATTTTGGCTGCTCTTCTGTTCCGCTTCTAACGTATCATGTAGCCGATGCGAACTTTGCCATTGGCAAAGTTGGATTCCGCATTCGATTCTTGCAGAAGAGCCATCTTGCTACGAGGAGAGCAGACGAGCCTCTCTATGCTTGCGTCTTCTGTATCCAAGAAGGACGCACTCCTCATGATGGCGATGCAACTGTCTTTTTCTCTCAAAAGGAATTGTGTGAGCATATCTCCCGCCATCCTCGGCCACTGCCCAACGTTCCCGGCGTGACGGTGGTGGAGGAAGCCACGATCCCTCCTGCTATCCGTAGCAGCTATGATCTCCACCTCAAGGGTGAGGTGGAAGAATCTATCGTGGACGAGAAACTGGCAGAGATTTACAAGCTTCCAGTAGCAACGGCGAAGGAGATGGTGAAGAAGATGTATGGCATGAGGCTCCTCCATGACCGCACGCCGGCGTTCGAGTTGGCTCCCGGAGCGCGCATTGTCGGGGTCAGCTTCCCAGACAAATACCACGGTGAGTGGTGCATGGGCTACCACGACGGAAGGTACGCATCGTTCCCATTTGAAGTGGCAAAGCTGGAAGCGCCGCCGCCTCATGAGCTTCGTATGGGAGGTACGAGCAATGTGAAGGGTGTAGCCAAGTGGAAATTCAATACCAAGGACAAGGGCAAGGCGGAATGGCTCAAGTTTGAAAAGGGGGACGTGATTAGCAACATCAGCTGTAAGTTATTTTTACTCCTCCTCCTCTCTCTTTTGTGGGCTCACTGCCCGGAATGAGCCAAGAATTGCGGCTAACAGTTGAACCGGCACAGGGAGCGAATGGGATCACTGGTGCTGGTCCGGCACAAACGCCAAAGGCAAATGGGGAATCTTCCCCAAGTCTCATATTGACTTGACTTCGGTTAGAGAAGGTGATGATGGGTCTGACCGATCTAGCATCATCAGTGGCGGTACCACTAAGACCCGCGTCCTCGGACGGTTCTCGTCCAGGAGGTCGGATACAAGGTCAGATACACGTCCAGACACGCCCTCGGCCAAGAGCTTCGGGCCAGCTTTGGCGGGCTTCCATGCCTAGACGAGATGATCCTCTCCGCTAGACATCCAAGCCGTTGATTCCTTGCCTTCTATATTTCTACATTCACACCGCCATGAGGCCCCGGTCATCTCCCTTTCATATCGTTCACCATGATGGCTTGTACCTATATTTGTCGTTCATTTTACTTTCTTAGATTATACCCGGGGCATCTCCTAAGTTTCTTTTTCTTCTATTTTTTGCCTCTTCTCACATAACGAATGGACTGGGATACGAAGGAATCTATTGATAACTGTGGCTTGGGAAATTTGTGGATCGGAATTAGTTCCTTGATTCAACGATAGACTTCTACGACGGAAATTGAGAGAGCGATTATTCCAATTCTCCTATTTTTGCAGGACTTTACTTGTACTTTGGGAGTGTGGGGTTTCTGTGTCATTCTGCAGTTACATCGTACACGCCACTATCTTCCACCTATATTAAGACGTTCGCAGCAACGCCGATGCTTATCGGAGGTATCAATTGAAGTCCGCAGAATGCCTGACGGGTCTCGACGTGCCGTGGGGCTGGTGGCTGGTCCAGTCCAGTCCTCGTTGAAAACGCCCGCTTTATCGCACGTGTCCAGGTGAGAAGTCGACTGTCTCTGGGACCATTAGAGGACTCTACTGTTGTTTATCTCCGTCTTAGAATACTCCGTAGAACCCACTTGTCAACTCCATATGCAATTAGATTCGGAAATACTTACCGAACTCGGTTGCTAGGGGCACTGAAAGGGCATGCCCATGCCAGCCTTTGTGGAGTTATCGGGGCCCCTGTCGGGCTAGCACTTCGAAGTGGAAGCAAGAAAGTTCGAGGAATGGAGTGGAGGTTAACACGACCGCGAAGTACATTAGATAGCACCATTTTCCAGACGCACGTGGCGGCGGGGGCAAGAGGAGTACGAAGTTACCACGACGTGTACGGAGTACACTAAGTACCCTGTCAAAGCAGGGGGAGGCTGGAAACCCGGAATATAATCTCGAAAGCGTGGGATCGGAGACGATCAAGTTGGGGGGCCATTACTCGCCTGGGTGAATATAAAGTGGAGAGGTGGAGGAAAAGGTAAACTAGTAAGGGGGTGGGAAGCATACCGAGAGGGATTTTCACCTTCTTGGGGTTGTTCTGCCGGTGTTGCGGAACGATGGACTGCGGACTGCGGACTGCGGACTACGGTTACCGAGCGTGAAGTCGGTTGGTTAGATGCTTACTTCGTAGTTTACGTACGAAGGAAGAAAAGAAGGTGCATGGGAGAGAAGAAGCATGGCGAGAGGGCTACCGTTAGCGTTGCAGTGGGCTGAGCCAAGCTCTCGGTATCTCATTGCAGCTGTTGGGGTGCTTCAGATGGGGTGTTGATTGTCGTGGTGGTGATGATATTGATGAGGGGGATGCGGATGCAGATGCGGATGCGGATACCGGTGGGTGTGGAGATGATGGCCTTTGTTCCTGGTAAGGGAGGCGAACATCAATTGATCAATCGATTTTCGATTTGAATGCCGGTCGTCTTCACAGCTCGAAGCTACAGTCCTGGGACCCACGAGGTGCCCTGGCTGGTTATCCTGGTTCGAGGTGTTTGGTTGGCAAGCTTCGTCTCATGGCATGCCGTCTTGAGATTCGACGTGAGCTGTGGCCTCTTCATCACGTCAATACCTTGATATTGCTTGGCTCCAAGTAGCATCTCCTACGACGCTAAAGTGCCATTTTACAACCAAGTTTACGAAGCACGCTCGGAGAATATAGCACAGACAAAACTCGCTCGTTCTTGAACTGTTCTTTCGGCAGAAAGTACCGAGAACGACGCATTAACAAGAGTCCCTAAACAATATCGAACGTAAAGTGATTACTACAGTCGCTTTCTATCATTCTAGAAATTCCCTGGAATGGTCTACTTTTCAACCCCTCGTTTCTTTGGATGCGCCAGCGAGATTGGAAGAGAACTCGGTGCCTGGATGATCGACAGTCCTGAAGTTTGGGGAGTTTGGGGTTGTGGCCCTGATTTGCACACCGAAATGAGGAGCAGATCATTTTTGCGTTACTATTTTTTTTTTTTCTCTTTTGCTTTTCCGTTTTTGCCTTTGTGTTTCCACACCACCCCCCCCGGAAGATGGGAAAATCATGGGGCGCCTCTTCCACGTAGGATAAGACGGATAGTAATTACTTCGTACGTGCCTAACCTTAATTGTTTGACATCAAATCGACCTGCCGCCACCGAAGTCAAATCAGTTCAACGAGGATAATTCAACTTATGCCTCATTGGGCGCCGAAGGATGCGCAATATGGCGAGAGAGAGGGAGAGGGAAAAAAAGGTGGCTCCTTGAGAAATGCAGCTTCCGCTGCTCGATGCGGATGTGAAGCTCATTTTTGCCCTGGCTGGTAATTCTTCTGATTGATCCGGGCAGACATGTGAATAGTTTTGGGAGACCTTGTTGTGCTGGCTGCCAACCACGTTGTCGGGACGAGGCGAGTGTCGAAAGCGCTCGTGGTTGTTGGGTTGGCGAGAAGGATCATGGATGCGATGCAGGCGCACCTTCTCGCTCACCGACGAGAAGCGGAAGTCGTCACACACGAAGTGGCATCTTGGCTTCACAATCATATGCAATCATGTGGGTGTGCAGTTCTGGCTAGGCACGGCACCGGACAAGGGCATGACATTAGTTGTGGCTGGGCTGGGCGTCGAGAAGTCGAGAAAACGTACCCTGGTACTTCGTACATGCAAGTTTTCCAATCTTGGATGGAATCGCGGGTTTAAATGTCTCGTACCTTTCAAGGTACTGAAGGTGTCACTGCTGCAGGAACCATGACCCATGACGAGTCCAAAGTCTTGCATTATTGCCAACGCCAACAATGACACCAAGTTACCAACAAACAAAGTACGACTCGGCACTTCATACACGCACCCAGGAACTGGACTGGCTGGTTGATGTTTTGTCGTTTGTTTTACGGAAGCAGTGGGAGATATTCGCAATGGACCGATGCTACCCTGCATAGCACGGAACTCCATGGTTCAGGAACCTCACATATAAACTGACATGATGTAATTCAATGTCCCCACGTGTGTGCTCCCGTTGTGGTTCGGGAATCGGGACCAAAGCACAGTACTCTCACCAGCGTCCCCCAGAGTGCTCAGACAGCACCAACACCACCAACCTCGCCCACGCACGCTCCGTGGTTTAATAACCAGGTCCTTGGACAGAGATCATCGCTGGGCACGGACTGCCTGACTAGGCGTGCCGTCGTACGAGGCAATAACTCCTCTCCTAAGAAAGAGTACTGACTTGTACGAAGTACAACTATATAATAGTTTGCGAAAGTAATATATGTAGTATTAGAACTGTGCCAGCAGTGCCTTCACTCCTTGGCGGTCTTCATGGAAGATCTGCTGCACAGTAAGGGGCTCTTAGCAGTGTATGATAAGAACAAACCCGGTGGCAGGCTTCGGGTTTGGTAACTCGGAAGATTTGAGAATAAACGAGCCGATGCAGATTGCGGGGGTTCTTCAGCATCCTGCTCTCATACCCCAGGAACTGTAACGTTTGCAAACATGACGAAGAGTATTTGTAACATCGTTAATAGTTTAGTTTGCCCGTTGATCGATTTTTACCACCGTCTCTCAGAAAAGAAAAATAAAAGGAAGAGAGGAATGTCAAGGATGCCAGTTCGCAATCTCCTATTTAATCTTTCTGAGTTGTGATGGGACAAGGCTCCCTCGTTCCTGAGATGGCGGCTTGCCTGGTACAGGTCCCTGCCAACCCAGTTCGTCTCATCAGCTGAGACGGGGGGAATGAATGGACGGTGGGACTCTGGATACGAACAAGGGAGGTTCTACAGGAGATTCTGAGGGGAGTTTGGGACTATTCGGATCACGTCGTTCTGTCGCTGGCTTCCCCCTTTAGACCATATTGAAGGAACCTTTTCTCCGATTCTGCTGCCCATTTGAGTGGACAATGTTATGCGTCTCAGGGCGCTCATCGTCGAAAAGACGACGCTGGGTTGTGTTTCGCCTGACAGTTAGATGTTGGCGAATGCTACCCTGCAGCTACTTTGTAGGGGTCGGCTCTTCTCCTCAACGTCCAAGCCAGGCTCCCAAGACGGCTTCCCACATGGCGCGGCATGGCATGGCAAACCCGAAGAATTTTCGAAAGCCGCATTTCCCCATGCCTGGAGACAATGGCATGGGACAATGAAGAGTTGACGAATGCGGAGCACTGAGGGTGTATGATCCCTTGTCTATCACTTGACCATCTCCACTGCAGTTTATTAGGACTTCGTCCTGAGCTAACCTGTAACGAGGGCAAGGCCAGGCGATAATTCCGCCGCCATGCCATGAGCACAGACGAAGTAGATGACATGGGCAGGGGAAAAAAAAAGGAAGAGTCGGCGGCGAGAACAATAATGGGCTGGCTGATAACAATACCTGGGCAGACAAACCCTTAATCAATATCTACTTCGTACTTTGCAGGGCCGTTGACATGCCCCTCTAAAAAGGGCAAGGCTCGAAGCTCTGAAGAGTGTGCCCCAAAGCATGCTCACATCCAAGTACCACTATCATGGCTTCACCCAAAGAATCGATCTTTTATATACCTCAACTTGGAGTTTGTTATCACCTCTTTTGCCCGGTCCGAATATTACCTCATATCTTGGTATGCCTCGACTGGCTCACGGGGTAGCAAGTCAGCAAATCGACGACTGCCCAGACCTAGGAAGCACACTACTCTCTGAAGTAACTCGAAGAGTCCAAGTCGCATTATGCAGCGTTGCACATTGCGCACGCCATGATTGTTGTTAGTGCCATATTGTGTCCTTGCACCTCCCCTTTTGAGACGAAAAGCCAAACTCTCTCGGAGAGCAAAGATCGAGGTTGAGGAAGCCCATTGCTCGCACAAAGATTTGCTCCTGGGATCCACCCCACCCTTCGCCGACCTTGGCTGCAGAGTGCCTGTGTTCCTGAACAGTTTTGTTCACGGAATATCCCCCCTCCGTTTGACGCAGCCACTTTGACGTTGATGTTGGTGGGTGCCCTCGATATTCGAGCATTGACCGCAAGGCGAGTTCACACGCACAACGCGTCTCTAAAACCGAACCTCCCTACGAAGTACTTGCATGTCCACGTCTTCCTTTCCTGTCCTTGAAGCGGGACTGTCCTCCGCTTCTGTTGCAGGGTGAAGAAGGTGAATGGAAAGACACCCACATTCCACTGCTTGAGAAGTCTATCGAGGCACAGTTGTCATGGAGTGAATCAAGCATTGCCCCTTGCGATACGGTAGTGACCACTGATTCTGTATTTTGCCATTATTCTCACTAAACCACATTGCTATCAAGTACTGCCAGGCCTGGCGAAGTAACGTGGAATTAATGTTTCGCCTAAAAGATCAATGCTGAAATTAAAGATTGGATTGCCCTCGATGCGGCTATAAGAAAGTATGCAATAATATTGAGTCGAATCTCCGTTTGCCTTGGTGCTTGGTCTGACTCGAAGCGACACCTCGTACAATCCAGACTCGATTTATTGTTGATGTGAGTACTTCATACAAGGACCACTCTGCAGCCAGGCTACCTAGTATGCCGCAGTCTGTGACAGGGCCGGGTAGAGAGCGGCACTCGAGAACAAGCTTCAGTGCTGGAGAGGCAATAATATTGTGCTGCATTCAGTGGAATTGATGGGTCTCAATTGTACCTCTGTTATTAAGTCCATGCGCTTCAAATTCTTTTTCCGTCCTCGATTCGGTCGCCTGGCTTTGTCGCTGTACTGCAAAGTACGAAGCACTCGGCCAAGTACTTCCAAGTTGCTGATGATGTATTTTCCCATTCTGAATTGCCTGAAATGATTTGCTCCAACTTGGGGGTCTCGCCCTGGTTCCTCCATTCTTTTGTCCCGCTCCTCACTTCCTCCCTCGCGCTTTCCCTCGCCCTCGCCCCTGTACCTGTAAAGTACGGCGGTCTTTCCCTTTCAAGCCTCAGTTTCTTGTGACTTTCAACCTGCCGCTTTTGTTCGCACCTTCCATGCCTCCATGCTCGAGGCGTATTTGGCAAGTACGAAGTACAAAGTAGCATCTTCCATCCTTCCTCTCATGCTATTCCCGCAGCCCCGACTTTTATCTCCTCTCCATGGCTCCACCTCCACAGTCAAGTCGTAATCCACGATCCAGCACATTGATACATTGACCAAGGTTCTCATTTACTCTAATTCCCCTCTGCTCCTCTCTCCTCCTCTCCTTAGACTCCTCCGCTGGCGCCTCGCAATTGATCTCTGCCTCGGCGAGTCTCGACATCCCAAATCAACCGCATTTGACCTTTGCGCACGAATGTTCGGTGGTTCTGTGTCCTTGATGGACCCGAATCGCTCTCCTGTCGTCTCACCAATTTCAACTGATATAGCCACCATCGACTGGTAACTAGACTTTCCTGGTCTGGCCGCAACACTGCGCCCTCCGTCAAATCCGAGAGCAATCAGACTTTCGAATCGCCATTGTCACCATCTGTCATTTCTCATCTTTCTCCGACTGCGACTCGACCCCTCTCTTACTTCAACCCGTTTTTCTCGATTCGTTCAAACCACCTACACCGCTGCCCAGCCTTACGCCTCGAGCGACAACCTGCGAGTAATACCGCCGATTGACCTGTCCCACTTTCGACCTGACATCCACCAGCTTCCACTCCTCTCTCTCCCGAATCGAGCCACGCCTGTCCCGACAGCATTTTTTTTTTTCCTCACTTTGTGCCCAACCTCAAAAGCAGCCGTTGCACGTTGATCGAGCCGTGCCAATTTGTTGTCGGCGACCGAATCACCGTTACCAACCTGCCCCGTTCGACCTTACCGAGTGTTGCACACCGCCGACACCGTCACCGCTTCCTCCGTTGGACAATCGTTCTTCGTCCGTCATGGGCCTTGGATTGTCGGCAAAAACTTGATATATATTTACCAAAATTTGGGAGGAACAGAGTTGTCTCTCGAAGTTCTGTCGTGGACAGCGCCAACCGTATTGACTCGACCCTTTATCCCCCCTCCTTTGATTTTGACCTCCGACCGTTGACGGCACGCCGCGCACTTTAATGTTCACAATGGGTGCATGTATGAGCTCAAACAATGAGGAGGCCATTAGGAAGAAGCACAGTCAAGCCATTGACAAGCAGCTTGAGGAGGACTCTAAGAGGTTACGACGAGAATGCAAGATTCTACTGCTAGGTGTGAAGTTTTCTTTGCTTTTCTTATTCTCCTCCCTCCTCCCTCCTCTTTGCTCTCTTTCTTTCTCTTCTTAATCAGAGAGCAACGCCTGGCCTACACACCTCACTTCTACAGCAGCTAGACATTTAATTACAAGAGCAGAGGGCTGACCCTGGAGAATGATCTAGGATCTGGTGAGAGCGGCAAGTCTACTATCGTAAAGCAGATGAAGATTATTCACTTGAAGGGGTACTCGGACGATGAGCTTTACAACTACCGCCCGACTGTATTCAAGAACCTGGTGGAATGCGCCAAAGCGGTCATCCAAGCAATGCACCAATTCGAAATACCCTTCGCCAATGATGAGAACAGCATGCATGCCAAGTTCCTGATGGAATACTCTGCCGAATCCGGGCCCCAGGCCAACATCGATCCCGCAGTCGGCACTGCTGTGAAGGCAATATGGAATGATCCTGCAAAGGATATTCTGATGGAGAGGCAGACAGAGTTCTATCTGATGGACTCGGCGCCTTAGTATGTGGCCAAGACGGCCTACCCATTCCTTGGCTGACCATGGCTCTCTATATACCTTTTTTTTTTCCTTCTTTTTTTCTTCTCTTCTTCGGATAAGACTAATTTGACCCGTCTATAGCTTTTTCAACGAAGTTGAGCGAATCGTAGCGCCAAACTATTTACCTACCGAGATGGATGTATTGCGAGCACGAACAAAGACTACTGGTATATATGAAACTCGGTTCCAGATGGGTCAACTAAGCATACAGTAAGCTCCATCCGTCTTCCATCCTCCCCTCTCTAGTGTGAGGGCTGATCTTTGGACATTCTGGCTTACACGTTAAACAGCATGTTCGATGTTGGTGGTCAGCGAAGCGAGCGCAAGAAGTGGATCCACTGTTTCGAAAACGTCACATCCATCATCTTTTGCGTTGCGCTTAGTGAGTACGACCAGGTTCTACTGGAGGAGAGCAGCCAGGTAAGCTTCGAAAAACGCCCTCTTATCACCATCGCCAGTAGGCCTTCAACTGGGAGGCTCATGGTGCAAGTGTTTGAGAGTAATGCCTAACAGAGACTCCCTGTTCTAGAACCGAATGATGGAGAGTCTGCTACTGTTCGATTCCGTGGTCAACTCGAGATGGTTCATTAGGACAAGTATAATTCTCTTCTTGAACAAGGTCGACATCTTCCGTGAGAAGCTCAGCCGTTCGCCGCTCGGAAACTACTTCCCAGACTACTCCGGGGGCAACGACGTGAATAAGGCCGCCAAGTATCTACTCTGGAGGTTCAATCAGGTTAACCGAGCACACCTCAATCTCTACCCTCAGTAAGTAATATAGCGGGTGCTCCTTTTTGGGGGCAAAAGGCGTTTACAAGAAGCCACTATCCAAATGATATGAGCTAACGGAACGCCCTCTAGCTTGACGCAAGCCACAGATACGTCAAATATTCGACTCGTGTTTGCGGCAGTCAAGGAAACGATACTGAACAACGCACTTCGAGACTCTGGCATTCTATAAGCCGACAATCGAATACTAACCTTAGCCTATATTTTCCGCCTTCCTTTACTTCCTCATTCCCCCTTTTTTTCACCGGCTTTTCGAAGAATACGGCCTCCTTTTTAGTGTTACCCCCTAGCATGGACCGGCGTTCAGGTTACGACTTTTTTCGGTGGTTGTTAGTGAAGGAATACCACACACTACACTCGTTCTTTAGCGATCTCGCGATGCAGACACGGCGTTCCTCTTTGCATTTCGATCGACGTTCTTATAGTTATACCACTTCCGGGCCGTCCAGTAATATCACAGGCACCAGTCCCATCCCAAACGTTGAGCCTCCGCCTATTCACCCGCATCACATCACAAGGCGAGCGAGGCTCATATTAGATGTTCGTGATGCAAGTACCTCCGGGCTCAACCATGCCGTGCGGTGCCTAGCTTCTTACCATGACGGCCCTCCCTCATCCCGCCCCACGCGCCGGTTAGCTGAGGATTTTTCTAGGAGGAAATATTCCATGGAACTAGGCCTATGTCTAAGCCAGAAGCTGAAAATAAACCCTTTTACGGCCTTTCTTTTCTTTTTTCTTCCCACCAATGGTTGTGTTATTTTGTGGGCAGACAGGGATTTGTAAAAAGCCGGCACACGGACGGCGTTTCTGTCGAGGCTTGTTCAGTTCTTCGCTATGACAATGAGGTCTCAGGTTTCTCTTTGTTTGACGGAACGGAGGGATTATTGGCAGCAGAGCTGGCCTTTGGGTTTTTGCATGATGGGCAGTTCTACACGACAGATAGGATACTTATAGACTATTCTTTTTCTTTTCTTCTCATTAGATACCTCGTTGTTGTCCGCTAGCTGGTCGTGGTTCGCGCCAACCAAGGTCCGCTATCAATCTAGTTTCATATCGGGTAGGCCATCCCGGTCCCGGGGATATATGTGAGACCTCCGGACCTTAACGGGATGAAGAGTGCTGAGGATCTAGATTTGTGTGTGGGTGGGAAAAGAGAGTGTGTATGTGTATGTTTGGATGCGTGCTATTTAACATTTCCCCTCCTACAAGGTCTCTGGGGTGTCATGCATTCGTTATCATACATCATACCATCAGGCCAAATCTGGAAGTCATTGCATGGAGGTTGTGATTACGAAGTAGATACATTGATAACAGCGCCCAAACCACGACCATGTTCTCTAGATTCCCCCAGGCGGCTTAACTTCATAGCAAGGGGCTTTTGGTCTACTTTCGAAGTTGAAGTACTCTAATGTGCGGGG
Source organism: Scedosporium apiospermum (assembly GCF_000732125.1). Classification (NCBI taxonomy): domain Eukaryota; kingdom Fungi; phylum Ascomycota; class Sordariomycetes; order Microascales; family Microascaceae; genus Scedosporium; species Scedosporium apiospermum. The sequence goes on along the minus strand of NW_015971811.1, from coordinate 1,492,714 downwards.
GCTTGGGTGTTGGGAAGAGGTGGGAGGGGCGAGCCGTTGATCAGTGAGTTCAATTTTTCCCTGATCCACAGTTCTAAGTCGCGATCTGGAGCAGGGAAGGGTCCAACGATGACTGGGGACAGCCAATTGGGCAATTGAGGGGGAAGGTGGCGATAGGTTGGAACACTAGATGGAGGGGTGGGATATCAATTGCATTGGGATTTTAATGGCGAGCCGCCAGGGTATCTTGACCCTCTCAAGTCGACACCAAACATTGAATGGTGTGGGAATAATTGACGGATCTATTGGTACATGTAGTTTTCATTGTTGTTCGAATTGATTGGGATGCGATTTGGAGAGAATCTGGGGGGGGGGGGGGGGCAGCTGGTGATGTGATGATGCTAGGAGGTCAATGGCAGGTAGGTGAGGGGCGCCCTGGGGGAATCAAAGATGAAGGTACGAAGTAGTTTACGAAGTATCCTTACGCAAGTGTATGATGTATCAATTAGGATGTGGCCCAAGCTTCCAAGCTCGAAATATCCACAGTTCGCCTTGGCGGCTCTTTCGTGGGTGCTCTGCGGCGTCGGACTCCTTTGGTCCAATAGCTCAAGGGCGACGATGCATTGGCGAGATCCACTACAAGGCACAGTGGCGACATTCGAGTGCCGCAAACTGGTTTCCCAAATTGATCGAGGACGGGAAACGAGGCATGCCAAGGCAGGAGTAGCTTAATCGTGCTTGGTGATCTCAATTGCCTCAATGCCCCTCCTTTTCGCCCTTCGAGATGTTGAGAAAAGAAAAGCCGGAGCTATTTTTTCAGTCTATTTTTGCCACTCATGTCGCAGGGGGGGTTTCTACTAGACCGAAGCTATTCATGGACGTCCAATCCAGCCGCAAAGCGCCGCGCCGCACCCTTTCGTATCCACGATGTGTCCCTCCACTTGGGCTTGCTGGTTTTGCGGCGGCCTGCACAGATCGGAAGAAAATCTTTACCTCTCATCCCTCTGTTGTATAACAGTCATTGATGTTAAAGGTCATCAGCGGTGATTACCCCTCACCAATTGCTGACCACGACAGGATTTGGATGGAAATGACCAAATGCTCATTAATGGCCCATCAGGAAGTTGGATTGGGGAAGGCGGGAGGCGGGCTAAATCTAATCGGCGGCTCACTGCTTCATATGCTCATACCTTGCATGTGGTTGGTCTGACCCAATCGAGATGTATCACTACATCAATCCAGCGCACATGAAAACTGCAGTGTACAATTTCTTCGGGGGATGGATTTAACTCTTTACACAATATCGGGAAAGAGGAGAAGCCCAAATTCAACGGTGAGACAGATGCCAAACAACTACTCCGTAACATTAGTGGGCGTCTTTCACTAGTACCTGCCTACCTGGACCCATTTCGTTGATACTTAAGTATTACAACAAGTATCGATTAGTCCAGGTACAACTTACACCAACAAGCTGACCTTGAGCTGTCGCCCAGAAGAGAAGAAGAGGAGGGGGAGGGGCAGCTTTAGTTAGCTCCCCAGTCAAATCCACACACAATAGCTTTACCTCCCCTCTCGTGATATGAAATCAAATTGCGTCGAATTTCGAAGGTTTTTGGCGAGCGCAATTTTCGAGTCTAACTGCGACGATTACGTCGGGACGCAGCATGACCCGGAAAATGCAGTTGCACATGCTCTCAGAGTATCAAGAACCTGGTCTCTCTGAGGGGTTGGAGAACTTGCCATCCATGGCACGAAGCCTAGACACGACATCTGCACAATCGATTGATGTAGTGAATGATCCAAAAGCACATGTAGCGGGTACATCAGCTAACACGGGGTGTCCGAATCCTATCGTTCGTCGCAGCTTCGCGTTCAAGTTCTAGATTCCTCCTCCGGGTTACCTCAAGCTTTGCGCATACGCTAAGCTCGCCCCTCCGTACCCTCCGTCAAACCTGCCGCAGCTCCAAGTCGCGTCAACATTGGGCAATGATGGCACCAGGTTCGTACGAAGCATGCGGAGCGGGCGAGAGCATCAAATTGAACCCCACCTTTCCAACCCCAAATGTCTCCCTAGATCAGATGTAGCTTCCTCCTGTGCTCCATCGTCTGACGCAGGAAAAACCAGACATCTATAAGCTCCAGAGCTCCCATATCTGTTTACTCTCCCCCCTTCGATGCTGTGTCTCTAGCTTCTGATCTCCCTACTTCTCGGATTGATCCTATTCCTTAACCATCTCTTCGTTACGGCCAAATCACCCTCCTGAGCCGCCGGTACTTATTATTCCCCTGTGATTTTCCCAAGTTTGTGTTATCTAGAGCTTCCTTTGGAGAAGCTTTACCTCCGACCTTTTATCTCTCCTCGACCCATTGACCACACTACACTCTACCCCTCCCTTCCCCAAAGAAGAGACCGCACTTGTCTTAGCATTTTTCCTATATTGAACTCGCCCGCAGAGAGAACACACCCAGCAACATGACGAACGACCCCCTTCCTACCCGCCAGCGGAGGCCCTCTGTGGGTGTCCCTCTCGTCGACATCCAAGGAAGCGTTGGCCCCGCCGGCATTTCTCGACCCAAGCACAAGCGAACTTTTACGGGCTTTACTCCCCAGGAGATCGTCAGTGTTGAGGGTACGTATTGTTTTCCCAAGTATGCGAATGGCGTTAGTACCGCGAACCATCACGGTGCCCCACCATATGTTTCAATACACCCCGATTTCTGGAACCGATGCAGTTCGGGGAGATCTGCTCGCAGGCCATGATTATTTTTCATCCCCTTCTTTGGCTCCTCGCTGCTTTATCTTTTATAGAATTATATGAGTTCTAAATCTCTTTCATCCTAGCTTCGATTCCCGAGCCGCAGCGCGAGGCCTGGAATAGGAACAAGTTCAAGCCCTTCACTAACAAGGACGAGTTCGAGCGAGAGGTTGTCCGTCATGTCGAGACCGATTTGGCTCGCAGCGTCTTTAACTGCGACGAGTCGGCCGCTTATGCCGCTACGAGTCTTGCCATTCGCGACCGTTTGATTGTGGACTGGAACAAGACTCAGCAGCGCCAGACCTTCAATGACAACAAGCGTGTCTACTACCTCAGTTTAGAATTCCTCATGGGACGCGCTCTGGACAACGCTATTCTGAACGTTGGCCAGAAGGATATCGCTAAGCGTAAGCCTCTTGTTCGATTGTAAACTTGAGAAATTTTGTATCTCTTTCTAAGAGACGCGCCGATTTTCTAACACGAACTTCTTTGTGCAGAGGGCCTTTCGGACTTGGGTTTCAGGATTGAAGACGTCATCGAACAGGAGCATGACGCAGCTCTCGGAAACGGTGGCTTGGGTCGACTTGCTGCCTGCTTCCTCGATAGCTTGGCCTCCCTCAACTATCCCGCCTGGGGATACGGTCTGCGATATAGATATGGTATTTTCAAGCAGGAAATTATCGATGGCTACCAAGTCGAAGTACCCGATTACTGGCTTGATTTCAACCCCTGGGAATTCCCCCGACACGACGTGACTGTCGATGTAAGTCAAGAAGACCTGGCCAACCTTGGGGGTTGAATTTTAAGCTGTAAAGGCGCTAGATTTGCTGACCCATTTTGAAGATTCAATTCTACGGTTCTGTTCACAAATCGACCGGTGCAGGTGGCCTCCCTGTCTCTCACTGGGAAGGTGGCGAGACCGTGACCGCGGTCGCGTATGATGTTCCTATTCCTGGATATGATACTCCTACCACGAACAACCTCCGACTTTGGTCTAGCAAGGCGGCTAGCGGCGAGTTCGACTTTCAGAAATTCAATAGTGGCGACTACGAAAGCTCTGTCGCCGACCAGCAGCGCGCCGAGACCATCAGTGCGGTTCTGTACCCCAACGACAACCTCGAGCGAGGAAAGGAACTCCGTCTCAAGCAGCAATACTTCTGGGTTGCCGCGTCTCTGTACGACATCGTTCGGCGGTTCAAGAAGTCGAAGCGCGCGTGGTCCGAGTTTCCTGACCAGGTTGCTATCCAACTCAACGACACTCACCCTACGCTTGCCGTTGTCGAGCTGCAGCGTATCCTAGTCGACTTGGAGGGTCTTCCCTGGGATGATGCCTGGAACATTGTAACTTCGACGGTAAGAGCTCCCCCACGCCACGAACGCATATATATCAATTGTCAATTGCCATGCGTCGATGACATTGTATTAACATCGAATGTCTTAGTTTGGCTACACCAATCACACAGTGCTGCCAGAGGCGCTTGAAAAATGGCCCGTCGGTCTCCTCCAACATCTCCTCCCTAGACATCTCCAAATTATTTATGATATAAACCTCTTCTTCCTCCAAAGTGTCGAGAAGGTCTTCCCCAATGACCGCGATCTCCTTAGGAGGGTTTCGATTATTGAGGAGTCTAACCCCAAGATGGTGTGCATGGCTCACCTCGCTATTGTCGGTTCCCACAAGGTCAACGGCGTCGCCGAGCTCCACTCCGATCTCATCCGGACAACTATTTTCAGGGACTTCGTCACGATTTTTGGCGTCGACAAATTCACCAACGTCACGAACGGCATCACCCCACGCCGGTGGCTCCACCAGGCGAACCCTCGCCTCTCCGAGCTCATCGCGAGCAAGTGTGGTGGCAGCAGCGAGTTCCTCAAGGATCTCACCCAGATCAATAAGCTCGAACTTTACCTCGAAGATAAGGCCTTCCGAAAAGAATGGGCTGAAATCAAGTACGCGAACAAGGTCCGTCTTGCCAAACTGATCAAGTCCGCGAATGGCATCACCGTCAACCCTGCGGCTCTCTTCGATGTTCAAGTGAAGCGGATTCACGAATACAAGCGCCAGCAGCTCAACATTTTTGGTGTTATTCACCGATACCTTCGCCTCAAGGCCATGTCGCCCGAAGAGAGAAAGAAGCAGCAGCCCCGCGTTTCCATCTTTGGTGGAAAGGCTGCACCGGGCTACTGGATGGCTAAGCAGATTATCCACCTCATCAACAACGTCGGATCCGTCATCAACAAGGACGAGGAGATCGGTGACCTCCTCAAGGTTGTCTTCATCGAGGATTACAATGTTAGCAAGGCCGAGATCATCATCCCCGCCTCGGACCTCAGCGAGCACATATCTACCGCCGGAACTGAGTAAGTACAAGGACACCAGATATGCAGGGAGTTTCAGCCTCATAATGAGCAATCGCTAACATGCCGGCAGGGCTTCGGGAACTAGCAACATGAAGTTTGTTCTCAACGGAGGTCTTATCATCGGTACATGTGATGGTGCCAATGTAAGTTGGACCGAGCTGAGGCTCATCATACCCATAGTCCGAGATGCCATTGCATGTGTGTAAACGCTAACCTCCTATTGTTCCTGTCGGTAGATTGAAATTACGCGCGAGATTGGAGAGAACAACATCTTCCTCTTCGGCAACCTCGCGGAGGATGTCGAGGACCTCCGCCACGCGCACACGTATGGCACACACACACTCGACGCGGATCTCATCAAGGTATTCGATGAGATTGAGAAGGGCACGTTCGGAGAGCCTAGGGACTTTAGCGCGTTGATCGCCGCTGTCCGCGACCATGGCGACTACTACCTCGTTTCGGACGACTTTAACAGCTACAACACCACGCAGGCTCTGGTGGATGAGGCGTACAAGAACCAAGAAGGGTGGATCACCAAGACCATTACGAGTGTGGCGCGAATGGGCTTCTTCAGTAGTGACAGGTGTATCAACGAGTACGCCGAGGAGATTTGGAACATTGAGCCTCTTGTGGTGAAGGATTAAGGGGATGGGAATGGGGATGGGCGATTTCTAGTGGATTTGACGGATTCCTCAAGTATGCATGTAGTGGCAGTGTGGTATTGAATCAAGAAACGTTTTCCTATTGGATCTTCCTCCTAACTCGGCTCCTCCACAATTGCGTTTCGCGTGAAGGAAGCAAAAAAAGAAAAGGAGAGAGAGAGACTATCCGTAATGCAGAGCTAGAGATTGTGGGAAATTCATCTTTGACTCATCACATTCAAGTTCAATGACATCTTGAATCTCATCTGCCATCTCCTTGAAAGAGATCGATCAAAACACAGAGACAAGTTGCTCGAAGACGATCACCCCAGTAGTGAGGTATATTGGGGAGTACGATTCTACTATGTAATTAAAGTGTATAGTCGATAAAACAGATGCAATGTCTGAACCAAAACGTGGGGAGTGGGTATGACGTCATGATATCTCTGTGAGATCGTTTTGAAAATAAACTACGGCTTGCATCCTCAGGATTCTGAGGTTCGGGATGGACCACACGGAAGGTGACAGGTGTCAGGACGAACAAGTTCCCAGGATTGGATGGCAATATGAAAAGGGGGGAGAAGGCAAGGTTGAAAAACAGCTGCCAGCCAGGATGAAGAGGACATGGTTTCCCGTCGTAAACTAATCTAGATTGCGTCGGAGTATCAACTCGGAGTGGGAGCCCAACAGTACAGATGAACCAGATTACCACGGCAATGGCTCGTCGCCACTAAAGAGAACGCGGAAAACGAGACCATTCATTGGGGAGGGGAGGAAACGGCGCAGAATGAGCCACGAGGCATTGCGTTGTGGTCGTGCATCATCTTGCCTCATGGTGCGAGACTGCAGCCGTCAAAATCGGAGTCCCGACGCCCCACAGTGTACTAGCTGCGGAACATGCTGATAGCGTAGCAGATGAGGTAACGGGAGATCCATTGATACTTCGTACTCCGTAGTTTACATTGGGGGGTAGGGAGCGAGGAAGCGAGGGAGCTGGACGGTAAGTCGGGAGGGAGTGACGTCATCGTCGGAGGTTTCGCGCCTTGCAAAAAGTCCGGAAGCTCGGAATTGCGTGCAGGAGGACCTACCTCACTGACATGTGCTACTGCTAAACTGGGAGGCTCGGTTGCCGTGTTTTGAGAAAGAAGTTCTATTATTTTATTTTATCCCAATTTTATTTTATTTTCTTATGTGTTTCTGTCTCGGGTGTATTCGCGAGAAGGAAGCCCAAAGCTAGCTGGAACCAATCTAAATAGCCTTTCCTTCGTATGGGGAGCACAGCTCAATTGGCAATTGATGGAGGGAGGGGCGAGGGGGGGCGGGCTATGGATTGATCGATTGATTAATTGATGTAATTGTGCAGGATAATGCCAGCACATTGGGGGTGAGCTGGAGCAGCCGAGGAGCTAAAGCAGATGGGTTTTGTTCCTAGTTTACCTTCTGAGGCGGGTGTAGCTGTTAGATGGATCTGATGCTTCCACAAAGTAAACGTTCAGGAAAACAACTTCACCTTTGCTTTCCCTATCTCCACTGAGAAACATTAGGAAATCATCGACGGCTTGATCTCTCTTTTTCAATCTTATCTTTCTCTCTAATCTTTTCATCTTCTCTCCAGCTCCTCCCTTTCCATCCGTCCCATTTATCTGCCGTGTCTGGATATCGTGGCGTGCGGTACGATATCGTCAAACACGATCACCAAACCTCGCTCGATCTTCAGTTCTCAGACAACTGCCCTCGGGTACCTGAGCATCGGTCCGGCCGGGGAAACTTTGGTGAGATGATCGAATTGACAGCTCCGTCCGGTTTCAATTGAGCTCGAACAAGCCGCAATCTGAGGCACGCGAGCTAGATCTAGTCCGCACTTGCCCCCGACGCAGGTGCGCGATTGTCATATCATCATCCTCGCAAAGATCAAAAGTGCGTAGAGGCTCGGTAGAGCAAATCACATACTCTAGTCTAATTGAAGGATCCTTTCAAAGATCTGACCACTGGTTTCTCAGGCTGGTCGAGTTTACGAGGTGATTGCCACAAGGTCCGTCCAAATCCGCCGGTTTATATACTCTCGTGCAATTACTAAAGAACGATGCGAAGAACAATTGAAGTCAAAGTCGTCAGGATCATTTGATCCAGGTCCTCGGAGCTTGGTTCTCATCGGCCGGAGCTCTCCGATATAGTACGCCGCCCGAACGAACCAGCCCCCGGGCTCCTTGGGGAATAAATCCGAATTTCCTGGGGCTGATTGTTGGCGCACGAGCACGAAACACACTGGATTGTGAGCAGAGTGCCACCCTGGAATAATTGGGTCCAAAAATTGAGGGAAATCCCAGGCCTTCAGGCTGTCAACATTGACTGGATATCAATCAGAATCGCCATTTTCAGTCCATTTGCGCCTCAGGACAGCCTCGCTACTGAGGCCAACTTCAAAGGCGTTTCAGTGGTGTCTGGTTTGCGTTGTCCGTTGTCTGTTTGCTAGCGGCACAGTTGCTGTCCAATCTGCTGCTAATCTGGCGCTGTCCATTACGAAGCAATTGATCAACCATCTAAACACTAAATCTTGCCCCAAGAGGAGGAGATATTCCAGCTCTAGCAAACGCCCAACGCCAAAGGCCAGACGATCAAGAACAAACGGTCTCTGCGTTGTACACCACATCAAAGTCACATTTACCCCGCCCTTCCTAGTCCGCCCAACCAAACTTGCTTCCAAGGGTACATTCTCATAAGGTACCATCCTTCACATCCCGCCTTTCCTTTCCTTGCCAGCTAGTGAAGGGGAGAAAACAAAAGTGCAGCAAATCGACGGAAAGGTTTTAACCTTCTTTAACTTCCCCCGCCCGCCTCCCAAGGTGATTGAACACCGCTCGACAGAGGGGCATTTGATGCTAACTCGGAAATCCTCTCGTTTTTTTTTTCTCTTACCTTTTCCGCGATACCAAGGTCAAGACAGACCACCTTGCCTCTAACCCGCACACCCCGCCAACCTTGCCCCCAAATTCATTCACTTCATCACTTCCGTCGTTCTCGTCACAAGAGACAGTTGAGCCACCAGCACCAGCACCAGGACAGCTCATTGGCACGGAGCACGGGCACAGGTACGAACAAGACCTGTGCAATCCACTTGGCCTGTCAACCTAGCACTGGCTCAAGCTCCTACACTCAGCATTGAAGCTCTGTGCCCTCAACTTCGCAAACCCCTCCTTGTTGCTGGCTAGCAAGCTCTTTCCAAAGCTTCTTCTCCACCTCTACCGTCTCTCCTCCCCTATCTACTCCCTGTTCGGCCACCATACCCGCCACACCTGGAATTATTGTAACGAGGAAAGGCGCAAGAGAAAAGAAAAGAGAAAGCAGAGGGATCAGATAAATCAGTCAAGATGGCGGAATTCGTTCGAGCTCAGATCTTCGGTACCACCTTCGAGATCACATCGAGGTAAATCACTAACTACAAGCTGTCTTGCCATGTCCAAATAATGTCGGATCCTAATCCTAACCTCCGGGACAGGTACTCCGATCTCCAACCAGTCGGCATGGGTGCCTTTGGTCTAGTCTGGTAGGTTTATTCTCTCTTCTCTCTTGTCCTGCCACTTTATTAGAGAGTCGTGCCGAACGAGGCTTCCCCTCAAGTTTCTCCTTCCTCGCCTCCATCCAAGCCCGTCTCTCTAGCTACTAATCATCGTTGTTTTGGTGGTGGATAGCTCTGCGCGGGACCAGCTCACGAATCAAAATGTGGCCATCAAGAAGATTATGAAGCCCTTCAGCACGCCTGTGCTCGCGAAGCGAACGTATCGTGAACTCAAACTTCTGAAGCATCTCAAGCACGAAAACGTTAGTCCTCGTCCCCACCCTCTAGTCGGAATTCAAGATTCAGGGTCTCCACACCTGCCCCGGTCCTGGTGGGAGAATGTGTCGACTGACCCTGGGTCCAGGTTATCTCTTTGAGCGACATCTTTATCTCCCCTCTTGAAGACATGTATGTAACGCCTTTTGTATTAATGACATCCCCACCCCCCTTTCACCTGGGCGGCGATCCGCGCCTGTCTTTACCATTCCACTAACACGACCTGCCTTGCCGTAGTTACTTCGTCACCGAGCTGCTCGGTACCGATCTTCACCGGCTCCTCACCTCCCGGCCTCTTGAGAAACAGTTCATCCAATACTTCTTGTACCAGATCATGGTTCGTATCCCGATCTGGCGGTCGTTCATTCAAAGGCAAGCCATGTGTGTGTGTGTCTGACCAAAAGCGTTATAGAGGGGCTTGAAATACGTCCATTCAGCTGGAGTTGTTCACCGCGATCTCAAACCAAGCAACATCCTCGTAAACGAGAACTGCGATCTCAAGATTTGCGACTTTGGTCTGGCCAGACTGCAGGATCCTCAGATGACGGGTTACGTGTCTACGAGGTATTACCGTGCTCCGGAGATTATGCTCACCTGGCAAAAGTACAATGTTGAGGTCGATATCTGGAGCGCTGGGTGCATCTTTGCCGAGATGATTGAGGGCAAGCCTCTCTTCCCCGGCAAGGATCACGTTAACCAATTCTCCATTATCACCGAGCTCTTGGGCACTCCTCCGGATGATGTTATTAACACCATTGCGAGTGAGAATGTGAGATTTCCCCCTCATCTCCTCTCATTTTCCACTTTTTTTTTTTTTTTTTTTTTTTTTTTTTTTTTTCCCTTCTTTCTCCTTTTTGTTATTTTTTTCTTTCAATTTTTTTTTTCCCCTGGTTCAACTACACTTGCGAGAGGATGTGCTGACAGTTGGAATTACAGACCTTGCGGTTCGTTAAGTCACTACCAAAGAGGGAGCGGCAGCCTTTGGAGGCGAAGTTCAGGAACGCCGAACCTGCTGGTGAGTTTTCCGTGTTGATGCTAGTGAATAAGTCACCGTAAACTAACACATCTTTTTTTCTCCTTCTCGAAGCCGTCGACCTCCTAGAACGGATGCTCGTGTTCGACCCGACGAAGAGGATAACAGCGGCCGATGCGCTCGCCCACGAATATCTCGCGCCGTACCATGACCCCACTGACGAACCCGTAGCCGAAGAGAAGTTTGATTGGAGCTTTAATGATGCCGATCTGCCCGTCGACACATGGAAAATTATGATGTAAGACAAAGTCCAGCCCGATGATGTATTTCTCCTGGGACAGAAACTAAGCTGAGACGCAATCGTAGGTATTCGGAGATCCTTGACTACCACAACGTCGAGCCGGCGGCGCCTCCCATGGGAGAAACGTTCGCCCAGCAATGAGAGAAACCGAGCCTTGCCCACAGCGCCATCCGCCGCGGTCTCGCTGAATCCGTGAGTAGTACCGGCGGGCCCTCCGATCTGTAACCCTTTGCAGGACGAAATAAGACTTGATACCCTGGCTATAATGCATTTTATGTCTATATCTTCCTTCTTTTTCCTGATCAAGGGGTCTTCTTGCACCCCGAATTCGATCGTTCTATGACATGCGACGGCATCTCTGGGACGGGCAGCTACCTGCTACGGTTGCGCGTAACAGTGAGATCGCTAGGGAGGTTTGGGTCGCAAGGAGCCTGGCGTATGTGCGAGATTGCTCTGAACCGGCCGCCGGAAAGCTGCGGCATCTCCTTTCTTTCCTTCCTACGAGATTAGGTTTGATCTGATGAATACTGGAAGAAGAAAAGTAGGTCGCTGGAAGGGAGCGAGGTGGGAGAGAAGCACGGGAGAACGGAGCCTGGGGCCCGGCTGCAGTCGTTTCACAAGACTCCTATTACTGGGTCTGTAATGGGGAGTTTTCTAGAACGGCTTCGCTTGATCTTTGTATTTTCTTTTCTTTTCTTTTCTTTTCTTTTCTTTTCTTTTTTTTTTTTTTTTTTTTTTTCTGCCTTTCTAGTTGCTTTTCTTTTTCTTCTCCCTTTACGTGTTTCCTCTCAGATGCTCCCTCTCACACTCTCTCACTTACAAAGTAAACGGCGTCATATAGGAAAGAGGAATGAAAGAGACAATCAATAGATACGAGCAATGATGAGCAACCAAGGCTGTGGAAAGGCAAGGAAAAAAAGATGGCGGTGCTGCAGGGTTCTTCTTTTCCAAGTTCCAACTACGTCATTTCCTATTTTGTATCCTACGAAGCATGGAATATGCGGAATGGGAACAGGTGTATTTCTACTGAGCAGATTATATTGATCATGAGGGCGCCAGACTTACTAAATATTTTTCTGGTGAACCGGGATTCCATGGCTGGCGCTCGTTCGTCTTCCAAGTACTTCGTCAAAACTGGCGGACGTGTGTGATGCGCAGCGGGAGGAGCCGGGTTGACGAGACGCCCAATCGTTTACTGTTGAATATTCAGCGTAAAGGCCGTAATGTGTAATGTACACACAGCATTGTCGGCTTTGAACCGAAATAAATTGCAATCCGCCCACATGCCGTATGCCACATGCCACATGCTAGATGCAAATGCGAGGCCACGTTGGCAGGGTTGCCGCTTTTTTTTTTTTTTCTTTTCCTCTCTCTTTGCGGCGGGGGTGGGTGGGAGTGGGTGCGAGGGTATGTAGTTGAGTGGATATTAACATGACGAACATCGAATGCAAGTTGGGAATGCGTGGCGGATGGAGGAGGGAGTATATGTACGACATCTCCAAGGCCTATAGAAGAGATATATCATACTGGATTATCACGGACTGCATTAGGAGTTGCCATTGAGTTGGTTTCTAGAATTCTCAGCGAGCAATGGAGTTGGAACGGGACTTGATACGCGGTCGCTGGAGCCATGCCTGCGGTTCGTACTGGCTCGGCGAAGGGGTCGCATCGATCTGACACCTCACACCTCACACCTCACCTCACAATTTGCAGAACAGCATGGCATCGTGTCGCTCGTCCCCTTTTGTTGCTGCGGGTTACCCTCGTATGGTAATACTTCGTACATGCCAGCGCTGACATCCGTCTTGGTCGAGTCAGGCTACTCTTTGAGGGTAATTGGGACTCGGTCTACTCCGTACACAGGTAGATACTGACCTCACAAGTGGATGTCACGAAGCGATGGTTGGGACAGAGAATGTCATCGGCGTGGGATCTTGATTGTCTTGACCGCCTCTCTGACCAGCGTCAGGGTCAGCACCAGGTCACGGCGGACAGCCTGGACAGCCTGGACAGCCTGGTGAGAGCATTTGTCTTTTCTACTACTTTATACGAAGTAGTTTGTCATTTATTTCGAGACCTTCCCCAATCGGTTTCACCTTGTTGACCACGTAGCCCTCGATGTCGGCAGACGCAATGCTCTGGCTTGCGAACCGATATATGACTGGCCGACGTAAGAAATCTAGAAGGCCATCCGATTGGCTTGGCAAGTGAAGCCTTGTGCATTGGTGGAGAGAGGATGATTTGGATCTGCGATTTTGCGGTTAGTGCATTGCGACTATTCACCACGGCGGCTTGGACCTGGGACTGGACTGGATTGAGACGGACCAGACGCTTGGAGTGCCAAGCCCGGCTGGTCCATTTTCGATGCTAAATTGTAGCGTGGACTTCTGGACTTAACACTTAACTTCCGACTTCCGGGAATAGGAATTTTTGTCTTTGCTGGGCATCCCAGCGGCTTGTTTTCTTCTTCTTCAATTCCTCACACAGAGATCGGAGATTCTCCGATTCTTGCAGCGTTCAGTCGTACAAGCGCAGAAAGTGAGTACTGCAATGTCTTGATTGACTTTGAGCCAGACTCGATGTCAAATTTATCAAAAATTACCCCGCAGTTTGACAAGTTGGCGAACCCCACCAAGTACAGTTGTACAATTGTACGATTGTACAATTGAACTATTACTGCCTGTTGCTGGCTGCTGATATCAATTGATCATCATCTCCGAGTGGAAGGTGGAAAAGGGGAAGGGCAACGAATAACGGACAACGAACAACGGACAACGGACGAGCAGCTTCAAGGTTTGAAGCCGCTGAGGAATTGAAGATCCAAGTGCCGATAAGCTCAGGGCAGCATCTGGCTGGCAGCTTTAGTCCATTTGTTCTTGTCTGCTAACGCTAACTGCTTGTTGCTCGTCTCTCTCGCCAGTCCTCAGCGTTCTCGTTCTGCAACACGTCCGCTCAGCGAATCCGCGTTCCTGATTCGAATATATATATTTATTTTTGAGTGGGCGGGCTGGACAGCTGGCGGCACCAACACCGAGATCCCGATATCGAGACCTCGACTCCAACTCGCTGATACCCCAACACAACACCACGACCTTGAATTTCACGATTCTCGCCTTGCCTTGCCTCGCCTCGCCGCACCACCTCATCCCCTCCAACCCGCCGGCCTTTTCTCGACGCCACATCCGTTGATCATAACCCCAGGTCATACGCTGTCGCTATCATCTATCGCTGTGCATGCGCTGTGTGCCGTGTGCCACCTAATTCCTGTCGTATATCCAGCCCGATTCTGCGATTCTGCGATTCTGCCACGCCAGCTCTGCCGTATATTTTTCTTGTCCCGTCGTCTCCCGACCCGCCTCGTCGCATGTGCAGAGACCTGCCCTAAATCGATTATTTGCCTACGAGCCCCTTCTCGACTCGGGGAATACGAGCGAATATCCCATTTACCACCGCCTCAATCCACCCGCCCACTTCTTATTATAGAGAGGGCGAGGCGAGGTCTGCGAATTGAAGCACCATGGCCGAACCCAACCCCTGGGCCTCACCCACCGAGCAGCGGTTTAACGATGAGCATACGTATACGGCGCCAGCTACCGCAGACTCCCCCACCTCAGACCAGTCTCAACCTCAACCTCTGCCTCAGCCTATTGACACCTCTTCTCTCTCTGTACCCCCGACACCTTCCATCCCCGAACCCCTAACTCCCTCGAGGGTCGGCTTTATTCCGCTGGTTACTGTTGTCGATTTCCACCACGCCAGAGGCCCCGAGGTTGAAAGGTGGTTTGGTGCCCCTGAGGATACGGACCCCGCTGTTGACTATGGCTGGTCCCTGTTGCCTTTCATGGCGCTGAGCGATGGCGCGCATGCGTAAGATTGCTTCCCCCGCCTTTTCTTTCTCTTATAACTAGCGCACAAGTTGGAAGGTTGAAACCGAATGCTAATGTAAGGGGTGTGCCCGCGTCATTGCACAGATCCGAAGAAGACTTCTCATACTTTACTCTCCTCCGCCCCGAAACCCCTGCCGGCCCCGCCACCTCCTTGTTCGGCATATCATGCACTCGTCAGCTCGACGCGTCCCAGCTCATCAACCGCCCCGCCGAGGTGACCCGATCCACCGTGCAAAAGGCCGTCGTCATCATCGCCGACAGTCCCCAGGCCTTTGGTATGCTGAGGGAGCGCCTGAGCATTGTGACCAAGGCTTGGTTTGCCCAGCGCGAGTTCACCGATGTCGAGATCCTCAAGGGCTTCCAGGAGAGTCTCGCCGATGAGAAGAGAAGGGGTCTCATGAAGCAAGAGGAAGAGAGCAATGACCATAACCTCGGGATGAGCTTGAGGGAGCTTGTGCATGAGTTTAAATGGCAGTCCTTGGTTCTGCTCAAGGCGTGTCTACTACAAAGAAAGGTACGGCCCACCACAACCGGTTCCAATCCGGAGTCGATAGGGCTCTCTCCCTCGCCGTTGTATATCATGCCAGTCCAAATCGCATGGCGTGACGGCAAAAGAATGGACGGCGCTAATTGACGTATAACAGATGCTCTTCTTTGGATCTCGTTGCGATCGGCTGTGCATGTTGCAATTTTCACTCATCTCTCTAATACCAAACCTTATTCGAAATCTCCAAGACTGCGCCGATCCAGACCTTAACGAGTACGAGAAGAATCTGACACAGCCGACGAGCTTACGGACGAGCGATAGAACTTCCCTTCTTCAGTACATGGGTCTCCCGCTCCAGATCTTTGGCAAGGTAGGCATGGCTAGCTACAGACCCTCTGACGATCCCACTAACTCCAAGTCAGGGGAGCTTGTTTGGTCCGTACACACCTCTGCAGCAATTAGATATTCTCGCAGACTTTGGGACGAAATCGTACATTGTTGGTAGCACCAACTCTCTTCTTCTTCAGCAGAAAGATCGATATAGCGATATCCTCATCAACCTCGACGAAAACACCATCAACATAACCTCTCCCTCCCTAAGGTCGGCTCTAGCGCTTACGGCGTCGGACAGGCGGTGGATAGACTACCTCACTCAGGAGGTGAACGAGACTTGGGACGAGGCGAACCCGAACCGACCGACGACGTTGAGATATGTCGGCAGCGAGGAATTCATCCGACTGCAGTTCGAAGAGTACATTCTCGCCCTCATCGCCTCCGTCAAGTACCACAACTATATCAAGAAGAACCCCGACGACGGCAGAGTGCTATTGCCTCATATCGAAGGTGACCCGGCAGCCGATTTTGGACTTGAGTGGGTCGAGACGTGGACGAAGACGGAGAACTACCGTATATGGAACAAGAATACCGACTCTCACCTCTTTGACATCGTAGATCCCAAGCACCCTTGCGCCGGCGGCCTCACGATCGACGACGTGCAACGGAGGATAGCTGAGCAGGTCAAGGAGCTCCACCTCGACGAGCGATTCGCCCAAGGCCGGGAGGCACTCGAGCGGAACCTAGCCTTCGGTCGCGAAAAGGCCTCGACCATGTTCAACAAGATCTATGCCGACATGGAGGCCTTCCGTGAGGCGCAGCGCAAGAAGGCCGAGGAAGCCAAGGCCCAGCAGGGTAGCAGCGGTAGCAGCAACGGCGGCAGGGGAGCCGGGGCGGGTCAGCAGGCGGCCTTCACCGGCGTGGATCTCAGCAAGGCCTCGCAGACCATGCAGTCCGTCGGGTCCAAGGCGGGCGCGTACGTGAGCAGCTGGGCGGCGTGGGCCGGCGAGAAGCGCAAGGCTGCCGGGTGGGGCAAGATTTCGTCGCCCATTGGCACCGGCGGCTGGGGTCTCGGCGGCGGAGGCAAGGCTAAGGCCTCCGGGGAGGATAACGGCCTTTTAGGTTCGCCTGTGGTTGAGGAGAAGGGCGGCTATCAGATGCTCGGCTCGCGGAACGGGGCGGGGTCGAGGCTGTCGGACAGCTCTACGGCCTCTACGGGGACTTACTACGCCGATAGGGATGATCCCCTGAGCGGTGGTGGCATAGGTCAGAATGGAAGCAATGGGGCAGCAGTGCCGCAGGATGGTTTTGTTGCCGTGGAGAAGCCCGGATCTCCCGTGAAGCAGGGGACAAGTGAAGCCGGTCCGAAGAATTAGGTCGCCAGCAGAACACCAATGCTTAATTTAAGTTCTGGGACGGCACATGCGAAGTAAGAGAAGAGAAAAAGAAGGAATAAAATAGCAAGACGATAGCGAGGGAGAAGACACATAACAGGACGGACTGGACAGATGACGTCCCTTTATACACTAGAGAATCTCTGGATGTTTGGACCGCATTTTGATCTTGGTACAAAAATGGTAGATGGCATTTATTGATGCTACTAATCATGAAGGTTTTTACTAGTACAACAAATAATAATGACGAGGAATAGGAGAGGAGAGCTTTTCGCCAGACTGCTGGGGAGTGAGAGGGGAGAGTGTTTGTTTACACAGCAAGAGAGAAGAGGTTGAGGCATGCGGTGATTGGAATCGACGTTTGTTTTGGCTTTTCTCCGGCCTGCGGCTGGACCTCATGATCTTCTTTTTCTTTATTCTCCTATATTACAAGGGAACACAGAACGGGAACCTGGTAAATCACAGATACAATCCTAACATAGAGAGGTCAATGTCAATGTCAGCACTTTTTTTTTCTCCAACAAAGTCGACAGAAAAATGAGGAAGTCTTCTTCTAGTTAATGAGGTTCCTTGATAAATCCTCCAATCAACCAACTTAAGGCAAAAATCATATAACTCTACCGACCCATCGACGTCTTCCCCTCTTGAAAGGGTAACAATACATAAGAAATATAATAAAGAATAAGAATAAGAAACGAACTTTATTCATCTCGACGAGGTGTAAAGGAAAAAAAAAGGGAAAAGAAAAAGAAGCCATCAAAAAACCATGGGCATTTACTGCCCTTGCCCATAATACCATTCATTCATTCATCCATTGCCGGCGCGCCAGCCCCCGCTATTCCTTGAGTGGTAAACCCTCCTCTACCATCACCGATGCGCAGAAGGTATCCGCTTTTTTGCCCGCTTCTTCACTATGTTCAGTTTGATATCTGCATCTGCTCGTTCATTTTCTGTTTCTATCTCGTTCTTGTTTCTCTCTCTCTATCCACTTGTCTCCCGACGCCTGGTAAAGGGAGGACGGCGAAGTAGTGGTGAGATATATGGGAGTGGGTATGCTTGCTTTGACAAGCAGAAACTACGCTAGGTATCCCAACTCCTCGTCGTCGAGACGTTCCAAATATTCCTTGTCCAGGAGAATTTCTATGCACTTCTTGATGTCTGGGATCTTGGGATTGAACCTCGACTTGATCTGTGTGATGGTCTCCGACACGAGCTGCGCGTGCTTCATCCTCTTCCTTGCCTTCATGATACGGACCATGGCGGACTGCGCAGAGAAGTGTTAGTAGAGAAAGGGGAGAAAAGAGGTAGACAAGCAGGGGAAGGGGAGAAAAAGAGTAAACTTTACCTGAATAAGAATCTTTCGGTCCTCTTCAATGGTCTTATTCGTCTCAGCCTCCTCTTGCTTCGTCTCCTTCACACCTCCTTGGTCAAGCTTGATTCTTATCTTCTTGCTCCTGAAGTCGGTGTTGAGCTTAAACGAAGCGCCCGACTTCACCTTGCTTCCTTCGGGGGATATTAACAGCACCTTGGCCTTGAGAATCGTTGCCATGGCCTGCTCTAACACATCGGGGTTGAGCTGGGTCGTCGCCGCAATGTCGTCGTAGCTATATGTGTCCCGCTCGTTGAACAGGAGAAGAATGGCCATCTGGTATAGCGATACTTGGAAAGCGTACGGCGTCTTGGTCCCTTTGCAGTAGTGCGCCCTCACCTCACCCTTGCACAGGTTCCAGAGCCATGTCAGCTTTCGGCCCTCGTGATTCTCCTTGTAGAATTTGTAGAACCGGTCAAAATCGGCGGCAATCTCGGCGGGAGGGTTGAACTTGGTGGTCGGTGGCTGCAGGGGCCAGAATCCGGTACCGAGGATAGAATATTGAGAATCCAACGTGGATCCACCTCCCTTTTCTGCCTCTTGGTTGCGGAAGTTGGTGTTGAGATCTTTAGAGATTTGCATATCCTGGAACATCCTCTGGAGCTTGTTAGTGTATTCGAAGCCGCAAGCCTCCTTGAGTTTGCTGATCATGCTAGTCTCAGCGTCATCCGATGACGAGTTGCCATGGACAAGTCGGCGAGCCAGCATGCGAGAATAGAATTTCTGGAATACGTCCTTGTCTTCAATGTATTTGAAAACGGTCATGATTTGCGTAAGAGTGGCTTCAAGCTCGGACTCCTCAACACTGTTGCCACCCTTGCGCAGCAGCACATCGGTGTACTTGGCAACGAGCTCGGGAGACTTGTTGGACCCAGACTTGCACACTTCGTTCCGGTTGACGAATTCCCTGCAGGCATTATCCAGCGCCCGAGTGAATTCCGGCTCGTCGCAGAATGCCTTCTTCACGAGAGCCTGGTACTTAGTGTGCGTCTCGAGGAGAGCGTCCACATAGACCTTTGGCTCGAGCTTCTCGGCCTCCGAGGCCACCTTCTGCACAGCAGACAGGCCCGCCTTTCGAACATGGCTTTCAAACTTTTGTCGCAACGGATCCAGTCCCTCAGGGATCCGTGAGAGCAGTTTGTACATCCGAGCCATGTCCTCTTCGCGGTCGTTATCCAGTAGGACCTGGAACTCGTCTCTCAAGAGCGCAGAGTGCTCGGCGATAAGAGCCTGATGGCAGGTGTTCTTGAGAGGTACAGCAATATCCTGGTGGAGATAGGTGCGAACTCGCTCATCTTCTTCGTCGAGCCGCGTCTCGGCCTTCTTCATGTACTCGACAATACTATTTTCGTTGACGAATTGCTTCGACTCGGCTTGGTAGAATTCGGCTGTGGCCTTGAGGAAAGGCTTCTCGAAGTGGAATCGATAAACATCTAACGTCGACTTAGACGGATCGGTCTCATCAAGACCCAAGGAGACAAAGGAGTCGACGACGGCCTTGATCTGGCTGTGCTCAATGGTCTCGCCGTTTCGTTGCTTCTCAACGAGCTTCAAAACAGCGTCCATAACCTTAGTGTGAACTTGCTCGAAGAGAACCTGGCGCCACTTGACCAAATGAAGGGTATACACGTCGTAAATCCCCTTCTTTCCCTCATCCATCTCGCGCTTGACCCAATGTCTGTTGAGGTACCGGAAGAGATGATGAATATACTTGGCGGCAACGGTGTAGCGATCCCATTCTTTGATATAGAACGAAAGAAGAGCTTCATCCGTATGACCCTTAGATTGTTGTACGAGTTCCTCAAGATGGCCCTTGAGATACTCGATGAGCTTGTTGTAGAGGTCTTCCCCAAGAAGATGCGCTGCATCCACGAATCAGTAAACGCATGTCATAAAAAAAAGGTTACGCTTTGTTGTACTGGTGTCTCACGAACCTCCTTTGTGAGCAGCATTCGGGTGCCCAACCCCTGTCGACGTGCTCATAACCTTCTGTGAGGTACAGAAGTTGTGAACGGCGCTAGAGAACGAAAGTTAGATCGGTCAGAGGAGAAGAATCGGTGGGTGCGTATTAGGTGGAGGCGCAAGACGTACGTGTAAATACCAACATACTACAGGTTTCACAAAACAGAGTTAGCAAAGAAACTTGGATCGATTATGGCAGGATTATAGCAGGAAGTGGGCGACCAAAACAGCGGGTAAGACTCACAATCTGCATGTCAATGTCTTGGGCGTGCATTACTCGAGAGATACCCGCTTGCAGATAATTCCACCTTCCACAGAGTTGTTAGTCCAAATGCTCGTTCAGTTTGGGACGGCCCATTTGCTCCCGATCTTTGGGAGGGAAAACGGGCGAAGCCGAAAAGGACGAGCGCTTACGTAGCTGCAAGGTCCTCCTTGTTGGGCTGTGGAGGCATCTGAATTGAGGGTGGCATCTTGTCGGTTATCGGAGGAGATGCTTGAGGGGAAATGGGTCGAGGAATCGAGGGCGGATATTCTCGCCGACTTGAGACTGGACGTGAGAATCGCGCAAGTTCTAGGTCCACGAGAAGGATTAGGCTTCGCTGTTTGATTCGAACAAGAGGGGTATTTAAGATATAAAATGCCCGGTACCAACAAAGGACTAACCTCAGGCCGTGATTAGTCGCAGGGTCCTTGCCTGGACGCTGGTCTCTGGGAGGATGCGACGCGAGTGAACCGCCCGTGGGGTACCAGGGGAGGGAGGGGGGAAGAGAAGAGTATTTAGATTCCAGCTGAGACCACTGCCAGAAAATATCGGCAAGCCTGCTGCTAGGGGACTCAAGAAAGACGGCTGAAGGCGTCGAGGGGATCGGGGGTCGCTGGGTCGGAAAGAAAATGGGCAACGATCGTAAGGCGGCGTGACCCGCTATCTCCCAAAAGAAGGGCCGATGGGGGTGAAGAAGCAGGCCGGTGAGGGACCTCAAATGCAGGTTCGCAGGTAGTCGAGAGAGGATGAAAAAGATCCAGAATAGGAAAAAATATACGGTCGCTAAATTTTGGTCGAGGGTAGAGTGGTTGATGGTCGTCGGATTCGAGATAGTTGCAAAGGCGGGAAGTGGTAAAAGGTATGTTGTATGTATGGAGCGTCAATGAGTTTATAGTTGGACGTTAATAATTAGAGTGTCTGGCGTTCTGGTTTCTTGAGGAAGGCGAGCCACTCGAGGCAGCCACCACCAAATGTGGATCTTTTGGTTCTGCCGCATCCCACCGCCTACTTCATCTTCTTTCCCCGCCAACGACAAGACTCTATAATTGTAGCCTTGCTGGTTCCATGGAACAGCGCGCTCTTCTGGCAGCTCCCAGTTAATATGCTATTCATTGACCAAGCGCTTTTCAGAACACTTCCAACGCTTCAGGTGAGCCTAGGGCCGTCGATCTACAAGCGCGGAGTAGCCATCGTCGGAACTCGAAGTGATGTCAAATGTATTATAGTCCATCTGAGTATCACTCGAATGCGGCAGAGTCGAACAACCTCTAGGCTTCCACTATCTACCCGCAGTACATGTTGACTCGGGATCTTTCTTTCCCTTCGTCTTCGCTGGCAACAAGGAGAAATCAGCTGCTGCCTTGTCTTACTCTTCGACACTCCTCGCTCGGACCCCCGGGTGAAACAAGAAGTTTGCAAGAGCTTACGAAGTAGTATTCAGGAACCCGGACGGCGTGAGTACAAAAAAATAGAAACAAAGTACGAGATGCTGGGGACAAGGCCTAGACGTAGGCCTGGCTTGATTTTGGTAGAAAGAATAGAAGCTATCTGCGTGTGTAGTGTACAAAATAAAAGGGTAGAGTAAGAGACTCTCCGTCTGCTTAAAAGACTGTGTGTTCCGATTCCCATATCGATCCGACCCTAGCCTGTTTGCGCCCGCTGATGCAATCAAGTTACTATACCGACAAAGATAAAACAAGACAGGAAAAAAAGGGAACCCAGGTAAAAAAAAGGAATGAAAGACGAGTATGGAAAAAGAGCCGGTCAGGTACTGTTACACACGACTGGTTTCGTTTTCACCTCCGCCCAAGCGTTCGACCGCGCGGAAAATGTTGATAATAAATGTGCTTATCCATGCCACGAGACCCAAAACCATAAAGGCGGTTAGAGCCTTGGAGAGCTGTCTCATGGTTGCATCAGCATCTCTAATGTTATGATGAATTAAAACCTCGAACGCCAAGGCCGTACTCGCGGACTTGAACACGATGAAGAAGAGATCGAGAAGGATAAGCCCAATTTTGGCAGAGGCAGGCCGTAATCCGAGAGGTTTCCCGGTATATTCATCCTTGATCATGAACGCAATATAGGGAATAGCGACGGAGTCCACCACCGCGGCAGCAATGGCCTGGCCACTCTCGGTACTCCTGTCGGGGTCATTTCGCAACAGTCGAAGCATGGTTCCGGCAATGGCCAGCGCAATAATCGAGGTAAGCATCACGGCAAGGCGGGATGCGAGGGGAACTAATGAGTGTCGAATAATCATCTTCCACAGACGTCGGTATAGGGTCATCGCCCGCTCCCTTCGCGAGCGCGCCTGTCTGTCGTGGGTGTGTGACGGCACATCGATTCTCTCGTTAAAGTTAGGTTGTAGTTTGTTGAGTGTTTCGATGTCGACAACTGTCGATACTTCGTTCGGTGAGGGAGGTCGACGGGACGAGCGAAAGAAGTCGGACCATTCAGTCCGCTGCTGGGTTCTCGGCACGTATCGCGACACGATCACGGGCTCGGCTGTTCGTAGGTGATCCCACTTGCGTCCTTCGGCGCGGCCATGCTTAAAGAGGGTCGGTACCTTGGTTTTCCGATGGGGCGCACTCTCCAGCCTCGGGTCGGCCCAGCTAACAAAACCATCTCTGGATATCCGCCTCTCGACGTCGCTAGGATTCGAATTGTGGTGGGATGGTCGGAGTTGGGGAGGTGGGTTGAGGAGGCGGCGTTCGTCTTCGTCTTCATCGTCGGCTTCGTAGGAGACAATCCATGCTGCGGACGAGGTCTGAAGTTAGTGAACGCAGACTTGGTCAATGGCCCGCCAACGCCGGCCGGCCTTTCAGATAGGCATGTTGCATCGCCTGTAGGTGCCAAACACACTCACCTGGCAAAGTCCTTGGCACCCTTTGCCGAGGAAAATGGTTAGCCGTAGCAGTACTTCCACTCCTTTGCGAACATCGCATTTCAGACTGTCCCGAGCTACCCGGGGGTTGGCCTATGGAAATCATGGTTTGGGGATCGTTGGACGCGACGGGACCACGTCGGTGGCGATCGTCGGGTTGTCGAGGGTTGTCGTAACCCCTCTCGGCCTCACCGGCAGACGGGTCAGCCGGAGGGTTAAAATCTCGCGGTGGGATTCGGCAGTATTGAGAACAGTGAATCCTCTACGCGATACATGGGGGATAGCTCGTCTCGAAATAACCAACAAATACTCATACAGTTTCGAACAAGGGCGAGAGAGCGGATCCTCGAAGGCAAATTCTCGAAAAATAGGACGGGGTCGTAGATGTTGGGGGCTGAGCGGTTGAGGGTTTTACGGCTGAAAGGAAGGAATCACGGTTCCGGCTCGACAGGGGAATATTAGTAGAGCATGCTAGACGAGAGACTTGGCTGAGGACGAGGCGCAGTTCTCATGCCCGCACCAGTCCATACAGTCAAGAGGGCGTTTCGCGATCAACGTTCGTCCGGGGTCGTGTGGTTGAATCGTGTCGAGGCGGGTACACAAAGGGGAGCTGGTAAATAACGGAGCGCTAGGGTCTGGTACACGGCGCCGAGGGGGCAAAAAAAAAAAGCGAAGAAAGGAGCGGGAAGAATTGAAGGGTAAAATGGTTGCAATCGAAGTCGAAGTGAGGCCCCCTTGCCCGATGATAAAGTAGGCAGCCGACAAGTCAATGTGGCTACGGTTTAGGAGGTGAGAAAAAGGGAAGAAAGAGTATCGACAACAAGTGACCCTGATTCAGATTGACTTCGAGAGAACAACTCCTGTTCATTGTAATATCAATGTTTAGTATAATGCACTGAGGTCATTTCATGTCCTGCTCAAATTGCGGTTTGGCGCTGGGGCAGATTACCACGGGTACATCAGGACAACGGCTCAAGCCAATTGGATGATGAGCCTCACAGCGTAGCATCTACCTCCCTGGATCACGCTAGTCCGCAGCGCCCCAGTCGCTTCGTGCATGTAATCGATACATTTGATACATTTACTACACTCATACATTGATCGGGTCAATTGATTGATGTCTTAGCCTTCCAACAATGGGCAAAACTAGGCGGGGTTTTCCAACCAGGCCGCCACGGGGCATTGTCATTGACTGACGTTGGCGGACTCGCCTCAAGCTCAAAGACCTTAGGTCGATCTTTAGCTGCATCTGACTTGGAGTCTCGAGGCCCGCTCCGTCCCCCACGAGGGCCGAAAATGGAAGACTCCCCAATCGATGGAGGGGCTCAACAATTGATCAACCAAATGCGTGTAAATGGACGAAGTGCGCAGTACTCCGTACTCAGCTTCGCAGCATGTTTCGTAATCTAGTTTAGTCGTTTTTACTCCGTCAGTGGTTTATTAGGCAACGGCGGAATTAGTTTAGTTTATGTGGGGATATGAGCTAAAGGGGGGCCAGGATTCGATGGGTTCCCTCTCATATTTAAGCTCCCAGCTGGACCGGGTTATCAAAGAAATCGTGTACATTTTCCACCATCATCGTCCGGAATTGAAGGCACTCGAGTTCACCTAAGTACCACTAAATCCCTGTACAGACGTCACTTATCAGCATCAACGACTGCGAAGTACGAAGTCCGAAGTACTCTAGTCAATCCCTCAACTCCCCGAAGCAAGGTAACTACCAAGTACGAAGTAGTGTCCGAAGTACGAAGTAGAATTCACACATTACATACACGGTATACGAAGTACTTCGGATCCAATCGCACTGCATAGCTGCTTGATTTGGCGTCATCCTGGCCTCCCATAGGCTGGTCCCGAGCATATAAGACAGTATTATTCATACAGTTCTATTCATAACCCTTGCCAGGATTTTCGTCCGTGATTTGCGACGCGGCTCCCGTCGCTTGTTTCGTGCCTGCCGTCATTGGAAAAACTGAAGAATCATAAGAATGACCCAGATCTCACCCACCTTCACCCACCACCACGGACGAGTAAGCTCAGTGAAACATTGATTATTCAATTTTTCTCCCCCTCATCTGACCTCCTGAGCTACGAGGTTCCTCTGCTGTCTTCACCACCTCGACTCAATTCCACCCAATACCTCCGCGTAAAATGCGATAGACCACCTTTCTGCACCTGCGCAATCGTCATCGATACGCCATCCCCGAGAAAACCCTCACACCCCGGCGCCGCAACCACATTCACGAGACAAACGAGGAGAGAAATATAAAGCCCCCGCGCCGCGATGCGCTTCGTCCTCCTCCCAATCTCTACGAAACGGACGCTCCTCTACTGTATACGCAACAGCGAGGCGACGAAGCCGCGCAACAGTCTCGTCGACAAGGTTACCGCAAGGGCTGCTAACGTCTGGGCCGGCTGGGAGCGAAAAGAGAGTGGGTGGCAGCGCAAGGTCGTCGACTACGGAAACCATGCTCTGAGGCGGATACCTTTCCAGGAATGGGGGCTTAAATCCGTACCGCCGCTGTCTTCGCGGCGCCAGAAGGAGCTGCTGAGCAGCGGGGAAAAGGTCGAGCTTAGCTTTCCCCCTTCCGTCATACCCCCGGATAAGGCGGAAAAGGTTCTACATACATTGGGCACGGAGAGGGAGGCGCTGCACCGCATGAGACTTATGTGGTGTTTTATCGGGATGCCCATAACTGCCCCCATCGCCTTAATTCCTGTGTAAGTCTCGTCGCTTTCTCAATCCGACCTCTGCACGGGGGCAGAAAGGGAGAAAACCGCCGCTAACGACTTTCAGTGTGCCCAATATTCCATTCTTCTACCTGGTATATCGCTCCTGGTCCCACTGGAGGGCTATCAAAGGCGGGCAGCATGTTCAGTTTCTGCTGAAGAACAAGCTCCTAACCGTCGCTCCTTCATCCATATTAGATGAAGTATACACGGCGCCTAGGCTCCCAGGAACTTCCTCAAAAGAGACCCAGCAGTCCAAGTCGGAAGCGACTGAGAAGGATACCGACACGCAATCAGCCGAGCCTGCTGGCAAGGTGTTACTATGCCATGACACGGTGACCAAGTTGAGTAAAGCCTTGGAACACCCCGAGATTGAGGCCGAACTCGAGCGGGCAATATGGCAAGTGGAGCAGAGCAATAAATCGGACAAGCCCTCGAGCACCGACTCTAACAAGGGGTCTAAGGAGTCCTGATGCTCTGCCCTCCCATACCGCTGCAGGTGTGTTCAGGTTCGGGCCCCCCCACCTTCAGAATCAAGATCCCCTTCCCTCCTCCTCCTTCTTCTCTCTTCCCTCTGTATGATAATCATGGCGGTTGTTCTGGTGCTTTGACGTTTGAATTCGGGTGTCAGTTGAAGCACAGCATGTATGAATGATAGACGATCCACGCACGACTCAAGTATTCAATGTTGGTGGAAGGATATAGGAAAATAGACGAGGAGAGAAAAAAAAAAAAGGCACGAATTTAATCTTGCAACTCTTCAAAGACTAAGTTCAAAACTGGGAGCATCTTTCTCTAGCTATTGTGCTAAATTGTCGGTGTGGTTTGAAATTTGGGGAGTCTCGCTTGGTCTCAAGGCAATATCAGCCATCCACCAAGTCACCATCTCCGAACAGGCGAGGTGCAAGACGAAAAATACCACGAGTACCTGGATGGCTTGCAAATCATGGCCTCGGTCATCGTTCGGCGCCAGGATGGGCACCTCCTCGTGTGCGCCTACTAACTGCCTGGCACCGCTCTCGGCGAAGGCGTGTGAACGAGAGTCTCCGCTGATGTTGATACGGCAGTCAGCAAAGTCTCTCGAGCTGGCTTGGTTGACGGATAAGAGCTCAACTCCCGGGAAATCAGAATTTAGAATTTACCGTTCGATTCTTCCCTGTCAATCTCTCGGGAGTTGGTATGCCTCGGGTAGTCGTAATCGCGCTCTCTCCATGTTCGTCGCCAGTTTCCTCCGTTTCGTCCGCTTGCATGACCTCTCCCTCGATGTCGATGTGGTTTTCGGCCAAATTGATCCCCTCAGCCATTTTCCGTTCAACCTCTTCTCTAAGGGTCAAGTCTGGAATATCCAGTTCTTCCATGGCTATGTCTTAGGAGATGGCATCTTCGGGGTAAGACAATTCAGTGTTAAATCTGGTTTATTGCCTAGGCTTCAGGTGCAGGTTCGCACACACAAACACGCACACGCACACACAATTGGGGGTGTCAACAGCCTCGATATGCTTCTGATGGAAGTATACATCAATGGTTGGCATTCATGACTTTCCTCAGATGTGCAGAGCACAGATCCTATCAGTAAGTAAAGCCAGGTTTAGCAGGGCTTGGTGCGAGGGGAAGAAGCTTCTTACCTTCAGATTCTTCTGAGATCGTGGTATTTTAGTGGCGTGGTAAGATATTTAGGAGAGAGTTAACGTAAGATAGGAACTGTTGATCTCTCACCTGAGTGGGACTTGGCTCGTGAGAAATAACTGCTTGATGGACGAAGGAGTGAGTAGAAGATCTTATGATCTGGTTACTGTAGCAAGACTGCAAAGAGAGTGTATCACCACTTCCTATTGCTCCAGTCTTCTAGCATGAGCGGGATGCTTTCATCTAGGCTTGTTAAGCAGGAAGGCACTACCAATCAGACTTCTGCTTGTATTCAACAACAATAGTAGGTATCAATATTTTACTTATCCTGGGTTCTCTTCTGGCTTCTACAGCAAGACAGTGTAACCGGATATATCAATGGAAGATAAAATGTCTTGATTTATGTGCTAGCGGCCTGTGCCCATGCAACAGAGTTCCAGGAACACGGTTTCCAGGAAGGGGAAGGAGCCGGGAAACATATCTGCAACCAAGCGAACGACAGCAAGCAAGAGATACAGCCGTCCCATATAGCTTAATGGCCTGTAAAACCCGCCACGGCCTTGGAATTATTGCCTCCTGATGGAAAATTGGGCAAAATCAATTGCTGCGGAGAATCTGGTGTGTATCATTCACGGCGCGCAAACAGAGGGCGTTTGCCCAACAAAACGAAGAGAAAAAAGGACTAAACTTTTGACCGGCCACCTCCCACTATATATATAGAACACTCGCTTCAGCATGGCTCTCAAGTACGCCGTCAACTCCTGGTGTTCTGGGATCTAGCCATAATTCCCGTATATCATCATAGTAGTGCTGGTGGGCAGGAAGAGATTGCTGACCAGCGCTGACCCTCCTTTTTTTGTACCAGTTCAACCAACTCCAACCAATTCCTCCCTGATTAAAAGATTCCGAATAATAGGTTTGGGTATTCCCTAACGTGCGCAGCAACTCGAAACATAAACGACAAGAAACAAGAGCTCAAAACCCCGAGAAACAGGTAGTGACTACCAAATGGGGGATGTAGGTCTTCTAGAGCAACGAAGAAAGAGCGCAGAGTGCGTTGTGTGGTCCGCGCAAGAAAAGCATCTTCGCAGTCATGAAGCCAGATTTTGTGCTATAAAACAGGAAAGGACATTGTAATCGGGACGTAAAAGCGTTCGTGCAGAGTAGCAGCAGCAGCAGCAGCAGTAGTAGTACAGATTGAGTCATGTTTGGAGGGAATGGTTTGCCCGGTGATCTCGCCTGACTATGGACGTTGCGACAAGAGGACCAAAAAGTCAGGGTTGAGGCTGGCACACCAGTCTCCCCCTTCACGTTCAAGACTCGGGCTCCTCGGTGGTGGGTTCATCCGAGAGTTTTGCCTTCTTCGCTGGAGGGCTGTCCCTCACCTCGGGCTCAGGTTCGGGCTCAGGCTGTGGTTCGAGCTCAGGCTCGGGAGATTTTGGGGGAGTACCGTCGGTCACAATAGCAGTTGCAGCTGCTGCCGTGGCGGCAACAGAGGCCGCAGCAATAGCCGCTGTTTTAGCCTCAAGCTCCACCTCCAACTCATCCAAGCGGCGCTTCAGACTGTTTTCCCGTCTATGGCTGTCATCCAGCTGCTCTCGGAGTTGGGCTTCTGCCTTCGTAATAGCCTCTAAATCGGCGCGAAGCTGGGCGACCTCGTGCCTAGACAGTTCCTGTTCATGCTTTGCATTGGCATCGGAAAGCTCCAGCTGTTGTACTCGGTCACTGTATAACTTGTTGATAAGTTCCAGTTCCCCAACGCGCGTATGAAGGCTTGAGTTCGTCGCCAAGAGCTGCTCTGTCGAAGGTGGGGTGGAGTCGCGACGGTCTCCATTCAGGGGCGACGGCGCTCGACCAGCAGATCCATACGCCGCAAGTGATGTTGCGAGCGAAGGATCTTGTATCGATGGGAATCCCGGTATCCCTGTCGCCGTGTACAAAGATGGCGTGCCGGTGCGCGAAATGGGAGATCCGGAACCATTTGCGGATTTTCTTCGCGCGGCTTGGGCCGTAGCTGCCGCCGCAGTACTTTGAACATCGAGTCCATTCGGATCCGTCGGATTAGGAAAAGGCTGTGGTTGGACCTGCTGTTGATAACAAATATCTGGTCAGCATTATCCCTAAGCCAAAGGATATCGCAACGGACCACTGAATGCGCAACCCTACCTTCTTCTTGGACAAATCTGGCCGCATGCCCGCATTCTTGACTCGGTTCCGGCTTTTGATTACATCCGTTTTGAGAGATATCGGTCGTGGGCGGTTATGCAACTTCAAAAACAAGCCGCAGGCATTACACAGAACGGCGCCGAACTCATCTCGACGCCAGAGGGGTGTTGTCGAGGTGCTGCAGTTATGGCACGTAGGCTGGGAGGTTTCACGGTTATGGTTAGCTGGAGTGGCCATTGTGTTTTTGCTCGACCATACGGAACAAATCAAAGGGGTTAAGAGAATCGGAGAGAGCTTTGAGTTGGGTAGGAAATGTGGTGTCGTTGTTGATTATGTGGAGGGGGAATTGCCCAGTTGATAAGATTTCGGCTTGAGTGCGACAAGAATTTCATGCCAACCCACCCAGTCGATTAGATCTTATCAAAAGGTTCATCCAGATTGGAAAGATAAGGTGAATCACGTGATCACGTGCAGGTTGCATCTGGCCTGGGCGTAGTGGGGGTTTTCTTCAGGACAATGAATGAGAACGCCGATCTCAAGCGTCCGGCAGTAATTGAGTTGGATGAAGGGGGTTTCACGGATGGAAGAGTTATGTGCGCTTGCTGATACTCTGAATAGACAGCATTGGGGTTGAGATCTGATAGTGTTTTGGGGGGGGGGTTCTGGTTATCGCATTCAAGGAAACAAAAAAGTGAAAAGAAAAAAAAAGAGATAAAAAGAAAAAAAAAAATGACGTGGGTTGGAGAACCGAAAAAAATTGGGTCCACTGTGTATTCATCCAAGCTGTCGTCATAGCGCGCAACTTCCGCCGCCACGAACACGAGGCCAACAGATTCCCTCAGAACGAAAAGAAAATGTTATGAGAGAAGATAAAGTTATACTTACAAGAGTGTTTCCACCTCCGCCTGCGGTAGCTGCAGGAGACGAAGCTACATAAGGGGGTGGAAGATTTGCAGACCTAAGAACGATGGAACAAAAGACGGGAGGGATATGTTAGCCATCCGATCTAGCTAGGCGACAACTAGGACATAATGGCGATTCTACACGTCTGAAAAAGGATAGATACCCAAGGGGGATGCGTAGCAGAAACTAAGCAGCGAAGCGAAGACACGGCTTGGTTCCTGACGCCAGAGGATATCGTTGATGGAGATGAACCCACGAGCTCGCGGGCGACGGCCAATAGGTCTTATATGTGGAAGGGGAATCGAGTCCATGCAGTCGCATCGGGTTTCAAAGCGCTAAACATACCTTATCTGAGGGGAATTCGCTGTCGAAGTTGCCGAAGCAAGTGACGAGATGCTAGGCAATTGCGGGAGAGAGGAAGATGTCGAGGCGGAGCTTGGTCGGGATATTGGCTCGAGGGTAGCCGGGGGGAGAGGGAGAAGTTGCGGTCCATCCTCCATCACCAACTGAGATGGAGGCACTTCTCGTTCGAGTATCCGATCCGAGACCGGAAAAGGGAAGACGGTGACGGGGGGAGCGGTCAGCGTGATGGATAGAGACAGCGGCGATCGAAAATGATGGCCGCAAGCTAGGAATGAATGGGGCCGAAGGATGTGATCACGCGATGCTTGACACAGAGTGACACTCGCAGCAGACAGTCGCTAGGGAAAGAGCCGATAAAGTCGTCAGGACGCGATCGAATTGATGAAGAGAGCGCCAGAAAAAAAAAATAATCGAGGAAGATGGAGCTATCGCCAGAAAATGGGGAAGAAACGACAAGGAAATTAAACAACAAATTCGGGTCCAAGTAAACTAGTTTGACTTATCAGATCTAATAAAGAAGAAGGAACAAATCAGAATAATCAATAATCAAGCTATAACATTAAGGTGTAAATGGAGGGCGTCGCGGTTGAGGATATCATGGGTCTCTTGCTCCGGAAGTTTCCAAGATGCAGATTTTTGACCTGCACGTAATCATTGCCCACTTCGTACTTGTACACTTGCACCTCTCTTTCTCCTTGACTGGTTCTTCTTCGGAGTTTCCCAAGGTTCTTGAGAGGTTGATGGCTAAATTTTTCTCTTGGCCAAAAAAATAAGATTGCGCTAATAACATTACCACCCGTGGAGAAACTGGCTTATGATTGGCCCAGCGTGGGGCTTTCAAGGGCACTAGGACGGAACGTCCTCTTCAGAGCCTTGCTGGGATCCGCTTGCTACTTGCTGTCTTCCCTTTGCTGAGAACACCAAAAATCGAAAACGGATTCATGTTCGAGTCCCATAAAAATGCCCTTCGGTTTTATGACGGTAAACCGCAGCGGCGGAAGGTGCTATTTTGAGAAAAGGCGGATGAGTTCGGGTTTTCAAACCCAAAACCACCGAAGATCTAAACAACTGCAGGTAAGAAGCTAAAAGTGTTGACAGTTGCCGAGTCTTGGACAAGAAGCTTTCGGAGTTAACGGGCACCAAGCGCGAAGGTGGACCTCTTCCTTAGACATGGGGAAGGAGGCAACCAAGTGAGACATGTCACCAAGAAATGGTTACCTGAAGTACGAAGTAAGAGAACGTCCACGCGTCCCGAATAATATTCCCAATATGTCCAGCATATGCGACGTAGGAGGTAATGCTCGGTCGTACTTTGGCCCTTCTTGAAAAGATGGCGATTTGATGGTAACTGGATGCACTAACATAGGATGACGGGTTGCGAACTTGTGACTAATCCTTCGTAGCGAGTGGATCAGTTCAAAAGGAGCCAGGCTGCTGGACTGGTAACGGCAACTTGAGGTCTTTCGCGAAGATCTCGGAGCTGCGCATCCTTGGGACGGATCCGTGGACGAAAGGCGGCCTGGTGTTAGACCCCGAGCTACTCGTACTTATAGCAGAATCAAATCTCCCACCAGGCACACTTTAGAGCAATAACATCAGATTGACTTGGCCAAACACTCAAGTTCAAAATTGATTGATCTCGTGCACGGTCAGGGCCCCACTGAAGCGTCCAGGGTCCAATCGCCCCTTTCGTGAGTGGCGGTAACCCCGCCAATCCTGATTTGTAGAGACTGACCATCCTGCCCAACTATGACCTCAATGGCATTGATCAGAGGGGCGGCCTAATAGAATTTCACCACATCAATCGTGCCTTCCTTCCTGCCTAGCACCTAGCACATGCCCAGTTCCTGGAGAAGGCGGTGAATCAGGAGTTGAAAATTTAGTTTCTTCTTTTCCATCACCACAAGGCTCGGACGACTCTTTCTTCATTTCTTTACACTCCTGGGGACCCCGCTTATTTCTACCAAGTACAAACAATAACCCTCGTCGTACCCACCACGCCTTGGGCGCTTCCTCTCTAACTCTGAGATCTTGACTCACGCTTTCCTTGCCTTCTCCCCTTGTCGACCCCTTCCTTGAACGGAATCCAAACATCGGAAAGGCTATCCTTGGTAGAAAGAACGCCGCGATCATGTTCAACTGGGCGAAGCAGCAGTAGGCGTCTTTCCCGTCTTAGCCTTCCCCCCCCCCCCGGGCCCTTCTTTGGCATGCGAAATATAATCTAAAACTAACCTTGCCCTGAATTCTTCGGAAAGGCTGGCAAATGTCGCCGGTATCCAGGAACCCATCTACGGCCCTACCGCCATCAAGTCGGTTGCGGAAGAAGCGGCAACGGTTCCATATACCGAGCTCAAGCGCGACGACTTAAAATGGAGGGCCATGGACTCGACCTCGGTGGAAACGCAGACCTTCTACTTCATGTCGACTAGCGGGCAGCTCGGTTGTGCCCAGGTCATCTATAGTAATGTGGTGTATGGAACGCTCCTCAAAACCAAGCCCGAACTTTTTTCCTTTCTTACTTGCAATACTAACCCATTCTCCAGTGGCCTCCATGTTACCTGCCAGTTTACCGCAAAAGTCTTCTCTCGCGACGCCTCGATACCCCACATCTGGTCTTCCACCCAGCTCTCCAACGTTGATTTCAGCGATGATAAGACTTGCTTCTATGCCGACAACTGCGCCGTCGAACTGTCCGAAGATGGGACTACGTACACGATCAAGAGCCTGGCTGATGAAGGTTGCATCGTGAATCTGACGGTTACCCGGACCACCCCCGCTATCCACGCCGGAACAACAGGTACCACTCTTTTCGGCACCGACTTCACGAATCCCTGGGGCTTGATGAGACATGCCTTCTGGCCTCGATGCACTAGCGAAGGTACCATCACCACCCCAGATGGCCCGATCGATTTCTCAGGCCGAGCATTCTACGTCTACGCCCTGCAGGGCATGAAACCCCATCATGCTGCGTCGAGGTGGAACTTTGTCAACTTCCAGGGCCCAACCTATTCCGCCATCCTCATGGAGTACACCACCCCTCCCTCTTACGGTTCGACGACTGTCTGCGTCGGCATGATTGCGAAAGACGGCGAGATTGTAAGGGCTGGCTGCGACAGTACTGCCACTCACCTCAAGTCCGCAGGCGACCCGGTGAACGACTGGCCCGCCCCCAGCGAGGCCAAGTTTACCTGGTCTGGCAAGACGAAGGATGGGAAGGAACTTACCGCCGTCCTCGAGGGTGCACTCGGTGAGCGTCTTGATAGGATAGACGTCATGGCTGAAGTTCCTGGATTTGTAAAGAAGATAGTACAGACCGCAGCTGGAACAAAGCCATACGTGTATCAGGTAAGTTCTATCATACCCCACTTGCTTGTTTGACCTCGAGTGAATAGCTAATATTTGAATGTCAAGTACTCCCCGCAAGTGAAGCTTACTCTTAAGCTCAAGCTTGGTGAAGAAGAGATCTCGGAAGAAGGTGAGCTTCTAACAGAGGCGACCTTTATATCAGAGTAGACATGTTGGCTCTGGTTCTGTGTCCTGTACCTGGGCACAACTGGGGCTAAGCATGCGGCTTACAATGGCCTTTTTTCTTCCTTTGGTACTTTTGAGACACTCGACTTCTTCTTACGTTGGGCTACAAATGGATTATTACATCTTATAATAATACACGGGACAAAGAGTCCCTTTAATCGTAACACTTTTTTTAATTCGTTCAATAGAGAATTTTTGTAACCAACTACTGCTTCCATACTGAAAAGGTTTCGTATTGCCATCAATGTCTTATTAGTGTGGTCAGAGAGAAACAGTAGCGGGATCTGAGTAGATCTAGCGAATTCTGGGTTTTGCAAGGGTAGAAAAGACCGCTGGAGAACCTCGGCGGCTCGTCGTATCTGTTCGATTCCAGACGACAGGACGACTAGAGATGCTTCTATCTTGTCCGAGGGTAAGAGAAGGGGGATGAAAGGGAGGATTTTAGGATCAAATACGCCAGAGAAGAGGTATCAGAGCGCATTGCAAGGTATACTGTAGACCGGTGAGTAAGACGCCGAGTATACACCGGCAGGTTCATCCAATTCCACTCAAGTTTGATAGGGAGATCGAACTCATCGAGAGCAAAGATGGGTGCGTGGTTAGCTTCGCTGTTGAGTGGGCAGAAGGCGCAAGGGGGCCGGAGTAGAACCCGCTCACGAATGATCATGAATGATAGATCCAGGTATGTAAGCCGGCGTTCGACCCGGAATTGACAAGAGCACAGGTTGTACGCAGCATTGAAAATTGGTTATACTTTGTGTTCTTCCCGTACGATAGCTCGGTCTCACTCGAGAACTTAAAATTGTAGCTGACGTCAAAGGTATGTCGTGTTTGCAGCGGATGTTGGGATTTAAGTGTTTTATCTGTTGGTGGGTGTGGTCGGAGCCTAAGTGGAAGGAGCTCCCGGATGCCAGACCGGACCATCCACGTGACAGACAACAGCGGCCCATCTCTCACGGCAGGCTGCCGGCACACCCTCTCTTTCTTTCATTCACCATTGTTTACAATTAATCTTTGTGATTGTGATTATCGGTCCTAGACATTGTTGCATCCACTAAGGATTTATTCAAATTGTTGTTATCGATCATTGATATTAGCAAACTATGCCTCCTACCTTTCAGAGAGGAGGTCCCTCAAGGGGCAAAGGCACCGCGGCGCCCATTGTTTCTGGAAGAATGGGCGGCAAGGGCAAAGGCTTGATTGCGCCTCGACGA
Source organism: Scedosporium apiospermum (assembly GCF_000732125.1). Taxonomy (NCBI): domain Eukaryota; kingdom Fungi; phylum Ascomycota; class Sordariomycetes; order Microascales; family Microascaceae; genus Scedosporium; species Scedosporium apiospermum. The sequence goes on along the minus strand of NW_015971811.1, from coordinate 1,456,757 downwards.
CACCAGTATGTGTCCTTGGAGCTAAACGGAGGACCATCGACTGACATCCCTTCAAGCAGGGTTAGCAAGGACGCCCTCAAAGGCATTAGTAAGTACTATCTGGAAGCGCCGTCAATGGTGATTCTAGTCCAAGAATCTGCAGACTGATTGATGTCTTCTCTTCCACCACACCAGCGCGGCCTGCTATTCGGTACGTATACACCCATCCCTTACTTCGCTCTAACCGAGTATTTTGGGCTTTGGTGGTATTGTGATTTAGTATTTTGCTGATCTCTGATTTATTGCTAGTCGTCTTGCCCGCCGCGGTGGCGTAAAGCGCATTTCAGCCACCATCTACGATGAGGTGCGAGTGACCCTCGATAACCGCCTGCGCGCTGTAAGATCGACCACATTCTCAGCACTTTTCAGCGAGATGGCTAACATTCACTTAGATAATTAAAGACTGCGTTCAAGTCCTTGAGTATCGCAGTCGAAAGACAGTCACGGTGTCGGATGTAAGCTCCTGTTCATGTCAACCCTAGCCCCGCTTGCCTTTTGCCCCTCAAGTGTTGGTCACGAGCGGTCGCGCAGCTAACCTTTTCAACTCTCCATAGGTCCTCTTCTCCCTTAGGCGCCTCGGCCAGCCCATTTACGGGTTTGATCCAGAGACTCATGCTCCCCCGTCTCGAAAGGATCCGAACCGTGCCATGGGCAATTCTCAAGGAGCCTAATCTCCCCCCGCCAGCAGTTGCCATGCTGCCCCATTCCATCTTCAGTCCTATGGCCGGCGATTTTTGTTGGAGTTAAACGGCGTTGAGATGGGTTTTCCTAGCACTTACGAATTATGACGAATGAAACGATACCAGGCGTCTATTTCTTTGGGAGGTAAACAGGAATCACCGACATGCGATTAGGGATTAAGAATGGTATATGCACACCGAAGAAGAGAGACGGCGAATACAGGTACAGGACCGCATTGAGAAATAGGATTCGCGAGAGAGTTTAACACGTGCAGAGAATGGAGAACGGGCTTATTTAAAGCCCGGGGTATATTCATCCATCCGTTCGTATCTCATGAGCCGACTATCTTCTTTCATCTCTTTTTCCTGCTACTGTCGAGATCCGCCAATACGTCGTCCAACGCTTGCGTCGCCCTCCTCTCGCGCTTCCTGAACGAGCCATTAAACATCTCGGGGAGGATCATGGTGCTGTTTGCGTGTTCTTTCGCGAATCCCACAGCGGCATCCTTGCCGCACTTCTCCCTCGTCAACTTGACAGCCCTCCTCAACAGGCTCATTCCCACCCCTTCGCCTCGGTGCGGCTTTGCCGTCGTCCAGGCCTTGATTACGCATCTTCCCCCTCTCAGGCTAGGGTGTCGACCCTTGCGCCTACTAAGTGAGGTAAAACTAGGCTCTAGCCTCAGCACGAGAGCCCCGATGATTTTATTTCCCTCGTGTGCTGCAAGGACAATGTCTCGCCTACAATCCCCCGAGGCTACCCACGAAGGGATGACATCTTGGGCGACGCGGATGTACCCCGCCGTAAGGTAATAAACGGCAGCAAGATAGGTCGCCATCAGGAGGGCACACATTAAGAAGGGTACAGCGAGATCTCTTCCCCTTGCGCCGTAGGAATAGTGGAAGGCGAGGCCCATGGAAGTCACGAGGCCGCTTAAGCAGAGAGGGTGGGTGCCGAGGCCTATTACTGCTTCTTTGCGCTGTTCCACGACCGATTCGGCCACAAGCTGGAGGGCGTCGGTCTTTTCGTCTTCATTCGTGAGGATTTCGAGGGAGAGAGGGGGGATGTCGTCGAGTGGCACGAGAGGCGTGTTTGCGCCTAGCGGCGAGGGCGAAGAGGGGACATAAGTGATGGTGGGCTCGAGGAGCGGCGTGTTAGTTTGGGACGAGAGAGCCGAGTGGTTGAGAGCAAGGTTGGCGCGTAGAAAAGTAAAGAATGCTGTTGGATGGCAATGTTAGCTGGAGACGTGGAGCTTGGAGAAAATGCAGAGACGGGAGGCTGTTGGTCGTGGGAACAAGCTTGATTTGCCTGCCGATAACCCGCGACATGCAACATACGAGGCTAAGAGCTCTGGAACCGGAGTTTCTCCCGACGGGTCGTCTACCCGAGGCCAGGACAACAGAGCACCCCATTCCCGAGTATTTTAGAAAGGGAGCTGTTGTCCGAGGCCAAGGACAATAAGACAAGACAACGAACGACATTGCCGCCGGTCAAACGGATAACGAAGCGCACGTGAGGAAAGGAAAGATCAGGCCTTACCAGTACTTGTTTTCAAGGCCGGTACTGAATTAATTTTGTCGACTATCGAGGAAGGGTGGCAAGCACTGAGATCGAGTTCCCGGACCTGGACGTGGCGGTGAGATTCCATCACGTCCCAACTGGTCTGGACCAAGTCGGGTGTTGTTGGTCGTGATGGTGGGGCTCAACAGCCTAACAAATTTTCCTGCCCTTCGAAAATGGATTACCAGAACCGCCTGACCGTCTGAATCGTCTTGCCTCGAACACAAGTCGAAACTTGCTTGCTCAGTCTGACCCTGCTGGAACCCGTATTATGTGTACAGAATTTGCTCGAAGGGAATTTTGAGAAAATCCCATCTATACAAATTCAATAGACGGCACCATGGGCTGATGTGTGTGTGAATGCGTATGTTTTGGTCGTCGGTAATGGTAAATCGATAGGCCGAGGATTTAAAGTGAGGATTTTAGCAAGTCGACTTAGACGGACGGGGGTATACGCAATGGATATATATCCCCACAACTAGAAGAAATGACAATATGACGAGGAATGCTCTGCTTCCCACAAAAGATTTTTCTTCTTAGTTCCAAGACAGGCAATGCACTGTTCGTTGTCCGGGGAATGTCCGGACTAGGTAATAGACGGGTTGGGCAAGGTGCAAACAGACGTTCCGAGTGGATGAAGATCACTGATCAGTGATGGGTCATGGCATTATCGTGGGGCCAGCCGCCGATATGAGAGAGAAAAAAAAACCAAAAAAGAAAAACCGAGGACTGATCTAGTGTGGCAGCAGAGACCATATCTATACTTTGACATGAATGCGGGCGCCCTATCAAGACACGACACAAGAAAGAAAAAAAAAAAAAAAAGAAAGAAAAGAGAAGAATAAAAGTAAGTACACGCCTTCTTGCAGCACGGTACTCACGCCAACGCTTGCGTGGATGAGCGCTTTCGTCGAAACCAGCCCTCCCTTTCGAAACATGCTCCTCGCCTAGTTGGTCGACGATTTGGTCATTCCTGACCTTTTCCCACCATCACATCCAACCCGTCCCTCTCTGTGATGGGCTAAAGCGGCGCCCCCGCCTCCTCCGACACTCTGGTGCCGACTATGCACATGTCTTTGCGCCCGATAAGACGACAGGTTGACCGACCAATGGTGTTTCCTGGGCGGATCAACGAACTCGGGCAAAGTGTGCATCAAGATCCATGTATAGCTCTGGTGTCTGTGGATACCCTCCCACTTCAAAATCCAATCCAATCCAATGGGTTGTTAAAAAGAAACGCGAAGCCAACGGCAAAGTAGCGTACGACTTGAGTGGTTGGCTCGAAAGAGCCCGGACATAACTCCCTGCGGATCTGCGCTATCCGTACACTAGGAAGTGGGTTAGCTGTCCGGTGGTGTTTTCTTTGGAGCTACTTTCAACGAATATGCAAGAAGGATCCCCTCCGATTCCCGATGCAGTTAACCTCTGGCGTCTGTTGGTTATTTTGTTTCACACCATGCAATTTTATTGTTTACTCTCATCAAGCGAATCTAAACTAGACTACACAGGTACGTTCTCATGTCTTCGACGATAGTGTGGTCGTAGTGTAGCGAGGCATATCTGCTGCACGTTGGATGCATGTCGGTGCGGCTGTTAGAGCAGGTTTGTGAGAGTGGGTGGGTTGGAGCGTGTTTGGGAGCATCAGGCAACGCCAGTCCCCAGACCAGGAGCACGACGTTTCTTGTAGTGAGTACTTGAACGGAAGACGGGTTTGCCTCACGCTGCTTCGTAGTTCATACCCCGCAGTTTGCTTGGATCCGGGACTGAACTGAGTTTACACTATCACTTTGCACACGTCCATTGCATCGAACTAGGGACCCGTGACAGATAGACAGACCGGGGGGCTGGTCCTTGGTGTGTCGGTGAGGTGGGGTTCCTATTGAAGGCTGGTACGTACGAAAGTATGGAGTGTACTCTGTACGAAGCCAAGTCTGGCCCGGAAATAGAGCCATGAGCTTTTCTTGGTAACAACTCCTCACGTTAATATCGAGGTTTATGGCGCTCGACGACTCCGCAGGACGATGCCCGTTGATCTGTTTACCCAGCTTGGGAAGTGCATGTGGGCAGACTGTCATATGGTAGATCGTTCAACCGACAGGTTTATGCAAAGATTCGGATCCTCTTGGAAATGTTAAAAAAAATCAAGGCCAGAAGAACATCTAGAAAAATACCAATCCTTGGGTTCTAGCGTATCAATAGACCTGGTGCAGCTTCATTCTGAAACAAGGATTGCCTCTTCACAGTTCTTGAGTGGAGGCACACGTCCGAGATGCGCGCCGGGTGGATTCCGTTGACTCCACCATGCTGCAGCACGCAGTAAATCGTACGAAGCAGACCAGCGCGCTGAGATGACTGGATGAGAGGGTATAATCTGATCGAGCGTACGCGCAAGTGCTTTGAGAGATGGCATTTGAGCTCGGAGCGAGTCGTAAGCAGCACCTGAGGTTGACTCGGTTGAGGAAGTATAGCCGTAAAGTAATACATAGGAATGCTCCTTTGTGTGCATTCTCTCTCAGAGTCGATGCGATTGAAATAGCTACAAATTATTTAGGTCAAGGATCAATCTCGAGAGCCCTACTAAATGTAATCCCGCAGCGCACCACCATGGGTCGGAGGGGGTTCTTGAACAATCGACCTTTGACTGTTTGAATATCAGTCTTCCACAAATCAGGGATTGACGATATGTCTTCGTCCCAAGGGATCTGGCTGACGCAGCTCGGGGCACTAAATGCATGGGTTCACTCCAAGGCCGTCGGCGATTTCGTCAGACCCTCCCAGACATGACGACGATTTCCTGGGGTTGGTCGGGAAAGTCTTAACTGGGTACCCCGGAGCTTGATGTACTGCGAAGTCCGTCCTTGGCAAGGCGTTGACATCGAGCACACCTCGTTTTGAAACAACGCAGGACACCCCATCCTTGCTCCTGGGGGACCTCAGATCCGTACGATCAAATGTCAAGAAAGGGGTTCAGAACCGTGTGGCGGTATCAAACTGGTTTTTCTCGGCCCTCCCCTCCACTTGCGTGATGTGCATAAGGATCGCTGGGTGGATGGCGCCATTGGCACGAAGCAAAGACAGTTTTGGTGTCCCGTTCGGTGAGAGACCTCCTGGAAAGACTAAGCATTGTGGCTCGATGCTCATTTCATTCTTACTTCGTCCACGCTGTCAGATTTGCTTCTGCCACGATGGCTGATGGTGGCGTGGCACAGATGATGGAAAGCTGTGGTGGGGCTGGAGAGCTGCTTTATTAGCCGGTTGAGTTTTACAGTTCTACTTCGTCGGGTTCCTTCAAAACGACAAGAACGTTACAGAACAACACCTCAACATCGATGTTGTCCAAGCTTGGAATTGTGCTGCCTACATAGGCTCTATCTCTCTTAGGGCCAAGCATCCCATTCCGTTGCGGTTCATTGCGATTCCTTGCTTACTTGTAGTTCTTGATGAGGATTTCCTGGTTCACCGGAAATGCAGCCCACAACGCTTACCGTCGCTCCTCTTGGATGGCCCATTGCTCGGCCGATATTAGAGATTACCTACAGTTGTTGGGTCATCCTTACTAGATATTCGGTTCGTCGCTCTCGTTCAAGATACATTGTCGGATGTCAAGGTCGACTTAGAGATGGGGAGAGTCAGGTGTGCTGAAGGGCTTCAGCGTTCGACAGTTGTGGCGGCTGAGATGCTCAGATCACACCGCTCCGACTTAATCTATATCCACGCATTGGGCTGATTGTCTCAGTGCTGGACTTTGACACCGTCCGGCTGCCGCCTGTCCTCACTAACAAGCTGTATTATACTGATGCCTGGTCCTGCCGAATGTTCGTGGTAGAGTGGTTTGCGAAGTAAGAGGAATTCTCATGGTTAGCGGTTCAAAGCACTGCGTTAAGAGATCAATTGATAAACTAATTTTACCTTCTCCTTGAGCTAAATACACTAATTAATTAGTTTAGAATCGAATGCCTGGGGTCTCATAGGGCGGTGCTGTGGCTGTGCTCAATAACTTGACTGTCCTTGTTGTCTCTTGGACTGGTGCAGTCTTCAGCTCCTTCTAGTATACCTCGGAGTCGGTTCGAAACTTATGAGTACTAAACTATATATTTTCCTGGCCAATATTTCAACGCAAGGCTTGGTCTCGCCCAGTGGCAAGACACAGGTAGGATTGGATGAGACCCGATTATGCTGTGCTCTAGGATAAGTACGGCGCGCTGCCCGCAGAAAGCTGACGAGCAGGCTCGCATTCCTTACCAAAATGGACCATTCGAAAATGTTAGCCTGATACGTTCCCCAAGTTGGCATCTGGTGACAATCGTCATTGGATGTTTTTCACAGCCACAGAGACCTTAAGTACTCGTTACACCCTAGGGTAAAGCCGCCGACACAGGTCAAAATGTAAATGTACACTCTCATTTTATCTCAACAGCCTGTCGGGCAATGAGTGAGGAAACTTGGAGCCCTCTACGAGTACCCGCTCTGTCACCCTGATCTTGTCCATCCCAGCATCGACCGGCGCAAATTGGTGGGAGGGTCTGCAAGGGCGCACAGAATCTACCTCGGAATTACATCTTGGACGTGATCAAGAGGTACCGGACGGACAATTGGAGTTGTAGGACTCAATCCTCGATCTCTTGAGGTTGTATTCATGTGCCTCCATCGCGCTACTCGTCACTGCCTTGGGTCTGCCTTGCGCCTCAGTCTCATCCTCACAGCCGATTTGCTCCGCTTCCACCCCGGAAACCCCACGATAGTCTGCGCAGAGATTGCTCGTTCATTTATCAGAGGGAGAAAGGTCGAGGATCAAGACGGAATTCAAATGCCGGGAAAGGTCTTGATGTCGGTTGTTTCCTCGTTTCCAATGGCTGTGGGAGGCCCCCAAGTTAGTGTACAAAGTGACATATCAAACTGGATAATAAACGTGGGAGCCTGTGGTCTCGCCGTTTCCCGTTGCGGTCCTGTCCTCACCAATCCCCAAGGCAGTAGTAGCACAATTGCTGATTCTTGTTACCTGTGTGGCACAAAACTGAGAGCTCAGCTCAACTTGAACTCCTCGAACGCAACGGGATCCACTACTTGTAACTGGGCGCCTCACTTTTCTTGTGACCTCTCCTGCCGTTTCTCCGCTTCCCGTTTCCCGTCTCCCGTCGCCAATTCCCTGTTCCCCATTCCTTGACTTGCCAGGTGGAGGCAGTGAGCCAGGTTCAGCGCAGGAGTGCATGTCAAGCCAGGTCCTGTCCCTTTCAATTGTTCCCCCTTCGCCATTCACCGTTCACCCCCCACACTTCCCACACTTCGAACCAGCTGGCGTAATCCGACCCCGCCGCCGCCGACAAGGAACGGGTGAGAGCTTAAGTCCTAGCTTGACAAGTCCTAAATTCTGGTCTCACCTCAACTCCAGGCCCCAACCTCGACCTTGACCTCGAAAGATCTGATCTTCAACCCCTCCAATAGTCAAATCTTCCATTGTCCCCGCTCCCTTTGATTCTCCAGATCCGAACTGAAGAAACACCAAAAAATGGGCAGAGGTTACATCACTCATTGTTCTTCCTAGATCAATCCTGTTCAATCTTTTTGACTTTGCCTTTTTGACCTCCCCTTCTCTTCTATGCCCTCTATTCCACTAGCTCGCCGCCACTATGGACCTAGAAAAACCACGCCTTTCGTTGTCTATTGCCGGCGACCAACCGGCTTCTGGACTCTCAGCCCTACGGCTTTCTACTCGATCTCCTTCATTCAGTCGCTTAAGCCTTAGGCGATCAAGAGCTTCGTCCATCTCTACAGCTTCATCTTCAGAAATATCTCACGGCGCCGTGTCCTGCGTGTAAGTTTTTATTTGCCTTTTCGTTTAGCGTCTCGCATCTTAGATCTCACACCTGCCCTCACACCTCGCACGACTCCAGTCTCTAGCGTCATGCCTCAGCCCTCTGGCCCCGTCACTCTCTTCCGTCGCCATGTTAGGAGATCCGGACTAACCATAGGAACATCAGAGCCCGAGAGACCTCTCGTGATGACTGCGCATTTAATCGTTTCATGGTCTGGGTTGCCGTTAAACGCAATGCATCTCAACGAATGACCCCGGCCGAGCGCCTCGAGTGTCCATTACTGCGGTGTAGGAAGAGATTTTGTAACCACGAGCTAATGCTCCGTCATCTTTACTCGTGTGAAGAGTTGGAATCTGGCGAGTACTGGTGTTACGAGTGTGGGAAGGTTGAGAACTTCACCGATGCGAAGTGTAAACGGTGCCTCGGTCATCCTACGAAACGCCGCAAGATGCTCTCCATGGCCAAGACCTTCTTTACTTCCCTGGGACACAAGTCTAAGAAGGACGCTATGCTCAACTCACCTCCAGAGGATGACCTAAACCCGCCACCAAGCTACGATTCCTTGGCCATCGAGTTATGTACCACGTCCGAAATCCACGAGATCGATTCGATCGAGATTCCCACTCTTAATCCAGCGCCGCGTTCCCAACCCCAGCGAATCTCCTCCCAAGGCCAACCGCCCAGGCCAAGACCAGGACCGGAACCCTCTCCCTTCCTTTCCATGATTTCGCCCCGGCCCACACCCCCTTGTATTGTTCCTGCCGAGCTGGAAAACCGCATGATGATGAACCCAGCTGGCCCTGACGGCGTTGTCATGAGCTGGATTAATGATCCGACCGCCTACATTCCGTCGGACTTTACCAACCCGGATAGAAGGTCCATTGTGTCTCTTAGTTCTCATACTGGAGACGAACGTCGTGTGAAGACCCGGAGCAAGACCCTGGCCCCTAGCTCCTCGCTTCGGTCAAATGCGAGCAACTCGAGCACCAATAGCACCAACAGCACAAGCAGCACCAGCACCACTGATTCGGCTCAAACAGCGAATACAGAATTTTCCATCTCGCCATCGGAATGGGGAGACGTGTGGCCGTTACCCTCAATGGATGCTGACCTCGACTCGCCAATGTCCAACTTCTTGTATCAGGCAAAATATGAGAGCAAAGACTTGCATCAGGCATCTCCGTTCGGCAGCCCGATGGACGATGATCTAGTCCTGGCAGATGTTATCTCGGAGCTGCCTGCAGACTACCCTCCCTTTAGTTCTCTCCCTAATGCCACCGGTGATCTCTTGGACCCTACTGCCCTTCTGACTTTCGACACGTGCGATCTGGACTCTGGAATGACCCCTACTCTCACTGATCTGGTCTCTAGTAATGGGGGCGGAGATAGCAGCATTACGTCGCCTTCTTCTGCCAGCGGCCCCTCCACGTTCGACTTCCCTAGGTTACCCCATACGGATCCCCCCTTGCTTGTTATGTCGATTTGGGAAACTCTTCAGGCTCACGTCTCTTCGTCGAAAATCAAGTTACAACCTCTGGATACTAACAGTTTGGCTCTCCGTTTCTCGGCAATGGATCCAAGTGAAGTAGTATCCATTGGCCACACCACACTGAACCGATTACTGAATAACGAAGCCCCCGAGTCACCGTTAAGCCTGTTATGTTTTGTCCACATGGCCTATTCGTATTTCCTTGTTGTTCACGAAGAGGATGCTCAGACTTACTCGAAGGATCTCTTCTTACAAGCCCTGAGTTATGCCCGTAGCTTTACCACGTCTTCTGCGAACGAGTATCTTGAGGTCACCCGCACGCTCTGGCAACCGGACAATTTCGAGACATTTGAATATGGGGACCTGCTTTCTCTAGGAATACAGCTACCGATTACCCCAACCCGGTTCTTTAGCAGTACTTCTGCCAAAGGCAAGGAGCGCATGGGTGAATTTGGCTCTCAACCCCAGAAGGTGGATTCACTAGTCGGGGTTGCACAGCATCTCCTTGATGGTAAGAACTCTCCCTTCCTTTTCACACATGCCCAGATTATTGACAAAACAACAATTTATGCAGAATTCGAATACTCTGTTTTGCCCGGAAATGCCCCTCAGATCTTGGAAACCTTGGCCTCAGACCTCTGGACAGCGCACCTCGAAGAATCAAGTCTGCCATGCAGAATTGGAAATCCCATGTTTTCTGTCTCAGTTAGCACTATTGTCGATATTATGCGTCGAAAATTCGACAGCATACCCGACTTGACAGCCGCACTTTCCACCGTCCGCAACAGAGTTACCAAGGGCCAGATAAGCACTGTCCGAAGAGCGGAGCTGGAGCTCTTACAGGCAGCTAATGTAAGTTGGAGATTCGCCCCTGCTTGAATTTCCTTGTGAAGTATCTGGAAAACTAACGGTTGACTAGGGTTCTATTCCTTCTATGGCTTTTATGATGGACTACGCGCCGTTTGTTCGAAGGCAATGCGATGCTCTCTACGGCAATTTATCATTGAGCGCCACCCCTCGATCAACTTATTACAGCCACGCCACCAATCTTATCGAGTCCATCATCACTTCAATTTCTCCTCGCCAAAAGCCTCAAGATCTGAACGACTTGTTTAATTCCTTAACCGATCAATTCATCTTTGATGGCGGGGACCCGTCTCTACAGTACGGCCTGCAGCAGTCCGAAATCGAATCTCCACTGATTGACTCGGGGGCAGCCTCGGTGAAGGCCATATCTAGTGGCCTACCGTCTCCCGAGCAGCAATTACCAGAGCACGTTACGCGCGATGAGCCGGCACAGAATTATGCTCAAGTAAAGAAGTCGGCCGAGCCCGAGATTCGTCCTGAACCCCAGAAGATAGAGGCGGATGCCTGTTGTGAGATTTGCGGTTACAGGCCCAAGGGCGACCCGCAATGGTTTAAGGGTAGCATGGCGAAGCACAAGAAGCTGCAGCACTCCAAGGCCCCACCACGGATCTACAAGTGCCCGTATCCGGGGTGCACTAGTCAGTACAAGAACCGGCCGGATAACTTGCGGCAGCACCAACTGGACAAGGGTCACTTCGTCGATGGGGAGAACGCGAGTAGGCGTCCGACTAAGAGGAAGAAGTTGGAGTAGTGACGGTTTCATCTTCGGTCCCTCCACAAGAAGCGCCTCGTTTTTTGGAGTTTTTCTTATTCTCTCTTTTACTTTTTCTTCTCCTCTTTTAGAGGTTGTTTACTCTCTTTTGTTTTCTTCGTTGGGAAGACTCTATGTCTTGGAAATTTATGGGACGGGGACTTTTTGTCATGATACCAAGTGTTATAGAAGGCGATTTAGGCGTTTGGATGTCTCGGGGCCTGGGTGTGCGGCTCCTCTCTTCTTCGTATCTACTAAGTAGTGCATCACCACTATTATAAATCTTTTCCACATTTGAGATCTTGAGCGCTTGGCTTGATGGGGTCAGCAATGTGCGAAGCCTTGATCCTGAACGAACTCTGAAAGCTCACAATCTGTTGTCAAGACCATATCTGTGTCCTTCGTATTGATTACCGAGTCCGGTGCATAATCAAGCTTGTGTAAGAGACGCCGGGCAGTGCCGAGGCGGTCACAACTCTGCTGCTGTGTACCACGCCGCTTTGAATATGCTTTGGGGTACATTCGTTCGACGCAGCCTTCGAAAACGCGAAAGCACGTGACGTCAGCTTTGCATTTCCGCAGCTGGGGTACCTGGTACTTTGTACAAGAATAGAACAAGCATCCAAACACGCCACGCCACCTCACACAGTGTGTCCATCCCGGCTTTACGCCTGTATTTCGTGGAGGCACAACTAAAACGCTACAGTTAATCTGAGGGATGGCACTGTAAGACTAGGGTAACTAGTATAGTGACTGTCTGTGAAATCTACACTGTGCATCTTGCGGATGAGTGATTGGTGTATGTGACGCGCTAAGAGTGTGCCATTCTGGAGAAGACGGGGATCACTAAGACAGTGTGAAGTGACTCTGATTAGTATCCTTGAAAGTACCGAATACGCCACGCTGACGCGCTGATGGGTGATGTTGTGGTCTTCTTTTCCACGAAGGTTCCAGGTGCAGTGTTAATATCAAGCGACTCCAACGTTTATGGCAAGGCGAAAGTACATGGTACACAGTATACGTCGTCAACGGCTGACCCAAGTCCAGCCAAGGAAAACTGGCCTGTTCAAACCATTCGCCTCCAAGCTGGACTTGGCTAGTGCGGCGGCTTCTCATTGGCCAGCTTACCGTTCGACCCAGTGTTATTGTCAGGCAGCCGGTCGGATTTTTGGGGTCCCAGCACCTTCCCACACCAGCCCAACCCGAAACTTTCCCTCTTCACTCCCTCCACCCTCCATGGTTTCCCCCCCCTTCCCCTTCCCTTTTCTCGACACCTCCCACAAAAACAGAGAAAAAACAACCTGGAAGCCCAAGCCCACATCAACCCACACCCCAGCAGTCCACACCCTCCCCCCCCCATTTCATTACTTCTGTATTCACCCCCGAGGGTTTCCTGTATGGTCACAACGCACCGCAAGTCCATCATCACCATCGCTAGGATTACGAAACCTTAAAGCGACAAGCAGTTATTTCCCCATCGTCGTCCTTGTTACCTTTTCGCGCCTCCGAAACCTCAAGGTCTCTAACCACCCCGGCTCCCGGCTCTCAGCCATCGTCGTCGGTCGTCGCCCTTCCATCATGTCGGCCCTGGGGCAGTCGGGATCCGGCGCCCATCCTGGCTTGACATTCCCCCAGGTTGGCCTCCGACGCTCTGCTGCCTTTCAACCATCCCATGCTCCTCCTCAGAATAAGGCCTCTCCCGTGCCTCACGCCGCTTCTCCCTACCAGCAGCAAGCCTACGCTCCCCAGCAGCCTCCGCAGGCTACGTACAGTCACCATCTCTTCAACCAGGCCGCCGTCAACGGCAATGTTGGCAACGCCCAGACTCGAGGCCCTCAGAGCCATGTGCCCGGTGCCGTCGTCCAGGCGAGGCAACGGGCGGCTCCTCCGCGACAACAAACGCCATCGATGATGTACGGGCATCAGCCCATGAGTCAACCGATGCACAACGATACCATCATGTCCCACCAGAGTCATCCCGCACATCAGACCCATCAGCCTCATCAGACTCACCAGTCTCTCCAGCACCACACTCAAACACATCAGAGTCACCCTTCCCACCAGACTCAGCAGACTCATCAAACGCACCAAACGCAGCAGCACCAGGCGGCTGCTCACCAAGCCCATCAGGCGGCACACCAAGGACACCTGGCGCATCAAGCTGCTGCTCATCAAGTTCATCAGGCGGCCCACCACGCCCATCAAGCACATCAAGCCCACCAGGCAGTTCAGCAGGCAGCGGCAGCGCAGCAAGCAGCAGCGGCAGCCCATCAAGTACATCAGGCCCACCAAGCCCACCAAGCTCATCAAGCCCATCAGGTCCACCAGGCGCGTTCGCAACAGACTCCTACTCCGACAATACCCCCTCAACCCCAGCCTCAGCCTCAAGTTCAGGCTAAGCCGGTGGCCAAGTCACAGCCACCGGAATCTCCCGCGCAGCCTCAGGAACAGCATGTTCCCGAAGCGATGGAAACGGAAACCCATGCCGAGAATGGTGAGGATGAGAATGCTGCTGATGCCAAGCTCGGGGACAACTCTCCGTTTGTTCCCCGCCAGCCTATGGGAGAGATGATGTCTCCACCACCCGAGGGCGGAAGTTACCCCACCTTGGAAGCAGTTCACAAGAGTGTGTTACAATACTGCACATCTGTCGGCTATGCTATTGTTATCGGTCGGTCAAAGAAGACTGTCCCTGGCCTGAAAAAGGTTCTGTTTGTGTGTGACCGTGCGGGCAAGCCGCCTAGTCGCGTCAGTCCCGAGGCCCGCAAGCGCAAGACGTCCTCTCGCAAATGCGACTGTCCCTTCGGCTTCTTTGCTATCGAGCAGCGAACCCAATGGACCATTCGGTACCGCCCTGACCCCCAACATCTCAGACATAACCACGGCCCGAGTGACAGTCCACTCCAGCATCCGGCAGCGCGAAAACTCGATAGTAAGATGGTGGCAGCGGTGAAGTCGCTGAAAGAAAACGGTACGTCTCCGCCCCAGAAGCATGTCTCTGTTAACATTTTTGTCTGACCAGGACCAGGTGTCGGCGTTAGCCAGACGCTCGAAATCCTGCAAACCGAAAACCCCCACGTCCCCCTCCTCCCGAGAGATATATACAACGCCCGAGCGGCTATCAACAGAAACCCGCAAAAGGTTGCTACCGGCCTGGCTGAGAATCGTCCGGCCATATATAGCAAACCACATCCAACCGCCGAGGAACGTATACGAGCCGATTTACGACGAGAACTGGCCAAGACGCGAGAAGAGCTCGAGAAACTTAAGGAGGAGAAAGATAAAGAGGTAGAGGCTCTGAAGGCTACCATTGCTGAGAAAGACAAGGTGATCGAAAAGTTTGAAATGTTTATCGATATATGCAACCAAAGGGTCATGGTACAGCGAGAGAGACTGGCTGAGGACGGCGGTGCTAGGGGTGCTGGCGCCAAGTGAACGGTGAGGACGCATATTCCCTGCCATCAGCATTTCACTTCACCTAGACCGCCCGCCTACCTGGGAGACTGAAACCTGACTTCCTTGGTTCTTGCGAGCAACCCTGCCTACTTGCTTCGTACTACTCGCTCGCTTCTTTATAGCGTCTTGCTAATCCCTCGCTTAATCGGCTGGCTTTCGGCAGGGCAGGGCATCAATGTTCCCTGGCTTCGAGACACTCTTGTCTCTTTGTTTTTTTGTCCATTCTTAATTCTGGGATGGAGACCGGTGCTTCTGGAGCTTTTCTTCCTTTTTTTTTTTAAATGTTGGACCATAGTGGGCTCTTCGTCCTGGGGAATCATGGGGATGGCATATGGACTTGGTATTTATTTTTCTGGTCGTATTGGGGGTTCATGCATTTGATGTTCGTAATGACAGCGCAAGGAGAGCAAAAAACGGGCTTAGAAACCTTATACAGACAGTACTTGCTTTTTTTTTGGTTGCAATGGTCGATAGCTTGTTTCTTCACTCAAAGCGGCTTCGTTTTTATTTCTCCGTTCGGTGTGTGTGTGTGGGCCTCGAACCGGCGCGGGCTCGACAGTGGACTCCTTTAGCCCATCTAGGACGCACGAATGGAATGAAACGCACTCTCCAGCACTCTCCTATAAATGCTTGTTGGCTAAGGCTCTAGTGTAGAGATTTCCAATGGTTGCGAGGGGAATTAAACGCTGTGGTCGTTTGTGGAGCAGCGTACGAAATAGTTCGATTCTTGAATATTCCAAAATTTGGGTCTGTCTGTTTCGACTCCCAAACTTCCGGATCTTTCGATTGGTGATCTTCTCTCGATAGGTGGCAAGTTCGCACTCTATCTTCCCGTAGAATAGTAGTCTATATAGCATAGTGTAAATCTACGAGGTAAGGGCAGCGTCTGATCAAGCAGGGTAATTGCAGATCCCTCACAGGCAAAGAAGAGAATAGCCCTCGAAGCCTGATAACCTGAAGGCAGTTGTAAGGTTCTCTACCTCAGTATAAGATCTAGAAATGACGATGAGTTCCCCTTCATGCTTCATACGGCGACCGCTCCCAACATGATGATTCCACAATCCCTATGATTTGATTTGAGATATCTTATATGGGGAATGATACGGTGTTTCACACTGGTACGAAGTAATAGGCGGCACGCCTGCATATGAGGCTTGTGGATTCTTCCAGGTTACCCCTGTCCTCATCCCCTCCAAAAGCACGGATGGAGTTCTCAGAACCGTTCTTCACCATGTATGTTGATCGTGGTTCACACAAAGTGCACGTACTTGTGATAGTGACAGTATACCTGCGTACACTAATACAAACTGGTATGGGGTGGCAAGATTACCCCTGTGGATACATGATAAAATAACACCAATGCCCATATCTTCACCATCATTCATGTTTCAGTGGCTCATGGTAAGAGCCGGAGGCCCTGATGGCCCCTGGTTCTTAGCGTGGATCGTAACATTTGATGGCAAGTCAGCCTGGAGCTCCATTTATGGAAGACAGCACCAACTGGCTCATTCAACTTCGTACTTTATACTTTGTAATAGAGATGAGGACAGTGAGTGTCGTCTGTAGTGTGCGAAGTAGTGTAGTGGTAGGAGCAAACGGCATCTTTCCAGCTGTCAACAAACGGTTGCCCGTATTCGCTCAAGGGGGGGCCAGCGTATCAAAGCACTGTGTTAAAGATCTGAGGGAGAACTGTTTTAATCGTGGCGAGCTAAGAGTGGTCACACAGTGTGAAAAATTCAACGGAAACATTGGGGCGAAACCTCAGGGACGAAAGTTGAGGCCGATATTACTGGACCGTCCCGTAAGGCTCCACTAACTCATCAGATCCACCCCTCCACCACCTTTGATTTCTCTCCGACTTATGTCGGTTCTGGTCACTATAACAGTGGATACTGTGTAGCAATACAGAAAATGAACCGTTGAATCTCTTCAAGATCAATCAACACCCACCGTCAGGGGGGCGTTCCGTTAACACCAACTGTTCTGTTAGCTTCCGTCCACTAAAAAAACCTGAAGTAAATTGCTCCATCCGTAATAACTATTCACCCCCTTCCAGACGCATGTCGTCGCGCAGGGGGTCACTCAGGTCGCGTACGTAGACCTCCGAACTCGTAATCTTCTCGACCCCAAATGTACCGTCTAGGAAGTGACAAGGGGATATTCTTCGTCCATCTCGAACGGACTTCATAATAGATCCCTTCCTTTTCTATCCAACCTATCGTCCGTGGTATCAAGCATCGGAAGGGCAGAACAACGCCTCTCGGCGCGACATCAAAGACACAAAGCCAGCCGTCCAGGCAAAATTGCATGAACACGACACGATAATCCTCAAGACTCCATACATGCCCGACTTCGATCTATACCTTTAATAGTATTTTTTCTTCTTCTTTCTCTTGCTTGAGCCAACATCCGACGACAGCCTATTATTTTCGAACGGTTTCGTTCTTTGGCTCATTGGCCCTTCCTTTTTTGTTTGTGCCAGCGGACGCATTTTCCTTCTTCATACGGATTCTTCTGCGAGTTCTTCGTTGCTATAGACTAAAATACCCTCTTTCTGCGATCTTCGTTCCCCCCTTTCGTTATGCGATGACCTAGAAAATCCGTACCTATCATCGACAATTCGTTTTTCCTTCGACAATACAATACCTACCATCCTATCAAGATGGAGGTGTCACCGTCACCCGCGAGCCCAGCCCCGAATGGCGTGAGCTCGCCTTCGTTCCCTGCCATAGACCCAAATCAGCTCGTCGACCATCTCGTTGCTGTCATCGGCAGTACCCTCGGTGCGACGAAAGAGGAGCTCGAAAGCCCTGGTAGTCTTCTTCATAAGAGCCGCATTGGCGACACGATTCAAAGATGTTCCCGCTTCGCAGCAGATACCCAGCAATCCCTCTATGTCCAGAAGGATATCGCTCCTTCATCGCCTACTGAGGCTACACCTGATGAATCCAGTATGTGGTGCTTTCTTTCTTGATATCACGGAGGTATCTTGGCATGATCCTAACCTAACAACTCTGCAATAGGGGCTCCTTTCCATACATACACCCTCACAACCGAAATGTCCTCGCTCCCCACGACCGTGTCCTCCCTTGTCCTCCTCAAAAGAGCTCAACCACTCGACCCTGCGCTTCCGCTTACCGCCCAGATACTCATCACCAATCTCCCTGGTCCTGCTACGTTGAACGCGACGGTTGGCGAGCAAGGGCCTTCTACTTCTCCCTACGAGATCCTCCAGTCCCTGATCCATAACGCTTTGGTTCCCTACTTCGACGCCAATACCAAGACCCAACTTACAAACGGCACGAGAGGCCGAGCGGATGTCGACTCGAAGACTGGTATCCCAATCACGAAGAAGCGATGGAACGATTTGGAGCTCAGCTTGCTCCATCTCCAGGAGAATGTCGAGATCCCTCAGGTGTCCCTAACGTTCCATCCCGTCGTACAGTCAGCCCTCGAAGCCGCCCAGTTGGATAGAATGCGACCGTCTCTCGACCTGATCCCGGAAAGAATTTTACAGGATAGTTCGATTCTCAACAATTTACAGGCCAATGTCAACAGCTGGATCAAATCCATTCAGGCCATCACGAAGATGACGCGAGACTCATCGTCCGGTCCGGGCCAGGATCTCAAGTTCACCGCGAGCCAAGAGATCAACTTTTGGTTGTCGATGGAGTCTGCTCTCGAGGCCATCGAGGCCCAGCTGGAGAGTGATGGAGTTCTACTCACCCTGGGAATCCTGAAGCATGCGAAGCGTTTCCAGGCGACTGTAAGCTTCACCGCTGATACTGGCTTGAAGGAGGCTATGGAGAAGGTGCAAAAGTACAACCAACTCATGCGAGACTTCCCCCTCGACGAGCTACTCTCGGCCACTTCGCTGCCCAAGGTCCAGGACGCCCTTATCCAGATATTTGCGCATCTAAACAAGAAGCTGAAGATCTGCCCTTACCCTATCCGACGAGCTCTTCCGCTTGTTGAGGCCATCTCGGGTGACCTTGACGAGGTTCTCCACCGGCTACTTCCGGGCACCGAGTTGGTTGAGCTGGAGTATCCCGAGTTCCAGTCGGTTATGAAGGCCTGCGTTTCCATCTTTCAGACGTGGGAGGAGAGTATCAAGGAATTTACAAACGTTGCTCGTGAAGTCACTCGTCGCCGAAATGACAAGTTCATTCCGATTAAGGTCAACAAAAAGCACTCGGAACTTGAGGGCCGTCTCAAGTATGTGAGTACCTTCAGGGACAACCATGAACAGCTCCAGCGGACCATTGTCAACGTCTTGGGACCCAAGGCGTCTGTTGACGGCGTGGTCGAACCGGGAGACCCCACCGGCGCCATCGTCATTGAAGAGATGGGTGATGTCGACGCTGTTGAAGAGGTCAAGCAAGCATGGGAAGCCCTCAGGAACGTCGACCTCCTCGACGTCTCCCCTCAAGGGACGGAGAGGTGGGCGAGAGCCGAGAATGTTTACAACGAGCGCACGACGCGGGTAGAGAATTCCATCATCACCCGACTTAGAGACCGCCTAGGAACTGCAAAGAACGCAAATGAGATGTTCCGCGTCTTCTCCAAGTTCAACGCGCTTTTTGTGCGGCCAAAGATCAAGGGTGCTATTGCTGAGTACCAGCACCAACTTCTTGACCACGTCAAGCAGGCTATCAACGGCCTTCACGAGCGGTATAAGCAGCAATACGCCCACTCCGAGGCCCACGCCATGGCTCAATTGCGTGATCTCCCTCCTGTTTCCGGCGCCATCATCTGGGCCCGCCAAATCGAATTTCAGCTAGACGGATACATGAAGAAGGTAGAACATGTTCTCGGCGAGGAGTGGAAGGTACACTCCGAGGGTCAGAAACTCCTTCATGAAAGTAACCTCTTCAGGTCGAAGCTCGATACACGCCCAATTTTTGAGGCTTGGGCACGAGAAGTCAAGAGGAGAAAGATTTCGATTTCGGGTTTCCTATTCACCGTTAACAGGGTTCGATCATCTAACACCTTGGAACTCACTGTGAATTTTGACCAGCAAGTGATCACTTTATTTAAAGAGACTCGAAACCTGGCCTGGCAGAACTATTCGGTCCCGCATACCATCAGCTCGGTATCCAAGGATGCCAAGAGGGTGTATCCTTACGCCGTTAGTCTGATGGAGGGCGTGAGGACTTTCTCGCAGACTATGCGCCAGATCTCCGAGATGGGTGAGGAGGCTGTTCTTCTCAACGGCTACCGCAATGACGGCTTTGCCCTTATCAAGAAGGGCGTGCCGCTGAAGTGGGAATCCTTCGTGACCGCTTATGATGTCTTCTTCAATGCCAACCGAGCCAACCACTCCCTCGCAGAGCTTGGCATTGGCAAGGCAGGTGAGAGCAAGCACGGGATGTTCATCCGGGAGTTTGTGGCTGCCGTTTCCCTCCTCCAGTCCAAGACCATTACTTTGGCTTCCATCCATGCTACCGTGGAGAAGGCACTTGCGGAGCTTGCGATCTGCCCTTACGCGACCGACGAGTTCCAGTCTCGCTTGGAGACCATCCAAGCCGCCGTTGATCAGCTGAACTTGGAGCAGTATGTTAACCTGAACTTCTGGGTCGAAGGGATGAACCAGAAACTTAAGGACGTTCTTCTTGCCCGTTTGCAGCACGCCATCCATGCCTGGATTGGTGCTTTTGAGGATGAATATCTAGAAGAGGGTGGCCGGAAACAAGTTATCGACCCGGTCGAGGCAAAGAATGGTCCCGTCATGCCTCGCCTAGTGCACGAATTGGCCATGCGAAACCAGGTTATCTATCTCGACCCGCCGCTCGAGCATGCGCGAGCCGGATGGTTCCTCCATCTTCACGATTGGCTTGGCGTTGTTTGCAACCTCCCCAAGCTCAAGGCTACCCGGTACCAGATGGCACTCGCTGCTAAGAACGACGACGCCCGGTTCACCGATCTTCCCATGGAGTGCGCCGATGCTCTTTCTCGCGTCTACGTTGCCATGGAGGCCAAGCTGCGGGACATTAGTGCTTACGTCGACAAGTGGTTGCAGTTCCAATCACTGTGGGACTTGCAGTCAGAGCAAGTCTACGAGGCCATTGGCGAGAAGTTGTCGAGTTGGCTTCAGCTTCTCCAGGACATTCGCAAGACTCGTCAGACTTTCGACACCCAGGAAGTCAGCCAATCCTTCGGTCATATCACCATCGATTACGAGCAGGTCCAGACTCGCGTGAACACCAAGTATGATCAGTGGCAGCATGATATCCTCCTCAAATTTGCTAGCCGCCTCGGAGCTCGTATGCGAGATGTTTACGCCGACATGGACAAGATGCGCCGAGATCTCGAGCCCCAAACCCTCGAATCTGCCTCTACTGACAAGGCGGTCAAATTTATCACGGCTGTCCAGGCTTGCCGTAGGAACGTAAAGATCTGGGCACCGGAGATTGATATGTTTCGCCAGGGCCAGTCTACATTGGTCCGACAGCGATACCAGTTCCCTCAGGATTGGGTCGACATCGCCCAGATTGAAAGCGAATGGGACGCCATTAACGAGATGTTGGAGAAGAAGTCGAAGATTGTCAATGATCAGACGGATGCCCTCCGGGCTAAGATTATCGCCGAAGACAAGCTTGTGAATGAGCGAATTGCTGAAGCCGCTTCTCAATGGAACGAAGAGAAGCCCGTTTCCGGCACAATTCCTCCTGACGTCGCATCCGCTACTCTTACGCAATTTGAGAGCCGCATCACAGCTCTCCAAGAGCACTCTCAAATGGTTGCGAAGGCCAAGGAGGCACTTGATCTTCCGCCCAGCCCCGATTCTTCTCTCGATGCCATCATGGAGGAGGTCCAAGACTTCCAGTCCGTCTGGGCCAATCTCGCCACAATTTGGGCCAGCCTTAACGATACCCGCGAAACTCTCTGGACGGCAGTCCAACCCCGAAAAATCCGCGGCAAGATCGACGACCTTATCAAGAACACCAAGGAAATGCCGAGCCGGATGCGGCAGTATGCTGCATTTGAACATGTCCAGAAGATTCTGCGTGGTCTCTTGAAGGTCAATCCTATCCTTTCGGATCTCAAGTCGGATGCCATTCGGGACCGCCATTGGACCAAAATCTTCAAGCAGCTGCGTCCTGGCAAGCGATATTCCCCTGTCTCCATGACTCTCGGAGATGTTTGGGATCTCAATCTCGTTGCAACAGAAGCGATCGTGAAGGATATCATCGCCCAGGCGCAGGGCGAAATGGCCTTGGAGGAGTTCATCCGACAAGTCCGAGAGACGTGGACCAACTATGCTCTGGACCTAGTCAACTACCACAACAAGTGCCGTCTAATCCGCGGCTGGGATGACCTCTTTGCCAAGTGCAGTGAGAACCTCAACTCCTTGCAGGCTATGAAGCACTCGCCCTATTACAAGGAATTTGAGGAAGATGCCTCGGCCTGGGAGGACAAGTTGAACAGGCTCCATGTCCTCTTCGACATCTGGATAGACGTCCAGCGACAGTGGATCTACCTCGAAGGTGTCTTTACCGGTAATGCCGATATTAAGCATCTCCTGCCCATCGAGTCGGGCCGCTTCCAGAACATCAACAGCGAGTTCTTGGCCGTGATGAAGAAAGTCTACAAGCAACCGTACGTCTTGGAAGTTCTTACCATTCCGAATGTTCAAAAGTCCTTGGAGCGTCTGGCGGAACTTCTGAACAAGATCCAAAAGGCCCTTGGAGAGTACCTTGAGAAGGAACGTCTGTCATTCCCTCGATTCTACTTCGTCGGTGACGAGGATCTACTCGAAATGATTGGTAATAGCAACGACACTCTCCGTATTGCCAAACACTTTAAGAAGATGTTCGCCGGTATCTCGGGTCTCACCATGGACGATGATAACTCTATCATCACCGGATTCACGTCTAAAGAGGGTGAGGTTGTCAAACTTAAGAAAGAGATTTCCCTTGCCAAGACACCACGCATCAACGACTGGCTTACACTGCTGGAGGACGGCATGAAACGGACGCTCGACCACCTTCTCGCAGAGGCTGTCGAAGCCTACACGCCCATCTTCGAAGCTGAAACGCTTGACGGGGCGGCGTTTGACAAATACATGGAAGAATTTCCCAGCCAAATTGTCGTCCTGGCGACGCAAGTTGTATGGACGACGGCTGTTGAGAAGTCTCTCGCTGCAGGCGGGAAGACTCTGCAGACATTGTACAATCGCGAGGTTGGCATCCTGCGATACCTTGCCGACACCGTCCTTCGCGACCTCGGTGTAATTGAGCGAAAGAAGTGCGAACAGCTCATCACCGAGTGTGTCCATCAGCGTGACGTTATCGAAAAGCTGATCAAAGCAAATGCCACCCACGAGAAGCATTACCTGTGGCTCCTGCAGATGCGCTACGTCTACACCCCCGAAGGCGATTATCTCTCGCGTCTTTGCATCAAGATGGCCAATGCTAAGCTGGACTACGGCTTCGAGTATCTCGGTGTGCCGGACCGTCTTGTGCGGACCCCGCTTACGGACCGGTGCTTCGGTACTCTCACCCAGGCGCTTTGCCAGCGTCTCGGAGGCTCCCCCTATGGACCGGCAGGTACTGGTAAAACTGAGTCCGTCAAAGCCCTTGGTGTCCAGCTCGGACGGTTTACCCTCGTGTTCTGCTGTGATGACACGTTTGACTTCCAAGCAATGGGCCGTATCTTCCTCGGTATCTGCCAAGTCGGCGCGTGGGGTTGTTTCGATGAGTTCAACCGTCTGGAGGAGAGGATTCTATCTGCCGTCTCTCAGCAGATTCAAAACATTCAGCTCGGCCTTAAACAAGGTGTCGAAGACGACAATGCCCAGATTGAGCTCGTTGGACGACAACTACACGTCAGTCAGAATACCGGTATCTTCATCACCATGAACCCTGGTTATGCGGGCCGATCCAATCTCCCAGACAATTTGAAGAAGCTCTTCCGAAGTGTGGCCATGTCCAAGCCAGACAAGGAGCTGATTGCCGAAGTCATGTTGTATTCCCAGGGCTTCAACCAAGCAAAGCAGCTTTCGAAGCAGACAGTGCCCTTCTTCGACCAGTGTTCCAAACAGCTGTCGAAGCAGGCTCATTACGACTTTGGTCTCCGTGCCTTGAAGAGCGTTCTTGTCAGCTCCGGTGGCCTGAAGCGTGCTAGGCTCTCGAATGGCGAGGTCAATGCAGTTGACGACGCGGCGTTCGAGCCAGAAATCATCGTTCAGAGTATTCGCGAGACGATTGCTCCTAAGCTCATCCGAGATGATGTCGATATCATGGCCGGAATCGAGGAAGTCTGCTTCCCTGGCATCAAGTACGTGCCGGCCAACCTCGAGAAGCTCGAGAACGCCATTCGAACACTCGCCAGCGAAAGACAAATGGTTGTTACAGACTCCTGGATGACCAAGGTTCTTCAATTGTACCAGATTCAGAAAATCCATCATGGTGTTATGATGGTTGGAAACTCGGGCAGTGGCAAATCTGGTGCATGGAGGCTCTTGCTTGATGCTCTTCGCGTTGTTGAGGATATCGAGGGTATTTCCCACGTTATCGACTCCAAGGTCATGTCGAAGGAGGCCCTGTATGGTAACCTTGACTCGACAACGCGCGAGTGGACCGACGGCTTGTTCACGAGCATTCTTCGTAAGATCGTCGACAACCTCCGTGGCGAAGATACAAAGAGGCACTGGATCGTTTTCGATGGCGACGTTGACCCCGAGTGGGTTGAAAACTTGAACAGTGTCCTCGACGATAACAAACTCCTAACTCTGCCTAACGGAGAACGTCTCAACCTACCGCCGAACGTCCGCATCATGTTCGAAGTAGAGAACCTCAAATACGCGACCTTAGCCACTGTGAGTCGTTGCGGTATGGTCTGGTTCAATGAAGATATCGTATCCCCCAACATGATGGTCGCGAACTACCTCGAGCGATTGCGAACTGTCGTCTTCGAAGATCTTGATGAGGATGCCGTCGGCTCCGGCCAAAACCCCGCCAAGATGTTGGCTGTGCAGGCACAGGTCGCTGATCTACTGCAAACCTTCCTGACCAAGGATGATTTCATCCTTGCAGCACTCAAGGAAGCCGAGGGATATACGCACATCATGGACTTCACTATTGCCCGTGTCCTCAACACCCTATTCTCCCTATTAAACAAGGCGGTCCGAGATATCATCGAATACAATGCCCAGCATACCGACTTCCCATTGGACCACGAACAAATGGAAGGCTATATTTCCAAGAAGCTTCTCCTCGCCCTCGTTTGGTCGTTAACCGGAGACTGCCCACTTGGTGAGCGCAAACTCTTCGGCGACAAGCTTTGCGGTATCGCCCACTTTGGATCGCCCCCAGTCGATGGTTCCAGCTCTTTGATCGATTTTGATGTCTCACTACCCCAGGCCGAATGGACTTCTTGGCAAGCGCAAGTCCCGACAGTGGAGGTTAACACCCACTCTATCACACAGACCGACGTCGTCATTCCGACTCTGGACACGATCCGCCACGAGGATGTTCTCTACTCGTGGCTTGCCGAGCATAAACCTCTACTACTCTGCGGTCCTCCCGGTTCCGGTAAGACGATGACATTGTTCAGCGCTCTTCGCAAACTGCCTAATATGGAAGTCGTCGGCCTCAATTTCTCGAGCGCCACCACACCCGACCTCCTTATCAAGACCTTTGAACAGCACTGTGAATACAAGAAGACTCTGAACGGTGTTATCCTCTCGCCGAGGCAAATTGGTCGCTGGCTTGTCATCTTCTGTGACGAAATTAACCTTCCCGCCCCCGACAAATACGGAACTCAGCGGGCTATCTCGTTCCTGCGCCAGCTTGTTGAGCACAATGGTTTCTGGAGGACCTCCGACAAGTCCTGGGTTACCCTGGACAGGATTCAGTTCGTCGGTGCCTGCAACCCTCCAACGGATGCTGGCCGAACGCCTCTCGGCGCCAGGTTCCTGAGGCACGCACCCCTGATCATGGTAGACTATCCTGGCGAGCTTTCGCTCCTGCAGATTTACGGTACTTTCAACTCTGCCGTGCTCAAGATCATTCCTACGCTTCGCGGCTATGCCGACGCACTTACGCAAGCCATGGTCAAGTTCTATCTCCAGTCACAGCAGCGTTTCACACCTAAGATCCAGCCACACTACGTATACAGTCCTCGTGAACTTACTCGATGGGTCCGTGGTGTTTATGAGGCCATTCGACCTCTTGAAACTCTTACTCTCGAGGGTCTTGTCCGCATCTGGGCTCACGAAGCTCTTCGTCTCTTCCAGGATCGACTCGTCGCTGAAGAAGAGCGCCAGTGGACTGACGAAGCCGTCCGCCGAATTGCGCTCGACCTCTTCCCCACTATTGATGAAGAGAAGGCTCTTGGAGGACCGATCCTGTTCTCCAACTGGCTCTCGAGACATTATGTACCCGTCGACCGCGAACAGCTTCGAGACTTCGTCAAGGCCAGGTTGAAGACATTCTGCGAAGAGGAGGTCGACGTACCACTAATCCTCTTCAATGACGTTTTAGAGCACGTCTTGCGCATTGATCGTGTGTTCAGACAACCCCAGGGACATCTCATCTTGATCGGTGTCAGCGGAAGTGGAAAGACTACTCTGTCGCGATTCGTTGCCTGGATGAACGGTTTGAAGGTCTTCCAAATCAAGGTCCACGGCAAGTATACAGCGGAGGACTTTGATGATGACCTCCGAGATGTCCTGCGCCGTGCCGGATGCAAGGGCGAGAAGATTTGCTTCATCATGGATGAATCCAATGTCCTTGATTCCGGTTTCTTGGAACGTATGAACACACTCCTCGCCAACGCCGAAGTTCCTGGTCTGTTTGAGGGAGACGACTATGCTGCTCTTATGACAGCTTGCAAGGAAGGCGCTCAACGACAAAACCTACACCTCGACTCCCCCGAGGAACTCCACAAGTGGTTCACGCAGCAGATTGTCAAGAATCTCCATGTTGTCTTCACGATGAACCCACCAGAGGATGGTCTATCTTCCAAGGCAGCCACCAGTCCTGCTCTGTTCAATCGATGTGTGCTCAACTGGTTCGGTGATTGGTCTGACCAGGCCCTCTTCCAGGTCGGCCATGAACTTACCCAATCTGTTGATCTGGACCGTCACAATTACGCTGCTCCTGACACTATTCCCGTGGCGTACCGTGCTCTCTCGCTGCCGCCTTCTCATCGCGAGGCTATTGTCAACTCCATGGTTTACATTCACTACTCGCTGCAACGGTTCAATTCCAAGCTTCTGAAGCAACAAGGTCGGGTCACATACCTAACCCCTCGCCACTTCCTCGACTTTGTTGCTCAGTACGTCAAGCTCTACAATGAGAAGCGAGAGGACCTCGAAGAGCAACAGCGTCATCTCAACGCTGGTCTGGAGAAACTCCAGGATACCGTGGACAAAGTCAGCGACCTCCGTGTCAGCCTTGCAGAGAAGTCTGCGCAGCTTGATCGCAAGGGCGCAGAGGCAGATGAGAAGTTGAAGCGCATGCTCGCTGATCAGCAAGAGGCAGAGCAGCGCAAGGCCGCCTCCCTCGAGCTTCAGAAGGTTCTTGATGTCCAGCAGCGAGAAGTGACTTCGCGAAAGCAAATCGTCTTGGATGACCTCGCTAAGGCCGAGCCAGCCGTCGAAGAAGCGAAGGCCAGTGTTAGTAACATCAAGAGGCAGCATCTAACAGAAGTTCGTTCCATGAGCTCGCCTCCACAGGGTGTACGTCTCGCGCTCGAGGCCGTATGCGCGCTTCTCGGCAACAAAATTACGGACTGGAAATCGATTCAGGCCATCGTGCGAAAGGATGATTTCATTGCCAGCATCATCAACTTCAACAACGAAGAGAAACTAACAAAGTCTCTCCGGCTCAAGATGCGCAATGACTACATGGGCTCGCCCGATTTCACCTTTGAGAAGGTCAACCGCGCCTCGAAGGCTTGCGGTCCCCTCGTCCAGTGGGTGTCGGCCCAAGTTAACTACGCCGAGATTCTAGACAGGGTCGGCCCTCTCCGCGAGGAGGTCGCGCAACTCGAAGACCAGGCCCTACAGACCCAGGCTGAGGCCAAGGCCGTCGAACAGACAATTGACAGCTTGGAGAGCCGAATTGCCACTTACAAGGCAGAGTATGCCACTTTGATCGCCGAGACCGAGGCCATCAAGGCGGAGATGTTGAGGGTGCAGTCTAAGGTTGACAGGAGTGTCAAGCTACTCGACAGCCTGTCGTCCGAGAGGATTCGTTGGGAGGAAGGAAGCAAGTCTTTCGAGACTCAAATCAGCACCCTTGTCGGTGACGTCTTGATTGCAGCGGCCTTCTTGGCCTACAGTGGTCTCTATGACCAGACATTCCGAAAGTCAATGATGGACGACTGGCTTCATCAATTACATTTGTCGGGTGTCCTCTTCAAGGCGCACAATCCGGTGACCGAGTACCTCTCTACTGCCGATGAGCGGCTCAACTGGCAGCAGAACACTCTACCTGTGGACGATTTGTGCACGGAGAACGCCATCATCTTGAAGCGTTTCAACAGGTATCCTCTGATTATCGACCCCTCCGGTCGTGTCACAGAGTTCCTTCAGAAGGAGTGCAAGTCGCGCCGCTTGACTGTCACTAGCTTCTTGGACGATTCCTTCACCAAGCAGCTTGAGAGCGCTCTGCGATTCGGTAACCCGATCCTCATTCAAGACGCAGAGCATCTTGATCCGATCTTGAACCATGTTCTCAATAAGGAATACCAGAAGACAGGCGGTCGTGTTCTCATCCAGCTCGGCAAACAACAAATCGACTTTTCGCCTGCATTCAAGCTGTATCTCGCCACGCGAGACCCGTCGGCAACCTTTGCCCCCGACATTTGCAGCCGGACAACATTTGTCAACTTCACTGTTACGCAAAGCAGCTTGCAGACTCAATCTCTCAACCAAGTGCTCAAATCTGAACGACCAGACGTTGATGAGCGTCGATCCAACCTCATCAAGTTGCAGGGCGAGTTCAAGATCCATCTCCGACAACTTGAAAAGCGTCTTCTGCAGGCTCTTAACGAGTCTCGCGGAAATATCTTGGACGATGACAACGTTATCGAAACATTGGAGACCCTAAAGACAGAGGCGGCCGAGATTTCAGCCAAGATGAGGAATACTGAAGGCGTGATGACAGAGGTGGAGGAGATTACGCAGCAATACAGCATCATTGCCAAGTCTTGCAGTGCTGTCTTCGCCGTCCTTGAGCAGCTTCACTATCTCAATCACTTCTACCAGTTCTCTCTCCAGTACTTCCTCGACATTTTCGAGGCTGTGCTCCATAACAACAAGCACCTTGCGGGCGTGACGAATTATGATGCCCGCCGCGATATCATCGTCAAGGATCTGTTTGTCAATACCTTCCAGCGGACTGCCCTTGGTCTCCTTCAGAAGGACCGCGTTACTTTGGCAATGCTCCTTGTTCACGCTTCACCTATTCAGATGGATAAGACACTCCTCGAATTGATCATCAGCGACAGGGTTGAGGGTCAGGATATCTCGAGTAACCCCAGCCTGAAAGCTGACGCTATGAATAAGGCTAGGCGCATTCCTGCTCTCAAAGACAAGCTCGACATGGCACCTGAGGCCGATTGGGACAGGTTCTTCACCGAGGAGATTGCCGAGAACTTTGTGCCCCGCATCTGGGATAATACAGCCGACCCTGCAGAAAAGACTCTTCAGTCGCTCTTGCTCGTTAAGCTCTTCCGTCTTGATCGGTTTATCCCGGCGGCCGAGCGATTCGTGGCTGGTGTGTTCGGCCCCGCAATCTTCGATATCATCGAAGACTTGGGAGAGACAGTTGCCGAAGTGCCCGCCACCCGTCCCATCTCCCTGGTTTCTAGCCCTGGTTTCGATGCCAGTTACAAGGTCGACAATCTTGTCGAGAGACTGAATGTCAGGTGCACCAACATTGCCATGGGTTCTAATGAAGGCCTCTCCGGTGCCGATAAGGCCATTGCGAACGCCGCGCAGACAGGCTCTTGGGTGTTGGTCAAGAACGTCCATCTCGCGCCCACCTGGCTCCAGAGTCTGGAGAAACGCATGGAGAACCTCAATCCGCATGCGCAGTTCCGCCTCTTCCTTTCCATGGAATCCAGCCCCAAGATTCCGGTCAACCTGCTCCGGGCCAGCCGTGTACTCATGTACGAGCAGCCCGCTGGCGTGCGCGCCAACATGAAGGACTCCATGTCGTCGCTATCTACTCGTGCTACGAAGAGTCCTGTGGAGAGGACAAGGCTTTACTTGCTCTTGTCTTTCTTGCATGCGGTTGTCCAGGAGCGTCTGCGATACGCGCCTAAGCTCGGTTGGAAGGCCTATTGGGAGTTCAATGACAGTGACGTGAGTTTATTTCCCAGAATGCCCCCAACATCCAGTAGAGTCTTCGAGTACGCTAACAATGTCGATTACTACAGTACGAATGTTCTGCCTTCATCATCGACACCTGGATTGAGGCTGTCGCGCAGAACCGCACAAACATTGCTCCGCAGAACATCCCGTGGGAGATGATTCGTCACCTCGTCGTTGAGACTTATGGCGGCAAGATTGACAACGAAGGCGACTACCGCCTCCTGACCGATCTCGTCCGCAATCTCCTGACGCCGTCGGCCTACGATACCGGCCACAAGCTCGTCGACGATGCCGATACCAACCTCACGGTCCCTGAGGGCACGTCGTTGCCTGACTACTTAGAGTGGATCCACAAGCTCCCCGAGAGAGAGCCGCCTACGTACCTCGGCTTGCCAGCCAATGCCGAGAAGTTGTTGCTTGTAGGACTAGGACAGACGATGATTCAGAATGTGAAGAAGGTTACGGATAGGTTGGATGATCAGGAGAAGCTCATGGCATAAGCCATTGAAGGCTTTTGGGGGGCCACGATATACCGCTTCATACTTCAGCTGTTTTTCCTATGTACACAATTACGAGATTGGAGGAAAGTTGGACAGAGGAGTTCATTGGCTTAGACATTGCATGAGTATTTGAAAGGGTAGGAAGGATATTGCAGTGACCATTGCAACAATGGTTTTCTGATTTTCTCTTGTATTATTTTTTCTTTTTGCTAAAATTTTTTTTCGAATGCCTCCCTCGAACGGAGATTGATATCGTTACTGTTCCTAGAAAGTTGAAGAGAACTTGTTACATTAAGAATCGTGTTACATCGGACCTGTGTTTGGACATGCATCGAAAACAAGAAAGCAGGTCGAGATGAGAGAATAGACAAGAAACTGGCCGGTCCTGCCCCCCCGAAAACCACCGAATGGGGGGTGGAGTTAGTTAGATACATGAAAATATGAAGGAAAAGTGAGATAAGAAAACCAAAAATAAGAATGAAGGAGAAACCAAAAGGGAGAAGAAAGAACAGAAAAGAAGCCTCGCTATCGCCTAGTTCATCATATCGTATCCCGTTGTACCCTCCTCCATCAAACTCACATGTGGATTCTCTTGATCATATCCCAGATCATCGGGAAAGGAAAATCTGCTTATGAATTCTCTAGTGTACTGAAATATTTCGTCCATGTAACGCCGTTCTCCCGAGGTGACGGGGACCGGGGAAGGGAAGGTAAGGTATGCATACTCATCCAAGAACGGGTCAAGGAGGTCAATCTTAGGCTCCCCCAACGCCACGGCAGCATCGCGGGCTAAGGTGAGGAGAGCCGTGGGGGAGGAGGATCTCGTGGCCTCTTCCAGTATGTGACCATTGGTAGATACCGCCGCATCCCCAGCGTGAGATCTGGAAACCGTCGTCAAAATCATCGAAGTCATAGTCAAGAGAAATTCCGATGTCGTGATGCCGAAACCTTTGAGAACGAGTCGGGCCCAGGGACAATAGTTTCCTGGGAGATCGTAGAAGCAGCACCCCCACAGGAAGCAGAAGACGTAAACGGTAGCCTTCCAGGTAGGGTCGTTGCGGTCGCCTGCGGTTAGAATGCTGGAGGGAGGGAGTCTCTCGAAGGGTCCGTTGAGCTTTTTGATGCACCAGGCGAGACAGTCGGGCAGGATTCTGAGGAACTGGCTCTTTTGGCCTTTCGGTAGTTGTTGGTTGCAGAGAAGCGTTTGCATCATCTGTTCTCGCCAATCCTTTCCATAGATCTCCGCCTCTCCCAGCGCTTGCTCTCCCGTTTGCATCAACTTTGAGTACTCATCCAAGCCGAAGTTGATCAACATAAATCGGGGCATATCGATGATCTTCGGGTAGGTTTCCAGGGGTTGCGGGTTGCGCGTTGCCTGAGTTATCGAGCCGGGAATATCAATGACCTTGGAGCCGGTTTTCGAGGGTTGCGGGTTGCGCGTTGTCTGGGCCACCGAGCTGGAAATATCAATGATCTTGGGGTAGGTTCTCGGGGGTTGTGCATTGCGCGTTGCCTGGGCTATCAAGCCTTCAACTCCAGCGCGCACCATCCGGGCAATGTCCTGCGTATCCTGCGTGTTCTGTGTGTGGTACATGTCCTGCGGTTGATATCCAACTCGCCGAGCAATATATCCTCGGAGAATGTAGAGAAGGTGGCAGAACAGAATACCATCCTCACTTCCACGGCCCTTGAGCTCCATGATAAGCCTATTGATGTATTCCCTTATCTGCACGGCCTCATCCGCCTCGCAAGTCCTGGCACAGTTGACCAATAGGTCCAAGAAAAGCCTCGGTATCGTGCACTGGGAAAGTTGTGTCCAGTAGATGGGGAAGGCGTGGCGACCATCGGAAACAGCCTGGTGGAAGTCGGCGGCGCTGAGCAGTCGCTTATTATTCCGGGAGTCGCCCGCGGCGCGGTTCTTATAGACCCCATGTTTGTTAAACTGGTTGACGAATTGTCTCTCGCTGTCAAAGCGTATTCTTTGTGTGAGCGAACAATGGCATTATACTCCCAAGGGCACAAGCTCTGTCCAAGGCGTAGCGGACTTACGTTGCAGGGAAATCCAGCTCTCTTCGAGCCACTTCTACTACTTCTTGGAGGGACATTCGATCGTAGAGGCCGGCAAAGGTCCATCTGTTTTTGTCCCATTTTTCATCAGGAACACGCGGTTGGTTCTTCTTTTTCCGGTTTCCGTCTGTCACGTTCTGTCGAGGCATGATGCAGAAAAACGCTGCATAGTCTAAGAAAAGAGAGAGTTTTCTCTAAGCGGGGAGTGTGGGAGGCCGATGAGATCACCGAGGGGCATTCGCGGGGGAGAGGGCGTGCATAAATCCATCAGGCATGGAGGCGATGAACGACCAGGCTGAGAGAGGCTTTATATGTTGAGCCAGATTGGTCGTTGTGAGCTGGCGCTGATAGTCGTTTCCGGCTACCACAAGATATTAAGTGTAAGAGCAGGAACGCCGCCGCCATATGGAAGTTTCAAACATATATATCTACATTTCTGAAATTACAAAATGGCGAGCGAAATGGACAGGATGCAAATTCTAGCACGACAAGATTAGAGGGTTCGCGGTTCGCGGTTCGCGGTCCATGAAGCTGATGGTGGTGACGAAGACCAATAAAGAGAGGAAGGTGTGACAGGCATCAACGCAGCAGAATGCAGGACGCTCAACTTCCCCACGCAAGCAGGTGCCGTGTCGTATTGTGGTTGGAAAGGTGAGCCAGGTCATATAAGCCTGGCACCGAAACTGACCTGGGCAGGGGAAACTCAGGGTGCCAAAAGCCTCCCGTCTCGCCGGGTCCCCCAGAGAGGGCCCTTGGCCCATCAGTTTCTTCAATGTTCCAACTTCCAATTGCATGGGAGTTCGCCTTCGCCGAGCATTCCGCACTTATCTCAGGGTCGCCTTGATCGTCGAGGCACTCTCCTTGCTGTGGTGGTGGTGGCTGTGGTGGTGGCTCTGGTGGTGGCTCTGGCGGTGGCTGTCGCTGAAAATGGAAGAACGACGTGGCTGGAACAGCACCCGCAATTGCAAGGCACACACCGCGCCGTCAATGAACCGCCAGTTGCAAGGAGACCGATTATCTAAGTGGACCTGACGATTCGGACAAGGGAGAAGGAGCGAGCACACCCAAACCCCCTCTCCCGTCATCTCAGTAACAGTCAGTTGGTGAACCCGTTACTAAGTGGAATTCGACTACCTTCGTACCTCGACTATTTTACTACTACTCCACGTGCGAGTGAAGAGGGGGGGATGGAGGACAACTCTCAGCTGTCGCAAAAGACTTTAGCTCAACTCTAACACGATAAACTTGGAGCCCTCAAGGTCTAATCACGGGAATCGCCCATGTTGCCAGACGTCCTCCAGGTGCTGGTACATTTATTTCTCTGGCAGTGAGGGGTCAATACTTTTCTTTTCTCCAAAACTCCAAATTGATCAATAAAACGCACTGCCAAGGTAACAGAGCCCGAAGGATGGCACATGAGTGTCCAGTCCGGGCCAGTCCGCATCAGTCTCGGCCCTCCAATTCAATCCGGGCTCTGAGGGTTGGTCATGCAGACACACCAAGACACCATCCATCTCTCTACTTAGTACACTTCTAAACCACGATGCACCAGCACAACTCACAACTCGGATGGGATCTCACCCTCGCGTTTCGTGTCGCGTACCGGGCAATGAGGATCCGATACCGTGGCAGGTGCTTCCTGTATTGCAGTATGCGGTTTGCGGTACACGACCCTTGGTGATTGCAAAGAAGGCCTATCGAACAATCTGCCTGAGAGACATTTAGCACATCAATTGATCGCTCGATGCAGGGGGTCTTGCCCTTGGTGTCACGTCGAGGGCAGCAACGAGGTTATTGCGGACGGTGGGTGGAGGTAAAAAAATTGCATCTCAAAGAGGCTAAAAGAGAACATTAAGGCGTACCCGGGTCTGTCCAGCTCTTGCCCGGGATTTGGACATGGACCCATATTCATCAGGTGGCCCGGTTTTAGGTCCGGCCCCGGCCGCAGTCGGAAAACCGGGCACGATCAAACGATGTCCCTGCAAAACCGCCCAATCCCTCTCTGTAGGCGGGACTTCGATTATAAACCGCACGTAAACGTCAAATCAAGCTGCGAGGTGCAACCCAAATCTCTCCACACTTACCCCGTAGTTATAAATTACCTGTGCAATGTTCGTGGGCCGTGAGGGGAAGGACCACTTCATTTCAGGCAGCAAGAAACATTAAAAGCCAGTGCACACAGAGCTCGATTTACCCCTCTCCCGCAAAAGCGTCCCAGGCTCCCAGGCCTTCTCTGGTGGTTGTAAAATTTGATGAAAGTCCCGAAGCAACACTTCGAAGGCATTTGATCCAGTGCATCCAATGCATCGATCCCCTCCACGCAGAGGCCATGGGGTGAAGAGCTGAGACATGAGAGGCCAAAAACGACGGTGACGCATGCACCCCGTAGTTCCGCGTAATTATGTACTTCGTAACTTCCTGCAAAGTGTATCCCTCATGTACTTTCTGCATGTTGGGTGCTCTTGCTTCTCTTGCACATCGCACATGCCTGACGCTACCCCTCTAGTACATGAGTACCACTTCTGTACAAGCGTCCAACTGCTCCTTCCCTCCCTCAAGCTCCTTCCCCACCACCCACAGGTGACCATGACACCCCATAACATCACCATCAATTTATGCGGTTCCAGTTACGAGTACAGTTGTACCACTACCTAGTGCAAATTGTAAGGTCCGACCTGCATCTGCCGCTCCTACTGCATCATTGACCCCTTCCGTCATAGATTGCTACCTTCATAATCCGTAAAACCTACGTCTCCCCAACGTATGAAGTAGTTTATGTCGAGTGAGCAAAGCTGCCTCACACCATGTAGCACCTCGACTAAAGCTGCCATTACATCAATCCCCCATTGTCTGCTTCGAAAATCGCCTGTTTTTAAATATCCAAGACAACCCAATCCTTGTGCCCATCCATCCCACTTTGCTTCCCTTTTCCGAAATACCATCAACCGCACGAATTCGACCTCCATCGAATCTCGCCCACGAACTTGAATTTATTGACCCGACTACACCTGCTTCGAAAAGAAGGAAATATCCGATACACGAGACCGAGCGAAACCTAGATCATTGAGAACCGGCCAAATCTCCGAACGAACAAGACACAATGGTCGACTACAACGCCTGTACGGAACCCCTCTTATAGCTTGGTGATGGCCCGACATGAACATGAACCCACCTTACAGCACCCTCGAGAGCCCTTAGCATTCCCGCCCAACCACACATCCAGTGCTCTAAATAGTCATGGGCTAACATACGTTTGTCTGCATCTTTCAGGGAACCCCTTCGCCCGTCGCGAGACTCATACGCCCCAGTCCATCACAGCATACAAGGTCCTGACTCTCCTGACCTGGTTGCTTGCCGTCCTTACCTCGGTCTACTATACTGTTGAAGAACCTCGGGATGGCTTCACGATCAGGAGGAGAATATGGGATCTTAACGACCTATACCCCACTGGATTCACCCTAAATCCCATTATTGCGAGCGTCTACTGGTATGTTCATCACCTCCTTCCGACCATCGTGATCCCCTATTAGTCCTCCTGCAGTTATTCACTGGCGGTCAAATGGCAGGATTCTTCTCTTCCTCTTGCAAGTCGGCTATATTAGCCAGCTCTTTTCTAGCGACGCTGCCCGCGTCACTGCCGCCGCCAATGTCGGCAGCCACTTCATCCTAAACAATCTGCTCCACTTCGGATTCGTGATGCTCTTCGTCCGCTCCCACTTCATCTGGGCTGAGGTGGTTCAGGTCATCAACTTCTTCAACCTCCTGAATCTGTACTTCCTCCACCGCACCAACCCAATCCTCATCCACATCGCCTCTGCGTCGGGACCTCTGGCCTGGGCCTTCGTTGCTTTGTACTGGAATGGTGCACTCATGGTCCGCCATCCCGATCACCTTGTCGACAGAGTGTTTGCCAACATCTTCATCTGGTCCATCCCCGTATTTGGACACTTCTGCTTGTTGATCTTCAAGGTTGGTTCTCCTGGTCCCGATGGTGCACCGTCGTAATACTTAACATATCGTGCCTTGATACAGGACTACACCATCGGTTTCTCCCTCAGTATCCTCTCCGCTGCTCTCGGTGTTGGCCAGTTCTTCCACCGGGTCGTCGCCCTCCAGTGGATCTTTGCCTTCGTTAGCATGGCTACCCTCTTCCTCAGCAGCAGCGCTGTCGCTAGTCGTGTCTGGCTTCGACGAGAAGCCCCCCCTCCCGCCGACCAGGAGCGCGCTCCTCTTCTCAACGACGAGAATTAAGCGGGGAACATGAGAGTGGGAGAAATGTGCGGCTGAGCCTAGTGACTCTCAAATCAGTCACACATTGTGAAGGGGTAGGTGTCGTGTGAGTTCTCGAGACTCGATAGTAGTGTGTTGGTATAGGGAATATGGGTATGCATGCGGGCCGTAATGGAGCGAGGGACCTGCCTCCTTCTCACACTTCACCCGGACATCGTCTTTCCCGGTGAAGCGCCCCACGCAAGAGAGTTGACGAACCTAATTCCAGTTGCGTTCTTCTCCCCAAAAGTGTGGTCACACAGAGTTTTATGGGCATTACCAGGAATGCTAGTCAAGCTGGCATATGATGGACAGTACACATAATGTTACAACTGAAACGAGTCTGGTGGATGGTTATCGTTTTGTTTTTGTTTTTTCTAATACTGCACGAATCCCGTGCTCAGTATCAATCAGTAATGGAACTAATACTGCCTTTTCTTTGACCTTTCATTCGGCGTAAGAGGAAGAGAGGCGTCAAGCAGAAACTGGACAGTGAAAGCGGCAGGAACGAATCCTCGGAAGGGGGATGTCGCGGTGCGCTTGTATCCATTCCGGTTCTGAAGTTACGAAGCCGGGTTTCATCATCACTAGGCTCCGAACCCATGCCGGGCCGGGACTCCGAACGATCGGGATGGAGTGGAGCGAACCAAGATTCAAATTGCGCTATTTGAATCCCGCGATAATCTCTCGAGCTCTTATCGATAAAGCTCTCCCTCACCACCAAAAAAATAAAAATAAAAATTTCCCCCTTCTCTCAACTCCCCAATCCCGGAAAAAACCATCTCCCAAACCCAACAATGGAAACCTCCCCAACAAACCCCCAAACACAATGAAACCCCCACGACCCATCCTCCCGTTCCCCATCCCCCTTCACATCGGCACCGACATATGCCGCGTCTCGCGCATCCTCTCCATCCTGACGAATCCGAAGCGCGGGAGGCGGTTTGTCGATCGCGTGCTCTCGCCCGAGGAGAGGGGGTTGAGGCGCGTGAGGAGCGCTTTGGGCGAGGGGTATTGGGGGAAGGAGGCGTGGAGGGGTGGTGATGTTGGGGTGGCGGAGTTTGTTGCTGGACGGTTCGTTGTCCTTTTTTTCTTCCATTCGTTTTCCGCACTCAAGCGATCGATGACGGTGAAGGGGAGGGGCTAACTTTCATTTTCGGCGAGAAAATAGATTCGCAGCGAAAGAAGCCGCGTTCAAGGCGCACCCATTTCGGCGATTAACGTTTCACGATATTGTCATTCGACCTACGTCCGACGGAGAGGAATCCGGGCCCATCGTCGCCGTTATACGGGGCGAGGAGGTGGATCAAATGGCGATGGTGTCCATTAGCCATGATGGGGACTATGCGACGGCCGTCTGTTTGGGATTTGATCCTACGAGGAAACAGCCGAGTGATCGGTGATAATAAGGAGATGGAGAACGATTGCGACTCTACCTACTACCTTGACCTGCCACATCTCAGACGCGACACACGCGACCGAGCGAGAATTGCCGAACAGGTAGACTCCACGGGGTCTCTCGAACACGATCTATTCACTGCATTACCAGGGTTCAAGCACGATAACCTATATCGAGAAAAGTGAAAATTCTACGCTCCAACAACCCAATACCCAATAATTCAATCCGAATATCGTCGTGGCTAGTCATCGGTTCGCCATCTGTATGCCGGTCTGTACGGCTTCTGCGGGCCGCCCTGCGAACCCGCCGAGTGCCGCCGTTCTGCTTGGCACTGCGCGCATCTCTCATGGCGATTGCGGTCCTTCTCATGCTGCCTCGGGGAGGTTCTATTATTCCAATCATCCTTCCAGAAGCTCGGCTCTCGCGGATTCTCGGAAGTAAGTCTGATCGGCTCTTGGCGAGGGACGTAGTCGATGTGGCCTCCCGCCCGAGGTAGCCAGGGATCTATCTCCTTGCCATTCTAGAATAAGAGATCGAGAGGGAACCCTGGATTGAACGGGACGGCTGCTTCGATGCGCGACATGTCGGTCTTGCTCAGACTGGTGATTATGGCCTCCAAGGTTCTTTCGAGCAAACCGATCGTTGGGTTGGAGATTAAAGGGAAGACATAGGGCTGCTTTTGCATCACATAGGCCAAGGCGATGCAGCCAAGCGTTGTCCTCTTTTCTCCCGCGATGGCCTCGAGAGCCCTGCTCAACTTGAGTTGGTTGTCGGTGAGGGTTGGCTTCCGGCCCTTGGAGGTTGCGCGGTGCTTTGCTGTCGAAAACGCAGGACCGCTGAAGGCGCCGCTGGCGACTATCGCCATACCCTCAGATAGGGCCATGGGGGCAATGTCTCGCTCAATATCCCGGCTAGCGGCAGACCAGCGGCCTTGGTAGATGGAGAACGGTCTCAGACCATGGCCGCGGGCATACTCATTGGCCCGGCTGTGTGCCTACATTTAGTTTCTAGGATATAACACCCAATGGCCAGCGTGATATATATCGCCTACCTGACTACCCAGGCAGGCATGTTACTCGCCCCAAGATATAAGACCTTGCCGGCGGCGACGAGGTGATTCAACGACTGCATGAGCTCGGGGAAGTCGGTCGCCTGATCCCACCAGTGGACATACAACTATGAGAGAGAGAGAGAGTCAGCCAACAAATACCATTATCTAGGAGATCGCGTTCCATCTCACGGTGAACGGCACTCACGATGTCGATATAGTCAGTCTGGAGATTCTCCAGGCTTGTGTGGACAGAGGTCGTCAGGCTTTTCGCGCTGTTGCCGGTGGAATTTATCATAATCTCGCCCTCACCGTGTTCGGCGCGGAAGTTGGTCGAGTATTTGGTTGCGATTACTAGTTTGATTTCGGCGTTAATAGTCGACTGGACGTTTATCCCTGGTCGAAACCGGGCGTATATACAGGGGACTAGGAACTTCTATTCTTTTAGCTTACCAAGCTGATCTCGGATGTGCCTCCTCGCCATCCAGCCACCAATGATTCTCTCTGACTCGCCTCCTTGATAATTGTTGGCAGTGTCTATAAAGTTACCTATGCCATGTCAGTAATAGCTGGGTAGGTGATGGTTACCGACTGCCAATCCGCTCGGTTCTTACCGCCCTAGTAGTTCGGTCAGTCTCTGCCGTATCCCCAGAGTGAGTCCTTACAGAGGCAACACACATGGTCATAGTAGAAATCCAGAACCGTTTCAGCCTCGTCCTGGGAGGATCCTTCACCATCCCTATATACATAAAATATCATCAGCATTCCATCACACATCAGTATGTAGTTCATAAATGTTAGAGTGTTTTGCTTACCAGCCTCTGCCAAAGTTCATTCCACTCAGACAGAATGGGCTTACTCTTACCGATGCACTGGGAGAGAGCAGGCGATATCGGCCCAAGGGGCTCTTAGGAGAAGGAGGAGACGGGATGCTAGACATGTTATGCACCATGGTGTCTAGTGTTGTGATGTATTGAAAAGCTAGGATTCTTAGTTGATGATGTTTGGAGATGATTATAGGTTATGTTGGAGAAGAGAGTGGTTGGTAGTTAGTACAAGAAGGGAAAAGTCGAAGATTGAGAAATAAACTTAGCCACAAACTCTTGAAAAGATCCTTCATAAAAGCTCATAGTCTGTTCATCTACCTCCAGGGTGATTCTCATGGAACATTTGAAGCCGTTATTGTGCAGGAGATCAACGTAAGTTTAGCAACATAAGAAGTATGTGCAAGTGAGATCACATTTTAGCCGTACTTCAGTAGTAGAAGTAGCAGCAGTAGCAGCTCTTTCCTAATTCAAGAGGTACACCACCCTCTAGAGAACTGCTTCCGGTCCTTCTTTCCTTAAATAACTAGGCTGGTCTACGGGGGATTGATGGCTCTTTCTTCTTTCACTAACACCTTGACCGAGGTTTACACAATAAATCAATGGCTTCAAATCCAGTTCTATGTTCACCGCAGGAACATGAACTCTGGCGAGCATACTAGTGTCATGAGTAAATCGGCTCCCCTCTATCTGGAATTGCTATGGATTTACCTACTGACATTCAACATGGGTTCTTCCTCCGTCCATCGCCAGTTTCAGAACTCGCAGGCCTGAACAGGGACGGCAAGGCAATCCCAGTCCCTGGTCATGGCTTTCAGGTCAACTCGTTTGAGGGTATATCTGCCTCGGAGACCGGAGAATCGCTCTTGGATCTACGACCCTACGGGTTCGGGTTGCTAGTGGCCGAGTAAGTTACCTGATATTTGCCGGAGAGCGCTCTCTAATAGGAGGGGTACGGATTTTCAGATTTTCAGATATCAGTGTTCCTCTGGATGACAGTATATCCGAAGATAGTCATTCCTCTCCGAGGCGGTCTTATTCGACCGGCCCGCCAGCTCAGCCGGTCGATATCTCGGAAGATGGCAGCTCTCGGTTGTTTACACGGAAAGCAGCATATTCCGAATCGCCTAGCTCCGACTTAGCCCACGCCGGTGACCGTAAGAAAAGGGGTGCGTCCTCGGATGCTACCCACCAAAGTGTAGCGGAAGGCCCCACACACATGACGAAAAGCCATGTGAGATTCCAGTCAGCTCGCCATGTTCCTATAAGGCGCAGAAGGCGTAGGCGACGTAAGCCCTCGTGCCCACGCGGGCCCGAGAGGCTTGGCCATTTTAAGATGCCCGGGGAGACACCGAACTTGTCGAGATTTAAAATCCCAAGCCAATCGAAAGAGCGGCCTATTCCAGGGACGGCTGCGTATCAGGGCAACGATGGTTTTGAAGGGGCGGAAACAGTTCCGGGAAAGAACATGGTATTGGCGTCAAGGAGCAAGCCCCGAGCTATCCCAGGAGTGGGAACGTTGTCCCTTGCCAGGCGAGGTCTTCGCAAAGCCACAGATAATTCAAAGCTACCACCCGCCAATGGTAGTGTTCTTGCGTCGACTAACACTAACGATGATGTCACGATCGAGGGAGCAAATACTAGCAACCGGCTACCAAGCATGTTACCAAGCAGTGAGGCTTCTGTACAGCACAGCTTTTCTTCTGATGCCTGGGTGAATAGTGGTCACACTCCACGCCATTCCCTTCCTAGCACCGAAAAGAACATTGGTGAGAGTGAGAACCCTACTAAGCCATTCTCAAAGTTGTCTTCAAGAACGACCACTAACATGGAATCAACCCCATGTGAAAGTCGAATTTAGCGGGGGGCTGGACGAAGAGAATCTTGACGATCTCGCCGAGAAAGTTCCAGAAACACCGCTCCGGCGTCCCTCGCCGAAGCCGAGTTACTTCTCGGCGCTTGCTTGTCCACTGGAAAGCCCACAAAGCGCTGGCTATCCCTCAATTCTCTCGTGGAGTGGCCGAATGCCTATTATTTCTGCTTCAGATCCACGATTCCCTTCCTGGAGGGAATTCATCTTACACCCAGCAGCAACCGACAGAGATAAGGTGCCGCCCGTTACAACAGATGGTTTGGGGGGATGTCAATGAATACCGGAGGTAAACAACGCCAGCCCTTCTACTTGGATGGTTAACGGATGCGAGACGGCCTGCAGAAATTTATTGATCCAATTTCGTAATATGGTTTGGGAGCATTTCATACATGGGTTCGCCATACTAATCGACACACTATTAATACACCCCCCCTACTCTGTCTTGAGGACAGCGATGGTGTCCCCATTCTTCACTACCTTTTCTGGCATAAGCCTGGAAATTGGAACAAGGAGGGAGGCCAATACAACAAGCCAAAATGTGGTCACTATCTGCACCAAAAACCAAATACCCGAGCCGACAATGGGCAGCGCAACTTTGAGGATTTCGCTGGGCTGAATGAGCTGTTCGTGCTCGACAATGTACAGACGGGTTCGTCCGCCCGGAGCAGAGGGATCCTCGGGGTCGCATGGGGGTAGGAATTGACCTTGAGCATCGAGGGTTCGTTGAACGAGACGAAAGATGAGAGTGGATTTGATCGTTGGCGAGTGGAAGGGGATGAATTTGGGATGGACGTTTTCTGAGATGTGAGCTGTAAGTGTAGCCGTTCGTTGATCATAGACTAAAATGGAAAGTCAATGTCAGTTTAGCGTGGCAGTAGCTTTGATATAATTGATATTTATCTCAAAAGGCACTAGCATCATAGTTGCTGTTGTAATAATAAGAGGGCCGTGAAGCCATACCTGCGGATTCGAGATTGAAGCTAGAAATGTCGACAAACATGCATCTTAACCTATAGAGAAGACGAGTGATGTGACGCGAGTTTATGGGAGGGAGAGGGAGATATGGAATGTGGATGTCATCGAAAGAAGGAACTCGGATGAGAGGATGGACGAAGGAGGAGGTGGGGAGAAAGTAGGTGTTGAAAGCATCGCGTTGATCGTCGGGTACGCCAAAGGCGAACTTCTTCATCAGGGACTTGATGTCCTTGACTGCGGGTGAGAGGAGAGTTAGGTCAACCGGAAGAATTGTCTTTTTCTCTTTTCAAAAATAGTGAAGAGCTTGATATCTAACCTGGGTGATCCATGATGAATCGTATTCAAAGATCCAAGAATTGTGCCAGCCTCGAAGCTTGAAGGGTTGAATCGGAGCTCGTCGTTCCTATCGTTGGAGGTGTGGTGGTTGTCTTGGTGGTTACGGGGATCGGGGCAGCTCTTGCGGTGATGCGAGGTGATGCGAAGTGATGCTTCCAAAGAATTGCGAGTGCGTGCCTGGTACTGATGTGGATTATCGCAATTGAGTTGCGGAGTTGCTGAATCGACTCGCCCAACTTGGCGAGAATTTGGGATTTATTATAACTGAGAATCTGGTGATGCAGGAGATGGGAAGGAATGTTGAACACAGTGAGGAATGAATGATAGATATATTTGCATGTGAGAGAGGAAGCAGGTCGAGCGATAGGTGAGAGCTACTTCGTACTTCGTGGCGATTTGTATAAGTGCCCGTTCAAGTTAGATCGGGCGTCAAGTGTCGTCATAGATGGGTTTTCGGAGGCAGCGGGAGAGCGAAGATGGGGCGACGATTGATCCCATTTGATGCTGCTCTCTTGGTCAGGTCGGGACTATCTAACGACTTCGTTCGTAGGGCAGGAAAACTTGGCTCTGATGATACTTCCAGACACAATGTTTCTCCCAAGGTATAAAACAGGTATCTCGTCTTCCTGCTTGCAAGTGGTGACACGACAGGGGAAAAAAAGAAAAAACTTGGCGGCAAGAAGCTTTGAAGGCACAGGTACGAAATCAGGAACCCCAGGTTGGTTCAGTCCGAACAAGGTCTCACTTGAAAACGGAACATTTGAAACTCAATAGTTGTAGCTACAAGTCCTCACGCTTCGACTAGACATTGCTAGGCACTATATTGTACCAAAAAACAGCTCGTAAAGAAAAGAAAGACAAGCCCCAAGTCCCATCGTAGACGCCATATCCTCGTACATGTTTTCTGCATATTTCCTTTTCCGAAGCTTCGTAACATCTCCCCATCCGCGATACTTCCCCGCAGTCCGAACCTCCGAGCCACTCCTTTTCTGCCCTAGTTGATATCATAGAGAAGCAGCAAAACCTTTCCCCTGAGATCCAAGAAAATCCTGCGAAAAAGAAAAGAAGGCGACAGGCAGAACTATATACCTCGTTACCCACAATTCAAAGAGCCCACCCTCAACCATCTAGTCCGACAGCCCAAGCCCAAACCTTTCCCAACTAATACCAACCGCACACTCCCAAGAAACTCCCCCAACCACCTGCAGTTCAATAGTCCCTGCTACTCCTCCTCCGACTGTGTCTCCTCTCTGACTCATACGTACTACTCTCTGCCCTCCTGCTCCCCCTCCTTGGCGGCAACAAGTCCTCCTCCACCACAACAATCTCATCGTCATCGCTAACCGTGCTCACCGTCCGCGGCGCCCTCGCCCTACTAACCCTCCTTCTCCTCTCCACATAAATCTCACTATCACTCTCCGGCGGCTCGGCATCAACAATAATCGGGCGCGGAGCACCTCCCCTACTACTATGCCTCCTCATTTCCCCACCACCTCCGCCCCCGCTCTCCCTCATCCTCACCTCCACAGTTTCCCGCACTCTCACACCCGAGCGGGACCGTGACCCTCCTCCCCCTCGCCGCCTCCTACCTAGAGTGCCTAGCGTCAGCACCGAGCTGCCGCCTATGTAACTTGATGCCGTTTCG
Source organism: Scedosporium apiospermum (assembly GCF_000732125.1). Lineage (NCBI taxonomy): Eukaryota > Fungi > Ascomycota > Sordariomycetes > Microascales > Microascaceae > Scedosporium > Scedosporium apiospermum. Next base: position 1,411,840 of record NW_015971811.1, on the reverse strand, counting down.
CTGTAGACGGGCGGCGCGATGTTGAGACATGTGTAGATGAGGAAGATGACGAGGAGGAACCCGGCTATGGAGCCGAGGACGATGCCGGCGACGACGCCGGGGTGAGGGGAGGAGTTGAGGTCGCTGTAGGCGGAGGGGACGGAGCCGACAGTTTGCTCGTCGTCGCGCGGGAGGAGGTGGAGGGGTCGTGCGATTGGGATGTCGATAGCGGGCATCGTGACTCGTTCTTTTTCCGCCTCTTTCGCGCGCGCACTTTCGATCAGTTGTTTTTTTTTTTTTTTTCCTTCCTTTTTCCTGGGATATCCGTTTGGGGTCCGGGAGACCTTGAATTTGCGACTCGTAAGGCGTAGGTCTTTTTCAACACCCTCTAAGACGTCGGCTGCCTCGAGGCAGGACCTGGGGTCGGTACATCAATGGAACTAACCCCACCAACTGTGAAAGTAAATAATTCAATGTCGTAATAAAAGGTAGCTCATTCAGCCTCGAGAATTGGGTTGGCGATGCAGTGAATCCGAAATAGCGCTAAATAGCTTCCCGCGATCGTTATGGTGGGGATTTCTTGGAGGAAAAAAAGAAGTTCGGGCAGGTCGAAAAGATGCAGCAGGAGCCTGTGTCGCACCGAGAGTGTCAGCCCAGGATTTCGCGGCGCCTTGATGCTGCGATTCGGTCGTCCGGGCGATGAGGAGAATTGGCGGGGATGCGACGAAGTGTTAAGAGCTGGCGGACGGCTGTTGGCAGGTGTAAGTACATGAGCTTCGTGGATCTTCCCAATTGACTTTTTGGGACTCGGATGATCACCGAGTTCTAGAAATCTCATGCGAACGGCATTGGATCTTGATTAAATTGATTCTGAAGTTGTCAAAGAGGAGATGCGAGTATTTAATGAATTTATTGGGCGAGGACTACTGCATGTTGATGCATAAAATACTCTCACGGCAGCCAGTGGTCTTGTCGCCGACTTTGGCCTGCAGCTCCCAATCCTGGTCGACTCTTGTGCCTACACCACAACGACTCATGATCTTTTCTTCACACGGCATCATTATCAAAACGAAACAATTTTCACAAGGCTTGGATGTTCAGTTTCGTACGTGCACTTGAATGTGTTTTGTTTTCACCCTGGGTTCCCAGATCCCTCCTAGAATCTACGCTTCTTCTATCCAAGTATCCGTGAGCAGAAAAGGGAATAGGCAAAACGAAGGGGAAAAAAAAAAAAAAAAAAAAAAAAAAAAAAAAAAAGGAAAGGAAAAAAAAGGGAAATAAAGAAATTCAACATGCCTTCTTAGAAGGCGCATTGGGATTTGAGCCCAATGCGGGGGTCGAACCCGCAGCCTTGAGATTAAGAGTCTCACGCTCTACCGATTGAGCTAACCGGGCAGGCTAGTGTTTCTTGTTGTGTTTAGTCTCCTCGAGTGGCAATCTTAGGGGATGGGGTAAAGGAAATCTGGGAACTAAGAATATAGCTCTAGATATAACGTCACCGAGGGTCTTCACGATTCACACAACGCAGAATCCCTTCCAGCGAGGCTGCCATTTTGGAAACCCTCGCCTACTTCTCTCGATGGGCCTGGACAATGTTTTCTTCACGTCGGAGAAGCCTTGCTTCGCTGCTTGGGTTCAACAGCGGAAAAGTGGACCAGGTCGGCACCAGTCAAGCTTGTAGTGTCCACAGCATATCACTAGTTGTTAAGAGCCAAGGGGGGAAAGGAGAGAGATCTGAAAATGGTTCGACATATGCCCAGTTGTATTTTGCTGGCTTCCTATATGAGATGAGTAGGGGATCTACAGGGGAGATTGCTTTTACGCCAGAGTGGCGGATATGCGGGTGAGCTCTTGGTGCTTTTTGGATTGGGAGGTATACACTCAGTGAGACACTATGAAGAATGTTGCCAGCGAGAAGAGGCTCATTTTCCGGTTGCACCGGAATATCAAGTAGATTTCCCTCCTGTGGAGGAGTTGGAGTCATCCAGTCCTCGCGCTGTGCCGTGTCCAAAAGGTTATGACCGACCTGACTTATGACGAGATGGGGGGAAGGAATTAGGAGTGGCTTCGTGAACGCAAGTCACCGCGTCATGAAATAAATCAATATATCTAACTGCCAGAAGAGAAGTAAAGGCGAGCTCTGTCAATGACATCCCGGAATTTCGAGATCCCAACATGCATCTGACACTAGCGACACTGAATGCCGTTACCTTCAGCGACATGCTAAAGTGGTCGCTTTTCATCTGCGGCTTGGATGCATGGAATTGCGACAAGACTCCGGGTGAACCGGTAAGCAACAGCCATCTCCCCACCTTGAAACATCGGGGCGTCTGGCCGCGCAGCTCTATCGTGTTGAATACGAACTGGTCGAACTGCTTGTAGTCCTCCCGAACAGCCCGGCATAGGGCCGGCAGCTTCCACTAAAACGTAGGTGTCTATCACCTGACAGCGTGTCTTTTTGGCGTCCGCAGCAATCAAAGCTGGCTGAATTTTCGCTAAGATTAGTTCGTGGTGCGGGGTTCACTCCAGTGCATCTCAACAAATACGGATTGATGCGCCGCTGATTACTATTCGGCGCGTCAGCGGGGAAGCACGGCTCCCGCCGCTAACTTTGTATTCGTCGGAATGAGTCGTCGTGATACCATTCAGTCAGCTTTCACAGCCCAGTCAGACTTCACCCCTTGAAGTCTGAAAGGAGGTGATGGTGCAGATGAGCTCTTGGCACGCGTGCTAAATCCGTTGAGGTTTAATGCTCATGGAGCGTCAGCCCTGAATAGTTTTAGGCATCCCCTCCTTGTGGCCTTGAGCAGGGTGCGCGGGCCAGAGTTCCCCCACCCCCCGCGTTTTTCACGGAGCAACTTCATGCCCGCTAGATCCCGTGCGAAAGAAGCCAGAATCGTGCAAGGAATTGGTTAGAGTCCGCACATCGGTACCTCTGTCCCAGAACTTCTGTGAGGGCCCCGCTCTCCACAGTGTCGGAGAGGATCAACGTTGAATCGTTGCTGTGCCGCAGGAGCGAGGAGAAGTGTTTTCCTTAGCGGTTAAATCTTTAATGCAAACATAACAACGCTTGGCCCAACCCAGCTTCCTCTTTTTCAAATCCAGCGATTTCTCTCCAGGTTTTCTCCATATTTCGAAATAGTATTTCTTGAAGACACACCGTAAACATGTCGTCCGAGACCCAGGCACCAACGAAGACGTACCGCGGCAACTGCCATTGCGGCGCCTTCGTCTATGAGGCCGAGGTCCCCGAAATCAAGAGCGCGATGCAGTGTGGCTGTAGCATCTGCTTCAAGAAAGGCTATCTTCTCATTTTCACGCCCGCTAGCACCGTGAAGATCGTCAAGGGCAACTTGGATGATCTCACGACATATGAATTTGGCAGCAAAAAGATTTCTCACATGGTAGGCGTTTGACCGGTCTGCGTTCACACCGGGATCGGCAGTCAAATAGATGAGCATACTGACTTCGGTGCAGTTCTGCCCCAAATGCGGCGTCTCTGCGATCGGGAAGGGAGACACTCCCAATGGCACTTTGTATGCGTTGAATGTATGGGCGTCCCCTTAGCGTCTAAATTGTCATCGTTTCTGAAGTCCGTTTCGCTCGATACTAATTCGTCTGCGGCTTGACAGGTTCATTGTATCCAAGGGATGGATACCCATGCTCTGGAAAAGACCCCGTAGGTGCTTTGTATGCCGGGATAGTAAAGGATATATATGCTGATATGCTTTCAAAGAGCTGGAGGTGAGAAGATCGGACAAGAGCATGTGGTGCCCGAATACTCCGGCCCGGAACCGACCGCCGAGATCGAGGGTTCGAGGATGTACTACGGTAGCTGCCACTGCGGGGCTGTCACGTTCGCCTTGCGCAGCAAACCTATCGACAAGAATTATGACGGGTTCGGGCCTGTCGCTCCAATTGCGGAATGCACCTGCAGTATCTGTGAAAGGGTAAGCCAGCCTCCTCGCATCCATGGTCGCGGGCGCCAAACCCCTTTGTCAAACATCCGGAAACTAACGCTCGTTTAGTACGGAGTGGTATGGATATACCCCAATAAAGACCAGCTTGTCATTCAGGGGTGGGATTCGATCACCGATTATACCTTCAATAGTGGAATGGTGCTCAAGTCGTTCTGTAAGAAGTGCGGAGTTCTCATCGCGAACAAAGTTAGGGACCTCACCCAGGATGAGATGGACAAACTGGACGAGGCGACCAGGGCCTTTGCGAAGGCGAACAACCTCTATCCGGTAAATATCAGAGCGCTGGACAATTTCACTCTCGATGAGTTGGATATCAAGGTAGTCCCGGGTCACAAGCACGGCACACCCTACGTGAACCCTTAGAAGTATCGGCAACTCTCACCGCACAAACTCGCCTGGGTGAAGGGGGTCGTCGACACGTCTCCTGGAAGATAGTCGTTCAATTCAGCATGATTGATGATAACCACCTCAACGGAGAGTGGGATTTCATCCGATCGCAGTGGCTGTGGCAGTCTTTGATGTTGATGAAGATACAGGTTTCGCACGGGTAGGGTTTCCATCGTCATCGAACCGCGCCCACTCGAAAAACGTGCATGACTCTTTGCCCGGGACGTTTCCTCCGTGACACATCCAGAAGTATTTGCCGTAGTTTTCCTTCTTCTTTTGCACTACCCTAAGCACGCAAGGTATATTGCACTTGCACCTGGGTGTAAAATTTGGATGCATGGTATCCCGATAATACCGGTATGTGATGTTTATTCGCTTGTTCCCAGCAATTGGGTGCGGTTCAACTGAGAGCGCAGGTGCCACAGAATGTTTCCACTCCTCCTGCATCTCGGCATGCATAACAAGCAGTGAATTGTGCGGAAGGTGGATGGAGATCTGGCCCTCAGCATCCGGGTTATCGGCCGCGTCTTTATCCGAGTCCCTTGGCAGGATACGCCGCACTCTGAATTCTCGGGACACGCCCAGAGAGATGGAGCCGATGACTGCACGAGGTCCAAGGTAAGTGAGCTGGTCGCTGTGCCAGCCAACGCTCTCCTTCGGGCCATTGTAGCAGTTGACAAAAGCTGCATTCGGAACCCAGGGTTTCGCAGATTGGTACTTCAACTTTTGGCCATTTGGGTATCGCGTGCGTATCCTCGTCTCGATTTCTTGGTTCACCGCTTCCTGGACGATAGGTTTCACCTTTAGCAGATGAGGCGTAAGTCGACGGACGTCCTACAGATAAATTTGAGTATCGAGACTAGAAGATAAGAGGAAGGCAAAACGACAAATGAAAAGTTCCCTACTGTAAGTCTAGCGCCGTTATAAAGGTAAGCGGTCTTTTGCTCCCGCATCTCGTCGTAGCTTTCGACGAAGAAGCCGGAAGTATGCGGGCTCGAGACCACATTTTCAAAGAGCTTGAACGTAATCTTCTCAAACGATTCTGACTCGGCCAACAGTTCTTCCAATAGCGCATTCGCTTCTTCGGCTGGCAGGAAATTGTGAATGATGGTGCAAGGCGTGTGTTCTGCGACATCGACAGGGTCATAGAGATGCATCGTAGCCCCTTTCTTTGATATCAACCTCTTCCTAGCAGGAAGGGCTTGTCCATCGTCACTCTTCGGCAAAGCAAAGTGCCTAAGAGAAGGTTGATAGGCAAGAGCGCTATTCAGCTTCTTGAGTGGTCTCTGGGACTTGAGAATCGCAGACGCTTCTGCGACTGACCCATCATGGGCAAGGAGTATGTCGAGTAATATCTCTTGCTCGATGCTGGGATGAAGTGACGAAAGTATGGCAAGTTTCACGTCAGTTGGTTCATCTTTCGTGCTTTCAAGAGCGTCTTCAAGCTCGTCAGTCTTCTTGCGCTTCCGAGTAATAAAGGCATCCATTGTCCATTGTTTGAAAAGTGTGAAAATTAAGAGAATTTCAGGTTACATATACTGGGGAGGCAGACATCCACCCCACTTTATTTGGCTGGTTTAGAAATCAGAATTCACCCCGCAGGCAGCGCAGAAATCTCTCGTCACAGAAAGGGCGTATTCTTCTACTCCGTAGTTGTAGATGGAAGCGAGGGCTGAGTGGGTGATGGGACGCGACCTCCTCAGACGGTGTACCCGGATGGTGTGCGCGAAATCACCTGACCTGGCACTTGGGAAAAGACCCCGTCTTGACGGGTTAACGGGTAGTTAGGATGACTAACAACCCCACTTGCTTGATCAAGAAGTCAAGTGCGATTGAGAGACACCCCCCACGAAGACCATTTCGATGGCGCCTGCCGAGGTCCATCCGAGGGGCAGTTCTACGAGAGCTTCGTTCGCCTAATTAAATACGTCGTTGTTCGTCACTTATTGCCTTGGAGCTCTGTCCAACCCGAGACGGCACTCACTCGTACGTGACGGCGAACGAACCCCTCCTGGAATACTGTGTTCCTGAATGCGACTTTACCTAGACGTGGGGGAAAATTGGTGATGCCGCTCGGCATCTTCACCTGATTAGCCATGGCGGCGATGCTCGAGTTTAGGACGCAGGGTTACAACCCCTATGCGGTCAAATACTCGCCTTATTACGATAACAAGATCGCGGTCGCGACATCGGCAAACTTTGGAATTGTTGGGAACGGCAGGGTCTTTGTCCTGAACCTGACGAACCAAGGGACAGTGGTTGTGGAGAAGGCGTAAGTCGTTGAACTGGGAATGCGAAGGCATTGGATAGTTTCGGTCGCTGTTTTCTGATGCGGAGGCACCGTCCTTAGGTTTGACACGAACGATGCGCAATACGATGTCGCTTGGTCCGAGATCAACGAGAGGCAAGTGGTGGTAGCATGCGGAGATGGGTCTATCAAGCTTTACGACATAGGGGTGGAACCGGGGTTCCCCGTTATGAACTTCCACGAACATAAGAGGGAGACGTTTTCTGTGTGCTGGAACCCCGTGACGAAAGATAGTTTTGCTTCTAGCTCTTGGGACGGCACGGTCAAAATTGTGAGTAGGGAAAGGGGAAGGGGTGTGGGAAGGGGGCCTCCTTTCGATTTCGCTGTCCGCCCATGCGAAGACCATGGCTAACACGAATTAGTGGTCGCCAACCCGTATGAATTCGATTACGACGCTACCCATAGGGAACTGTGCATATAGCACAGCCTTCTGCCCGTCGAACCCTGCCCTAGTCTCGGCCGTCTCGAGCGACTCACATCTCCGGATATTCGATCTCCGTACTCCGGTAACTGCGAAGTACCATTTGACAGCGGCAATCCCGGTCCACGCACCACCTCCGGGTTTCCCAGGGCAACCAGTGCCAGCAGTGGGGCCCGGCGAGGTGTTGACCCATGATTGGAACAAGTACAACCACTCTATAATAGCAACCGGAGGTGTTGATAAGATTGTGCGAACTTTTGACATACGGAACCCGACCAGTGGCCCCGTTTCCTTGATGGAAGGGCACGGATATGCGGTGCGGCGGTTGGCGTGGAGTCCCCATGAAAGCGATATATTGATTACGGCTAGTTACGACATGACGGTGCGGGTATGGACGGATGGATCGAAGTACCCGAACGATCCCACTCTTCCGGGGATGAGAGGAAGGCAAATAGGTCTCATGAACAGACACACAGAGTTCGCAACGGGAGTGGATTGGTGCCTCTTCGGTCAAGGCTGGGTCGCCTCGGTTGGTTGGGATGAGCGGGTATTGTTGTGGGACGCGAGGCCGTTCTTTGCTAATAGATTTTGAATTGGGAACCACATTGATGATGGTAATTGATGTCTGTATAAGCTACGGATGCAAGACCTTTCGTGGCTGTGTATTTTCTAGCAGTAATGTAGCATGGGAGCAGCCTCCTCCGGAGTAGGGTCGTTGACTAGCCAAAGTGTCAATTCGACTTTATTAACTTTGATGATGCTTCTGCGCCCAGTTTGAGACGATGACAATTCCAATTCGCAAGGGACGTGGAACAATGCCTTGTCAATTGTCAAGTCGAGCCATTCAATGTTGTCAATTGCTGTCAATTGTTGCAAAGGTGCATGATGAGGTAATCTTGGGGGCCCAATTAAATTTCAACCGCGAGACCAGTCGCGTGGTTCCTGGTCTCTGTGGCAAGGGGAAGAAAAATTCCCAAGCCAAAAAAAAGTTAGGACGAACGAGAAAGTCGAGTCTCTTTTCCCGCAAACACCAATCGCACCTCCACCACCCGCAGTTCATCTTCCTCTCCTACAAAGACTCTTTCCCAGGGATCAAATCCTATTCATCAAAGAAACCACCTGTCCTTTCATTCCTTGCTCCATTTACACCCGTCTTCAATCCGAGAGAGCTCTTCCTCTTTTATCGAAGAGCTTTCGGAGCTCTAATACCGAGCGACGCTTCTTAATCATCATTCCCTCTCCTCCCTCCTCCTCTTCCTTCACCATGCTTCGCCAATCCCTCCTCCGAAGATGTACACCCATACGTCGGGTGTGCGGTGCCTCGGTCTCAGCCCCGGCCGTCTCTAAATTCCAATCCCGAGCCGTTGGCCTCATCCCGACTCCCCGGGTCACAGTTCGACCTGCCTTCTATAATGCCTTCCACCACTCTCGTCTCCTTCACCAGGGAACTGCGACAGCCGCAGAGACCGAGGCAACCGATGCGGAGCCTGCTAAGGACCAGACAATGCGTTTCGAGGATGCCATCGACGCTGGTATTCATCCCAATTTGATCCGCGCCGTCCGACAAGATATGGGATATGAGTACATGACCGAGGTGCAAGACAAGACCGTGCGCGCAGCTCTCCGCGGACTCGATCTGTAGGCTCCTTACACCATTCCATCGCATTGACCTGAATTAGAGAAAAAAGCTAACCATCTCTTAGGGTTGCCCAAGCAAAGACCGGCACGGGAAAGACTATCGCGTTCCTTCTCCCAATGCTCCAACGCATGATTGACGAGGACTCTAGCCTTGCGACCAGGCACATGACAAAGAGGGCGAAGCCGGATGACATCCGTGGTATTGTGATATCGCCTACCCGTGAGCTTGCAGAGCAGATTGGAAAGGAAGCCATGGAGTTAACCCGTCACACCGGGCTCGTGGTCCAGGTTGCTGTTGGTGGCCAACATAAGGGATCCATGCTTCGGGATATCCAGCGTCGAGGATGCCATCTTCTGATCGCCACTCCGGGTCGTCTAAAGGACATCCTGGAGGATCCCAGCAGCCGCGTTGAGGCTCCTAATTTGGCTGCGCTTGTTCTTGATGAAGCCGATAGGATGCTTGACGTCGGATTTGCCGACGCTCTGGAGGATATCCAGAGACTGCTTCCTGATGTCAAGGAAAAGCCACGACAGACTATGCTTTTCTCCGCGACAATTCCCCGCAATGTCATCGGCCTAGCGAGATCCATGGTCCGACAGGATCAATTCGACTTTGTGCAGACTATTCGACATGACGAGGCGCCCACACACGAGAAGATTCCCCAAAAGATTGTCATTCTGCCTTCGCAGGTCAACCTCTTCCCCGCACTCTACGAGCTTCTCGACCGCGAGGTCGCAAAGTCAAAGGAGACAGGGCAGCCGTTCAAGGCCATAATTTACTACTCAACCACTACCATGGTGGAACTTGCCCATAAAGTTCATGCCACGATGCGAAGGTCACGGCCTAATGATATTAAGTATCCCTTCACCTACTTCATCCACGGTCAGCTCAGCCAGAGAAACCGGACTCACGCTGCGGATTCCTTCCGCCGCGCCCAGTCTGCCATCCTCATCTCCTCCGACGTCACTGCCCGCGGTATGGACTTCCCCAACGTAACCCACGTTATCCAGGTTGGCCGCCCGGTCAGCCGCGAACAATACATTCACCGTCTTGGACGTACGGGGCGACAGGGCAAGGATGGCGAGGGCTGGCTCCTCATCCCCGCGCATGAGGCGGAAGACACGAGGCGCTCCCTCGGCGACCTCGACCTCGTCCGTGACACCTCGTTGGAGAGTTCTCAGACCCTTATTGAATCCGAGGAAGCCGGAATGCCGCAAATCTTTGAGGATGTGCGTTCGGCATTCGAGCACGTTGATGAACAAACCCTCACCGATGCCTACACATCGAAATTCGGACACATGCCGCGCTGCGATGCGCAGGATTTCGTGGACGATACCAATAAATGGATCAAGCTCATCTGGGGCTGGCCCGAGCCTCCTAGGGTCTCGCAGCAATGGGTAATAAAGAGGGGTCTCCGTAACGTCCAAGGCTTCAACGTCGGGCCCCAAAATCACTCGCCCGGGAACATGAGGCGTCCCCCGGTCAACTCGAGGCGCACCTTCGAGAATAGGTTTGAGAGGGTGATGCATGAGAACCGCCATACTGACTCCACCGGCCATAGTGGTCATCAACACAGGCGAAGGCCTAGGTGGTGAAGGACGTTTTCTGAAAAAAAATACAATGAAGAAGATGGTCAGGTGGTAGTGTGTGTACGATAATAATGCTTTGGAAACGAAGGGGAGAGAGGAGCAGGGCAGAAACGAAGCACCAACAAAAGAAGGTTCAAAATGTTTAGAAGGGGGGGGGAAGAAAATTGAGCGGCTCTTGGACGGATCTGGGACATCTCTACTTTGTTTTACTACACCATCTTCGATTCTTTTTTTGTTTTTGTCAAACAGGTTGTTCCAGTTTTGAGCCTTTGTAATCGATAGACGGAGGGCAGGATTGAATGACAGTTCGGGCGTTGTAGTATGATGATAACCTTGTGTATATACCTTTAGGCATTAGGCAGATTGTCCGCTCTCGTTGATTGATGTTTGCTATATATCAATTGTACTCTATCTTTCGTACCTCGTCAAAAGATGTATCCGTTACCTCTGTCCGACCGCCCTGGCAAACCCCGTTATGTGAACCAAAACGCCGAGAACCGAAAAACAAGAATAGCACCTCTACCTTCACGTCTATCCCGTCTCTATCCAAGGGAAGAAGAAGAAGAAGAAGAAGAGGGAGAAGAAGAAAAGGATTGGGAAACGCTCAAAACCGCCTCCTCTCCTGAATGATAACCAAGCCCTCCCCCAAGCCATCAGCCACACCACCCGCAACACCGCTAACCGTCCACGCAATACCACTCGCAACAGCCTCCCCCACAGTCCTGTCCCCACCAACCGACATAGTAGCGACCTGCCTAGCAGCCGAGCGAGCCATATCGACAGCGCCGCCGACCAACGCACCCCCAACATGGTACTTCCTCTCCGCACGTGCAGCAGCATGGAAAGCGGCTAGGATGTGAGGGAGCAGCATGCCTATTATGACGAGGTAAGCCGCCACCACGGTCTTCACGAGGCGGTGGAGGACGGAAGGAGGCGGCGGACCGCCGGCCGAGGAAGGGTGCATGTGCGGGGAGGAGGGGTGGAGGGGGCGGGGGAGGGAGGAGCGGAGGGCGGAGATTTCGGCGGGGGTGAGGTCCGGCGGGAGAGAGGTTAGGAGGTGGCGGAGGCCGCCTATGTATTCGGTGCGTTCGAAGGAGGGGTTTCGGGAGGAGAGGGGTTGTGATTTTTCGTCGCGGGCGATAGAGATTTTTGTGAGTCCTGGTTTGGCTGTTAGAGATCCCGGTTTATCGAGGAAGAGAGAAAGAGAAAAAGCAACAAGGCTCGTAAAACATACCACGGCGGACGGAGTCCCACTTGATGCCCGAGTCCTTTCTCGGCCTTGCAGGAAATGTCTCGGATTCCACAGTCCCCGCCGAGTTCCCCCTTGGACGCCTATCCGCATCATCCAACACGAGCAAGGCATCGCGAACATCCTCCATCAACGACGCCATCTCCCTCTCCTCGATGCTATACTCCGCCTCAACCTCCTCCGTCGTCAGGCTGCTCGGCGTGCTCTCCCCGCTGCAATGAGCAGTGGTGTACCCCGTGCCCGTCGGCCCTGTACTTGCGCCGTAGCCTGCTCGTTGTCTGAGACCGGTGGTTCTTAGGGTCCTCCGGTTTCCTGTTGCCTTTCCGTTCCACGGGCTTTGGCTTCCTGGCCGCGTGGGCAGCGGCGGCGTGGCTTCGCCGCTTTCGTCCGCTGAGGAATCTAGTTCTTGAAATCTCGGCGTGGAATCGATTTGCGGGCCGAGGCTGGTGCTGGGTTGCCTCACGCCTCTGTGAACATTGCGGATACGTTCGAGGCCGGACTGGACTGTGTATGGGAGTAGGGAGAGCATGGGCAATGGTTGTTTTGTTTACACAGGCAGTGTATGTTTGAGTTTGAGTTTGTTGATACAAGAGTCGGTGATGGGAATCCGCGTGCGGGTGTAAATAGTAGCTTATCGTATATAGGCAAGCATATGAGTTGGAATGAGAGAAATCCGCTGTGAATGTCCAGTCTTGTTGGAATTAGGAAAGATTAAAGGCAAGGCAAGGAACATATATCGCAATGTATATCTCTCTCGGTGGGGGATGCCGTGGTAGATGGTTGGGGGAAGTCGAGAATAAAAGTGAGCCTCAAAGGAAAACTCCTCCCGGCAAGGAATCACGGAGGCCCACGGAATCGGATCTCGGATCTGGTGTCAGAAGGGAGCTAAAATAGAACGATATGGAAAAAAAAAATAAGCTTTGGGTGTGGCCTCTTTTTTTGGAGGGCGTGGTCTCTGCTCCTTGCTCCCATACGACGGCGGTCTGGTTGTGTGTCAAAAAAGAACCAGAACAGTCATTGTGCTCGGTTTGCCTCACCTCGGTCGAAGGACATCTGCCAAGCCTGGCATGCGCTAGAGAAAGGAAAGAGAAGAGAATAAATGACAACAAGAATAGAAAGATAGGAAACTACGGCGTTAGGAATGGGACGGAGTCGAGCCGGAGAAAGTTTCTCTGTTTACACCCCCACTAGGTCCACGAGGTGGACTTCCGAATCAAATCCAACACGAACACAGACGATGAGGCGAGATTGGACAGGCCACAGATAGACTCCACGTCGATAGGGATGACGAGAAGAAGCCGGCGGGAAAGCTATTCTCGATACATTGGCGGATCAATGCGAGCCGGTCTAGCGCCGTGTTAAGCACTTGGATAGTGCAAGGGATCCTAGCGAGGGATGGCAGCGGACATTCCTTTTTTTTTTTTGCCTCTGGCTGCCTCGAGACGGAACATCTAGATCAAATGCCAAAAGCATCTGCACGCGTTCAAGCCAAGTGGACCCTTGCGTTCGCCCGATGCCACCCTCCTGGAACCTCAACGGCGCTACGTCTGGCCTTTGAAAGCTGCAAGATGGTAGATCTGGACTGGAAGAATACAAACCCTGGTTGGTCCTCGCCTCGAGAATCGAGTTCTTCGCTCAAATATAGACCCCAAAACAGAATGCAGCAGAAGAATGGAAGAAGCATTCTGCAAAGAGCCTCCTCCGCTGTCCAGGGCAGCCTCGGGCACGATAATTGACGAAATTGTCTAATGCGGCTTTGACCGGAAAGAGGAAAGAGCACTGGAGTCTTGGATTTTGACATGTGAAAGTCGGTGACATGCTGCGAGATAAGAAGCATGTGCGCGAAGGAAGGAGCGACTAATGCGGGCATGCATGTGCTACATCGGATTGCCGCCTCAACTCTGAAACTGAAACTCACCAACAATGCACAGTTCAATGTTTTAGGGAATGTTTTAGGGCTGCTATTAAGAGGGTATCAAAATTACTCTCTGTGTGGAAACAAAACTCGTTCAAACTCTGGAACTGGCCTGCTTGAATTTGAATCACCAATTCCAATCATATCAACAGAGCCAATTCTTGCTCCATGACCGCACAACATGTCCATCTGATCCGATGGCTCAAATTATTGCCAACTTGCAGTCCGTGATCCATGATATGGCATCGAGTTATATACCGAATAATGCGATGGCGATGCCCAAAATCAGGTATGGAGCAGTGCCAAACTTGGTGATCAGCCACCCATGCTGCTGCAGTGTTGTTCTCAAAAACCTGGAGTCCTACATCTTGAGAAGCTCAACTAATAATTCCGTCATAATCATTATAATATATGCTTTCAGTTATAAGCATCATGAATATGTAGAAATACAAGGGACAGAGGGAGAGCCTGCGATGTCCCCTTTTCTAAGTGACAGCAAAAAAAAGTGTTCCGTAGCACTCCCACGCCCAAACGCCGAAAGGAATAAAAGACCAAGCAAGCATAAACGCCGCCACACAAGCAAAATACAACCGAAACGCCATCGAACACTGCCCTGTCCCGTACTTCCACGAGCCACTTCTCTCTATCTTGTAGCCCTCCGCCATTGATATCGTCCCATTTAACCTCCCTATGCCATGTCCTTGCTCAACTCATAAGTCCATGCTCCTTCCCGCCGGAGCCTGTCTCGAGCCGCCATATCCTTCCGGATGTCATCCTCCGTCAGGCGGTCCGCACCGCTCCAGTTAGCGCTCGACGTGCGAGCCCTGAACTTGTGCCACCTGTCCTTGCTCTTGCTGAATACCTCTTCCATATTGAGGGGAGCCGGCGGCCCAAAGATCTGCGATGGATCCATCGTCTCCTGCCTCAACAACGCACGGCGGAGGTCCGGCGAGTCTGCCCAGGACGCTACCACGCCCTGGTCATTGTCTGAATCCTCGTCTTCGTCGTCCGTATCGATTTCTGGCAGCTCGATAGAGTCGCCGTTGGGGAAGCGCGGTGACGTGCGCGGCGCCGACTTCGCCGTCGACTTAACTGTAGCAACCGCCCCCGGCCTGGCAGGCGTCTTGAAAGCGGTTCCTGTCTGGCCAGGATTAGATGCGAATGGGATTGCGCCCTTGGAAACCTGTGCCATATCGAGCGGGTGAGCTGCCTTTAGGGCACCGTTGTGCTGGGATGTGACCGCTGTCTTGAATAGATCGCGGGGTGCGCTTGCCGGTGGCACTGCTGTGTACCCGCCGAGGAACATCGACTTGTTCTGAACCTCCGGCTGTGATAGTATTGTTAGTATACACGTCCGTGTTCGAGGCCTATCATGAGAATTGGTATCACTACATACCTTCTTATAACCAGCCGAAGGGCGGACAGGAGGGCCCTTGATGTTAGGCAAGCTCTCCATGTCCTCATCCGGTTCTTGGCTTGTCCGTCGTCGCTTGGCATCCTTGCCTTGGTATGTAGGTCCGTTGCGCGCCTGTTGTGCACGGGCATTACCCGCGTCGTTATCTTGGCCCAGCGGCCGTTTCTGGGCCTTGTTCGCGTTCGACAAGAGGGCATTGACTGGCCGGTTGAGATCCTCCTGAGATCGGAAAACCGACGAGCCAAGCCGCGATGGAGGTCTTGGCGGCTGTGAAGTTGCCTGCTGTTCCTGAGCAGCTGCGTAGTCAGGTGGTCCGTTGGGTTGCGATCGTACTGCCGGAGGTGGAGCCCGCGTTTGCTTGGCCTTCTCAATGGCCGCCTGTCTCTGCGCCGCCTTCTTGGCTTCTAACTCCCTCTCCTTTTCCCTCTGCCTCTCCGCTTCGAGGCGCCGCTCCTCTTCCTGCATCGCAGCCCTCTTGCGTTCTATCTCTGCCCTTGCTTCGCGCTTGCGCTGAGCTTCGCGCTCTTCCTGTTCCTTCCGTTTCGCTGCGAGCTCCAGCGCCTTGGGACGTCCCGTCGAGGAGACTGAACTCTTAAGGCTCTGTACTGAGCTCTTCGACTTCAGCTTCGTCTGGCTGGGCTTGGTAGCGGCCTGCGTCTGAGGTGCGCTGGGGGCCAGAGACTCGTGCAGGTTGGCAGAGAGGGCATTGTTGGACGGATGATACTGCGAATGATGGGCCCCCATGTTGACCTTGATAACCGTGGGTGCTGCCTTGGACTTGGTGGCGCTGTCCTTCGTTGGTCGCGTCGGTCGTTTGAGCTCACGGCTTCGGATAGCGGGGCCTGGACCGCCCGCGCGAGTGGCTGATGGCGGAGGTGGAGGGGGCATCGCAGCCGATGCATCTTGCATCTCGACATCTTGCTCCTGGACTTGTGGCTTGGCTCTCCTTGGACTAGACCTAACTGGCTTTGGAGGTTCCTTCTCAACCGGGCGCTTCCTCTCCTGTTCCTTCTGTGCAGCAACCTGCTTCTCCATGGCCGCAATTCTCTCTTGCTCCTTGCTAAACACTCGCGCTTTTTCACGCTCCTTTTCGCGCTCCTTCTCGAGCTTCTCCATCTGATCAGCTAATCGACGGGCTTCCTTCTCCATCATCTTCTCCTTGCGCTCGCGCTCAGCGGATGCCCGCGTGCGCCGCCCAATGGGCTTCGACGGGCTTGCAGGTCTCGAGAAGAGAGACTGGGCATCGGGCAAGACCTTTGACAGATCGGGGTACATCGATTCACCGAGATTAGGCTGCGCAATCGATTCTGACGAAGGACCTGGCAAGCATTCGAGACGAGTCGTAGACGGGGATAGAATAGAAGACTTTCCCTCTGCACTAATAGCTGCGCTACTGGCAAGAAGTCCCTTAGAGCTCTTAAGGATAGAGGACAACTTATTCTTGACCTGCTTCAGAGGGCTATCACGGGCCGTTCGCAAAGGGGATTTCATGGGTGTTCCGGGACGGTCCGATTCCGAAACGGTCGCCAAAGTGGGGTTTGAGACCGAGATTCCCTTCTTTGGGGAGCCTGCGGAGTCATCCTCTTGCAGCTTCGCATTAGGGAGCGCTGAGACGGACGCAGATTTCATGTGTGTCAATGTACTAGTTGTCCTCTCGGGAATCATCGGGGGCTTGTATGGTGAGTTCGGTCGGCTTGTTGGTTGTCGCTGCTTAGGCAAAACAAAATCGGCACTCTCAGTTTCGGAACTAGCCTTGCCCGGCATCGGGCCGTACGCGTTGTCCTTTGGAGGAACGGCGGGACGAGGGCTGGGTTGCTTGGCAACTGTGACAGGGGGGTCAATCCAGTCGTCGTCGTCATCATCACCAGGGAAAGCACCAGGTGTCGTTGGCTTTCGGATGGGGCTAAATGGCCTTTTCTCATCGTGTCGCGCCGGGGCAGGGGTGGAAGCCGTATTGATAGGGGCGAGGTTCGCAATAGACTTGGATGGACGGCTGGCTTTAGCCTGAGACTGTCCAAGCATGCCGATCCGGTCCTGAAGACGCTGGGTGTACGTCTTATTATGGTCTGTGATGGCTTCAGTAGGTTTATGAGACACGGTTTCCTCATCTTCATCCACATCCATCTCGTCGTCGTCGGTCGATGGTGGTGGAATGATGGTGTTGCCAAGGCTCTTGCCGCCGGTGGGTCTACCGTAGTAACTGGTCCTGTTAAGATCCAGGTGACTGGTTCGCGACATCCTACCACCCATGCTCTTTCCAGTCGTCAAGGGTTCTCGGGCAGGCAACGTCGCAAAGTTCAGACTGCTCTTACGAAGAGCGGGCCTGATTGGGCTAGAGTTATCAGAATGGGAGTGCTCATCGTCCTGCTCATCATCTGCCTCTTGTTTTGGCTCGGCCTGGCTCGGTACTGGCTTTCGGATGATGGGTGACCCAACTTGGGTCTTCAGAGGAGAGGCCTTGACGGGAGACATCTTCATAGGAGAAGACTTGACCGGAGAAGATCTTATGGGGGAAGGAGAGCGCGGAGCTGAAGCGTGGGATGATGGCGCGTTACTTTGAGGTGGGATATTTCTAGAGCGGGTAGTTGTCGGGGATATGATCTGTTGGGTGGCATCTGGGATGACTCTCGCAGTTTGTTCTTCCTTTGCTGTTAGGAAGGTAGCTGTAGGAGACTGGAGCACTCTTGTCCGAGTCGGGCTCTGTTGCCTGTGGAGGGTAGGCGAGCCGATGGGAGAAGCAGCCTTAACCGGGCTCTTCGCGTTCAGCGGCACACGGGTCTGGCTAGGGCTCCCCAGGTCATCAATCTCCTGAGATTGACTTCCGTGGTACCCTGAGTCTGCATGAGGAATGGGAGCGGGAATCTGTCGATTCGGAGAGGGAAGAGGCCTTTTGGCTGGCGAATATGCAGGGGTCGTAGTCGAGGGCTTTTTCAGTTCGGTCGGTGCCATGGGTGAAGGGGAGTTGAGTCGGTTAAGCTGCTGGAGGAACGGGTTTGCCGTTCCACGGGGCGTTCCCGAGAAAATATCTGACAGAGGCTGTAGCACGAGTTAGAGGTCATTGCCAAAGCAAACGCGGCACCGCATCGAGAACGTACGACTCTCGCTTCTGTATTTTCCGGTTTCCTAATTGCTCTTGGAGTCTTCGCTCTTAACTTTCCAGGAGTCTTAAACATCTCGGCGACATTGCTATTGTGCCAAATGTTAGTGCCGTGGCGTCTCTTGTATTCCGAGGGACGGGTGTGGGATCTTACATTTCATTCTCGTCGAAGATCCCGGCCATATGCTCGTTCAACCACTCGAAATCGTTTCGAACCGAGTAGGAGAATTCTTCAGCCTCGTCTTCCACGATCTGGAGAGCTGCTGCTCTCTCCTCCGAGATCCATGGCGCCGAGCCGATTGGCAAACGCGATCCACGGATCGTGGCCATAGCTGAGACGGAAATCGATGTAGGTGTGAATACAGAGGCGAGTGCGGCTATGGTGGAGGCGGACTGAGTTATCAATTGGAGGATGAGACCAGTTTGTATGTGAAGAATACTGGGAAGAGGTTGTTGATGGCAAGGTTGAGGTTGAGGTCGAGATAGATAATAGACGAGGGTGTGGGTGGTTTGTGGGAGTGTGGAAGAGCTTCGGCCAAAGCTGCCGGGTCGTGTTGATTTCCCGCCTTTTCGTTGCGTTCGTTGCTTTCATTGGGGCTCGTTTGTTTTGATTCTTCCCGATCCGGGTTAGTCTCTCCTCCCCTCCTGGTGTGGATCACAGCGTTGGCCACTGTGGAGAGCTGCTACCTCACGTGACTTGTACAACTGGATCCCGCTGGTAGGAGCGCGATTGTGGCGGATCATTGGCGTCTTACTGGCTCGACTCTTTGAAACACCGAAGACATGAGTAAGACCAACACTGTAGTGCACTGTATGGAGTACTTTGTATCTTTGTTTACTTTGCGATTTGCAATTGAATTGGACTTTCCGCGTCGCAGCTCCCCTCAGAGAACTTCGCAACATCACCTCTGAATCAATACTAACCACTCCAGCGGCCTTGACGCTTCGCATGCTGCAAACATGAGGGTTATCGAGGTTATCATAGACGTACGACTATCCCTTTCGCCCTCCCGGCCATATCCATGTCTCCCTAGCATACTAATCCTCTCTACAGGGCTTCAAGTCGTATGCGGTGCGAACCGTCATCTCAGGATGGTAAACATGCCCCTCCAACCACCTTACGCGCGAATCGTGTCTCTAAATCGCCACAATGTAGGGACGAAAGCTTCAACTCCATTACAGGCCTAAACGGCAGTGGCAAGTCCAATATTTTGGACGCCATCTGCTTTGTTCTCGGTATCACAAACATGTCGACAGTTCGAGCTCAGAATCTACAGGTATGCACTTGAACGTATTCGGTGGGCCGCCGGGGTTGCATGAAGCGGCCATTTGCTAATACCATCGCGATCCCAGGACTTGATTTACAAGCGTGGCCAGGCTGGTGTCACAAAGGCGAGCGTCACCATCGTCTTCGACAATCGCGATAAGAAGAAGTCCCCCATCGGATTCGAAGAATATGCCACCATTAGCGTAACCCGGCAAATCGTACTCGGAGGCACCTCCAAGTACCTGATCAACGGACACAGGGCGCAGCAACAGACTGTGCAGAACCTCTTCCAATCGGTTCAACTTAATATCAACAACCCCAACTTTCTTATCATGCAGGGCCGCATCACCAAGGTCCTGAACATGAAGGCCGTCGAAATTCTCGCCATGATTGAGGAGGCTGCTGGCACGAGGATGTTTGAGGATAGGAGAGATAAGGCGTTGAAGACGATGGCAAAGAAGGAGATGAAGCTTCAGGAAATCACCGAACTTCTTCGTGACGAGATCGAGCCGAAACTCGAAAAGCTACGGACAGAGAAGAGGGCTTTCCTCGACTTCCAGCAAACCCAAAACGACTTGGAGAGGCTAGATAGGCTCGTCGTAGCATACGACTATGTCTCAAACGTGGATAAACTGACAAGGTCTGCTGCTGACCTGGAGAAGAAGGTCCAGAGGCAAAAGACGCTCGAAGAATCAGCCGCCCGTCTCAAGAGCGAGATTTCTCATCTCGAGGAAGATGTCAAGCGAGTTCGAGCCCAGAGGGACAAGGAGCTCAAGAAGGGTGGCAAGGCGCAGGCTCTCGAAGATGCAGTCAAGAAGCACTCCAATGAGATTGTGAGGCTGGCGACTGTCATGGAGCTCAAGAAGTCCAGTCTAACTGAAGAGGAGGAAAAGAAGACTGCCGTCGAAAGGACAGTTGCCGAGTTAGAGACATCCCTCAAGGACAAGGTCAAGGCCTTTGAGAAGATCAAGGCGAAGTATGATGCTGCCAAGGAAGACCTTGAGAAGCAATCGAAGGAGGCGGAGTCGAAAGAAGAGCTGCTCCAGACCCTCCAGACTGGCGTAGCTTCTAAGGATGGCCAGGAGAATGGCTACCAAGGCCAACTGCAAGATGCCAGGAATCGCGCGACTGCTGCCATTACCGAGCAAGAGCAGGCGAAAATCAAGATTTCTCACCTTGAGAAGCGCGTCAAAGAGGAGGAGCCGCGCGCCAAGAAAGCTAAGGAAGCAAACGCCGGTCTACTGAAGGAGCTGGAAGGTCTCAAAGTCGAAGCCCAGAAGCTTGAAAAGGAACTTGGAAAGCTTGGTTTCGAGCCGGGCCAAGAGGAGGAAATGTATAAACAAGAGTCGGCGCTCCAGGAAAAGATTCGGGAACTGCGACACGAGTCCGATACCCTCAGGCGTAAGGTAGCCAACATTGACTTCACCTATGCCGATCCTGCACCAAACTTCGATCGGTCCAAGGTCAAGGGCTTGGTTGCCCAGCTCTTCACCCTCGACAAAGAGCATACCCACGCTGGCACCGCTCTTGAGATTTGTGCCGGTGGTCGTCTTTACAATGTTGTCGTAGACACCGAGGTTACCGGTACGCAGCTTCTCAAGAACGGCAAGCTCCGAAAGCGGGTGACAATCATTCCTCTGAACAAGATTGCCGCCTTCAAGGCCTCTGCTCAGGCTATAGCGACCGCTCAGAAGATCGCTCCCGGCAAGGTCAACCTTGCCCTCTCTTTAGTGGGTTACGACGAAGAGGTGTCAGCGGCAATGGAGTATGTCTTTGGCAACACTCTGATCTGCGCTGATTCGGAGACGGCGAAACAGGTCACTTTCGACCCGAGTGTGCGCATGCGAAGTATTACCCTTGAGGGTGATGCGTATGATCCTTCTGGAACCCTATCAGGTGGCAGTGCACCAAACTCGAGCGGTGTGCTTGTCACGCTGCAAAAGCTGAACCTCCTCACGAGGCAGCTGAACGAGGCCGAAGCCACTCTTAAACAGCTCCAGGTCAAGATCAGCAAAGAGAAATCCAAACTAGACAAGGCAAAGCACATCAAACAGGCTCTTGATCTCAAGGCCCACGAAATCAAGCTTGCCGATGAACAAATTGGTAGCAACTCGGCCTCGTCCATTATCCAGGAAGTGGAGGCCATGAAAGAATCAATTTCCCAGCTCAAGAAAAATATTGCCGACGCACAGAAGCGACATGCTGAAGCCACGGCAGATGTCAAGCGGATTGAGAAGGACATGAAGGACTTCGACAACAACAAAGACGCCAAGCTGATTGAGCTCCAGAAGGCCCTGGACAAGTTGACAGCTACTATCGCTAAGAACTCTGGCTCGGTCAAGGCCCTTCAAAAGGAGGTTCAATCCGCCCAGCTCGACTCTGAGCAGGTCGGTGCAGATCTCTCAGGCACCCGCGAGCAGCTGCACGAGGTTGAGCTTGCCATTCGCGCGCAGCAAGACGAGATCAAGGCATTGGTCAAGGAACAGGCTGCGGTCAAAGAGACGCACGACGTAGCCCAGGCAGAGCTGGAAGACGAGCGATCTAAGCTTAACATCTTCGATGATGAACTCCGCGCTCTTGAGGAGGCTACTCGGTCAAAGAACAAGAGAATCACCGAGGAAGGTCTCGAGCTGCAAAAACTTGGTCACCAAATCGAGAAGTTTGACAAGGAGCAGCAGCACGCCGCCGAAGAGGTTAAGAAGCTCGAGGCCAGGCACGACTGGATCGTCGACGAGCGAGACAAGTTCGGCCGGCAGGGAACGCCATATGACTTCAACAGCCAGAACATCCGAGAATGTCGCTCCACACATCGAAACTTGACGGAGCGCTTCCAAGGCATGAAGAAGAAGATCAACCCCAAGGTGATGACTATGATCGACAGCGTCGAAAAGAAGGAGGTCTCGCTTAAGCACATGATGAAGACCGTCATCCGTGATAAACGGAAGATTGAAGAGACTATTGTCTCGCTTGACGACTACAAGAAGAAGGCGCTACAGGAGACATGGGAGAAGGTCAACGGGGACTTTGGTCAAATCTTTGCGGAGCTACTCCCAGGCAGCTTTGCCAAGCTAGACCCTCCCGAAGGCAAGACTATCAGCGACGGCTTAGAAGTCAAGGTCTGCCTTGGTAAAGTCTGGAAACAGAGCCTCACTGAACTGTCCGGTGGCCAAAGGTATTATTTATTTCCCCTTCCAGTTTTTTTTAAGCTCGGCAAATAGCTAACACTGGATTTAGATCTCTCATCGCCTTATCCCTTATCATGGCACTACTCCAGTTCAAGCCGGCACCCATGTACATTCTTGACGAGGTAGACGCCGCACTTGACTTATCACATACGCAGAATATCGGCCGTCTCATCAAGACAAGGTTCAAGGGCTCGCAGTTTATCGTCGTCAGTTTGAAGGACGGAATGTTCCAGAACGCCAACCGCATCTTCCGAACAAGGTTCAGCGAAGGCACGAGTATGGTGCAGGCGCTAACACCGGCAGACCTCAAGTAGATGGAATGAGCGCGACGCAACTATAGACTGGGGAACAGCGGATGGGGCCTTTTTTTTTTCTATATCTCGGGCAAAGGGATGGCGGAGGCGTGGGTACGGTTGCGTTTTATTGTGTGTCATGACGGGGTATTGGGTGTGACGGATCATCTGCGCTGGATCTTGTTTTCTGGGACAAATTTTGCTTGAAATAATGACTGGCTACGGCACCTGTATAGTTACGCTTTTGAGTTACATGCGTTTTACGGAGCAATGAAGCTGAATTGTCTCTTTTCCTCTCGTACATACGCGCCAACAGGCGCGAGACCAACACCGTTGAAGTTACCATTGACATGCTTATATATCGACCGACCATTCGTACACACACATCTCCACTCTTTACACAACCTTTTCCCACATCTAAGTCCTAAGGAAGAAGTGCTCGCCTCGCTCTTGAACTTCAATTTCCATGCCAACCTCAAGCCAAGTCTCCAGAGCCACCCGTCTCGACTCTTCCGAGAAGAGAGGCGTGAGCATCATGCCCAAGCATCCGTTCTTGGGGCATCCATCATCGATGTTGCGATGCTTTCGGAGATAACGGTCAGGCTCTACGGGGTGGGGGATGCCGTTGGTGGGGTCTACATTAGGTAGTTTGCATCTATATCGGCACCGTTAGAAAAAAATGAACAGGATAAAGATACGAGGGGGGCTTGTTGATTCTTTACCTAGAGGTGCGGCATGAGACATGATAAGTGCAATCTGAGCTGACTGATGCCGTTCCCTGTGTGACGCGGAGGCTCTTCCAGCCATCCTCATCATAAGCCGGAGGCCCAGAGACTATGAAGACAAGGTTAGAAACCAGGATCATCTAGGTCGAGAGGGGGTGTCGGCAAGGAGAGAGACAACATACCAACAACATTGGGCCTGAATCTCCGCACGGTGAAATTCTTGAGAGTGGGATCGGCTATCTTCTCCTCCATGTCCTCGACACTAGCAAGATTGATGAGATGAATCGGGTACTTTGGCCGCCGTTAATTTCCTCAGTTCGAGATCACAAAGCCAGGTTGTTTTCGCACTTACGGAGTCCTGGAATCTTACCGAGGGTTGATACCCAGCCTCCTCCTCCTTGGGCGCATTTCGATAGACCTCCCTCAACGTATCCGGGCCCATCCTGAAAGCACCCAACCTCTCACTGACACCGAGATAGGTAGTGAGTTCGCGGGGGACCTCCGCCTCCATGTTCAAAGCCGTAACGACATCCCTCCACACCCTCACCTTCTCGTACCTATACCCCCTGCCGGCGATCTCGGCTTCGGAAGGCAGGTTAACCGGCAACAGGATCTCCTTCTCGGGGACGCCGCGCCAGCCTTTACCGAGCTTAGCAGCGATGTGGTCAAGGACGCCGAGCAAGCCCGGCCTGCTCCACGGGAAGCGCACAATCATGAAGGTCTCATCCGAGCCCCGCTCGGTAAGCTTGCCTCGGGTCTTAACGGCGTCGGGGCACCAAACATCGATGGCGACATTAGCCATTCGCGGGAATTGCCTTTGCGTGATGAAATCCCAAACAGGTTCCTCTCCGGCAGGCACGTCCTTTAGCCTCGCAAAGGTGTACAGCCTGTCATATTGCAGGCCCGAAGCGAATACTTTCGCCTTTGACAACTCGATCCCCTTGCACGACTTGATAGGGTAGATGAATAGGCTCTGGATTCTCGTCTTGGTAGTTGGTGAGGATCCGGTTGCCGGCTGCGTGTTCTTCTCCTCCGGTTTCGGTAGGTTGGAAGCTCCAGGCTCCAACCCCAGCTTTGTGTGAGTTTGAGAGAGTGCTTCGGAGATGCGGATGGGTACTGGCGGGAAGAGGATGACGACGGGCACCACGAAGCTGCAGAGGGTGAGGAGGAAGACAAGGGTGGTTTGGACGTCGAAGACCGCAACGGCCTCCTCCAGAGTGAAGTCGAACATGGTGGAATTGATAACTGAGTTGAGTTTTCTCTCAGCTCCGATGTTCCCGGTGATGAAACTCGATCTTAGACACCAAAAGTATACACGCGACCGCCCACAGTTGTGCCTTTATCAATCTCTCATGAGAAATTGTATGATTATAAAACTGGGACTCTTTTTTCTCTCCTGGAGAAGTCCAATTAAAAGAAGAGAAGCGAAAAAGCAGGAAAGAAGAGGAAGGGTGAATATCTAAAATTGAGAATTCACATTTGAGAATCCTCAAGCCGCCCGTTTCATCTAGCCTTTGAAACGAAACTTACCCCCTGGAATAGCCTCACCTCTCCCAAAACGTCCGTGTCGCCACCCTAAAATTCATGGTTGTAGCAACTGAAACCAACTGTAAACATCACGTGATCGAATATTGGCGTTGTGTTGGGATGAACTCTTCTATTCATGAACCCCGATCTCGGCTCCGAAACGGGCTCTCGCAAGTGCCGGGCCGTGGGTTTGAAGGGACACTTTTTATATAATTACCGGCACTAAGGAGACTCCTATACTTTGGGGACAGCACTGGCAGTGGGACTAAGAGTCACTGTCGGCATATTTTAAGACACAAGGGGTTATAAGGGCGTGTGTTTCTATTGATACTCCTAGAAGGTAGGAGGAGTCGACCTCATACGAAGCCATCTAGCTAGCTACATATATAATATTCCACCGTAGACCATAACATAAAAGAAACGAAATCCGAACAACTTGCCATTCTCCCAACTAAAACGCGGTAATAATTCGATCGACGATATCATGGACAGGGCTTCCCGGAAGAATCTTCTGCCCACCCAAGCAAAAACCGGACTCATTGTCGTAGTTGGCAACATTCTCGTGGGGATGGGCGTTGCAGTGTCTGCAGTGTTTGCACGTGCTTCGGCCATGTCGACAGATCGTGCTATGCTTGCAAGTCCTCGGGAGTTCATTGAAAATCGCTTTCCACTCAGTGATGACACTGAAGTCACTATCTCCGTCGGGCATGGGCATGCCATCAGGGAACATGATAGTTCCACGCTTCGCGTGGAGTTCGTACTCGGTCCATCCTGTCTGGTCCGCATCATCCTCGCTGTGGAGTTTGAGCCCGAATTTGCGCTGCAGACCTCGCTCAGAAACGAGAGTGCAGAACTCGGCTAGGAACGACTCAAAGCCCTTCATGTCGGGCACGTCGTACGTGCCATACTCATAGGCCTGGAGGGATCCATTGCCCTTGACGAAATAATGGATGCCCCGGAGTTGGCTGTCATTTGGGGGCACAATGGGCTTCATGATCTGCACGGCTCCGTATCCAGGGACAGGGATCTTTTCAAAAGCCATGACTTCCCCCTTGGTGGTGTCAAAGTGCTTGTGGATCAATCGAACACTGACGCCCTTGGGAACATTATGCTTGCTCAGCAGCTCGCGGAGGCCTTGGAGATCTTTGGAATGATCCTCGGGTGCCGTGGCAACTTGGCTGATTAAGGGCAGAGAGTTGTAGGTGCTGGAAAGCACGAAGGTATCGATCAGACAGGCCATTCTAAGACACCTGAGGGGGCAGTAGTTGTGGAATTGTAGTTCTGAAATCGTAGTTATGGGATTGTAATAATGGAATCAGTAGTTATGGAAGGGAAGCTGTTAGCTCAAGAGAAAAGAAAATGTTGATGGGATTTGGGTTGAAATTCACATCAAGAAGGAAGGGCAGCTATCTCGCCTTTTGTAGACCGAATCCGAAGCAGATGCCTATTCCGTCAAATCTCTAGTGAGTTCGGCTTTTCCATGATGGCCTGCTGGTCTCTTCCTGTCGGCCTGTTCGTCCTTCATGTTGGCTCTGTTAGCCCTGTTGGCCCTGTTGGCCCTGGTGGCCCTGGTGGCCATTCATGTTGGCCGGCTGACATTTTCATATTGGGTCGGTCATACGGTGCGGTCAGGCCAGCTCTATGGCAGGGTGATGCTCTGCTGAGTGTCGAAATTGATAAATAAAGTAAATAAAGAGAGCTGACGAGGGTTGGATAGGGTAGTAACAAGAATCGGTTGCCTAGAATTCCCTATCAACTACCTGTTTTTGCTCCTTGAGGCTCTCGAGTCTAACTGTTCCGTCCAAGCATTCACAGGCCCATTCATAACCGTGAAAGTAACATTGATGGTAATTAAGCATGTATAGTATCGAAGGCAAGATCGCTTGTGCAACTAGGATTAGAGTTCAAGAATTAATGCTTCCAAGCTAAAAAGCAGTTTGTGAGATATCGATCCTGCTGGTCAAAGACGATATATTAATATTCGATTTCTGGTCAATACCCCACAATTTTCACCCCGCCACGACTCAGCCATCACTTCGTACTAATGGCACATCATCATCATCCAAGAGAATGACATCAATGGCACAGCCCGGGGGCCTTGGCTGCAATTGTAAGCTGAGAGGCTTGGAGTGGAAACATCAATTGATCAATTAATTGTATTTAATGCGACCCGGCAGCGTCGATCAGCCGCACCCACAATGAACACCGGAAGAGAGACGCGAACAGGAACCATTCAAGCTCAACGTGATCCTAAACGTGCTGGCTGCTTGCTCAACTGGAAGGTGGAACCAGAACACTTCAAGACAACTTCGAGTTCTAAATCACATTGTTCGCCAGGAGGGGAAATAAAAGAACATTGCTACAATTAATGACGAGGATCTTTTCTGGTAATGCCGACTAATCGTAAAGGTAGTATCTAGGTCAAGATGCTTCCTCGATACAGTCCAACGCTTCAAGCTCAGACTTGGCCTGGCTAGGCCTTTGCTGGCTGTCCTGTCGTGGGGCTTATGGTAGGCATCGACGCCCCGCCCCTTTCCCTCCCAAATGCCCGATGTGTATAAAAGCTCCATCACATGCACTCGTTTCCTGGGCAGGCTGTGTGCCGTCCACGTTTCTAATCACACCTGATTTTAACTCCCCTCATCAGTTCAACATCGGCGATTTCACTCGAATGTTCGGTCCTCCTAACTTTCCATGCAACATTGATATTTCCATGCAGCTCCTGAGCTCACTCTTCCAGGAGCTGCCAACCTCCTCCTCCTCCTCCACCACCATTCGCACCACGCACTGGAGACCTTGTAATATCTAACACACCTTCGTGCCCGCTGGCGCTAAACCGGAATCCCCATACGACCTTGTTGACCTAGGAGAATCAAGTCTTCGCCGGAAATTGTGAACCACCTTCAGATTTCTTACTACTATTTACGACCGTCCTCACACCGCGAAGCGTGTTCCATTATCATGGAAAATCGCTTGCTAGGAAATCACCTGCTAGCCTCGCCGGCCTCCCGAACGAGCGACCAAGAAATCCTTGATAACATAGACGGCCGCATGCACGGCCCTATGGGCGGGTTTATCAAGAGATATTTCACCAATTTTCAATATGTCCACCAGGATGCTGCATTGGAAATTCACGCCGCCGGAAAGGTTGTTGGCCGTTGTGTTGTTCCAACAGCGGCCCCATCGCCCGGCAATTTCCTACAATGGTTTTCCAGCTATGTCTCGCGGGAGCTTGGCGGCGCTCGAGGCTCGTGGCATATATCCGGAGACCGTGGTGCACCTAAGCATGGGGGTCCTGACAACGGTGCACGTCTCCTCTTGACCGTGCCTGCTTCGCCGCCCTCCAACGTACAGATGAGGTGGGACGACGTCCAGGTTATTGGCCAGTTCTACCCTCGCCGTCACGTTCATTATCAGGATGGACTATTGCGCCTCTGCCGGTCCGCACACGAGGTCTTCGCTAGCCAGCCTACGCGGCTCTTCTTGCATGGCTTCTACATACGTGGTCCACTCATCGAACTTTGGGTCTTTGATCGATCCGGCTTATATTGCAGCGAAGTCTTGGATATTGAGAAAGACTTCATCCAATTTCTATCAATCATCCTCAGCTACCAGCGAATGACGGACCAGGATCTGGGGAAAACCAACATCATTGAGACTGATGAGGGCGGCAGCTACCTTATCCCTGATACTGCGGTGATACCCTCTTTGGGCAAGCTCTATCTCGAAAGCCAAGCAATTACGTCTCGCGAAGGCCTTGTTGGCACCGGGACTGTTTGCTACCGGGCTAGGTTGCCTGGCTCGAATCGGTGGGATTACGTCTTGAAGTTCAAATGGCGCTGGGCCAGGGAGCGTCCGGAGGATGAACTTCTGAAGCTGGCCAAGAAGAAATGCGTCTGGGGTGCCGTCTCAGTCGATTATTACAAAGAAGTTGAGAGTACGGCAAATCTACGACGAGGCATGCGGTGGGGGACACACAGAAAATTCGCCAAGATGGACTCTCCTGAGAAACCTGGACGTGTCGAAGAGCTGCGACAAAACGGGTCTGGGGATGCCGGCGGACTTGCCGACTATACACAAGAAACCGACAGCTACTTTCAAAACCGGATTCTTGCATGCATCGTTACGTCCCCTCTCGGCAGACCGCTTCACACCTTTAAGTCTTTGCTAGAGTTGCTTCAAGTGTTTCGTGATGCTATCAAGTGTCACCGGTCACTCTATGATGACGCCAAGATTCTTCACCAAGATATATCCTCGGGGAACATGATCATTCTGGATAACGAAGATGAAAGAAAGCCAAAGGGGATCCTGATAGATCTCGATTCCGCAATAGAGCTCGACGAGGGGTTAGAAACAGAGCATGGAATTGTTGGCACCAGACCATTCATGGCGATTGGCGTTCTGAAAGGTGGATGCCATACTTATCGACACGACCTGGAGTCCTTCCTTTACGTTTTCCTGTGGACCATAATCACGAATCATACGGAGAAGCTCCCGGAAAAAAGTAAACTTCGACAGTGGAGTGATGGCGACTGGGACGAATTAGCGACACGCAAGTCTCTTGACATGGATCAGAGCGGCTTCCAGGGTATTTTGGAGGAATTTCCTCCTGAATTCCACCCCCTTAAGCCTCTCGCCGAAAGTCTACGTCAAATTCTATTCCCAGTACGGGATGGGATAATTTGGACAGGGACGGACGACTCGCTCGAGGCCGCAGACAGGCTCTACGACGGAATGATCCAGATGTTCGAAGAGGCCATTGCTTCCCAGAGCCGAAGATAGCTATAATAAACTGGAGAAAGTGTTTCTCGGCCCTTCGACTTGATAATGACTTGGCTGTTGAACAAATCTCCTCCCTTAGGTGTAGTCATTAGCTTGATTTACGAATGTGCTGACGTGGTAAGGTATTGATTTTCTTTACGACGAGCTTCGAGTAATATGAAGTAGATACCAGCACGTTTGGTTTTGGTCAACATTGCATTCTGGCCGGTTCCTTTTCGTGAATGCTGTATACGCCATCGAAGAGCTTGGCCGGCTTTAACCAAATATTACGCCTCGTTGTAAGATGGCCCTTCGTCCCATCATCCTCACTAAGACGGATGAAGTAGACCGAGGCTTTCTTCATCAAAATTTTCATTTAAAAAAATAATGGTAATAAAAAAAATTTAAACCGTGATGGCAAAAATTGCATACTGAAAAAATCCGCGGAAATCACGCCGATCCGCAGGTGGGATATATAACAGCGGCAATTATATGGGGGTGCGAACGTATGTAGTGTAGTGTAGTAGCATCCCCTAAAGGCACAGTAACTACGAAGGAGACCGACCCTATTTCTGGACAACGACGTCGTGTCCAACCTCGCAGAGTGCTACCCACAGGGACCCGTTCGTCACCTCGCCCCGGTTCAAAGTGGAAACAAAACCGCGACCATTGGCTTGGGAGAGAAGTTTGCTCGCCCACTAGGGTCTCTGTTTCCACAACAATCCATCCATAGCGCACAGTTGTCCTACTTCGTACAGTCGGAGATAGGATGAAACGCTGAAGTTCTCTGTTATAGGCTGGGAACCCAACGATAGGCCCGAGAAGAACCAAGGTTTCCACGAGCAAGCCAGACCGGAGTAGGAAAGGGCGAGGCAATAATTAATCTCACACGATGTTCCATCGTCCACCTGCTCCGCCGGAAGAGAGGATGAGTGTGTGAGGGAGAAATTAGTCGGCGAGGTGGAGGGAAAATGGAAGAAGTTTTCACTTATTCTACCCGTATTGTTTTGGAACCTGCGGAGTCAAGATCGACGCCAACCAAGGCGGGTCCTCCCATAATCACGGAAAATTGTTCAGGGATGAGAAAATCCTAGATTAATCGACACCCACAGCGCCCCTAATACCTTTGTGTCGGACTGTGGGTTCCTACCGACGGCCCGCGTGGCGTTCAAAGAAGATTCGACCTAAGCAAGGCGCTCATTTCCCACTCTTCATGGGAAAAAAAACATCAAATGAGTCGCGGCGCTAGTGGCGTTCAACTATGACAAGGGAGCCAAGTGAAGATCCTGGTTGAGTGTTGAGCTTGGCGGCAAACCCTAGTCGAAGTGGTAAGTGGCGCTCAGATGGGTTTCTCTCCTGCGTCCGTACGGAGTACGAAGTAAACTGGAGTCGTAGACCTCCCAGGTTGTAGCCTGGAGTTGGCCAATGCAATGTCAAGACAGATGGCGAGCTCTCACCTTGGTGAGACAGCTACTTCGTATCTTTAGATGTCTGAGTACCCTGACCTTGACCCAAACCCAAACTGCCCCAGGCAAGGCGGTTCCCACTCGATAGCCTCGCCGTTATAAGGTCATACTCAACCGTGTCGTGGCTCTTCCAAGGACCCAAAATGCTATATTATAGAGCAAGACCCTGAACATTAATTACTCCTCGTCCCACTTGGACACCAGACAGGGGATCAGAAGAAAAAAAAATATTCAGACCCAAATCCTGCAGTCAAGACAAGCTTTCATGCCTCTCTGGGCAATGATCGACTTCTGCATTGCAGGATGAAAACCTATCCCCGACAAGGGATGGTTGATTTCTCTATTTTTACACACTTGAGAAGAGGCTGGACGGGGATACCGGAGATGATAATTTAGTGCCTGGCTACTCGATACGCGTACGGAGTACTCTGGGTTGTTACTTACTTCGGTCCTCGTACTACTAAGACTGGAAGGACTGAGGTGTGAAGAAAAGGATCCAATATCCAATATCCCTTTCCGCTCAGTCTCCACGTTATTCCACAGGTCGGTGGGATGGGACCTGGGCCGGCGGCAGGACGAACCTCGGGATCCAGGGCTGGGGTGACCTGGCCAAGCAGCCCTATAATGCTCGTCGTACGACCAACTGTCCCATTGGAAAGGTACTTCGTACCTGTCATTCTTTCGGGGTTGCATTGAACTGGAGCACAGCATTCCGGTGCAGGCAGGGATGAACTGTTGCCAGAGGTAGTATTGCAAGATTGGAGGTCCTCGAATTGCTGTGCTGTATTTATCAAACTAGCTAGCCAGGCTAGTGGTGGTAGTGATGGCGGTGATGGTGGTACAATCGTCAATGTCTTGCTTCAATCACCATCTCAAGGAATCGAGGAAGGAGCGTTCTATTTGATTAGGGGAGCTACCTTCATCATGTGCTAAGTTCCAAATTCCCTGCGTATTTGCCAGAGAGACGCACGAGCAACCACGCGGCAAGGCAAGTCCAAATAATGGATGGCATCGCCATGGGACACCATAACGCCTTGAATTCGCTGCTTGTTCACCCGCAGCCCACACTCTTGGATCTTGGAGGCCACGCCCTGCCATACTTTTATTAGATGAGGGCTTAGCTCCAGATCCCATGTACCACGCCAAGTGATAGATGCACATCCTCTGACTGTCTGGTATATGAATGCACAGGCATTCCCTCGAGTGCCGTTCCAGATCTGCAAAGTATGCAATCGGGGCATCTGAAGTGCAGCATCACCAGCTCTACATAGCATCGTATGGATCGTCTGGCGGCTTGTCGTACACCGTAGGAGCTGCGACGTCAGCGAAAGAGACTGGAGGCTATGCCATCTCCAGGTTGGCAAGCAAGCCTGGAAGAAATCCTCGGCGTTGACCATGTAGGAGACAGAAAGCTGCTCGAGATTGAGGCTTCGAAGAGCAAACGCGGCGCCGACTCTGGGGTCTACGATGCGGGAGGTGGTCACTTCATCCAGCCAGGGTGGCCGGCCATTGTTCAGTGCTACCGCGAGATCGTCGTTGAAATCTTCAAAAACTGACAATGTCTTGAGCGTTTTGGGAAGACTTTCTCGCACCAATTGTCTGAAATCTGCAGCTCAGATGTTAATATTAGAAATAGGGGTGCCTTGGGGATGGGGATCGAACGTTTGTCAAGTAGATCTCTCCGCCAGCTTTGCCATGGACGCCATGGCTCATAGACTATGTGCTCTAAACGGCAAAGCTTGTCCAATATGGGGAGAAATGCCCAAGAGCAAAGCCGACGACGGAGCTGTCGACGTATGATGAAGCATGAGACTACGTTAACCTCAGGAAGTCCTTTTCGGAAGCGCGGGTCGATCTGGCTAAAGAGCCGCAACACAGCATCGTGAGGGGGAGTCCTAGCTCTTTGGCCTTTGATCCAGCCATGCTTTGGGTCATGCCACCCGGAGCCATATTCCTGCAATGAAGTTGTGTCTTCGTTACCCTCGTCACCCGAGGCGAAGTGATAGTCCTTGAACCAGTGGTCAGAGTCGCTGGGAGAATACGCGTTAAGCTCTAACGTCAAGCCCGTCGACGACTTCCAGGTGCTGAGAACGGTGAATAGTTTCCACACTCCTTTGCTGACGATGGCGCTATTCCGAGATTCCCAGGACTCTGACTCCTCTCTTTTGCAAGATCGGCAGGTGTATCTTGCCAGCTCAATATTGAACGAAATATGGCGAACGAGGTCCCTCTGGCGAACGACCATACATTCAAGGTCATCCAGGCAAGAGACCTTCAACTGCAGCGTATGGAAGTTTTTCGCCTCTATGAAAATCTGCCATTCTTTACAGACAGATGCTAAAGAAGCCCAGCCAGGATTTATCTGGTGTCTGACTGCCTCTAAAATCATAAGGCGAATCTCCGCAGGTAGAGACATCCAGCACCTCTGTTTTGTTTCTATCGAGTCGTGAGGTATCACTCCATCACATCGAGCACCGCTGCAACTGTCTGCCATGATGACGAAATTTGACAGGGAGGATGGTATTTCGACCTGGGAAGTGTGCTTTATCAGCTATGTGTACCAATGTAGTGGTAGGGTAGGGGGTCTGCCCACTTACAGACGGTATCACGGCGATTTCGACAGAGTGTATCTCTCCTTTCCGATGCAGACAGTTGTCGTGCTCAACGCATCATAAACGGCCGCAAGCTGCAGAGCCGGAAATCATCTCATGACCTATGCCAGCCTTGAGTACTATCTGGGTTTCACATGCCCATCCTATGCCAGAGGTGCTGATAGAGTTCTGAGGGTTTGGGCACTAAAGGGACCAGCCTCTGAGGCTATTCATGTGCCGTGCTGTAAACAAGAATTTCGGAAAAAGTATTATTACATATAAACTACTCCTTGCTTTACAACCTTCTTCCCTTTCTATGATATTAGTTCTCGAGAAGTATGAAGTAGACATGGTGTCAGTTGTGAAGAATCAATGAGAGGACTTCTCGCACAGGACCTTAGATGTGTTGTTGCGCAGTGAAGATGTCACAAAATGATCAAGATTACTTCGTAAATCCCATCGAAATCTCCACCTATTGTCGCAATGGTGCCGCCATTTGACCCAGTACACCGCCTTCAGTATTGACGCGGTAATTACTAGGTAGCAACCTCCGAAGTAAGATCCACAACCCGCCCCATGCGTTCCTGATCACCGTTGTAGTGCAGCTCTCGGTCGGGATGGAGGCGGGATGGAGGCTTCGAGCACTTGACCAAGTGTGCTCACCGGCATGCAGCGCACGTCTGTCAGTGTCCTCCGCCCGCAGACAAGGGAGCTGAAGATTTGCTGTTGGTCCAGAATGAGAGGGGGGTGGCTAATATTGGGGCCATGAGCCGCATCAACCGTTGCTTTTCCCAACTGGGAGAAGAAAAAGAAGGCAGAAATAGAGAATCGGAATAGGGGGTAAGATTGCGCCGTCTAGCTTGTTTATTTTATTTATGTCTACTTCGTACTTCGTAGTTCAATTAGCAGACATTGATGTATCTGCATGTCGACATGACAGGTGGTACGCTATATGCCGTGTCACGGAATTCCGCTGGTCAGCCCGCTTGCCCACTCCTCTTCTGGGAGTTGAAAGGCAGATCTTGCGGCAGGTTTGTTGATACTTTCGCATCTTATAGGTGATATACGAAGTAGGGGTATGCTCTGCATGCACATCGCGCCCTCGACCCAGGGTAAGAAGCCGATATTTGGTTGAGAAAACTTGGCTGACCTGCCAGCGGTGTTATAGTTTTACGCTTATAGGAGGTGTACGAAGTCAGCAATCAACAGATTACTTGGTAGGGTCTGGCGAGGCCTCTGAACCCCAGTAGGCGGTCTGTGACCTGTGAAGTGCTCAATACGATTCGTTGATGGTCCAGCCGTCAGGAGCAGGGCGGGGTTCATGCTTCGTTCGGCTTTGGGGATGGAAATCCGCCTTCGTTCGGATGGTACTTTGGAGACTGCTCCGGCATACAAATCCGGCCGTTGGGTCCCTATGGAGGGGAGCCCATTCTCCTGGGACCCCCTGCTCGAATTTGAGGGGTTAGGACCGTGCTTATTACTTCCCTCCTGAGGCGGTGGTGAGAAACCGGGTCGTCTCGTCGATCCTCTCCACTGGGATAGGGTCCAGATAAGGCTTGGTGTTTGTTCAATGTTACTTGTACCCCCGTATCCCTGATCCTGGTGACTTCAGGGCACCAACTTTGCGAGGGGGCGACCGACGACGGGAAGTGATCAATATTGAGAAACGACCTAGAACCAAGAACCAGTATTGATGGTACTTGGAAATGGACGCCATGGAGTTATATTACCCTATAATATTGGTACAAACCGTGAAAACAACCTATAAATAGTCAAATCAAATGTCTGCACCGGACAGGGACTCTACTTGCACATTTGAAATAAAACCCCAACAATCGAGGGAGAGCTTGGCCGATGTGGTAAATTGTCCGGTCTGGTCAGTTCGCCTCGTATATCGAAGCCATCACCCATGCAGGACAATACTTCGCTCGAAGTATGCATATAATTGCAAGCACTCAGCTTCACGGCGCTAACGCACTCGAGACCGATTCCGTAGGATCCATCGAATGCATTATTCTAACAAAGGGATAGATCAGTACATTGTCATACCAGGGCATCCTGTTTCTCTTCCCATTGTGGAGCGGTTGCTCGAGGTTTTCTCCCCGAGGCCCCGTTCCAGACACCATCATCCTATTTCTGGAACCAGGGGCATCCCAGTGGCACTTGGCCTTAGTGTACTCGTCATAGGTGCATCAGTCTTCGAGTTCCTAGTTTCCCAGGGCCGGGACGATGGCACAACATATGAAGTATGACGAGCCTTGCGAAAAACTGAGCTATCCGGGAGGACCTGGAGGTTGGGTCTCTATGGTGAAGACAACAAGCTGAGCTGAGATCAGAACTGAGATCAGATCCCGCCACATCTGCGGCACTGAGATCTGGCCAATGACTATAAAATGACGATCCGCCGTTGCACCTTCTCATCCAAGCCTTGATTGGTTTGGAGAAGGTACAATGTAGTAGTGTACCTCGGGACTCCTCCAATGGTGGGAAGACCGGCTTCGTTCGTGCATCAATGACCGCTCAGCAAAGCCCAGGTCCTTATTTTTGCAAGTTACACTAACGACGCGACGAAAAATACACTAAACATCCTCCTTTGGTCGTGTGTGGAGTTGTGTGGGTGGAGCATGAAGCCGAAGCAAGCTCACGCTCGGACTGTGTCATCGAAGAAGATGAAGAAGATGAAGACAGGAGGGACGGGTGATACCGGGCGTGTATATGTACACAGCATAAAGGTATTTCTAATAGTGAATATTGTATAGCAATACTTAAAGCCAGTGTACTTATACTTATGCTGCCGGCCCCACTGACACGGACTTGCAACTTCCACCTTCAATCAGTGCCCTGTCAAGTGTCAACTCATCAATCCGTCCCCATCATGTTCTTCAGAGCCCTGAATGCTGATCATTCTAGAAGGTCCTTCCAGGATGTTCCAGGATTCAATATTTCATCCGGAAGAAGCCTCCTTAGCCTCTAGCCTGGCTTCGCGGCACCGCCCACCGTTAGCCCAGTTCCAAGGACAAGGAATTGGAATTCCTCCTACTAGTTCGCGGACGAAGGAAAAAAAAAATAATAAAACCGACTAAGATGAGATCGATAGATCGATAGTTTGGGAGATGAAGCTAGCGATGTTAGCTCACCGACCTTGTTGAACTCTACCTCCACCGTATTAACACTACGAAGTACAGCCTGGCATTACAACGAGAGAGCCAAGGCAAGCTAGCGGAGCAGTTCGAACGAGGAGCTCCAGCTCTCGTAGCCTCACGGGGTAAGAGCTCATTCCTCAGACACTGCACTGGCCCTGAATTTCCATCGCTATACAACCAGCGGTTTCGCCATAAACCCCGTCTCTGTATCGCACTGCCTGAAACGGTTTAGTGCTTGGAGAGGATGGCCATTCTTGTGGTTCTTACCCTTACGATATCGCCGTCACAGAAACTCGATCAAGATCCATGGCTCGATCGATTTGATGGCTGACTCGTGCATGGCTGTTACTCAACAAGGAGATGTGCAGTCCCATATCGCATGGGGGCGCAGGATGGGACAGGCCATTTGCAGCCCCTCACAAGTCTCCTGCGTTTGAAAAGTATCAAGTGTGGAGTGGCGGGGAAGCCAAGGTTGTCCCCCTTCTCATAGTAATATACCAATACTTCGTACTTGGAGATGGTACATTTCCTGCAACTCGACACAGGAAAGGGGGGGGTTAGCTGAAAGAGTCAACATGACGAAAGGAGAGCTAGCGCATGCCATTGCATGGGCTGTTGGATGATGTTCCTCCTCATCCATTGGCCTCGAATCAGCCACCCCGGGACCAACGCGGTATGGCCTGGTCAAGGTCGCAGCCTCTATCGGCGGACGTGCGACGGAAGGCGTGCCGGGCCTCCTTTCCCACTTGTTGGTCGGGTCCGTCCAAGATTGCAGTTTGTGGGTTTCCCGTGGAGCGTCGATTTGGACCAAGTTACGAAGTGGTATTTGCGACTGGTCACAACAAACGGCCAGACGTGCTGTGCTCCCCGCTGCCTGGTAGTGCAGCCAGCAGTGCAGACGGACAGCAGACGGCAATGTACTGATCGCTGGCCTGGTCATCATACAGGATCGCACTAAACCAGCTCTGACATATTTGGCATCCAGTTGGTCGGGGGGTGGGGGTTGTTACCACTATTGCTTCGTCGTTGATGGAAATGGTCCATGGTCCACGTCACGCACGCAAAGGCTAGACGCATCATAACCAGAGTGGCGGTAGCCCAAGTGGTTTGAGACCAACAGACCACTGTCGCATCTTGATGCTTGCATACTTGTGATCTAGTATGCGGCACCTCTTTTGTCTGGCAGCCGCCAGAGGAATCCGCATCGTCTTTGGCATCTCGCAAGGATACAGCTTCTCCGCCGTTTCGTCATCCTGGCCACCTTTCCTACTTCGTATGAAGGAGGGGGGAGGGAGTCGATTTGCTTCCATGATCTATCTCCCTTCTTCCCCCACCTCACCTAGCCCTGCTCATTCACCCATGCGCGACTCCGCCACTACTTCAAACCAGGAGACGCCGCAACGAGAATCCGTATGCACGAGGCCTATTTGGTTTGTTTTAAAGTAATATTCTAACACATCTAAGAATACGGGCTTTGACTTTCCGAAAAGCCCGAGGCTGGCTAGGTACGGCTACAATTGTTAAGGGGAGAAGGCGCGACCCACATGTTGGTAGTTCTAACAAGAAGAGTTAGAGATCCCATTGCTAGGGAGTGAAGAAATCCCCCCAAAAACCCGAGTCATTGCCTCATAGGTAGTTCTCGTTCTCGCCTTGTTGCTAG
Organism: Scedosporium apiospermum; assembly: GCF_000732125.1. Taxonomy (NCBI): domain Eukaryota; kingdom Fungi; phylum Ascomycota; class Sordariomycetes; order Microascales; family Microascaceae; genus Scedosporium; species Scedosporium apiospermum. Next base: position 1,373,244 of record NW_015971811.1, on the reverse strand, counting down.
GCGAACCCATCGTCATCGCAATGTAATATCCCGATATTAGAACTTCGGCGCTTCATCGGGTCGGGTGAATCGATCTTACTTTGTGGACTGTACACTCCTCCTGTCTCCAATGTACCGAGGTACACTATATCACAATCGGATTCCTACACAATCGGAAAATAAAATTCTCGGTTGCACAGGTTGGGATGGCATTGAGTTGATCATTAGTGCTGTCCCAACAATGGCATCTCAAACTGTGCAGTCTGGGACAGTCTTCAGTTTGATCAGTCTGAATCTGGTCACTCTCGTCAGAGTAGTGTGGCCATGTATTCGAGAGTTGGAGTTGTCTGTTTGAATGACCGTCAAATACTTCATTGATCGTACTTCGTGCGAAGTAATGCTGACTTACCGCGGATCATATCGACCGATCCGTATTTGGCTTCAAATGAAATATCAATCTTGCCCAAGATGGCAACCTATTTGCGCAAATCGATTTTCCTGTCTAATGAGATGAAAAGACTGCCACACTTAAATTCGACACTATACTCTACTAATAGTATCAACCAGGTAAATAGACAGGAAAAGGCAATCTCGACATGGAAATATCGTACTACATGCCTGCCTTTGCAGGCCATGCTTGACGGGTCCCTGCCCCCTGCCTCCCCCGCTGTGCCCCCCACCCCCTCCTTCTTCCTAATCCGGCTAGATGGCGGAACCGGAGCTTTCATCTGATGGCGGAACAGGGATGAGATTGAGGTGAGAGTTCCTCCAGCAGGTTCCGCCGGGTCGTTCTATCAAGCTGCGAAGTACGAAGTAAGTTCACATATTAATTACGAAGTCCTACAATTGAAGGTTGAGTTTCTCTAGAGGGCAGTCGATTATCGACGGAGAACACGACTAACACCACCACCAAGGTCTCAATCTCCGTTCGAGCTCTCTGTCAAAGATGTGGTGTTTTTTTTCGGGGGGCTTCTAATGTACTTCGTACTTCACACATTGAAACTTCCTCTCGAAAGTTCTCCGCCCCTCAACCTCCAGCTGAGATAAGTTTGGCAGGGACGCACACTAGCATCAACATTAAAGTAACCCACGCCTTTAGTTGGGATTCCTCTCACTACTTCGTACACTCTAAAGACATCTACACTACGAAGTAGGCACTCTGGTGGTCACAGTTGATCAACTTGCTGGCTATGTCGTGAACTGCCGGGTACTTTGAACAAGCAAAGTTCCCAGAATGACATGACCGGCAGGTGCCAAAGGAGACCAGAGTGGAGCCAGGGGTAATGCTCTTGATGAAGAGCGCCTAGGTTCCGATGAGCTATCTCTGGGTGAAGAAGTGGGATGAGGACAGTGGAATCCACAGATCCAAGAGCTGGTGTACTTCGTATATCGTGGTGGAGATACATCACCGGTCTTAAAACTATCAATATCAAATCAAACTTGATGCTGTGTACTTGTAAAAAGCCGCAGGAATCTGTGAAATAAATTAGCACATGAATAGCCCTAATCTCTTTTTAAAATCAATATTGGTAAAGGGTGGATGGCGCCAGAGTCTGCGCAAGCGTTCAATGCTTACCCCATGACCCTTAGCTGAACGTGGAAATCAGCGCCTACTCCGTACGCCTCGGCGAGTGGAACCAATTTTGGCTTCCACATTTGAGTGCACTCCTCCTCTCCTCCTCTATCATCAATTTTTATCCGTCATTTGTTCTTCCGCCCCTTCCTGCCTGCCTTGCCCGCTAAGCCAGAGCAGCTGTTGGATCCTGTATCTTTGTACCTGTCTGGCTGTACCACCATAGTTCAGACGGAAGAAGTACCTGTTCCGCAATTGTCCACCTGATTCGAGGCACTTTGCTCGGGAAGCTACATAACGAAGTGGGTATCCTTCATGGTACCTGGCGCTTTTAACTTTGTGAGTTACGAAACAGTCTCAATTCCCGGATCAGCAACGATCCTCCAGTGTGGAAAGTACGGAGTACACTACCCAAGAACTACTGTCTCCCCTGACCTGACTACTTATCGGGCTCTTCATGTCCAGGTACTCGAGCCGGAGTCTGGCGTGTGTAAGCCTCTAGTCACTTACTTGTATCAAAGGATCAATCAATTGAACATTAGTGGGGAGTCAAGACCACTGAACTCTCCTAGCTTACTTGCCTGATCTTTGGACGATACTAGTAGTGTACATCTGTGTACCTATATCCATGCCAATGACCGTCCCATCCCGTCGTACCTGACAGCCATTTTGATCGTATCAATCAATCCACTCTCCCACTTCCTAGCAACCCACTGCTCTTTCCTCCGTCAGTACGAAGTAATAATACTAATATTGATCTTGGCCTGGCTCAAGTCGCATGTACCACCAATAACCGCCCATTCAAGGGAGCCCACGACCATCCTAATTAGAGTCGTGAATGTAATTATACAATGTGTCAGTGGAAAATACTACGTGTACACCGGATGATAGTGTGGTTCTCAGCTACGAAGCAGCTACCTGGGAGCCGGCAGGTACGGGCGGCGAGCTTGAGATGAAGCGTTAAGTCTTGTTAGTCGGCATCAATTCCCTGATCCTCGACTCCCTCCACCCTTCCTTCCCCACCAGAACCAGACTTGGTCCACCCGCAGAGGCTTCACCACGAAGTACTCTTGACGGGCTTGTTTTTCTCATTGTTGCGATGATGCCCGGATTAACGACGTATACGAAATACGCCGTAGGGGGGACTACCTGCGATCTAGTGTACGAAGTAATATTGGAGGAAATGGGAGAGTGTGGATTGATCTGGCTAATTCGTGAAAACGGTAACTAGGGGTGTCAAACTAGCACCCATGCCCTCTACTAAGTTGTTAACTCCGCTTCCCTCCCGGCTTCTTGTCCTACTTTAGGTAGGCCGAAACGCTACTGAAGTGCGGAGTCAGTCCACCGTCCGAGTCCTGTTCTCTAGGAAGTATGTAGTAGGAGGCCGTACGAAGTACTAGCATGCTAGTATGTGCCACATCTGCTCAAGCTTGATCAAGTCTTTCCCTTCAAGACACCGATGCAGCTCACACTACCACTTTGACACTTTACCTCATGGCTTCCGCGGCTTCGTTTTCGCATCAATACAATTATACCCTCAATCTCAATACCTGTGTGCTCTTCTCATCTTCGTAATCCGTCGCAAGTCTTTATTCAGACAAACAAGGAGAGGAGCACTACGAAGTACTCCCAGACACTCAGGCGTTCTCTTTCCCTCTTGCACGGATACAAACTGGAGGCAGTTTAAGACTGAGAAGTACTACTTGTACGGAGCCTTCCTCCAAGACCATCCACCCTAACAAGCAACCCATTCTGCCTTTGACCCGACCATTGGGAACCTCCCGCCAAGGGTCAGGACCCCGGAACAACATCCGCAACTGCACCCCGGTACAGAGTACTTACTTACAAGGCAACTCTCCTCCCCCCTCCGATCCTCATCACACCTCGTGCTCTATTCCAGCCTCTTCCACACCCCCCCGGGAACCTGCACATCTCTTCCTCATTCCTCCAGCCCTGCGCCGAACCCCAACATGTTTTGTTTATCCCCTCCCAGTGAATGATACGCTCGGCTTATTGAACGGTGCGTCCCACATAACCAGTCATCATCCAGTCCAAGGAATCTAGTTGTATTTCGTTCCCATTCCAAGCTACGCCCAGGGTAAGTTCCAATCCCTCCCAGGCCTCTTTCCTCTTTCCTTCGTGGTTGATCTGGGAGATTTCCGTCCGTCCATATCCATTCACCCACTAGTTGCACGCCCTCGAAGGACGACCTGGTAATAATGCAACGACCCTACAGTCCAGTTCCTTGCTCCCTGGCTCTTCGTGCGGCTGTTATATGGATGGCCAAGTCTTACGCCTGACCATACATTCTTGTCCAACCAGAGGCGTCTCCCTTGGATCCCAACTACATTCGAAGTACAGTGAGTGGCCTGGTCGAGACCACAGTAGATTTCTCGCCCGAGTTCCCTGCCGCCGTGGTCTTCCCAAACCACGACCGCCGTCCAACTCTTGGTATTCCAGTCAATAGTCTCGTTATTACCTTCCCATCCCAGTCCTCACTAAGGATACCGGTGAAATTGGTCCGTTGTTCAGCCTCATTTGTATGGGCTCTGCCTCCTAACCGCGACTCTGTAAGTCTTCCTTCCCCTACTTCGTACATATCCGGTATGTACTGGAGGTCTATATCTCGTGCCTCCTATAACCCCAGACTTGGGTTCACACCATTCCGTTCTTGTCATCAATAACTAGACCGCAAGCTAAACCCGCCTGCAAGAAATCTCCCTCAATCGGTGATTGACAATAAAGTAGTTACCCCTTACGCACAATATATCGGGCCCTGATCAGTCTCCCGTCGTGACGGATATCTGGAAGACTACCCTCTTTCTCCCCCGCCTGACCCGCACTGATCTGCGCACATTATTTTCGAGCTTGTGTGATAGTGATGGTGGAGGTGGCCTCCACAACTAGCTCTCGCATTTCATAGGTATGTGTCTGCGTCCCATCTTCATCCTTCATCCTTCATCCAAGAGAGCCGCTCTACACCAAACCAATCGTACTGGATCGTACAGGGTCGTGATATCCTCTCCGGTCATCACGAACAAGCAGGGGTTTCGGCTCCATGGTGTCGACGATAAACAAGTATTGTACTTTCCTCCTAAGGGTTTTCTGTTTGGCAGTGGGGCAGCGGATGTCCCATGGTTCTTTCTATCGATGCTACTATTTATCGTCCGCTACCTCCCCGCAGGCTAATGAGATGTCTCTCCTAGCTTAATCCAGCCATCCTTTCAACGAGCCACTAGGCACCGCCTGTAAGCTATCTTTATCTTGGACCTCACGCCAGTCTCGAGCTGGGACATCTGTCGTCTCCGACTAGGTCCAACGCACTGGGCGACTGTTAGGTTGTCCACCGCCTTGAACAGAAACATCAGCTACACCATTCTCCAATCACCAGCTTCCCGCCATTAGATCAGTCCGCCCCCACGGCAAACCAGCCTTCCCCGACACTTTCATTTAGCGCCGACTGCAACTAGCAAGCCCGAGGAAGCCGCACTCTCGATGTAGGGAGGGAGACCGTCGAAGATTGTCGCCTGTTTAATCTTTTGGACAAAGCCACCACTTCGAACCTGCATCCCTCTATAACGCCCTCATCTGTGAACCCGACATTGAAGTTATCTGTGCCGCCTCATCTTTGAAAGGGACAACTCCCCTAGTTTTCCGAGACCATCTGTGCGGGTACGATCCTTGGCCCATCTCCCCGCAGAGCATGTAAGGTCGCGACGAGATCAACTCAGTGCTCTGTCCAACAGTCAATCGACCTCTAATTGGCGGTGCGAAGATTGTTGTTCGAGGGGTACGGCTGCCACGAGGGAGGCTATTGGGGTCTGCGGTACACCCACGTTCGCCATGGGAGACTTCCATCACCACCAGTTCCTGACCTCCATGGTGGGCGGCCAGCCCAATCCTAACATCATGGCCCAGGAGGTCCACCAGGCCCATATGCCGGGTGTAGTGCCTTTACCGTCACCGCCTGTGGCGGCACCTTTCTCCGGAATCGGATACTTCACTGCTTTCCACGACCCGCTGATGTTCAGCGTTCCTAAAACGCAGCGGAGCAGGAGGAAATCTACAAGCGGACTAGACACCGTGAAGCACCGGCGAACGAGGTCCGGTTGTTTCATGTGTAGGAGTCGGCGTGTGAAGGTAAGAAATAACTTCGGGATGCCCAGCATTGACTTTTCCATCCACCTAACGATTGAGTTCTTGTAGTGCGACGAAACGCGGCCGATCTGCGAACGTGAGATTTAGTTTTCCACTTGCCACATATGTTTGCGCGCATATATTGGAGGTCACTGACGAGATACAGGATGCAAGAAAGGAAACCGAGAATGTATTTACCCCGATCACCCTTCGTCTAAAGCGCCCGGATCGCAAGCTTCAGCGAAAGAGAGCCCGCCACCCGCGCCGTCTCAGCAAGTGACCAGCCCTGAATCCTCGATAGGCGGCGACGAAGCAGACACGGAAGTAAATGTCAAACTAGAGCCGATTCCCGACGAGGAGGAGGAGGAGGAGGCGGAGGATTCGGAACAACCAAACTGGAGATACACTTCATCCCAAGGACCTAGCGGAGCAGGGTCACCCAACCTTACAAAATCCAGCACGCGACACAGCTCCGAGACCCCTTCTCTAGAAGGCAGCAAGAGCTCACCATCAGGTTCACCAGCGACGTCGAGCACCGTGACGTTGAACGCCTACCAGTCCGATCCAGCTCTACACGTCACCAATACACTCGCGAGTTGGTCTCACCTGCCGGCCGACTTCCAATATTACTTGAATAGCTTTTGCGAAAATATTACACATTACCACTACTGCCTTCCAAACGACCCGGACGGATTCTTCCCATCTTTGCTAGTCAACGTCGCCCTCCAGAATGAGGCTCTCCTCAACGCGGTTGTGGGGTTCTCCGCCTACCATGAAACACTCAAAAAACCCGATGCCAAGGTCGAAGACTTCTTGAAGTATTATAATAAGAGTGTCACGCTGCTTCTGAATTCTCTGCAGAGGAAGGAGCCGCAAACAGTGGCAACAATCGTGACAGTACTGCAGTTAGCTACGATAGAAGTTAGTCCTGGCTTTGTTCTCCCCCCCCCCACCCAACCCAACGTAGCGCCATACGCGTTTTCATTTCATCGCATCCGTGTCGCGAATCTATACTTACTTACTCTGGCAGGAATATCTCGGAGATTGGATTAACATTATGGGCCATCAGAAAGCCGCTCTACAGATCCTCATGAATCTATTTACCCCCGAAACAGTCATGCTTTCTCCAGTTAGCCGAATGGTCCTAGCTTGGTATCAACGCTTCGACGTCTTCGTCGCAGTGATGGGAGGGTTCAAAACGGCGCTTCCACGAGAGTGGTTCACGGCCTTTGTCGATTTCTGCCGAGAGAGGATTGCTACACACCCCCAGGAGGTTGAGTGGAGGCTGGAGGAGGGCACCGCGTTCTTGCGACTTGTCTCGATGGAGATGTCTATGCTTTACGCGAAGGGATATCGAGGCGAGATATCCCCTGAAGGGTTCAGGGCCGAGCACGATCGTATATCGAGAGTCTTGGAAGACTGGAAGGCGAACATTGACCCTGCGCTCACGAATCCAGCGTTCTCCGTGAAATCGTTCCCTAACCAGTATCCATTGGATCCGGAACGCGACATAGTCAACCCTTACGTGCCTGGGACTCTGTACGAGCAGCCTCTCGTGTCCACGACTCTGCTTACATCGGAGTGGCACTCCATCAGCGTTATGCACAAGTGCCAGTCCCCGACAACGCAAAGAGAGCAGCTATACGCGGAACTCCGAGAACATTCCTATGCCATTTGCCAGATCTTTGAGGCGATCGAGCGCTGGCCGAAGAGTCCAAAGGGTGTTTTGATTATGATCGAGGCCTGCATCGCCATATCGGCCCTTTTCTTACCGCAAGATAGGAGGCATCATAACTGGATCCGCCGCAAGTTCGCTCTTATGGAAATATTAGGGTAGGAGGATATTATGCATTCTCTGTCTCAAAGGATGCTCTCATTACGTAGTTCCCCCCCACTCCCGAGGACTTGATGCTAACGTTGCTGGCTTAAACCAACAGGTACATTCATCCTCTAACCCTGCGTAGCAAGATGAGCGAGCTTTTCCGCGAGCCATCCTGCGTTCGGTGGTGGCTACCAAACGACGAAGGTTTCACGCCGATACTGCAAAGCATCCGGACATTTGCCGACGAGCGCAACGCCGTTGCCGTTTCGGCGCAGGTGGAGAATCTAAGGGAGGTACGACATGTCTTTGCCAAGATGCAGCTGTCGGATGATACCGGAGGCGATGAAGCAGCAGCAGCTGCTGCTGCTGCTGGCGGTTCTGGTGGTGGACCGCCGAGACTCCCCGGGATGGGGAGGTAAAGGGTGAGGGTGACCTAAGGGGGTCGACTGTATTTATTGCATAGGTGTATACGGAGGCGAGTTGGGTAGGCGATATTGAATTGATGATATAGGCTGCCTTGCGCTTGAACACAAGGCGTGTACCTGGGTTGATGACTTTGGATTCCAACATTCTCGTTCGAACCCAGTAATCATAATGCTGAAGCGCTTTATGCAGAACGCACGGCAATCTAGAGGACAACCTGTGGGACTTATCAATTGATTATTATTACAATGGGTTTACACTCAATCTACAGCTTAATTTTCCTTCTTTCCTTCCAGTATCCTCCCACGACACAGGACCCCCGAAACCCATTCCCTTTTTTTATGCAAACTGCAAACCTTTTCTCCCTATCCCCTCCGTGCAAGTGGAATACTCTTATAGCGTCACGCGATCGATACGGCTCAAGCTTCACCTCTCCTGCTGCCTGCTCGGCGCGGTGTTGCGCCCACAGAATGTCGTGGCAGCCACGCGAGGCAGACACGGACTATGGTCACGGCGCTGCGAGTCAAGGCGTTGTCTCTATTATCCGCTTCATCACGCATCGTCTGATTGGGGAATGTGGGCGCGAAGGGAAGGGGGGAAAAGGTTATCGCAGAGTTGCATGGAAGATGGTGTCGGTGTCCTTAAGTAAAGCGGTGATTTTAACGCTAGTCTCTGCGCATTGTATAGGTGGTCGTTTACTCCTTCTTTTCCTCGGTGGGATTGGTATCAATGTCGTCGGGAGTGTTTTCCTTTTCTTCAGTAGGCTTTTCAATTGTGTCTTTCAGCTCACCAGCAGCGCTAGGTTCCTCGGTGGATGCTGGCGCATCAGGCTCTGACGGAGCAGGAATGCTCTTCTCCTCAACCGGCTCGGAAGGGGCTTCTTCTACTAGTGTAGTCGCGTCCGCAGAAGGCTCCCCGTCCTCCGCAGTATCGGTAGAAGGAATCTCCTTCGATTCTGAGGTTTCCTTTCCGTCTGTCACGGCGGATGGCGCTTCCTCGTCTACTTCAGTCGACTGACGTTGTTCCTGAGATGCCGCCGGCGCAGATGTCTCCTCCTCACTCGGTGCTTCAGGTTCAATATCCCCAAGGGGAGCAGCCTCTTCCTTGTCTTCATCGCTCTTCACCGGAGCTACAGTAGATTCAGCAGTGGCAACCGTAGGGGTCTCGGCCTCCACGGATGACGAATCCACAGACTCCCCCGACTCCTGCATCACAGAATCCTCCACAATAACCGGAACTTCCTCGGCCTCAGGCTCGGCCTCCTCCTCTAATACCGGCTCCGCGGATGCCGCCGAGGCAATGTGCAACGCTCTGGCTCTTGCCGCAAGTTCGGCCCCCTCGTCTTCATCCGCCTCAATGACGGTAGTAACGGCGCTGCCAGTTGACGGGCTGCTACGGATATGGCGCCTGGTATTCGTCCTTCCAACGCCGTGGTCGTCCTCAGCGCGTGGCGCGTCTTCTGCTTTCAGGAAAGCTTGGCCCCCGGGGAAGACCCCTCCGGTTGGTAATCCACTCACAGGTGTTGCCTGCGCCTGCTTATCGCTAACTGCACTCAATTGCGAGGCCTTTTCTGGGTCCAGTCCCTCAGCTTCGGGGGGAAGTTTGTAGGTCTCGCCAGGGAGGAGGTCGTACATGTCGCATACTGTCTTAAAGAAGACGTATAGGCCGGTTTCCCTCTCGACAGACCAGAAAACACTGCGATGCTGGAACCAGGCGTGGGCAAAAATGCGGTGTAGTCGGCGGAAAACATTGACGAGGTTCTTCATGGCGATATTCTTGTTATGGGTATCGGACAGTGCGACGAAGCGGCTCGGGAAGATCTTTTGGTCGGTCACAACATTGGCGGCCCAATCGAGCGTGTGGCAGCAGTAATCGATAGCGCAGCAACTCTTGGGTTGCTCGTGGACGGCGCAGAGGAATTGCCACTCTGAGGCTCTCATCTCGGGACACGTCGAGGCGCTACATGGTGGGGTATCGAAGAGGAATCCAATAATTAGGCTGTTGCATTGCGAGATTAAGAACCGGCAGAGCTCGTAGAGCCAGAGGGTACGATCTGTAGAGGGAGGTGGGGTCGCGAGCTGGACAGCCGTCGATCGAGTGATGGGTTGGGTGCGACCTTTGCTGTGGTGGTAGTGCAACGCGGCGAGGTGTTCTTGCAGTTGGAAGGCAGAGTCGAGCTGTGTAGAGGAGTGTGAGTTTAGGATCCGTAAGAAGAAGCCAGAACAAAATCGCTTAGAGAATTGAATAGAGAGCTCACCTCGCTCAAGGGCATCAACGGGGGGCCAGCTGCCATGTCCGCAGCTTTGGTGCCGCGATGAATCCTTCGCTTGGAGCTCGTTTCGAGTATCGCCTGCTCGATCTGCGATGCTTGGCGGTTTGCGGCCCCATTGCCAGAGGGGGAGGCTGGCCCGATTTGTATTTCCGCCGTGGGAGGCGGGCTGGGGAGCCGCGGTGAACTGGGCGGCATCGACATGGTAAACGAAGAGTCTCAAGGTGTTGAAAAGAGTTTATGACTGAAAGAGTGTCACGGGTTATCCAATTCGGAAGTGCTGATAGCTGGGTATCGTGATGATGATGAGGCGAAAGGAAAATGCAACGGAAAGCTGGGCTGGAAGTTGGGAGCAATGCAAGATGTTGCCAGGGAAGGCGAGGCGAGATGAAAGCCGCGTTGAATTTAGCGCCAGGAACCATGGGCAACTGCACGAATTGGCGTGGGAGACTGCTTAGCTTAGTCAGCGTCGACGTCGCATGCATCTAAGCTGAGGTATCTCCCCTACCTTGAATAATATCAAATGGGAGAGTTTTGTGACGGCAAAAGGGAGATATCAGAGTCCTGTAAATATTAGCAACCCGAAAAGTTCTCGCGGTATCGGGATCATCCAGACTCTCGCCTAGCAGCTTGTCTGGCTGGCGTTGGGCACGAGTTCATCGGGCCCACAGGAAACAGCTTCGAGCCTCTGAGCATCCGTCCGCCTTACATCTCGCCAAGCACAATGGCAACGGGGTTCATAAATGTTTATCCACTTGGGAGAGATTCAAACTACGAAGTAATTCAAACTAGCATAAGCCCAGGGAATAGCTATTTGAGGAACTTCGCATAAAAGGCGTCAGAACGCTTCTCAAGTTCATACAATATATCGCTATGCCTTGTCCTTCAAACGAGAGGGGGTGGATTGTCAGCACCTGGTCTTGCTGTCTCGGCTTCAGACGGCGCAAGACTGGTTATTGTTAGGACACAGAACAAGAATGAACGGGAGATTGTGAGGTCGGGAAAATTCCGGTTAGATTCCAAAAGGTGCCCCGCGAATATGGAGAAGAAAAAAGCTACAATTGTACCTCTGACGACCTCCGCCATCCCACATCTGGTGGTGGGGTTGTTGTACTTGAATGTTTCCGAGTGACATCGCCACCAAAGAAACAGTTCCAGTAGCCATATAAACCAGTCTTCCGTTGAAGAGGAGCTCTTCATATTGCAAAGACTGAAATCTTCGAGATTGATACCGGCTTTAGTATAAAAGCTGCAAATTCGATCGTTGTCAAGCTTCAGCTACATTTCCAATCATGGACTATGAAGATGATGCGCCACCAGACCTCGTCGACGTTGCTGGAGACCACGAGCTAGAGCAACAACAAGAGGAAGGGGAAGAAGAGGTGCCCTTCAAGGTCCCCATTACTATAGTAACAGGTACTACTGAATATTTTTGTTAGATTTATATTGAGGGCGGTATTTCTCTAACAAAATGAAAGGATATCTGGGCGCCGGGAAGACGACTCTGCTTAATTATATCCTGACAGCGCAGCATGGCAAGAAGATTGCAGTTATCATGAACGGTGAGGGAAAAAAATTCAAGAAGCAACATAGGCCTTTTAAGATAAGGCGGCGGACCCCCTATGCTAATTACCGGACTGCATTCAATAGAATTTGGTGATTGTAGGTTACCAGATCCATGTTACACAGTCGAGCACATGAGCTAACTCTTGTACAGCCATGGATATTGAAAAGTCCCTTACTGTCAACAAGGGGGGCGAGCAGGTCGAAGAATGGCTGGAGGTCGGCAACGGCTGCATTTGCTGCTCTGTTAAGTAAGATCCCCAAATGCTAAACATTCTTCAACGGCCGAGACTGACGAGAAACAGAGATTCCGGTGTCAACGCCATCGAGTCCTTGATGGAGAAGAAAGGCGCCTTTGACTACATCTTATTGGAGACCACCGGATTGGCCGATCCGGGTAACTTGGCGCCACTATTTTGGGTTGATGATGGCCTAGGAAGCACCATCTATCTTGACGGCATAGTGACTCTGGTTGACGCCAAAAACATTATTCGCAGCTTGGAAGATCCTCACGGCGAGGTACAAAATGAGGCCCACGAAGATACTCATGGGCCATTAATGACGACGGCACATGTCCAGCTATCCCATGCCGACGTCATCGTCATCAACAAGGCCGACTTGGTAAGCGAGGAAGAGCTTGAACGCGTGAAGGAGCGCATCCAATCTATCAACGGTCTCGCCAAGCTTCACATTACCGAAAGAGGGGCCGTTCCTCAACTTGAAGGGTTCCTATTAGATTTGCACTCTTACGACCGTGTTTCAGATCAAGATCTCCGTGCTAAAGGCCACAGCCATCTAGACCCGGTACGCGCTTATTCGGCCCTTGCAACAAGTGATTGCCTTATACTGACGTAGTTATTCACAGACTATCTCGACGCTTACCATTCTGGTCCCCGTACTCTCGTCAGAGCAATTGGACAAGGTGGATGTTTGGTTGAGGTCGGTGCTTTGGGATTCTGAGCTTCCTGGCTTCCCATCAGCGGCACCATTCGAGACCCATCGATTAAAAGGTCGGCTGGTCCTCAAAAACGGCGCTGTCAAGATGATCCAGGGCGTGAGAGAGATATTCGAGATTCTAGATCAAGAAAGGAACGGCGAAGATCAAGTCCCACAAGAAGGCAAGATTGTTGTGATTGGTCGCCACCTGGTGCCGGAGAAATTCGAGAGAAGCTTCCGCAATGCGATAGACTAAAAGCAAGGGTTAAACGGGAATAGAGAAAAAGAATCTTGAGCATTCCTCGCTGAACTCAACAGGTGCCTAAGCCGTCATTAAATGAATCAAAAGAGTCCAGCTAGTTGTCGAGTCATTTGGTGGACGCTGTGCTTCGCCATGCTGATGTACTTCCTCATTTGACTATCCCGGAATTTTCGTCCGTATGTCAATTTTAGAAAAGAAAAGGGAGAGAGTCCCTTACCGCTCATCACCCTTGCATTCTCAGGCTCATGAAACAAGCCAACTGGTCAAGATTATATGGATGGGATCGATGAGGGCGCTTAAAAGTGAAGGATTATTGTCATGCCATAATAAGTAATAAGTACGACGCACGGCCTACAAATACCAGCTGTCAACACCTGTCGACACCAAGAGTTAATTTTTGCCACCTGGCATTGCCTTGCAGAACTGACGAGGCCCTGAACGAACGTTCGTATCCAAAGCCTTCTCTTGACGACATCCAAGAAGATCACATACTTCAGCATCGCAAACACCCACGTCTGGAAAGCTTCAATCTCCCCGACAGAAATCTACCTCCCGCCTTACACATACCGCGACAGCATCGTACGCGCCTATTCTCGAGATCCGGCATTTGCCGAAATCAAAATCAATGATGAATCGACAAGGTAGGACCCGATACGCTTGCCAAGCTTGCTTCTGTTCATGCCCTCCGCGCCCCGACAATCCCGTTTGCCCCTTCAAAAGCCCGGTCGAAAACAAAATATTCGCATCATTCTCGATAGCGCGGTGCTGTTACTCATGTTATCGCCCTTGCGACGACGATGGCTCTCGAAATGCCTGCGATACCGACCTGCGACACCCGCCACTGCGTCAGATCCAGCTGTTTGGGACCCAATACAATACACCGTAGCCTTTCTTGCAATGAAACTCCTCTATCATTCTTATGTTTGGGGTAGTTGCCATTCTCAGGCGATCTGGTTTCTTCCAAGCACACTTGTGCCCGAAGATCTCTCCTATCAGTTGAGCATCTGAACTACTGCAGTAACGGTGTCCGTTCCGCTGCGTTGCTATCGTCTGGGCCTGCCGCACAACTATTCCTATCTATTCCCTACGATATTTCAAGTTTCCAGATTCAAAATTTGCGCCCTTTTATACGCTCATATCCGGGAACGTTTAGAAGCTAACGACGCCTCTATCAGGAGCGGTACCTCAAACAATGCGCGGGATACCTACTGGGTTTGGGGCCCAGCAACAACCTCAACAACCGGGACGAACCGTATCGAACCGGATACCGAATGGCGGAAAACTAGGTAGGGAACCTGTGCGACGAGTTGGGACGACGGCCTGAGCACGTGGTTGATATTCACGCATCGATTCTAGGAAATAACGGCTCTGGATGGTCAGCGTTTGGTGGCGGTATTTCTATGGGCGGCGCCGGGCTTCAAAATGCTCACCGTCAAGCGGGAGCTGGAAACTTGAGCTTCGCACAGAGCCTACTCGCCTCACAAGTGCCTGCGGCTCCGCTCGACTTAGCGTAGGTTTCCTTTTCCTTTTCTCTATTTTGTTCCGTCATTGTGAATCAATGCCTGCAAGAACGCATCTCCCCCGCCCCCTCCCCTTCTTCCTTCCCTGTTACAAACTAATGATGGGAGTCTTTTCTCCGTCCCCCCTCCAACACACACATACACACATTGAGCAATACTCTCTTCTGTACGCTCACTTCTCCCCTTCCCCCTCTCGTCCGCATGCGACACATACCACCATAACCCACCATAACCCGCCCTCCTTCTCTACCTTTCCACTGTTTCTTTTTCCGTATCTGTTCTTGCGAGACGACCTTCGAGCATCCCTACGCTTCGTGGCGGCTGGTTATCCTAGCTGCCGTCTTCGAATCAGTATCTTGCCCTCATGACTGAGAGGAGATGAGCCATCCGCCATCTTCTGTACAGGGCATCGGTCCCACGCGCGTCCGGCTTGTAGTCAAGCGAGCGCCGATGGAAACAATGGAAACTGCTGAGTCGGCTGAAGCCCTAAGGAAGAACGGCGTTAAGTACGCTGCAATTGTCAAGGGGTAATGTCTGCTTTTGTGTCCTGTTCTGCAACTCATCAATTTCACTACCCTAGTCGAGACAAAAACACGCCCAATGCGGTTGTTAGTCCGGCTCCAAGCTTGCTTCTATCCCTTGTTGTTTTTACATCTTACATCAGTGATTCTGGGTCTGCTAACGCAATATTAGTGAATTTCCTTCCCTATCGAACTCGGCGCAAGTACCCGCCTCCAGTCAAGGGGGAATGTGGTCGGCAGGTGCTGGTATCGGCGGTGCCCGGGGCGTGACTGGACAGGTACCACGGCAAGGGTCAGCACCTTTACCGCAACAAACGCAACAGGAGGATATGTTTCCCGGGGCGTCAGGGCGGTTGCCGGCAAATCAGAATGTCTTCCGGTTTGGGAACCAGTCCACCATCAATGCCTCTACATCATCCCAAGTTCAACCAAGCAGTGTGGATGATTTTCCACCTTTAAATCGAATCGGCGGCGACCCAAGCCAAGAGAGGGGTGCATCTCTTATGTCTGCGTTAGGCTTCGGTTCTCAAAACAACTCCTCGGCAGCTTCAGGGCAGAGCGCTAGGGCCGAGAACGGTCTGTTAAGTGCTCTTTCGGCCAACCGTGGGGGTTCTGATGGACGGAATGCATCGAGTAAGTTCCGGTAGCTTCGTACAGACATTTCCCAACTCCATGCTAACTTGGTCAAAGGTGGATCAAGGTCTCAAGATAGCAGAGAGGGCGCATCTGGAAGCGATGCACGCCAGAAGGCGGGATCATTCAGAGAAGGAAGTTTGGCTGCGAGTGAGGGATCACCGAAGGCGGCAGAGACGCGGAATCGTCTTGGAGCTATCGGTAATGCTCCTCCCCCCTCGAAAGCCAAGGAAGTCGAAGAGCCTTCCGTTCCTGAAGTCCAAGACCCTCTTGCGGGCATGGCGCCGGAGGACAAGTGGGGTCTCAAGGGTCTTCGCACACTCATGAATAATTACCCCGATTATAACGCTATGGTACTAGGAGTCGATCCCAACTCCCTAGGCCTTGACCTGGCATCGTCTGAGTAAGTCTCCCCAGATCCCTGGGATCTCAGTTCACAATATGTGGTCATTCCAACATAACGTCGACATTTCTAACATGTTCTGTGACAGACTCATCTCCACCCAAATTTACTCGTTATTTGACGATCAACCACCGCGGCCGGCGATTCCTCACTTCAGGCTGCCTGACTGTTATAGTGTGAATAATGTGCAGCCTATCGAGACTAAGATCTCTAGTTTCAACGAGGACACTTTATTCTTCATTTTCTACGCGAATGCAGGCGACGTCACGCAACACCTTGCTGCTCAAGAACTGTAAGGATCTCGCTTTGCAAGGTCTAAAACATCGTGATATCTGATCTAGCTAACACCCATGTTCCAATAGTCATCAACGAAGCTGGAGGTGGCATAAGAAACTTCAAATTTGGTTGACGAAAGACGAGCACATGGTGCCGCAACAAGTAAGCCCGACCGCCGAGAGGGGGTTCTATATCATCTGGGATCCCGCACGGTTCCAGCGAGATAGGGTAGGTTCCCGACACGGCGAGACGTCATTCCTCAGAAAGGAAAGTGGTCACGAGACTAACCGTGCCCGCCCACAGAGGGAATTCACTCTCCACTACGGCGACCTGGACACAACACTTGGCGGCGGCGCTCAATAGAGGCAGCCGACCGACGAGCTCCAGTATTCATGGGCCATGGTGTGCTAGCTCGGGCCCCCCGAACCCGGGCTTCTCTACCAAGTCAATGGTCATGGAGGTCCAGACCCACTTCACCGATGTGAATTTCTGCTTTCCTGTTGTTTTCCTACCCTCAGTACACGCATCCCCATGGAGAATGGGAGCCTGCGGAGGACCAGCTGGGCATCTACCAGGTTTTATGAGGGGATGGTGGACGGTATGTCGGTCGTGGCGGTCAATAAGGCATTGCCTCTTACTAGACGACCATACTAGTTTAAACATGTCGTGCGGTGCACGTTGCACCGCTGCTCTACTTTTGAACGTCTTCCTTTTTGGGAGTCTGTGGCTATCTGTGACCGCCAGTGCTAAAATATTCTGCGAACATGACCGTAGAATCCTAGGATCCGGCGGCCTCTGGATAGAGATTATGCGGGTCTGGCTTCTATTGTAACGTTCACGCTTCTACGTATATGAAAGTAAAAATACAGGCGCATCGCAATTCGAGCGAGGCTGGACGAGGAATGTCGTGTCAAACCCTCAGAATCTCGCCAGAGATGTACCTAAGTACCATGCGTCAAAAATGGAAATGGTGCCAGTGGTGGGTGTGAATTTCGCACGCCATCAAATATGTATGTACTTGCTAGATGAAGTAATTAGACATGCGACTTCGCGTTCTTACGAGTAGTTTCACCTGTGAGCTTGGTCAGCTTGGCACCCTCTGGCATCCCTCTGGCACCGCTCTTAGCACTTTCGGGCAAGGCTGAGAGGCAAAAAGTGGCTCGGAGTTGACGTGTAAGGTACACCACAATGTAGATTACAAGTACTCCAAGCACCTGCAAATCTCCCCCATTTAGATTTAGATACCTCCATCAATCAATCTTCGGGGGGACCCATCACACCGTCACCTAATCCTAATCTAAACCTCGACCTCGACCTCGATCTCGAGGGAACCGACTCCTCCCCAATAGCGCTATTTTATTTCTTGTTCTTTTCATCCTCCGACCTACGCTTTCTCGAGACATTGGCACCTTCCTTTATCCTTCGAATCCGAGTTTGCCGACACGATTACATCAAAGGCTCTCCATTCCCTCGGTTCCGAATTGCGGGGACTTACCTTGCCTGTTCAGTCCCCATCCTCTCACCTACCATCCCAAGAGCGGTCTGCGCGGTCTACTCGAGCCGACGAATAAGTCCCATATCCATTCTTCACCGCCACCGATTTGAGTCGACATTTCACGATTTTGCCCGCCTTTTGATTCCGATCCTCCTATTCCGCAACAGCAACCATGTCAGACCAACAAGTCTCCTTGCCATTCCTCATCATCCTCCTCTTGACCATCGGCGTCGTCACCCGCTACCTCTTTTTCTCCTCTTCGACGTCGGGACCGCGGGCGCGGAACTCGAGGAACAATTCGGGGCGTGATGCGAACGCGGCGAGGTTGAGGGAGGTAGCGGCGCAGCGGATACAACAGATGTTCCCCCAGGTGGATCGGAGGACGATATTGTGGGATCTGCAGAGGAATGGAGGGAGTATACAAGCGACTACCGAACGAATCCTGGCGGGCAGGATGGAAACGGTAAGAGATGCCCATCGTTTTACTTTTTACCTCTACGGCATTTTACCGAGCGCCGTTGTCTAGTCTTATCTTACCCATGAAGGGGGGAAGAAGCTCGCTCGCTGATCTCTTGTCTGTCTCTTTACAGCCCCCTATCACTTTCCAACCGCAGCCACCTCCCGGATCGAATCCTTCAGCAAACACAAGCGCACAGCAGGCTAAGCAGGCCGGACGACCCAAGCAGCCCGACCTGATCACGCGGTACAACCTACAGAACAAATTGTCGAGCGAGAGCGAGGAGGGCACGCCATCGGAGGAGAAGAAGAAAGAAGGCTGGAGCTCAAACAAGGACGAGAGGCAAGCGCTGCTCAAGAAACGAAGGGATGAGATGATTCTGGCGGCGAGACGGAAGATGGAGGCCAAGATCGCTGCCGAGAAGGCGGCGGCCGGAGATGCGGGTTCTTGAATGGATCTTTTTCTGGGGCCGCAAATCGGCGTTGGATGGTTTTTCAGAGTGTACATGCTAGCGGGAGAAATGTGATACATAGATGGAGGTTGTTCTTTTTTGTTGCTTTCAATAGGAAAATAGGATGTCATGTGTATGATATAAGTGCATTGGCTCTATGCTAGAGAATCTCGTCCACTCTCTTGATGCGCATTGAAGAGGGACGGGCTTGGCTAAAGTGTCCTCCAAGGAAGAGCTTGAGCTCTTTTCTCTCCTATTTTCTGCGGCTGCGTTGTCCAATCCGTGCAGTTGCTTACATTGAAGTATGCACTGAGCTGTGCCGAAGTCTGCTTCGTAGATATCTCCATCGGCCTGCCCACATTGATCGAAGGTTCGGGAATGGCGACCATGTCGACAAGGAATTCACCTGTCGCTCTCTGCCAGGTGCCAACCGGCAACCATCCACCTGGTCGATCTTGCCTCGTCCACTTTGCGAGATTCTCGCCAGGCAGCCCATTGTGCATCCCAGCTTGGGACCCCACTAAGAATCCAAGAGCCCGCAATTGTAAGTTTACATTTTAATGGCCCATCACTCTGGACAACGCCCAAATCCACAACAGTTGATTCCTCACTTCTCGAGCCGCGATTTATTTTCTCGACATCGGAGTGGTCACACAAGTTCACCAACCACATCCAGAGATAATCCAGCTGATGGGCTGACCTGCATATATCTCTTGCCTCGTACGAGATTCTTCCTTGATCCAAATCTTTTCTCCTGTTATTTTCTGTGAGAAAAAAAAAACAACTTCACAAACTTAGCACAACCTTTCTTTGTTGGTTGGTTGAGCTTGCCTCGAAAGTTATATTGTGCTGCGATTATCCATTCCTCACCATTAAATAGAATACCAGCCAGCCTTGAGCCTTGCTGTGCTCTGTTCCAACGCTTTGCCGTATATAACCCCCCACCTACGACTTTCGCTCAACCCTTCGAGGAGTTTGTGAGAAGTGTTCTTCTTCCAAGGCGCTTCCAGCAACGATATTTTTCGCGAGTTTGGCCGAGAAGCGGATAACCAGGTTGTCCCGCGCATACTCCCGTCGGCCCATTTGGTGGCCGCCAGACAACAAAGAGAACGAAGCCTCCGACCATATACGTAATAGCTGTGCTGCGGCAACGGCAGTCCCGTCGCGTCTGTGGAGTCGACGTCCCTCGCCCCGACGATTAATGCCTCGGTCCTTCTTATAGTCTTCACTTTCTTCGTCCAGAACCCCCCCTTCGGCATTTCTGCACCCTGGCTGCCCAGTTGGGCACCTAGTGTCCGCCTCGCCTTACTGTAACGAGTGACGACCACGCATATCACATACTGGATGAATCTCACCACGGCGCCCTCGAACAACGCTTCAAGGAACCATGGCGCTAGCTTACGAGCCAGAGAGGGATTTCTATAAACTCCTTGGTTTGAGTGGCCCGTCTGGCATCACAGAGTCGGAGGTCAGGCAGGCCTACCTTAAATGCGGTATGTCTTCTTTATTCCAAAGGCCCATGGACTGTTTGGATATAGCACGAGACTAAACGTTTTACTCTAGCCCGAAAAGCTCATCCCGATCGCGACAGGTCGAATCACTCAGCGACCGAGAACTTCCAAGACATCCAACAGGCATACGAGACCCTCAGAGATGACACCAAGCGAGCCAAGTACAATCGATTAAGAACGGAGGGCATAGTGCGGGAAGAGGCTAGGAAACGAGAGGAGGCTCGAAAAAGAGACAATGAAGAACAAGGAAGGAATCGGAGGCGTACCCCGACCGCGAGCCAGCAGTTTGGGCCGGAGAAGTACTTTGCCCATGGCCAGCGTGCGCCCAAACCCAATACCTCTCAAAGGCAGCCGCCGCCGGGAGTTTATTCTGGGTGGGCCGAGATGGGGTAAGTAGCTTGTCGACTTCGATTCACTCAGACTTCACTCAACAGTCACTAACTATACGACTAAAGACGGGGCAATACAGGAAAATGGGGAGGGACTACGGGGTCCCGAACTCAGAAGCCCGCCCCCGAAGCTCAACCGCGCCCTCACCCGACTAGCAGAACCCCAAGGAAGGCAGCAGCCCAACGACCAGGCTCGTTCGCAAATTATAGGGAGCAGATGAGCTCGGAGGAAAGCCCCCCCAAGAACGGATATCGGCCAAATAGCTCAACTATAGGAGACGAGCCTCGCGCCAAGAGCAATAGCTATGCCTCGACTCCAAGGACAGAAATACCCAGACCGTCGATGTCGGGCGGATCTGATACCGACTCGGAACACATCGAGTCAATACTAAAGGGTCGTACGAGCCAGCCTTACCAACGCACCCATGGAGAACGGACGAAGATCTTTGAAGGACAGGCACAAACGGCAAGCTCGGGGGAAGAAAGTCGTGGCAGGAAACCGACAAAAGATGGCAGAACGTCAAGCCGCTTTGATAAAGCTAATGGTGGGTTTATCAATGTTCTATTCGAGGTGGCCTAGTTCTATCATCGCCCTGGATACCTAACATACTTGATATTGCAGGTCACAATGACGAGTCACAAGCAAAAGCAAAATCGAGTTCAGGGTATGTTTTGCTATTGTCCAATCACTCATATCTTTTATTACCTTGAACCCGCCCTTCCCAGATCTAACTTGCTTTCCAAAGGTTCTATCCAGCTGGCCAGCCCAATGGGACTTCCCCGCCAAAACCTCCGCAGCCCCTTTTCACTCAGCATGCTACTGAAGATATGGGTTCCTGGTTTGTACGCGATAGCGATCAGAACAACGCCTTTCGGTTCACAGCTGGTGGAAAAGATGCTCCCGAAACACCTCTTCGACGAAGCAGGTCAAGCGGTTTCATTGGTCGTAAAGCGTCCCCAGCCAAGAGGCCGAGACAAGCTGCAGACTCTTCACATCAGAGTCCAGCGGTGGATGAGACTCCCGAGACTCCCAACGTCAAATTCGACCCCAAGGATTGGAGTGATATAGGACCCCAAGCGTTCGAACCACGACCCAACGAACGCACACAAGTGTCGCCAACCCGAAATTTGCGCTCAACGCTAAAGAAATCCACGACCTCACGGCCGACATCGACTCCACATCGTGCCACGGTTAGTGACGAGGCAGAAGAGCCGACGGCAAACCTAAATACGAAGTCAACCAAGTCTAGGAATTCCGGGGCTGCACGTGTTGACAGCCCTCTCGCCATGGATATCGACTCCCCGCCTCCTCCGGCATCTTCCACGCCGACCCAACCCCCTCGCGCGAGAGCAATGCCTGTTGAACCGTCGAAACCCGAATGGCGTGCTGGAAAAGCCAGCGAGGCAAAGCCTAAGACTAGCACTTCAACTCCTACCATGCGCTCGACAGTTAAGCCTACTAGCGGCGGATCGGAGGATACAGACGAATTCCGGGCCACCTTCAGCGAGCTCAAAAACGTACCTCCATTCGTGCCTCAAGGCACAGGGCTGGCGTCCATTGGTGATTTGAAATCGAGCTTACCCTACACCAGCCAGCCCTCTGAGAGCATCCCCATCAAGCAGGACAAGCCGAAGCCGCGCACAATGGACATGCCGACCCCTCCCATTGCGCCAGTGTTTCCCACCGCCCTGGGCAGCAACGGCATACGACCTACCCCCGATATTATAAGCACCTACCGCCGATCGTTCAATACGTACCTGTCGCTGTGGAACGTGTATCATTCTATCATGGTCAACCATTTCGCAGAGCGGCAGAAGCAAATGGCCAATGCGCAAGCGATTACCGTCAAGGAGATACCCGCCGAGAAACAGCGGATAAGGGAGCGGAAGGAGTGGCTGCGGCAGGATCGGGAAGTGCGGAAGAGGTGGGCGGCGGCATGCGAGGAGCATGAGCGTCGGTTAGACGAACACTTGAATGTGCTGGACAAGATGGGTGTCGTATGAGAAGAGTTTTATGATTTTGTGAGGTCGATTACAGGACTCTCCTCTTCTCTGGAAATGTGTTTTTTACATGCATGCATAGACTCTTGTTTTCTGAACCATATTTGGCAGGCTTGGTGTTGAGTAGCCGGATTTTTTGAGACAGATACCCTCTCCGGTTTGTTTTCCCAACGGCCATGGAAGACTTTACGCAGCTATCACGCCAAACTATAGAAGTTCATCAATTTACGAAGATACGCCCTCGGGAGTCATGCGCTATCTGTGTGCCTGTGTTGTGTTGCCTTACATTTGATGGATGTGAGTCAACACAGGCTCCCTAACTTTGATGTTATAGCCCCTGGTGTTTTGTCTCATAGCAAAGCTTATTTTATGCTTCTCGAATATATTGGTTGACACCTCGATACAATCTATCTTACTTGGAATTTGGGCTAACTTTCGGCCTCGGCCTCCTTCCGGGTCCCTGCCCCACCTTTTCGGGGCACCAACAGATGACCTTTCGGCGTTGTCCCCGGTCCACTTCCGATGACAGGATTGAAGAAGTAACAGCAGAACATAGAGCTATTAAATATTCACACATCTCCTGGAGCATACGAGTTTTATTGATAGAATACTTCATCCTTGTATGGAGAGTGCACCTGATGCCGAGTTTCCCTGGTTGCACCCTCCCTTTGAGCCCTGTCAGATTCTCTAAGATCCCGTGGATGGCTTCTTAGATTTTCTGAGCCTCTATATGCTACGAAATCCCCAATAGGAGTAAATTTATAGCAGTCTCTGATGTTGTGCTGAAGAGGTGAGTGCACCTGAGCTGCCTGGATACTATTCTTTGTTTCTTTCTTTCTCTCTCCTTCATCTACCAGAGTTGGCTTCAGCTGGAATCAAATACATCCACCAACACAAATAACTTCGCCTCTCTCTTAACCTACATCTATACCCACTATCTCCTCAATCTGGCATGTCTACTCTTTCATTCTGTTGTAGCTTCCTAATCACCCTGACTAGGCCCTGCCTTTTGGACCTCTCTTGCCTCTAGATCCAAGAGAATCCAGGCAGTAAGTTCACTCTGGTTCGCCCCAAAGAGAAATCTAGGTACCTCATTTCATCTAAATATTCAAATTATGCGAGTGCTAGGGACAGGATGTTCTCGCCTTCTTCTCTTACCCTCTCAAGTGAGAGGGCCCCTTCCTAATCTCCCAAGCAAATTCATTCGACGAGATATTAGATCCTTCCGCACCCCAGAATAGGCGAGTGCAAGGTGAGATTGGAGACTGGAGAGCTCTCGCCTATTCAAGAGAAGCTTTTCATATTGTCTCCTTCCCTCCTGGCCTCCCTCCTCTACATCCTTTATCCTCCCTTCTACTTCAGCCCTCTCCTCTCACTTGTTTCTTCCTCACTCTTCATACTCAACCGACCACCGCTGCTCTTCTTCCCCTCGAAACATCTTTGAGGACGACCCCATTTCCATTTCATCAAAACATCTTCTACAGCTTCCTTCTCACTCTTATTTAAGTGTGTTCTCCTTCTACTTCGTTTCGAAACGCACCTTGACATTCTCATCACCACGCTGGACTCAGAGCTAACCACGCCTCTCACAGCTTTTTCAATCACAAACTTTAAGCCACCATGTCTTCCCAATCTTGGACGGAGACTGAGCGCGTAAGTTGAGCCACCCCATCCATTGCCATTCTCCCGCGTCATAGCATCCCCAACGCTAACATGGAAGGCAGGCCAACCTGTGCATGCAGGTTCTCGACCAGTGGCGTCCCACGAAGGGCCACGTCGACTGGGATAAAGTCGAAATCAAGGGCCGCACCAAGAAGGCCTGCCAACAAGCTTGGCACAAATTCTGGTCTGACATGAGGGCCAAGCAAGGAGAGGACGATGGTGGCAGTCCTACTCCTAAGGTTTCGCGTATGTTTTTTTTTTTTTTTTTTTTTTTTTTTTTTTTCCATCTATCTCAATCCCCCTCACCACCACTCCGACCATTGCCCGACTGACAAGTTTCGAATTCCCTCTCCCGGTAGCCCGCAAGCGAGCTGCTCGCAAGCTGAAGGTCAAGGACGAGGAGCAGGGCAGCTCCAGTGAGGACAACAGTCCTTCCAAGAAGCGTGTTCGTATCAAGGTCGAGAAGATCGAGGATACCGACGATGAGGTCCCCAAGACTCCGGTCAAGAAGCGCCGTGGCCGTCCCAAGGGTAAGTTCTCTCACTCTTCTTTTTTCTCCTACTCGGCTGGGTGGACTGCTCTCCGAGCGACGTATTGCATCACAGATGCTAACTTTTCAACGTAAATTCGACAGGCTCTGCCAACAAGAAGCGCGTCAAGACGGAGATCGTTGATGATGAGATCGATGTCCCCGGCTCGATCGAGGAGGTCAACGCGGCCGCTGCCTCCTCTATTGGCGACAACGCCTAAGGATTCCAACATTCGCATCTACCACCTTTTTTTTTTTTTGGACGGCTGGTGAATGACCAGTGCCCCGTTTATACTTGCGCCACTCGATGGAATGAGCATATCCCCGGTTTTAGTTGTTTTCCTTTTTTTTCTTCTCTCCTATTTTCTTCATGATTGCCCTCTCTTGAGACCCCAGGCAACTTTTTCTTTCACTTTTCTTCTTGATCTCGCATCAGTAATTCTCTTTTGCGATATGAAAGGGGTTTGGTATTAGGAGCCATATGAGTTGCTCATACGTTGAGAAGATAGCGAGATAACTCTGGTTAGAGAGATGAGTCGCTTCCGTTTCACTTGAGACGGCGCGCTTTTCTTCAACATTGATATTTTCCACAGGCAAGAAAAGCCCCCTTTTCCCAAAGGGAGAAGGGTATAACATGGCACAGGCGCTTCAGATTGTTAACTAAACCTGAGGGTGGAATAAAAAAGAAACTTCTATATCAAACCTAATGATGAAGCCAAACCCGTGATCGCGATCGCTCCAAGAAAGTAAACACATCTTGCAAGTAAGTGTGAGAAGACTACCACAGCTCCTTTCCTAGACTGTCAACTGCCAATCCCGAACTGGGAAGGGTTTAGTAAGTGGACTCGCCACGAGCTACACTTGATTTCCTACGAGTTTGGAGGGGGTTTCCCTGCCAAATAACATCTTTCATCCATAGATCCCACTCAGCTGCATGCCGTGCCCTGCAGTCTAGACAGGAGTCTCTGCAGGAGGAGGACCAGAAGCATGACACGGCGGCGGCAAGCAGTACGAAGCACGCAGCACGCAGCACACCCTTATGGACGCAGAGGACGGTGTGAAGGACGTGGTTGGTTGTCTGGTTTGGTGCATCCACAGGAGGGTGGGATTGTCGGGATCGGGGAGAAGTCGTGAATGTATGTATGTATGTAGGATGTAATGGTGTGGTACCGTATAGCAGCACGCAGTCGTGCTCTGCCACTCTAGCTTCCCGCACCCGTAATTACGAGGCTATCGGAAAGAGCAGAACCATAAGTACGTAGGCACAAGAACTGGACGGGTCTGGGATGCTGTTACGACGAGCAGGCTGTCACTG
Source organism: Scedosporium apiospermum (assembly GCF_000732125.1). NCBI lineage: Eukaryota > Fungi > Ascomycota > Sordariomycetes > Microascales > Microascaceae > Scedosporium > Scedosporium apiospermum. Next base: position 1,347,117 of record NW_015971811.1, on the reverse strand, counting down.
CGAAACTATTATTACCTCGGAGAGGCATTCTGTAGCCTACTCCTACACTAAGCCACTCTGGTGCTCCCGACCCGGCACACCCACCTTTCTACTATGGAGTCGCGCCCTGCATGAAGTGTGTGCGACGATGGCCCAGCTGATGAGAGGAGATGACCTCGGATGCCTCCATCCTGGAATCATAGAGCGAACAAGAAGGAATAATACGGAAAGGAAATATCGGACTCGGGTGATCCACCACCTTTTATGTGCTCTGGATTCTCCAGGATTCTGCCTGTTCTTGCCTTGCCTGGCTGGACAGACACCACCTTGATACTGTCGAGGGGCAAGTGCCGATTGCCTCGAACAAAGGTACAGGACGACGATGACAGTTGGGGGCTATGGTGATGCACCTGGCAGATCCCTGTCCATAGTATGTTGTACCTGGTTTCTAAGGATCTGTAAGTACAAAGTTCGGTATTCGGTACAAAGGTACCTGCACCCGGAGACACGATGGATCAATGATGTTCAAGTTAACGCCAACCAATTGACCCATTAAAACTATCAAGGTTGTGTGGAGTACATTGATCAGTGAGGAACAAATGTACCTGACAGGCACAAAGATTAAGAATAGGTACAATGGAAGTGCTGAAGCAGCCAATTAACACGGTAATTCCAACTGCGCTGAGCCTCGCGTCTTGACGCTGCAAACGCAGACGCCAAACATAAAATGGGAGAGACAAAAAAAAGAAAGGAAAAAAAAAAAAAAAAGAAAAAAGAAAATTCAGCTTTCAAAGTTGCTCCTTCCACTCGTCCCCAGTCACATTGATTTAATCCCATCCCAGAACCGAGGCAGGATGCACAAGAGCCCAGCCAGGCAAATTCATCCCTTCACAAAACATTGAAGCCGTTGATCCATCAGTCAGAGCACCAAGAGCAGGAGATCTCGAGCCTGTTTATTATCCAGAGGACCGATGTGTTGGAATGTGGTTTGATTTAATCCGATGTTGCATCAACACCAAATCTAGGGCCCTGATTTAATCCTTGATTCATATATGCCTTCAACCTTGGTTGAATGTTGTTTGAACGCATAGCAATCAAATATCGTTTGATTCATTTTGGACACGCTCCTCCTTATTCTCTCTTGTCTGCAAAGTAGAAGTCTGGGCTTGACTTGTTTGGTTGTTGCGCAAACTCGGCTGCGGCAACATTTTCGCAAGCACCCATAAAATAGTACGTCTCTGCCTCAAACTCTGTCACTTCCTCCTCTCCATTGCCCTGCCCTGCGCTGTCTTGGCTGTTTTGTCAGCCTCAACACCCTCCTTGTCACTTCCCTCGTCAAATCTCCCCAACACCTCCCAACCCACTCGCCAGAGCCCCTCCCTATCCACGGACAACAAAGGGCCTCCAGTATCCGCACTCGTCGCCTCCCGACGTTGCTTCTAAGACTTCGCCATCTCTGCATTTACCACCTACTAACTCCGTCGCCGGCAGCCTCGAGCTCTTTCCTCTCACACCCACCTCTCACCACTCGCCGCAGCTCGCAACGGGCCTTTCCCACCTGATCACCCCCAAGAGTGCCCGTGTGACCGAAGAAAACAGGATACCCGCGAAACCCGAAGCCTTGACCATCCCCGCCCCCCTTTGCGTCGTCGACACCTCCGACAACCTTTTTCCGCGTAGCCATCCGGCGCCCTCCCATCCGTATACATTACGCAATGTCCGCCCGAGCTAAGAGAAAGGCCTCGTTCTCGACGGAGGCGCGGCCACAGAAACAACACCGGTCTTTGAATGGCAAGGTGTCCGCCGGCGATAATACCCCTGACGGCCATCTTCAGAATAATCATCACGCCTACGCCCACGAATCCGACTCCGAGATGGAAGTCAACGCCTCACAGCTCTCTGCCATGTTAAAGCTGTCTCACGACACTCTTGAGTGGCAAGAGACTATTGGAAAGGTCGTGCCTACCGTGGTTTCTATCCGCTTCTGCCAGCCGTGCTCGTTTGATACCGAGTTTGCCGACACAAGTGAGGCGACTGGCTTCGTAGTAGATGCTGAAAAGGGGTAAGCAAGCACCTTTGCCTCATGGCGCATTTCCCCCCCCTCTATGTGAGAGGAAGGATGGAGAGAAAAATCGCATGTTGTTCAGGCATACTCATAAATTTCGCTTTTTTCTTAGGTACATCTTGACGAATCGGCACGTCGTCGGCGCCGGTCCTTTCTGGGGCTACTGTGTATTTGACAACCACGAGGAAGTGGACGCCTACCCTGTATACCGAGATCCCGTGCACGACTTCGGCATCCTACGATTCGACCCTAAGGCTATTAAGTATATGCCGGTAACAGCTCTACAAATACGACCAGATCTGGCGAAGGGTATGGGCCCCATGTAGCGTTTTCGGAAAAGTGAATGAAAGGGGGAGGAAAATGTGCTAACTCTTTCATTCCCTGATAGTCGGAATCGAGATTCGAGTCGTTGGTAACGATGCCGGTGAAAAACTCTGTATTCTTTCAGGTGTTATTAGTCGTCTCGACCGAAACGCCCCCGAATACCAAGAAGGTTACAGCGATTTCAACACATGCTACTACCAAGCCAACGCCGCCGCCACGGGAGGAAGTTCCGGCAGTCCCGTTGTCAACATTGATGGCCACGCCATCGCCATCCAGGCCGGCGGCCGTACCGACGGTGCCTCGACCGATTACTTCCTTCCCCTTGACCGCGCTGCCCGAGCTCTTCGCTGCATTCAAGAAGGCAAGCCCGTCGATCGAGGAACGATACAGTGTCAGTTCCTTCTCAAGCCGTTTGACGAGTGCCGCCGGCTCGGCCTTTCGCCCGATTGGGAGACGTCCGTTCGCGAGAAGTTCCCTGGAGTCAACAGCATGCTTGTCGCCGAGATCGTTCTTCCCGAAGGTCCTTCGGACAACAAAATCGAGGAGGGAGACGTTCTTATCAAGGTCAACGGTGAACTCCTGACCCAGTTCATTCGCCTTGATGAGATTCTAGATCTTAGCGTTGGTAAGAAGATTCAACTGCTGCTCCAGCGCGGAGGCGAGGACGTCGAGGTTGAGGTTGAAGTGGGTGACCTGCATAAAATTACCCCTGATCGCTTCTTGACGGTCGCTGGTGGTCAGTTCCACGATCTCTCATACCAACAGGCGCGCATGTATGCCGTCGCTTGCAGAGGGGTCTACGTCTGCGATGCGACGGGGTCCTTCCGATTTAGTGGTGCTGATAACGGATGGATCATTGAGTCTGTCGATCACAAGAAGACGCCAAACCTAGACGCTTTCATCGAGGTGATGAAGTCGATACCGGACAGGTCGCGCGTCGTCGTCACCTACAAGCATCTCCGCGATCTCCATACACTGAACACCTCTGTCTTGTACATTGATCGTCACTGGTCTTCGAAGATGAAGCTCGCCGTGCGCAATGATGTAACTGGGCTCTGGGACTTTGAAGAAATCGGCAAGCCTCTCCCCCAAATCCCCCCCGTTACGCGCTCGGCCTCGTTCATTCAGCTCGAACACACTTCTCACCCCGCTGTCGGCGATCTTGTACGAAGCTTCGTGCATGTGAACTGCAGCATGCCCCTGAAACTCGACGGCTTCCCCAAGAACCGAAAATGGGGCATGGGCCTCGTCATTGATGCCGAAAAGGGTCTTGTCATCATTTCAAGGGCCATCGTTCCCTACGACCTCTGCGATATCACCATTACCATTGCAGATTCCATCATCGTAGACGGTAGAGTGGTCTTCATGCACCCGCTCCAGAATTACGCCGTCATCCAATACGATCCTAAGCTGGTTGATGCGCCGGTACTAAGCGCTAAGCTCGGCACCACCGAACTTGTGCAAGGTTCTGCGACGCACTTTATCGGGTACAACCGCATCGGCCGTATTGTGCATGCCGCCACGACAGTTACCGAGATTACGGCCGTGGCCATCCCCGCCAACTCCGGCGCTCCGCGGTACCGCGCCGTCAACGTCGATGCCATCACCGTCGACACCAACCTGGCCGCCCAGTGCGGCAGCGGAGTCCTCGTTGGCTCCGACGGTAAGGTGCAGGCGCTCTGGCTCACTTACCTCGGCGAGCACAGCTCGTGTTTGGGACGAGACGAAGAGTATCACCTTGGTCTCGCGACACCGACGTTGCTGCCCGTCATCTCCCAGATCCAGCAGGGCATTGTGCCGAAACTGCGGATGCTCTCGGTCGAGTTCAGAGCCATCCACATGGCGCAGGCGAGGGTCATGGGCGTATCAGAGGAGTGGATCAAGAAGGTTGCCGAGGTCAACAAGTCGCATCACCAGCTGTTCATGGTGAGCAAGCGGACGTTCGAAAGGAATCCCGTCCAAGGCAGCGTGCTGCTCGAGGGCGACATCCTCCTCACGCTCAACGGGAAGATCATCACCAAGGTATCCGAGCTCGACGTCATGTACTCTCACGAGAAGCTGGATGCCGTCATCGTCCGGAACTGCGAGGAGATTCAAATGAAGTCGGGCACGGTGCTGGCTGATGACGTCGAGACCGACCATGCTATTTGGTTCTGCGGCGCCATCCTGCATCGCCCTCACCATGCCGTTCGTCAGCAGATCAGCAAGCTGCCCAGTGAGGTTTACGTCTCGGCCAGGACTCGGGGATCACCGGCGTACCAGTATGGCCTTGCTCCTACGAACTTTATCACCCACGTCAATGGTAAACCCACGAAGGATCTTGATACCTTCCTTGCCACCGTCCGGGAAATCCCTGACAATACTTGTAAGTCTTCACGCTCACGCACTCTTCCTCCCTCCTAATCCGAGTAAAATCTGCCGCGATGCTAACACTACTATGCTAGACTTCCGCTTGAAGGCAGTTACCTTTGACTGCGTGCCCTGGGTTGTGACGATGAAGAAGAACGACCACTACTTCCCTACCGTCGATTGGATCAAGGACGCCAGCGACCCGTGCGGCTGGAGGCGAGTGACTTACGAGTGCGGCAAGGTCATTCAAGGAGATGCCACGGATGGGGTTGATCCCGATCCTATGATCACGGAGGTAGAACCTGTGGAGATAGAGCCTGTGGGGGTGGAGCCGGTGAGCGCGGAGACAACATCAACATAAACTTCAGTGGGATCGTGGTTGGGAAAAGTTGGGTGTGTAGGTGGAAGCGGAAAGGTCACTACTCGAGTAATGAGACAGGAGAGGAAGCCAAAGAAGACTTTCTCGTGCGATGAGGAGTTGTGTTCTTTCTTTGACTTCGAAGGTCTAATGCCATTACTGGCATTGGTTGTAAAATACAGAGAGGTTCCGTGGCAGGATCTGGCGATATCCAAATCCCCACGCATGGGTCCGGAAAGGGGGCGTACGTACAGGTATCAGAAGCATACCGGGCTTCTCGACCCGGAGGCAGAAACAAAGTTATTCGTATGGAATATATAATATCGTTTCCAAGAAGTTGCTAGTTGAAAAAAAACTCGAGGGTAGCATGCTAGAATGTGCGGAGAATTGAGAACGCTATGTCTTACAGCTGAGGATTGGTATCCTAGTAACATGGTAACCACGGCAAAAGGAAATAGAGGAGAGAAAAAGAGAACCCAAAAGGAAGAAATAAGAACGCTAGCACCCCCACGAATGACGAAAACCACCCCCATCACATTAACGGACCGCAGTACTACAGCCCACCCCCGCAGAGAGAGAAAGAGAAGACGGCGTTCATCCCAGCTTCTTCAGTGCGGCAAATCTTTGCTCCAACTCGGACAGGTCGGGGATACCACTCCCCGGCGAAACCGTAGGGGCGGGCTTCGAGACGGCGGGTTTCGAAGCTTGCGGCCTTTGGGGCTGCGGTTTGGGCATGGGTTTTAGTTCCGTGGCTTTTGGCGTCGCGGGCTTTTTCGGCGGGGGGCCGGCTGGTTTCGGAGCTTCGCTTGGCTTCGTGGGACCTGTAGACTCGGTTGGCGCATTTCCCGCCTTTTCGGGGGAAGCGGGCAGAGGGTCTTGCTCGAGAAGCCCAAGCTCAGCGAGAGCCTGCCCGCCGCCACTTCCCTTGTCATCGTCATCACCGCGTTCGTCCTCGTCCATATCAATTAGCAAATCCAGCTCTTCAGTGCCTTCCTCCTCGGCTGCCAATCTACCCCGTGGCCAGTCAACATTATACGCCCTCGCGATCTCCTCAAGATAACCCTCGACGAGCTGCGGCTTAGGTGGCTCGACGCCCAATCTCCTAACCACCTTTTCGCTAACACCGCCCTCCACACCCTCCATAGCTTTCAGCACAAACTCCTTCCCAAACTTATCCCCCAACAGCGCCCTCAGCACAACCAATTCTTTAATCTCCGTCCTCGGCGCCGCATAAATAATACTCTTCACAGCCTCCTCCAACCCAGGATCGCAAACAGGCTGCTGCTGGTTATGATTATTATGCGACTCGCGGGAAGAAGCGCCCAGGATGCCCGAGGCGTCGAGGAGCCCGAAGCGCGCCAGGAGGAGCTCGCAGTAGAGCTCGAGGATCTCATGTAGCTCGGTGAGGATATCGGCGCGGATGATGGACTCGACGCGGATGCGGGCGCTGTCGGGTTTGTGGGCTTCGAGGAGCTGGGCTACGGTTCGGTGGGAGGATTTGGTGAGGGAGGCGTCGCGGGATTGGACCATGCGGAGACGGGCGACGGAGAGTTTTAGTTGGACTTTGAGTTTGGCCTGTGGGGGAGAGATGTTGTTAATGGGAGTGAAGCTAGAAGTGTGGGGGAAGGGCAGACGGACTGATAACGTTGCTGTTGGAGGTGGCATTTTGATGTATGGTTCCGGACTCGGAGAGTGGACTTGGGTATTGGATCGAGCTTGAGGGTGTCGCGGTGGGTGGTAGATGTGGTCCGGGGTTAGGTCGGGGGTTGGGGTCGAGGCAGAGAGAGCTTGGTGATGCGATGAGGTCAATATGCGTAAGGCTGCGCCTCGAGTCGAAGCCTACATAGCACGATCATTCCAGTGGCAGGCGATTACCCCGCCATGCCATCGGTGCGTCGCTTAACTAAGCGCGCTCTGAGGCCCCTGTTCATCGTGTACAACAACCCCCCTGGTGTGTGTAATTTAGAACCACCAGGCCGGTGCGGACCGCTAAAATGTGGTTTCCACGTGCACCCCAGCGTCAACTTTCAATTCGAAACACCCCCCTGAACCTCCATCTTCGCTGTTGCAGAGGGGCTGTTGAACACAGGAAGAGCATGAGAAGACAGTGACGATGCTGTCATTCATACTAATACAGAATCGGCAGTGAGTGCCTCCCTCAACGAGTCCCTTTGGCAGCGCGTGGTTCCTTTGCAGAGGGGGGACACTGACGTTGTGCTTCAGGGGTAAGACCCGGTTGGCGAAGTGGTATGTCCCATACAGCGATGAGGAGAAGATAAAGCTCAAGGGCGAGGCAAGTTTCTTTCCTTCTTCTTCTTCTACCCTTCATTCATTACCACCTTCCGGATGTCCCAGCCCCACCGCAAAACGGCACGCACCTAGTCTTTGCGCAAAATAGCTGACCCTGCCCTTCTCTCCCCAGGTCCACCGCCTCGTAGCCCCCCGCGACCAAAAATACCAATCCAACTTCGTCGAGTTCCGCAACAACAAGATCGTCTACCGGCGGTACGCGGGCCTCTTCTTCTGCGCGTGCGTCGACACCAACGACAACGAGCTAGCGTACCTCGAGGCCATCCACTTCTTCGTCGAGGTGCTCGACGCCTTCTTCGGCAACGTGTGCGAGCTCGATCTCGTGTTCAACTTTTACAAGGTGTATGCCATCCTGGACGAGGTGTTTTTGGCGGGGGAGATTGAAGAGACGAGTAAGCAGGTTGTTTTGACGAGGTTGGAGCATTTGGATAAGTTGGAGTAGAGGGGATGGAATGGGCGACAACGGGGGAAAAGGACGCCGGAGAAGAAGAAACAACAACAACAACAACAACGAAAGGAAACGGTTACAACGGATTAATATGTCCTGGGTTTACTGCGCTACCCGAACTGGTATTTGGGATATTCGGTTATGGCTTTGACAGAATAGGGTTATTTGGGAATCTCTTGCTATGGGGAGGAATGTCGGAAGCCTCGATATACCTGGAGTTGATACTCCTCGACACTCGCGAGACTTCTACGCGATGAATACATGTATGCATGCTACGAGCACGTTTCGACAGGCATCGTGCTATCCCTATGCGACACACCTCTTGCAACTAGCCGGGATTCGAACTTGGATGGGCGCTTGTAACCTCGGGGCGAGATGAGTTGGTTCTGGCAAGGACCCGCATAGCGGACCCCACGGATCCGGTATCTATGACGGGCTGCGTCTGCTTTGTTGAGATTCTTGCTGCCTCTTCCGTGGACGTTCGAGTTGAGACTCTTCCGGTTCTAGCGCAAAGCAGAAGATTCACTAGATTCAAAAAGCTCAACGAAAGTACCGCAGCGTCACTTCTTTGAATGTTTACTTAGTAGATAATCAACGCCAGGTCCCAATTTTTTTTTTTTTTTTTTTTTTTTCTCTTTTCGAGGTTTGCCAAGATGGATGGAAGGACATGAACTGATATATAGCGTACACATAGTACAAATCGACCGTTGAAAATGTCCTAAAAATAGAAACAGAATACGATGCAACTGGGGCACATCAGTGAATATGAACCGAGGGCAAACCTTTAGTGTCCTTCAGGGAGTAAGGAGGCGACTTGCTTCGATCAATTACTGACCAAATGTAATGTTTCGACTTCGACTTCGACTTCGACTCACTCGCATGAGCTGCCAGAGCTAAGCACAATTGAAGACCCGAGTCGGGTTAACGTCCTATGAACTTTTCGGCTCCGGGTCCCACCAATTGGGCTCTGGCCTTTTTTCTTCTCTTTTTTTTCTCCGTCTCTCATCTCGCCTAGGCTCTTACATCCCTGCAGTATTAAATTCATTCGTACCATCCAGCTTTGATTATTAAATCCTTAATTCCGGATCCTCTCGATGTTATTCGCAGTCCGTGGCTCCATGGATCTCCAGATCTGCCCTACGAGTCTTTTGAACATCCATAGCAGATGATCGATGATCCCCATACATACACCTTCACCAGCAGCGTAACCCGCACTCTCGCCTCTTTCTTAGGACGCTTCAAGCTCACCCACCTCCAATTGGCGTGTCTTCGCATCCGATCCGACAGCAACCCGCATGAACTGTCCCTGCCACTCCTTGCGATCTTAACCACTCTCGTCATCCACACACGCAAAAGGGATACCGTAGTTCTCTCCCGTCATGGGCTTGTATCCAGAATTCTTACGCTTAATACCTCGTTCCGCTCTTTCCGCCGACTCCTTCACCTAGTATCATCCGGTCTTGGTCCTCCAAACCCCTCATCACGCACATTGTCTCCGCCGTCCCGTACGGCGGTGGCAATGGCAGTAGTTCTCTCACAATGACCTTATCCAAGACTATAAAATCCTGGCTCGAGGACCTGCGAGACCATTTCAAAGCGAACAATCGCTGGAGGCGGTTACTAAAGTACAACCTCGCTATGACCGTTGCCGTCATTATCTCCATCCTGCCTTCGGTCATCAGGGCCTATGGAGTCGACACGTTCTTTATACCGCTCCAGGTTGTCTTCTCTCACCCGGCCCAGCGCGTCGGTTCCATGATCGAGACTCAGATCCTAGTTCTTTCTGGCGTTGTTGTCGGCACGGCCTGGGGCTTGCTTGGGCTGTATCTCTCCGGTCTCGTCGTCGACTCGAACATAAACGCTGCATTCGCTATCCGCGCCATCTTTGCCCTCTGCTCCGCGATGACCCATGGCTTCTTACGATCCTCTACCCCGAAGCTGTTTAGCTTCGTTTGGTTCCTCCTCATGACCAGCTTCATTATCTTAGCCGCGAGGCCCCTTCACTTCACCGTTTCGCTGCTGTCTCTTATCATGTATCCCGTTCTCACCGGACAAGCCATCGTCACCTTTTTCGGTCTCGTGCTATATCCCGATTCGTCCTCTAGTTTCCTGGGTGAAGCTACCATACATGCCTTATCTGAGACGTTTGACACGCTTTCTAAAGCCACCTCGTGGTTCATTGCCTCGGAAGCCGAGCTTGAACATGTCCTGACTCGTCCGCTGACCAAGCTAACTACTGTCGACACCAGCGTAACGTTAGCGACGCTAGAAAGGAAGCAGACCACGGCCCTATCTAGAATGCGCTCAGTGCTGCACAACCCCCTAGCGCACATGAGGAGCAGAAAACCAGAGGAGAAGAAGAAAAAGAAGAAGGACAAGGAGCCCCAGGAGCCCCAGGAGGACGAGTCACCCCTATTGTCTTTGACAAACGCCAAATCAGACCTCCGACACAGCCTAAACAGGTGCAAAGACGTCCAGAGAGAAGTCAACTTTGAGTTGTCCTATTCGGCCCTGCCCTTGGATATCCTTCGGCCGATCACCACCGAAGGCATGGCGAGCCTCGTCCAGGAGACCATCAGGATTGTGGGTGCCTGCGAAAACAAGCTGGTCATGATCGAGGAGGAAGACGAGCCCAGCGACAACGATAATTCTTCCGTGGTGACGGAAAAATCTGCCCCGCCAACAACTCGGCATAGCCAGGAGATGGTCGACGCGGTGCCCGAAGCGACATCGTCGGGAATCTTTTTCAAGCGTCCTCCCGGCCCCGCAAGGACCCATTCGACGCCAAAGGAAGAGTTTCTCGAAAAGCTAAAGCTCGTGAAGCCGACTCGCGAAATAGAAGCCTGTGATGCCGATCTACTCGAGGCCATCGTTGGTCGTATCAGAGCGCCGACTAAGGAATTCCAGGTTGCTCTCAAGGAAGCAGTCTCCATTCTGATTACCTCGCTCGCCTACTGTTACGATGTTCCAGAACTACCGTCGGGCGCCAAAACACCCAGGGGCGTGCTTTTGGAAGAGGTCGACATGTTTATCGACAGCTTCGAGAGGGCCATCTCGACTTTCGACGAGGATTCTATGGACGAGTTCAAGCAGTTCACCGGGAACAAAGACGACCTTGAGGAGGAGGACATTCTTCCCCAGTTCGAGACCTTTCTCGTTTCTTCGTTCCTCCTAGGTCTACGTCAGACAGCCATTCATATCCTCCAGATGCTGAGGTACGCGAGACACCTCGTCGAAGCCAGGAAACGGCGCAACGATAAGCCGAGAGTGTATTGGCCTCACTTCACCGACTGGGCTGAATGGCTGTCTCTCGGCGGAGAGGACGACGCCATGGTGCTGCCCAAGAAAGCAAGGAAGCGCGCTCGTTCCGGCGCAGCTGAGAACGGTAATAGCGAACATCCCACATATGATGCCGATACGATTTCCATCAGGACGGACCGCTCGGTGAAAAAATGGAGGACAAGGGATACAGAAGCAGGCCGCTCCGACGCCGGCACGACCACCACCCGAGAATCGAAGAAGCCGAAAAAGAAATCCGTCAGGTTCGAGGAAAAGCACAGATCCAAGAAACCAGGCAAGGAGAGCTGGATAATGAAGATCAGAGGAAAGGCCGCCGACGCGATCGAATGGGTGAGAACCGACGACGACCTCGAATACGCCATTAAGCTGTGCGTTGCCGTGGCGCTTGTCAGCTGGCCCGGGTTCCTGCCGTCGTGGCATATCTGGTACACAGATCTCCGCGGCGTTTGGGCTCCGCTGCAGCTCATCCTCGTTTTCGAAGTGGCTATCGGCACCTCGCTCTTTGTCTTCTTCATGCGTCTTCTGGGTGTTATCGTCGGTTGTACGCTTGGCTATGCTGCTTATGCCATTGGTAGCGGTAACCATGCTGTCGCTGTTATCATTCTCATGCTTGGCATTATCCCGTCGACTTACATGCAGGTGGAGACGAAGTACGTCAAGTCGGCGATTGTTTGTATCACAACGTCGACTGTCGTGGCATGCGGTAATATCTCACCTCTAAACCCCCCCCCCCCCCCCCCCCCCCCCCTCCCTTTTTCTTTTCTTTCCCCCGGCTCCCGAGTTGTCTCTTTTCTATTTATATCTCTATTTGTAGAATTCACTAACATTTTTACCAGCATCTTTTAACAAAAGTGGCGTTGCCGTCGTCAACTTCTACGCCCGCCTCGTCTCCTTCCTCATCGGCGGCGTCGTCGCCATCTTCGTAGAAATCTGCCTCTACCCCGTCCGAGCCCGAGACCGCCTCATCGAATCCCTCTCCTCCGCCCTCCGCGAGCTCGTCTACATGCAGGGAGCCGTGTCCTTCGGCATCGATGACCCAGAACTAAAACAACACTCGACGCGGGTCTATTCGGCCTTCGAGTCCTCCCGCAACAAGACGCAAGCGGCCCTCGCCGCCGCCGAAACTTTCTTGCCCTTTTGCGTCAGCGAACCGCGCCTCAAGGGCGACTTCAAGGCCCTGGTGCCCGTGTATGCCGAGATCATCTTCGTGCTGCACCAGATTCTCGACCGCATGGATAACGTCGTCAGCCTGCGGAAGAACTACGGTTTCTCCATCCTCGAGGACTTTAATCCCGTCATTTACACCTACAGACGCAACGTGGCCGGCGGCGTGACACTTAGCATCTTCGCCGTCAACGAGGCCCTGACGACGCGCCTCCCGCTTCCGCAGTACCTTCCTTCCAACCGCACGGCGCAGCTCCGCCTCATCCACCGCGTCCGCGAAGTCGTCGCCTCCCGCCGCCAGCGCCATGCCAGCGCCACGACCGAATCCCCACACTCCGACTGCGAGTCGTCCGTTTCCTCCCTCGACACGACGGCGCAGATCGCCGCGCGCCATAAGATCCTCTCGTGGAACGCCGCTACGTCGGGGCACATGGAGATTATCGAATACGTCGAGGAGCTCGTCGAGCTGGCTAAGCTCATCGTCGGCGTCAATGCCTTCCGCGGCGGCATGCTCGCCCAGCCCGACTTTGGCACGTATATCCGCCGCGGGAGCACGCGCTTCACCGAACTTCCCGGCGCGCCGCACCACCAGGGTAGGAGAGTCAGTGCCGAGGGTGGCTTTAGCGACGGTGCTGGTCTTAGGAGGGCCGCGACGTATAGCGGGCCCGTTCCGAGGTGGGTGCAGAGGAGGAAGAGGGCGCTTGTTGCTAGAGGAAAGGCAGCGGCGAGTAAAGCGAAGGAGGCTGCCGAAGGGGAGGAGGTAACGGCGACAGCAGCGGTCGGGGAGCATCAGGTTGTTGTGCCGGGGAGTTTGAGGAGGGTGGGGACGAGGTTTAGGAGGGATGCGACGGTTTCGAGACGCATGGGGACTTTGGCGGAGAAGGGCAAGGGTGTGGAGAGGAGTTGAAATGGAGTCATGTTTGGATGTATTAATTGGCATTGAAGATATTACTCTGGGCATATTGGCATTTTGGCGTTCGACTTTATAGGGCGCGCACATTTTTTATAGTCGGGGGATGCATAATCATATAGAAGAAGACTCATGAGACTGGAAAAGGCGAAATACACACACCCATTCGCAAGAAACAACCGTTTTTGCGCCGAAAGCAGATTGCTGTCCATTTCCTTCCTTCTAACTCCTAAGACACCTAGAAACAGACGATGCGTGATTGCGAAAATTGAGGGTATCATCCGGGGAGGAAGAAACGCAGAACGAAAAGGAAAACGCCCAAGTCGATACCGAAGAGACCAGGCAAAGGAGATATGCCCTCAGAACTATGTAGTGAAGGTGGTTAGCAGAGACATTTAACAATAACAACAAACATGTGAGAAGAACACAAAGACTCACGATATTGAGACTAGTCCGATGAGACAGTCTCGTGCCGTTCAACATAGCCCTCGATTTCTTGGGTCGCTGCTGCAGACGCCTAAACGCCTCCGTCACATGCCTCGGCTCGATAGGCGACCTACCCTCGCTCGGGGGATCAAAGAGGCCCTGGTTAAGCTTGCGCTTCTTGTTTCCACCAGCGGCCTTGTCGCCGCCGTTCTGGGCGCGGTGGAGGACATCCTCCTGCTCCTTGACACTTAGGGCGACCTCGGTCAGGGTCTGCACCATCTCGAAGGTAAGGAAGCCGAGGATATCGACAATGTCATCGGACGGTTTGCTGTCGGTGACAATTCCGAATCCGGCCCACTCCCTGAATCGTTTGCTCTTGCGGAAAGTGAAGGACGCCTGACGGTATTCCGACCAAGTGACGTACTCTTCCTTTGTCATGACCTTGGTGCGTTCGTCCGCCTTTTGGAGGCGCTGGAGTGTAATGTGGTTCATAGCCTCTTCTTCTTCATCCTCCTCATCGTCGCGCTCAGGGACTTCCTGGTTGTAGAACGAGCTAGGCTCCCAAGGGAGGGTGGTCTTGGACGTCTTGATCTTCTTGGCAGTATCATCGACGGGACCTCCGGGTACAACTCCGCCAACGGGGTCCTCCGCAGCGCCTAGATCGGCATCGCCGCCCTTGTCGTCTGAATCCTTGACATTCTTGCGAACATCCTTCCAGGAGAGGAAGGTTCGGAGTCGAGACACCTTAGCCTGGTCGTGTCGGATTTGGAAGATTAAATCGTTGATGCCGATCGATCGAGAACCTCGTCTAGCAGCGAGCTCGGTGCAGTTGCGAAGCTGTAGGGGGGAAAGAGTGAGTGCAAAGCCGGGTTTTTCTTGCGTTCAATAGATAGTATGCTTACCAGCTCAATAACCTGCTGTCGCACAATATCTTCGATGATGCCAGTCGTTTCAACCGATGGTTCCGCGGTTTCTCCCGAGACATACATCATCTGTTCGATGAGCCACATTAGCCGCGCTCTGAACCGATGCTGGCTCTCCTTTCCGTGCTGAGGCATGGGGGGCGTGGGTGAAATTTCGTCAAGTCGCAGGACGCGCTCTGCAATGGTCCTGCGCTTCTGCCTCTTCGCGCTTGGCTGCTGATCCTAGCCACTAGCCTGCCGCACAAGGTCAGGCTCACCGGAAGAGCCGCTGACGCCCTTCGTGAGTTGCAAGGGGGTTTCTGCTGTTTCTATGGTGGTAAAATCGACAAGCTCGTCGAGCGTATCAGGGGGTACTGGCGAACTCTCGCTAGAACCGGGATCAAAACCTGTTTGGGGTGAGACGGCAGGTTCACAAGTAGGGAATAGAGCTGGGCCAACGATCTGCTCCACTAGCTGCGACAATGGCGAAGCTGTAGTTGTAGTCAGGGTGTTGATGTCCATGGACAAGACACTGTCTAGGCTTGTAGGAGATGTTTCCACACTTTCCCCAAGCTGGCCAGCTGGTACAGGATCTGACGAGTGTGTCATCGTGGTTTTGTGATATTCTTCTGGACTCTGTTGCTGGTGCCGCTGCTCGGGGGGATCGACTGCGCCTGAAGAGGGCTTCATCACTACACGATGTAGTAGTTCTTGTAATGAAAGGGGGCTCACCGGATTGCTTTGGAGATGAAAGGAAAGAGAAGAAAAATGGTGTGTGGGAAGAGAGACGAGAAGGGTATGAAGTGTGTGAAGTGTGTGAAGTGTGTAAAGTCCAGTTCCATCAATCTCCAGCGCCACAATCTAGGGCCAGGCCCAGGAAGGCAGATACTTGCCCTTCATCTAAGGGCAAGCGCTACCATGCCTTTAGAGTGGGATTGGGAGTCGAAACACAACAAAAGAGCCTCTTTGACACTTGACGATGGCGACTTCCACACTTGATCGGAATCCATATCCACATCCGCAGCTCCAGAGGGTCCTCCCACTCATTGTTTCCATGATGTCTCCGATGCACAATAACACTCTACCAAAAAGTCCAAAAATCCCCATATAAGGAATTCAGCATTAATATCATTGCTCGTGACGAGACCTACCTGGCTGATCTCCTGCCGATACTTGTAATTCTTCTCCTGCGAGTCCGCCATCTTGTCTCGATCGTGTGCTTGGGGGGTTTTAAGATCTTTCTCCTTGGAAGGAAAAAGAGCCCAGTACTATAAAACAGCAATACAAATTTAAACAATAAAAAGTCGATAAAAGGGCGCACGAGTATATAACAAAGAGAGCGATGGCGTTGATGAAAGAAGGCGAAACGATGCAAGTGAGTGTTGAAGTCAGCCACACCGCAACCGGATTGTGAACGCGCTTTCATCACGTGACAGAGTCTTCTCAACTTCCACTTCAACCAAGTGACCGTCGCGAAGGACGAGACTTAAGATTTATCTGAAATTTGAATGTCAAGAGAGATAGAAGAGGAATGAATACATTATCGTGTCTATTCGTGTTTGCTAATCAAGTCGTCGAGACGCATCCCCTCTCATCTGCCATGGTAAACCCAGTCCCGGCCCATCCCCATGCAACGATGTAATGGCTGGCGAGCAGCACCCACTCCTCAATTTCGTCCAGTCCTTCAAGTCTGTCGAGCCTCACCTTCTCTTCCGGCAATACCCACTTCTCGAAAATATCATGCACTGTCAAGACCTTTACTGTAGAGAAACCGGCTTCCTTGAGCCGCTTCGCCTGGTCATTGGGTTCCTTGTAAACCTCAAGGGTCGGCATGCGGATTCTTCTCGCGGCAAGATTCGATACCATCATTTTCCCGAAAGCATCATCTGGTTTCACCGGTTCATATATCAAAATGGCAATGCTGGCAATTTTATCCGTAAACCACCTTATGATCCGCTCCGCATCTGGCGATTCCAAGTAGCACAGACAACATTCTGATACCAGGAGCGTGGGGACATCCGTTCTCAGCCCGGGCAAACTTGATTTTCCGCCGCCTTCCTCCTGGCCTTGGATCAAGCTGCGTAGGTCGACTCCATGGCACCAGTACTCACCTCCGCTTGGAAGTTGCGCGCTCCAAGAACCATTTTCGGACTCGGATGGGTTCGGGAGGATGTTGCGAAGGACTGGCACAGCCTGTACTGTGCGCAGCTTCTTTGCGCAGGCAGCAGGGAAATCTATCTCGTGGTAGACGAGGCCATTCTGGCCTGGCTTTGCGAAAAGTTTCAGCGGGCGGGTATCGGTGCCCGCCCCTAGGGAGACGATCTGCCGCGACACTCCTGCCGAGCTGTCCCCGGACGACAGAAAAGTGCTGATGAGAGTGTCTACGGCTGTAGTCCTCGTATACGTGCCTATAGGTGAACCCAAGGTGAGCAAAAAAAAAAAGATCTCGTACGATGCAGAATAAACTGCACAGCCCGCAAATCCATCTCCTCAACGACTCTGCGCACCTCGATTGATGATGGGAAGCCGGCGGCTGCCCGGACCATGGGCGCTTTGCACGAAGTATTGGGCATACGGATCATCGAGATATCCCAAATTAACAGCACTAAGCCGCGACACGGCAGCGTCGGTGTCCGTGCCTTGAATTACCTCATCTTGGCTACCGGGTCCGGACGATGAGGCAGGTCCACCACGCCGTCCTCGTCGGAAGCCTCGACCGCCGTCACCAGGCCCTCGAGACTGGAGCAGATTGGGCAGAGGAGGCACGGACATGAGCGTGGCTTTTTTGCGGCAATTAATTCTTGGCTACTTTGTAGATGTCCTTGACCCGCCCGGTACTTCGTTTCTTGGGTCTCCCCTATTCTCATCAGTCTTTCAATCAAGGAGTATGGGCATAGGGATCAGGATCATGAGAATGTAAGGAGCACGCCTTACAAGGGTCGATGGCACTAGTGGATTTCGGTTCTCAAAAAAAAAGGGAGAAACTTCGTGGTGGTGTGTAATGGCGTATTGGTACTATTGCATCCCGTTTTGGTGAGTTCAACGTCCCGTTGTAAAGTCCGACGTTTTCGGCAACGCGACGTCTGGTGACTGTTCCCAACACTGTACAGGTACGGATTGATCGATGTCACCAGGCTTCAATATCAATCAGAGAATCAGCCCGTCTTAGTGGAGGGGCCTGCTGAGATTATCGGCGCTCGGCACTTAGCCCAGCGGGGTTGAATTGGTGGATCGCTGGGCGGATACCGTGCCAATTTAATCGCTGCAACGCTCAATGAAATCAAATCAATCAATGATCGAATCAAATCTTATCGAAATCAAATCAAAGTCACATTCGGGGTCCAAGTATCAATTAGTCCGAGTCGAGGCTACAGCCCATCGAACGGTGTGTACATTAACGACTGCTCCAGTCAATCTATCCATCCAGTTTTGACAGTGGTTTATTTCGTGTCGTGAAAGCTACCCGTTATTACTTTGCAAGTTCCCTTTGCCGTAATCTTGATCGCTAAACAGCCGGCTTCTCAGTGTTGAGGCCCCAAGACTCGATCTCTAATGGCGTCAGATCGGACCTAACTATACGACAGAAGCTACCCCATTGTTCATACTCGGGATCACTGGGCCCCGGACTGTCGATCATCCCAGGACAGGGTGCCAAAGTTGGCTCTCCCTGAGATCATCGGGACGGAATCAGCCGTACTGAAAAGGGAACGGGTTGATTTAAGTCGTGGGTTTGGGAATGCCGCACTGACGCGTACCAAAAGTGCTGGACGGCAGCAAAGCTGACGCATCAAATCAACCAAAACCCAGGCGATCAGGCCCTTGCAAACCGTTTTCGTAGAGGTGAAGGTCAGGTTGGCCCCAAAGGCTCGGTCTGTCATATTATGAAGTGATCAATGCTACGCCCAAAACTTCCAAAGCCTGCAGGCGTGGCTGCAGTAGACCCTCGGAAATTGACCCGGGTCCCCCGACCTGGGCAAAAAGTGAGTGATGACCAACGTTAACTCCTTAAGCTGAATTGCGGTGAGAGATCGGTCGGCGATGAGACATTTGTTGGGCTCATGAAGAAGACATGTCGGGCTCTTCATGACGACGCAGCACTCAGATCTGGTTCGCCGTGGTCACATCGAAAATGAGGCCGGGGAACCAGACGGGCGCCTTCTGGTTCGCCAGAAAGATGTCGTAGGGCGAGGCTAATTGCCAAACGTGAAGAGGTAGCGATGCCCTCTCCGTTAGAGACGGACAAGCGCATGCTTCCTACGTATGTAAATGTACTATGCTGTATTGATTCCGCGAACTTTCATGCCAACTGCGAAGTCGTCCATGAACTGTTGGCGAACAACTGATGATGGTTTTGAGATTACGTTCTCGTCCCTCCGTCGGGATCAACATCGATAACATATCGATATTCTTGTGTGCGTACCGAGTACTGCTATACCTGCCCAGAAGATACTAGCCCGAATCTGTTAGCTCAGTAACATCGAACCTTAAAACAGCCGTGATTGTCCAAATACGGTGCAGGTTTTGAGACATTGGGGATGTCCCGACCAAGAGCAATCGCAACATTGATGAACCTGGTCTCTTCGTCAAGGGCGAGTCCATCGCCCTGCATTACAGTCCCGACTGTTCGTTTCCGTCCATGAAGACGCTCTTCCTTGTAATACTGAGGTATGCTCAATAGACTGCATCGTCCGTCGTAAAACGCTAGTGAGCACCTCAGTGCGAAGTACGGATAGGGACGCTCAAAGGTAGCGGTACACTACATCAGTGCCTTAGCCCATACTTTATTCCAGTGGAGGCTGGGCGTTCGATATCAATCAAATCAATCAATTCCAATCCAAGTACTGAGGTACGAGGTACGCTACAAGGCCAGTGTACCCCTGGTACGGTTCGATTGTGCCGCTCGCCCCTTCTGCAACGTTCTCTCCTAGTGCGTTCTCTGCTCAAATCCAAACTGCCTCGCAGACCAATCATCGTGAGCTGATTGTAAGCAGACCTCATGCCTCCGGGCCCGGAGGAATAGGATGACCGCACGGAGACAGGCAAAAGTACTGCGTACGTGGAGAATAGTAGCGGGAATGTGGACTCAGCACTGCACTTTGACTCTGCTTCTCCCCCGGTGCAGACCTCATCTCAACCACAGACCACACTCACTCAGCCCCCGGGCACTTCTTCTTTCCGTCTTCAATCCACGTTCAATCATCTGTGAGCTTGGCGACCACTCTAAAAGCTTGTATTCGCCCCCGGAAATTACGAACCCGCCCAGCGTTGACTTTCTGATCTTCTCTCTCTGGCACGAGGTGTACTCCGTACGCATACTTGTGCGAAGTAGAGAAGTGTACGAAGCATTGCGCAGGACCAGCCGACCAGGCGTGCCACTCTCCTGGATTGCACCACACCATCTGTTACCCCAGCCAAGCAACGTCGTCAACCCCTGCTCCTTACAAAGCATCGACGCCCCTGGTCAGCAAATAGTCAACGTCTGGTCTCTTCGACATCCCACCACCAGTCACTTTACCACCAAGTTGCCTTAGATTCGCTGGATTCCATCCCTTCTGGAGTGACGACGGTGTTCTCCTTTGACCAACCTCTGCCCACGCATCACGCTACCTTCCACCGTTACGGAGTACTTTGCAGCACGAGGCCCACCCCCTTCATCACAAGACATACAGGAATCCCAGGAATTATCCAACTGCATCGTGGCTGAAGCAGACCTCGAACGCTCGAGACCCGTCTTCTCCTCGACGCGGAAGTGCCCCCTCCATTTCAACTTAGCCCCCACAAAGGGTCTTCGAGAATACCGCATCATGCCCCTCCGGGTGTGACTTGCCAAGGACCGCCCACTCTCCCTGTAAACTCACACACTTCTTTCTGGCTCTCAACCTTTGCTTTTCATCATCCCGTACCGACAGCCTGGCGCAAAGTGCGACTCTGCCAATCACGGCCGCTTCCGACTGACTCCTGCAAGCTGCCAGTACTATAGTTTTGTACCCCCGGTCCGCCACCTGTGTTGGCTGACACATTCCGACGCTGACGGTCAAAGCCCCCGACCGTCCCTTCTTGGTTCGCCCCTCCGACTTTAGTTGTGCGTTCCTCTACCCATAGACCTGATCAACACTTTGGCCACGTCTGTAATAATAGACTCTTCCTCGCCCGTTCCCTCACTCTTCTCCTGTACAAGTAGTACATTCTGTTGCGGAACCTGAGGAATCGACAAGGGTGTTCTCTAATCTGATAAGCGGCACCGCCCCCTTCCCCAGTCCGGGCCTATCAATTTCTTCTGGTCTATCCGCATCCGACGCCAATATCAATATCCCAGCTGAGGCTTGGCAAATGCTTGCCTTGTCCCCCTAGACCTGCATCCTCACCTGCGGTCATCACACCCTTCAAATCAGATCTTAGGGCTTGAAATCTTCCTTTTCGACCAGCAGCGTCAGAGCCGAGTCGCCTCTCCTCTTCCCTCCTCCTCCTCCTCCTCCTCCTCCTCCTCTCCTCCTCAGACTCGGTTCGAGAATCGTGCAGCGAATGGCGATGTCTGAGGAGTATAACCCCTCTTCATCTCGGGCGACGAATCAAGCCCCGCCGCCTCGGACGGCCCTACCGTCGAGGCCCATCTCCGCGAAGCAACGGCAACCCGTTACACAGTCTCCGCCGCAACGTCATACTTCCACGAACCCCGGACAAGTCGCCGCAATGAACCCAAGTGGCTACACTTCTAGATCTTCTAGATCGCCCGTTGATAGCCCAACGAAACCCGAAACCGGCCAGCGGGCCCTCCCCCAGAGGGCGCAGACCAGCGGCCAAACTGGTCAGGTGTGCAGGTGCGTTCCCGATGCTGTGTATTCCTGTACTTGATACCGATTTTAACATGACAAACTCTTCGAATAGCAACTGTGGCACCACTCGGACGCCCTTATGGAGGAGATCGCCGCAAGGAGCCACCATCTGTAATGCATGCGGACTCTACCAGAAAGCGAGGAATACCGCGCGACCAACAAAATTGAATCGAACGGGTGTTGCCCTCACTTCAGAGCCTCGCCAGTCTCCCACTAAACTCCCAACATCGTTACCGACAGCAGCGAAAACTGGGAAGAGCATTCCCGGAGCAACATACGTTGCAGCAGACCAAGCGCCGGCAGGAACTTGCCCTGGGGGCGGCCGCTGTAACGGGACTGGTGGTGCCGACGGATGCAACGGATGTCCTGCCTACAATAACCGGATTGCGAAGAGAGCCCAGCTTAACGTAAAGGGTCAGGGGGCGAGTTGTAGATCCGCTGAGCAGCCAACAGAACCCCACGAATCTCAACCAGTGGATATCGCTGCCCTCAAGTCCCAGCAGGCGCAAAACACGCCCATGGTTATTGCCTGCCAGAATTGTGCTACCACAATTACCCCTCTATGGAGGAGAGATGAGAGTGGGCACACTATATGCAACGCTTGTGGTTTGTTCCTCCTAGCCTTAAAGACTTCGTCCCTCTGACACCATAACCATCCCTGGGCAAGGATTAACTTAGCATTACGCAGGTCTTTATTATAAACTTCATGGCGTTCACCGTCCTGTTACGATGAAAAAGGCGACTATAAAACGACGCAAGCGTGTCATTGCCGCACAAGACGATGCCGAGAGCGTTGAGTATGAGGGATCGACCCGTAGCACTGAGGGAACACCGGAGCGCGGAACCATGAATGCTGATGGCTCTGTCAACCTTGGCCTTCGACGCCGTCCGGATCAACCACTCGCAATCGAACCTCGACCTGGATTCTCAGTTCCCGGAGGGCAGGGTTCACCTGGATCTGGCCCCGCAGCCTACAGGAGCACTCACGGGCTACCGCAGCATGATGTTCCAATGTACCTCAACGAAGAAAACCGGCTGGCATCCCTAGCGACAGTCGCCTCGAGCGAAGAAAGGCAGCCGTCATTGTCTCCGGCGTCGTTCCTCTCATCCCGAAAGCGATCCTTTTCAGCCACAGAGCCCGATCCGCCGACATCCCCAGAAGGGAATCATGAGACGACGAAGCGAATATCCTCGATCATCTCGATCCTTAATCCCACTGATGATGGCGCGATCGAGACCAGCGGATACGAGGACAGGAGGGACTTTTACCATTCCAATGCGAGATCGCCGCATGGCTATGCGACGAACACTGGATCAGTTCCAGCCTCGGGCAGCTCCCATTATTCGCCGAACGTTCCAACGTATTACCGGGATGTCAGTTCGGAGAGGGATCCTTCAAAGGAAGAGCGAAGGGAAGCCCTACGACGCGAAGCAGAGAGAATGCGGGCAATGTTGGCACAGAAAGAACGAGAGTTGGCCGAACTCGGTCACGAATAGCATTGGGCTGAAGGAACAAAATGGGGGTACAAAATTTGGGAGTCGGAGTCTTGGAAATAATGATGACGTCTTCGTTTTCTTGGATACCAATTGGGAAGACATCAATGACATTAAAAGCCTTGTGTTCAGCAGAAATGGGATGCGATACCGGCGCAAACTTAAAGGGTCGATGGGCAAAGACGTTTTATATGCGGACCAATACCTTTCTTCTTTATAGGAGTATTTTTTTTTTCTTTTTTTACCACTCGGCCTGCTGGAACGTTTACTACGACTAATGATCGAAAATACTGGGTCATGGAGCTTTGTTTTTATTCCTTATACTTTTGCCTTTTTTTCATTTTCTCCCCTCTTCTCAAGACTGGCCGGCAACGGGCTATACTCGTACGCAAACAAGGTTGGATGAAGGAGCAGGTTTCGCAAAAAGACGCAGGTATATATATATTATGGTTTCTTTGCATCTTGGTCAAGGGCGAAAAGGGTTTCTCAAACAAAACGGACGCCGCATTTTATAATACCATGTGTGGAATGAAGGGAAGGAAACAAAAGGGTCGCTGCAACTTAGAGGCGGTGTCGCCTTGGGTCCAAGCATACATGTAGATATATGTCCATGTTCGTGGTTTTACTTTTTCACAAGATATTGATACTTCATAGGTGAATCTTTCTGCCGGATATCTCCTCCAAGAAACACGTCTCATCTCCTTTTTACATTATACTTTTACACGACACGCTGTCCACTTCAGTCTACAAGTGTACAAATTAGCAGTGTTACAAGCGCCCTCAACCAAGCCCATAAAAATCCGCCTTTCCCACGTCGCAACCATGTTTATGTCCACCAGATAGATCCGTCCACCAAACCCTGTCGATTTGCGCCGCATTTCGCCGAGAAGATGTAAGATGTAGGTGACGATGTCGTACAAGTTTGTCGCTCTTCTCCAGATCCCGCCGATCCGACTTTCCCCAGAAAGAAGAGGTAGACGGCCTGAGGGATGATTTGGAAAGAATACAAAAAGACATTATATTCCGTTCCCCGCCCTCGTTTCCCCCAAGCCTATTCAACCATTACTCTTCACACAAGGTGTCGCACGGCGATTCTTAGACACCCTCGGCACCCCAGCCAGCATCGGCCTCCCTCATGTTGGCGGGGGGTTCGATCGAGGGGACGAACTCGAGACCAACGTAGCCGAGGCCGGTGAGGCCGACGATGGAGCCGGTGATTTTGGACCAGACGCTGTCGCCGAGGATCAAGCTACCGATAAAGATGTAGACTGTGATTGTGGTTAGTAGGTCAGCTCGAAAGCAGAAGGGAATGGTGGTCTAAAGGGGGGGGGAATGGGGAGCCCTACAGCAACCACGGCCGATGAAGGAAAAGAGGAAAGAGCCATAGCGAGTGGCCTGAGGAGGAATTTGGAATTCTGTTGGGGGGGTTGTTAGTTCTCGCTTCGCTCTCGGTGGGGTTTTTAGGAAGCTCGGGAGAGTCGGGGACGGACCAAGGAGACCAACGATAGCGGCGAAGAGGATGATGTAGACGGCCGTGATGGTTCTGGTGTCATGGTAAATTAGTCTATGTCTTGCGCCCAGTCTTGCGAAAATGTGTTTCAAGCTTTGGCGATAAAAAAGGTCGGCGCCGAGACTATTCTGTCGAGATGCGAAACATACCCATGCCTATCAGATAGGTGGCATCGTTAGCAAGAAAATTGACGATAGAGGTAGGGATTCCGAGTCTAGACAGGCGGACGCAGAAAAACTTACCAAGAGAAGGGGAAAAAGAAGGAGATGCCGCCGGAGAGCATGCAGCCGGCAACGGCGAGGTTGATAATTCGGCTGCGCAAGACAACATCATCATCAGTATTAGCTATTTTGACTCGAAAGGGGGAGAAGAGTAGGGGACTGGCGCTTGATCCGAGAGCGATCGCATCAATTGACTGAGACTCACAAAATATCGGAGAGTTCCATTTTGGCGGATATAAGACGTGGGATGCGACGAAACTGGAAACTTGGTCGAAAGGAGGGCAGAAGGGGTTGTTGAGGCTTGGGCTGGTGATGGGACAAATAATGAAGTTTCCAGTTTATGTTCGATGACGCGGAAATCCAGGCAGCTGAATTTCGATGATCTGGACATCTGTACAGGGTGGAAACGTGATCGCGAATTGCAGTGGATCTCGTTTAGGTACTTCAAATTGTTCATGTTCCACCGCAATCACTCAGTTCAGTTCATGCGAGCACCTGTGTGGACCTGGTCAGGCCTGGTCAGGCCTGGTTTGTTGTCTCGACAGTTTCCTGTACCTTCTACCTTCGTATTGCGTCGTGGATTGCGACAGGGACTTGAAGGCCAAGGTATCGGGTACTTTGCGGTAGTTCGTACTTCATAGTTCATAAGTTTACTTCGTCCTTGGCGCCACGACCTAGATTGGAAGCTACCAAATTGATGCTCTACGAAGTACGGAGTACAGGGAAAGCTCACCCTGCTTCAAGTAATGCTACCTCTGGTCTGATACCAAGCACATAGTTGATTTTGTACCCGATACATTTACCGATTCACTTCCCCATCTCCATTAAGTGATCGTTCACCGCCTGCCCAAACAGTAGGAGCTGTCCCGAGTTTCGGATGAGCTCTCACTGATCGTCAGACACCAAGTTTGGATTCCTCAATGAGAGTGAAGTGAGCTACCACTTGCTGATCTGACCTGCCGATGATGAGCGAGTGAACCCATCTACGGTTGACACAATTTCAACAGTCGGCTGAAGGCCAATGAGGGCATCTCTGCTCCAGCGTCCTTCAACATGACTATCACAGCATCAGCATGGCTGATGCAGGGCATCATCCGGCAAAATCCTAGACTACGCCTCACCTCCCGCCTCTTTGGTCGAGGCTTCTCTTGCTCATTGGTTTCGAGGCAGGTCCATATACCTGCTACTCAGATTTCGCCGGGATCTCATGTGAAGGATATCCGGAACATTGGCATCATCGCCCATGTAGATGCTGTGAGTTGATTCTGGAAGCCTTACCTCGACAGCCCCACCCATGCGCTACAATTGTATGCGCGATATGCGATGTACGATGTGCTAATGGCCCTCAATCTATAGGGCAAGACGACAACTACGGAGAGAATGCTATACTGTAGTGGCTTCTCCGCTCGCCAAGGAAGTAGGTTCAGCTAACGTCTCATTGATGGCCACGAGACCTGCCTGTGAGACCGACTTGTCGAGTTCGCCAACTAACATCGGCATCTAGGAGTTGACGAGGGAAGTACCGTCACAGACTTCCTCGAACTTGAACGAGAGAAGGGAATCACCATCCAATCCGCAGCCGTCACCTTCCATTGGCCTCCGGCAGCCGATTGCCCGCCGGGGATTCATCCCAGAATCATCAATCTCATCGATACCCCAGGCCATCAAGATTTCAGGTTTGAAGTCGACCGTTGTCTCCCAGTGCTCGACGGCGCCGTGTGCATCATAGACGGCGTCGAAGGTGTCGAGGCTCATACTGAGCGAGTCTGGTCGTCGGCACAGGAGCATAGCATTCCCCGCATCGTCTTCGTGAACAAGCTCGATCGCGATGGCGCATCGTTCAGAAGATCAGTCGTGGACATCGGCACTCGGTTAAATTGTATGCCGATCGTCTGTCAGATCCCTTGGTATAACAAGGAGGAGGACTTCACCGGCGTAGTTGATGTTCTCAGCCGTACAGTTTTCCAATGGGCCGACAGGAAACTGACGGTATCGCCTTTTACTCCCGAGATGGATCCAAACCTTGCAAAGGAGCTTGACTTGGCGAGGGAGAACCTCATCGCGGTGCTCGCAGACCACGACGAGGTTATTATGGATTTGTTCCTCGAAGCGCCTGAAACTATCACGAATCAACACATCAAGGACGCCATCCGGAGAGTGGTAAGCACCGGTGACGGCGCCGTCGTTCCGGTCTTTGCCGGTGCCTCGTTACGGAGCATTGGTGTCGAGCCCCTGTTGGACGCCGTAGTGGACTACTTACCAAGCCCCGACGAGCGACCAGAGGTGGTCGTTCGCAGCGGGACCAAGAATCTCCCTCTCTCCGAGGTGCTGAAAAAGACGGTTGACCGCGGCGGGCACCAGCGCCTGGCGGCCGTCGCTTCCGTCTTCAAGGTATTCAACCATCCCAAGGAGGGTCTTTTGAGCTTTGTCCGCATCTACGCCGGTCACCTCCCCAAGAACGCGGCGCCCTGGAATACCCACATGCTCCAGGTAGAGAGACCTATGGGTCTCGTACAAATTGATGCTGCCAAAACTCACAATATTGATCAGCTTGGTACGGGCCAGATCGGTGCGCTACGAGGGCTCAAATTCGCGCGGACCGGAGATACGCTGATCACGACGGTTGGCCACAAGGCTGTGCCTGATGAAGCCAAGCATATCCAAATTCGGCCACCCGAGATCCCACCTCCGGTCGCTTTCTTGGCTATCGACCCATTCGGCCTCGTCGCGGCAAACGAGCTACAGACTGCGCTACAGAACACGTCGAGAGAAGACCCTAGCCTGAGGTGGAGCCGAGACGAAAAGACGGATCAATTCATCATCCAAGGCATGGGCAAGCTCCACCTGGACGTCATTGTTCACGGACTCAAGCAAAAGTACAAGATCGATGCCGCCTTTGGCGATATCGAAGTCGATTACAAGGAATACCTCTCCTCTCCCACAAGATCCCACGAGGCGGTGTTCGACAGGGTCCTCGCGAACAAGGCAGGCACCGTTGTCTGCTCCGCAGTGCTCGAACCAATCGAGGAGCACCACCGCGGGTCTCTTCTCGAGTCTACCGTCGAGAGAGAAGGCAACATCTTCCACATCCAGATCCCGCTCCCTGAAAGTGGAGATCTGCCTTTCAACCCAGAAGAGTCGCGTCAGCAGATGCTTAACGGTGCCATCGCGGCCCTCGCCAGGGGCCCGAGGCGAGGATCTCCCGTCCACGGATGCCACATCACCCTAACCCTTGACATAGAAGCGACCAAGACGCCGTCTGGCGGCCACTTCAGCGGTGCCGCACGCCGTGCTGTTCAAGACGCGCTCAAAGACGCCTACACCAAGGGCCAAATCGGCATCCTCGAGCCCATCATGAAAGTCATCATCACGTGCCCCGAGTCCGCCGCGGGCGTAGTCCAGCACGATATCAGCGCCGCCGCGGGCGGCCACGTCCTGGAGGTGAAGGATCTTTCGGGCGAAATCGTTACGGAAGGGTCGGTGGATGTTTCGAGTATATACGCGCCGCCGGACCCTTACGATGCCATCACGTCGTTGAAGAAGAAGTCGACCATGAGGAGGGTGCAGATCACGGCTAAGGTGCCGTTCAAGGAGATGATTGACTACGATAGCCATTTGAGGAGTAAGACGGGGGGTAGGCATAGCATGACGATGTCTTTTGACTCGTTGGCCAAGGTGACGGGCTACCGAGACAAGAACGTGTAAGAATGGCCCGGTGAAAAATGGAAGGAGGGCATAGGATATGCGACGAAGAGGGCGTTTCTCCTCGTGTAATATTAGTTTTGATGGGATTGTATCTGTCGGATATCATAGAAAAAGTACAAGAACGAGACAATACAGGAGCCATGAACGCAATCCAATATGAGATATATATTTGCTGCTGTTAAACTACTCGCAGAGCACAAGACTAAGACTACAATTTCGTATAAATTCCAGTCCCCCTCCAGTAAACCCACGATTAAGAAGTAGGAATCAGGAAAACAATAGGAGACGTAACTCTTTCCATTACTTGTGAAATCGAGTAGGAAATTTGGACAAAAGATTGTTTTTGATTAGGAAAACTCGAGAGTTAAGATTAGGATCCCGAAGTATCGAAGATATAAGGATTGGAGGAAAAACAATTGCGCTACCTATTCAAGGACAAGGGAAAGAGGGAGCCAACTCCACGCTCGGCGCCTATATCCGAGCTGGCACCTATTTGGACGGCTCAGTGTTCTCTGGAGCTTGAGGCTTGCACTTAGCATTGCAGGCCCGAACACCCTGGACGACGGACTGAGGCAGGTTCTGCTTGATCTTCTCAATCAAGTCCCCGGAGATGGCGCTGTCGAACCTGTTGTCGAGGGTATCGAGAAGCGCGTTCTGGTCAAGCTTAAAGATATTGTTGACGAGCTGGCCCGTTCCTGGATCTTCATTGGGGAGCGCCGCGACGAAAAATGCGTCTGAACAGGTCGGATTCCATTGATGATGAATGGAGCCCTGGTAGAATGGTGTCACCTCGAACTTGTTGACGGTGTTGCGGATGGGTTCGGCGCCGTTCTCGGGGACCATCTCGGTGACGAGGCTGCCTTCGATGACGAGCTGGAGCTCGGCGGAGCGGGGGTGAACGTGGAAGGTGTTGATACCGCAGGCTAGAATTGGGACTAATGTTAGAGAGGGAGCTGTTCTCTAGGAGAGAAAGTGGGTTTTTGGAAACTTACGGGCTATCCTGCCAACAGCCAGGGAGGCGCCGGTGCCAACAAGGGCTGGGAAGCTGGCGCGGTTAGCTAGCTTGACGCTTCCGCCTTGGCCCTCGGGGATGTCATCGGGGGTGAGGTTGAACTTGAAGTCCTCGGGCTTGGTGAGGATCTTGAAGCGGTCGACAGCACTATCTTGGCGTTAGTCCTCGGTACTTTTCGTGACTTGCTTTTCTTTTGTTTTTTCCTTCACTTTCTCCCCTTGGTGAAGTGGCTACTTACAGAGGAGCAAGAAGGAGCTTCTGGGTAACGGAGAGGGCGTCGGCGGGAGGAGCCTGGTTGTTGTCCTGCCGGCGCTCGTGGAAGGAGCCCGGGGCGGCGAGGACGGAGGAGGTAAAGGCGAGGACGAGAGCGGCGGCGGTGGAAGTCAAACGCATTTTGGCCGACTTAGACGCGGATATAAATAGAAAATGAAAGTGAATAGAGTATCAAGGTCGTAGAGAATAATACAAATTAGGGAGATATTAAGTTTGTCGTAAATCAGATAGACTGAAGAGATGAGGCTTCTTGGTTGGTGATAATGCGAACAATGACGATGATGATGATGGTGATGATAACTTAAAAAGATGGCCATCTGAGTGATTCCTCGTTCGTTTATATACACCATTCGCACTCGACGATGGCCAACCTTCTACGAGGGCTGTGAAGCATCGCCGGCTCCTCAAGATCCCGTCCTTAGTTCTCACCACCCAACGACATCGTCACGTCCAACAGGGCAAGACACAGACCCAGCCC
This sequence comes from Scedosporium apiospermum, assembly GCF_000732125.1. Classification (NCBI taxonomy): domain Eukaryota; kingdom Fungi; phylum Ascomycota; class Sordariomycetes; order Microascales; family Microascaceae; genus Scedosporium; species Scedosporium apiospermum. The sequence continues at coordinate 1,317,056 of NW_015971811.1, read as the reverse complement.
AGTGGAAGACCGCCCCCAAACCATTGAGGGATGACGACGAGAATAGACGCCAGGAGCCGCCATCCTCATGGGGCTGCGCTTCGGCGGCTAGGGCCCGGGAATTTGAGTTTCCGGGGTGCTTCTCCGCCCGGAAGGGACTCGAGCCGAGTGGAAAATGACGAAGAAGGATGGGCCGGAGTCGTTCTGTTCTTGAACGAATGGTGGGCTGGGGAAAGTGTGCGTGGCGGAGCCCAACTGCCAGAACGGATTGGGAATATTTGATTCCTGCAGCACACCCAACCCTCGATCTGGTTGCGCGTTGGAACAAAACCCTCCAACTCTATTCGACACACACATCGCTGGGTGGGTGGTTGCTGACCATTAGGCTTGGAGGATGCAAGGTCAAATCCTTCTCACTGCCCTGGGTGGTCGGGGACGTCAGCGGCTGAGATCTGAGAACGATGGACGTGTCAATGTTCTTTCTTTAGAAGATTGTGCATATCTCCAAAACGCGCAGTCATTGGACCATAGCAATCACTGCCTTTTTTTTCAAATTCCCCAGAGAGCGTAGCAAGAAATAGAGAAAAAAAAAAAAAAAAAAACCCCTGGGGTTTCGGCGTTCCTTAAGCAGAAGAAACAGTAAACCGCATTGAGTCAGAATATCATTCCCGCTTCGTGCTCCAAGACAACCTAAAAATGTTTCGGAGGAAATGTTTCGAAACTTTGTTTCTTGTTTAGAGCCCCAAGGGTCCGGATTTGGATGGCTTCGGCCCCCAAGATCGGATTATTCCTGACCTGTCGCTGTCAATGCCGCCTCAGCCTTCCGGATCTGCGTCGATCCGTACGTCGCCTCGTCTTTACGAAGTCGTTGGTAGGGTCGCCACGCTTCCACCCCACCGAACAGTGACATTCCAGCCTTCGGATTCCATAAATTCCAGTTCTAGAAATCCTGAGAGTGAGTGAGGGCGAGAGTGAGAGCCAGTGAGGTGTCAGCGCTTCCGTGAGTGGTGTGTGTGTGTTGGTTGCCAGCACAGCCACGAGTTAATTTTGGCATCAAATCCGGGGAGAAAATAATCGAAATAATAATGAAAATAATAGTAATACGTCGTGGATACTAGCACCGGATTCGCCCCGCTGCCCCGGGCTATCCATTCGTAGGACAAATCGAGCTCAAATCGAGTTAACAAACAAAAGGTGGGCAGCAAGTCATTTTGCAGATGGTGTCGTGGGATGCTGGATGCCGGACTCGCCAAACAGCAAGGACATCTCTTAGAGCTTGCTCTGCTTTCTCCTCTCTCAGCATTCTTCCGAGTCACACGACAACGGGCTTCAGTCCAAATACTCCGTACACTAACGAGTTCATGGACCAAAACATGCACGTGGCGAGGGAGACAGGACGTAACCCAACTGCCATCGGTCTGGTAGTGGGAGCGGGTATCGCGGGCATGATCCGAAATGTGACCTAGGATCGCTTCGGGTGATACGTTGCGTCTTCGCTTTCAAGTCTCGAGAGAAGATACTGATCAACCTCTTCAAATAGCCGTCGCTGCTTGAGCCGACTGGCTGGATGGATTGGATGCATATTGGACGGGAAAGACAAATAACAAAATAGCAAAATAACAAAACACCCTTGTAAGTAATCTATCTGCATTTAGCCAAAGCAAGATGGAATCGGGTCGATTATGAAGGTAATCCTCTTCTCCGACTACGGACGACCGCGATGCGATCCAGATGGCGGAATTGCCCGCATAATATCGCTTGGTTACTCGGACATCATCAATATAAGCGGCCTGCAAGTGTCTGCGGTAATGGCATTCATCCTGGGTTCTGGGAATCGGCGGACGGCTTGGGTGGAAAGTAGAAATCGCGATGTACCCGGCCTGGTCCTTGCTTGGATGATTGTCTTAACAGCCAAATGTTTTCGTCGATCATTGGTCTTTCAATGATTAGGAAAAAAACACGCGAGATGAGAGACTTCCGTCTTTTCTGTCATGATCCTAGCCTTGCGTGGGGACAGCCGAGAGACAATATCGGCCTGGTAACGTACAATATCGTAGTATTGGCTGTCCTCGGCCCTATTTTTTTCGACGTTTCGGCAGTGTTGCAATTGCTTCTTCGCCTCGTGTCAGATCGTAGGAGCTCTGCCGCCTGCTGGGATCAATTCATCACATCACCTTTCCTCTCCAACACTGGCCAGGAATCATGAGTTCATGACGGTAGAATGTGGGTTCCTGCCTCTTAGTGCACATATAGTGCACTTCTTAACGGTGAACTGGTCAGATCGTTGCCTCCTCGGGGCTTAGGCTGCGGCTAAGGTGAATGAACCCACAGCAGAAAATGAGCAGAGCGAACGATTTCACGATAACTCCCCGCCGGTTTCTGAGGTAATTCCTGCGTGCGAAAGGAGACCCTAGGGCGTTGGCCAATTAAGAGAAGACCTGAAATTTTTAATCATCTTAATCTAGCTGCAGGGACGAGTCAAAGTTGTGGAGAAGACGAGAGCATCAGCAGATCCTAATGCAGGACGACGGCTTGACTTGTACATCAGCATTACTGCGAGGTACGCCGTATGGAGCCGTTAGTGATGCGCAGAGCCTGTCACTTGATGGATGAGAGGCACTTCGAAGTACTTCGTACCCGATGGCATGACAAGTACACAGGTAAACTGAGATGTAAAAAGGACAAAGGACTGTCCGCATCAGAATTGCTGCTGCCGATCTCACTTGGAGACGAAATGAACCCTCGAAAATTTTGTGCCGCCGAACATAACAATCACAATATTAATCCGGCACGAACATTGGTCTAGAAAACAGTTGAATGAAATGCTCCAGGACATGGAAACTCACCGTGAAGCCCAGCAAGAATTTCGGCTGAGGTAATAATCCTTGAAATTCCACAGGGCAACCCATGTTCTTGGTGCCATGTGGTCTGCCACGACACTCTCGCCAATGGTGCACTGCAGTCCATCGTGGCTACCACCATCGTGGTCCAATTACCGAACAGTGAAGCGACATTGATCCCTGCTCTGCGAGTGCTTGTCTGGACTTGCTAAAAATCAATATTTGCAGTCGCCATTGGGCTGGTGGATTGTGCACTTATATTGTGGTCGGCGCCTCTTGAGCATCAGAGGAAGGTGGAAGAGGGCATGTCAAGGCCCAAGAGAAGGGGAGGAAATGAGCGCCTGCCCTTGGTTGGTTGTGCATCAAGACCAAAATGTCCAAGTGCCAGAATGCTCATTTCGTTTGTACCTGCTCCGGGTCAAGCTCAATTTGCGATCCAGCTCTGATTGGTCCCTGGAACCCTGGGTACCTGGCTAGCCTTTTAAGCTCCTGCGAGGTACCTGAGCTACTTCGGTACCTCATCTCATTTTCCGGCCCCGCGACCCAATCATTCGAGCCGATCACTTGCGGATCCCCTGTCTTTGGGTGGGGCGGGACGACGAGAAAGAACCGTCGAGATTTCTCCAGGGGTTATGGAGGGGTTATGCTTGCCCCAGAAACAGAAAATTGGACCATTTTCGCTCTCCAAGTTCACTGGGAAGTACTTCTCAGTACAAAGTACAGCATGGCCTTCTTAATGAAGGCCACTCGGGCTTTCCCCTTCATCTGCTTATGGGTAGGCGCGGGTCAGAGAAATGGCTCTGAGACGAGGCCCGTACCCCATTGTTCTCGACGTGTGCTAAATCGTCCGAAGTACCCAATGGATACCACCATGACACACTCGCTTCTAGTTCCTGACGTGACTCTTGTATGCGAGGCAGTGTAACTGCCATGTATAGTTACGGTTCTGATGACCCCCCTGTACCCCGTTGCTTCAGATCGTTAACCCGTCGACGCCCAAGGTTGTACCCCGAGGAGTAAGTATACCCCTCCACTACATACGCGAACGGAAAGCTGTGCGGCAGGACCCAATCTGGAATTACCCTCTTCAAAGCCACCCCCGTCAACTCTTCGCCTGGCTGTGGCTAACGCTGGCTCCTGGTGCACTGGGATATGAGATGGAGACCAGGCCAAAGGATTTTCTCCTGTCATCCTATCCCTTCTTCTGCCTCCCCTCATCATCCTGGTCCTATCCTCACTCATTTTCTGTCCACGCTCCTTCCCCTGTACAGAGTACATGCCATTCATTTTCTCCCCGTTTTCGTTCACTTTTTCTCGCTCGCGTTGTTGAGATTTCTGCTTTGCCCCTTCACCCCGACACTCATTTGCCGAACTACTCGAGATTGCCCAGCGCCCGTCCTACCGTGTCCGTGATAGTCTCTCGTTTACACCTCGTCGAACGTACGGATCGGAATCGAACGAGACCCAACACCTCGAGTCTCGCGCCAAGAATATCTGACTTGCACACATCTAGGAGCCACATGGTGCTCACTGCTTTTTGATACTCGCCTCGTCAAGAAACTTGCTTCAACTTACATGAATTTTACGCAATATACCCAACCAAGCCTTCGTTTACTCAACAAGAATCTTTCCTGATATCACGCGCAAGCCGCGCTTGACAAGCAGTGTCCCTGCGTCACTGTTGGAGTCCCGATTAACTCCGGTCCTTTCTCCCTCTTACTCTTCACGCACGCCTACACGAAGTTCGATCCGCGATGAGGCTCTCTGGCGTGTCCGCGGCCTTGGTGCTGCTTTCGGTCGACGTTGTTTACGGTCACGGTCACCGCCATATTCACCGACGACAAGCCCATGTGCACCGACCCAGTCCTAGGGCGAACGACCCTGCTCCTGCCATCGAAAAGCGTACTACCTGCTCGCTTCCTAACGACGGCGATCTCCACTATGTTCCTGGCGGCATGAACAACGGTTTCGCAATGAGCCCCGATCAGCCCTGCACCGCCGGCATGTACTGCCCGATTGCTTGCAAGCCCGGCAAGGTTATGGCCCAGTGGGAACCTGGGTCGTCTTACAACTATCCTTCCTCGATGGTAAGTTGCTCGGCGGTGGTTATCATGGCGCGTTTTGCTCGGCGGAATATGTACTAATTTCATATCGTAGAACGGTGGCCTGTACTGCGATTCAAATGGTCAGGCGCAGAAGCCATTCAAGGATTCTCCCTACTGTGTTGATGGAACCGGCTCCATCAATGCTGTGAATGAGGCGGGAAGCAAGGTGTCCTTCTGCCAGACGGTCCTCCCTGGAAATGAAGCCATGTTGATCCCGACCGTCGTTGACAGCAGCGCTGTTCTCGCTGTCCCTGATCCTAGCTACTGGGCTTCGACTGCTGCCCAGTAAGCCATGTCTCCACCATACTTGTCTCGAACCGTATCACTAACAAGAATACTCCGTAGCTATTACATCAACCCTCCTGGTGTTGGCGATGAAGGCTGCATCTGGGGTGACAGCTCGAAGCCTATCGGCAACTGGGCTCCGTATGTTGCCGGTGCGAATACTGACAAGAGTGGTCAGACCTTCGTCAAGCTTGGTTTCAATCCTATTTTCGAATTCGAGGGTGCTGGTCTCGAGAAGAACCCTCTCACTTTCGGCGTCAAGATCGAGTGCCCTGGCGGTGGATGCAACGGTCTCCCCTGCGAGCTCAACCCGGCCAAGAAGGGATTGGGCGACGTCGTCAGCAATCAGTCGGCCGTCGGAGCTGGTGGCTCGTCGTTCTGCGTTGTGACTGTCCCGTCTGGTTCTAAGGCTAATATTGTTGTTTTCAACACCGACGGCTCGAGTGGTGGAAATAACAATAAGGACAAGGAGAAGGAGAAGCCACAGCCTCAGCCGCAACCTGAGACCACTAAAGTGAAGGAGGAACCCTCGCCAAGCTCCACAGCCGATGCACCTTCATCTTCCGCGGAGGCTGAAAGCGAAAGCACGACTGAGGGCCCGTCCAGTTCTACCCGTCCCACCGTCAAGCCTGGTATCTTCCTTGAAACTGATGCGCAGACGTCGAACTCGCCTTCTACCCAGAGCTCAGATGACTCGGCTCCCACCAGTGCTGACTCGACCCCGACCGAGTCCCAGTCCAACGAGAACGAGGCTCCCGGTCTTCAGCAAGGTAGCGCTGCTGTTGCTGGCCTCGTGGTCGCACTGGCGGCTGCAGCTGTCTTGTACTGATTTCACTGTTTGATCTCACCACCGCCTCCCTTGGTCATTACTGCTTGGCGTCTTCTTATTTTCTTCGCTTCCCAGCCAGGGTGTGATACCCTTGTTTCACTTCTCGCGTCAAATTTCCCCGCGTGCCTCTTCTATCGGGACAGCGCCGATCGCAGTCTGCGCTCTCGTTGCTGTCTCCGTCGACATTTGCACGCCGCCTGAGAGAACCGCCCATACGCTCAACCCTCGCGACCGCATCACGAACACGCCTTTTCTTTTGGAGATGAATCCCCTTCCCAATATATGGCTGCCTTCGTTTTGATTTTCTCGGCCTGTCCTCATCTGCCCGGTGCCAATCATGTGTAACGATGTCGACCAAAAACCGTCTTCAACTTCCGTATGGCCTAGGCGAAGAATGCGACATTTCTTTCTTTTCTGCTTTTACTGCACTTAGAACCTGCCATACGACATATTATATCTTCCAGCCACTTACCGGCGAATATTGTTTATTCTTATTCTGTCTCCGGCTCACTTCCATTCCTCGATATCCACCGCAAATCTGCAGATTGTGCGACTTTACTTTCAAACGATATACCCAATTCCCGGATCTGACGAGCCCGGGAGCTTTTTTGGCCAATCCTGAATTGGCCTCACTTTTTTCCTCGACTTCTCTCGTTACTCGAGAACCTCGTGTCCTCAGTCACACGTTCTCTTTACAACATGCCAGAACCTTCGCGTCCCTCGGCGAGCGGACTGGAGAGGCTGCTTCTTTTTTTGCCTTCTATACTGTCCGTGGGGATTGAAGGACAGGTACAGTTTGGAGCTATTACAACTTCTCATGGATAAATTTGAGGAATACATTGGAAGGGAGCCGGGACCAAACACTATTGTTCATTCTTTTCTCGGGGTGGATATTACAAGGCGATGGGATAGTTGGGATCTTTTTTTCTTCTTTTTTTCCAGATCATTCTTGGCTTTTTTTGGGTTTTATTAGTTACTCCTCACGAGTTTACGATGAACTGGGAGGTGTTTGTATGTATGCGTATATATATGTCCCTTCTGCCAGAGCTCGAGACAGTTGAGCAGGAGCAGAGGGGGAGTATATATAGCGAGGCATGGAAACGGCGGTTAGGAAAATAAAAGAAGGGACGATGTACTTGAGGGGATGATTGATTGGTTTTATGTTGGAGAGGAAGAATTGAAAATAGCTTAAAAACTTGGGCTCTCATGACATTTGGATGTGAACGTTGACTTGATGAATGCCTTTGTATGCGCATATATATTATAACTATACTAGAAAGCCTATCGTTGACTTGTATCCGGGCGGAAAGCGTGGTGCTCGTGCTACCCAACTACTTCGTATGCTCAAGAAAAAAGGTCGTTATTATTCCCCCCAAAAATCCTTAGCATCCCGTCCCTTCACGCCTTCACCCAACCCGGCACATCATCCCAATCCACATCCTCCTCGTACCTCCTCTCCCTAATCGCCCGAGCAACAACAGGCCACCCGGCCGCAACAGCGCCCTTCGTCTTCGCCCCCAGCACGGCGAACTTTGCCATGTCGTGAGCGAGATAGCCGTGCAGGAGCCCCTGCTGCACCAGCGCGGCGACGGTGAGTTCGATGTCCTGGGGTGTGACGGGGGCATTGCCCCAGATCAGGCCCTCGTTGGGGCGTAGTTTTTTCCTCTTGTAGCTGGCCGGGGATGGGAAGGTGGCTGTTGTTGTTGGTGGGGATCCCTCGAGGCGGTTTTGGAGGTACGTGGCTGCTGCGAGGAGGTGGGTGAGGTCGAGGAGGGGCGCTTTGCGGGAGTTGGGGTCCGTCGGGGGCGTGTATGTGAGGAGGAAGACGCGGCGGGAGAGGGAACGCCAGAGGTAAGGACGCAGCCTGTTCGACAACGTGAGCAGGATACCCTTCTCGAAGAGCCACGATTCGTGGGCCGCAAGGGTCTCCTGGAAGAGGAAAAAGTCACCCCTGCGAACAGCTTCGGCGATGGGGTGAAAGATTGGCGCGAGGGGCTGCGCTTCGGGTCGGGAGAGGAGCTCACGGGACGGCAGGACGCCGAGGAGGAGATTCGCGGGGATGAGGTAGGTGAGGATGAGGGTGCGGTGGGAGGTGAAGCTGGGCGGGGTCTGGAGGTAGGCGCTGGAGAGGCAGGCGGAGGCGCGGCTGAAGTGGTTGTTGGCGAGGTTGAAGCGGCCGAGGTAGTAGAGGAAGGTGACGCGTTGGGCTGCGGGATAGAGGGAGAGAGGGGGGGAGTTTGTGGAGATGTTGGTGAAGATTTGTTTCGCGAGATGGGTTTTGCGACACTTTTGAGAGGAGTCAGTTATCAAGGCTTGAGGGAGATGAGTGAGAAAAAAAATGAAATACATACAGCGAAGAGTAACTTGAGCACGAGGTTCGCGAACATGTAGACGCCCACTTTCTTCCCCTCGGGCTTGCCGTATCGCGCGCTCGACCTATCCGTCAAGCACGTCGTGAAGATCTTTTGGATGATTTCGGCCGATGACTCGGCTACGGACTTCCTGCCCTCTTCGTCGCCTCCGCGGAGTCTGCTGGTGAGATCGGGTCGCTTGTTAAGCATCATGGTGAGTTGGGCGAGGACTTCGCTCAGCGACATGCTCGTCTTTAGGAGCATGCCGCCGTAGGTGGGATTTGCGAAGGCGGTGCTGCATGAGCTGTTGTTGGTTTCGAAAGACACGATGTCAGCGACCAAGAAAAACAAGTTATTTGGAAGATTGAGGTTCGTTCTTCGCTGCTCCGTCCATAGCAGTGCAACTCATCGAGGATGACCACATACTTTACCAATCCACACAACAACGAATGCGCCCTCGACAAATCCTGAAAATCCACATCTCTCCAAAACCCAAAATAATCCTTCACGAACGTCACGAACCCGGGCCACGGCGACCCCTGCCCCTCGCTCACGTCGTCCTCCTCCGGGAGCCCCCCTTCAACGGCCGCCTCTAGCGCCGCGTCACCGCCTCCGTACCGCTCCTTGAGCTCGCCTGCGAGCTTGTAGTATTGAGGAGACGCATTGGGCGAGACTTGGAGCCAGGCGCGGAGGTTGTCGCCGTCTTGGGCGCGGACGAAGCTGCGGAGCTGGGTGAGGAATTCATTGACGAGACTCATTTGTTAGGTTTGGGGTTTTCAGTAAATTGATGAAATTACTTAAGAATAGAGAAAGATGAGAATGAGAAGGTGAGAAGGATTCCCCTGTCGGAAGGGTGATGGGCTGGGGGGTGCACTTTCAATGTTTCGTTTGTTGTGAATGTGAGGTTGAGAGGACAGTGTGAAAATTTGGGGACGTGAGTGCGTTTTCGAGGGCGGTTGGATCGCGCTTCTTGCCTCGATTGATATCTTCGCTCTCCAGTCCTCTTTCTTACCCTCATACCAAATCACGGACACAACACGATTCTTAGAAGTAGGGAAGCGGAGCAGACGCGGTTCAAGATAGGTTTCATGAGTTTTTTTCTTCTTAATTCATATGCAATTTCTACAATGGTACATGACTTCCCATCAGGGATCGGCACTTAACACCCTACTCCTCGCTGGCCCGACCACTTTGGCCTTTAGCTGGCAAACTTAAATCATGCCAGGCGATATAGGCCAGAGGGCTTGTGGCCATCTTCCCCATTCATAGATCGTGATAAAATACCCATATGTCGTGCATGTCCTCTGTCCAAGATACATCGCACTATTCAAGGGAAGCGAAGGCAGGCTCCGGCTCCCTCAAAAGCTCATTTCATCCCCTCGTCTGGGCATTTACGCCCTTCAGTTTACCGCAGTCGCATATGTTAGTGTCTTACTCGACAGACTTGATCCTCTGGACGACGATGGCCGTGGCCGCACCACCTCCGTTGCAGATGGCGGCAACACCGTATTGGCCGGGCTGGAGCTGGTGGAGAAGAGTGGTGAGGATACGCGAACCGGAGCTGCCGAGGGCGTGGCCGAGGGAGATGGCGCCTCCCAAGGGGTTAACATTGGCGTTCTCAAGACCGAGGAGCTAGGAGGACCAAATGTTAGCGTGTGTTGTCGAACGGAAGACTCTTCATAATTCATCTGCTTTCCAGCGACTTACCTTTCCGTTGGCCTGGATGACGGCGGCGAAAGCCTCGTTGAACTCCCAGACCGAGACCTGGTCCTTGGTGATACCGGCCCTCTCGAGCGCAATAGGAACAGCCTTGGAGGGGGCAATAGGGAAGTCGATAGGATCAACGGCGGCGTCAGCGTGGCCGACGATCTTGGCGAGGACCCTGGAGTCGGCACCGAACTCCTTAGCAATCTCCTTGCTGCCGAGGACGAGGGCGCTGGCGCCGTCGTTGAAGGTGGAGGCGTTGGCAGCGGTGACGGTGCCAGTGCCGTCCCGAACGAAGGCAGGCTTCAAGGTGGGAACCTTCTCGAGCTTGACGTCACGGAAACCCTCATCGGTATCGATAACGACCTCACCCTTCCTCTGCTGAACCGTCACGGGGACAATCTCGTCCTGGAAAGCCTTGGCGTCCCAAGCGGCCTGGGCCCTCTTGTACGACTGGATCGCATACTCGTCCTGCATCTCCCTGGTAATACCGAACTTCTTCGCAGTGTTCTCGGCGCAGTTACCCATGTGGATCTGCTCGTAAACGTCGGTCAAGCCGTCCTTGATGAGACCGTCCTCGAGCTTGATGTTGCCGAAAGCGGGGAGGCCACTGGCCCTGGGGAGGTAGTAGGGGACCCTCGACATGTTCTCGAAACCACCAGCGACCTGGGCCTCAGCGAGGCCGAGCTGGATGTTCTGGGCGGCGAGGACGACGGCCTTGAGACCGGAGGCGCAGACCTTGTTGACGGTGACAGCCTCGACGCTGGTGGGGAGGCCGGCGAATATCGCGGCCTGGCGGGCGGGGGACTGGCCGACGGAACCCTGGAGGACGTTGCCCATGTAGACATCGGTGATCTTGGAGACGGGGACCTTGGACTTTTCGATCGCCGACTTGATCGCGACAGCGCCGAGCTGGGGCGCGGGGACGGTCACGAAGGAGCCATTGAACTAATGCAAATCGATTCACTTTAGCACTCCCTTCTACGATTTCAAGAAAGGATTACCCGGAAAGATAAAAGATCTTACCTTGGCGGTGGGTGTCCTCGAAGCGCTCAGAATGTAAGCATCTCGGATCTCTTGACAGAGGGGGGCTCGACTGGAGAAGCCTCGGCGGACATTGAGCTGGGCAATGCGCCTGGTCATAGAGGCAGACTGCCTGAGGGGAAGCGCCACCATCTTGTTGCTGAAAAGTAGGTATATGATATCACGAACTCGAAAAACCGCACACACGAAGAGAACAAGAAAGAAAAAAAGGCAAAAAAAAAAAGAGGATTCGTGCGAGAATTAAAAAAGGGTCAACAACAAAATCCAGATCGGTCTTCGCAGGGTGGAGATTCCGTCAGGTGGAGGGGCCAGAATTGGAGCAGGCAAAGGGATTGGCGCCGGCTCGGCCAACTTCGGCTAAGGCTGGCCCAAGGCAGAACGACGGAGGGCGTCGGTGTTTGTTAGCCCGGGGTTGTCGCAGACACCGACCGGAGTGATCACTGATCACTACTTTCCTTCGATGGCATTTCAGCGCATCAAATTGATGTAAATGCCTTCTTTACCCGAGCTACTGACCTCACATGCTTATTCATAAGTTTTCCCTAGAATGATTGAAAGGCAATTGATGAAATCATCATGGCGTTTTGGCCTCGCAAGCGGCATTGGGGGAATAACTGGGGATTTGTCAACGCCAGAGCCGACTTACTCTATAATTGTCCTGAGTCAACCTCGGCATCGCAAGTATCATCCTTCTTTCGCCATGGAAATAATAGTCCGTCCGAAGAAAGATGATGACGCCCCCATTACCTGCAAAGGAGTCTCGGTCATATGGACGCTAAAGAATGACATTAGTGCATTGTCCTACACAAAATTGGCCTTTGGACATGGTCAAGTTGGGGAACAGAGAATGCTTTGTCGAGGTTTTGCGATATGTTACAATCTTGTGCAGTGGCGAGAGTTGAGCCGAGAAGCGCAAGACGGCGGACAGTTCAGAGCGTAGACGACACAGCCGCCCAACATTGAAGTTTACAATTGTCTTGCCAGCGCTATCAATTTATCGATTTAGTAATATTTGGTCCAGCAAAAGCCGAGATGCATTCAATTGGCTTATTTGCAGCTTAGGTCTAAGGACAATTGGAAGTAGAGTTTACATACAATTCGAAGAACGCGTTGCGTCGGGAAGATTCGCAAACGCGTCAATTGGGAATGAGTGGATTTCTAATCTAATAATGTCTTTACTTGACGCCTGCCTCATATGTATCATATCCCGTTTAGTCGAATTCGAGGCAGGCAACACGATTTCGGAATTTACTTATTGATGCATCACGTGCCTTAACTCCTGATCACGGCAATGGTTAGTGGACGGCGGTTGCCAGCTGCGTCGAAATGGCGATTTACCAATCAAGAAACAGTCATTGATAGACCAGGCTCTGTCGCCCCCTCTGGACGTTTCTCAAGGCCGCCCGTGGAATCCTCCGCCTGAACCGCGAAGTCTCCTCACCTTGCCTCCTCCCACTTAAAACTACATTCCCCATCTTTTCATGAGTCAAACCCCTTTTCACATTCAATCCATTCCAATTCATCTGCGATCCAAGTAAATCTCTCCCTCTCACACGCCTCACTTGAATACCGACCCATCTTCGACTCCCTCCGCCATTCTTCATCTATCCGAAAATGTCTACCGCAGCCCGACGTCGCCTCATGCGCGACTTCAAGGTGCGTGATTCTCCTTCCGGCCGCCTCTCCCTTGGCCACAAGGCTCTCGTGTCACGCTGCGATTTTGGTGCCTAACAAGGAGATGTTCATCAGCGCATGCAAACCGACCCTCCCACTGGTGTTTCCGCATCACCAGTACCCGATAACGTCATGACCTGGTACGCTAAATATCGAAACTCCCACGGAGACGATCGAGTCGTGTGCTAACATCGGTGACCGATATAGGAACGCCGTCATTATTGGGCCCGCCGACACGCCCTTTGAGGATGGCACCTTCAGGCTGGTAATGCAGTTTGAGGAGCAATATCCAAACAAACCCCCAGCCGTCAAATTCATCAGCCAGATGTTCCATCCCAACGTCTACGCAACCGGAGAGTTGTGCCTTGATATATTACAAAACAGGTGGAGCCCGACATACGACGTTGCCGCTGTCCTTACAAGCATCCAAAGGTGCGCCGTTCGCCGTCCCTTATCTTCTCACCTCATTTATCATCCCAGGCTAACCCTGTCCCTGCAGTTTGCTAAACGATCCCAACACCGGGTCCCCCGCGAACGTCGAAGCATCGAACCTGTATCGAGAAAACCAGAAAGAGTACGAGAAACGCGTCCGAGAAACGGTGGAGAAATCCTGGGAGGAGTAGAGAGACCGACCTCTCTTGTCTTTTACGGACAAGATTCCTTGGCCCAACCATGGTGGCCGTACATCATCATATTGCAGCCCTTTGAAGGGCATAATGGAAATCACGCACGATGGAATGGTTCTTTATGAGTAATGAGTGGCCCATCGATGGCAGCACCCCGGCTCCCAGTACGACGGAAAGACGCGACGACATAGATATTGGGCGTTAACGGCTCTCCCTCTTCGGACCGGGAAGACAGGGGAAGAGGCATTCCTTGTCGACGACATATCGATCATCGATCATCGATCATCGATCATCTGGCTATCTGCGTCCTTGATGATTTATTGCTCTTGGGCAACGTTATAAGCTTCGTTCTGGCCATCCGAATCATCGAGGCCGCGGTCTTTTTTGCTTTTTCGTCATTTCTCTCCCTCTCTCTCTCCGTTGCACCCAAAGAACCCTTAGTTTTCAAGACGGAGTTTAGGCGGGGGCGAAGGGAGCAATGGTAGTCATGCATTTACAAAGCGTTTCGGTATACCAGGGATACATAGTTTCTTTCCTCGTTTTCTTCTTCGTTTAACAGACTGCACATGTTCATTCTTGATAGGTTGCGTTTTCGTGAATATAGTATGGTTCGTCAGCTATTTTGGAAGATTGGCTGTGATCCTTTGATATGAGATCGGCCGTCGTCTATGTTTCCTCTGGCATCTTCCTTCCCTAAGTCCCCCGATGACGGACCACTCTGTTCCCATTGCATTCCACACGACGTTATAGGATCCATGAGCGACAGAGTGGGTCTACAATTCCGTCAATATTCCTCTAAGCGGTACTTTGTAAGATTTAAGCCATAAACCACAGCAAGGGCCCCACTGCATTGAAGCAATTTGGTTGTTCCCTTTTGCCTGGGCAATACCAAATCCAATGCGTTCATATTATTACTGACATTGATACTAGAAATGGACTCTCTACATGCAGGGATCAGATGTAGACATGAAGAGAGAAGTTTACGTCAATGCGGCGGAGATGGGAACGTGAAGAAAAAGTATTGGGCAAGACGCTCTAGTTCCCGAAGCCATGGTGGTAAAAAGCAAGTACGAAGTACCTTTACGGGAGTTGAGTTGATATGGGAAGCGGGAGGCCCGGCTCCTATTCGATGTGAGGAGTGATGGTTCCCGTCCGTGGTTATATAGTCGTCTTGCTCTGGACTGTGGGAGAAGATCTCTTTGGCCTGGCCATCGGCCCATGATGTCCGTCTAAGACATTATCGGCGATCCAAACATCAATCATGCCCCACAGAGACATTGAACTTGGTATGAATCTAGGATAGGCTCCGTGTGGCTCATTAAATCCTTTGGGATATTGTCTCAATTGACTATCTGCCGCATCTCGACTATAATTACTTCATCGAGTACTTTATGCACAGAGGGTCTCCGTGTTCTATTCCTGCTCGCGACAAGGTACCTATCCGCCGCGGTGGTAGCTATGGAACTCTGTCAAAGCCGAGTGGAACAGTCCAGAACGCATCAATTATCTGGGCCTGGCTGACCTATGTAACAGTGTGTATACCTTTGTTCAAGGAACGAAGTATTACGCCACTTAGGGTCTCGGTTGAAGTTCTTGTTGGGCAACGGACCACAGCCACAGCCACTGTTGGGAGATGAAACGCGCCCTGAAAAGTTTCAGTCTGGCGCCATAATATCACTGTGCTGGTACCAGTATCGATAAGTGGCATTGGCTGATCAAATGTACCTCAGGACCAGACGCAGCACACACGGTTTCTGATACTGCTCACCCCTTCATGTTCTGCCCCTCCACTACCTTCGTAATTTACGCCAAAAATCAAAGTACCGTTTAATAACAAATTTTATGGCAGAGTACATCCATCGGCTGTTGATAAACCCAATCCGACACTGATTATTCCTCCTGCACGCGCATTTGTTTCCCCTGTCGCGTCATCAATCCTCTCAGGCACCCATTATTGATTCTTCTTCTCCTTTAACCCATCCAAGTATTTCGTACGATTCCCCTTCCCTCGTTTTGATTCTGTTTTTCTTCCTTTTGCGATTACCTTCGTTCATCCCCGATTTCCGGTCTTGGTTATTGCAGCCGGCATTTCCGTTGCCCTCACTATCGACCACTAAAGTGCCAAGTGGGTGGTTCCCCGTTTGGTGAATTTGGGGCCTGTCCGCTGCCAAACTTGAGGCCTGTTGGCTTCTGGGCCTGCTGCGTCGCCTGTGCCTGTGCGTCCTCACTTGGGCTGTGACTTGTTGACACCACCCACATCTGCCAAACACTTGATCTGCCACCTTCTCCCGGCGACACTCCCCGCCTGAGCCATCGACTAATCTTGCGCAAGCACGGCCGATTTCCCCCCTTCTCGCGACATCCGGCCGTCTTCCCACATTCCGCCACCGCTTCCCTGCATGCCGGAGACGCCAGACAACGCGATTCTTTTCGTTCGCGCCCGGCTGGAATACCATTAACAACCGCCCTCCTCGGTAGACGCCTGTCCGAGCTAAGGACGTCCGCCCATCATGTCGGGTGCGAATAGTATCAAGGTCGTCGCCCGATTCCGACCTCAAAACAAGATCGAGTTGGAATATGGCGGCAAGCCTGTCGTTTCTTTTCAAGGAGATGATACCTGTATCCTGGATGTATGTGGTTTCCAGTCTCATTTGCCTCGCTGCTTCAGCTTTGCGGCTCTTGCCCCCTCGTAGCCCCTCCCGCTCCCCCCCTGCACCGCCATGCGCCGACTCCGGCTTGCAGCACGCATAGCTTCACCAAGGTCAACGACGCTCCGTTGTCCCATGCTTAATATCGACTCTTACGTTCACGATGACTGGGTTTTTCCTTTTCTTGGAGTGCTGACGGTTAGGTCTATTTTACCAAATCCTACTTGTAGTCAAAAGATGCACAGGGTACATTTACTTTCGATCGCGTGTTTGGCATGACATCGCAGCAATCCGACATCTTCGACTTCTCGATCCGCTCTACAGTCGATGACATCCTCAACGGATACAATGGAACGGTTTTCGCTTACGGTCAGACCGGTGCGGGTAAATCATACACGATGATGGGAACAAGCATCGACGACGAGGCCAACCGCGGTGTCATCCCCCGTATCGTCGACCAAATCTTCGCCAGCATCATGACCAGCCCCTCCACAATCGAGTATACCGTACGGGTGAGCTACATGGAAATTTACATGGAGAAAATCCGCGATCTCCTCGCCCCGCAGAACGATAACCTTCCCGTGCACGAGGAGAAGAGCCGTGGTGTATACGTCAAGGGACTGCTCGAGATCTACGTTTCCAGTGTTCAGGAGGTCATGGAGGTTATGAGGAGAGGAGGGAATGCGCGAGCCGTCGCCGCCACCAACATGAACCAGGAATCGTCGCGTTCACACTCCATCTTCGTCATTACCATCACGCAGAAGCACGTCGAGACGGGATCGTCCAAGAGCGGCCAGCTGTTCTTGGTCGATCTTGCAGGTAGCGAAAAGGTTGGCAAGACCGGTGCGAGTGGCCAGACGTTAGAGGAGGCCAAGAAGATCAACAAGAGTTTGAGTGCTCTCGGCATGGTCATCAACGCCCTTACGGACGGAAAATCCTCTTACGTTCCTTATCGAGACTCCAAATTGACACGAATCCTTCAAGAATCTCTTGGTGGTAACAGTCGGACGACACTCATTATCAACTGTTCCCCCAGCAGCTATAACGACGTGGAAACTCTAAGTACTCTGCGATTCGGTATGAGAGCGAAAGCCATCAAGAACAAGGCCAAGGTCAACGCCGAACTCAGCCCCGCGGAACTTAAGGCTCTCCTACGGAAGGCACAGACCCAGGTTACCACTTTCCAGAGCTACATCTCGAATCTCGAAGGCGAAGTTCAGTTATGGCGCGCGGGTGAAAGTGTTCCGAAGGACAGGTGGGTGCCTTCGCTAGCTGCCGATGGCACCGGAGCGACTAAGGCGCCGCCCCGAGATGCACGGCCGTCTACACCGTCTAGGTTGGCGGCAGAGCCACGAGCGGAGACACCGACCCTAGAACGGTCCTCGACACCAAGCATTCCGCTAGAGAAGGACGAGCGAGAAGAGTTCCTGCGCCGCGAGAATGAGCTTCAGGATCAATTAGCGGAGAAGGAAACGCAAGCAACTAACGCCGAGAAGCAACTGCGAGAAACCAAGGAGGAGCTGACCATCTTGAAGGAGCACGATAGCAAGATTGGTAAGGAGAATGAGCGCCTTACTGCGGATGTCAACGAATTCAAGATGCAGCTCGAACGTCTCACCTTCGAGGGTAAGGAAGCCCAGATTTCCATGGATGCCTTGAGGGAGCAGAACGCCGAGCTCACGGGTGAGCTCGACGAGGTCAAGCAGCAGCTTCTCGATGTTAAGATGAGCGTCAAGGAGTCCAGCGCCGTCCTTGACGAGAAGGAGAAGAGGAAGGCAGAGAAGATGGCCAAGATGATGGCCGGCTTTGACTTGGGTTCCGACGTTTTCAGCGACAAGGAGAAGTCGATTGCGGATGCCATCAAGCAGCTCGATAACTTGTTGGAGCACAGCACCGTCGGCGACCCTATCCCACCCGAGGAGTTCAAGGACCTCCGTCAGCGTCTTGTGGAGACTCAGGGCATCGTCCGACAGGCCGAGCTATCGACGTCATTCAACTCGTCTTCGAGCGCCGCTGAGACCCGTAGGAGGCAGGAGCTCGAGCAGCGCCTGCAGGTACTGCAGACTGAATATGAAGAGCTTTTGGAGCGGAACCTTGGTGAGGCCGACGCCGAGGAGATCAAGGCCCGTCTCGAGACGGCTTACTCCAACAAGCAAGAGCTTCAGACGAAACTTGTCGACGACCTTAAGGCCGAGGTCACTCAGAAGACTGCGGAGATCGAGCGGATGAGCACCCTCATCGACGACCTTCAGAAGCGCGTCGCTTCCGGCGGCGCGGCTGCCATGGCCAACGGCAAGACCGTCCAGCAGCAGATGGCCGAGTTCGACGCCATGAAGAAGAACCTCATGCGCGACCTGCAAAACCGCTGCGAGCGCGTTGTCGAGCTGGAGATTTCTCTCGATGAGACCAGGGAGCAGTACAACAATGTGCTGCGCTCGTCGAATAGCCGCGCGCAGCAGAAGAAGATGGCGTTCCTCGAGAGGAACCTCGAGCAGCTTACGCAGGTGCAGCGCCAGCTTGTTGAGCAGAACTCTGCGCTCAAGAAGGAGGTTGCCATCGCTGAGAGGAAACTCATTGCTCGTAACGAGCGTATTCAGAGTCTCGAGGGTCTGTTGCAAGACAGCCAGGAGAAGATGGCAGCTGCCAACCAGAGGTATATATATATCCCCCCTTCCTATTTCATGATTCCGTTTCAGTGCGTCGTATATACTAACGCTCCACCCCTCTAGATTCGAGGTACAACTGGCAGCCGTCAAGGAGAGGCTCGAGGTCGTCAAGGCCGGAAGCACGCGTGGCATCAACTCACCCACGGGTATCGGCGGATTCAGCTTTGCCAACGCGGGCAGCAGAATCGCCAAGCCCCTCCGCGGAGGAGGCGGCGGTGACGGCCCCACCAACCCTGCCATTTCGTCTCTGCAGAACGAGGGTTCGACTAACAAGCGATCCAGCTGGTTCTTCCAGAAGTCTTAGATGCCTCAGGTCGGCGTATGTGTAGGTAGTTACCATAGAAGGGCGGGGACGCCCACCAGTTTTGAGTTTTGTTTCTCTCGGGCATTTTCTTCCTCGGACCTCCTCCTGTTTTCCCCCTTCTTACTCTTCTCTTTCTTTTTCTTTTTATACTCCTTCCGTCATGTATCCCTCTCTCGCCTCTTTCCTCCATCTCTCTTAGAACGATTTTTTTTTCTTTTTTTCTTCTGTCTGTCTGATTCCTCTTCTCCGGCGGAAAGATACAGCTTGTAACGGAAATGCATGGATGAGGAGTACGGAGTAGGCTGGGTAGGAAAGGGAGGTTGAAATGAAATGACACATACACGTCACCAGATACATATACATACACGCAGACATTGAAAAAAAAGATCCTACCGTCCCGCTTAGTACCTTTTATCACTTTTCTCATATGAGCTCGGAGCTTTGTAGGATTCGTGGGGGCCGGATGTAAGAGGTTCTGCCGAGGGGACCAAGATTAGTTTCGTTTGTTATGCTCGCTGCGTCTAGAGTTTAGATGTCAAGACGATATGATCCGATAATTTTTGTTTTCTTTTGCTCTTCTCTCTCTCCCAGAAACTCGAACATTTACAAAGCAGCCGTTGTCTGTCTCCTGTCCACTCTGCTCTTGAACAATGAGAGTAGAAACGATGGGGCCTAGGGGTAGACGGGGAGGTTCGATTTAACGACGGGATTGTATTTAACTACCACTTTATAAATTGGTGTGTTGGTGAGACTGGCTGTCATTTCAGGCAAGCTCACTTGCGATAATACAATCTTAGGAGTCTCGGTTTCAATGCAAGACGAGCAAGTAGAAACATATTCAATCGAGCCCTACGTTCAAAAACGGACGAACCTCAAATTGCAAAGAAATGCACATACAAAGGGAACCAAAAAAAAAAAGGAGCAAAGGCAGAATATCCACCTATCTCGCATCACCCTCCCATCACCTCACGGCCCTCAACTCACAAATCTCACCTCATAGCCCCCCCTTCTCTTACAAGCCATTGTTGCTAGGGGTCTTGGAGAAGTGCCAGCCCAAGAACAGCTGCGGCACGACAAACGCCGCAACAGCGAGCCAAAACGCAATGTTCACGCCAAAGATCTTGACGAAGAGGATAGCGACGCGCTTGATGGTGGCGCGCGACAGCGTAGCCCAAGCATCGCGGACGGAAGCGAAGGGCTTGCCGCCAATGACGGCGGGCTCGATGCGGCCGCCGAAGGAGCGGTCGAAGGGGATGATGGTGTCCTGCTCGGGGGGCAGAAGGCTAGCCTGGATGCGAACGAGGATGACGAGGGTAGGAAGTACGAGAACGAGCTGGAGGATAAAAGTGAGAAGGACGAGGACGACGCAAAGAGCAGCGCCCTTGCCGTCGGTGGGGGTGGCGGGTGAGAAGGGCGAGATCGGATAAGGAATGCCAGCAAGGAAGCCGATCAGGGCGGGGACGAAGATGGAGATCAGGGCGGCGGCGGTATGAAGGAGAGTCGGGGAGGCGACGGCGCGGAAGGTGGTGCCGAAGGGAGGGAGCCGCTTCCACCACCTCAGAGGGCTCGAGGGCGTCAGGACGATGTGGATCCAGGCGGTGTTGAGCTGGACGAGGGCGAGCTGGGAGAGGAGGAAGCCGAGGGGCTTGAGGGACTTGCCCAGGATTCCCGAGAAGATCTCGGAGACGAAGGAGCCCGCGAAGACGTAGACGATGTAGCAGAAGAATCCGCGGAAGGAGGCGCGCCAGCCGCCCGTGGACTTGAGGAAGGCGTAGGTGCGGCGGAGGCTGGAGGTTACGGGGAATTCGGACTCGGACTTGGTGCCGTTGTTGGGGGCGGCAGAGGCTTCGACGTCGGCGTTTGCGCCGGGGGCTGGGTCGTCGAGGGAGAGAGGTTGGTAGGCGGGTGGAGCGTTCTCATCTTCGACGCTGGCGAGGACGGGGTAGACGTTGCCCACGGTGTAACCAATCTCGGGGAATGTTAGCCTTTTGCATCGAGGGAAGTTGAAAAAATAAGCACGTTCGATGATATAAGACGTACAAAGAGGGCGATGGGCAGGAAGATGAGAAAGTCGACGCCGAAGAGAGCCCAGAGCCATTTTGGGAACTCGGGGAACGGGACGGGAGCTTCGTCGCCATCACCATCGAGGTGCCGCTTGATCAAGGGGGCGGCGATCTCGCCGATCGCTCTGGGTGTGAGCATCTTGTCGAACTTGGGCCGTTTTTTACTTGTAGGTATGATTGATAAGAATAAACGAGCTCAGACGGCAAACTTTTCAAGATGCTTGTTGTCAGGAGAAGAGGAAGAACCGTGAAGGATCGCTTTTAAATGGAGAGTTGAGGGTTGAGGAGTGGATGGGGGCAAGGGGGGCTGCTGCTTATTACATCGGGGTACTTCGTAATGATTACGACGTTCACAATCGAACGTCAAAATCAGCATAGGTTTCACAGGGCGAGACTTGCCCCAAAGTATTTACTCCTCCCCACTTGAAGAGGCACAGCATCGGATCAATCAATCAAGTGCTGCTCGGAGAGCGAGAACCAACGGTCAAGAAGCAACAGCTCCAGGCTGCGGAGGGCGAGTCGCCAGGCAGCAGCAGCAGCAGGAGCGTGGGCAGACGGCAAACGGGGATCGCGGGTCGATGTGGAGCACAAAGTACAAGTACGAAGTGAGGATGATCCGTGAGGGCCGTTCGAGGTCGATAAAGAGAAGGATACCTTGCACTGCCCAAGGGAGTTATGTACTTTGACATCAATCCTTGGCGAGAAACCCGAATATTCCGAATCTTATTTTTAGGAAGAAACCGTTGTGTGCTTCGTAGTGTACGGAGTACTTGTTGCGTACGTTGTAGGACAATGCATCAGAGACCATATTAGCGTACCGAAGGATGCGAACAATTTATGCAAGGTTCCTCATCAACGACCAATGATCTGTTGGTAGCCAGACCATGATGCCGGCGCACCCACACCTCAACTTCAACTTGTACTTGGATGATATTACATTTCATGTGCAGGTTCAGGTTCAATCAGCGTAGAGATATTCCTGGTTCTCAGAAGAGCAGGCCTGAGCGATGAAGAGAAAGAAAGAAAGAAAAAAAAAAAAAAAAAAAAAAAAAAAAAAAAGAGACTTGAAAATGTCGCGAATACCACTTCGTAAATGCTAGCAAGTTGGGGTATAACATTCAGTCGTTCAAACATCTACTTCGTATGCATCCTGCAAGTTCATGTCCATCCAACAAAGGGAATCCGCCACCTGTGCCGTGTCCGAATCTCAGGGTCACCCTCCACCGACCGATGTAAATGCCTCTGTGATCGGCCTCACCTCATCACCCTTTAAGACGACCCGCATAGTACTGCTTTCTCCAGATCGTATCGTTCCTCGCCTGACAACCCACGATGGCTACCGTCATCGCATTCCACACCCCCTGGTTCTTCTTGTTGAAATTCACTTCGACCTGGTAACTGACCTGCGCGTCCTCTCCTTTCGTAGGGTCGATCGTCAGAACAAGAAGAGTCGTGTTAACGATGAAGAGCCCGTAAAGCACAGGTGGTTGAGTCGTGAAGTTAGGCTCCTGAGCGTCCGCCATCGTCTCGTCCTCCTCATCACCCCCTCCTGCTTCCTTCTTCCGCTTAATCCAGAACCTTCGATGCGAGCGCGCCAAGTCCCTCAGCTGCGACTGCATATAATTCGAAATCCCCGTGCCTCCAAGGTTCACATCGACGACTTCAACGAAAATGTTGGGGAGAATGTCGATGTTATCGTAACCCCCATCCTTCGCGGCCCATTTTAGGTACTGGTCAACCTCCTTCTGGATGGATGCCGGTATTTTGGCCTTTTGGCCCGTCTGGACCAAGGCTCTGACAACAGTTGTGAGGTCAATCAGGCGAATAACTGCTTTGGTCGCTAATTTGGGGAGCTGTTAGTTTGAGGGCAGAGCTAAGCAGGGTATGCCGCGCCGAATCCTCGCATGCATGGGCATGGGCTGGAAAGAGATAATAGACATTTCTCAATAGAAGGAGAACATACCACGAAAATCTTGGCCCGACCACGAGTACACCACCGGCTCATCGACTTCAGACGTAGAGAACAAGATGTCAGGTACCGGAATACCTCGAAAGTCGAAACTCCAGTGGGGTGGTAGGAGGGGACTATATTGTCTCATGAAGAGAATCCGAAAGAGCTCCTCCTCATCCGGAGCCCATTCGCCGCTGCCTGGGAATAGTGCCTTCTCCTGCATCATCTCCTCGTACCGATCCGCCTCGAGCTCCCTCTCCACCTCGTCGAGCCTGCTGGAGCCCTCATCGTAGTCGTAGTCTTCCAGCGACTCGTTTATTAGAGGTGAGCTAATGCTCCTCCTTTGCTTCTGTATCCGGCCAGCAAGTACGCGATCCCTTTTGCGAGTGCTTGACTGTCGGCTACTGCTAGCTGTGCTAGGCGTCTTGGTTCTCGGGCCTATCTTGGGTTGGTGTGGTGTGTCGACTGGTGAGGCCAAAGCTTCTGGGGCGTGCGCCATCTTGGTAAATTAGTTCATAATAACGTTCTGCCCAGCTGTTGTATTTTATTTTGGATGGTCGAAGGCCTTGGTTTCGTAGAGTAGACAAGTGTGGGAGGATCAGTTTGAACGAGACAGGGCCCTCCTGTGCGCTCGGGACAAAAAAAAGGGGGGGAATGTAAAGTTTCGTCAGTTGGCAAGCTTAAATCAAGAAAGCCAGGTCCAGAATGAAGGCCGAAGTTGTATGCCCAGCCCCGGAATAGCCCCAGAATCTCGTTTGGTGTTAGAGGTCGCCGTCTCTGTGAGGCGCTACGTACGATATTATGTACAAGCTGGATTAGGAATGCCGTTTCGGTGTGCAATACTCTCTCAAAAATTGCCCATGCGGCCGGCCGTGCGTGCTGGAGATCGATGAAAAAAAGATGTGAGAAAATCCGAGGATACGTAGGGAGCTAATGTGGTTATTAGAAGGTCGCTTGTCGGAGGAAAATGATGAACGAATATCACTACAAGAGGCGGTGTAAGAAGAGATGATACCGGCTTGAAAATGTTTGGGCTCGGAAGAGGTTGGGAGTTGGGAGTTTAAGAGTTGGGATTTGGGGTTTGGGATGGGCAGAATGGTGAGGCATCAAATCAATTGGCGACCCGCCCCTTCTTCAATTACTTTGTAAGATTTGGTGTTGCACGATGCCAGGATGCTCCTTCCACTTGAAATATTAACTCTACTTCGTACATTTCGTACTTACGGGAGGGGAAAATGTAGTACTATAATATTTCTTATATCATGGCAAAGAGAACGATCTTGTTTAAAGAGCGGCTCAAACCCCAAATTCAAGAGTCAGTTTCTGTAGGCCTGTCCTTCGCAATAACTCATCGCCGTCACTCTCTCCGCCCATGTTTTCAAATCTCGCTCGTATCGCCGAGTAGCTGTCGTGACTGTACCGCAGCCCCAATTACACCAACTGTATTCTTCGACACGCAGTCGATAAGAGCCTTCTGCTCTTCCAGAGTCCTCTCGCGTATGCGCTTGATTCGCTCCTTACCCCGCCGTGGACCCTTGGGTTCGGATGCTATTAGCGGCCCCTCGGGTATCTTCAACTTGATTTCCCTGTATCTGAGCTTCTCCTCCCTGTAGGCCTTGTCCCGGATAGTTTTCCGCTCCTTTTCCACTTGACTTTCTTCTCTGTGGGTACGTTTACCCTTGTCGCCCTCGACTATCAGGCCTCGCTGGCTTTTTTGATTTTCATTGTCACTTTTGAGGTTCCGCCGAAGCTTTAACCATAGGCCCAGGCGCCTCGAAAACACACCCGCCCACATCCGGCACTCGACATCGCCTTTCCACAGGATATCGATGGCCTCGTTCAGGTGATTGAAAGCCAACTCACGTTTTCCGTCCTCCATCATGTGGTTTGCTAGCCAATCCGTGGAAACGGTAAAGGCCCGGGTTTGGATGTCGAATTTTAGATCCAACATTGCGAACAGTTTGCAGTGAGTGACAGTGCAGTCCCGAAGTTCGATGGCTAGCTCCTTAATTTGCTGCCTGTTCTCTTTAAGGTTGCCTACCATCATCGCGAGTAGATAGTCGAGAAGGATTGAAACTCGATGATCGCCACTGCGGCTATAGGCTTCCTCTCCCGTATGTTCATAGGCTTGGACCAGCCGTGACCGGAGCGTCTCGTACTGCGTACGGATGGACGATGGGCGATAGTCTATCTTCCTCTGCCAAATCCCAGCCTGGTGCGACACCATGGAGAGTATTATCGGATGGTTATTACCCATCATTTCCTTGAAGCAAACTATGACATGAGAATAAACCCATCTCATGACGTCTTTAAAGTCCCGAGGCGACGTGGCAAAACTCGCATCTAGCCATGCTGCAAATTCAAGGAAAGGGTGGTCCCTGGAACGTCTCTGGAACGCAAGGCTCAAATACCTCAGGAACATGCCGAGGAAGGGGAACTCGTTCTTCTTCTTCCGCTGCGCACCTCGGAGGCGAATATCGCGGAGAGTAAAGGCAATCCTCCAGAAATAAACGAGGAATCCTGGATCTTTATCCACCGCGGCCCTTCCAAAGTCGTTGAAAACCTGCTGGAGGGCATAGTTGAAGCGAGTCTGCATCCCTGCGCGTCCAAAAGCAGAAATGGTCTCGCACCTGTGGGAGAGAACTTCCCACGAATCCCCCCGAAACTTAGCCCAGGATGGACGAACCCAGGTGAGGTCGTTGACTGACCAAGCCGGCGAACCATCGAGAAAAACCTGGTAGACCAAAATTTTCACGATGTACGCCATTCTTTCTTCATCCTGGGGTGGCAAGGATATACTTCGTGGTGGATTGCATGGTCGTCGATTGTTGTACCCTCGATTGTTGTACCTCCGATTTACCGATACTGTCCCTCCTCGCGTTACCTTTTGTCTTTTGCGGGGAGCTCGCCGCGGTTCGTTCGGGATGGCTCCGCCATTGTTCTTCGTCTCGTTTTTGTCGAAAGCGGGCTTCCATCTCTTAAACTGCGACCTGTACATCTTGTCCCTGGGCAGGCACGTAAGGTCAGATACGAACGAGCCCTCAACAACCCAGAACGCAACAAGCCTGGAAGACACTCACGACGCTTGGAATAAAAATCTCGTTTTCATAACTTCTTCGAGCCTTTTGAGGGGCTGGCTCTCGATGATGTATATTTCGTATATGACGCTTTTGATTTGGTCCCATTTTTCTTTCGAGATGGGCTCCCGTTGCATTGGGCCGAGTTGGCCTTGGGGGTCGAAGTCCCACGCCATAGGTGGGGCTCCGGGAGCGGGATAGTATCCGGGCCAGGCTCCGCTTGGACCGGACATGTCGCCGGCATTGGTGTACTCAGGCTGGTGCTGAAAATTTGGAAATGTTGGGTATCTGGACGGATCCATTTTCAGGATCTGGGCGAAGAATCTTGGGTGTATTCAGGATTGGAATAAGTGGTTGGAGATGGCGCTGATGGCATGGAAAAGTGAACACCTCCGGGTTCAAGAGAGGTTATTTATACCCGCCGACTTACGAGCACCGACAAGAAACGACTAAAGTCTACTTGCCTGATGGCCATAGGCAACGAGTAGACAGCTCGAGTATTCGCCAACCAGGCTCCTCCGTTCCATCTACCAATTCAAGCCATACCACGTAGTCCCGCATCCCACACGACTCGAACGCGTTGCTATCTCGGACCGTGATTCGACGATGCTAAATGTCCTCGCATCTGCAAGTGGCCCGCCCTGCTCATAACTACGCCGTCCGGAGTGCTCCGCTCATGCTACAAGCCCGCAGCACAAAGCATCCAACGAACCAGTCATTGAGGCCGTTTGCTGCATTCATATGTTCTCCCAAAGTATTGGTCGCATCACTCGGCATCCCTGGCTCGAAGGGGAAGAAGAAACAAGGCAACATACATATTGCGCAATGATTGTCTCTCGACTCCTCTTTGGTACAAGGCATTTAAGCAGCCCGATGAGCTGCGAACGAGGGTAAGCCGTTCTGCTCCCTCTACTCCTCATCCTAGAGCACCCGCCCTTCATCGTATATCCGCATTCATATCTCACTCAACGGCAACGATGTCTTCCGTCTGGTCAGACAATGCGTCCACCCTAGCAGGCCCCTCATGGGGCGCCATGCAGAGACAAGTTACCAACATGTACGAAGTCATAAAGGAACAGAGAGGCAACAAAGAGCTCGCCATCATTGCTGTCGTACCAGAAGAATACTCATATGAACTCGAGCTTAAATGCGAAAGGCGCCCATGGGAGATCTGGAAAGGTAAGCTCGATTACGGATACTCGGAAACAAATATATTCACCCGACTGAGTCGCTTATCTGTGCTAACCGCCAATGCGTCATCAGGGAGGTCCCTGGTCCTAGTCACCACCAGCGACTGGTTGCAGGAGACCATCGAGGAGGTACACGATCTTCAAAAGCACAGCAGCATGATCATCCTGGCTAGTACCGATGTCTCTACGATTAGTTTCAGCGTAGGGTCTCGGATCAACACCCTCACAATCCTCCGTTGCCGTCGCGGGGGCACCCGAGGTGGCCAGCTCCTCATCACTCGTTCTTCCGAATTCCATGGTGCCCGCATCGATCAATGGCAAAATCGACACCGAAGGGGCCGACGTCTGCTTATTGGGAAGGGCATTGGAATATGGATCGACTCCGCCGATAATGACCGTTGGTCGACCTCTAATCTCTCGGCCAAGGATCGAGAGAAGGTGAGACGCAAACTGGACCGGATGCGTAACACTGAAATGGAGGGTAGCTGGTGGGAGAAATGGAGGGGATACGTTGCTGGTATCCTTGGGGTTGTTGTCACTGGGTCCAAGCTTACTGCAGGTTTGAAGGCATCTGCCAGTGGAATGTTTGTCAATTTCCAAGTCGCCGGGCTGGGAGCCTTTCAATTTGGCAAGGCGAAGGCTGCGATGACTATGCTGGGGACAGCAGCTGGGCCTGCTGTCCTGCTTGGTGTTGGCGTCGCCGCTGCCGTGTACTTCATCCCGTGGGAAAGTGTTCTGACCTCGCTCAAGGGCATCCTCTGGTCCATTTGGGATTGGTTCACGTCGCTCTGGGACAAGTTCACCAACTGGGTTAAGTCAACCGTGGGAGGGCGAGCCTCCCGGAATGGCGTCCCCATGGCCCGCTAACTGATGGGCGAAGCTAGAGCTGGCAACCAGCCATGACAGCCGTTGATGGCATTTCAATTATTAGGATAGGTTTTAGGCCTCGCTCAGCACTCCATTTCTTTATTTTTTCCTCGTGGACCCCCCATGTACGCTGTTCTTAGTTAGGGTAGCACAATAAACTGGCCCTTCTCGCCTCTTGATCGTTAAGACTCGGGAGATGGACGGGCAGCGTTGTCATTTTCAAGGTGCTGATGTTCAGCGAACTTGTGCCTGTCAATCATGTATTTAGATGCTCCTTCTTCGCGGAATTCTGGCATTGGTTTGGATTGGAATGCTGAAAGAGGATTCTGTGGACGGGGAGACCAATGGGGATAGAGAGGTACGTGATGAGAAGAAGGGTTTCTCAAACTTCTCCTTAGGCCTGTGGATACTAATAAGATTAGCATCTCCTTAGAGGCGCTTTCCAATGATGCAGTCTTGTAGATTCGTTTAGCTTGCTCTCTTGCATATCCGGAGCAGTCTGTGATCCTCTCATCTAGAGTCCAGGCTCCCACCCAAGATGTCTTAGACCATGTAAGATTACAACTTTAAGAAGTTAAACCACCATGTTTTAAGCAACGATACCTACTTCGTTGAAAGTGGCAAAGGCGTAGAGAAACCCATTTTCAGACTATTCACTGCGACGTGGTGAAGTGTCACTTACACTTGAAGCTGGGCACAGGGACTGGTTGAGGCACCGTGACATGATCTGTTGCATTTCAATGTTGATCTTAGGCTCAGTGCATAAGCTTATGTAAGAAATACGATTGTGCTTTCCCCCACAGAATCAAGTCAAATTGATGTCGAGTCCAACGGTCAAAGTACCTTGTACCTTCCTACCTCGATCGCATTCCCCACTCTTTCCTTCGGAACGTCGCTTGAACACCCCTGCCGGCAAATAGCCGCAATTTTCAAGTTCTAGGTACAAAGTACTTCGTAGCACCAATTCCCAACTTTTCAGTGCGCGACGCGATACTTTGGACTTGTATTACTTTCCCTTCCAGTTCTTTCAAACAACCCAATTGCCTCCTTCTTTATTGCCACGCAAAACATCCAAATCCCGCCCTCAAAGAAATTTCCCCAAAATTCCCGGGCCTGTTTCTTTCTGCCTACGTTCCTTGACATGGTCATAGTTTCAACAGCGATTCCCATCATTAAGGCATCCCACCCCTCGTCAACGACGGTTTTTGAGGAAGAAATGCTCCAAAGCGAAGCTACCCATTGAACATCATCGCCATGAACTGGTCCAAACTCAAGGTTACAGAGCTCAAGGCCGAGCTCAAGAGTTGCGGTCTTCCACAGAATGGCCTGAAAGCAGATCTGGTTGCTAGACTCGAAGCCGCCGATACCGAGCAACCGCAAGCCGCAGCCGACGAGACCTCAGAGCCGCAGCCTGGTCCCGAGCCACAACAAGAACCTGAGCCTACTGAGGAATTGACGGCGAGCGCGGATGCAGATGCTGTCAAGGAGCCCCCCGGAGCGCTGGGCGATCCCGAAGTTGAGGAAAACTTGGGGTCGAGCGATGCGGAAGATGTTGAAATGAACACTGTCGAGTCGAGCCCGAACAGCCAGACGGAGTCCGCACCTCTAGGTCGTACACCAGGTGCAGCACCCGAGGAGATCGCAGATCAGGCCACAGAGTTAAAGCCCGAAATCTCCCCGGAAACGAAGCCCGAGGCAGAAACCGCACCCGTCCTTCCCGCGCAAGCCGAAGATCTAGGCGCATCGGCGACCGAATCAAAGCCTGATATTCCTCCTTCACCTGATGCTGGGTTGTCCACTTCCCAGCCGTCTCAGGACACTCAGAAGCGGAAGCGATCCACCAGCGCTTCCCCGGCGCCCGATGAGGACGCCCGAAAACGTCAAAAACAGGATGCTGAAGATCACGAACCGGCCGATGCCGCCGCGGAAGGAACGAGGGACGTGGGGCAAGATACGGATATGCAAGATCAGCCGTCCGTGGCCGTGGAAGCAGCGACCAATGCGTCGGCTGCGGAAACTTCCACACAGAACGAGGTCGCGCCTTCTCCGGAACATCCACCCTCGCCCCACAATAATCATCATGTGGTCGAGGTCCGGCAATATCCTGGCATAGAAACTTCTGGGAATGCGATCCTTGAACCGAGCTACGAGATGGAGGTTGAGCGCGACATCGACCCGGCAATCCACCCTGCTACATCGGCGCTCTACATCAAGAATTTCATGAGACCCCTGCGAGCACCAGATGTGCAGAATCACCTGGCTAAGCTTGCAGCACCACCTGGTACTGAGCCTCCGTTGGATGAAATCACGGAATTCTTTCTGGACCAGATTCGCACCCACGCGTTCGTGGTATTTAAGAGTGTTTCGGCGGCGTCCCGAGTTAGAAATGCGCTTCACGATTGCGTCTGGCCTGACGAGGTGAATCGCAAGTCTCTTTGGGTTGATTTTGTCCCACCGGAGAAAGTGGGCGAGTGGATTTCTACAGAGGAATCTCAGGGAGGAGGCAGAAGCTCGACGGCGAAGCGGTGGATTGTCAACTACGGCGAGGACCATTCGGGCAACATTATCGCCCGACTCGAAACGGACGATAAGCCCCTGCGTGTGCCGACGGGACCAGGAATGCGTGGGCCTCCGCCGCCGGCACACCCTCGGCCTTCACCCTTGATGCCGTCTACTAGTGTAAACAATGTCCCCCTGGGTCCTCGATCGCAACGTGGGCAGGAGTTCCAACCCACTCGAGGGCCTGGCCGGGGTGCACCCGGTCGCCCTGGTGGTAGATTCAACACGACGTCCGCCCGGCCGTATGTCACGTACCAGACGGTTTCGGAAGACCTCGCCCGTGAACGACTGGAAGATATGCGTTCATACTACACAAAAGATACCCATCGCGATCTCGGCAAGGAGATTAACCGATATACCTTTGAGGATGGTTCTCACTTTGTTGATAGGGGAACCGAGGTGTTCGAGGGTATCCGCCCTCCCCATCGTGAGAGGGAGCGTCAGGGACACGGAAGACAGCGCCGAGGCCGACGACGATTCGGAGGGGGAGGGGGAGGAGGGCGCGGTGGAGCTTCTTTCCGGCCGAGGAGTGATAGATATCTCCCTGGCCTGGAGGATCGTGATGATCGGTCCCGTTTTGACGGGGGTCGCCGCAGGTTTTTTGATGAAGACAACCCCTACCGTGGAGACAAGCGGAGAGATGGCTTCGGTGATAATGAAGGAAGGCTCCGCTATGATGATCGTGAAAGTAGGGATGATCACAGGGACTCTCGCGACTACTGATCTACGACGCGAAAGCCTGGAGATCAGAGAGGAATAATGAGACCTCAGAGTAAGGAATCACTTGGCGCAACTTGGCGGACGTCGGGGCGTTTGGACAGGAGGCTGGTAACAAGACAATCACGGTTCTGTAAAGAAGATGCACAAAACGAATACATATGGTCTAGAGGATTCGGTCGGTATTAAAGAGGGTCGGTCGTTTGTGCATTTTACAGTCAGCTGGGATACCCCAGAGAAAATACAGAGGTTACTGTCTATGAATTATCAAGGATGCATCTCCGTGTGCCGTTTTTTCATTCGCTGCTTCGTGATATTATTTCCAGTTATCTTCTCCAGTTAACCTCCCAATTCCGACCCTGGGCATCGCTAGCGACCGACCTTGCATCTCTACATAGGCCATTGTTGGTCGGCGTGGCGAGCCACACTGTCGATGTGGCTAGTAGCCGGTAGTAACCGAGTATACTTCGCAATGCCTAGGTTCGTCCGGGTAATTTCAGGCTTGCGGGTATTCGAGCGTCCAAATCTGCCCTACCAGATCGGACCGAGCTCCCCTCATAGGCCCGTCCTCATCTCGAAGTTCTGAACCTTTTGAACTTCCCTTCGCAAGCCATCGCAATTGGCATTTGACGCATATTCCCAGCCGCCCATCATGTCTGCCCTTAGGATTCTTGTGCCCGTGAAGAGGGTAATTGACTTTGCTGTAAGTTTTGGCAATTGATTTCATTGATCTTTTCTTTTAGTCTTTATCTATTTTTTCGTCTTCCCCGCCGATATGCCTTCTGTCGCAAAGGGAAGCATATCCGGAGGATAGAGTGTCGAGAATTATCTGGCAAGTAGAAGCAATGAACAATGACGCCTAACCTTTTAATTTCCCTCTTTACAGGTCAAGCCCCGTGTCAACAAGACCTTCACCGGTGTCGAGACAGCCGGCGTTAAGCACTCGATCAACCCCTTCGACGACATCGCCGTAGAAGAAGCCGTCCGAATCCGAGAGCGTAAGCTCGCCCCCGGCGGCGTCGAGGACATCTGCATCTTCTCGGCCGGCCCGCCCAAGGCGCAAGAGGTCATCCGCACGGCGATGGCCATGGGCGCCGACCGCGCCGTCCACGTCGAGCTCGCCGAGGGCGAGGACCTCGAGCCCCTCGGCGTCGCCAAGGTCCTTCAGAAGGTTGTCGAGGAGCAGAAGAGCAACCTCGTGATACTGGGCAAGCAGAGCATCGACGACGATGCGGGGCAGACGGGCCAGATGCTCGCGGGGCTTTTGGGTTGGGGACAGGCTACGCAGGCGAGCAAGGTCGAGTTTGGCGAGGGCGATAGCGTCAAGGTTGTTAAGGAGGTGGATGGTGGTGTTGAGACGATTCAGGCGAAGCTTCCTTTGATTATTACGACGGATTTGAGGTTGAATGAGCCCAGGTTCGTGAAGTTGCCTAATATTATGAAGGCGAAGAAGAAGCCTCTCGAGAAGAAGAAGCCCGAGGACTTTGGTGTGGATCTCGCAAAGAGGTTGAAGGTTGTCAAGGTTGCTGGTAAGTTTGATATACACCTTTCTCTACCCCATCTTTTTACGACTCAATGCCGTTTTCTTTCTTTCTTTTCCCCCGGCCTGAGATCTTTTGGGGTCTCCTTGAACGGTCATGTTCTGTCTCCACGACCCTTTCGCCCTCTTCCCTTCCTTTTTACTTCCCTCTTTACTTCTTTATTTTGCTAACTGTTTGATGCGCAGAACCCGCCCCCCGCCAGGGTGGTGGCAAGGTCGAGGATGTCGGTGGACTCGTCTCTAAGCTCAAGGAGCTCGGTGCTTTGTAAATTGAACGGAAATTCACCTCGCGCTACCTGTAACATCTTCTTCCATGATTGTGGATAGACATATTTAGACTTTGAGGGAAAGGGGGGGTTATTAGCTAGATCTTTTCCTCCTGCTGGCGTCGCTGGCGGTTTTTTTTTCCCAAAATCGAGTTTCTGTATATTCCGCAACCGGGTGGGCCTTTTTCATCTTTTGTTCCGAGAGGCTCGATCTGGTTTATACCGAGGTACGTGTAATTGTACCCATCTGTCGGTAAGATCATTACCGGTCGGTGAGATTCACTGAGTGTGGAGAAGATTGGAAAATGTTCGGGCGGACCGACAGCCAAGCGGCAAATTGTCGGTCGTGGACACCGTCGTGCTTCATCGTCATGGTTGCCCCTCGTGCTCGCGTGAGCTAAGCAAGTCTGACATTTGATCGATCTCGGATGCATGCAGGGCTCGCGTGCTCTCGTCTCCAAGTCTTGGAGTCAATTGGCAACTGGGGATGTGAAATAATCTTACAATCAATTTTCAGGACCAATGCTTGTTGATGGGTATTACACTACAGAGTACCTAGTGCGGATAAAGCTGATCAAGATAAACATGGAGGCCGACGTCCGGAGCATCCTGCAGGTTCTCAGATTCTCAGGTCGGACAGATCATCCATCACATATTTGGATTCCTTCTCTTGATGTCAGTGACGACAGACCAACCTTACCCCTCCATCTCCCATCGGAATGCTGTCACCACCCTGCAAGCCCACAAGCTCTCCAATTCTATGAAGGCTTGCACCGAGGCCTCCCGTGGATCGCCTGCGGGCTTGTTGGCACTGGGAAGACACTAACATAGGAGAGGGCACCTCATCTTCTCTCGAGCTGGCCAGGCCATACTGCAAACGTTGTTAGTGCGCTGCACTCCACTGGAAGAGAGTGGGTTTGTAGATTACAATTGAGTTGATCCAATCCATCTCTTCACTTGGGTTTTCGATTTCGGACGGGGCCATTCCTAGGGTCCATCAATATTCTCCACTGCAATTGCCACAGACCCGAGAGTGGTGTAGCTTAGCGTCGTGTAGTGCAGTGTTTGTTAGCCTGGCTCGGTACACACAAGAGCAATCAATGCACTGAGATCTGCCTGGAGATGTGAGTAATAGTTTGCTGGCTGCTTGCTGGGCTTGGGATACTCATGGATGAATTGAAGCGACGATATCGGCGAGTCCATTACCAAATATTTTCGTTAGCGGCAGGAGCCAACCAGAACACTCACAAATGCTCTTATTATCACGAGACGCCCCTGTGACTCCACCACTGGAAATTTTTTCCCTGCCTCAACTCTTTTCTTTTGCCTGTCCTTTCCTGATCTTTGCTCCCTCAAAACTGCACTCCGACATTTGAAGCAAGCCAAACTCTTCTCGCTCTAGCAAAACCCTGCCGCATCAAAAACCAAACCGACTCGCAAAACAACAGTCACTGCATGTCTGTGACTCCCTTCTCCCGTTAATTTTTGTCCCCTGACAATTAAGCCCCATATGACTGGGCGCCCTTCCGAGTTTACCTCCCAGGTAAGTTAGCAAGCAATAAGAAAAGAAAAAGAAAAAAAGCAGAAAAAAAATTCTGTTGCCGCTCGCGGGGGACCACAGCCAAACGCCGAGACCCTGGCGGCGGTGACTGCAACGTCCGAGTTCCACCCCACCAAAATTTCTTGATCACTGTTATCACCCATGGTCCATGGTCAATCTCTGCACCTCTTCCCCAAACTATTGCTCCCCATTGTGTCTCGAGTAGACCTCGAGATCCTTCAATCATTTGGCATATTTGTTTTCCATCATAGAATTATACATTCCTTCGTTTATTAGAGTGGTATACTAATTCGCTGGCTTGTAGGACTATCTCTCAGGTTCGTGCCTCTAGACAGTCATCGTGACACACACACACACCGCCCCAATCATTGATCCCTTCTCTTCTTCCTCTAACTCTATAGCAAACGAGAACCTCAACTAACATGCTAAACCTAGACCATCTGTGGCGAGCCTTAGCCGCTTGAAAGGTCTATTAACACCTCATTGGATTTTTTTTCTCTTTTACATCTCTTTTTCTTTTACCTGAACTGTCCTGTTACACGAATCCTTCATAATGCTTCCTCGACTGGCCCTTCGAATCGCCAAACCCGCTCAGGGTGCTGGCTTTGTGGCTGCTAAGCCTGCCCACTCCCTCCTCCAAGCTCGATATGTCTCCCAGAAGGCATTTGCTGGAGGCAGCAGGGGTCGAGACATGCCCAAGCAGAAGTACCGAACTCCTTCTTCCCCCGACGCCGTCAAGCACTCCACTGCCACTTTGACCATTCATGTAAGTCCCAAGGAAAAAAAAAAAAAAAAAAAAAAAAAAAAGAAGAAGGAAGAAAATGACCCAACGTCAAGCCTTCGAGAGCTACGGGCAGCTAACATTCGTTCCTTTTCCTTCTTTACAGGATGGTCCCGTCTTCCATGGCAAGCCCTTCGGCGCCAACAACAACATTTCCGGCGAAGCCGTCTTCACCACCTCCCTGGTCGGCTATCCCGAGTCCATGACCGATCCCTCCTACCGAGGCCAGATTTTGGTCTTCACCCAGCCCTTGATCGGCAACTACGGTGTGCCTTCGAACGAACGAGACGACTACAACCTTCTCAAGTACTTCGAGTCCCCCCACATTCAGTGCGCCGGTGTCGTCGTCGCCGACGTCGCCGAGCAGTACAGCCACTGGACCGCCGTCGAGAGCCTGAGCGAGTGGTGCGCCCGTGAGGGTGTGCCCGCCATCTCCGGCGTTGACACCCGTGCCATCGTCACTTACCTCCGAGAGAAGGGTTCGTCTCTCGCCAGGATCACCGTCGGTGAGGAGTACGACGCCAATGAGGATGAGTCCTTCCTCGACCCTGGCCAGGTCAACCTCGTCAAGAGGGTTAGCACCAAGGCCCCCTTCGTTGTCGAGTCCCCCGGCGCCGAGTTCCACATTGCCCTGATCGACTGCGGTGTCAAGGAGAACATCCTTCGCAGCCTCGTCAGCCGAGGTGCCTCCGTCACCGTCTTCCCCTACAACTACCCCATCCACAAGGTCGCCTCCAACTTTGACGGTGTCTTCATCTCCAACGGCCCCGGCGACCCGATCCACTGCCAGGAGACCTCTTACAACCTCGCCCGCCTCATGGACACCTCCGAGGTCCCCATCATGGGCATCTGCCTCGGCCACCAGCTCCTCGCCCTCGCCGTCGGTGCCCGCACCATCAAGCTCAAGTACGGAAACCGCGCCCACAACATCCCCGCCCTCGACTTGACCACCGGCCAGTGCCACATCACCAGCCAGAACCACGGTTACGCCGTCGACGCCAAGACCCTCCCCAGCGACTTCCAGGAGTACTTCGTCAACCTCAACGACGGGAGCAACGAGGGCATGATCCACAAGACTCGCCCCATCTTCTCGACCCAGTTCCACCCCGAGGCTAAGGGTGGACCGATGGACAGCTCGTACCTTTTCGACAAGTACCTCCAGAATGTGCGGGCCTTCAAGGCTAGCCAGGCCGTATACAAGGACAACAGGCCCACTCAGCTCATGCTCGACATTCTCAGCAAGGAGCGTGTTGGCGTCGAGCCCACTCCTCTCGCCTCGGCTTTGTAAAAGAAAAAAAAAACGGGGACGGTGACGGTTACGGTGACGGAGACATTGAGGGAGGAAAATACATGTTTCCACTTTGGGTGATTTGAAAAAGGCAATGGAGTTATATATCTTTCGTTTTTATATTGGGTGTTTTTATGGTTTTAGTCGGTTTTTAGCTCAAATGGTTTCTTGTCTTTCTCTTCTACCTTGTGTGTCAGGTAAAAACAGATTGCACCTTTGAGACTTTGTATGGGAAGCGCATATTCTGTTTCGGCAATTCAATGAAATGACATTTATGGAATCGTTGCAGTTGCTCGTAGGAGTGTTCGTCTACAGTTGTGTAAAATCTACCCCAGCCCCCGGTAATATCTCCTGAGGTTTTATTTGTAGTGTCCGTTGCACACTGAGGCTCAGAGGAAGACATCTCAGCGCCACCCCTCCGCTCCTCGGCTCCGGACTGTTTTCGTCGGGTTCGTGTGATGCATACGCCAAGGAAGATGCGAAAAGACTTGCTATTTCCCTCGCTATCTACTTGCTACTCGTACAGATCATGTAAAACCCCCTTTTCATCCCCTCTACTCCCTCGCCCATCCCAGCCCATCACCAATCGTCCCAATCATCCTCCTTCTTCTTCTTAGCCGGCCCCCCTCCCCTCGCACCCCCACCCATCCCCATAGCCGCCGTCCCAATAGAGCTAGAACCCTGCCTCTGATCCGCCAACGACGCGAAGTCGTCCCAAAAGTCCTTCCGGGACTCATCCAGCGGCGCCGCGCGGTACCGTCCGCTGTGTGCTTGGCCGCCCGGTCCGTCGCCCTCGACGAAGCGCATGAAGCCTTCGTTGGCGGTGCGGGCGCCTTGTTGGGCTTGGCGGGCGACTTGGGCGGCGGTGAGTTGGGCTTGTTTCGCGATGTCGGATTCGGCGATCTGGTGGGAATTTTTAGAGACGTGTATTAGATTGAAAAAGGGATAGGGAAAGGGGGAGGGGCTAACAATACCTTTTGCGCAGTAGGCTGGATATACCCTTCATTGACGTCCTTGGCCGTCTTCGTCACCGTCGAAGCAAACCACCCAAAGCCCTTCGTCAACGCAGCAAGCGGATCCTTCTGCAACTCGTCCAGCGAAGGCGCGCCAGCATTCCCATTCCCCCTCCCGGCAGCAGGTCCCGGCGTGTTTCCGAACCCGGCGTATTTCCCACCCTGACTAGGCGGTAGGTGCTCGCTCCGATTCGCATTATCAGCGCCCAGGCGCGCGAAGTACTTATCGTCGACTTTGATCTTACCGCCGGCCTGTCCCTGAGCAGCAGCGGAAATAGGAGGCGTCGCCGTTTCCCTCCTCCCCGAAAGCGGCGTACCACTTCTCGCCTGCGCAGCAGGCTTCGCCGTCCCCGTAGCCGTCGTCTTCTTCTTCTCACCCCCAGCGGCAGCAGAAGCAACATACTCCCTCCCCTCCACCTTACACGTCAACCTCTCCTTCCACTCCTCCCCAACACTCCCGCTATACCTCTCCGCAATGGTCGCCTCGTCCCAGCTGAGCCCCATCATGACCGTATCCTCGTGCTCCTCGAAAAACTTGCGCCAACACTCGTTGCCGCCCAGGCGCATTCGCTCGATCTCGGTAGGCTTGAAGGCGTCCATCGATACGCTTCGTACGAAGGAGATGTGCACGCCGAGACCGCGGTGCACGCCCGCGCACGAGAGGCAGATGAAGACGCCGAATTTGGGGGAGGCCCATTGGGGGGAGGGGGCGCCGCAGTCGCAGCAGATGTTGTTTTTGCCTTCTTTTCCGATTGCGAGGAGCTATGTTGTAGGGGCATTCGGAGATGGTTAGTCTCGGATCAGGTCTTTCGAGACATTTGGAGTCTTTTTTCGGAAACATGGAGAGGTGAGGGTGCGGGAAAAAGGAGAGTGAACCATACCTTTGACCGTGTCTCGGGATCAACTTCCCACATTGCCTTACTAGTCGCCATCGTAGCAGCGAGGAAGCCTCCGGTCGTCCAGTCCAAATATCTCCGGATCTAGCTGTAGAAAAGGGGGGAGAGCCAGGGAGAACCACACAACCCCTTACGCAACTCTTAGCCAAGGTAATCCGAGATTCGAGTGATCGATAGAAGGCTAAGATCTCGGAGCGTCGAGCGATTCGAGGAGAACGGCAGGGTTCGGGGTTATCGTAGCGGGTCGGCTTTTGAGGACAAATAACGCTGCTGGCCGTTGCTATAACATTGCCGGGGATGTTATTATCGATACGATCAAATAGATTGTGGAAGGGTCGTTGCAAGGGGGCAATTGTCTGGTGCGGGTGACTTACTGCTCTTTTTGGGCTGCAACAGACAACTGACAGAGGGAATATGACAGCTGGTCAGGGGTCTAAATTGGAGCACGAAGTACTTTCGTTTGGGACTATTTTTGGCACTGTACTCCGTACCTGTGTATTCAACGTCCGAGTGTCAAGACTCGACACAGTTCGAATAAGAGACTCGCGGACTGAGAACAAAGCAAGCCAAACGATTCACACATTCAAGGTTGAGAGGAGCCTCAACCCTCTGCACGTGAACAAGTTCAACATTTTGAGATCCTTTTGTTTGTGCGTCCTTCGTCATCGTTGCCGTGCCCTCTCTGTGGCCACATCTATTAATGCATTCAGGCAGCGATTGATGGCTGATGGCGAGATGCTGGACCAACTGTAGCACACACAATTTACACACCACGCAAAAGCGCAAAAAAAGGGGGCCATCCCTAGTGGTATCATCGTATTAGAAAAATAATAGTTCCCGTGTATTCTCTCGATGCGCCAAACTTTTTTTATCCCAGCTTTTTCCCAGCCCGCCTCCAAGTCTGAGCTAATATACAACCCAGAGAAGGGTGTGATTGAGAAAAGACGTCTAGGTATGTAAGAAATACAGAGAATAACCGGAACCCATTTGCCACCATCCATGGGATAGGTGCTGCGTAGTGTGTCTGGGCATGAACTTGATGCAGTTGCTTCAAGCAGACGAAAAGAAAAAGTAAGGGAGAAAAAAAAAATCAAAAATCAAAAGGTTGGAGAGTGTGAGGGGGAATAACGTGTGTAAATATTAAAACCGGAATTCACCATTGGGCATTGGGGGGGATGTGGAAAGACAGAAATCAGTTAAGTGATCATTGCCCTTGTTGTCCTCGTAAAAAGAAGGAAGAAAAAACAATTCAGTGCATTCTTGACGCGAGAACAACCCATCCACGTCTAACCCATTCCCAAAAGCGTTCCCAGTGACTTGTCGGGGGAAGGGGCTTGTCTACCATTATATTTGAAACTTCATCCGTCCAAATCCCAGCATTGTGTCGCAATCCCGGGTTCTCATGGCCCAAGGGAGAGAGAGGTTTCGCGTCCGCGGGCTCTCTCCGTTCCTAATGAATAGCCCGAGAGGGACTATCATCCATACTAGGGGGCTGGTTCCTCTAGGCGCTGGCCGTAGCAGCAGGAGCCGCCTCCTCAGCTCCACCGTTGGTGGCAGTCTCTCCCTCGGCAGCCTTAGCAAGAGCCTCATCGGTCTTGTCGGGGCTGTCGATGGCAACCTTGACAGCAATCTCTCGGCCCTCAATCTCCTTTCCGTTCATCTCAGCAACGGCCTTCTGCTGCAACTCCTCCGAAGCAAGAGTGACGAATCCAAAACCACGACCCTTGCGCTGCTCACCACGAGCCTGGAGCTTCTTGATCATGAATCGGGGAATGGGTCGAAGAGCAATCTTAGCAGAAAGGGGCTCGTAGGGAGCAAAGAGCTCCTTCAGCTACAGTGAGGGGGGAAAAAAAAGCAAACGTTAGTACAACTCGACCGACATACGGGCAGTTCCCGGGAGCAAGCAAACGAAATGACAAACCTTCTCCTCAGTAAGCTCGTATGGGAGGTTAGCAACCATGACCTTAGTCTTGGAAGGAATACCATCAGCAGGAGGGCCACGCTCCCGGCGCTCCCTCTGGGGACGGTTGTTTTGGGCCTTCCCATCCTGGTCAGCATTTTCCTTGTTGGTGATGTCCGCCAGTGGCTCAACCTCAGCAGGGGCAGCGTTGGCGTCGGTCGATCCGGCGGCCGCACCAGCGCCCTCAGCAGCGACACCCTCCTAAAAACAAGTCCAGTTAGTCAACGGAATCGACATGAAAGAGAAAAGGCGGCGCCCCGTCACAACACGCTTGTCTACTTACAGCAGCACGGCCGCCACGGGCCGCACGGCCTCCACGTCCCCGTCCACGGCCACGACCGCGACCCGAAGGACGACGGCGAGAGCCCTCACCTCCGGAGCCCTCGCCAGCCTCGTTCTTATCGGCGTTCGACTCCGGCTTGCGAGCGAGCTGGACGGAGACCTTTCGCTCCAAGATCTCCTTGCCGCTCAGCTCGCTGATGGCACGCTCGGCTTCGCTGGGAGTCGAGAGATCAACGAAGGCGTAGCCGACGGGCTTGTCAGTACGAGGGTTCTTGGGGATGGAAACCGACTCCCTAGAAAGGACAAACAGAAGCTGTTAGCCGAGTGTCGTTGACAAATTAAACACGGTACAGGGTAAACAGTGTGATGCATTACAGAATAATAGAATGACGGCGACGGGGGAGGGGGAGGGCTCCAGCTTAAACAACGACTTGCGTCAAGCAACAGGTGTTTAAGAAAAGGGAAGGTGAGATGCACAACAACCGGAATCCGGAATCCGGAATCAGCCAGGTCGACCAACATCCAACATTCGCATCGCTCATCTCCATAAATCCATTATTGATGCACAAACACACAAACGCATGCCATCCACAAAGCACATCTCGAACAACAACAAAGGTGCACGTGCAGAAGGCAGCAATGGTCCCAAAGGCATGCAGGTAAAATCCGAGGGTGTGTAAAACGATAACAAAAGAAAGCTTGATGCAGTACAAGGCACAGGCACGACTCACACAAGGTAACCCTTGAAGAATTCTTTCAACTCCCCCTCCTTTGTCGCGTAGGCCAGGTTGCCGATGTAGAGGCGTCGACCCTCAGCCGCGCTGGCGAGGACGGCATCGGTCTTTTCGTCGGCCTTGGAAATGCTTGTATTGGCCAGAGCGTTCGTAACGTCATTGACGGAGGCGTCAGAGGCCTTCTCCACGTTGGTAGCAGACATTTTTGATGGTGTTGTGGTTGACTGTGATGGATGGGTCTGGTCGGAATGAATTTGATGACGTCCGAACTGAGAAATCTTGCAAAGATTCTGTTCGGAAGGATAGCAACTTGAGAGTACTCCGAAGAATTAAAAACTCTGGATCAATGAGGGGGAATTACAGGGTCGCTTCGTGCCCTAGAAAACTTGGGGGAGGGAGGAGGTGATGGCTTGACTGCGTAATACGCGATGACACAAGTTATTTGAAAAGTTTGTGATGGAGAGGAGGGAAGAGGGAAAGGAGAGGAATAGGAGGTCCAAAAATTTCAGTTGTTGAAAACAAATATTTTTTTGTTCGCCGTGGCGACTGGCGACTGGTGACTGGAAAGCACGGGACAGGGGAGGGGTGCAGTCTGGAGGCAGGCGCAGGGGGCGGACAGGATATTGTGCAGCCAATTCGAGGAAACTTGGGAGGGTCAGAGTGACCAGGGTGTGGCCAGGGTGGCTAGGATCAATAGAAGGGCAGGCAGGTCCAGTCCAGGTTTGTCCTATCAAGCATCAGTGACTAAGAAGGAACTGGGCGCAATTGCGCCAGACACAGCTAAAGTCGCAGACCGACGAACCCTCGTATCCAGTACGGATCTGACACGGTGCTTCCAGAAAACGTAATACGAAGAAGTACTTCGGAGCATACAAAGGTGGTTTTACCACGGAGTACTTGTAAGCCAGCACGGAGGATAACACAGGATAACGGGCCTGGTTGTTCCTCCTCCTTTCCGCCTCCTGCTTTCCCCAGTTTACCTTCGCGACTGCGTCTTGTGCGACGGTGGTCAGACTAGCTCCAGAGCCAGGAGCTTTCCCGATGTGGATGCGTAACGACTCCCGGTAGCAACCGCTTGTTTTACGCCGGCCCTGTTCGTCATCAAGTCACCAAAATAAGACACGCCAAATCCTCAAATGATGGCCCGGGAACCCTTGGATGGGCCGATTGCATTATCGGGCAATTTTATAAAAAGATTACCTGCACAATGGGCTTTTCCAGAGGCGAAACGAATCACTGAACCTTGACGAGGACAATTTCGAGGCAGGCACCATCAAACAAAACTCGAGATAAGCAAACCCATCACAATTGCCGCCTTCACAGTGCTTGCCATGGCCCTTCCCTAGTGTCATTTGTTGGCTTCCGACGGCTAGGCGCAGAAATCGGAGGAAGAAGGCGCAGGGAGCAATATCATATTGGGAGAGCCACCAGGAGATAGTAAGCCGCAGCTCTAACCGGGGAAGGTGTCAATCGGTGAAAGTCATTAATGGATGGCTCACACGGACAGCACGCATCCGCACCTGCGCCTTCTTTCCCTTCTCGCCATGCTAACAGGCCGTGAGAACCATAGCTTCCATTGCCTGGCTTACACTATTCTTCATCGAGATGGGGATGGGATGGCTGATGCTCCTTCTGAGCTCAACCGAAAAGGGCCTGGTCATAGTTTCCACTTTCCACTGTCCCGGATCCTCGAAACTGCTTGTTCTCTCCGCTTCTTCACTCTTCGACAGGCACTAACGTGCGCTTTGCCTTATGGTCGGTATGGCTGGGTGGGTCCCTGTCTCTAACAAGGATTTTAAATTCTGCCCCATCGGAGCTAATTTCCGCCATTCCTCGGCGTTGATGCTCCACTGATCTTAGATCTAACGAGAAGGGCTACACGCAATATTGGATCTTGATGCAAGCCATGTCATCTGCCATCTTGCCCGTTATGGTGAGGCGAACGGCCATGTACTAACTAATTTCGAAGTACTTGACGAAGATC
The DNA here is from genome assembly GCF_000732125.1 of Scedosporium apiospermum. Taxonomy (NCBI): domain Eukaryota; kingdom Fungi; phylum Ascomycota; class Sordariomycetes; order Microascales; family Microascaceae; genus Scedosporium; species Scedosporium apiospermum. Next base: position 1,273,272 of record NW_015971811.1, on the reverse strand, counting down.
TCAGGTCGAGCAATCCATCATCGTTGAGATCAACACGTGATGAGTGTCGGAATTTTCCAGAACCAGCACAGGTCTTGAATCGCCACCAGGTAGTCATTATGGTGCTTGGGGGGAAATACTTGACAACTGACATGTTCGCGTATAGTGCGAACAATATCAAGTTCGAAGTCTCAAGTAACGGGGCCAAACATCGCGCTCTCGCCTTCCCTACTTCTTGTTTGCAAGTGGGCTGGGAGCCTGCTCCTACCCGCGAACTTTCATGCGCAGCTTCCGAGGATTAAGTACTTGTAAATACCATTGTACTCAACCTTCCAGAAACAACCAGGCTGCCCCTTTCCGCCGCCAACTTTCAAATTGCGAAGCCTGACCAGCGGCAGCTTTGGCCAGGCGTCTTAGATCCCGAAAATAGGCAGTGCGGTCTTTTCGTCCACTGCCGTCTTCCAATGGACAGCACTCAGGGAAACTAGGAGCTCCATTCCTAGCTGCCTTAGCTGGAGCTTTCTTCGCTTGGGAACACATCAGTCATGTTAGGCTTGGTCGCAAACTCGAGGTAAATAGAGCCGAGACTAACGCGAGCTTTGCATCGGGCTCTGTTTCACCCAACGTAGCCCACATAACTCTACCGACATCATCTGCAGAGCTACGTCCATCCTATGGTAGCAGCCTTTTTCACTTTCACGTCGTACAGCAGCGCCACTGTTCACTTCCCCGTTCTCGCCACATCGAAGAAGCCAGGCCACGGTCCAAGAAGGTCAACCGAGAGAGGGGTCGATTCCAAATCCAACCGCAAGCCTAAGACGCAACGCAGCTACCCAGGCACGCACCCAGTGCCGATGAGCGAGACGCGCCCGCCTCCGTCACCGCCATCTCGACAGAGTCCCATCAGCTAACCCCAACGTCATCTCGCAAATCTTTCCCTTTCGAGGACTTCTACCTAGATAGATTTAGAGGGGGAAACCCTCCATCTGCGCGCATTTGCACAGGCTGTCAATAAATGCAGGAGGAAGGGGAGCACAGCTTATCTGGAGGGGACGGGAGAAAAATAAAATCAAAGGGAGAGAAGTGGTTAAATAGACTACGCATATATCGAAGTATTAGCTAGTTCCAGGAGTGAGAGTCGAGCTTGTGGCGCTCCAAAAAATGAGCTTCCACTCCTTCTTATCGATCTCGGCATCCAACGGCTCTGATTGATCGATAAGCGGACTTGGAGTGAAGACTGGATGACTCTACTTCGGACTTCTTGTGCCTGCACAACCTAAAATCTTCACGGCATTTGCATCTCACCAACGCTAGCATCCATGCCGAACGCACCGCTTTTCTGTGTTTCCTTTGTCCTTCCTTTCCATCTAGACTTCCAAGCGCCTTTTTGCCCATCATGAGCGCCGGAATCCCCAATGAGTCGGAGTCGCCCCCGAACCGGACAATACTCATTCTATATGGGTCCGAAACCGGAAACAGCCAGGAAATCGCGGAAGATCTCGACAAATGCGTTCAGCGGTTACATTTCGAGTCCAGACTCGCAGAGATGGACAGCGTCCAGCTTGTTAGTTTCTTTCTTCCATCTTCGAACGGACACATTCATTCTTTTTTTTCCCCTCAGGCTGGTGCCGTTGAGTCAATGCATTGACTGACCATTTCCACCAGAGCACATTGCTTCAATACTCCCTTGTTGTATTTGTGATCGGGACTACGGGACAGGGCGACGTCCCTAGGAATGCGACGCTCCTTTGGAAGAAACTGTTACGGAGGAAACTCGCACATGGGTGTCTCGCGGCCGTGAAATTTACCACCTTTGGACTTGGCGACAGCTCTTATCCCAAGTACGTCGAGGTCTCTTCCAACGTTGTGCTTTTCTCTCTCTCTCTCTCTCTCTCTCTCAATTTGTTTATTTATTCACATTATCCGGTTCTCCCGCTGACATTCATTAGATTCAACTGGGCCGCGAGGAAGCTCGTTCGCCGACTTGAGCAGCTTGGGGCTTTGGAGGTGTTTCCCAGTGGCGAAGCTGATGAGCGGCATGCTGAAGGGTGTGTATAAGTTCGCCTGGTAGTCTTTCTGAGTGAGATATGAGCTAAGATATTCTCTCAGAACCGACGGACTTTACCTTAGATGGGTTGCGAAGCTTCAGGAGTGGCTCTTATCAGCATATCCTATCTCGGGGGGGCTGAAGCCGTTGCCAGAGGAGGTGCCACTCCCGCCTCGATTCGTCCTGCGATGGGATTCAACAGAGACCTCGCATGATGATCGTAGCCGTGAACGCAGTCTTCCGGTCGCTGGAGGACGGTTGTTAACCCTCGTATCAAACGAACGCATCACTGCCCCAGAGCACTTTCAGGATGTTCGCCTCTTGAAGTTCGACCTCCCCGATGAGAAGGACGGCTCAAAATTAGAGCTCAACCCCGGCGATACTGTTACGATATTCCCGAAGAACACCCCAGAGGATGCTCAAAAAGTGATAGACTTTATGGAATGGGGATCTATAGCCGACACCCCCATCGACTGGTCCAAGTGCGAAAAACCCACGACGATGTATGTGGACGACACCTTCACGCTCCGCGACCTCCTTACCCACAACCTCGACATCACCGCCGTCCCCAGGCGGAGTTTCCTCCGCAACATATCCTACTTCGCCTCCAACCCGGACCACAAAGAGCGACTCCTCGAATTCACCTCACCGCAATTCCTCGACGAGTACTACGACTACACCACCCGCCCACGCCGCACCATCCTCGAAGTCCTCCACGAATTCGACTCCGTCAAGGTTCCCCCCGAACGCGCGCTGGATACCTTCCCCTTGATCCGCGGGCGAGAATTCAGCATCGCCAACGCGGGAGACAAGCTCCGCCACCCGACGGACCCGAGTCTCCAGCGCATCGAACTCATCGTCGCTCTGGTCCGATACAAGACCATCCTCCGTAAAGAACGCCGCGGCCTCTGCTCGCGCTACCTTGATACCCTCGCCCCGGGCACCATCATCCCCACACTACACAAGAAATCGTTGACGACCCTCGTCGGACCCGCCGTAGACTCGAAACCGCTCGTGGCCGTAGCTACAGGGACCGGAGTAGCCCCCATCCGCTCCCTCCTCTACCACCGCAACTCCCAAACCCCACAGGCCGAGGACGCGGAAGAAAGCGAGAATCCCTCCGCCCCACCAGCGGCGCACCTCTTCTTCGGCTTCCGAAACCAAAAGGCAGACTTCCACTTCGCCGATGATTGGCCCACCTTCCCCTTCCTAACAATCCACCCGGCCGAATCCCGCCCCGCGCCGCCCGAGACGGAGGCGCCGCCGCCGTCCAGTCCCGGGACAATGGTAATACGCCGCAGAGGAACCTACGTGCAAGATCTCGTGAGGAAGGAAGCATGTACCGTGGCCGACATGGTTCGTCGCGACGCCGTGTTTCTTATTTGTGGCGGGTCGCATAAGATGGCTGAGGCGGTTAAGGAGGCTGTCCTTTTTGCTATAGAGACGGAGATGGGTGTTCGTGACAGTCAAGGGCGGGATGAGGTATTTGGTAGGTTGAACTGGGTCCAGGAAATTTGGTAGCAGAACAAGGGATGGAAGGAATAGACACAACATATTGCAATGATCATGATAGAGGAGGGAAAAAAAAAAAAGTCGGTTTGAATAGATGTTTTCATTTTAATTCTTGATATATCTTAGGTTTCCTAAACCACCTCGACGAAATTAAGAACGGCCAAGCACACACATCATCTGTACATTTCTACGCTGCCCATCTCTGTACGTGACCTAGCAAGCCTCGATATTCCATGACCCATGATTTCAATGTTTGTCCAGAATTTCCAACATCTTCCGTCAACCGTGCGATTTTGAACATAGAGAAAATGCGAGATAAACGCCGATTTTTGCCATGTCAGGCAAGTACTAACACCCACCCATATAATATCCCCATTAGAAGGCTGCGCTTCCGAGTCGATTCCCATCCTAGTAACCGTAAATAAAACGCCTAACTATTTACTTGTTCCAAAAGTAAAGGGCAAAAGGAAACAAAAAAGTCAGGCGCCGCGCTATAAAGACAAAGATATGAGATCAAGAACACCTGTGACTCCATTGCCACTATAAGATGTCCCAAAATAAAGAGAAAGGGAATGACATGTTGCTAATATAAGCAAAATCGAAAAAGGAGAGAGATATATGTATAGGCATGATGAGATATGCATAGGTGGGAGTAAGGGAGAGGGCTCTCGCTAACTCCTCACCGATCCTCCTCCCAGCTATACCGCCTTTCGGCTAGTTGAGGAACGTGCACCAACTCAGCACCCGCATCTATCCGCTCGAGGCTGCGCGGGCTCTCGAGATTATGACTGCTGGGCTCGTGGTGAGTGGGCTGCAGAGGGCTGACAGGTGGCCCGTTGTTGCGGCCCGAGCTCCTTTGATTGGGGGCCTCTTGAGCGAGCCGTTCTTCGACATCCGTGAAGTTGCTCCCAAGAGTATCGGTTGACACGCGCGCATCTTGGTTTGACATCACGGGCAGGCCTGGACTTTGGGATTCAGGCCCAGGTGTACGTGGTATTATGGACCGGCTAGGGCTTGGTATTGGCAGTTGGACGTTCTCCGGGAGAGGCCCTAAGCATATGATCTTGGTCGGGTCGATGGGCGTTCGTTGGATCTTACCCAAACTAGAGCTCGTAGAGGAAGGAGATATTGGAGAAACGTCATTGGCAGAGCTAGACCGACTCAGAGATGATGCATCGCGTGCGTGGTCGTGAGAAGACACAGTCCCGGACCGGCCAGTCGCCCCGGCGTATATTGGAGAAGGGAAAGATGGCGGAATTGTCATAGGAGATGGCATATCGCCATTTTCAGTCCAGTCGCCACGAGGACTCATGGGAGAAGGCAGGGACCGAGGTAAAGAGTCGGTGTTGGCGTAGGTTGGAGAGGAGGCTGGCGAGACACGGTCAGAAGGCCTATATGTCTCTACAGGGCTCACGTCCTGCATTGTCTTGTCTCCAGTGGACGCTTCGGCACCCGATGCCGCGGTACCTTCGACTGGTGGGCTGTATGCTGGGACTGGCCCTTGGAGACGACGTTCCATCTTGCGTCTTGCGATCTCATAGGCGCTGAGGTTTTCGCTGCCCTCAGTTCCCAACTCAGTTTCGCTCATGATGGAATGAGTGTCGGCGTCTAGCTCTACCGGGGGCAAGGGAGCTGGTAGCTCGTAGAGCTCGTGAGTAGCATCCGCGCCAACCTCGGCTGGATTCGTCTCGGTCCCAGACGCCTCGACAGACTCGGTTTTTCTGGACCGTTTTCGTCGGATAATCTTGGAAAAGATCCGACTGACTGGGGTTTTCGGCGTCTCCGTGAGAATAGATGAGGACGTGTCCTTGGTATCCTCTTCAAGTAAGGTCTTTGGCGTTCGAGTTCTCTTTCTTCTACGTCTGCAACAAAAGCAAAAGATAAAGAGAGCGATGAGCGTAGCGACAACCACGCCAGCTACGATGCCAATCATTTGATTCTTCGAGAGCCCATGCTTGTCGCCCGTATCCAAGGGAGGGGGGTATGGGCTGTTTGGAGGTTGTTCCACAGCCTTGATCTCGGTGTCTAGGCTGTCTGGGAAGAGTGCTTGGTGAACGGAGAATACGGTACTGTCGTACTTTGTTAGAAGATAGGCCTCTTGAAGGAAGGTTCTCCCGAGAATGAAAGTGTCGTTAGGGGCCACTTTAATGGGGAAGTATGGCACGGATTTAGCCTTGTACTCGATAGCCATATTGTTAAAAGGGTACTTTAGAACTTGGGCGAATGCGTGGGCAGAGAGTGTGATGTTGACAACGCCAGGGACTTCAAGCGGCTGGCCGAAGTCGTCATTGTTGTCATAGCTGGATAAGCTGAAGGTGAAAGAGAAGGAATCATCAGCCCTGAGCAGGTCGAATGTATCATTCACGAGGTATGCCCCGAACTCTGTCCTGTAGGTTAGGTTAAAGGCCTCGGCGAAATTGCTGCAGACTGATTCGGGGAGCCACAGGAACGGAGTCGAGCTGTCGATGATGGCCTCAAATGATGAGTTCATGTCAGACAGAACACGTCGGTTAGAATCCCACCAGTCGGGCTTGCTCTTCTCGGGAATAGAGACTTCAATCCCGCGAACGAGGGCCTGTGGAAGGGCAGTTTCCCTTGTCAGAGTGAACTCGACGTCGTGAGGTACAAATCTCTTCTGGTCGTAACCTCCCAGGACTAAAGATGACGGCATACCAGAGCCCTCTACGAAGTCGGAGTTAGTTTGCGGTCATCTGTAAATTAGACAGCATATAGGCCGAGATTGTAACGTACTGTAGTAAGCTCCCGCAGTGTAGCCATACGTATAACTTGGGAACCACCCGTGCTTGGCTACCATCTGGCTGAAGGGAGAATCGGAGACCTGATGCCCAAATTCGCCGGATACGATCCCCAAACCAAAGAAGCCGCTGTAAAATTCAGTCGTGTTGAAGGCAGCAATAAGAGCCCTGTCCAACGCTACCAGAGTCTTGGTTTGCGAGTCCCTAATAACGAGAGTGTCTAGGCCGTAATTGCCGTTGGCTTGGACATTTGCGTACGGAAAACTGAGTTGCCAGTCGCCGAGGGAGTACCACGTCTTCGATTCCCAAATATCAAGGGTTCCGCCACGGTATTTGGGACAGAGTTGCTCATCTGCGAGACCGTTAGCAGGAGTAGCCTGGAGGGGAAGGTCTCCGGCGTTACTAGAGCAGAATGAGGCCCATTGACATACATTGAACACATCCTCCAGAGCCTACTACCCAGGTTTCTGAAAGACTTGTACTGATGATGAGATTCATCGTCGCCTCAGATACATCGACATTGCCGACCCACAACTGAGTGGTCGACCAGTTGCCATCAATGCCATGCCTATACACCCAGAGTAAGCCTTAGCAAACTGCATCGCAAGATCGGTAGTATGAACTGAAGCATGTCGTGAAGGTCCGAACATACCATCCTTCTCCCACTAGAGACCTCGGCTCCGGGCGAGCATAGATTGCTGTCAAGGCCGACAGGACCAACGCCGCGAGACAAAAGGGACGCATCGTCGCGATACCCTAGGCCATGTATAACACAAGCAACGCCGTCGATGCCTGGAGGGTGCGTAGGGTCACCAGAAGAGCGCTGGGAATGACATGGGGATTTTCGAGAAGTAGCGTATCAAGGGCTCCGCGCGTGATCTATTCGCCTCGCAATCATTTCGCAACGAAAGGCCGTCGATGGCTTTTGGGCCTTAGAGTCGTGTCCGCGCTTTTCGACCGTAGTGTTACTTGAGAGGTCGAGGGAAAAATTATCGAGAAGATTTCGCGAACATTACACAGCGTAGCAGAAGTACACGCAGGTAGACGCAGCAGTGGTGGCAGCGGTAAGGAAAACCGAGGACGGCGAGAGCGAAAACAAGAGCGAGTGTATTCAGTTAGTGGCGACCAAGAACGGACGATGAGAATGGAGGACGGAAACGGGACCCGGCGGTGGAGGGGGCACGGCAGCCTCAGTGACCGGCTATTGAGTGGGAAGAGAAGGGGGATAATTAATACATATTAAAACCCCCCTCGCTCCTTCTCCGGACATCATATTGTGTACCAAGCAAATCGACATGGGGCACACGAGGCACAGTGCGAAGGAACATTCGACCCACCTCCACCTCCCCAAGCAAAAAAGAACTGCATTGATATCGAGAGGTACTTGGAGATGGACGATGGATGTGATGTACCTGTACGAAGAACAGTGTCATCCGACCCTGGAACGGCGAGACCGCAAGTGCAAAAGTGTACAAATTGGTGTTACTTCGTTCTCTGTTCTCTCTACCTAAGTTGTCCATAGCCTTATTCCTCCAAAAGCTCCACTTGTCCAATACAACATAACGATGAGGACCCCAGAAAGTTTTTAAGTTTAATTCTCTGGATATCAGATTCAACGACCACCTGGCTTTCGCTGGAATTAGGATAGTAACTTCGTACAAAATCAGGCTAACGTTCCGTGCCAACCACTGGCAACTGACAACAATTTGAATCAACACCAGTGTGGCTCAGACTCGATTGATAGAGTTTCTGGGGGGTCCAAGACCACCAAGACCAGACCACATGGCTTCCCACTGTCAGGGTTTCTGTCGTGCTGCATTGGACTATTACACTAGATGCGCTGAGAAGGACTCGGTCACCGAGATCGTAAAAGCATCAAATGCAAAGGCGGGGGATGTCATTGCTTGCTGGGGATGCCCTGCCTCCGCGAATCGTGTTATTTCGCTCCTGCATAAACACTGGGGTCTGATGAAAAGGAAAATCGATCGAAGTCCAACTAGGAAGGTCGGCTTTGTAGGCGCAAGTATTAGCTAAGTGCATGTTCGCGGCTCCCCCGTTTCCCCAGTTCTCCCTTTTGTGAGCTGCGCTTTCCTTTCTACGAAGAGCACAAGACAACTAAACCTCATGAATATCATGAATATTCACATGATGACTCAAGCCGTACCCGTTCTCTTCCGCAGGGAAAGTCCGACTCGAGCCAGCCTTGAGGCGATAACTTACACGCCGTCCCTTGTTGCCATTCACCTCCAGGTCTTGACTCTGCCGACGTTAGGGAACAACGATTTATCAATTGATTGTTTAAATGGATTTTAATTTCTATGAGGATGGCTACCTATTCAAATTGTACGATACCTGCTGGCGATCGGTTCTAGCAGTCCCTTTCGCCTCAAGTTTTCTTTCTTGCTAGTTGGCTTTCTTCTTCTAACACCATTTCGATCTAGCAGCTAGTCGATCTCGGACGACGAGGTGTATCAACAACTGTACTCAATCCAACGAGCTTAGAGTAATAAACTACCTGTGTACAATGGCACGCTTTGAGTTCGTCCAGTCCCCTGATTCAACCTGGTTGGAACCGACGTCTCATACATACATACATCCGCGTCCACGCCACTCATGGGATTTGATGCCACTCGCCAAAGTTGGCTGCCACACCTAATATACAATCGGTGTATCCAACCACTCTGGATAAATTGGCAAAAGCTGCAAGCACAGCATCACTTCCCGTCTCTGGTCCCACAAATCATCTCATGTGATCCCCATTGCCCTCCCTGGCCATCCGGTTTAACGACTTGCTCAAATTTCGTGTTAGCTTGGCGTTGCTGAGAAGCGAGCGTCGTGCGTATTGTCTTGGACAACCCGCCTTGCTAGCGTTGAGTTAATCTCTGATACTAGGATATGCGGGTTTTCGGCCATGTCTTTGGTCCCCCTACTGTCGAGCAATAAGAGCTGATGAGTGCAGTCGAACGAGATAATCAATTCCGGCCCATACAGCAGAGCATATGAAACCCCGGAATTTAACGTATTTCTCTAAGGAGGATAGACAAGATTATAGAGAAGTGGGCTTATGGATCCCGCTCCCGGCCAGACAACGACCATCCTACTTCCAACGCCCAAGACAGCGTACAGCCAGAGATGAAAACTATCAACCGGGCAGCAGCCCGTGTCTCGGGTATGTATGCGACCGAACAGACTAAAGGAGGGGAGGCTGAGCGTATGTCTTGTTGTCGAGCTGATGTTTTTCTCCACAATGCCTAACAAGGAACGCTCAATTGATTCCTGGAATGTGCCATGAACACGAGAGTGAAGTGAATCCGAGTTCTTTCCTCACTGGAAGCTTACACTTACAGTGCTGCCCGAGAAATGCGGGCACCGTTGGCCGTCCCGAGACCTACTTGCCGGCGGTCTCAATTGTTGGCAACCTGGTCCACGCAGGTTATTGTTGTGAAAAGGCCATGGCTTACCGCTTCTCGTACGAGATCTCGGCGGTCTGCGAGGACTGGCGATTCGCCATGTGTGATAATTAGAGACCGTCTTAGTTTGGCAGTGACACTGCAGATATTGAAAGCCAACGTTTACTTGTAAGTGTTGCTCACGACTGTGACGTTGAGCGAATGGGCACCGTGGAATTTAAAGCTGCTTGTCCAGCTTCGCTAAACACCAGTAACTAGGGAACACCGCCAATCGGTGAGATCGCCAGCGTGCAAGTTCGTCGTGTTAGGCTTTTCGCATGCGCACTGCGCCGAGAATATGGCGCCCCAAGAGTCAAGATTGAGCTGTCCAATAGACGCCCAAACGAACGAACCCGATTTTCATGGATGGCCCTGGCCAAGATTCGAGATGGCTTGTGGGGGGTTGTGTGAAAGAAGCATACGAAGCAAATGGAGGCGACGCTTAGTCCGTCCCTACGCCAGACCGGGCATCCTGGGTTGGCAACACGAGAAAGTTGAGGTGACCACCTGTTGTTTCCTTGCACGGGAGCTGCGTGTCTCAACCAATGGCCTGTTCAAGGAGAGAGAGAAGGCTGGCACGAAGCACCAAGCTGGCCTTGGAGTCTCTCGTCAGCGTGTTCGCATTTCGAAGCCGCTTACTTCATCCTGCATCTGCGACTGATTCATGATCCATCCCCACCCGTACAGCGCAAAATAGCCCGGCCATCTTTCCTTTTCCACAGCTCTAACCTCCGGAGTTGTTGATATTAGATTAGTTGTTTTCGTGGTCTACGAAGTAGATTTCCGCGATTCACTCGGCTCCTTCCCCCCCGTTCCGTACTGTGCGGAAATATGTTTCCGCACATATTCGTATTGCTAGTCTGTGGCCGGCTCCCTCTGAAGCACGCTGTAAGGGAGGGCGATCGTCATGTCACCAGATGGGGCCCGGAGGTTCACGCATCCCAATCCACCGCATGTTCACTCTCAGCGTCTCCACAGCATTCGGATTGACCTAGCCAGAGACCTTCGATCTTCTTCGTACTCAAAGAAGAGCACACCACGCAGACAGGCCATGGATCTGAATAATGGCAGGTTTCATTAACACTGCTGTTTCTGACGGGCAAGGGCTGTTACCGACAATCGAGTCCTGGCATGCAAGACCCGACCATGAAGAAAACCTGCAAGAGGCCGAAAATGACTTGGCCTTTATTGAGCCGCTTTTAGTCCACTCGGCTCGTCGCTCAAGGTTTCCGCTAGATTGTCATCTAGGAATATGCTAGGCGTCGACTGTCCGGAACCTAAATATATCCTCCTACATGCGTGCGATTTTACGAGACCAAAACACAACGCGGTACCCTACGTACGAAATCGTAGTTTATAAACTACAAAGTAATCTAGTTATCCGTCATCCCATCCATCTGTGGGGGAACATCACGGTACCGAGATAGTGTTGATGGTGAGAGACCTGTGGGTCATTGGTGGCTTCTTGAGAGTGAACTAGGGAATAGAGGCTCTGATTGGCCGAAGCACGAACTGGGAACGTCCTGCAGTCGAGGCAAGGCGGTTGTGCTGGGAATCCTGGACCCGGATTGCCGATGGAATTGTCCTGCCTATTCTCTGGGTCGTGTACGATATCTGGAACGATATTGTGGTACCCCTCATTCCTTGACGACTCATCGGTGAACAAGGGAAGCCGTTACCCACGCATAAGAGTGTGCAAATTGTCCGGAGCTCGAGTCAATCCCGCAATTTGCCTGGAACAGAGGAAAGGGGCCAGAACGATGAAATCTAGCCAAAAGACGGATCTTGGAGTTCATTCGCTCCAGTGCCATGGACGGAATTTTAAGTCGAACCTGCATGTCGGACCCTTTCCCCTGACGTAAAAGAAACCGGACACAACGCAGGCTTCACTGACCGATGGCGGGCGAGTGACAGCGCGGCAACCTTTATAATGCACAAGAGAGTCGTGGTCCATGTGCAATCGAAGCTGGTCCAAGACCTCAGCTGCTTCATTAGTACTTCGTACCTTTGGGTCCACGAGTACTCACGGATGGGGGACACGGAGTGCGAGTACCGAGAATGCATTCCTGGAGGGTAATTACTCTGCGAAGGAGACGAGAGTGCGCGCTCATAGATTGCACTTCGCTGTCCCCGCCCGCATCTTCTAAATTGCTCACAGCAAAATTTATCTTCATGTCTCAACAAGCCGAGCCGTCATATTCGTAAATGCTCGCCTCTTTTGAATGCCGAGTCGGGGACCGGAGCTGCGACAAGAGATAACTCATTCACCATGCAGCAAGAGAGCAAGACGAACGGTGCAGCTCAGCAAGCCTGGAAAAGAAAAATAAAGAAAAAGAAAAGCAACATTTATGAGGTGGAAAAAGGAACGAACGTGCTTCGCCGTCGCTGTTTCGCATCCGACCACAGGATTTTACATGGTTGATGCGGACTTCTTTGAAGGCTGTGAGGGCTGGCCAGCCAAAGCCGCATCACCTGGCGATCAGCCGAAAATTCGACCGGTTTAAGTTGGTGAATCTTCTTCGCTTAGAATGCAGGCATGATGAATTCGAGGCAACGTGCAGACGGAGGAGTGTCGCTGCCGACCACGCTCACAAACGAAATGATGCTCGACTGTTGAACAACGTACCTTACTCAGAACGACGTTGCCCGACTGATAACGTTCCTACAAGCCGCTCTGTCCACTGGTGGACCCCTTGCGGCATAACTAAACTCTGATAATCTACTAGCCTCGACCTGGACAGCCAGTGTCACAGTGGATTTGGCGATAGTGGGAGGGCGTAGTCCTGTCCTTCCAGGACGCTAGCGGGAAAACATCAAATCGATCCCTAAACCGACCGGTATTTCCAGCTGGCGTATCTGGCCTGGCCAGCCAGGCCGACCACGCTCTGATTTGGTGGCTTAACACTAATGGTCCTCGGCCTGGAAATGTCTCGGGTCCTACATAGGCCCTCCTTAGATACATAATGTGGACATACTGCCTGCAGGTCTTGAATCGGCCCATTTAAGAGAAAGAGAGTGTGGTACATCGGAGAACACCTCTTTTGAGAAGGGACCGATCAATCATGAAAAGGCCGGAGAAAGGGATCAACAGCCCCTAAATCCAACTAACGACTAGTGGTCTCGCCTCCGGTTAATGTTGAGAGAATTTCTCAACTCCCACTGAGATTATACCAACCACCGGATCTTGCTTTTCCACAACTGCTGGGCGACACCAGTTACAAGTACATACAGACCAGAATTCTCATTAATTCTCGGTTGGAAGATTGGGGAGAGAGTCCTGGCTGACGTCGACCGCCGTGGGTGGTGCGTGCCAGTTTGTGTACCCTACTGCTTGAAGTAGTACGCTATTCCTCGCAAAGGCACGCGCTGAAGAGGGCGAGAGGGAACGCGGCGTGGGGTGGGTAACTTTTCGGGCGGTTCCCGACCTCCGGGTCTTGATTAAAGGGCCTTGGCAAGGAGATCTTGACCGTTTGAGATGATTTATGCTCCTGATGGAGAGGTACGGAAAGCACAGTGCTTTTCTGTCCCAGCAAAGTTGTACACTTGCTAAGTCAGGGACTAGACGCTCGCTAATCCATCAATGGTCCCATGCGCAATCATGGCACGCATCGTCCGCCTGACAAGATCGAATTTGTGGAGTTCAAGCTACTTCGCACTACGCACGACTTCGTAAGGAGTACATTGCCTGGCTTGTGGTACGGACGTACCAGATCCTGCTCACGCGTCCAGCGACGTACACGACACACTCTCTACATGATATGTGGGTGCCACCAAGATGCAGGCCGCAGCTCATTTGCATCAGAGTACAGGACGCCAAAGAGATACATCGCTTGCAATGAAAGCTAGGCTACACAACTCGGCATGTTCGTACTTCCAAGGTCAAGCTGTTGTACGAAGTAGTGCATATCAGGCGGGCTGAATGCTGTTGTTGTCCCCTGCCGCTCTCACTTTCACTAGATTTCGTGGCGTGCCTGCTCGCACACTAATGCCTGGCGCAGATCCACTGTACATACGATGTACACTGCAGGAATTCCTCGGTGCAGATCAGCCTTGGCTTGCACAACAAGGAATGTCCTGGACTTACCTGGCCCAGTCGTGGATCCATGCAGCTCCTTCGATCGCAATTCCACGTCGTCAGCCCACGGAAATTCACGAAGTCGATCAGTGAGATCGTAGCGAAGTACCACAAAGTACGACGCTGGATTGTGGTCGCCCGCATGAGATGGGACTGGATTGGAGTGGACCACAACAAGACATGGGACCGCCCCTTGTACGAAGCCAGCCCTTCTCCCGGTATCCATCATCCGCCCCTGTTCCCCTGTCCTGCCGATGCTGCTGCGCCGTGCGGGACTGGACAGGAGGACATGGCTGGCACGCACTCATAATACCCCATACTTCAATAGCTTCACGTACCCCTTCTCGACCACTCCATCCTTCAATCCACCATCCCGATTTGTTAACTCCAATATTAACCCCTCAACACCCATATTGCCTTTAATGGGATCTCTGTCCTGTCCTGTCCCCATTCTTGCCGTCCCAGTCTCACCATCTGCTTGACGAGTTCCTCATCCCATTGTTGTCTCCCACCGAATTCCGACTGTCCTAACTAATTCCATCCTCTCTTCACATCCCGCGCTATACTAGACCCTGCCGCTCGAAATCCTCCCAAAAATCGACCATGTTAGCTGTTAGGACTGTGGAGGAAAAGTGCCGGTAGACCTCGATCGGAGTTCATAGCGACGTCGAATTGATAGAAAAAGTTTGATTTGGGCAAGGCGACCTTTCTTTTTTCCACATCCCCTTTGGAGAGACTGGCGCGGGAACTCTTCAATCCACACACACCGTCACGATGGCGATCCGAGATCTAGCACTGCTTGGTCTCGTAGTCTTCTCGGGTCAACTCTCCTCTGCGGCGCGAATAGGTACGTGTTGTTAAAATGCGCTCTTTTCGCATGGGAATTGTGAAGGTGAATTTAAAAAAAATGCGGTACTGACGTCGCGTTGTTCCAGGTCCGCGATATCACTGGCAACGTCAGCTGAATGAGACCTCACCCTCTCAAGATGCCTTGGCCACCCCAAAATCACCCTTACCGCCACCATCTGTCGACACTGACGGTAGTGTCGGCACCAATCCCGCGCTATCGTCACAACCAGAGGAGTCACCGTCTGCTAAATCTTCCTCGGAGCCCACCGAATCGCCTGACGATAACACTCCGGACGTCCCCGACAAAGCATCCTCACAAAAGCCGAATCCGCCTACGATAGTGCCAGAACCCAGCGACTCTGGGCATGATAATGGGTCGCCAAGCTCGGGCGGTGGGGATGGAGGCAACCCCTCTGAGTCCTTGGTAAAATCCGATGACGGGGCTGTATGTACATCTCTTGCGCCAGGAGAAGTCAAGACAGTTTTCTCCATCATATATACAGAAACCGTTACTTGGACCGGAGATCCTGCGGATTATACTCCTCCACATCCTACTATTGATGTCCCAACGTATTGCGATTCGGAGCGCGGGTCACCCACGACTGCCCCACCAACGATACCTACATCACTAGCTAACGGAGGCAGCACCGCAGACGACACCTCGCTCTGGAACACAGCCTGTTTAACCGGGTCTAATGGCACGACAACCTGCTTTACGGAGCCTTTCTTCAACCCCTCGTTTATTTTCAGTAGTCGGGCCCCCACTGCAATCACTCAGCCTGTTAGTGTTACAAAGCCCTTCTTCGAGGCTCCGGGTGAAGGTCTTGCGCCGACTTCTACCTTCATTGTCACGTCTAAGAACCCCAGCGTCGTCTTTCCCCCTTCAAAAACGCCGGATTATGGGGCAGGACATAGTGTAAATGGAAATGATGGAGGTGGAAAGAACACCCATAAGCCGGTAGATGGTGGTAACCAAACACCGCGACCTCCATATCAGAGCATGCTTGTATCGGATTTGGACAAGCGGGGAATCACGATCACGGCCGAACCTACCCGGGTCATTATTGACGACAAGACCCTCTCCAATATTAATCCCACTGCAACGACTACGGTCACGGTAGGCAACGGTATCTACGAAATTAACCCGAGTCAGATTATCCAGCTGGGCGGAAAGACGATCGATCGAGGCCTTGGCGGACAAGGGCTCTACGTAGCGAGCCCGACCTCCGCCGTCATCGATGGCCTTTCTATAGTGGTCTCCGGTGGCTCTGCTGTCATCGGTGGCTATGCCTACACAATAGGACGGACGGCGGAAACACAGGTGGTGCAAGGCCGGACGGTCGTTATTAGCCCTAGCGGAATAAGTTTCAAGAATAAAGGGACCGGTATAACATACGAAGCGAAGATACCGGAACCAACGGGAGTTATCGTGGCTGGCGGGGAACTCATGACGGCGATTGGGAAGTCGGTGGTCGTGTTGATGCAGACGACCATTACGTACGGCGTAGGTATCGCGCCGCAGACAGAGACCGTCGACGATGATACTGTCGTGATTGGCCCCTCGGACGTTGTCGTTCACGGCACGACGATAGGAGGTGATCGCCTCGGAGCATCACAGACGAAATATGACATTGTCGGTGGGGCTACACTCACGCAGATCGGAGCATCCAAGGTGGTGATTAAGGAAACGACTTATACCGTCGGTCCTGGAACGGGGACGACCACGACTTTTGTGGGCGGCGAGACTATCACCATTGCGCCAGAAGGTATAACGGTGGCTACGTTGACCATACCATATCCTTTTGGCCCGACAATCGTCACGATGCTTCCGATGCCCACCGAAACTGCGGCACCATCCGTGGGAGAGGACGAGGAAGATGGGGGAATAATACCCAGCCCGAACTGGACGGCGGGAATCACAGCATTATGCATTGCGCTTGGCGTCTGGGCTTTGGAATTTGCGATTTGAACAAAGGGGGAAAAAAAAGGTGGAATGGAGCGTTCTTCGGGACATATTCTTCTTGGACTCTTTCCTTGCGACACAACACCGGCAAGTTGGCAAAGCCTCATCTTGTGAACGGTTCGCCGCGTTGGCCTTTTGAAGACTTGATATCAATAGTCGGGCTTACTTGGCTGTTTCTTTTGTTTTTCTTTATAAATGTTTATGACGACACGATACCCGGGATATCATGGGATTTTCTCGACTCGCCGGGATGGCATTGAATGGGTGGGACTACTGGTTTCGGATGTTATACGTGGAATACGGAGGACGCAGAAAGGAGCATTTTACGATGTCTCTTCCGTGAGCCTCTACGAATCGGCGATTAACGTGAAGCCGAGGACCAATTCCTGATGGATATTGTCGAAAGACGTGTATATTATCTTACATATGGCACGGAGGACCGCACTGGAAGGGAAGGGGTTAGAGGAGAACCGCTCTGTCGACACCTCCTGCTAGCCCTTTCTATTCTCCAATTCTTTTCTTTTCTGTCTTGGAATAGGTCGAGCTTTTATGGAGAAGGAGCACAATTATCGGGTAATTGGCGCAAAAGGCAGGAACTGGAATATGGGAACGAACAGTCAAGAAAGTCTTTGGTTTACACCGTCTCCTCGGTTTGTTGGATATTGGAGCCACTGGGATTGTTTCTACCTCGGTAGATAGAGATACTTAATACAGGCATAAGCTTGATTAAAGAAATATCAATAATCGAATCAAAAGAGCTTTGGATCATATTGACAGGGCTGACCGTTGTCAGTCGCGAATCTGCAGGGGAAAAAGGATTCTGTCCAGCGTAACATCGGCCTCAATGTGAGATCCTCGGGGCTGAAAAGGATCATCGCGGCTCTCCTAGTTTACAATGTCAATCCTTCAAACTCTGATTCGCTGATGTTTTCTGGTCAAAGGGTACGCACTGGCAAGCCCCTTTTCGGGGCAGGTATCCCGAAAAGGCAACAATTTTCGAACTTCCTGGGCGAAAGAAAAAGAAAAAACTACGAAGTAATGGTACTTCTGCACGTTTGCGTGAGCTGGGGGTTACTCAGGACCCCGGTGAAGGAGAAAGGGGAAAGGATAATCTGTCTGTCACCGTTCGCAAGTTCTGATAGGAGAAGCTTTCGCCGAATTGAGGGCGCCCTTGTTTCGGGCCGTTTCTTCCAGTGACCGTTGGAGCGCTTTTGCTTGGTCCAATGTGCTCAGCCCTACCCAGCACCCAAACATGGCTTTTTTGTTCGGATGACCGGGGGGGGTTTGATACGTCTACCCGATTTCCCCGTTCGTCATCTATTATCTCCTCCCCAAACAAGGGGTACACCTTGAACTAGGAGGCTAATTGAGTTTCTTGATCCACCGGAGCCGCATAAGGCGAAGCTCATGCAAAGGGAAAAGCGTCAGACTGCAGGATGCTTCAACTGAGATCGGCTTTCCACAATCTTTGTAATCCAAACTCGGGGCTTTGCCTCCAGGGACATGGGTCAAGGAGTGTGACTTGAACTTTCCGAGGCGACATCACGAGAGGGGCTAGGCACCAAATTTCGGGTGTGAAAGATCAAAATGTTGTATTAAGATGGGCCCATGAGGGGTGAAGAAGAAGAAACGCGCAAATACAAGAATAAGCGTACAGCTAAAACACGAAAAATAGACTACGACGCGAGCCGCTGCCAAGTATGTAAGAGAGTCAAGGGGGCAGTTTCCCCCTGGCTAAGAAAGATAATCGCGCCGGACTCAACGACCAAATAGACGCATGTGCCCAGCTCGGCAAGACCTATGGCTAGGTTCACAGAATCGGCTCGCCCTTCGAGTTACGACCCCCAACTCAAGCTTCCCTCTTTGCGGATGTGGGCTCCTCCTTTAGGGAGGTGAACCGCCCCTGTTCCCGGTTGCTGGTTTCTTCGACTTCTTGCCCCTTTTCTTGTACGTAATGGGGAACCCAAACTCCCCAGGGCTGCTGCTCGTACTGGCTGGGACCCCGCCAAAGTAGTCATCCACAAAGGGATCACCACTCTCGTAAAAGTCGGCTGAAAAGTCATCCGAGGCCGCGGATGCTTCCGCGGTGAGGGCATCAATGTCCACTTCGCCAGTATTACCTGCCACCGTGCTAAAGGAAGACGACGCAGACTCAAAGCCATCTCCAGTGAAAGAACCCGTGTCGCTGGTCGCACGTCGAATCTCGTCCTGGACGAAAGACTCCTCAGACATCATGAGAGCGTAGAGTAACGACTCTTCTTCTGTCAAGTCACCCAACTCGCCGGGGCCAAACTTCGCTTTCAGCCACTGATTGCGCTCTGATTCCTGGTCGAGATCGTCGAGACCCGCACGATCTAGGCCCCCCTTGGACCGCTTCCGGCCTGAGGGGTGTGCGGCCGAGCCATAGGACCAAGATCGAATAAAGGCGCCAAAGGCAACGACGCCACACAACTTTGTCGGATCCGGATGTAGGCAAATGGATGTTGCAGCCGAGTATTGGTGGTTTCGTAGTGCTGGGTTGATATGGGCTAGATGGCGAGGTACCCGATTTCCCGATCTCGTGTTGATGGTTCGAATCGCCGCCTTGTTAGCAGAGAGTGGATCCCACGCCTGGACAAGGCCATCGCTGCCACCATGAACAAGATACAGAGCTGTCAGAGCTAGGGAGGAGACCTCAGGAGAGTCGGTGTGGATGAGCTTGACCAAAGACAGACTTGAACTACTGGGATCTCGGCCATTCCAGATCATTACAGTACCCTTGTCAGTGCCTACTGCTAAGAGCCGGGCTCTGTCGCCAGGTATCTCGGCATGGTCGGCTGTGGTGCTTGAGGACGCCGAGGCTTTTGAGTTGAGGGCAACAAGGGGGTCCTCAGACAGAGTTGAGAGAGCACAGTTGGACGTGTCCAGCGCTGATGATGTAATTCGAATAAGTGAATCGCAGCGAAGGGAAGCCGCAGTCATTGACCAAGTATCGGCTCCGGAAACGCGAGATTTTGCTGAATACTTGGTAGTGGTGCGTGGACCACCTTGCGAGAACGCCCTAGCATACCGTTGGACACGGGCAGGCTGATCTTTGCCATAACCGCAATCAATTACAAAGATGGCCTCACCAGCGTCATTACCATCATCGGCGGCAAAGTCCACCTCTAGTCGCCTTCGCATATCCCAACCTTGATAGGTATCTCGAAAGTGCATTGGCCGACGGCTGCTCCATTGACCGATACCAAGAGCCTCACTTTCCCAGTCTTCGGTGCTGAGATTCATGAAGTTGGAGGAAGAGCGAGGCCCTCTGAGGGTAGGTTCGGCTATCGGGCTGCCATTCTGATCATATTGAGACCGAGGCTTGCGGCGGGTAGACTCTAGAAGATGCCATTCAACGGATCTCCCAGACAACCACGCATTTCGAACCATATTCTCTTCGTCCACGGATCGGCCGACGGGCTCGGGGATGTCCTTGAGGTAAAAAACTTCACCCAGGGCATTGAGGGCAACAGCCCACACTCGGCCGGCAGCCCGTCGAGCAAATGTGTAGTTCTCGTCGACCTTCAGGGCAATGATGGGGACCCCGGGGCTCAGAGCCCACCGACATGCCATATCTCCATCCTGAAACCTTCGACGAGCGGTTTCACGACCCAGAGAATACGACGTCATAATGCCAGTGGTGGACCCGGTCATCATTCCAACCATCGTGTGGGTCAGCATAGGAACATTGCTATACTTGGCAATCCAGACACTTGAGATGGCTTCGTCCGCAGAGGGAGCAGGTACTTCGGCGAAAGCGGACGCTGGCTGAATGCCATGATCGACATATCTTGCACGGTGCCCAACACTGGGCCGGAAGTAAGGATATCCCCCCGGAAATCCTTCACCTACGATGAAGCCGTACGTCGGACTAACGTCCATGACATTCGGCAATCCCGCTGGGCCTTCCGCAACACCGTACAAGGGCAACGTCGGGAAAAGTTCCTCGACTTGAGCGAGGGTATGGACATCAGCAAGGCCCCATTTGTCGATTTTGCCTGTCATGGGATTGCTCATGGAGCCGACGCCAAGATCGGCACCGCCATGGATTACTTTTTGAGGGCCCTTCTGACTGGTGAAATCTGCGTAAATGTTGGTTACCACGCAGGGAATCCTCGAGTCATACGTCAAAACAGCATTGAACCTCTTTACGAGACGCCCGGAGCTGTCGACAGAGCCTGATGGGCGGCCGTTCACAAGGCCGCGAAGGAGCTGGCTGCGCAGGATATATTCACTTTGCCAGGTTGCATTGCCTGTCAAGCGCGTGAAATATCGCAGATTGCTGGGAGTGACGTCATTTCCTTGGTCCTCCCAGACCGGGTCAAAGTCGTCATCGGCAGCGAGGACCGACGACTTGTTGGAATACAGTCGCTGGAACGCTATTTTCCAAGCATGAGGGGTCTTGACTAATGTGTAGAACTGCTTCGAGACGAGAGCCATGGCGGCGTAGGAGTCGGGATGCAGATACGACAGGATATGGGTCAAGACCTCTACACAGGGAGAGGTGAGGGACTGGTCAGCAATAGAAACTCACAAGCTAGACCAGCATTGAATTCTCGCTCACCATTTGGGAAATCCGTAATCTTGGGCCCGTCAGGAGGGGCGTCGCCGACGCGTTTAATGACTTTGAAGCCTACGCGGCGTCTTGGAGTAGCGACTACGGGAACGAGAGCATTCTCATGTTCGGAGACGCGTTGTCCAAGAGCACGACGTTGTCCCCCCGGAGAGCGATCCACAACATTTAGTCTGCGAAGGCGTTCATTGAAATTCTCGATGTCGATGCCGCCAAGCCATGCTTCGCCAGAAACACCTGAGGCCGCATCAGAGGTAACGGATGGGCTTCGAGGGTTTGGGGAATGCAGCTGGGAAGCTGAGTCCGGGGTATGATTTGCCTGGAATCCATGATTGGGAGAGGAAGGAGAGGTCGCGCTAGTGCTCCGTGATGATGTCGTCGTCTGGGTTGAAGATTGATGGAAGACTTGTTGCATGAAGCTGAGAGTCGAACCTCTGCCAAGTATGAGCCGCGTACTGTGCAATCAAGAACTTCTTGCACAGTTGAGAAGGCGTCGAGGTCCTTTAAGGTCGAAGAGAACTGTTAGAGACGGAATGAACAAAGATAAAGGTTGAAGCTTCCGAGCTGTGGCTAAGAAGATGCTCCGGGAAAACTTTGAATCTATAGGAAGCTAGGTTTCCAATGAACCTGAGTTAGGGGGCCGTACGTGAGAGGTCATGTACAATAGTAGGAACCAAGGTGATGTTGTGTCAGGTCCGATTCAGACCTCGCGACGAAGGTTGGAAAATTCCGTCTCAGACGCCTCGGACCGTAATTTAACCGGGAGATTAGCTGAACAGAATCAGGAAGGTTCACGTTGAGTCATCGTTGCCATGATAATTTGACGCGACAAGTGAACCCGCCGATATTACCCACATTCTCCAGCTCCAGTCCTAACGAAACCCTGACAGCTACTTTGGAGTCAGCCATTGCGAGGAGAAAGGTGCACCGAATCGCTGCGAAATGCCCCTCTCAGATAATATGTAATTTTAGATTTATTTTCCTAAGATTTGTAAGAGTGCGATAGCTCGCGTATTTGGGCCTTAGTTGGGTGTTTTCTACATGGAAGTACTTCGTTGAACAGCTTAAGGGCTAGCACGTGCTGATAAGATAAGATCGAGTCAATCCCACAGAGCTGGATATGGCATTCTGCCACCTGCCCACCACTTCATTGCCACTCACCCCACCATTGATGTCGAGTTTCTTGGTTAAAAATTATTTACTAGCAGGCAAACTCCACGACCATCCCACCCAAATCGACGTAAGGCACCTCACCCCAAACTTCACCCTGGTTTTCTCACCTTGGCGACTGGTTTCCTATAAAATCCACCTGTGTACCAAATATTCTTCAGGCCAAATAAAACTTTCCCTAGATTATTCCGATAATATCTGCGATTATTCCGGCGTATTCGCATCGCGAACTTCAGGCCTTGTCAACCCTCACGACCGCAGGCAAAGCAACCCCGCCTCTTAACCTCTCTATTCTAACCGACCGAACATCAAACGCCCGTGTCGACGTCAACCTACAACCGCCGAGATGTCTTTAACAAACTGCCGTTTCTACGAGGAGAAGTATCCGGAGATCGATAGCTTCGTCATGGTTAATGTGAAGCAGGTATGACAAGACACCAGCAAACACAAAGCCAACATCCAATCAAAGCTCCTAATGCCCTAACCACTTGAGATATACAGATTGCCGAGATGGGCGCCTACGTAAAACTCCTCGAGTACGACAACATCGATGGCATGATTCTCCTCTCCGAACTTTCGAGGCGACGCATTCGGAGTATCCAGAAGCTCATCCGCGTGGGTCGCAACGAAGTCGTAGTGGTTCTTCGAGTTGACAAAGAGAAGGGTTAGTGCACCTCCCGCCCAGCACCCAGCCAGCCAATACTGAGCCGGTTGCCGCTCGCTCGCCCGCCTTTCCCACTGCAGTATAGCAGCTGACCGGGGTATATTCTGTGATAGGATACATTGATCTTTCCAAGCGCCGAGTCTCCACTGAGGATGTCATAAAATGCGAAGAGCGATACAACAAGGGCAAGATGGTGCACTCCATCATGCGCCATGTCGCCGAGAAGACCGAGACCCCCATCGAGGATCTCTACAAGGCCATCGGCTGGCCTCTGAACAAGAAATATGGCCATGCTATCGATGCTTTCAAGATCTCGATAACGTGAGTACAACAACACAACATTCGAGTGTCTCTTCCGGACGTGCTTGTTAACATCCCCCTCCTCCACACAGGAACCCCGACGTATGGAATGACATCACCTTCCCTAGCAACGCTGTAAAGGAGGAGCTCTTGTCCTATATTGGAAAGCGCCTTACTCCTCAACCAACCAAGGTCCGAGCCGACGTCGAGGTTACCTGCTTCGGGTACGATGGAATCGACGCGATCAAGACGGCACTTTCTCAAGCCGAGGCACGCGACACCCCCGAGACGCAGGTCAAGGTTCGCCTGGTATCACCGCCTCTATACGTTATGACCAGCACTTGCTTGGATAAGAACGAGGGTATCAAGCGACTGGAGGAGGCCATCGTCGATGTCCGGACCAGCATCGAGGCTGCGGGAGGAAAGTTGGAGGTGAAGATGGAGCCCAAGGCCGTTACCGAGAGCGACGACGCCGAGCTGCAAGCGCTTATGGAGAAGAGGGAGAGGGAGAATGCGGAGGTTAGCGGAGATGAGAGTGTCAGCGAAAGCGACGACAATGCGCCTGATGCGATTTAATCCATATCCGGAAAAACTCGAGAGAAGCGAAAACGCATTTGATAGGGGCCACGCCCGAAGCATGGCAGCGGTTCCTGATTCTGTAATGTCCTGGCACCATATACATGGGGGGATTGCATGGCCAAAAGGAAAAGGGGGGGTTATATAACAGGGCAGGCGGTTCGGTTGCACATGTGCTCACAGCAAGGGGATCGCTGAATGAGGAAGAATTATGGGGGATCGTGTCCTCTGGCATAGCATTGTTCCTGGAGGTTGTCGGCTAAAAGTGCTCTGAATGTTTTGTGGTATGGCGCAGGCCCAGTTTTTGTTAAAAAGTCAATGGCGGATTTTCATGGTTATCCTCTTTCCGAACTGGTGTGAGCTAAACGGGGAGAGCATCTTCCGAATAGGTTATGCAACGGATGCTTGTCCATTCTGGTTTTAATGTTCGTGACTTGATGGTAGAAGCGGGCGTGTGTTTCCTCTCAACTTAAGCCGCAAAACGCCACAAGCACCCTTGAATTACACACTGTCTACCGAACAGCCAATTTACCCTAGTCCACAGTTAATTCTTCTGTTTACACTATGTGGCGCAAAGGTTGGATGTGGCGTGACCTCTTCCTGCAGGAACTATTGCAGTTGCTCCCGACTTCAATGTTCAAGAAAATATCCACGACTGGATCCCAATGCACCGCTAGATCAGGTCTCAAGGCACCTCATGGGTTGGAACGCTAGACCCATATCCCCGAAGGCCAATTTCACCCGAGCCCTAACATAGGTCCTCCATGGCAGCGTCGTCGGCATGGAGGAGCCGCGGCCCCTTCCTCCTGGACTTCTCGCGACGACTCGTAAGCTGGGCGACTTGGATTCCGGTTGCCATTTGCTTTAATGCATTTGTCGCCGAGGTCACGTTTATAAAGGGGGGGTCTATGTACCCGTTTCTGAACGGGGACAAAGATTCTACCCTGCGGAGTGACGTTTGCCTCAATTGGAAGCTTTATCCCCACCTCGGGCTCTCGAGGGGCATGATAGTCACGTTCAAGTATGCTAGATTCTGTTCCAATTTGAGACCATCATTCCACGATGCCCCTTTCTCTAGTCGATCCATTGGCTAACTCGAACGCTTCCAATGTCACAGATCACCCCTCGATCCCGACAAGATTGCCGTGAAGCGGATCGTCGGCCTCGAAGGAGACCTCGTCTGGTCGCGTCATGCGCAACACTACGATGCGATACGTGTGCCGAAGGGCCACATATGGGTAGAAGGCGATGCGGGTAACGACCGAGAATCTCTCGATAGCAATGCTTATGGACCCATCTCCGTTCGACTGGTAACGGGCCGGTTAACGCATATATTATACCCATGGAAGAAGTTTGGAAAGATTAAGTGGTGGGAGTATCGCCTAAGGACGGGACCGGAATATAGGAGGCCGTGGGGCCACTGAGTTGTATGGTGTATGGACTGGTTATCTTTCCTGATCATGCTCGAATGGTTGTGTGTATATTCAACTGTGGTTATTATAGACTGGAAAAGGCTCCTACGGTTTGCTTATAGACTAGGACATGTCATGAATCAAATTATGCCCTCCTGCTTTGTGTGAATTCTAGATTCTAAGGCTATATTGAGTTTATTTTCCCTTCTCTCTACAGGCTCTGCAGGTGAGGCCTGTTTCTTATTAACCCTCCTCATCAAACCGGACCCTTCGGATCCTGGATGTATGAAGAGGTGGTTTTCTACTTCGTAGAGTGGTCACAATCACAAACCCCTTATCTGTCATACTCTACTCATACAGTTGGGGAACTGTGAAATGTATCCCACCTAATACCCGATTTATATTTTAAAATAAGTCCAATCCGCAGATACGGGACAAAATTCGTCAATTGATAGTCTCGACTCGCCGCTGGGCCTGGACCGTACTTGAATTCCCGTCTCATTCGACTGGTTGAACGGAGCACAGTGCTTCGGGCACGGACCAGTCCGACTCGGGCAACCACGGTCGACACTCACAGGCGACAATTTTTTTTTCCTCCTTCATCAAATCGTGTGGACTTATCAACGCTCAGCATTATTACACCTCACGCACCCCCCCAATATCCTGACCGCGACCTCGCCTTCCCGACTGGGCAGCTAGCCGGTTGCTAGGACGAGACGGCCGTCTCGCGCGTGCCACAGACGATCGTTACTTTTCCAGAAAATAAAAACAGCCGAAAAGGACAACTTTGCCCGCCGTCTTCCGCGGACAACCTGCGATGTCCTTTGCGAGCCAGGTGCCCAACTCTACTTCGACCACGACGACGACGACCACAACGACCACCCAATTAGTGGTGGATCCGAACCTTAGCCCGATCCCAGTCTCTCAATCGGTCGCTGGCTCGCAAGCGACAGCTGCTCTCCTCTCGGTGGTGGATGACCATGCGGCGAGAACGCGTGCGCTGCAGGATATTAGCTTCGGGGGCCATTCCATCGGTCATAATATGACGGGCGGCCAAGACGTCGAGTCCGAGGGGCGGCCGCCTTACACTCACGTAAGGATTTCCTCCATTTCCAGCGATTGCAGGGCGGGTTCGCTTTGTATCGGGACATCCGGGTTACGAAATGTCGAGATTACTGACTTGACTTCTCTGCAGGCTATGTTGGCGGGAGGTATTGGCGGCTGTACCGGAGACTTGTTAATGCACTCTCTCGATACCGTAAAGACACGGCAACAGGGCGATCCACATATCCCACCCAAGTATACATCGCTTGGCTCGTCCTACTACAAGATATGGCAACAGGAAGGATTACGAAGAGGCCTGTACGGAGGATGGATTCCTGCTGCCCTCGGTTCTTTCCCCGGTACTGTCATGTTCTTCGGCACATACGAGTGGAGCAAGCGATTCCTCATAGATCACGGTGTCCAGCAACATATCTCCTATCTCGCAGCCGGTATGCATTATCCCGCGGTATAGAGCCCTGACATCATCCGACTGCATAGCTGACTTTGGTTTCCGCAGGATTTCTTGGCGACCTTGCTGCATCGATCGTCTATGTCCCATCCGAAGTTCTCAAAACTCGCCTCCAATTGCAGGGTCGATATAACAATCCTTACTTCCATTCGGGCTACAACTACCGCGGAACCATGGATGCGGCGAGAACAATTGTTCGCAACGAAGGGTTTTCTGCCTTGTTCTACGGCTACAAGGCCACCCTCTGCCGAGACCTCCCCTTCTCTGCGCTTCAGTTCATGTTCTGGGAACAATTCCACGCCTGGGCGAGACAATACAAGCAAAGTCGAGATATCGGCGCTCCCCTCGAACTTTTGACTGGCGCCACAGCGGGTGGCCTCGCCGGCGTCATCACTTGCCCCTTAGACGTAGTCAAGACGAGACTACAGACTCAACTCAACCCTAATATTCCCGAGCAACCACCCATCCCGATGCAAGGAGTCCATGCACCCACCAATACTCAGAAGCGCTCTATTTCCACGTCCTCGCCTTCCACCCATACGCCTCGACCGGGCGCGATCAACCTCCAGACTTCTTCTGTTTTCGCCGGGCTCCGCGTAATATACCAGACCGAAGGCATAGGCGGATGGTTCAGAGGTGTTGGCCCACGTGGCGTGTGGACGTTCATCCAGAGCGGTTGCATGCTTTTCTTGTACCAACGATTATTACGACAACTACAGGTCTGGATGCCGGACGAGGAAACCGCGCTATAAAAGCAGCGCTCCTCTGGCTCGGCCAATCTAGACGTCCTCCCATTCTCCTCTTCTTTTTTTCCCCTCGTGTGTTGTTTTGCTCGACGACCACCTAGAGTCTTTATCGACATAGTCTGGAGCGATAGACTTGTGTATTAGTATGCATCTGATGTTGTACATGTCCAAAGAAGGATATTTTTTTGGGTGTTGGAGTTTGGTAGACAAGAGTTGAGGACATAGACCATGGGTCTTCCCTTTATTTCTCTTTGTTTTGCAATTTTGGGAAGAGATGTTATAGACTTTATATTTAAAATTCTCCAATGAAAAAATATATATTGTAAATCAAAAACTCATCAACTCGATCATGCAAAAGTAGAATGACAGTTGTTCCTGGCATCTGGAAACTGCCTTGACTTTGTCGATGGACTCGGTCATGGTGGGGGCGGGGATTGGTGGTTGAGGAAGGAGCTTGGATCACTTTCTCACTTCGCGTGCATCGTCAGAGTCGCGACAACTGTAAAATCTTCCCTTCATCCCTTCCTCAAAAGCAATTGAACAGCAGCACAGCACTCGCAAACTTTCAGCAATCGTGTCTCACATCTCAGTCTCCCACACTTTTTCCGCTTCCCTCAGATTCCAATCACAATGGATCTAGAAAGAGAAATCACCCCCAAAAGGGAACAAACCCCAACCAACCCTCCCCTCTCCTCCATCCCCCAGAAACGCCCCCACGACGAAGCCCACGCCCCAAGTGTCCCCTCGCCGCTCAATCCCGAAGTAAAACCCTCCAAGGTCCCAACGCCGGCGACAGACGAGATGGCCCCGCGGGACAAGCCAGCCAGGACGAAGAAGGAGTCCGCGAAGAAGCGCGAATCCAAGGGCATCGACGGCGGGAGCAGTCGCGCGACGCCGGATCCGAAGCTCGCGCAGACGGTGGTGGTGGACCCGAATACGTGCTCGCCGCTGAGATACAAGTTGGCGCCGCCGCGGCCTTCGGATTTCGAGCCGCCTAAGGGGCCTGTGTTTACGCCGCATCATGAGCTTGTGAAGCAGGATAGGAAGAAGGTTCAGTTTTACGAGACGTCGGATCAGTAAGTTTGGGGGGGAATGCCCAACTCTGTGCGTGATCATTGTTTTAGTAAGTGGTATACTAACACTGCGCTTCCCTTTCTCAAGTGTCTACAATAAGAAGAACTTTCACTACACGCACTGCATTGCGGACCCTGCGTTCCCCTCGTCCTTTTACTATCGCCAGACCGAACCCGAGCCTCTGGGACCGCATATCAGCTTCGAAGATGCCGCGACGCACATGTACTTCGACGATACCGGCCACCACATCACTACCGATAAAGGGTTCCGCATGGCGAGAGCCAACGTCGCTGTCCGTGAAGGCCGTTGGTACTGGGAGTGCAAGATTACCAACGGCATTGTGAAGACGAAGAAGGGCGAACCGAATACTTCGAATGGCCACGTGCGAATTGGATTCGCGAGGCGCGAGGCATCCCTAGATGCGCCCGTTGGATTCGATGCCTATAGCTACGGCATCAGGGACAAGCAGGGCCACAAGGTGCACATGTCGCGTCCGAAGTCGTTCTTCCCTCCGGACGAGGAGATTTGCGAAGGGGACGTCATCGGCCTCGAGATTAAGCTACCTTCGGAACAGCTTCAGCGCAAGGTCCTAGCAGGTGACTATAACCCCGTCGTGGACGACCCGGACGAGGAGCCAGACCCGTTCGCGCCAGCTCCGAATATCGTCAGGGACCGCATTCCCATCCGATTCAAGTCGCATCTCTACTTTGAAAAGATCGACTACCACACCACTAAGGACCTCGAAGACCTCATGAACCCCAGTCCGGCTGTATCGGGCCCTTCTATACCACCCAACCCTAACCACCCCGCTCCGGCGCTACGCACCCTACCGGGCTCCTACATCAAAGTCTACAAAAACGGTGTCCTGGTGGGCACCCCCTTCGAGGACCTCCTCGCCTTCCTCCCACCGGCGTCGAAACCGCAATCTCAGCCCGGCGCGCGCGAGGGCCTCGACGACGGTATGCTCGGCTACTACCCCGCCGTGAGCGTGTTCCGCATGGGCGCCGCCGAGGTCAACTTTGGCCCCAAATTCTGGTACCCACCCCCGGGTTACCAAGGCGCGGGCGACGACGAGGACGAGGTCGACATGGTGGGGGTCGAGAACGATGACGGCAAGGCCACGAACGGGCGCGAGGTGCGACCGAGGTTGAATCGGCTGCGTCCCGTGTCGCAGCGGTATGCGGAGCAGGTTGTTGAAGATGTCATTTATGACATTGTTGACGAGGTGGACTTTTGGTTGCAGGATGGTGGTCCGAGGAATGTGCCCAAGGGTGGAGAGGGGAAAGTTGGTAGTGTTGCTGTGGTGCCTGAGCAGGAGGAGATTAAGGAGCTTGTTCAGGACGATTAGAACCTTGAGACTGGTGATATGTTGATTTTATGGATGGACGATGTTTGTGTCGGACAGATATTGAGATACCCGGAAATCGATGATAAAATGGAGTGCTTTACGGGAAAGAGAGAGAGATACGATACGAGAGGCGAAGCTATAAGAATATGGGATTCCAGAGTGAACTAGCTAGCTATGTAAAGTTATCCAAACATGCTATTACACAGGTAGAAACCAAATACCCAACGAACCTATACAAGGTGTGCCATACTTCTCCCACACATGTTGCCTTTGCTTATTATCTCATTATCCATGTCCCGAAAAATAAGGTATCCGGTTTCATTAACATCGTCAACCATATCAACTTTAAAAATCCTCCCTTGTTTAGTTCCCAATCCGAGCAGGTCCCTGAGATGGGACCGTTGCAGGCTCATCGTCCGGTTCCGTCACAACCGGAACAGGGTTCAGAGTGTGTGACCCAGAGCCCCCCGCACGCGACGATTCGCCCTCGCCCTCGCGGACCTCCTCGACGCTCAGCCTGTCCACATCTCCTCCCTTCTTTGATCCTTCGGCGGCTTCTTTCTTGAGGCGCTCTTCCCTGCCGCGCTTATAGCAGTACCAGAGCACGAAGAGGAGTACTACGTCCCCATTAGTTAGCTTCTATCGTCATACAGGCCGTCATTGGGTTCCACGGGTGAGGGGGCAAAAAAGAAAAAAGCTTACAGAACACAGCAACGCTCCACAGCAGATTCGTCCCGATAAACGCGGGGAACCTCAACTTCAACGCGTTGACAATCGACCTCAACATGCCCGCAATGGCTCCCGGCTTCGTCACCATCTCCTGCAACCCTTTGACAGTCAACAGACTCATAGCCGCATCCTTCAGTCCTCCGCCCTCGACAATCACCTCCTTGCCCTGGGCAGCCGCCGCCGCCTTGAGTACATCGGGGGCCAGGGAAGCGGTTATCTTATCGGGCATCTGCATGACGAGCTTCTGCAGCGACGAAGGCAGCTTCTCGAACGAGCGATCGAGCAGCCCGTCGCGGTCCTCGATTAGAGATACGAGGTCGCTATACGCCGTCGGCACGCCATTCGCCAGATCCTTGAGCACCTGCGTAAAGCGCTTCGCTAGATTCGCTACATCGGGCGTGAGGGAGACGACGCGGTCGGAGCTATCGGTCGTGAGGTGAAGACTTCGCAGGATGCGACTAATATCCCGCTCTTCGCGATCCACTTCAGCTTTCGAGGCATCCGCCGGCGGCGCCAACGTAGGGCCCTGCTTCTTCTTCTGCTGACCGAAGAAGGGAATAACTGAGAACCGCTTCTTCTTGTCCTTGTCCTTCTCCTTCTCTTTGCCCTTGTCCTTATCCCCCTCGTCCGCGACTGCGGCCGATCCTACAGAGCTGTCGGAGATCTCTCCCGAGCGACGGCTGAAATCGTCCGAATCCCATGTGATTTCGGGCGTCTTGATGCGAGGGGGCAGAGGCGGCGCGGGGCCTTCGTCGGAGGCGAGCGACTCGAGGAAGCTCTCGTCGTCGGGTTCGAGGACGGGGCTGTGGATGATTTCTTCTTTGGCTTTGCCTTTGTCTTCTTTCTTCTCGTCCTTTTCGGCCTTGTGCTTCTTGTATTTTTTGTAGGCGAAGTATTCGAGCATCGTGGCGGGGCGGTTCGAACGAAGAGCGGTCCGGTGCGGTGAGGGTTGGCGAGGATATTTGTTGAGGAGGGGGATGGATGTGGGAGATGGGACCTAAGAAAAGGCGGAGGATATGTATCAAGTTGGTGATTGGCAATCGGTGCCTCTAAGAATGACCGGGGAAGTAAATGTGGAAAGGTGATTCGATGAAGATGCTCGATTGTTGCTTGATGCGGGCTTAAGAATGGAAGACGGAACTAGGGAATCTAATTGAAGATAATGTTTGCGCAGGCAACCGAACTGGAGGCCGCCACTTGAACTCTATCCATGATGTCACGAGCGCCATCGCAGCCTCAGCTGAACATGGGCGTAACAAGGCCCCTGAAACTAACTCCGAAAGATACCAATACCAGGCGATCTCCGATTGACCAATTGATCAAATATCAAGCCAGTCAATCATCATTTACCAGCGCAAATCTCACACAAAATTGTGTACGAGGCCATGATTACTTCATGACTCCTTGCAATACTTTGACTCCGCCACCATGACCGCACAACTTATTCGAAATTATATCAATTCTCAAGAAGTCGAGTCTTGAGGGGTATCACTGAATTTTTGTCTTTTGCTCCTTTTTTACAGGCCGTCCCGTCCCGTCCCGTCCTTTCCTCATTTTTTTCTTTTTCTTTTGTTCTTCCCTTAATTTTCGTCCATCGTCGAATCGTCATTTTGCTCGACCTCCTCCTCTTGCGCATTATTGAATATGTCGCTCGCGAGAGTATTGCTCTTCCTGCCCCTTCCTCTCGCTTGCCTGTACGTTTTCGTAGAAGTAACTGCCCTCTCACCGACGAATCGGTTCCCCTCCCAGCCCTTATCACACTTCGGACATGTCCTGGCTCGTCTACTTCTCCAATATCGCTCTTCACAAATATCGTGAAGTCTCGCCAGACAATCCCTCTCGTTGCATCTCTGTCCGTAGGTGACGATCTCCTTGCACGCCTCGCACATCTTGATGCGCTGCCACTCATCAGCTGGCGCATCCGCGTCATTGTACGTATCGAGCAGCCAGGTTCTCAGCTCCATGAGTGCGCGGGGCGCAACGCTGTAGAAACCCTCGTGGCTCTTCTCAAGCCAACCGCCCGCCACGAGCTCTTCCATGACCCTATTGACGTCGCTGTGCCGTAAGCCCTTGTCCGTAGAGACGGCCTGGGACTCCTCGCCGTCGACGAGGCTGACGTTGGGATTGTTCGCGTTTCGGGGCGGTCGGCTTAGCGATATGGCCTCCTGTATCGTCACGCACATCTTCTCCATGCGCGGCGTATTGTACGTGTCGAAAATGGCGTCGAGCACGCGCTTGATAAAGGAAATCTCGTCGGCCGTGAACGTCGTGGCGAGCTGCGTGGCGGGGTCCGACGCCGTGTTCACGAGGGCCCACACGCGCGTCTTATTGCCCTGATGCACCGTGCTGCGAACCTGGTAATCGAAGTGCGAAACGGCCTCGGAGGCGATGTTGATGAAGTAGTCGAAGTCTCCCTGCGTGATGTGGTCGGGCTTGACGTCCTCGACTCCCGAGGCAGTTTGGATGGCGGCGATGATTTCCTGCCCGTCTCGGAAGGTGACAAACCCACGGCCCATGAGGGCTTGGAGGAAGGCCCTGTTGGTGTCGTTGTATTCGTAGTCTACCTCCATGATGAGAGAGGTCTTGGGCGGGTCGGGAATGGGGAGACGAATCGAAAAAATCGAAGGATAGCCAGGGTGTCAATGAACCCAAGGCGGGCGTGGCAGTTCACTTTGGTTGTTCTTCGACGCGTTCCTGCTTCTGGGTGGCGGGGCAAATCCAGAACACAAGCACAGTTGATTGCATCAGTGCAACACCAGCGGTATGTGCACTGCACCGTATCGAGCGGTATCTGCACGGTATGGATGACACGTACAGCCCTATTTAAACCTTCTCAAACAGCAATTAATCACACTATGTCTCTCCCACGGCCGCAGCTGGCTCTCTCCGTCCTCCAGATTGAGGGATTGCAGGCATAGCTAGATTTTGTCCATACCATCGATGTCCTCGATTCTAATGCCGACTGTCAAAATTGATCAATTGATATTTCTACCTTCCCACGGGACGCACTAGGGTGGACGTCGCTATTAGGGTTAGGCACTCGTGGGCCAGTTCCCCGTGAAAGCCCGCGGCTACGCCCATGACTCCTCCTATTGTGATTGTGATTGCGACTGCGCTTGGACCTTATATGAATCTCGAGAAGTCTGATACACCTGGTAATGAAGGAATTGAAGTGAGCGGCCAAGGAATCGCAGTTAGCCTTTTTCTCGGAGCAGAGAATATCAATGAGTCTGTAATAGGCCCCCATTCCTGCATCTCGGTCATATGCCTTAATGGCCTCACAAAAGGCCTTGAATGGGGCCTCTCCCTGGACCTTCGCACATCCGAGTTCCGTCATGGTGTAATAGTGGTCCTGGACCTTCCTCATCCACCCATTGAGCGAGGTCCTCCTCAAATTCCGAGCCAGTAGCCGGTCCCATTCCATCTCAAGACTGAACTTTGTGTGCGAGAGGTCGCCTATGAGTCTTGCTTTGAGCTTTCCGATCAACGACCCTATTGTCTCGGACTGGGACAGTATAATCCCAATCTTCGGACTGATGGTGTCGACCACAGCAATCATAAAGCAAGCCATCTTCGCCTTATATTCAAAGAAGTCTTCACGCTTTTGCTGGTAGATTTCGTGCTTCAGTCCTAGGCGCTCGATTCCACCACAGGAGGTGACGTCCGTCGTCCCCGGCTCAGTCGGAGGACTTATCCTGGGTTTTCTACCGTAGTCGTCTGCCGTTATGTCATCGTCGAAAGCGATGTAGTCGGCGACGAGGCACCCGAAAGCCAGCGTCCGAACCTAGAACCCACAAATGGCCAGTCTCTTGCAGTGGTCAGGATGACCGGTCCTCGGGGATGATATCCCACTCGAAGGCATCCATTGATTCGAATCCAGCCCGTTTTGGCCGACCATCTTCCTGCTCAGCCGAGACCATCGCCTGCAGGCTGCGAGAGACATCTAGAGACGAGCTTAGAGCAAATAATGATGGCCGATGGCCCGGCCAGCCCCCAAGCGAGGCTGCTGGGGCGAAGATGAAGGGAGACGAGACGGAGGGAACCAGCACCATCGCCAAAATAAGGAATAAAACGCAATGACCACCAGTCCTGTGTGTGCTCAAGTCTGGTCATCCATTGCCGTCCTCTATGAAGGCGCTGCGGGCTCTTCCCCTTTGCAGTTGATCATCACGGTTATCGCCGACTCTTGGCGTGCTACCGATACCCAGCACCGGGGAGCTTAGGGAGGGAACGGCGCGGAATATATCGATGTTGACCTCGAGGGCTCATGGGATCTCATTCCAGCCAACATCTAGGGAGGACTAGCATACTTGACGGGATTTGGATTCACACATCTGTAAAACTTCTTGATATAGAACTTTACATAATAAAGACACACTTTGGCGTGTCTAATATGTATAATTGTAAAATCGTAACTGCAGATGTTGATGATTGTTTTTTTTTTTTTTTTTTTTTTTTTGGCTCTTTGAGGAGAGGCACAATTGAAGAGAGCTCTTGATGACTAAGCAGCAACATCATCTCAACCACGGCGAAAATGCCAGGGGAGGAACAATAATAAAAGAAAGGGCAAAACAACCTGCCAAAATCAATGAGAGCAATAACGATGTCTCTGTTGCTAAAGGCTTTCTAAAAGTCCCAGTTTCAAGTCGCGAAAATAATGTGAAGACTGCTGATTTCCCCCCCAGATTGGCTTTGTCTTAGCATCAGGAACACACAGTAGCCCTCACTTCAAAGAACCCACATCTCAAGCCAACATCTCGAGCCAGACTCACATCTCATTCCCGACTCATCAAGGACCTTAGCATTAGTTGGCTTCCCACACACCCCCGGGCTACCTGCATTTTATTAACCTTGGAAACCTTGGGGAACTATATATATATATATAGCGGTACCCGTGCTGCTAGTAGATTGCTAGTTCGCTGGTGCCATCCTCATCAAGTGCTCAAGTAAGAGCTCCCGAAACGTGTCTAGTTTCGCAGATACTACGCCACCCGCGTTTATCAGACATCTCATTCTCCGGCGATCCCACCTCGCATCGACTCAGCCCTCACCTTTTCTACTCCCGGATTGAGCCAGGGAAACAAAGACCGGAGTCGCCTCACCTCCGAGTCCGGGCCTAAATCCCTGGGCCGCAACCATGGCTGGCCAAGTGGAATATCACGTCCTCGAAATCCGTCGAAGCGATGGCTGCGACACCGGTCCTGGATATTGGCCCATAGTCGAACCCGCCAAGGCTCCCAAGAAGACAACCAAAGATGGGCTTGAGAAGGTGACGAGGGCGAAGCCACAAATGGTCCGTCTCGAGGCGGACGACCCGCGATTTGTTGAATGGAGGGTAAAGCTGGGTATTTTACTCAAGCAAGAGATATCCCCAGAACCGCACGGTACGTTCGTCATGGGATGAGTTGATCGCAACATATGCTGACCCAAGGCATTTCTCCGGTATAGAAGGATTACCGTGGTATGTAGAATTCCCACGGGGATACTGGTTATACGAGAGATCCAAGGTCCTCTGGGTTTCCGGATACCCGAACAAGAGCAAGCTATTTAGAACGCCCCAAGAGTTTGGCCTTCATCTTCTTTGGCTCCTTGGAAATTCTGACGACCGGAAGGACTGCTGTTGTATCCATTGCAATATCCTCCCAGTTGCGAAGGGTGCTACGGGCGCCGACGATGAGCTTGTCGTTGTGAAACCAAAGACCACTGCCCAACCTCGTGGAGCTCCCACGGCTACTACGGCGACGAAAGCTGCACCCGCACCAGCTCCGGCCACCACCGCTGTATCTAGTGTCCCTGCCCAACCCACCCCACTATCCCAAGTAGATGGTGCGGTATCGAGGGCGCCTTCCGTCACAGCGTCTCTCGCCGCTGCCCCCGCCCACGGCACTCCCCAGCAAGGCGTGGCCAACACTGCACCCGGACGTCCTCCGCCCTCTACAGCTCCTGCTCAACCGGCAGTGACGCAGGCGACCGTCACTCCCGTGGCGAGCCTGGCCGTGCAGGGGGCCGCCCAACAAGCCAAGGAGACGATATCCCTCCTCTTCCGGACAGGAGAACTGGTCTGGTTTACGAACGGCCAGAATTGGAGACTGGGTCTCATAGTACAATCAAACGGCGGAACGCATCAAGTCGTACCCATCGCTCACGGGATGATCATACAGCCACCCGTCAGTAGAACTGACAAGGACTTGCGGCCTTTCTACGCCTTCACTGTGCCTCCTCCTATGCGAGAAGACCTAAAGGGCCGTAGCTACGATGAGATACCGTGGGGCGAATTCATAAAAGGTCTAGCGGCCGGTCCCAACCCTAAGGGGGAGTTGAGCGTCCTGGTTCTCGATGCGTCGAAGCTGGCTGCACTTAAGATTGACCAGTCCTACTCTCTTTTCACGAAGTTGTCTCAGAACGATATGCCCGCCTACTGGGGTGTCTTCCTCGGCGCAGAACGCATCGAGATTGGTGACACCTTGCGGGTTGCCGCCCCGCAAAACTACGCACACGAACCCGGCGTCTATCTAGGGCTCGAAGCAATCGTCCTCCAGCCAGGCCAGGGTGTTCTCTACGGGGGAACGCTCTACCAATTGAAGGAGGGACCCACCGGACAAGGCGGGGTGGGCGAGAGCATCCACGAACAGGGCCTACCACGCGCCCTACGCGAGGAAGCCGTCTGGCGCAAGAGCGTAGCCCCGGATGTGCCCGTGGACTACAGATATCTCCAACCGAACGCGTGGTTCCGCGAACAAGATGTCAAGGGCCGATTTTACCCGACTCATCGTCTCGCGCCGATCATGAACCCGCAACTCTTTACGGACGCCGTGCAATCTCGGAACTTGGCGCAGGCGTACCCGGCGCTTAACGGACGTTTGGACGCGGCGGCGGGGGCGGCGAAGATTAGCACTCGGAAAGCGAACCGGGTGGAGACGGCGGGACCCTCGATTCCTCACGGCATCAGGTTTGCCTTTGAGCCGTATGTGCAGGAGGAGGTTTCTGCCGGTGTTGGCGGGGTGGCGGCCGATGCTCGTGTTGGTGGCTCTCAGTGATTGTGGGAAGAAAAAAAAAAGAGAAGGGGGGATTTCAAACTTGCGAGACGTTGTCGGGCTGTTGGACTTTGCCAAGTCGTCGTTATCTCACAACAGAAACGGAGAGGCATCAGGCCATACATCCAGGATGTGTTGTTACCTGTATGATAATTGAATTTACGAAGGGTTCTCGGATATCTCGTCGTCGATGTTGCAGTTTAAACTGGTGATTGTTGATTCGCGTTCGCGGTTGACTACGGAGGTGCAAAACGGTATGCGATGAGCCGTTTTCTCTACCCTATATCGGATCCAACACACACACACACACACATCATTATACTACGACTGTAATATCGCGACTGGCAATTGACATCGCATCGCAAGAAGTGCCGAAGGGGCTTCCTCCCCCACCGGGGAGATAGAAAGTAGCATTCCGCAAAACACAGAAATTTAAGCAGGGTGCCCCCAGTTCCCCGGTATTACGAACCCCCTCTCGCTACATCTCATTACTTCAGATCCTCAGTCCACTTTCCGAGGCTTTTATAGACAATTCTAAGCGTGTGGGGGGCAGGAATGAAGACAGAGGGACTACGAAGTAATACGAAGAGATGTTTGAGAAGGAAGCCGAACCTTGTTCGACGAAGGATTGACAACGATCCCTCGTTCACCAGAGTCGGAGATGATTATGATTGCTGGCGTTGGCCCCTGTTTTATAGATTTAAAACTGATTACGAGAGCTGGGTCGCATTCTGTGTAGGAGTCTTGCTTTTCCTTTTAAGACAAGCGCCGTAGGCGATAGGGTTGTCGTCAGGGGGTATCATGGATGATGGCGTTTCTGATGAGCGGACGCGCAGGAAAAACTTGCTTCTTTGAGAAATCACCCCCGAATCCGCCGTATAACAGACGAGTTACATTCAAGTTCTGAGACAAAGAAATGCAACTTTCGGAGCCCACGCCACATTCGCCATCGGCCGCCCGTAATTCTAGTGTAATCTTACTATCCTAGGGGGTTAGTTGAGTTACAGAGGACGCCGGGGACACGGCTTTTATTCCCCGCGTAGGATTGGGATGAGACCGGGGAGCTTTTCGGAGCAGGGGGCTACGTTTCTAGGCGGGGGTTGCTCGGAGCATCTCTCTTTGCTTCCCGTTCCTTTTTGAAGCTTGGACAAGGGAAGAAAGAGAAAAAAAAAAAAAAAAAAAAAAAAAAAAAAAAAGGTAATGGTGCCTTTTGACATCTCATTTTTCACATGCCATTTTCCCTTCGCGGACCGTGGTTCTCTCCTTATGGAGTACTTCGTATCTGTTGATGCAAGTTGTCGGACGTATTCTTGGTATCATTGGTGTTTTTTGATATCTCGAGACCAGTGCCGACTTCCGGGAGGGATCAGGGATCAAGTCGTCCAGGATTCATTCTCGCCTCATCGTCAAATTCAAGAAGGAGTCCCGAACTTCTTCACTCGTCGATGCCTCGTCAGCTCTTCACAAAGTGCGGCCGAGATTTAACATTCGCTGTCTCGACGAATCAGCTGTCGAGAAAGTGATATATCAATCGTTCCTGGTTCAAGAACGCCCGCCAGCCACGGCGATGAACGGTGGTCTTCATCACGGAACATTCATTTCGGATGTTCCGGGGTTTAAAAAAAATCCTGTTTACCCTTGTCTCTGCTTCTGAAAGCGCACGATGTTATTAATCCGATGAACCAAGTTGATCCCCAACAGACTGAGCAGAGGGGGAAGAAAAAAAAAGAAAGGAAAGACAAAGCCACCGAAATGGAGGGCTGACATCAAGGCGATCCTGGCAGAACGCAGAACCGGGTGGTCGGGATCCTTGATTTGCACACACTGAACGGCGATGAAGTATTTCGTACCGGCTACGAAGTACACTCGTTTGACAGCATTGATGAAGGCTGAATCGACTCGCTGGGCGTAAAGTAGGCGAGCCAGGCGGCCCCGATCAGCCCTTGGCTAGCGCGAAGAGTCAAACCAGGCGGGCTTGAAGAGCGGTGAAAGCTTGAGGTCCGCCTAGCTGTCCGCTGTCCGCTGCCCCCTATCCGGTGGTTGAGAAAAAAGCAACGAAGAAAGCCGACCTGGAGCTGGGATATCGAAATTGATTGATAAATCTGTTCCTGTGGCGCTGTTTTCGGGTCGCCGAGGGAGTAGTGTATGCGCCAGCCAAGCTATGTCGGGTCAGAGCCCAGACTCGGGGCGAACGAAATTCAAGATCCATTACGTATTTTGATCCTGTTGGCTGGACCTGATATTACCGCCGGTCTGGAACCGAATGTGATGTTGCCGTACACTATTATTACCTTGGGGCAACGCTTGAACCCTTCACTCTGGTAGGTCTTTCGAGATCAATACTTCGTACTGTATTTTCACACCATTCAGGCGCCAACCAACGCTAGGGCTGCCCGGTTTCCCTTCGTCTTTAGCCAAACGTTAGCTTCCCTAGGTCAGGGAAGTTATTTCCATCTACTTCGTAGCTCCGTTCGAATGTACTCACTACTTCGTCCTCCAACGTCTTCCGCTGTCGATGTCCCCTTGGCTGCGTCCCAGGCTGTAAGACTTCGTAGTGTACTTCATCTTGTGAACTCATGAACTCACCAATCCACGCGAGCCTCATTCCTTCGGGTCATCCTCCAAGCTCGTCCGTCTCGGTCTTAAGAAAACACTGGAACAGGCCATGACTGTTGAGCCATACAGACACCCACCACCTGAGCCGATCGACCATCTAATTACACTGTCGAGTGAGCGGACCCATAATAGGCCCATAAAGCCAAAATAGCGACCGAAGGGTCCCATTCACTTGGTAAACCCACCCCTTTTCTTGCAAGTAGTGTACGAAGAAGTAACGCGTAGGGGAACTCTACTTCATACCTACGCTGCGACCACTCGCCCATCCCCTTCGATAGAACACCATCTCCCCAGGAAATCGGATCAATTGATCAATTAGTGTGGGGGCTGCCGGTGTCATCGAATAAAGCTTAACCCCCTAATTGGATTGGCACGAGGCAGAAGGAAAGAAAAAATTGCACAAATCTCCCTTGCTCTCTTGGTTGGCGGGCAGATCCAAGCTAGAAGCTCTTCGAGGAACATATTTCTCGTCTCGCTTCTTCGTGGACGTTTCAACCCTTCTGCCCTTTTCCGAGACATTTATACCTTCACGTACCATAGGGCCGAGGAGCGGAAGCCGAAGAGTAGAGGAAAGTCAAAGGAGAAGGAGACAAGCACAAGGCGACAAGAGACATCAGAAGGGCAGGTATATAGTATAAGCCAGCTAAGAACCAGCGCGGTCACCAGTCTTAGAGATCTTCGTCGGTCCACCAAAAACAGCGATTCCCAGAAACGGAGCGGAAATTTTTGTTTAATTGAACGCTCAAGAACCTATCTCAATCCCACTAGATACCATCACTCTCTCCCTCCCCCATGAAGCAATTACCGCCTCCCACCGTGAGGCCACCCATCTCCCGCTTCCCTACACGCTCCCCTCTTCGCCTGCTCCTTCTAAACCATACGAACGGAACGAAACGTATGTGTCGTAACCACCCTGTTCCCCCACGGGCCCGGAACCTCGCCGCTCAGCGGAACAGATCAATGCAATTGTGGTCGTGAAATTCAATACAGAAACGGCGTGTCGAAACAATGCGCTGAGTCAAGGTGTCGTAATCGCGTAGGCATGATTGGAAGAAATAAATGAAAGAAAATGACAAAATAGAAACCCAAGGAAATGGACAAAATGAAAAAGAGATGGTCATCGTTATTCTTTGTCCGTTACCTTCCCTCCTCTTGTGCGGATTCGTAGGACCGACCACAAACAGAAAATATCGACGCCCCGGAAGGAAATAAAAACACTCTGTGGAACAGGAAAATATGACAATGCTATCGAGAATGATGGCAACAGCCCATCAACCTATTTTCGTTTTTCTTTTTTTCTGCTTTTGTTTGCGAACTTGGAGACACCCACCGATACCGATACCCGATAACAAAAATGGCTCTCGAGCGGTTCGGAAGAGATGTAACGGTAATCTCCAAGTTCGAGTCGCAAGGCGGAAATCGGGGTTCGAGGAATGACCAAAATATTCCGTCTTAGCCAGATTCATCTTCGGAAACAAGAACTCCCCCAATAAATGCTTCGTCCCAGACTCGCTTATACGCTCCCAACTGTGCTGCGAAATAAATTGGAAAAGAACAGACAAGG
Source organism: Scedosporium apiospermum (assembly GCF_000732125.1). NCBI lineage: Eukaryota > Fungi > Ascomycota > Sordariomycetes > Microascales > Microascaceae > Scedosporium > Scedosporium apiospermum. Next base: position 1,231,302 of record NW_015971811.1, on the reverse strand, counting down.
ATATCATGAAAAATGTCACGTAAACGACAATGCGCCTATCGCTCCAGCTCGGGCACCCAAGGCAGCCAGCGGTCTCAAAATCTAAACATCGTAAATGCACAACCACCATGAGCCCCGTTGAAGCGATATTAGGCCTTAGGAAGCCAGCTGCTCCCAGTCCGGTCGCGTTGTCTACCCGCCAACCTTGAGCTTAGCAAGCTTTTCTTCGACCTGTTTGAGGACATCGGCATCTGGCTGGGGCTCGACTCGTCGGGGTTTTAGTCGCGGGCATTTCTCGCACTTGGCATGCTGACAAGACTGGCAGGCAGTACCATTGGGCACGCCACCTGGGAAAATCGTCTTGCATTCGTGGCACTCGTGATGGGGGATGGCATTTGGCCCAAATTCGTCGCCAGGATAACCGAAAGGATACTTCTTCTTCTTGGCACTAAACATGGGGTTGACTTGGTTAATATCACGGAGGTGCAAATAGAATCAAAGCTGATAGTCAAACACTTACGGATCTCTGGGACAATCTGTGCAGCGGATATGTCCGCAGTTGGCGCAGAGCTTGGTTCCCGTGGTGAAGAGGGTACCGCACTCGTGACAGTTCCTACGCACACGCTGACGGGGCTTCTTGTAGATAAGATCCTGAGTGCCACACTTAGGTGGGATCCTGAGCTCAGGTGTCTTTCCATCATCATGACGATAATCGACGGCAATAGGAGGGTTCTCTTCAAGTTCCTTGGCCTTGGCGGCTCTTCGCTCGCGACTTGCCTGTTTCTCGGCCTCGGTCCTCTTGGGAGGATAACGAGAGCACTGCTTGCAGCGGACATGCTGACAGTTGGGACATTCCTTGGCTACACCGAAAGTAGCGTTGCACAGGTGGCAGTTGCGTCTTACTCGCATTCGGATCGGCTTCTCGACACGAAGGGCATCTCCTTCAGTGGAATACCAGTCACCGGGGTAGAGTTGAAGTCCGAATCGCTCACCGAGCTGCTTGGCGCGCTGTTCGTACAACTGACTTCTAGGAATCTTAGTAACACCTTCGGGCTCCGGCTTGGTTTCCGTCTTCTGCTCAGAGGATTCGCTGAAGAGATGTCAGCATTCGTTAAACCATGCGCTCGCAGACGCCCCGGTTGTTCGACGGAGAAGACGCTCGTCGCCTCCATGGAAAGAAACCTACCCCTTCTTATGCGTCTTGGATCCAATGATGGAAAACCTTCTGGTGGAGCTCTCGCCCTTCTTAAGTACGGTCTTCATTCGCGAGAGAAGCTTGCCAACACCCTTCTTCTCCTTCTCTTTTCCTTTCTCCTGGGTAGGAGCTGTGGCGGGGGCTGCGGAACTCATTGTGCCGATGAGGTTCAGGTTCGATGATTTCGTTGGTATTGGTTGGACAAATTGGAACGTGCTCGACAAAAGACGTCGGCAACGGCTCACACAAGAGCACTGTCGAAACAAAAGCACGCAGCGGATTATACAGTGGCGGGGTGGGTCGTGTAATTCGGAGGGTATCTGGATGTTCGAAAAGCAACCAAAGATCGGACTTCGTGTTATCGGATTTTTGGGTCTGGTTCAGGGAGGTAGGCGGTAATATATGAGTTCGATTACCAATTCACTCGGCTTCCCGTCGATTCGGATCGAGTCGAGTGAATCGTTTTATGGTAGTGACCGACGGCGAGATTTGCGGTGGATTAGAGTCCACGCAAGGGGGGGTTGGTGGACGATGCCGGGCGGTACGGTGCGATGAGGAATGGAGGTGAAATCCGGGAGCGAGGAAGAGGTGGAAGAGAGAGGAGATTTGAGGGAAAAGGAAGTGGAGAGAGGTGTTAATATTGAGTGCATGGGTGTGGAAGGAAGGACGGGGACTGGTCCGAGGAAACAGGGAAAGCGGACAGGGCGCCTACGAGGTGGGAAGGGAAGGACCACTCCTAACTTCGTAGTCGTATGTGCTGTGTACTTGGTACGAGGTCCACGAGGCTCCCTTCCCCTGTGCTGCGGTACAAGCCAGCGACTTGGACCGGGTGGCGTACATTACAGTACTCCATCCAGAAATACGGGGTACTCCATCAGGATACAACACCGACCCAACCCTGGCATTGGGTCATACGTTAATTGGAGTACCCAAACCCAAGGAAGAGCGAATGGGTTGATGAGGGGGTGGGAAGAAGTGACCTCTGCATGAGGCCGGACTGAGCTCCGTATGGATGCGCAAAAACCCAGGGTAGCAGCACCTCCCTAGTGTACGAAGTACTTGTCGTAACATTGAACAAACACTTTGCTTTGACTTGGCATTAGTACAATTCCGTTACTACTGTCGTCAAACAGCATCAAGAACTGTTTGTCTCTATGCTCCAGTTCACAATTCCGGACTTGGTATATGAGCAAATATTTGGCCCTGATATTCTCGCAACTGCCACTCAATGAGTAGACTCATGCTTATATCTGGCCCTGCCTAAGCACTTGTTGTTATTTGTTGAGTTGTTGACCTAGACCAAGGTGGATGCGATGAGGGTCTGCGCCTTACCAGCAGTCTGCGACAATGAACAGAGCATCTAGGCGATGGAATTGTAGGAAGAAGTGTATCTTGAACAGTATTTTGTGGTCGCTGGGTGGGTGTAAAAGGACTGGATAATTTGATCCGTTTGATCTTGATCAACTGTTGTGCTTGGATAAAGTACCCACTGAGTACCGGAATGGGGGTACAAGACCCATGAAGAGTAGGCCACTAATCCGAATTGAGACGACGTATTGATGGACTTGGGGAGGGGCTCATCAAGTCCCTGAGACATGACTCGAGTCACTATAATGTACCTCTGCTATTGTACCCACTTCCAAAGCTCAAGAAACAACCGGCTATGTTCCCAGTGCTCTGGTATTGGGGTTACCAATTGTTCAAGGAAAGAGCAATAACGAAACCGAATGGTCGGGGCAGCACTGCATTGTCAGCAAACAAATGGGAGGAAATAGATCGGATGCACAGTGTCAATTTAGCAACACGAGGCAGGTTACCAAAATCAATTGGCCCAGCGACAGAAAGCATTTCCTCCTGCTTGACCGCTATTAATTGATTGATTGAAATACTCCACCACATTTAGTACCAGACCAAACAAATTTGGTAGAAGTGGTGTGTGAAGTACATCGATCAATATGGCGTCCCTCTTGGGTCGTCAGTATTGCCAGGCTGTCTGGGTTGCCTTTCACAGCATATTCTGAGGATAGTACTTCGTACACTACGAAGTACCTGTGTACACTACTTGGTTCACGCCAGAGGAACTGGCGTACGACCGTCCCGATAAACCCTGTCGATGCCTACTTGGTATACCCTGCGAGGACAATCGTGGCATGTTGAACAGAAGGACAAGCCCACACTGAAGGGGCCGCAAAGCTCGGATGTGCCAATTAAAGGGCTCCGTCTTGGAGGCGGCGCGAGTGCCTAAGCCAAAATAGACCACGCCTCCTCTCGCTTGGACACCCGATGCAACTTTCTGCACCAGGAGTGGTTGGCCAACTGCGGGGGTCCAAAGAAGTGACACCAAGTGTTTGACAGAGTCAAGGACAAAGTATGAAGTACTTCAGAGGGAAGAAACGTGGTTACGGACGGGCATTTTCTTACGGATGAGTGGAAATGGTCTTTGGGAACAGAGTGCCATCATCGACGCCCGAGAACAAGAAAATAGCTGCGCCATTACGCTACGACGTTGCCATTTAGCTCCCGCAAGGGAAAGCCCGTTAAACCCTCACCGCCACCGGTCCGACTTGACGCAACAAAAAGTCCCACAAAGCTACCGTTCTCTTCTCAGCTCTTGCTACCGAATCGCCCCTCGCAACCGGCCAAACGGGAACTCTCACCACGCCGAGGAGCTGGTCTAACAGCTGGACACAGGTAAACTAGCTATCCATTCTCTCACAACAAAAACAGCGACACAAACGGTCGCGATGAGACAGGTCCACACAAGCAATTAGGACGGGAATGTGACAGATAACTTCGCTGGAGTCGGGCAGTGCTCCGACAACGTAACTCTAACGGCGCCACGCCGCTGAAGAGCCAGGTCAGGCCTTGTCTTTTCTTCATCGAGCAGGGGGTCCAACATGTAGGCGTGAGTAATTCAGTGCGAATTGTAAGTCAGCGAGATGGTATCCCAGTCAAGAACCGTCATTGCCTCTCGTGCTTTCTTTAAGAGCATACGCCTGCCTCCCTGACTCCCTGTTATTGACAAGGGCTAGTCATCCTCCAGTTGTCAACTCAGACGCTACGAAGGCCTGGCCCTTGTATACATCGTTTACGGACCAGTGGCCTTCCTGCTGTTCAAGCCATCAATTCAAAGTCCCCGTCGTGCTGGATGGACGGTGGAACCGCCAATTTCTTCAGTGATTACCATGTCCGCGACTAGCAGACTCGCTTGTCCGCGTCGTGCGAGTGAGAAGAATGCAGTGGAGTAAAATAGCCCCCAACGGTATCATAAGTGACAGATCGAGGATGACATGTCATTCACGGCTTTCACTGAGAGACAGCGCCTCATTTATCATCCGAGGCCATGCCATTTAGGTGGGCAGAGCAAGATTAGTGCACAAGACTCCCCCCTTTCACCGTACCAAGGATGCAGGATCTCTTCTGGTCAGCTTCTGCCGCATCTCTCGACGCCACAGTTAAGTTAACGGCGGACGACATGAGTACGTAATATGCTTGGAGTACATGTGTACCTCGACCCTCATTCGGGAAGCTCCAATCCCCAACGAACGACTCTTGATTGTACGTCGTACTCATACCACCAAGGGCCAAGTCACTGCCAAGGCAGATGCCGGTAGGGGCTTCAAAGTTGTTGTCTGATGGCTTGGATATAACCTTGGGCCTCCAGTGCAAGTTTCCACCTCGAGGATCAGTCTCAATTTGATACCTGTGTATTGATCCGATAAACTGTAATCACAACTGAAACAAGTCCGTCGCTGACTTTCGTCGTAGACACAAGCGCTCCATTGCTGACCTGCTTTTTCCTCCATGGCACCCCATCAGACTTCTTCTCGAACGTGCTTGTTTCACCTACCCTCGATGACCACACCACTCTGGCCCTTTTTCTAGTCAATTGCAGTAACTCTATGTGACAGAGGGTATAGAAATTGCCCCATTCGCAGGGCGGATAACGCGTGAGAGACGCCGGCAGCCGATCATTTCGATGAATCAATATTATTGTTCTTCTCACCGTTTGCAGAAGTCCCACTGAACCGAAGGACCAGCAACATTGTGTTCAAGATCAATCGATCCATGGATTGTCTCGAGGCATACTTCGTACATAGTTTAGTTTAGATAATAGGTACCAGCTTGACGGTGCAAAAAGCATTTTGGCATTCACGGATTGATCCGTTTCATTTTATCTTTCCTTTTTCTTTTCTTTTTTCTCTCCTATTTCGAAACGACAACTGGCCAAGCCATCCACCTCACGTCAATCAATATTTTTCTCGGTCTATTGGTCTTCCTGCATACTGCCACCTGCAACGAGCCACTCGCCCAGTTGGTCTCCATCCCACCGTCAGTCTCTTGCATGCCGAGTACATATTTTTATATTGATATCACGCCAGGTTCCATAGCATCGTGCGCCGTATCCTGCGGCCGAGTCAGAGGACGGCCCGGAAACGAAAACTTCTGTTTGGTCACCGCCCCCCGCTCGAAACCTGCGACAGTAGCGTCATACAACAAACACATCATTTGATCATGGGTTTTTGCAGGTGCACGCCCGTTCCTCGATCAGAAAAAAAAAAAGACAGGCGCCCCCGTAATGATTTTCTTAAGAGGTCGGGCGCTGAATCCATCACTCTGCATGCAACGAGGAGGATTGGACAAACTAAACTAATGAAAATGGGGTTATTGGGGCCCAACCAGCCTCACCGGTTGGTATTGCCCCTCCATTCGCACCAAAACAGTTAGTGATGTTGAGTTGGTTCCATCTTTTCGGGTCTCTGTTTGCTCAGCGCGGGTGTATCCGTATTGCCAATACTAAACTAATCACAAGAGCCACTTTCTCGTTGGGGAAATAAGGTGATTCCTCTGTCTTCTCGAGCTCGGCTCTTCTTTATGGGCTCGGGACCAGATACAGGAATTATCGATTCAAGTCTATCTCAGCTAGCATTAGTTTACTTCGTAGCCACGAATCCCTCTCCACCGACCATTTGATAGTGTGGCACTTGGATTGGAGAGATTACTTCCTAGCAAACCCTGGCTCAGCTGGCGAGTTTGAACGGCGAGAACAATATCCTGCTGACGGATGGCAAACTAAACTGTTGTCAACTACGAAAGAGATTACGCAGAGTGTCGGCGTATAAGCTACTAATATCGCCACCAGCTTTTCTCATCTCTGCTGGACGAAGGCGAAACTAGGACCTGCATTTTTCACCGAATCCTTCGTACAAAAGCAATTGAAGCTGCTTAATCCACCCCGCTTTTCCCAACATCTTGTTCGTCAAAAGAAGGAGGCGGGTCTAGCAAAACAGCAACTGAGGGGGGCGGGCCATGGGAAATGCCGCCTCTATGGGCCGCATTCGAGAACAAAATGAACGGAGGGGAGGCCCAACGAACTGGGACAGTAAATCCTTACCCGACTCGTCCGGCCCATCTTTGCGTCAATCCGCCCATCTCACGACGAGGCACTAACCTTACCCGTTTCTTGATGCGCTAGTGTATCTCGGGCTCCTTTTGGAGAACAGACCCTTAGAGATGGCTAGCCCTTCCATCCAAATCCCTGAATAACTGTTGTCTGCTTCTCGAAAGCTGGTAAGATCGGCTCGCCGATGGAAGGATAATTTGATGCTTACTTTGTACCATTATTCGGTCCCGAAGAAAAAAAAAAAAAAAAAAAAAAAAAAAAAAGACTCTGGTTCCCTAAACCTGCAAAGTACTGCAGGGTTAGGTTTACGGAGTAATTCGTATTTCGCACAACTATTAAATACAGTTTCCGAGAGTGTCCAGGATGATGTGTGAGAGTTGAAGAGGTGATTGTGATCACAGCCCGCCCACAAGCATCACACAAAAGGAAACAGGCGGTGAGGATGAGAGTGATGGTGCAATGCTTGTTCCGTCACATGAAGAAAAGCAATTCGATGGCCCTGAACCGCTCAATTGGGTTCCATGGCGACTGTGATGAAGTGGCTACTTCGTGAGACCTGCGAAGGTGTGCAGGTTGATCACATATCTTCCCCACATCTTTTTTTTTTTTTTTTTTTTTTTTTTTTTTCTCAGTGTCGTTGGTATCCGTCGGATGACGTAAACCCATTCATTGCTGCAATTGCGAGGGTCTCAGAAGTGGGGTTCGGAAAACCTGTCGTCGGAAACGGATACGAGGGAACAAGTGAGCAATGAGGGGAAGACCAAGCAGTTCCACCAATATTCACACCTTCCGGTTGCGAAACGGAGACTAGGACAGGCGTCCCGGGCTTGGATGTAACCACGGACCTTCTGTTTTGGTGGGTTGGAGTTACACTTACATAAGTACACTGTTTATTCACGGTATAAACACAAGGGGTTCATGCGAACTTACACGGTATACAGAGTACATGCTCGGGCCCACATGAAGAAACGACGGGTGGGTTGAGTGATGCGCAGGAAGGGAGGAAGGGAGGAAGGGGGTGTGGAGGTTCGCTTCTGGCGGGCGGAGCACGGAGCAAGAAGCCGGTACCATATTGTCGGGTCCAGCCCATGAGGCAGCGCTCAATCGCACTTTGTTTTTATCTCGGTTTTCGCCACCCCACGCAAAACTTGATATTGAGCTCCGCTATATTCAAAGCTTTGGACCACACGACGGGAAAAAAAAAATCTGTCAAGCCGAAGTTTTTGGCCGCCATCGGACTCCCGATCGTCATTCACTTTCATCTCTCAAGTACGTCATTGGTTCCCCTGGTCGTTCCCGAAACCCGAGAACACGGACGGGCTAATGGATGGCAGCACCCTCCAGAAACTAGATTACTTCTCGCAAGCACTGGCTCGAGAAAAGTGGGCCTCGATGTCTGAGTCGCTGAATCGTACCACAACGAATCAAATCTAAACTGCCCAATGCCGCAGTGTACTCCGTAATATAAGAGTACTACCTCGTACGCTTGCCTGGAGCAACTAACTTTACAAACCTACTTCGTAGAAGGATTGTCTTGGATGAGGGGCTCTACCATTTAATGATTGCTTCTCATCGATAGACAGAACGCCAGTGGCGTTGCTAGAAATATGTTGTCCCCTGCCTGAAAACCTTGATTCTGGAGGCGGTTGACTTCTGTCAACTTCGTAAATAATGGAGGTTAACGTTGCCGTGCGACTGATAGCGGGGTGGTTGGCCACGTATGGAGTAAAGAGCCACTGGTTAATATCAACTTCTCAACTGGTTGGCAAGTACTTCGGTATTCCCGTTATATTCCCGTTAATAACAGCATCTCTCGTCACTTGCGGTGGGTGTTCTTTCTCGTCGTTCGTTCCTAAAGCTGCTGCACAGGGCAGTGGACTCATTTTCCCCCATTAGTGATCTAAGCTATCCTCGATTGAAGAGAGCCAAGGCTGCAAGAGTGCATACCGTCCAATGGCCAGTGCCGACGAGACCACTCCGCGGGAAGATCCTGCTTCCCCGACCCTTGTCTTGCCGAGTTGCATCACATAAAGTGTGCCCCGCCGGTGAGAACCGGTGAAAAATCAGTGGTTTGTTTGACGTGTTTTGTTGTTCTACTATTAGTACGAAGTAGCATGAGGATCTTGTCATGACTCTCTCCCAGCGATATCATCGTCTTCCTCCTGTACGGGAAATTAGGAACTGCAAACGACAACAAAACGGCTGCGGAACCCCACACTTCCGGGCTACGGGTGCGGGTTAACACGCGCAGATTCTATTTTCGACTCAGCACTGACATTCAGAGAACCCACTCGCTGGCTGTTATCGGATGGGCGGTTTTTCTTTCTCTGTTTGCTTCCTTTTTCTTGTTCTTGTTTGGCCTTGGCGCGGGCCGCGGAATGCAGCCTAGGCCCGTCCGGAAACCAATGGAAAGAGCTCGGACAGTATCAACCAACATGTTCTTGTTTCGTCATGCGCCCATCTGCATTTCGCAGAATCCGGGTGGGTGTCAACAAGCCATCCCAGGTGTCTTGGGAGAGCCGCATACGCACCCTGTTGTTGCTATTACACTTCTGAGACTCGCTCTGCTGTATTCATCAAGCGGGCTTTGTAGAAATGGTATAAGATCTGCGGGCTGTGGCTTCGGGGAAGAGCTCCCGCTGAAAAGCAAAAGTTTGGGAACTACCTCGGTACACAGCAGGGACGGGACGTAGGGTCCCCTTTCATCCCGACGAAACAAGCTGGGTATCGTATTGGGGCCAAAAATATTCCAAGATCATTCTCGGATGATTCGAGAATGCGTCGGATCCTCTAGAGCAGGCTTTTCCGTCCCGCCCGGCAGAAGATGAAGAGAAGACAGAAAGAAAAACGGCGGCAAGGACCTTCTCTCTCAACGGGATCAAGGGTTCGATGCAAACTAGCGGGCACTAAGCCTTGAAGCCAGGAATATTCTGCCTAGTGGCAACACTCAGTGGAGTTTCCCGCACCTTCCCGCCTAAAAGCTCCTAATTAGTTGTTAGACCGCCTGGTTCAGGCGTGAAGTTACAGGGTTGTCCAGGGCATATTTTACGATTGAAGGATTGAATTTTTAGGGAGGACGGGAAGGCGGAAGTGATGGGGAACAGTGGAGGCGGGAGATTGACAGGAGCAATGTTGCGCGCTATCCGCTCCATTTTTCTCAGAGAGCCTGTCCCTGTTCGCCCCTGGTTCCACTTATGAAGTACGAACACCAGTCCGTGGGATGTAGTGTATTCGTTTTGGTGAGCTCGTCTCTTTCTGCTGGGCCTCGACTGATCTCCCCCTCCTTGCCAATGATTGATATCCATGCGGGACGATCAACTTCAGGTTACTGATACTGATAAGCTGGATTTGGGCATATGGAATACTACTACAAGTAGCTCACGTACACGACAATGAACCTGCTCACTCTTGTGGTACATGCGACACCCACGCTGGAGGATGATGAGTGAAAGTGGAACTAGGACGGAGAAATAGCTCCCCCTTGTCAAAGCCGAGGTTGAGCTGCCGACAAGGGTTGAAATTGAGGGGATGGAGTCGAAACGACAAACGAAACGGGAGACGTCAGCTCCTAGTCGCTCCGGAAGCAATACCGTAACACTGCTGGCACCTCTTCCACGTCGTACAGGGGTGAATCAGTATCCCATGGTTGAGCAGCATTCCACTTCAGTGCAGACAACTTGGACTTTTTAGAGGGGCTCGATAAGGTCTTCCCGAACTGGGAGAAAGCGCCGGCCACGGGGCTTTATCCTCTGAAATTCATTGGCGATGCCCCTAGCCAGCACGAGCAATATGGGGCCCCAGACCCTTGGCAAGCCTGGAAGGTGGAGGGAACCAAGAGGGGATATCGTCACATTTCCACAAAGTAAGTATAACTCCCGCTTCTTCATCAGGACCTTGCATATCACGGATGGGCGCATTTGAGCTCGGATTCGCCGGCTTCTGCTCCCCAGGTCTCCCGTGCTCCCCCAGGATTTTACTGAGGACCCATCGGTATAGCCTACATCAGTCCCTAGATCGACTTAGACTCCGCTCTTGAAACAATACAGAAGGACTAGCGGTGATGATGCCTTCTTTGTCCAAGAGTAAAGTATGCCGAGGTCTGTCCGTCTCCTTTGTAATGGACAGGTAGGACCAAGAGTGGGACAGAACAACGAGGACGGAAAGCATTCCTTTCATCGAACCAGGGTCAAGACGTGCTTTTCTCCTTAACTGGCATACTGGACGCCCCATCCGGCTGCGGGCCGTGTTCGGGTAGCTTGGAAAGACTCCTCTTTGTGAAATTTCGACACTAAACCGACTCCAGCATTGGAGAGATTACCCTTGCTTATCCTGCCTGCCCTCCCGTTCGTTCTTCACTGTTGTCTGGGGGGGATTGTTTCCCTTTTCCTCGAACACGTGTACTTGCACTAGCATTCTTGAGGATTAGCATCATGACCATGGGGTATTGGTTCCCCCCCTTTTTACAAGTCCCATCGTTAACGATGACTGTGTTGTTCCATAGACGACGTTCGTCCGGTTTCTCCCGCTCTCTCCTCAACTTGGCTTACTAGGGTTGATGGACAGACATGGCACCATCGTATGCAGAGCAAGACCGTTTTTGGTTCGACCCGCGGCCGTTTTTTGTGTTCCCCGAAATTTTGCATGGCATCAAAATACTACCTCTATAGTTATCATATTCTTCAGGAAGGTTAGATATCTGATACAAGTTCCAATTCGTCCTACTTCGTACACATTCACCACGACATTTAAAGACCACTTATGAGTGGATCAACAATTCTTGGACACCCAAGGTTGAGGGATATGATGAAGAGCCCGCCTAATTTGCTTCCTGCCCAATTCAAACCTCGTCGCCTGGGGGGACCATGACTAGGACCCTGTCTACTGTCCATCACTGAAGCTCCACGTCATATTCTTGCCTTGCGCGTTGTGTCGTGGATGGACCCGAAGCAAGGATTCTCGGCTTCTTTTTGCCTTTCCTTCTTTTTTGGCGAAGATTTATCTCCGAGGACGGTGAGGACGGGTCGTTTGAACGGCAGGTCGACGAGCTTGGTGCCCAGTCATTCCCCTAGCCCGAGATAGCGTAGAAAGGGGGATCGGGGAATAGTTTTGACGGGAGGAGAGCTATGCTCATGCTTTGAAGAAGAGGGAGAGGTCATTCCGGAGTCGGGTCCTGGTTCGGATCTCTTGATAGGTGTTCCCCACAAACCCGCCGCAGAGAAATACTGGTGCGCAGAGCGTACGAGTAGAACCTGGCATTCGCCGGGCAAAGGCGGGAGCTAAGACCAGAGCGGCGACTTGAAGTTTCTTGTTGCCTTCCCAGTTCCCCCAGTCAGAGGGCATAAGACCTAGGATTGAAAGGACGCGAACCAAGTGAGGCTAGGACCCAATCTTCCAAGCAGTGGCAACATCAATGTAAATGTTCATGAGTATCAACCGACTAATCTCTGTTTCTAGACAGGCTCAGCTTTGGACCGAGACCCATTCGTCGATAGATAACGATAGACAAAGCCGCAGAAGCTCTCAGCATTGCTTCAGTATCGATATTATTAGCACGCACAAGAGCATCGCCACTCCAAGCGCTCCATAAATTTTGACGCAGAAGACAGAGAAGATACAGCACTCGTATTAACGCGGAAGACGAATATGAATAAAAACGAAAAAAAAAAAAAAAAATTAGAAGAAAAGGGAAAAAAAATGAGGAAAGCGATAAGCGGCGAACGTTGATAGACTCAGCAGTCCGAGGACCTCCCTCCGAGTCCGCCCCAGCATTCTTTCACAAGTCCCGATACGAACCGGCGCCTGGAAACATCCCTGGAGATGCGCCGTATTTTCGGTGATATATTGACGCTTCATGGTTACCTTGCCGTCAGCCAGTCGACGCTGAGAGACTCGCTCGTCCTGGTCGAAGCCACTCATCTAGCCGACATGCGTTGAGCACGAACCCTTCATCTTCAGCAGATCCGGCGCTCACCCCCGTTACTGCCCATTGTACAAAGCTCGAATGCTCCCCGGAACATGTGACACCGGCGTCCTCGATGTCTTCCACAAGTACGCTAGTTCGGGTCCATAGGAGCCAAGGTCATACCAAGCTTCAATCCTAAGCTTGCGCTCATGGCAGAGGGTGACCGCATAATCCAGCGGGCATTGGGTGCAGTGATGCGTGACCTCTTTGCCGGGAGAATCGCATGCCTCCTTCACCACTCTCCCAAGCTCGCCGGCGTGAGCTTCGTGCTTCTGACACAGCGAGTTATATACGGGGATGGTGGGTAGCAGGCGCTCATGTGGGCAGAGGAAGTGATTCCATCTTCCTACATGGAGCGACTTTAAAGACCACCATTTAGCCGAGAAGGTGCTTGTTTTTGACAAGATGAATTGTCCGTTGACAACCCTAGGTTCGTAATGTAAGTCGAGCCTAGAACTGTGCGGGCTGCTCACATCGGGGCAATAGAACCACTCTCGCGCCGTGCGGGAGGCTAGAAGCCTCGCCAAATATCTCGAATATCGTGGGTTGGTATTCTCTAGTCTGTAGTATTTGAGGGCGAGTTGGACATGTCTCTGGTCGATGAGATACCCCCACACGTACGAGATTCGCTCCATTTTTCTCCGACATTCGTAAGTACGCGGCCGTTTAGGTGTATCCCGAGTGCGAAGCCTATGTATGTCGCAGCACCTGTTGCAGACCCAATAGTCCGGTAAGTTGTAGGCAATGCCGAACCAGAATTCGAGCTTATCTTCCTCGGGCATGTCGCCCACCCGTTCTATCCAGCTCCCTCCCCAGTAGCTGCGCAGGGCTCTGCATGTTTGCGAAAGGTGGAACCTATCAGACCATATAAAACGGCCATCCATGACAGCCAAAACGTCCAGAGGTATTCTGAGAATCGGTGGGATTTCATTGCTCCTTTCCTTGCTGTTTCTGTTGTTGCCATGTCCGTCGTGCTCGGTTTCTGTCCCCGTTTCCACACCGCCCGGTTCATTTGGTTTCTGCGCGGCCTCCAAGGGAAAAGTCCTGGTTATTGTAATGGCCATGGCTTTTTCTCAACATGGGAGAGCTCTATGTGAATCTGGGCCTGAGGTTCTTTTCGTATTGAAGGTAGCCAACATCTAGACCTTGGAAGATGCGAATGGAGGCATACTTCCACTGGCATAACCTATGTTCATTTATGAGGTCACAGCATTCCATGGCTGTACATGAACTAAGAAAGTTTGAGCCTCAAATATCACTCTGCTGATACAATTGATACCTTTCAGGTATTGTAATGATAACAAATTGGCCATTTAAGCTTGAACAATGGTTGTTGCACATGTGAAGAGAAGGAGAGACTTTGACAGTTGCTGTTGATGGTTGATGGGGTTTATTGCTAGCAGCTGTCGGCAGTGGGCGACCCAAACCAAGGGCTGTCAGCATATTTACCTTTTCCCCAGCACGCTTGGAGCTCTCCCAATATTTACTTCGTGTGCTTGGCTCTCAGCCTTAGATCCCCGCCAAACAACGACAGCTCTTCTAGAAATAGCTGTGCCTTTCGCATCTCAAGATGGCGCCCGGTAAGGCCTTCAACCACAATAAATGCTATTGTCCCTCGCCAATTTTGCTAATCATGTGCCTTCCTAGCAATCCAATACGAGCTCTCCCCGCCGCCCGCCGACGCCGTCTCGGCGCTCTCCTTCGCACCCAACTCGTCGAGATTGCTCGCCGCCTCGTGGGATAAACACGTGCACCTGTACGACGTAAAGGGCGAAGATGGCCAGGGAACGTTACTGCGCAAGTTTGAGCACCGCGCTCCCGTCTTGGACGTGTGCTTCGGCGGAAGCGACGACGAGGCTTTCAGCGCCGGCATGGATTGGCAGGTCCTGAGGTAGAGAGCCCCCCGAAACTTATGGAGGTGATGCGGGGGGAAGGGAAATCGCCTCGGTGTGTTTTATAGAGGATGCGATGGACTAATTGACGACGCGGCGCAGAATCGACCTGTCGACTGGCGAACAGACCGTCCTTAGCAAACACTCCGCCCCCGTCAGGCGAGTCGTATATTGTCACAACCAAGGTCCGCGGCCCCCAGATCATGAACTCCAAAGCCCCTCGACTAACTTGTTCCCTCTTCTACCTCTACAGGCATCCTCGTATCCGCCTCTTGGGACTCAACCCTCCACTTCCACGACCTCAAATCCCCCACCTCACAACCCCTCATCGTCTCCCTCCCCGGAAAACCCCACGCCCTAGCCGCCAGCCCCACCAAGCTCGTCGTAACCATGACCTCCCGCCTCGTCTCCATCTACGACCTCTCTGCCGCCTCCTCTGCCCTCGACTCCGGCTCCCCGACCCTCCAAGCCTGGCAGCAGCGCGAATCCTCCCTCAAGTTCCTCACCCGCGCCGTCTCCTGCATGCCCAACGACGCAGGCTACGCCACCAGCAGCATCGAGGGTCGCGTCGCCGTCGAGTGGTTCGAGGACTCCGCCGAGTCTCAGGCCCGTAAGTACGCTTTCAAGTGTCATCGCCAGCCCGCCCCCGAGGGCGACGGCGACGTCGTTTATCCCGTTAACGCACTCGTTTTTCACCCGGGTTATGGTACTTTTGCGACGGGCGGTGGGGATGGCCACGTTGCGCTTTGGGATGCGGAGGCGAAGAGGCGCATGAAGCAGTATCAGAAGTTCCCTGAGAGCGTTGCGGCGTTGGCGTTTTCGTCTGATGGGAAGTATCTTGCTATCGGTGTCTGTCCTGGCTTTGAGACTGGCCAGGAGGATTACTCTGGTGAGGGACGGACCAAGATATTTGTGAGGGAGTTGGGCGAGGCCGAGGCAAAGCCAAAGGGAGCTAAATAAGCCTATTGTTTCTGTTCTTTCCCTTCTCGTTGTATCCTTCCATTCCTTTTTATGTGTTTATATTTTCTCGATGAGGACTGAAAATACCATGGCGTTGGTAGGACATAGGGGCGGAAAATCACGAGTGTTTTTCTATGGAAAAAGAAATGGCTAATCGTATTCGTTTTCCTCGACACCATTCATTTTTTTGGTTTTTCTTTTTTTTTTTTCTTGCTGTGGCAATGAAGCAAGATTCTTTAAGAAATGGACCATCTACAATAAGAGTAGTTAATAGAGAGCTGCCGAACCATAAGAGAAACAAGAGACAACAAAGTCCCAGCATCGAAGCTCGAATTCGCCTGTCTCCAACAAGTAGGAAAGTAGAAAAAGGAACAAAATTAAAAACATTTATACCAGCACGCCTCCCGCCCGAAATCTCCCACAAGTAAACAAAAAACCCACCCACAAGAATCGCCAACTATAAGAAGTAATTTCGCCGTTCTTATAAAAAAAAAGAAGAATTTCCCAAGTAGGGGGGGCATATCCGAAAAAGCCCGCTAAGCCCAAGCCCTGTTCACTTGACCCGCGCATTCCTTTATAGGACCCAAAAGGACACCATTGATATCAAGGGGTATTGAAGACTTTGGAAAGAAAAAAAAAAAGAAACCATGAAGAAAAGGTTGACTCTGCCGACCGAGAAGGACAAAAAACAAGAAACTCCTTCAGCTCCTATCCCTGCGCCCCGCCAGCGCCCCCTTGCTGCTGTCCAGGTGGGCCGCCAAAAAAGAACCCGTCAAAGGGATTGACCTGCTGTCCGTCTAGGTCCTGATTAATCCCCGCGTCCCAGCTCAAACCGAACCCTAAGGGATCGAGGCTTCCGAGGTCTCCCGAGGGCGGCGCACCTCCTTGCAGCGCCTGGAGGAATTCCATCGACTGAATATCCGGGTAGTCCATTGGGTTGCCCTGAAAGGGACCTTGCTGCTGCTGCTGCTGCTGCTGTTGTTGCTGCTGTTGCCTGAGGTATGCCGAACTGCCCTGTTGCCGCGCCATCCGCCGACCGAGACTCGGCGTCGCGAGGAGAGCCGGATCGATAGGCGAAACCTCTTGCCCTCCACTGGGCCCGCTGCCGTCCGAAGGGCTTGGTCCCGTCTGAGCCTGTGCCTGCATGACGCTGTAAGCGTCCTCGTAGGTCTTGTTGCGGGGGAACGAAGGTGATATGGGCAGCTCGCTAGCGGCAGAAAGTGCCGGGGAAGACAGATTATCCATGTCAAAGGCGAGGTTGCGCGACGTGGGGCCCGACATGGTCGTGGAGGTTGAGGGGCTGCCGCTGGAGGATTGCCAGTCCATGACGGGGCCTTCCCTTGCCGTGGCAGTTGACCGGCGTTTTCGAGATGCGCGGCCGCCGAAGCCGCCGTTGTGGTTGGCCATCTTGACGGTGGCCTTTGCAGTGCGGTCGAAGGCGTCTCGGCAGGCTTCGGCGGGGGGGCATTTGTCGATCATGTCTGTGAAGACTGACTTGGCCGCAAGTATCGTGAAGTCGACTTCATCCATTGTCTAGGAGAAAGAAAAAATTAGATATTGTACTGAGTACGGGTAGACGAGCTTTGTGCCTGGGGCAGGGGGGGGGGATCAGAAGCGCCAGGTGGGAACCTACCAATCGACTCCTGACAATAGGCGAGTGCCAGATTGCATAGAGATACGCAATTCCCGCCATAAAGAGGTGATGCGTAGAGAGGTACGTGTAGCTGACGAGGCCACTTAGATGAAGCTGTCGATAAAGACGGAGAATCTTCTGGCCGGCTTCCGCGACCTTGAGATATATCCTGTCTTCATCCTCGTCTAGTTCCGCAGGATATCCGGTGGGACTGTCCACTTCTTTAGAGGTATTATACTCGCCCTCGAACATTGGTGGCACGCTCAAGCTGTTCCGGTAGAGTAGAATGATGGCCTGCCAGTAGTTGAGCTCCAGGAATTCAGTCGAGAAGGCAACTCCCGTCTTCTCCTTCGAAGGCGCTGTCATCCGCCACTCGTAGAGCCTGCGGTCGATGTCGATCCTCCATGACCTAAAAGATGCAAAGTTCACCAAGAAGGGAGATGGCAGACGGATGTGCATGTCGGGGATGTTGGCGTTTTGTCGGCTTGCTCGCACAAGCTGAGTCTGTTTGTACATCAATACCTGGAGAATCTCGGACTGCAGGAAGCGGAGCCTCAGGTAATGTAGCCCCACGGTCTTATAACTCGGCTCTTGATTGTCGGGGGTGAATATCCCGGCCTTTGTGATGTACTTGTCGTCAACTTGCGAGGGAAGTTCTGTTGTTATAACCTGGTCGCTAATGCCAAACGGCCGACCAACCGAGACGCTAATGAGGCGATCGAAGGCATAGGTGCACCACCATAATCTGCGGCGCATATCTCGCTGGTAGAGGCGCTTACCCTTGTCGTTGGGCTGCATATCGGCCAGCCGGGGGTTCTCTTCTGACTCTTGCTTAACCTGGGAGGTCTGGTTTCCAGAGTCACCATCGCTTCCATCTTCAGAGTGCAGACCGAGATCAACAGCGAGTCGCATAGCAACACCAATTATATACCTGCAGGAGTTGAAAAGGGTTAGTCTAGACATGTTGACGGGGGTAGCAAAAGTGAAAGAGACAGAGAGAGCCGGCTGTAACTTACCATAGTCCCGGAGGAACCGGCCTCAGGAGGGCAAAATTTGCTAGTAACAGAATAGCTTGCAACACGTCAAGACTGTTTCCACTATTGCTCAAGCATGATTCTAAGTGTACGATGGCACTGGCGTGGTATTCCTCTGGTTCCGCCTGCGCGGTCCTCGATTGGTCGACTTCCATCGAGCCGCCCGCCGGTGGACGCGGATCCGGCTTGGTTCCATCATCCACTATCACGCCGCAACCAATAGCGCAGACCATGTTCAGCATGTATAGATCGCGAGGTGATCGGTCTGCGGGATCAGTAGCGTAAACCCGATCATAAATCTCCGTAAACTCTATACGGTGAAGGATAGGTATTTGAGGATTGGCGAGTTGGAAGTACAAGTTCACCAGCTTTGCACTTATCTCCTTATCGGGGAAGGGGGCAGGCCGGATAGTCGGCTTGGTATGGAGGCCAAAGAAAGATTCCCGAAGAGAGGCTCCGCCAGTGATGCGTGAGGGTGGTTTTTGGATGGTTCCGCCAGGGGTCGGCGCTGTAATGGCTTTATCGGTATTCGATGCCTGGTCGGATACAGAGTATTGGACAGCAGCCAAAACCACGCGGGCAAAGGAGACTCCAGAGGTGTCGGCAAGGGAGCGCGGCTTGGTCGAGCTAACAATATTGGGCATACCAGATGCCTTCGGGTCGCGCCCCGCGACCTGTACCGAGTCCGATCCGGAGGTCGACTGCTTCTTGCTTGCGGGGCTCGATCCAACAACACCGGTCTCGGCGACAGAGAGGCCACCTTTGGGGCCGGAACCCGTACGCGAACATAACTCCAGGTCATCGGCGGGCGGGAAAGAGATTTTGTTCTCGAGGAGGATGTTTTCCAGTTGCTCGACTCGGGTCTCTAGGTAGTAGACGTAGCTTCAGATACCCTCCAAGTCAGCACGACCGTTATACATTTCTCGACCCTCCATCGCTCTATCACAAAATAACAACACGACACAAACGACCGCAGAAAACAAAGAGCATCACAGCGCCCGCAAGCCACCCCTTCATACAGCTTTTACCCACCTTCTAGGAATTTGTTTCTTCGTTATCGGGTCATAGCCCACACAGGCGACGCCGGCCTTCGCGCAGCTATTACAGCTCGGAAGCTTCTGATCGCAGCGGTTTTTGCGCAAGCGACAACGATTACAAGCACTCACGTTGCGGAAATTGGAGCTGTGGCCGGCGCCCCTGGGATGTGCTTGATGGGTATGCGCATGCACGTCGCTCGGCGACGACTGGTCGTTTCCGGGCGAGGGAGGCGAATGGTCTACCGACGACCGTCGCTGGCGCTTGGGTGGCTTGGGGTTGGGCGAGGGCGGGTCATGCTGGGAGTTTGGCATTGTGCAGGGGGGATTCGAGATAGGCACAGAGGAGGCGGAGTCGGAGGAGAGAGGGGAGGGGAGAGGAGGAGGAGGAGGCGGTGCGCTGAGGGACTCGGGCTCTGCGCGAATTTGGATGGCAAGCGACGGTCATCTATCGAGCATGCAGACAGACATTGGTGACGTTATTCCCAAATGGATCAATTGGGTCGTGGTCTGGTAGGGTTAGATCGGGGCGGAACGTGCACGGGGAGGATGAAGAAAAGAGAGTTTGAAGTTTTCGAGACGGTTGCAACATCGATGGGCGGTGGGCGGTGGGGGAATTTTGCCGCTTTCACGAACTTGGACTTTGACTTGTTGGGAAGGCGGGACGCGGCACATGGAAAGCTCGGAGCCCCGGCAGCTCAGCGCGGGGGCATGGGCGATTGGCTATTTGGGATTTTGGGGGGTGGTGTTTGGGTCTTTTGGTCTTTCGGGTCTTTTTGGGATTTGGATTTGAGCCTGGGACTTGGGTATAAGGAATTGGGTTATTGGCCGGGGGGAGAGGTCGGGTTGGGGGTTGCCAGCTGTCTGGGATCAATCAATTGACGGGCGATCAAATTTGGGACATTTGGAACGTTGGAACGTCGAAACATTGGAACATTGGAACATTGGAACAGAACGTTGGAAACTCGGATGGCAAAACACTCGAGTTGCTAGAACAATGAAACGAAGCCAATTGATAACAAAAAGTTGTCAAAGTTTTCGAGGCGTCGGAAACAACCAATTGGCAGCTTCCGCCTGCCAGTGCGCGACGGACTGCCCGGCCCCGGTCTTGTTGGTGCTGGTGGCACGCAGTCGGCTTACTGCTTGTACGTACTTGGCGAAGTTGACAATGAAATTGATGCTGATGGTACCTGCTACCTCGGAATTGAACTACTCCGATCTCTTTGCTGCGCCATTTTATCGATGGCTGGGAGTCTACGCGAGTCATCATCAAATTGCACGACGGATCAGATTCGAATATTAGCATTTTCGAGCTAATCTGCCTCGAAATTGATCCATGGATCCATCATTGATGCCTTTTTGAACTCAACTTAATCCTTCGTAGTGTACACCTCCACTCCTTCGTTGTTCAAAACGGGAACAGTGCCTGTTGGAGCCTAGAGCCTTACGTTGAGCCGAGCGTCGACACTAGCGTAGCGTACTGATAGTGCGCACGACGCGGCGCTAGAGTCCAGAACCGAGAGCGTAACTTTGAGTCGTGGTGCCCACTTGGTCAGTGTTGTGCCTGCGAAGTAAACTTAAGTACACAGGTAATACCGACGATGCGGACGATGCAGACGATGCAGGGCCTGAGCGAACGAAACAATTGTGCCTAGTATTACTCATAGGCCAGCAAGGTTCAGTGGCACGTGTTACTCCTTCGGAACTTTGACCATGAACCTTGAAGTTTACAAATATTATTCTGCTGTGTACCTCGTACGGACGAATTGACTTCATCGTCGCTTTGATGTTGCGAACAATCAAAAGACCTCGGTACATCATACTTCGCAGGTCTTGATTACGAAACATTTAAACAACGAATGGAGCCAGGCACTGTGGTACCAACGGCTTGGGAGAGTGCAAATAAATCGTAAAAAACAGAAAAAGAAAACGTAACGTTGAAAGAATGGATGCTGTTGATGGAGGAATCTAGGAAGTGGAAGTGAAAGTGGAAATGGAAATGGACATCCAGAAAGGGCAAAATCTGAAGACAACAGTACGCAATCATTGAAGGTAGACAAGGGAGCCCCTCTCTCGATTGTCCACCGTTGTGTGCCATCTCGTGGCTTCAAAGTTGGATGATTAAGCACACCTTCGAGTCCAAGAGAGACTTTGGACTTGGAAAGAGCTTGAAGGGACTATCAGATCAATGTAGTTGACATTTCCCATCACCTCTTCTGAGTAGACTGTAAAACCCGATCCATGTAAGCCACCCGCCCCGACACACCGGACTCACCGGGACTTTATCACTTCGAGTGGCTCAAATACTAGAATCGGGGATAACCCAAACAGAACTGTAATGGCAAGACGTTGCATCTGAACTGGACACTTCAACCAACACACGAATCCTGAAGCCCAACCCGGCTGGAGTGGAGTGAACCGCGACGTCAAATTGATGTGGTGTATATTCAACAAATCTCCGGCAAGCTGGTGCCTATCGAAAGACAAGGTTGGCTGGCATTATTCAAGCTCTTAAAGTGCATAACCCCATCTAGTTAAAACCCTTCCACCCGTACCCGTTTGCGTGGTATCAAATAAAAATATGCTTCGTATACAATAAACGTCCTAGTGTCTTCAAAATGTGTGTTGAAACAGGAAAACGGCACAAAATCAGGACAACAAGCCCAGTTCATCATCATAGCTGCTTTCGAAAAAAGCGCAGGTGCAATAAAAGAACAAGCATTAATGGAAACACGACCGAAAATGTAACTGTCATGTGTGAGACGTCGGTCCCCAATACTTCTCGTGAGAGAAAGAGTCCCATGACTAAGGTATTATGAAATTGGTAGCCGCAAATAAAACAACCCAGATGACGATGACAGGAAAAGGAAGAGGAAAAAAGTGCTAGGAAAACGTCGACCAAAAGGATAAACCGAAACCATAAATCACCAGGCCCTCTGATGTTTACCGCAACCATGCTTTTTATCTGTCCTCCGTAACAAACCCGTCTATTATTTCCCTTTAAACGCCGCTCCGGATATCTTCGTTGCTGAGAAGGTGGATTCCAAGAAAATGTCGGAAAAAAAAAGTGTGTCGTTGTCGATTAAAAAAGAGAGATATCAAAATGTTAATGGAAAAAATCAAAATGAGAAGAAAACCTTCTGCTGGACTGCGAGACTGTGGTCCTGAGGGGAGGGAGGGAGGGGATACAATCAAGTTATTCGCGACGTTCCTCACTGCTCGACAGTTCCGGACTGGGGTCTGCAGGAGAGACCTTCGGCGTCTCGTCAGGTTCGTCGAGTCGCCCACGAGGTTCCGTCAGACGAAGGCTCAACACAGCTCCGGCAATGGTAGTAATGCCGCTGCACCACCACGCCAATCCGGAGTAGCCGCTCTGCAAACCCAACGAGTAGAGGAATCCCGAGATGGTTGGACCGAACGCACGGCACAAACTGGCGGTAGAGGCGGCGACGCCATTAATGGTTCCCAAGGAAAGGAGAGTGGGCGCCGAGTTGGTGAGGAGAATGGCATTGCTGGGATAAGCCATCGTCGAAAACGTGCACTTCCAAATCACCATGACGTAGATCCCGACCATTCGGAGATTCTCGGGGAGGAGGACCAAGTAAGGCGTCGTAAGATACAGCAGGAAGTAGGATATGGCGATGAGCCGGAAGAGGGTCAACGCGCCCAGCTTGCGGACGACGAAAGGGAAGAGGAAGACCGTCGAAACCATTGAATAAAAGCCCTGGACTGCGAGAATCACACCAATCTCTTTAGTGTCGAGTCCGAATCCCGATACAAACTTGAAGGGTAGCTCGACTTCGGGCGCTGGTTCCGGCGGCGTGGTGCTGAGGAAGACTGGGAAGAGCTGATCAAAGGTCATTGTGTGGCTGGTGGTGAGGTGGTTAGCAGCGCTCACTAGCAATTTCGAACCCACACCTCAGAGGCGACATAACAGAACAGGGTACCTACAAGGCAAGGATGCCATATGAAATGATATTCAGAATGACTGGCTTGGTGAATATTGTCTGAATGGGTTTCGCTGGCGGTGCCAGTTCCCCGCTTGCTTCGAGGTCCAAGGGTTCGGGAGAGCCTGACCCGGGGCTAGACGTGAGTTCTGGCGAGCTCTCGCTCGTTTGGTATCCTGGGAGCTCATCGAAATCGTCGAGCAGGGGCTGCTTCTCAGCCTTGCGGCTGGTGGCCCGACAAGTCTTCGCCGACACCCACTGCGTAAGGCGCTTTCCGAGTTCGATTCCCGGGTCTCGCCTAGACTTCTTGCCAGCGTGAGTCTCTTCCAGAAACAGAATTCCTACGACAACACCGCAGCATACTGCGACGGCGCTGAAAAGGTTAGGCAGCAGATATGGGTACTTCTCCCAGATCGTGCCACGAGGGAAGAGGTCGGGATAGCTGATGCAGGGTCGCGCAAGCGCGCCACCAATCATCGGTCCAACGATAGATCTGTTGCCGGTCAGTCAGTGGGATTCAGTATCGGAGAGCCTTTTTTTCCCCGCGAAAACGACTTACCCAAGACACCAAACCAATGGCATAATTGTATACGCGCGAGCTGGAAAGTGAGAGAGACCGTTAGTTGCGCAAAGACCTTGCCATTTAGTTTTGTTCGGGGGACACGCGGAACTCTACGTACGTTGGTGCTCCTTTACCGTGATAAGCTCAGCAACAGTTGTTTGCAAAACACCGATGTTGCTATTAGTTCCAGTCAGTCATCAACTTCTGCAGCTGAAAAGTCCCCCGGAGAGGGATAAACGTCTTGCCTACCCGTTCAAAAGGCCACCCAACGCCCTCGCGAAGAGGGCAACTGAAAGACTGGGAGCGAATCCGAAAATCAAGGCGCTAATGGCTGTTCCGGTCAGACCCATGAGAAGGATGGGTTTTCTTCCGACCTTGTCGCTGAGCCTTCCCCACATAACACCAGTTGAGAATTCTGCTAGGGTGAACGCCGAGGTGACCATGCCAGCATAGACAGAAATCTTGTTAGGATCATCTGTGATATGGAAGTCCTCGATCATGAAGTAGATGTAAGGGAAGATGGACATGAACGCAATAGGTTCGCATATCCGGCAGAGGGCTATGTGTTGAATTGTTAGCGACATCTCATGGCCCCATGCCTCCCTCTAGACATCCGTTTATGGTCTCCATATGACAGGGACCGGAAGCTTTCCAAGATTGATGTAGGCGGACCAACCTAGGATAAGCATTTGCTTCTTTGGAAACGGAGGTAGCTCCCTTTCACTCGAGGTGTCCTCAAGGTCCTTCTTGGAACCCTGGGTTCCGTAGCCCTTCCTCATGGTGTCTCAATGGTGTCTGAGGACTGGGTGCTAATGGAGACGATATATGCGGCTGCTCCTGATAAGCGGCAGAGGAGAAATTCTCTAGTGACCGGCGAGGGCACGCGTCTGATATCACTTTCTAGATCAATGGTAGGTCTTCCGGTCAAAGGCGTATATGATTAGGGCAGTGTCCTCGATAGCACGTGGAAGGAAGCCGGGGGAAAGGTTGATTGGTGTCCGTGTAAGAAGAGCTGAGCTGAAGATAAAGTCTTGTTGAGCCGCGGCCTTTGGAAGATATGTAGGTGTGATGGGCAGTCACTAGGGCAATGGAGAGAGTATGGATGGATCGTTCTCTAAGGACGATGAGATGCGTGTGAGCCGCGTATGAGGGTAATGGGTGTCTCGAGGTGGGACGCCAGAGTCTGGGAGAGGATAAGACGATGGTTCGGGTGACGATGTGGCTTGCAATGGCTACATATACAAGGCCTAGTCCTGGGGTGAGCAGCAACTCGGTTGGGCGGGAGTTTCGGAGACTAGTCTCAAGAGAAGGGAGGAAGTGAAGGGGGGGAGGAAGCTAGTTTATCAACGAAGCTCTTGGGCGAAGGAGCGATGGGGACAAGGTGAGAGGGAGTGGATATAAAGGCAAAGAACCCAGGGCAGAGGTAAACACCCGCCGTGTCGTTGACAAGACTGACAAGGACTACCTTGCCCAACACGACGAAGGGGTTTCGGTTCCAAGTCCCCAACTTAAGCCGCAGTGGTTGGGGCTACTGCCCATTGGGACTACCATTGGGGCCATTGGGGACATATGGACCGGGTAGGTCACCAGGGCCATGCTCGGCTGCGGAAATAACTTGGCTCTCAGATTGGATAGGAACGGCGGTGACGGGAAGCGCCAACAATAATACCAAGGGATAAGCAAACATCCTCGTAGTACGAAGTAAATTCTGTGTCTGAGTACCGGGCCACTACTGGGAAAACATGGCCAGGAAAAAGGGAAAAGTAGTCGTATACTACGCATTTTCCAATCAAATCCAAACTAGTCCTTTTCGTTCAAGAGGGGAACGCCAGGCCGGCGCGACGAATGGGGGTGTTAGCTTGGGAGTTGCTAGCAGAGGGACCAGAAAGGTTCCAAGTTTTCGGGCATGATGGTCAGTGAGACAAGCTCCGGGGGTGTGAGTTCCAGCCGGGGAGCCTTCCAGGGGAGTACGACATGATGGTGGGGAGAGGGTGTGCCTAGCGTTGGCTGAGTGGGGCAGCAGGGGTAGCAATGCTGGGAAGGAGAGAAGGGGACTCAGGTAGTGGCATGTACCTCCCCTGTCTTCATTTTGCAGACCTGCTCTCTCGACTGCACTACCTCATACGAAGTATCCATTGATCATTGTACCAACGGCGCACCGGGCGATGGGCCTGGCCTGGCCTGGCTCAGGTGCACTTGACTGGGCTAGTTACTCCACTGCCTGACCTTGCCTTTCAGTTCTGTTGTGGCACGGGTACGAGAAGGTATCTTGATCAAGTGGGTAAGTGCGAGGCAGTACGCGAGCTGCTCTTTCTTCTCTGGCTGCACTTTTGACCCTGTTTCCCCCCGTTTCCTGGATGCTCCGGCTGTGTACGGCTCACACCTACCGCCAGGCCGGGCGATTTGCTGGGTGTCCAGGCGGCACTGCGCAGCCAGTGCTGCCATTGAGCTCCGGAAGTGCTCAACCTTGTGAACGTAAACCACGTCGTAAGAATGGGAAAGGAAAGACGAACAATGTCTTGGGCGACCGAGAGGAGGACCGCCACTTTTTCCGTTTTCCCCATGCTGTCAATCGATCGTCAAACTGATCCTGCGCCGTTTCAAGACATGCGAGATGTCGTATTTTTTTTTTTTTAAAGTTGGCAATAAGCCCTACGGGTGTCATTTTTACCAGCCGTCGATCCACCCACCGCCTCGTTCCAATGTCGACCATCTACATATGAAGTAGTAGTGTACGTACAATCGTAGCACGTCTCCACGACAGATCCTATCGTGGAAGGTATACCCTGCTGGATACATACTTGTAACATGCACTTGCTGCGTCCACCGCGCTAACGGTAGGGCAGCAGAGGTCCTCCTGTCTGAGACGGGAAGCCGCAATGGGGTGAATAGTGTAAGAGATAAGCCTGTGGGGTGGCAGCAAGAAGGCGGTATGGGGGCGGTGACTAACAAAGGTAGGAAAGTAGGAAGAAGACTGGAGCTTTGAGGCGTCCTGACCTCGACCCGAAGTGATGTTCAATCGATGGCAGGGAGAGGGGGAGGCAGAGAGGGGGTCCAAAACGAGCACAAGACTTCATCGGATGAGAGGCGCTGCCACGCCATCATTGATGTTTTTCAAGACTTGCCTTTTTCTTCTTTCTCTTGCGCCGGACAACAATGTGACCTCTACAAGTGGCTTCAGCGCCGCAGCTAATAGTACTTTGTGTGAGTTGTATTATAAGAGAAAAAAATTCGGGGTGAAACGTCACCGTTGGAACGACATCTTTGTACACTTCAGTGCTGTATCACCTTGGCCAGGCCATTTCATCAACACGGATGTGGTAATAACGAGAGGGATGGGCCGGAGGCAGCTATCCGTTTCCGGCATCGCTCATTGGCGCGGGCTAAATTGATGTCGTGTGTGTGGAAGTATCTGATGTGTGACAGGATAAGGGAATAAGACTTGCTCAACCGTGCCTAAGTATTTACTCTCCTGTCGCTTTTGCTCAAAATCTTTGGGGGAGCGTGATGCGACGAGATGGTCAGCCTTCAATCCGGCGGGTGATAGCGTCGGAAGGGGGTCAGAGCCGGGACCGGTGTAGAAGAAGTAACTTGAAATTCCACGGGATCACACCCATCGTCCCTGTCGAAGGACGCCCGTAGCGGGAAGAGGAAGCCCTCCGGCTGCCGAAGGCGGGTTGTTCTCCTGGCATCATACGAAGTACTGTAAGTCGCGCCCAATAAACGACGATTATGGCAGTCCCAGCGAGCTGTACATCCTCTCACTCATTCATTTTCCTCCTCTTTTGTACTGGATGCTCTGGCCTTTTTGGTTTCTACCTTGTTAAGTGGTTTTTGACAATGGCGGGGCTTCCAAATATTAAGGCTGCACTGATCACAATGACGATAGGATCTGAGAGCACCGACCGACCTGAACCAAGATATTGAGATTGCAAGAATCACTCAAAAATCTTGGAAGGGGGTGGGAAATGGCAGGATCACATTGGTCAATAGTATTCCCCTACTGGTTGGCTCTCGACTCTCTCTCCCTAGCTCCATACTTCGTAGTCAGAACTACTTCTCGACATTTTCGAAGGAGTCCGAGAACGTGGGGTGTGTAGCTCGGAGCTTCGAGAAAATGGTACCCTACAGTGGAGATGTGGTATAAAGTACACATCACTGGGGCCACTTCCGTCTCTATGGTGCTCCAAGGATCTGTGAGGCTATTCAAGATTGATGGGGTAAAAACCACTGCGCCATTCCTACTTTGTAGTCTTCCTGCGCCCTGCCCAGTCCGAGCCCGCCAAGGCAGTTCCGGCAAACGCGCTTCACGAGGTAACATCAGTGTGGTATCGAGAACACCTCGATGTGAAAGAGACTGACAAGAATGACAGCCGGTCAATGTACAGGGCATGCAAGACGAGAAGCACATTGCTTCTGCGACG
Source organism: Scedosporium apiospermum (assembly GCF_000732125.1). Lineage (NCBI taxonomy): Eukaryota > Fungi > Ascomycota > Sordariomycetes > Microascales > Microascaceae > Scedosporium > Scedosporium apiospermum. The sequence goes on along the minus strand of NW_015971811.1, from coordinate 1,203,276 downwards.
AAGTTTGCTTCGTAGTTGGATGATTCGGGTGACATCTCGGTCTTGGAACAACCAACTATCTTGCTCTCCTCCCCGCCTTTTAATAACCCCCCTACGGAGTTTTGGTGGTTTTCCATTTGTCGCGGGACCGAGGCGCGAGGTTTTTGAGATACACTGAGCTTTTCTGGACGCTGTGCCTCAGAACGTGACGCAGGAAACCGCGCACCTGGCTGCAAGCCAATTTTTGGCTGCAGTGCATCAGGCAAGGTGTCGAAGACCAGAGGTCGGGTCACAGCATTTGATCAGCCAAGGGGATCTTGAGCCGAAGTGGCTATCCTTCTGCATTCGCGCATGTGAGTGAGTGTGTGTGAGTGTGTGCGTGTCTTGTCTGTCGCACAACATTCATCCATCGCGACATTCGCATTCCCGAGTCTACAAAACAGGGGGAAAGAAAACAGAGAAAAAAGGAGAAAAGCAAAAAGAAAAAAAGAAACAAAAGAAAAAGAAGGGAAAAAAAAGGAAAGGATTTCTCCTTTCTTGTTTCATTATAAAGGAAAACAAAGAAAAGGCAGCTAACGAGATCATCCCTCGAGAAGCCGGGCAAGTGGGCAAACTCCTCGCGAAGCACACCGCCTGGCTCGGTGGTCCCGAGGCTACCTTGAAGTAAGAGCGGCATGACCCGGACAAACGCTCCTCTCGTGAGCCATGGGAAGCATGTTTGTCTCGACTCGGCTCTCCGGAAGCCTGTGCTTGGAAGCAAGAGGCAACGTTTCGCGTTGTTATTCGGGCGGAGCTGTCCTTGCGACAAACAGATCACCACCCCCAAAGGCTTGGCAGAGGTGAAGGAGGGCGTACAAAGGGCCCTCCTGACTAGAATTGCTGGCATCGAGACCAGAAGTCTGACATCCCGCATGGTAAGGCGCGGACACGGATACACGAGTGTGAATATACCAAGGATCAATTGATGCGTAACTTTAATTGCAGACAAAATGAGTTACCAAACGTCAATCCTGCGATCTTTCCAAGGGCAGTTCTAGAAAGGAAGGCGCTTGGACAGGGAATTATGTGGATAAGGAGATTAACACTGCAGATGCAACCCGGAGATCGAAGCGTTGATTTCCCGGGCGAAAGTTGGGGAAAGGAAGAAAAGGAAGAAGCCCGGAAATTATTATTTTGTTTCACCTCCTCCTACGCCGGCAGTGTTTGCCAATAAGGCGGTGAGCAAACATTGAAGGCTGGTTAATCGAAGTGAAGTTGCCCGACGGGAAGCCACATGAATCATGATCAACCAAACAAACTATCTAGTGTTTGCTTCAGAGTAATACTATTTCTCTTAGACAGGACTTTGATTAATGCTTCAAAGTTACTGGTAGATGTGATTACACCAGCCCACTTGCCGGTGCTCTCATCCTTCTCCTCCTCCCTGTTGTCTATTGTCGACTGGAACGACAACAATAAAACTGGACCGGTAGAGTCGATGATCGGATGATGAACCCGGCCAGTATAGTATTATCGCCATGCCACCAAAGAATTCTTCCTGGATCCCATCGGACGGAAACAGGGCTTGCTGGCTTAATATGCCGGGTCTACCTCCAGCGCACCTCATTGGCGAACGGAGGCTACATGGATGATGGAGGACCGACTCGGAGCAGCGTCCGCGTGAGCAGGATCCTGGTGGAACCCTGATGTTGGTTTGAGGCGTGTTGGTCCCTGCAGAATTGATCAAAAGCAAGGGAAAAAGTCGACTCAACTCATGTATAGTTTACCTGCATCAAGATCATTACCCACATATCGGCAATGGCGGTCTGCTGGGTACGGATGCTGGGTTGGAAAGTATTAGAGATGAACGCCTAGGATGCACGATTGTGACAAACAACATTGAACCGATGCCTGTGACCTGACCAGTGGGAGGACAGCCACATAAGCACACGGAAATATGTGGGTTGGTTGATGCGTTCAGCTCGAGAGGAGAAGTTCACAAGTAAGAAAAGTTCTAGATGTAGGATTATCGTCGACGTGGCTTAGTATACAGGTAATGCACATGCGATGACACCATTGATCATTTGCCCTCCCTTCCCTCTCATTTCGTCGGTCCCATCGTGTCCGAGAGCACCTGGCGTAGTGTACTTCATAGTGTACACGACTTCGTACTCCACGATTTAACGGTTAACCACCTCTTGCAACGTTTTAGCCTAGTAAGGAGAGCTGACCGCAAGACGCAGGTTAAGAAGCGGTGACACCCATACAATACGCAACCAGGTCCCTCTTTGGGTCTCAGCGGTGCCGTCTGAAGATCCACATTGCCTGGCCTTGTCAACATCGACGCCACTAGATTCCCTCTGAGCCCCATGAAACCGATCCTATCGGGTCGATGGCTGCCAGGCTTAAAGATTCTTCTGCAGGACACAGTGCAGTCTGAACCTCGTAACGTCATGGCAAGATTGTCCAAGTGGGACTTGATGCGTGTTGACAATTTTCGACGCAGCCCGACAGAGCAGGAGTATGCGGTACCGGAGTTCGTGCGTGGACTGGTGGGACAGATCAATTATGACATAGGCCCAGACCAGCGTTGCCCATAAACGACGGAGTACGAGGAGGTCTGGTGTTTCTCAATTAGTTGGCCAAGTGGCCCTTGATGTCTTCGAAGCAAGCCACCTGGAAGAAATAGCAGCTAGGCAACCATTACGCCGATGCAGTGTGCTTCATAGCTACGCAACCTACCTTAAAGCTTCTGCATCGCGAGTATCGATTGTGCAGTGTACGAGGTATTGATAATCAAAATAACAACTTGGACTTGATCCAACCCCGCAAGCCTCTTGTAGATTAATTTTCTAATTTCCTTAGCGCTGCTGGAGCTTCACCGTTAAATGATTCCACATTAGGCGATTGCAATTTACACTAACACGGCAGAAGGACCAAAGAAAAAAAAAAAATTTTTTTCACGAGAGGTGGCATCTCCGGTTTGCTTCGTCCTCGGGCAGTGCTGTTTGCCTCCTTCATTACTTTTTCCCCCGAGATATCGAAACCATCAGTCGGTCCATACTAAACTACGACGAAGTACGAAGTAATAGAAGAGGGGGTGGGGGGAGCACGGGGAGTTGCCAGGCGAGGTGCCGACTGGATCCATTGTGGCCAATGCCACACGCCCTCCTTCGGCTCTCCGCCAGACCTGATTGCTCAAACAGACAGTTCAATGTTCTCAATTGGTGAAAGGGAGGATGGTCGCCAACCAAATACGGTAAGAAGGCGACCGCATTTGTGCGGGATGCCTTTTGAAAAATCCCATAAAAGAGGCGG